>NC_092823.1:56771926-57971926 GCF_023375885.2 Dermacentor andersoni
CACAAGAAGCACGAAGAAAATGTTATTGATCAGTCTAAGCGGGCCCTATGCCCACGTGAAAAGCTGAGGATTGCTTGCTAGAGTTGCAAATGTATCTAGGTTGCTGCATGCTTAGTTGGCCAAGGAATAAATATCTGTCGGCTTGGTATGTTTACATGCAACAGCCTCGGAGGCAGATAAGGAGCCGAATGAAGAAACAAATCTCACTCCTCTTCTTTTCCTGCTTAGTTATTGCCTGGTCGCGCCTAATACGTCTTGCTAACGAATCGAGCGCAAATTTCGTAAAGCATCCTTATTCACTCTGCCACATTATGCGTCTCGCTTCGGACGGGACCCCTCGTGACACAATTTACTGGCTATGCAAGACTGTCGCCATCAGAGACGTGGCGCGTCTGAATGGACGCGTCTGTATCACGAATGTGAGCTGGACATCGAAGCGGAGCGACGGGCGGGCCTATCTAAAGCGTTCTGATGAGTGCAAAAGATCATTCGCCAATGGCCATGTTGTCGGCACTCAGTGACAAAGTGCTCTACAGTACATTCTCTGGGACACGACGCGCGTGCCCAGGCGACGTTATTGTCCTTGCACGATACGAGAAGTAGGACGCGTAGGGCTATCTCCAGGCTTAAACGGTGCGGTAGTGCGCCTGTGGCGTGCATGCTGATCTGGCTCTGGCAGTTTTGGCTATCCTACAAGTCCACTAAGATGTCGATAGTCCAGCAGTGCAGATTTTTCGGGCTAGCTCATTAGTTGCATCAATTGAAGTCACAGCGCCGGATTGACGCGGACAAGCAAGACGATAGGACGTGCCCTAACTATCAACTGTTGACAGTTAGCGCACGTCGCGTCGTCTTTGTTGTCCGTGTCAATCCAGCGCTACGACTTCAATTGATGACGATAGTGTTGCACGAAGGTTACGCCAAGTCTCAATCTGTGTAGATATCTCTAGCGGTATGCTGGATCGAAACGGGGGATCCTGCGAACGAAGGCGGCGACGAAGGTTATCTCCGCTTAGACCAGCAGCTTGCCTTAGCGACACGCACAATGTTATATACCATAGTGTTAGCATATGTCTTCATATATGAGCACGGAATGTAATCGGAATTGCTAAGGCAAACTTTACCTCCCCGTCGGCGAAGTCGTTACCATGAACATTGCAATGACCCGGAAACCTTCTAAATTGCCCATTTCGCAAGCTGGAATTGCCAAATTCGGCCGTTGATGAATCCATCACGCTTTATGGCCTTGTTACAACATTAGGAGATATTGCATCACAAATATATATGTTCTTATGCAAAAAAAGAAGAATGGACTACTTAGCGCACCTGGGCAGCCGCTTTATCCCTATATATGTATTTATACAGGGTGTCCCCAACTACCACGCACCAAGATTTAAAGATATGCAAATGACACGTAGCTTGAGCGAACCAAGCTAATGTCGTTTGTCATCGCTTGGAGATACTCACACTATTTTTTTACATTCTGCCTAATGAAATTCTGCCTTAATTAAATATACAACTTTTAAAATATTGTACTTAGATTAAAGGTGTCCATGAGATAATTGTAGTGCAACGTGAAAAACTCTCCCTACAGCTTTCTGTTGCCTTATACGTGCTGCATAAAAGTGTTCTTCCGAACGTGACGGAAACCCGCGAATACACGGAAGATGCCTCGAGCGGCCAGTCGCTTGGCAATGTTGCGTGTATTCGCGGGCTTAATTGGCGCTCAGAAAAACGCTCTTATGTAGCACGTATTGAGCAACAGAAAGCTGTATTGGAAGTTTTCATGTCGCTCCACAATTTTCTAATTGATACGTTTCATGTAAGTGCAGTATTCGATAAGTTGATTAGTTAATTAGGGCTCATTATGAGAGTAGGCGTAATGCAAAAATAAAAATAATGTGAGCATCTCCAAGTGACGGCAAATAACATTACCTAGGTTTTGCCCAGCTACGTGGCATTTGCATATATACAAATCTGGGTACATGATAGTTGGTGAACCGTGCATAGTGTCAATGTTACAGCTTTGGTTAATTTGAAAATAATTTTGAAGTGAAGATGTAACGAGTACATGAACAATGAGCTGTGAGCTACGATCTTTATCTGAGGCGGAGAAGGATTTGAAGACGTAGCTGCTTGGATGTGTGGCACGTGAACTTTATTTGTTAGCCCGATTGTTGATAGCTTGCCCCTCGCTGTTCACGGAACCTTTGCTTGGAATATATCAGTTCTCGTCAGGAGCGAGAACAATTTCTCCCATCGAGTCAGGTTTACGAAAAAGACACAAACCTGAGTAGAGTTATCTATTTGCTTTTTTGCATAGCTGTTCTTTAAGCTCGCGCATGTGCGAGGTCGAGGATAAGAACAAACGACGCGGGAACAATCTGACATTCACTTCACATCAACACGTACAAAAAAAAAACATACATCTCCTGCTATTCCGCTGGCAAAATAAAGATAAAGTTTCTTCTCCTGGGTTTCTACGGCGTTGGACCGAATACTCCAACCACCTGCCACGTTACGAAATGGCAACGCTTCTCGAAGAGTTATTCGGGAACGGCTTTTAGGCGGCTAGAACGCATACGGTGTTTACTCTATATATTTTAGCGGCGTACTTGTTTTGTTGCGGCGAAAGGTGCCACTAAAATTTATCCCGACGTTCGTGATTGATTTTTACCTCGTACATTCCGCTTTCTTGTTCAATTTTTTTTCTTAGCCAGAATACTTACGCTCGCACCGTATCAAACGTCCTGTCGTGCCCGCTACGTTGCTCATCGATTCAAGCGCGCTTCCGCTAAGCGTTGCTTATTGTGAGACGTGTGTGGGCGCGCACCAACGTGATCTGCTCATTTCTTCTCGCTATTTCTGCACATTCACTGGACAGTCCAATGCAGTGGAAAAGCTGCCGACGCAAGTTGCCTACGCATCCCATATCATCCAGTGAATGAAGTCAAAAATATTGCCGGTACACCAAAGGTAGAAAACACAGGAACGAAATGCTGCGTGCGCGAGAAACACGACAATCTCCGCTCGCGTGGAGGTCGGTGACCCCTAAGGGCAACGACCGTTGATTTCACGGCCGGCCGTGGCTGTCGCAATCAACCCTAGCAGGAGTAAACATTATTTTATTTTTTTGTGAAACTTAGGTCGTTCAGGAGGGAAAAGAAAACACTTAGAGAAAGATTACACGAAATTGAGATTTCTAAGAGCTTATATTTTGTTTCAGATGAAAGAACGATTTTGCTTCAATGGACGATTAATGGAGCGGAAAAGCAAACGGCTTGTCTTAAAGCGGACGAAGGGCCCCGGGTGTACTCTCTCGCTAGGTGACGCAGCACTTTCAATGAGTAATCAGGGTTGCTCTTGCGGACTTTCTCACAACTCACAAAATTTTCATGAACAGCCGCCGCAGAAGTGAAATGTCGTGCAGAGCACACTGCTCCATGCGTTTTGCATGAAGCAACCCTTGATTTTGAGGCACTAGCTGCATGACAAAAAAAAATGTTTACCCTTTTCAGTGCAGACAGCGAACCCCATTTGTCACGCTTATCCGACCTAGTAAAGTTCCTGCGGCGCTCGTAAAGTATTGCTTGAAAAAAATATCAGAACCCAAAGAACCGCCACGGTAAAGCTCAAGCCCTATTCTATGAGCATGGAAGTCAGAAAGATGTTTTCAATGCGAAAAATAGGGTTTCATTTCGCCGCATGTAGACGCCGCTATTATGCTAAGCCGGGCTTCAGACACGCAGTGAGGATTCTTCTCGGGAGTAGCGATGACACTATCCTTCAAACGTATGGTTAAAGTCACAGATAAGCTGAATCAGCGTTAAGACTGTTGATTTCAAGACGGCACTCCTCACAATTTCATTCCCCAGAACGCAGGCTTCCTTGCGTTCGGAGAGCAAACAGATGAATCACGTAAAGTGTGAAGCCGTCGCTTTGTACGCGTTGCCATTGCTTCAACTATTCGGTGCAGGGCTTCCGTGTGTTCGAGAGAGGCCAGGCAGACCATGGCAGCGTCCTTTAAACCGCGCACGGTCCGTGCTAACAGCAATGCGCAGCACTCTATCGGTCTCCCGTTATAAAGAAAGCAGAGAAATATTGGAACGTGTTCGTCGAGCTGCATTTTCGTTCAGCTTGGATGGTTAGACGCCGGCAGTGAGATTTGCGCGCGCAGCTGGCTTGAGCACTGGGTTAAGAATTTCATGTGTTCGGCAGAATAAAAAAAAAAGGTATTTAGGTCCTAAGGACAAAAACAATACACGGTTTGTAGTTAGTTGTTAGCGTTGTATTTGACGCCAAGCAGCTCTACGTTGAATTTCGCGGTTGGCTTAACATTGCCTCGTAGTGCCTTTACCGACTACGTAAGAGTTATTATTTGCGCGTGTTGGCGTGGGTAACAGTAGAGGCAGCAACATTGTCTGCAAAAATGCTCCCCTTTCAGCTGGAATCTTAGTGAAAGGAGGGTAGGAGTGTCAATCCACTCTCCCGAAATACGGGAAAGTAACGGAAGAATTTCTTCCATGCACGGGTCTCAAGCTTTCATCGACCAAATCAAACCTCCTCATCTACGGTCAGTCCAGGCAGGGCGTTAGGAACCTCTAGCCTTTGGCAACGCTGCCAGTCCAAGTTTCGACACGAGGAGCGCACCCCATTACGATGGTGAACTCCATCAAAATTTTAGGACTTTTAATCAACGCCAAAGGCTCTAATGCAGAAGCTCTAAAGAAGCTAGGCGCGCAGGCGAACAATATAGTACGACTCATAACTAGAATCACACGCAAAATGGGAGGACTCAAGGAGGACAACGTACTCAGGGTCTATCAAGCTTTTTTCATCAGTCATGTTACTTTCACAGCCCCGCTCCTCAAATGTAGCAAAACTGAAAAGAACAAACTCGAGATGCTCATCAGGTCCAGCGTCAAAAGAATACCCGGTATTCCACAGTCCGCTAGCACGATAAAACCACTAGAACTCGGAATTCACAGCACCACAGACGAATTAATGCAAGCACCGTTTATTGCACAGATCTCCAGGCTTTCGTCAACTAAGCCGGGCATTAATATTCTTGATGAAGCTTGTATACTCCCAATAAAGGCACTGCTCGACAGATACCCCCTGTCTAAATTACCCCGGGAGGTTATAAAGGTAGGGCCCGTACCGAGGAACATCCACTCGATATATAACGAAGGTCGCAGAAGAGCACGGGCTACAACTATCCTTCAACGAACCGATCCTTACGAAGCCGATACATTCTGCGTCGACGCCGCCAAATACGACAGCGAAGACAAGTTTTCCATCTCGGTCATTGACGCACGCAGTGCACTTATCAGCGCGGCGTCAATCTACACTAAACACGCGAACGAGGTGGAGGAAACCGCGATAGCCTTGGCTCTTCAAGCCGCAAAAGGCCCGACGACCATTTCCTCCGACTCGCGCATGGAGGTCAGTGCTTTCTCGTCCCCTCTACTTTCTAAACACATAGCTGGCATCGTCAACAGATCCCTTCGTAGTACTACGGGCGAAGAAACTGGAGGTCACAGCATAGCGTGGTTCTCGGCCCGCGTGATCGATATAACTAACCAAGCGGGTTGCAACACTAACGAGCAGGCGGACTGCCTGGCGCGTGAATTCACGAGCCACGCCCGAGCTAATGGTCTGGCTCTGCCACAGAATTGCCCCTTCTAAGATCCTCTTACAGCCTATCACGAGAACACGTCACATTACAGATAAAGCAGGAGGAAATTCTCCCCCCCCCCCCCCCCCCCCCCAGCCCG
This sequence comes from Dermacentor andersoni, assembly GCF_023375885.2. Lineage (NCBI taxonomy): Eukaryota > Metazoa > Arthropoda > Arachnida > Ixodida > Ixodidae > Dermacentor > Dermacentor andersoni. Next base: position 56,777,704 of record NC_092823.1, read on the forward strand.
AAACTAAACAGGGCTCAGGCGTTACTTTCAGGCTCTTACAGACGAGATCGTACCTCACCCCCAGAGCGCTTAGCTGGATAGACCCCAACTTCCCGCATTCGTGCTCCAAATGCAGTCAAGCATGCTGCTCCTTCGACCACGTGCTCTGGCTGTGCCCGTGCAATGTGGGCTCTGAACTTCAATACAAGTCCAAGTGGGACGCCTTCCTGAAGAGCTTCGAATTTACGCACCAACTACAGGCCGTCCAGAAGGCCCGCGACGTCGCAGAGAGACCAACCTCATTCCCCCAATACAAGTTCCTCCGGACACTCCAATAAAGCTTCCGTAAATTGTCAATAATCTGCTCCGAAAACGTTCGTTTCATATCTGTGAGGATGAGGAACATGGAAGCGATGCCACGCCTACGATTATATTGTGTAAGAACTAACCTCTGTACGTGTGCCTCACAGTCACCGAACTATAGTGTTTCTCTGGGGATGATTGTATTGTGCATATCACGTGTGTGCTCAAGCGAACGCGAAAAGATGCGCCTACGGTAATAACGATATTTTAATAGTAGCGCCTTATATTGTGTATCCCACTTGTTTATGTATTGTGTTTGCCTTTTGTTGTTTAATAACTTTCGATCAAGGGGAGGGATTAAGCTAAATCTGAGCAGGCTAACCCAAGACACAGGAAATTGAGGCTACCCATTTCCCACTGTAAGGTAAAACATATCCCGCAGACGTAGCTGCATACTACGCCTACATAAAAAAAGTAGGCATCAATACAATTAAACAAAGAACGCGACCGGAAGAAACGTCTTAGATACAATTGTCTTAATAGAATTTAATGTACATTATGCAATAGAAATACAACCATACGCACACAAACGAATGTAACATTGTTCTAAGTTCCTAAAAAAACCGCAACATGTAATTAGAGTTCATAAAAATCAATACTTCAAAGCAAACTACTTAGATTACTGTCCACAAAAAAAAATGGCTGAGCGCTATCTATAATCAAATTTCTGTTTTGCGAGGCATGACTATCGGTGACGCATTTTGGTTAATGAAAAATGCGTATATTTATGCGGCTAAACTGCACAAGCAAAAGTACACTTGATCGCCCATACTGCGAACATTTCACCAGAAAAAGTTCAACAGGGACCTCTGGGCCCGTGCTAAAAAAAGTCGAATTTTAAAGTGAAGCAAAAGGGTTAGCTAAGATCAAGCGAAATAGCGGAGCTTGCTGAGCCGATAAAAATGCCAGTTCCTGCGTCAGGCTTCACACGAGACACGATATAAATTATGATTTTTACGACACAGAAACGGAATAAGGAGGTGCTAGGCTGCGTCGTCCGGTGTGACCGTCGTTGTAGCTGTCGCATTTCGAGTTACTACTTCGGCTATGCTTTTAGGTGAAATGTTTGTCCTATTAGAGGTCGCCACGGGTTCGACCCACGACGAAGAAACATGCGTGTGCGATAAGCAGAGTTGTTTCTCCGCAAGTCTCACAGCTGCAGAATACTTTACGCACCCGAACAATGTATTGGAAGATGTTTCTTCTGCGGAGTTCGCTATAGTAAACAGTAAGCACGGCAGAGAACCGTAGATTCGTGAAATAAGAAAAAAGAAAACTGCACCGCTTCCTTATGGGCGAAGATGTTGGTGTTCAAGGAAAGACCACAACTTGTGAAATGCCGTGTACGAGAACTTCGGTGGGGCGACTGCTCTGCCTGTAGCTCGTAATACAAACCAGGCAAATTTCGCGAGCCACCAGCTCATGCCGATATCTTATGAGCTCGCGCAAACGCATCACGTAGACACGGTCTCATTAGAGCCCTACTTGTAAGAATGTGATCTGGGCTACGGGAGAAACATCTAGTTCGCTCTAGGAATTTATTATGAAGCTGGTTAACCTCCCTGTCTTTCCTTTGCCTTTCTCTCTCTCTCTCTCTCCTGTCGTGCTTTGAATACTTCGCCAAATATAGTGCTTCAAATGGTGATAAACACTACAGGAAGGCTTGCCTGGGGCCGCGCTGTCCTTTCACGTCTCTTCAATGCCGCAGCACTTGTTGCAACTTCGTTGAAGAAAGTGAACTGTCGAATGACCTCGCGAGATAACTAATGACGTCAGGAAATTGGTGTCAGTTGCGATATGTAACTTTTTTTCTTGAGTTTCCTGTTTTTGTTCCCTGCTTTGTTTTACAGTAAAGCTGTATATGGCCAGCCCATTCGTCCGTCCATACGTCTGCCGCCTGTACACCGAAAACTCTTCCGGTGCAACCCCGTGCGCATGAGCGAAAAAAAATAAACACAGGCAAAAGATTGGCTGCGCCATTACTCATGTAGCTCTCCGTCGCAGCCGAGCACGCGCGCAGCAGTTTCTCTCCGGCTCCGATATGAATCGGCCACGCATCATACGTGCTCCTGAGGAGCAGGCAGCCTTCGATTAGCAATTCTGCGAGCAGAACCGGGAACGAGCTCGCCTACGCCTTGCCGATGCTGCCTCCCGGGCAGAAGAACAGGCTCGCGCAGCGGAGCGCAAGCCGCAACTGCGTACCGAGTATCTGGTAGCCTACCAAACCGTCGTATAATGAAATGCCCGGATTAACCCAGTGATCAACATCGGGGCCGCATGTCTCAGCTTCGCTGGTTAAGCATCTGTACGGACTGCCTGAGGGATGATCTTTTAAAATGCTGTGTCAGTCGTGACGGCCTTTATAAAGAGAGAATGTATCCGCCCGCGTATGTCTAGCTTTCTCTCTTCGCTTCCTGGACATTTCCCTCGCTTAAATATATGAATGATCACAGAAATGAAATATTAATTCATTAATTGAATGAATGAACGAATGTGTGGTACTGAATAATCCACAACGGAAGCATAGGTGATTACTTTGTGGAGTAGCGGCTATATTGATGATAGTGTGGGGTAAAACGATCACGACCCACTTCGCGAACCGCGCTAGAAGACAGGGACAAACAAAAAACGACAACACGCAGCGCTATGCGCTATGTCTATTTCTGTATATTAAGTGGTATAGAAGTTCCCAGGATTACATACCAAGTGACATGACATGACAAGAACTTTATTTGAGTCCTGAGGGACTGAGATCTTGGGGAGCTAAAACCGAAGGCTCCCGAAGATCAAGTCGGTGGCGCCACCCACGATGGGACCGGGAGATGAAGTTCCGCCGCAATGTCGTGGGCCCTCTGGACAGCCTGGAGTTGCATGTGGAGATTGCTGCTCTTGAGCGATTCCTGCCATTGTTCTTTCGTGATGGGTGGAGAGGCGTTAAGGGCTGGGCACAGCCAGAGCATGTGTTCAAAAGAGCATGAGTCATGACCACATTTGGGGCACGACTGTGAGTGGGCAGGATCTATCCTGTTAAAAGACCGAGGAGAGGGATACGAACGGGTTTGCAGAAGTCTGAGTGTGCTAGCCTGAGGTTTGTTCAATTTAGGGTGAGGGGGTGGAAATGTCCTCTTGCCCAGTCGATAATGGTAAACAATTTCATGGAAAGTACATAATGGATCTTTGTGGATGTTGACCTCGTTACGAGCCTGGCTACCCGCGACAGCGCAATACGTGAAATCACGCGCTCTCCGATGGGCCTGCTCGTTAGGATTACATCCAAGCGGGTTAACTGAGCTATCTAGATGGGCTGGGACCCACGAGATGTGGTATGTTTCGCTGCTCGCCCTAGTCTTTTGAAGTGCTTTAAGCAAAATACTGTTCGCCTGTTCCGATACGATAGCGGACGAGAAGGATCTAACCGCCGTGCGCGAGTCCGAGAAGATGATAGCGGGAACTTTTGAGCTGTGAAAAGCCAGAGCGATCGCCGCTTCCTCCACCACATGGGCAAACTTCGTATAAACAGAGGCTGCATTGACCAGGTTGCCTGCCGCGTCTACCACCGAGACAGCGAACTTATCCCCACTGTCATATCTGGCAGCATCGACAAAGAGGGCATCTAGTTTCTTCTGATTTATCTTTTTAAGGATGGACTTGGCTCTCGCCAATCTCCTACCCTCGATATGCACTGGGTGGATGTTTCGCGGAACGGGCTCAACCATGATGCGATTTCTGGTTTCCCGGATCAAGCTAACTTTGGTAGCCGGTTCATGTCTTGGTTGGATTCCCGCTTCTTCTAAGATCTTGATCCCTGGCTTAGTGGATGAAAGTCTCATTATTTGACCCGCTGTGTGAGCTTCTATTAGCTCATCGATGGTGTTATGGAGTCCTAGCTCCAGCAGCTTCTCAGTGCTTGTGGACTGTGGAAGGCCGAGTAGGCGCTTGAGGCCGGTTCTGATTAGGGAGTCGAGATTGGCCTTTTCCGCTTTACCCCAATTAAGGTACGGTGCGATGTAGATAACATGACTCAGGAAGAATGCTTGATAGGCTCTGAGCAAATTGTCCTCTTTGAGACCGCCTCTTCGATTTGAGACGCGGGCTGCAAGTCTTAGGACATTACTAGCCTGTCCGGTGAGCCTGTTGAGGGCCGTCGAGTTACAGCCCTTGGCATTAATGAGGAGACCTAGAATTTTCACCGAGTCCATCCTCGGTATAGGATGCCCATTTTTAGCTCGAATTTCTATCGGCAGAGTTTCCAGAGGCGCAAGGTTTCTGACCCCCTGTCTGGACTGGCGGTATAACAATAGCTCTGATTTAGCGGGGGAGAGTTCAACGCCCGTGTTTGAAAGAAAGTCTTCAGTAGCCTCCAACGCGCTCTGTAACGAGTGTTCGAGCATGGCTAGCGATCCGCCCGGTGCCCAGATCGTGATATCATCCGCATAAATGGCGTGACCAACGTTTGGGATTGCAGCGAGGTGAGTGGAGAGCTTGTGCATGGCTATATTAAATAAGAGTGGGGACAGGACCGAGCCCTGCGGGGTGCCGCAGGTGCCTAGATCGTAGGGTCCTCCTGTGACCATGCCTAATCGGAGGTGTGCCTTGCGATCCGCGAGGAAAGATCTGGTGTAATCATGAAACAGCTGGCCCAGGTTGAGAGACGAAATCTCCGTCAGTATGTGTTTATGCGTGACCCTGTTGAAGGCCTTGGAGAGGTCCAGTGCGAGGATCCCTCTCACGTCGCGAGTAGGGTTATCAAAGATTGCTTTCTTAAGCAAAAGCATAGCGTCCTGTGTGGACAACGCCTGTCTAAAGCCAATTAGGTTGTGTCTAAAGAGCTCCTTGTTTTCAATATGTTCGGTTATCCTGTTATGTATCGCGTGCTCCGCAACCTTGGCGATGCATGATGTAAGGGAAATAGGCCGCAGATTACCTATATGTGGGGGTTTTCCTGGTTTGGGTATGAGTACCACTTTTGCGGTACGCCATTCTATCGGGACCTGTCCACTTTTCCATACCTCATTTATTTTGGCCGTGACTATCTCGATTGCCCTATCATCTAAGTTCCTGAGAAGTTTGTTCGTGATTCCATCAGGTCCCGGGGCTGACCTGCCGTTTAGATTGAAGAGAACGTGTCTGATCTCTGACACGGTGAAAGGTTCGTCTAGATCAGGTGCCGAGAATCCCATGTAGTTCACACGCTCTACCGGGCGATCCGCATCTTTAGCGAGGGGGAGATAAGTATGAGCTAAGTTGTTGGCTAATTCGATGTCGGTGAGACCGATTGCAATTTGCTTCTTAATGAGTCTATCCGTTGCAAGGTTAAGGGTGTCCTTAGACTGTTGATCGTTGAGAAGACTTTTCAATAAGCTCCATTTGCTACCTCTTCGCATACGCCCGTCCGTTTCGGTACACGTCTCATCCCATTGCTGCCGCGCGAGCTGGCCCGAATAGGTTTCAATCTCCTTGTTAAGAAGCGCGATTTTGGATCTTAGTCTACGATTAAGCTTTTGGGTCTTCCACCTTGCTGAGAGGGCGTGTTTGGCCTCCAGAAGGTGAGCGAGTCTCGAGTCCATTTTAGGAACTTCAAGATCCGTAATGATTTCTTTGGTTGCTCCTTCAACTGCCAAGTTCAGATTCTCTAGCAGATCTGCATACGTCTCGTCTGGCGGGACTGTGTCATTTCTAATTTTTCGAAAGAGGTCCCAGTCCACATACTCATATCTCGCGGGTGGTCTGGGTTTGATACGCAACAGAATTTCAAGTATGTAATGGTCACTGCCTAGCCCCTCCTGGAGGTTGTCCCACGTGCCTTCGATACCTCGGAGGAAGGTGAGATCGGGGGTCGTATCTCGACTGACCGAATTACCGGATCTGGTGGGGAGCCTTGGGTCTGTGACGAGTATTAAGCCGAGCTCTGCAGCGTTGAAGGCTAAGTTCGTTCCTTTTGGCCGGAGGATCGGCGGCGGTAGCTGTGGCTTCGCTCGGCTCGGCCATCTCATCCTCCTCTTCTGTCTCGCTCACCGGTTCTGGGTTGGGAGCTTTACGCTTGGATTTGCCAGCAAGCGGGCCTAGAGCTTTAATTTTATCCTCGTCGCGGTTCGAGATTTGCCCTCTAATGCTATTTAAGGCCTCCTTAAGTTCTGCAAGTTCGCGCCTGAGCTGTTGATTTTCCGCCTCAAATGATTGGATTCGGGGATCATTCACTTGCTCTGAATGTGCCTCACCACTTGCTCTTTTGGCCGTCGTAGTCTTCTTTCCCATCGACGGCGCTGTGCCGGAGCCCTTGACTTTGTCGGCCCACGTGGCCCGCTTGGCGGGCTGGGAGCGAGACGGGGGCCGGGATCCCGATCTGGATGCGCTGGAATTCCCGCCTTTCCCTGAGCCGGTTCGCCTCCTGGAGCGAGAGCGCCCCCTCGATTGTGAGCGGGCTCGCAGGGTGGATCCACCATGGGCTGCCGCAGGTGTCGCCGAGCTCTGTGCGTAGGAGATCATGATGTCTTCGCCGCTGTCCATCTGTATTCTTCCCTCCATTTGCCGTCGCCTTCGACGCCGACGCCTAACGATATATGGGATCTGGTAGCGTTGTTTGCATGTCCTATCCCCGGTGATATGGGGGCCGCCGCATGCTTCACATTTGGGTGTGCATTGGTGTTCCTTCTCTTGCGACTCTGAAGACTTCATTTTCCCACAGCCACGGCACTTGTTCTTTTCCTCTTCGCTACTGGGGCACACGTCGGCTCTGTGACCCACGTGACCACACGCGTAGCATACATCCACCTGCCGTTTGTACAGAAAGCATGGAACGAGGGCGGCTCCACACGTGACCGTGTTGGGCACTCACATGCCGTCAAAGAGTATAACAACTACTTGCGTGTTCTTAATTCTTCTGACTTCTAATGCCGTAGGGTTTCTTGGGTTCAGAATCATCCTCCTAAGGGCTGCTTCGTCAAATGAAGGGTCGATGTTTCTTATTACACCTTTGCACGTGTCATCAGGCGCAGAAATGTAGGCTGACACCTCAAAGGCGCCGAGTTTAGTATGTATTTTGCTGATTTTTGCATATGCCCTGGCGTTTTGATCGTGAGGGGTAGAGATAACCAAAATGTTCTGGATCTTGTTTGGGCACACGGTGTCCTCGGCAGTCTGCTGTTCCGTCAGGGCCGCCGCCATGGCTAGGGCTTGGGCGAGGAGTATGATATCCGTTTTGGAAACGTCGAGGCCTCCCTTGGGGCGCACGATGATCTTGATTTGGTCCTTCGGTAATTCAGGTAGCCTCGAGGCTGCCGTTACCTGCTTCATGAACCTTTTGGCCGGGGAGTTGGCCGTCGCGGCTGCCAGCCGGCATATTCTTGGTGACACGTTGCCCGCTATACGACGGCGTACTCGTTGGTTGTTTTCGCTTGCTGCCGAGGGCGGTGGTCCATCCCGCTTCATCGAGCTCCTCCGGGGCGATTTCCATCCCCTCGACAACTATGGTCCCTGGCATGGTTTCTGTTGCTCAGTAGTTCGCTTGGAACGCCGGTCGTCCGCGCCGGCAACCGGGTTAGGCCTACGCCTTCTCGCGTTGCCGCGCCGTAAGTAGGCGTAGCCCGTTAGGGTTGGCGCTCTCGCGGCGTGGTCGGAGATTCAAGATGTCATAAAATGGTGAAAAGTCCACCCACCGATAAGAGTCCACTATCTGCGCATTCCTCGGAACTTGCCGCTTCATAAAAGGAACAGTTTCCGTGGGTCGGCTTCGCAAAACAGCAGAAAACCTTGAAAAACGGGAGCCGATGTGGGTATGTCCGCACTACCTACATACCGAGTAGCCTGAGTAAATTCCTTGGTCAAGGTCACGAAGAACATCCCCTTGGAATGATGAAGCACAATGCACTGGTTGCACGAAGACGCGCGTTCATTCTTTCAGTAATTTAACCCGTAACTGAGGCAAAAAACAGATTTCTATTGATATAATCACCTATTGTCGAAAAGATGTCGGTGCTTGTAGGACGGCTCCGGCTCCTCATCATCTCATAATTCATCATCATTATTATCATCAGCAACAACCTATTTTATTGCGAAAGCAATACTGCTTGCACTTTCGGCCCATCGGTGGTCGTGGCGCCTCCTTACACAGCTGCGCGTCACGTGACTGTGTGACGTCACGCCAGACCGAGAGACGGGGCCCCAGCTCGCGGCATCGATGGTGGAGGTGAAGCCTTGCGCGCCACTGCTGCGGCGCTGCCGAGAGAGGGTGCTCGTGGTGTGACGTCACGCTAGGAGGATAAATGGGGCTACAGCTCGGCTCCTCGCAGAGGTCGGCGCGCTGCCTTGCGCTATGTCGGATGATGTCATAAGTTTAACAAAGGGCAACCATGTCCACACCATCAGCCGAACCAAGGCGCAGCCAAGGGTATTGCTTTCGCAATCTTCCAGGCTTAACCAAGCTAAGCCTTCAGCCACTTTTTGTGTCCACTGCAGGGAGAACGCCTCTCCCACTGATTTCCGATTAAGCTTTCATCACCCCACATAACTTCCTACCGCTCTCGACTGCACTTCTATTCTCTTGGCAGCCATTCCGTAGCTCTAATGGCCCACTACTTGTCTGCCCTACACTTTGCATGCTCTGTCCAGCTCCATTTTCTTCTCCTAATATCAACTAGAGTATCGGCTATCCCCATTTGTCCTCTGATTCCCACCACACTCTTCCTGTCTCTTAAATTTACGCATAACACGCTTCTTTCCATCGCTCTTTGTACGGTCCTTAACTTGTTCCCTTGCTTCTGTGTTAACTTACAAGTTACTGACCCATATATCCGAATTTACGGATGTGTTTAAAATGACGGCAGCGTTTTAAACAAAGAATATTGAGAAGAATATACTGACAACACCTCGAATGTTATACGCACAACATAAGTAGAGAAAAAGAGATCTTTCTGAGCAGTTCACAGAATTCAAGAATTCACGATGAATTGATTCATGTTGAAGCAGAAAGCTTCCCTTTCAACAACATGTAGGTGTTAATAATGTGACACGGTCGAATATAAACAATGTTAGGTGGTTGGGAACAAATATTTGTAGTTGTTTCTGATGCATATTTTCTACAGCGTGGATATTGAGGCATTGCGTGCCGGGGCATTTTGTTTATAAATGGTATAGAGAGAATACACACAGAGAGCATTCACTGAAATGCATTATATAGCATGGCTTTTAGCAAAGGCATAAGTTAATAGTCGGGCCGGCGCGGTTAGATTGTACATAACCTTAATCTATTTGTTTCCTATGCGCTGGGATCCTTGAACAACCAGGCGTGGAAAGACATCTTTGACGCCGATGGGAGTCATGAAATATGCCATGTCGCAGTTTTGTTGCCCCTTGGCTTAGACTAGGACGCCTATCGGTACACAAGTCGATTCCGATCTCAAGTGCAAAAGAGGGTCACCGTCGCGACCGGCCCACACGTACATGTATACGCTAATGCCATGAACACGTGTAATGCTGTGTATTCGCTATTGTTCTTGTACCGACTCATGCGCGCAAGCAAGGTAATCGGGAATACATTGGCTTCGGCGATTACTGCGAGCTTGCAAATAACGGAGAGAACCGCGGTTCAAAGTTTCGTGCAGCAAACACGGGCGGCCTACAAGCGGATTTGCATCTTCGATAAAAAGGCCGGGCCCCGGGGCCATTAGAGACCACCATTCTATGAACATTGTCCATGACCACCATTTGAGGAGCGTTGTCCTTGGAAATGAACTGAGCCGGATATTGGTGACACTCTCATATACATATCCCAACTGTTTACACTTCTTTCCGCAAACAAATTCACGAAGCTCCAGTTTCAGGAACGCACAAAGGCAGGCACATGGAGAACTCTGCAAACACACGTTTTCATAATGAGGTGGCTCGGTGAACGAGTCATACTGCTGCCCCGGGCAAGTTATCCGTTCGCATCACCATAACATCAGAATGCTAATGCGCCAGTGTCCTAAGATTATTGGTGCTCGTGGAAGAACACCAGGTTGACATAAATTAGTTCCGAGGCCTCGACCAAGGTTTCCAGCTTTTCCAAGGTATAGGTTCGCCAACGAACCAACTGAAACTTACACCAGCCAATCTCTAACCCTTTGCAAGTAGCTGTGTTTTCCATGAATTTCCATGTGCATAATGCTAATGCAACGCGCCACCATTCACGTGTACCCCAACAAATTACATGCTACAGCGTCGTAAACAAGGTCGTACCTGAACCTAACGAGAGTACCTCGCCTTCAAATTGATTCCAGAAAACGCTTTTCTCTCTCTTCCTTCTCCCCTTCCCCCGTTCCTTTCTTACCGTACCATTTCCCTGTACTCTCTCTTCCCATTGATGAAAGTCAATATCTCAGAGCATCTGGCACACTAACGTAACCTAACTTTATTGTGCATCAATCACGTTTACCTGAATTCGATACGCTAAAAATGATGACGCAATAATGTTTAATGTTGCACTCAAACAAACCCGCCTTATAGACCAGAATACGCTAGCCTCGCACCCAGACTAACCGAACGCATACTCTCGTACCCGGATTGCCCGGTCGACCAGCGCCATATTGTACTGGGCTGCCAAAGTGTGTTCGCCGGCTACCAGTAGACATGGCAAGCGCTAGCTCTAGGACTCCAAAGTACGGAAATGTGCCCGTTCACGCGGATCCAAAGTACAAGAAGTCATCTGGGCATCATTGCGTCGTGTTTGGATGCCAAAATAACCAGTGGAAAAGGAGCCGGTTGCTTAGCGCTGTTTGCGAAGAGCACAATACACGTAGGGAATCGTGCTGGTGCGGTGTTTTCAGCCTGCACCGATTTCCGTCCGCAACGAAGAATGACAAGCTGCGCCGCCGGTGGATAGCTGCAGTGAGTAGGAAGTACTACCAACCCAGTGAAAATGCACGAGTGAGTATTCGATCTGTGTATATTTTGGTGCCACGTTCAACTTTGCGCCCTACGAACGTAATATGTGTAACACGCAGGTTTGCTCCGAGCACTTTCTGGACAACAAGCCTACAGAGCAGAATCCCGTGCCGGTGCTTCGCCTTGGCTCTAACAAGAAGGCAAGCCTTTTCGTGTTTTCATTCAGGCAGAGCTCCCGACGGGTTAAGCGGAACAGTTGAGTTTGCGGTTAGCGATACTTGCAGCTGGTGCACGGCATGACCATTAAGCGTGAACGACAAGTTGTAAGCAATAGTATGTTGCCCTGCTGGTGAGCGTTATTGCTAATGACAGCAAACCGAAGTCCGCTCGTCACGTAGCATGCGTCCACAAAAGCGTAATCGACGACTGCTCGTCGCCGAAGGTGTTCTTGCAGCGCGCCTGTCTTTACGAGCTGGTATTGCAGGTGTCATTCGTAACGAATTCATTTGAGCCTCCTGAGCTCTAAACTGCGTGCGGGCTGTTATGCGGGGCAAAGCGCAAAATATTTCCGTTCATATGGCGAGGAAAATAAGGTGCTTAATTATTGTTGTTTTTTGTAACAAAATTTTGCTCTTTCTCACCAGTATTTCTTGTTGTTTTTTCTAAGGGAGCGCCAACAATCCGATATGGCCTCGCACAAGCGAAACAGGTCTGACACTAGGTAGCTGCAGTTGGTGGGGCTGTACCAAAGGGGTCCCTGATGATGCAGCTTTAAGTAGGGATGGTAATTTTATGTGCCCTGTCATGGTTTGTGCAACTGTACAACACCTGCATCTGTCATGCTCGCCCTGTTAAACGGGCTTTGACTGCACATGTAGTTGAACATTATAACTACTGTAGTTCCTCATTTTCCAATGAGTGCAGGTTTAGCATCATATGCTGCTTGTTCGAGTGCTGTAGGCTTGTGTTCTGAATGTTGTACTCTTAAGTGGTTGCACGATACAATTGGCCTGGTGTATTTTCTATTTCATTTTGAGAGGACTTTATAACTTCGCAACAGTGATGGCATGGGAAAGAACTACAGCCCTTCTTACTATAACATCTATTTTGTTTTCAATGTGCAGGTGGTGAAGGGCAGGCGTCTGCTAATCAGGCAGTCAAACGAGCTCGCCAGTTGGTTGCCAAACGCGGCCAACCCAGTACTGACCATGACAAACAAGACCAAACTGAAAGTGCAGAGGACAATGTTCTGGGTGCTTTAATAAAATATGGCACCAACACAGTGCTGTAAAATCCTTCACAGGTTACGTGCCAAAAAGCTCACACGTGTTCTAGCCCATAGCGCGCGGTTTGTACAAACGTAATAGCGTACTTACCCAATATATTCGCTTCTGCAGTCTACACAGCACTCAGTGTGGCCATTGCGGACTTGCATGAGGTCTTGAAGTTTGATTGAATCGAGACAGCGCAAATGACAGGTTAGAAAAAACGCGAAACACGCCTTCCGCCCAGCTAAAAAGCCCAAGTTTCGCTTTCGCGCCGGGTCGCATCTCCCAGCGTGGCAGCCCAGGCCTGCTACTTCGCGGCGCTTGGGATAGATGGCGCGACCGGCGCTCATCAATATGGCGGCGCGCTTAGAATTCACGGTGTTCTGGTGTATAGGTGCTGCAGAAACTGACGGCATCCATAGAAACGTGTAAGGAACACCCACGAAAAGGCCTAATTGGTTTCTCTTCACTACACAGCGCCCAGCTTTTCTCACATTCGTTACATTCTCATAACTGACATTACTACTGGCGTAATAAGTATATTCATGATCAGAGTAGGTGCGCCTTATGCGGGCCATAATTTCTTCTTTCCCAGTTCCTGCAAGGCAGCTGCGTGGAGTGCGGCTATACCCAGCTGGCAGACTTCGCTGGGCTTTCCTTTAGCAACCTGCATAAACGGTGGTGGCTCGTCTTTTCAGCTTGGTCATCTACGCAGTGACTAGCACGTAGGGGGTGTGCAATTCCTGAAGGCAAAATGACGTAGAGGACCATCTAGCACACGGTACTCACTCAGCACTGTCATATACGTCGACATCAGAGGGCATATTCAGTAGCGGGGGGGGGGGGGGGGGGGGAGCCGGGGGTATGTGACTTATGGGGTTTCAGGCCACCTTGGCCCCTCCAACCCCCTGAAATGATGTCGTGCTGCCATGCAGGGCAACCAAGATAATCACCTGTGTCGGAAACTATCCTAGGATTTTGTCTAGAATGCTTTTAGCCACTGTAAGCCACTTCAGTGCGGAATCTGGCGCAACATCACAGCAGAGAGTGAGAGAGATAAATGAGATGCGAAAGGCCGGGAGGCTAACCATAACATAGAGATCCAGTTTGCCACCCTGCACGGGGAAAGGGTAAAGGGAGAGAGAAAAATAAAGATACAGCAAGCACCATCAAGTTGATGCTTTGCCCTAGGACACTGCACAAACATAAACAGTTCGGAAACATGCTGCCGCTCCCAGCATCACATCTGGCCCACAAGCTATAGCTGCCGCCAGCTGATCTGGACCCAAGCGTGGGTACTGCGCGCAATTTCTGGTGGCTGTGCCGGTGGTCGAAAACTCAATCGCACATCATCTAGCGACTTTCTCTCCTCTTCACAATTTTCGTTGCCTTTCCGAAGTGCAGGCATAACCAGCCGGGCTCAGTTCTGGTTAATCTCCAAGGTGCATTTCATTTATTCTTTTCACTGCGTCTCTCCTCTCTGTGTGCCATATATAGAAGCCCTGTCTGCGACCGCTCATGAGACGCTGGATAACTTTCGAATAGGCATAACAGATGGCAATTAAGGAAAATAAATAGAAGTTATCAACTGCGCATGCTCCATCCAGAACATGCCTAGAGAAAGAGATATAAAAGGGAAAGACAGGAAGGTTAACAAGAAGTTATATCCCGTTGTCTATTATGTACTCGCGAAAAATGAACGCGGTATAAAAGATGGCAGAAAAAAAAGAAAAATTAAACAACAGAAGACCTAAAGTTTCGAAACTGCTGCCGGCTGCGTAAACCGTAAGAGTAATGCATTTTGGTTATAGTATAGGAAATTCCTCGTTATAAAACAAAAGCATTAGGAAGTCACAAGACGAAACTCGGAAACTGGAGTCATTCGTTTTTTTTTTCAACCGTGTATGAATTCCGCAGCTTACGCAAGTTATATTCCCTGCGGTCGTTTCATATTCTCTTCCCGAAGCAGTGAGCCTGCTATTCATTACCTCTCCTGCACCGGTGTCAATATTTTCCAACGAGCGGGTGTTCTCATTCAAATGCGGGTACCGCCTTCCTTATCTCCTCATAGCCAGCACTCTCAAACTCATGCGCATACATCTGCATTCTCTAAACCGATAGGTTTGCAGAATTTGAAAGTGGGCATATTTTAGAGAAAATAACGGAAGTGATCGCAGTGGTTATTAGGTTATCGAGGAGTGTGCTATGACTACCTTAAAATAATTTCTGTAGAAGTGTCAAGAACTGTGGATAGGTATTAGAGCGTTGCAATATATGTGGCATCAATTATATTGCAATTATTCATATTCTGCCAATAACATTTCTGCGAAGTGTGCCTAAACATTCTAGACCTGGTGCATAACCTTTCGTATATTGTATTGAATGGCGTGCTTACTTGAACTAGATGAGAACTACACGTGACTGTGACAATTTTTATTTTCATTTTATTTTATTATGAACCGCCATCACTGTTTGTTGAGGCATACAATTTGCCACTGTTCACTTACTGTGACCTATTCGTTAGCACAGTCAAAACTTTAATATTTTAATATTTTCTGGCTTATTTGTTAAAATCAGATATTTTTAAACATACATTATTTGCCTAAGAAAGCATGAGACATCGGAATCAACCGCGATGCCAGCCTCTCCGACACACATATTTAGAAGAAAAGAAAGAAGAAGCACGTTCTCGAACGGTAGGTATAAAACAAAAAGACCACAGAAACACTTAAGCCAGTTTCAAGGAAAGAACCCGGAAGTAATATTACAGCGTGGTAAGACTGGAAGTTCTCATTGCGAGCAAACGCTATACGCGCAATTTTTATTGGTTCCGTGTTTAAGTTCACTCAATGGCGCTGTATGCAGTTTCTCAATCCCTCAAAGCTTCCGTAACACCCCCACGGCATCTCGTCCATGTCTTTTTTTTTCGTATTTCCATCGCATCGACCGCGAAGGTGCATTGCGAGCCCAAACTGCTCGCATCACTGCGGAGCTTTCTTCATTTTTTAGAGCGAAAGCTGTGCTTCCTTAGTTTTTTCGGCGTTCGGCAAGAGGAAAAAATCACAATGTGGGTCGATCCCGGTGATCCTGTAGAAATGGTCCAAACTCAATGGCACATACCCCTGTGGGTTTGTGCCACAGGGGTCAGGGTATGAGCCATTCATCTAGAGAGCGTGAGCCATTCAACAGCTGCGTTAGCGATCGGGCGGACGCGCATAGTTCGTGCACCCGAAGAACAACATGCGTACGAGGAGCGCCGCAGGGAACAGCGACGAGAATGTAAACGGCGCCGGCGCGAAACGACCACCGGCGAGAGAGAGCAAAACATCTTTATTAATAATATTTGAATGGCGAGAGCAGTGTGGGAGGAACCCTCAGTCCAGGGTCCCTAAGATGATTCGAGCCCGTTGTATCACAGCTCGGAGGACCTCGGGAGGTCCGTCGCGGAAAGCATCGTCCCACAGCTCTTTGTTGCGTAGGGGGTAAAGGAGAGTTGGCAAGGGAGGTAAGAGGTTTGCAGTGCACTCAATCGTGACGTGGAAGATTGTGGGCGAGCTGCCACAGCCAGGGAAACGATCTGCATAACAGTGTGGGTAGAATTTATTGAGAGAGACAAGATTTGGAAAAGTTGCAGTTTGTAACTAGCGTAATGCCACTGCTTAAGGACGTTCCCGCGAGGCTCAACGAAAGTGAGAATCGCGAGCCCGGCCACCTCCGAACGAGCAACGCCGCCAGACTCACAACATAATAAATGACAACCATTCCACTCTGTAAAAATGGAATGGCAGCTAATGATGACGAACGTCAAAGCTCTCAAGCGAAAAGCAAAATGCTACATTGCCATTTCATCTTCACGGAGTGGACTGTTAGTCTTCTTGTTTTTTTTTTTTTTTGCCCGCACATCCGAAAATTATCAGAGTTGGCCAACCTCGGCGTTGTGCTCCGCTCCCCCTTCGCTGACTTTAAAGAAACGACCAATCTACTGCACAACTCCTAATATTTCTGTTTAATTTTGTTGTCTAATAGCCCCTTCCTCGTGTAAAAAGCACCCGTCGATTGGTCTTTCCGGGGTAATGTCATAAAATAATGAATTACTCATGTTTACAACAGAGGTGATGATTACGTTAAAACGTCATCTAGCAAATAGTACAACGTCAGGTATTTTTCACACCACAACACTACAGGGTGATCCTTTTAACTTTTACAGAATAATTAAAGATCGCCTGTTGTAGATAACATAATTCTTGTTCTTGAGCTGAATTATTCGAAGGGGTGGGCATTTCTAGCCCCAGAAAGCGAAACACATATTTAATCGCTTAACACAAACTAATTAACTTCCTAAATAATTGCATTGCGGCGCATACTGCAACTTACGAATCATAGCTGGTGAGCCTGCAAGACGCACCCACTTGAAAGAATTTCCAGGATGACACCAGTTTCGAGATTTATTTCCCAAAGTGCGAGACGATATACATAGGCGTTCCAGTTACTTTCCTGCTTCAAAGCATTAAAGAGCGTTTTCTTTAAAAAATTAAGCGTAACAACACTGAGTTTTAACGGCGACTTTGATGGCGCATATCTCCAAACTGGCGTCACTCTGGATATTCGTTCTAAGTGAGTACGCCTTGCAAACGTACCGCCTACAATTCGTAGATTGGAACACGTGCCGTAAAGTAAATAATTAAGACGATAATTAGCGTTGGTAATTAGTTCAGTTGCATTTCACTTTATCGTGCTAGTAATGTCTGCCTCTCTGAATAATACATTTCAAGGAATAGAACTATGTCACCTGCAACCGACGCTTTTTATAATGCCCGCAAAACTTAAGAATGATCACGCTTTAGAATGGCAATTACAAAAAATAATAATATTGCTAGCTAAAGAGAGAAAAGAATGACAATATGAACTAGAACGTCAGGTTGGTAGAGTCAAATGTGCGAGTATAATTACGCCGGTAAGGTGCAAAATGACAATACTTTTACACATGTGTCTACCATGGTCGTTTACAGTTCCATGACAAAATACGCAATGAGGGATTTAGGAATTTCTTCACCGGGGCACATTTATTTCTGTATTTATGTGTTTTGTAGTTTAAGTTAACTAGAAAGATCAGAAGTAAAAAGAAAACTTCATATTTTGCATAAGGCCTAACAAATTTTCCCTTGAATGCGGAGTCTCAAGCGGTCACTTTCGGTATACAGTGTCTTGTCATACTGAGTTACGTGGTTAAGTCAAGCGAATCAAATATCGACTCCTTTGCAGTCGAGCCTCTTCAATTGATCTTTGTCTCCTAGGTCAAAAAAACTGTTCAGCAGACCAAACGGTAAACCCCTTCACAAGGTATACCGCCGCTTCTATGGCCATTTGCGGCGCTCGCTAACACAACCTGGGCAATGTTAGTAAGCGCACAGAAATAACACCCAAGAATGCAGCGAAGAATCGCCGCCGCTGTAACCCTCCTTACCCGTAATGAGGTAGAAGTGCGGCTTCCACTTTCAGAAGTTATCGTTCCGTCAAAATTCATTTCCGTTTCTTCTTTTTCATTTTATCGCTACATTTAACTTAAAGATAACAAATAAGTAATTTGTCGCATACTTTCTGTGGCTTAATTTTTGTTGTTACCCGCCATGGTTCCTCAGCGGCGATCGTGTTGGGCTCCTGAGCACGAGGTCGCGGGATCGAATCCCGTCCACGGCGGCGGCATTTCGATGGGGGCGAAATGCGAAGACACCCGTGTACTTAGATTTAGGTGCATGTTAAGGACCCCCGGTGGTCAAAATTTCCGGAGTCTCCCACTACGGCGTGCCTCATAATCGGAAAGTGGTTTTTGGCACGGAAAACCCCATATTTCTTTAATTTTCCATGCCTTAATACAGTTATATAACTATAACAAAAAAAGGATACTTGATGAGGATACTTCGAATCAACAATCATTACAGGTAGAAATAAGTGCGAACTCACTAGACTTATAATAGAAGCCGAGCAAATTGATGCCCTAGGGGAGTCATGTATCAGCAAACCATCATTCGCTCTCTCTGAAAAAGAACCGAAATTTTTGCGCATGGCTTAACATATCACAATATGTATCGCTCTGATTGTTAATCTGTTCACGTGGCTGTTACTCATGTTGTCTGAGTGTATAAGTACGACCTGGTTTTCGATAATAAACAGTGTTGGAAGTTATAGCGCTGTGTGTGTCCCTTTGTGTCTTCTTTTGTCCCGCCTTTGAATCGCGCTACCGTTCTCCCCTTGAAGATACTTGATGGTTACGAATGTGTCACGCGAATGTTCAGTCACTAACTGTCGTGCGGGCTGGGCGCTCTTGCTCCCAATATACAGAGCTTCCAATGAAATCACTTGGGGGTCGGTGAGTCCTGCTTCCGCCGAGACAACACAACGCTAGGAATGCTGCAGGGAGTTCTGGTTTAAATTAGCATATGTGGTAGCATATGTGGGTTTATTGGCCAGTTGCCTTCACCGAAAAAAGATCACGTTCTCGTGACGCCTGCGGCAAAAAAGACGTTCCACGTCCGCCGCCAACGTCTGTGAGTGGTGGCGCTGGCTAACACTCCCAGGGTTCTACTAGTACACATAAATACCCAAGAAAGTGGATGGGGAAACAGCGCCGCGGTAGCTCAATTGGTAGAGCATCGCACGCGAAATGCGAAGGTTGTGGGTTCGGTTCCCACCTGCGGCAAGTTGTTTTTTCATCCACTTTAATTTCCCATAATTTATCGTTTCTTCATTCCATTTATTAAGCACAAGTAATTTCCCCTATGTTGTCCTTGGTGTCAATGTTGGCTTTTCATGATATGACTAATAAAACTCGGGCCCCTCGGTTAACCCCCTTTCTTTTCGTTTATATATAAGTGTAAGTGTGTGTGTGTGTGTGCATTTGCCGTAATTACGGCCGCTTTTTCCAGCGCAGTGCGTACGAAAGCATCATTGTAACGAGAATCATCTCTTTTATCTTTTTAACCGAAATATAAATAAAGATGCCTTTACGCCCGCACAATACATACAGGTAATCAAAAATGAAATGCACACAGCTTGACGTCTTTTAAGCCTTTACGGTATGTGAGCAATACATCCGCATTTCAAGCCATCCCACGCGCATCCAAGACGTGCGCCCACATCGAGGCGTATTTCGCGGCAAATTCAATCTGTCGCATATAGCCATCCCCGTCAAAAAAAGAAAAAGCAAAGAAGAAAAAGAATACCATGAGACGCTTAAAAATGCAAATGCTCTCCGTGGCAGTGGGCGTACGAGAAAAACACGGGGTGGGTGGTAACGTGGCGACAAAAGCGACATTCGACAGGTATTAAATGACAGGTATTGTATTAAACACCAACGCTCTCGACGCGGGAAGTGAAGGCCAAAGAATTCGACAACCTACGCAATTTTATTTCTTTCCGATGTTTTATCAGTGCGGTGCATACGCATTCTTTGTTTGACTGTTTCTTATCAATCACTGCACGTTTCAACTGACACGTTTTTGTCAGACCAAGTAACCGGACACTATGTTCCCCTATCGCAACCGCAACTGCAAACATTCTTCTTTATACACGCTAATAATTATTTAGGGATTTCCTTTAGGTGTGCGCACTTCAAGTTTTGTGCATTGCTTTTAAGCATTAAAAAAACACAGCATTCTTAATAATTCGCTGGAAAAGAGGCATATTTGATGAATTATTTGGAGACGTTGCCGCATAACCCTATCAATTACTGTAAATCTTTATGTCCCTTGTCACGTATTCATCGCGTTTTTAAATTTAACATGCCTGAAGAGGCTAGGCAGTAGATATAATTAAACGTACTCCTCATATGATTTGAAAAAAGAAAAACGGAGAAATAATGTGCAAGCATCTCAGGATATGCTTAGGGAACCATTTGTCGAAGCTTCAACCATGAATAATTTGTCATTCGACTTGCGTCTGGTTAGAAATGCTTTAGCAGTGTCAGCCTAGGAAACGCAGAAAAAAAGAATAATAATAAAAAAAGGCGCCGAAAGACAGGAACACACGACGCTCCGAGCGACACATTCAGCCTGTGCGAACAACGAGACAAAGTCCAGAAGCACTTCCCTGGCCTCCACGCTTCGTTCCCGCCACGCCTGACTTTGCACGTCGTCAACAGCGGATCGATACAGGTATCAGACGGGGGGGGGGGGGGGGGGGGGGGGGAGATCTTCCGGCGAGACTGGCACCGCAGGTGTAGTGACCTTGCTAGCACGTATACCGTGTATACCAAGCGGAGGGAGAGTAGCGAGGCAGTAAAAGAGGCACCACTAAAATGAGCAAAACAGAAACATCCAATAGATAGGAGCAGCTGAAAGACTGGACGCAGCGTAACTCAGCCCCACTACCTGACACCGATAGCGGGGCATTTCTCCTGTAGAGTGTGTTTTTTTTTTTTTTTATCCCGCTTCCTCGAATTATTTTTCCGTTCTGTCTTTCACCGTCGGCACCGTTCAGCACGTGGACGGCTCCATCGCGCACCAGAGATGAGACCAGAACTGATTGGAGACGCAAAAGAAAATAAAATACGAAAAGGATGAAATAAAAATAACAAAAGGAGGGGACGCGATGGATCCGCACAGAAGGGTCGAAGGAAACAGCTACTATAGTGCGCTGTGTCAGGCGTCAACGCTGTTTTATCGGGTAATTCTTGTCTTTCCGTAACAAGCGTTTCTTTCTTTTCTTTTTTTTTTTGTTCTATTGCTTCGATCGTGACGTACCGTCGTCGGCTACAGTCGCGAAGCCCCGTGGTGTGGAAATGGGGGTCGATTCGTTTCGACATAGCCTGCGCGTGGAGCTCGGACACTGTGCGCGAGAAGAATGGTGTCGCGCGAACGCGCATTGTTTCCCTCTGACGTGGCGGGCGTTATTTACATTACAGAACGCTGCCTTTCCCAGAACCGAAATCGAAAAAAACAAAATACCCTATGGACGGCAAAATAACGCATCCCTGCTGTCTCTGTGAATCCGTATTGGGCATCGTTCGTCGGCAGTGCCCGGTCTTTTTACGACGACACCGAAGGAGTGAACCGCGTAGTTAAAACGTGGCGGACGTGTGTCTTGGAAAAATCGAAATGCACATGGGCATCGACCGGCACTCCCTGCTTTATCGCTTCGTTAATAATGACGCAGGCTGCGAAAATGAACGACACGGTTTTCCCGGACATACGGCTTTGCATCCCCACGACGAAGCTTCTTGACGAAATGCTGCATTTGCCCGGAAAACCGTAAATTGGGCTTTTCGTTCCAACTGGCTCGTAGCTCTGAATTGAGTAACGACAAACGCCGCTTATACTCTAGCCGTTCGTGGCCGGAAAACACTGCATTGTTTCCTTCAAAGGAAAAAAAAAATCTATTGTCCAAGTTTTACGCGCTGTCGCAAGGAGAAAAATTTTTCTCTGCTCGCGACAAATACCTTTTCGGCGGCCTTTTTCTTTTGCTTTCTTTTTTTTTTTAAAACGAAACGTTACTTTCACGTTAAAAACAAAAGGTGTCGCTGTGATAAATGTTAATTTTATTTTTTCACGAGAGAAAGGTCCAAATTTCCGCTACTAGGACGGAACTTTTTTCTCGCGGCGACAGGAGCGTGATCCACTTGCATTTCCACTCCAAATTCTCATCTTAGGAAATAAATTTCGTTCGAGCGTTTTTGGATGCGCATTAAAGGCCGAGCTACTTTTGACAGTTCTTATAACAGTCGCACTCGCCGGAGGGCTTTCAAATTAAGTTTTTCAGAACGGCTACTCAAACGACGCGCGCTGCAATGCTATGGGCCTGAAATGCGATTAAAACTTGCGTATGTAACTTCTGCGAAGTTCATCGTCACCATTTCCGCGTAGTCCACTGGTAGGACGAACACCTCTCCCATCGGTCTCTAATTACCACGCGTCTTGCTTTTGCCTATTCATCCATTACAATTGTCCCCGTCATCTTCCTGCTTATTTCCACTGCTGGACGAAGGCCTCTTCCAGCATTCTCTTTCTTGCACCAGCTGATTCTAACTTCTTCCTAAATATTTCCTAATTTGTTGCCCATTTAGGCATCGGCAAATACACATAACGTAAAGAATAATAAATTAAGCCGCCCTCCTAAATCGGTGACGCGTTCGCGCAGTCAGAAGCTCAGCGCGCCACAGATTTTCACAGCGAAAGCAGCCTTTCGCCAAGATTCCGCGCTCGAGACAGCGGGGGAGGCGGTGATCACGTGCACGTGAGCGGACAGCAGGATGCACACTAAAGACCCGCTAGCACAAGCCGACCGTTTATTTTTTACATCGCAAGAGTGTCCTCACTTACTCTTTGCCGATGATCGGCAGGGACGGTGTTCCAGTAGCGTCTTAATGGCATGTGGACGATCGTCTATTATATAGTCGGCGCAATGCGAGCTTCCACGAAGAGGCAAAATTTACGCAGCACAGAGAAGAGTTGAAATGATGGCACGAAGCGAGAGACATTAGCCGGGCAATCTGCGATCTGCCGGAGACGCAGAGCAAAATCTGATTACATAAATGGCGGCGCAATATGAAAGGCTGCAAATGGGCGACATCGACTGCAAAGAATTGTACGCAGAAGAAACGCTGACTGACAGTTGGAGAAGGAGACGCAGGAAACAACCCATTAAGCATCAGAGAAACCTGACGTAACGCATCACGTAACGATGCAAATGAAGGTAAACATAATGCCAGAATGCGAGAAAAAGTATACACTAGGTTGGCAGGAAGGAAACGAAGCCAGCTATTGAGTTGGGATCGAATGCAAAGGCTGAATTCTGAAGCAAATGTTTTATTATAATTTACAAAGCAATGCCTAAATAGGAGCATCGAAATGACCGTATCCAAATGACAGCATCTAAATGACAGTATACACGTTTTACAATTCATTATTTGTAGGGGAGCCGGCGACTATTTAAGATGTCAACATTCCTATTTACTTCCAAGCAACATCAGCGAAAATAGTTATGTTTATGGCGCATCCGTTTCCGAAGAGGCATGCCCGTGCAAAATGTCATGCGGATGCGCACGAGTGGTGCCACACAACGTCGATAAGGTGCTGCTTGAGTGAGTAGCATGCTTACAAAGGAGCCTAACCAAAGGCACCCGCAGTGACCTTGCCGCATTCGCAGCCAAATCACGGGACTCGAAGGGCTCGCTGGCTTTCCGGGAGAGCCGAATCGCATGGCGAACGAGTTAGATACGCTACGGTATAAGCTCTGCGCCCGCAGCAGCGGCCGACATCAACAAAGCACTGACCGGCGGGAATCAATGCCGTCCCCCCCCCCCCCCGGCCGCCGGCCAACGGCCATCGAGCCCTGCGGGCACGCCAAATGGGAGGGACTACGCGTGGAGGCACTGACCTTGCCAATCTGATATAGGGAAGGAAGCGATCCCGTTCAAAACGATGCCGACCCGCTCAATACCTCGGGGCTGGGCCCTCCGGGCTGTCTGTTCTCTTCATTTTGCTTGCAATTCCCTGGTTTCCCGGGACAATTCGATCCACTCGCCGCTACCACTCTCGTAACAATAGGTGAAGGAGTGGGGGCGGGGGGGGGGGGGGGGTCGTAAGTGCAGGGTCACTGTCACGCTGCCTGGTATCGCTTTACGGAGGCGTGTCCAGGCAGCACTTATATTGTCAAGCATTACACTACCTGGCAGCGGGCCAGCCATAAAGGCTTGTCGTGAACGAGTTAAACTTGCCGGGATTGGTCTCAGCCGAGGATCGATGCAGCAGATTACGCCACCCATGTTGTTCGGAATTGTTCAGCTGCTCGTTTATTGGAGAAGCGTTCAGTTTGCCACCTCAACTGGGTATTTTTGAGGAGTGGATGCACTATATTGTGTCAAAAGATTGACAAGATTTGGAAGACCTATGTTCGCGTATGAGCTGACCTGATGCCGCCCCCCCCCCCCCCCCCACACACACACACGCTGGTGCTTTGCCGAAAGTTTAGCTGGTCCGTAGTCCGGGAGACAGAGTGTCGGTGCGTCCGGCTTAGCGAGTTGGCTGACCGTTAGGCGTGACACACATATATGTCAATAGTTCAGTTTAAGCGGAATGACGAATGAAGTTAAAATATTCTATGGACAGTACGCCGTATCGGCTAAAAGCACACAATCGTGGCTGTGAGGTCAAGGTTCGGCTGGTCTTAGCTTTTTTTTGTATTAGAGCCTACTCATACATGTATGCATACTCGCATGTTTACACTATGCATACTTATACACAACTAAGTAAACAGCATTGCGGAAGTGTTTATTACAGAGCGTTAAAAGCCCAACAGGCGCATTAAAAGTGTAGTCGAAGATAAAGAACAAATACTATAGAGGGCCGTTAGCGAATCGACTTAACCATGGGCTATTCTGTATGGAACATTACAGGTGATTTGAACTCGTGACCCTTCGATGTTGCCCGGAAAGATAGCTCAGTCGCTTGGTTCGTCAGGCCCCAGGCTACTTTCAAGCGCCACAGCTCCTGCTCCGAGCCTCACACTTACGTGGAAAGAGACTCATGTTGTCCCCGATAGTCGGTTGGAAGGCATACTTTCTAGGAAAAATGGCCGCTCGAGGAGAAGAGCGAACTCGAGCGGCTTTAGAGGCTAGGAAAACTGCCTTAAAATATTTAGACTTGAGGGAAAGCTTCGTTAACAAACTATAACACGGCAATCAGAACTCGAATACGACGAGAGAAATTACTGAGACGTGGAAAATTCCCTTGAAAAAAAATCTGGTTTGTATGTATGTATGTATGTATGCTTGTACGTGTGCGGGTTGTAAACACGAAAGTATGTGTCGAGCGCACTGTGTGGCCACCACTCAACGTTTGATGTATGCTCATCAGAGAAACAATGACGGCAGCATACCACTTGTCTATGCGTGCTGCCTACGCCATCTGTTGAAATAAAATGATCAGCGGATGCTGTCTTCTTTCTTATTGCGTATGGCTGTCATTTGAAAGGGTTAACGTTTCATTATATATATATTTTTTTCAGCTGAAGTGTTTTTGTAGTGATGTTATTTTGCGTTTGGGTGTGATTATTGCGTGTGTGTGTGTGTGTGTGTGTGTGTTTTGTCTGATTATGTGACAGGTGCTCAGCTGTGGTACAACCATCGAACTTGAATTCTATGATAATTCAGACGCACCAAGGACCTTCGCATAGTTTCCCCACCAATTCAGTGGGCTCCTGCTTACCCCTTATCGCTGAAGAAAAAGAGACCTCCAATCTTGTTCCACGTTTACTCTAAGAACAGTTCGCGCCACATATTGTTTTTAATTCCCATGACCACTCCTACCAAGACTTTAAAGTTTCCTGCATTGTCTTTTTTTTCCTGCTATAAGCTTTTGTACAAGTTTATCGATCCGCGCAGAGAGGCACTCAAACGGCAGCCAAGAGTCGTCACAGGCACCGTATCGAGCAAACGCCACCCCTGTCGTACTTCGACCTTGGACCTGTTACGGCAGCCGCCAACGACGATGCCCGTACCGAGAAGGAGCGGTATGGCCGGAACCGTAATCAACAACGGGGGTCGACCTCTGCCCTTCATGTTGAGCCAGCGCATCTCGGCGAACACTCACGTGGCATGACCACTTCCGGTGCCGTCCAGACTTCCGTCTCGGCAGGGCAGCACAAGAGTGCGCCATTGAGGCTGGATCTCGACGAAGACGGGACGAAAGTGAAGCAACGACACAGGAAGCGCCGCGAGTTTCCGCAAGGTCTTTCCGGCTGACTTGTCGCATTAGTACGGATGGCAAACGGACGGCGCACTAGTGGGTGCTGTGGCAATTCTTTTCCTTCGTGAATTACCTTGCTTCCTCCCGTATGGACCACCGGTTCGTCCTCTTTTATCTTGGCTCCATTTTGGATAGCGGTAAAAGGACGTTACAGGTGCTACAGTGATTTCAAATGGCGATGCCACGTGTGGACTGCTCGCTGAGTGGTGCTCAATAAGGGCTCACTGAATGTAAACGTTAGTAGATGTATACACCACGCTTCCGCGTAATAACGGGTATGTTGCTCTTAACGTGAGCGAAGACGATAACAGGATCCGAGAAGCTCGAATTTTCGTTAGTGAAGCACATAGGAAGAGACAGCCAAGCTAGGAAATGGTTAATGGAAATGTAGATACTATAGCTTGAGGTCAGACGCCGAAATTGGCAAGCCCGACAAAACAAAATGTGCATGGTGATGCCGCTTTAAATTTTTTCGTCCAAGCTATCGCGACGCGCCAGGTTTTGGAATCGCGTACTTAGTGCTAAGTAATAAATCTTCATCAATAAAAAAATACTTTCTCTCGCAATGTGAAGCAGTGAGTTGGTAACTGTAAGCCTTGGACTGTTTCGTGCATTGCTTGTCGGAGTGGAAAAATTGCAGGCGCGGACGAGCAACTTCCTTTCGAGAAGTAAAAAAAAAATGTAATAGTCGTATTCGTTAGCGAAGTTGTTGTCGCTGTCCTGAACAATTCTAAACAGCGCACAGTGGGGGGCCGGATGCGAATTAGGTGGTTAAGAGAACGTGGTTAAGAGGTGTACGAAGAAAAAAAGGAAATTGCGATTTGTAGATAAAAAGTTTAGGGTGCCAGAGAAAGTAAACAAAAAGATATACCAGTAAACAAACAATCTAAACAAATTAGAAATCAGTTTAGCAGGGCGATCAAGTGAATTCCGTCACACATTTTCCAACTGCGAAGCAAATAATTTCTTTCGCCGAAACCAAGAAAAGAGTCTACAAAAGAGAAGTGACCACTCGGCTATTCTTTGTCCTCCTACACCAAAGCCGGACGTAGCCACTTACCTGTCCTAAAGCAATCTTTTATCGTCATACCGCTGGGGTCGTGTTAATCTACTGAAACTTACACCTGGGCGACTCCAGGACTAGGACACCCGCTATCCTCGAAGGAAACATGTGTGAGCGCTTCCGGTAAACATTAGAAGAAGCGGAGCGCGAGAAGAATAATTATTCTGACGAAGCAGGAGTGCTGAATGAGTCCATATATGTCGAAGAAGAAAACAGGGGACCGCCTCCGTAACTGGACAGCCGTCGCGCTGGAATACGAAGAAGGGGCTTACGCCTGCGCTGTCCACTACACAGATGTAGCGCCGGCGTAGCTGTCGTGGTAGCTGCTGGGGCGATCGCGCTCTCCCACATCGATATTCTCCACATGCTTTAGTTGAGGCGGAGGGGTTGCCAGGAAAGCTCCTATACTGCCAATGTGTCCGTCGTAAGTGTGGAGCCTTCGCGCATTACGATGACATCTGTTTTAAATTTCTTTGTAATTTCCTCGCAACCGATTTTGGGAATTTCGCGAGTGGTCGGACATCGAAACGATCAGAGCAGTGAGTCTGTGAGCGCTGTCGCTCTAAAAGAAAACCAATTGTGTTGCTTTCAGCAACTTCTGTTGACGTTTGCTGAGCGAAATGTGTTTCACGTGTGTAAAGCGGGAACCCATGACATTGGACTGATGCTGTTAGCGCCGTGGCCTTAGACGCGACATTGAAAGAACAACTTTCAGTGTCATTTTATATCGGTAATATTGAACTTTCTGGCGCCTAGAAAATACAAATAAAGATTGGAAGCAACGATGGACGGTAGTTTTATTTTGATTTCATGTTTATTCTAGCGTCAACACCAACAAACCGGCAATTGCAAGGGTATGTTAACCGAAGTGCTCACATTCCCACCTTGCATTCCGTGATACTCTACCATTCAGTCATCTTGGCTACAAGAATGAGCAAGAAACTTCAAAATTGTGTTTATTGTCGAACATCTTTTTATTTGCTACTTTTAATTACGTTGGCTGTTCCAGTGGGTGATATTTTACGAGTTGAAAAAGTAGAACAATGCAGTCATTATGCTAAAGGGAACTGCTTCGCTAATAAATTCCGGTTTTGCCGCTACTTCGATCGGTTAATTCCATATAAACATTCTTGCTATGTTTGCCTATTTTTATTTATTGATTTATATTAATTGATCGGTGTATTTTCGAAGCATACGGAGCGTGATGCACAAATACAAGAAGGGATTGTCGTTCTTCGATGATCTCACTTATGCAAATTGGCCTTGACGGATTGCTGTACTTAAAACACAGGCCAGCAGCAACGACTACATATATGTGTGTGTGGATGCTACCACCAATCTGGCTGAAAGCAGTGGCATTAAGCCGAAGCTGCTGCGATTTCAGCACGGCCCATTGAACGGCCTGAAAGAAACTGAATGAACTCAATCCAGAAACGGCCGATTTTCCGGTCCGTATATGCTTGCAGCCCGCGGGCATGATTTCACAGCTTGGGAGGAAACGCTGGTTCCGTCTTTTCCACAGTAGTTTTGAGCAAGGAACTCGAGGGAAAATAGCTTGCTCGTTCGTTCAATCATCACGCATTGGTGAGAGACAACAGTTGTGCGACTTCTGGCTTTTGGTGCTGCAGAGAACGCCCAATGAAGAGAACATCCTCAGCAGCAAATTAATGAATCGGATGAACGCGGGTCGATGGCGCGCCCGGTCATTCGCTTACTCAAGTAACGATCTTTGGTGATTTTCTGCGTCCATTTTTTACTGAGCGCTGAAAAACGCTAGCTGCTTTTCGCCGGGCCAGTCTTGCGTACCGTATGTTCCCGACTATGCACAGCGTCGATGTAAACGCGGCGCCTGCGTCGTTGGCAGTGCATGCAAAGCACAGAGCATGTTGCCAGCTCTGCCAGCGCTCAGAACGCATGGGCCGAAGATGCTTCTATTTTCAACAGAAAATTTGTAAATCAAATATTCAGTACATCCAACGAGTTGGAAGCTTAGTGTGTGTGCACAAAGTGTCGAAACACGAGTACACGCACGCAGGTACGCACTTTCTCTCTCTTCCTCTATTATTATTGTTTATTACTATTATTATTATTATATATTATTTTTTATTTTCAGTTGAGGAAGACCGAGGAAAAAAATACTGCGGGAGCAGCTTGACCTGCACGTGGGCCACTAACGCCCATGGCCGCCGTCGGCACCAGGACATGATGAAACGAAATAAAGAAATTGTCTAGGTATTCCCTAGAACGAGGCAAATTCGAACATAAGCAACAACGCTAAAGCTATTTAAAAAAATACTTATACATATGTGGTAAAAAGAAAAGATAAAGGTAGAGCGGTATCACACAGACCGGCAACTAATGCAAGGATATTAAACAGTAAGACGCTAGCGCTAAAAAAAAAAAAAAATTAGAGGTCCTGTGAAAGACATTAGATAACAAATAATTATTATTGTATTGCATACTTACGGTTGGACATTACGTAACAAGCTAACATGGTACGGCACCGTATAGCAAATTAAGCATTTTGCTCGCTCCACCAGCTCTCACAACACATACGCTGCAGCTGCTTCCTGCAACATTCACAGATTCGTATAACAAATTCGTACAGAAAAAGAAAAAGTTGCGCGAGGAGTTAGGTTACACTCGTAGCATGAAATGAACACGTGGTTAGGGCACCTGAGTCTATATATAAATCCAAGCATTCAAAGAAATCTCACAAACATAAAGTACCGTTTTATCAAAACCTGTTTTCAAAACCTGGGAGTGTGTTACACCACAACTTAGCTGCGTAATTAGTCCGGCATTTCGCAACCTCCCAAAGCTCTGACGTGCTTGCTGTTCCATGCACAATTCTCGGGAAAATTTGCAGGGGTACCGGAAAATTAAAATCCCGCGGGATCTTCTATGCCTACAGACGAATCGGGCGTTCGCACGTGCTGTTCTTCGTAATCGAGTGAAGGAAATGAAGAAGTAATTGGAATCTGGCGACTTACGTTCCGACTGCTTCCGCAGAACCCTATTGGCAAGCTCGTCTTATCTTGCAACCCTCGCTAGATCGCCCATTTTGGCGTTGTGTGCCTAACCAAGACCGTTACGTTTTCTTCCCGCATCGCCGTAGGCCTTAACGTCCTCCTTAAAGCTCTCTCTCCTAGCTGACGCCGAATTCTCGCCGCTATATTGCGTAAGGCGAGGATTGCTCATTAGTCGTACCTCCACACCGGAGGTAATGGCCACAGCGATAAAAAATGTAGGTTGCTCGCCACCCTAGACTAGAAACGCAGGGCCCTGGAAACAACGCGCCCGCTGTGAACAACGGGGACGCGGAACGGCTCTACAGAACAAGCGTGGGCAACACCTAAGAGTGCTCCTTCACGTGACTCCCAAAGTGTTGGCATTGCGCAATGATCGAGCGAAACCCGCGTTGCATCGACGGCAACATCGGTCTTGTCAGGAATGCTTGCGTCAGCAACAAGACTAATGCAAGGGTTCAGGCAAGCGCTGGGCTAGCTTGTCCTTGTACTACGTGCCGACAGTCAGCAAAGTGGCAGGGCGCGATGCGAAAAGCGCTAGAGACCGGGCCTGTCGCAATCAGGTGGCCCGAATAACGATTCGCTGTTTGCGATCAACCCTCTAGCCTCCGACGTGCTTGCCAGTGTGTCCGATGCGTTTTTTGTGCCGAATGCTCCAATGGGGTGGCACTTGAATCACGCCGGCTGATGTGGATATGGGCCAGGTAACGTTGAAGATGAGGTGCATTAGCGCGCAGGTAAACAATGCAGCGTTCGCAAGTTGGAAGAATATATGCGTTCATTTTATTTTGGGCAGTGTTGTTATGGCTGCACGTACATACGGTTGAATTATGTGCCGCTCATGTACACAGTAAATGAAACGCACGCATTCCCCTCATGTGCGTTTTGCAACCCCGTCAATGTCGAACTTATTCGGTGCACGCTAAGGAACCGGTCAATTAACGTGCATTTCCAGACTCGGCTTCCGTATAAACCTGGGCTTTTGCGACGCATTTTTCACAGGGAAGGCGTTAAAATGCAGTTAGGCAACGGTTTTAGTGCGAAGGCATGGTCTATATCAAGTGCAATTTCAGCGCAACGTGCTTCTGAGACCTTAATTTTCTTTGAAACCTAACGATCACAATTTACCAGATAAACGTATTCTTTGCGTATATGTCATTCGAATAAACCCGAATGCATGGTTTTCTTAACCGATAATCCATGTGTTTCGGTTTCTCATGTCGTGTTATAGCGGATAAGCGGTAAAGATAAGTGCATCCACGACTCCAGCTCTAACAGCAGGCGCCGTGTCGCTGCAACACAATCCTGCGCGGGAGCCGTCACTA
Source organism: Dermacentor andersoni (assembly GCF_023375885.2). Lineage (NCBI taxonomy): Eukaryota > Metazoa > Arthropoda > Arachnida > Ixodida > Ixodidae > Dermacentor > Dermacentor andersoni. Next base: position 56,809,330 of record NC_092823.1, read on the forward strand.
AGATGTAATACAGTTACACAGTGCAATTGCATACGATCGTAATGTGTTCACAAACGCGGGTAATTTGCAATGTTTGTCGGAGAAATGTATAAGATTGCAGAATGCTGCGTGTGAGTGCGTTTTAAGAACGTGTACTTTGCAAATACGTTGTCGGATTCGATAAACTTCTTATTTGCAACAGAGATGCCCGGACCCCTATCAAACGCAGTAGTAACCGCTGCTGCGTTTTGAAAACACACACTCGCACCTGCAACACTGAAAAACAGACTCATCTTATTTTTTTCATCACAAAGGGCGGCAAAACTAATCACCCTCCACGCCCACAATATGTAACGCTGCCGGATAGCGCATTGCCGGAGGCGTTATCGCTTTGCTGTGAAAGATGGTCTAGAAGACCACTTCTGAGAAGGTTTGTTGTAGCGCGAGCGAGCAAAAAAGGAAAGATCAAAAGCAATATGGAAGGTTCATTACTAGTGCGTATATATACATATATAGTGCAACTAACGGTGGTCTCCTCAGGACCACTCTCGGTGTTGGACTACGCTCATCGAAGACGCATGACGTGTGTCAAGTGAGCGCGGTTGAAATCATAGTACCGGGACCTCATATAGGTGCGACGTAACCCTATGGCCTCTCTCACGCATTTACCACCCAATCGCCGCTGGTTCTTTTATTTCTAAGTAATGTTAGTTTGAAGTGACATGAATGCAGCTTGAAGAGACATGCTACTATTTCGCGACATTGACGACGATACAACCTTTTTTTTTTCCATCGACACCCTCCTATTTGCGTCACCTATACAACCTAGCATAACAAAAGAGTCCCTAATGTAGAAGTAACAGAAAAAGAAACCTGGTTGATGTTTTTTTTTTGTTCACGATTCTATCTATTAGGGTGCGCGCATTGTTAACGCGCCCCATGCGGAGTAGGATACGCTGGCCGTCTTCTGCCTCAGTAGATGCGAGCTTAGTTTTAGATCAGACTGATCCGGTATCATAAATGCCGAAAAAAAAAGTACTTAGATCTTGCCCACATGCCTCACCAAGCCTCAAATTATGAACCAACTGGCCCTGTCGCGCTAGCTGGTTTGATAATTAAAGCCTAACAGGTAGCTTTAGCAGTGGCGCCGATTACTATTTTCCTATTCAAACAATTGTAAAACGCACAAGTGCTATTTATTTTAGACAGCCGGTGAAGAAAGTTCAACGGCTGATGTTCGGTTGCAGGAAACTTGTTGTACATAAGGAAGAATTATACCTACTTTAGGAAGTATAATGAGGACTTAGAGCCTCAAATTCTTGCAAAATTTCACCACAACTTAATAAACTATAACCAGTGAAATGCACAGTTTACAGACATGTACCTTAGAGCCAAAGAAAGATATCGCCGTTCTGCAACCTCCATCTCTTAGGGTGTTTAAAAAGATTTTAAGTTACAACACCTACGTCAGTTCTGAAAACGTCCTGCCCTCAATATAGTGGTATATACTTGATAGCGATGTATATTATATACATTTTTTTCTGCTTCAGATGTGTTAATAAACGCAGTTTACAGTAGAATGACCCTATCTTATTTCGAAGTTACAAAGTTGTAAGCGTCCGTCTTCAGTTCTTTTATAGCTTCGCATTTTCGCAATTTCTTACATAAAGATCGGTTATAATCAAAATGAAATATCTGCTCCCTGTAGTCAACAGATTTTATCTTCAACGTAAACGCAACAAATCACATCGAAATCGGTGCAGTGTTTGCCGAGAAAGAAAGAAGCGATTTCTCCGTTGCCGTGTAACTCGACAGTGACTCTTGATGTTAGGCTTCTCAGAACACCACAGAAAAGACACGGATACGCAAAGGACTGGACGCGTGTTTCCTGGCAATCATCCATGCCTTTCTTGCGATGCTCGGAAGCCTAATTTGTCAATGCAGTTGACGATAACAAGACGTGTTGGGCCAGTCGGTTCGTTATACGGAATAAATTCAAAGAGCTCAGAACAGTCACGCACAAGGAAGAGAACGGGAAAGGAACTCGGAGTATCGTTTCCGCGCATGCGCACGAAATGAACTGTTCTTTTGCTTCTTGCCGAGATACGCCAGTTGTTAGCGAACGCTTGTGGTTTTGCGTGTCTTGGCTATGTCTTTCTTGGATTACTTTAGCTTATTCCCCATCGCTGTGGATGCCGAAGCCCAGTAAGGCTTATAGAAAGGCGCCATCGTTAGTAGTTGTGGAGAATATAACGAAGAGAGAAGAAAGCACAGCGCCACAGCGAGTTAACACTCCGGCGCGGGCTGGCATCTCTCAGGAAGCCTTGACACGCTAATGTAGCATAGAAGTAGCAGTGGCAGAAGCAAAAAAGCACGCAACATCGGCTATAGCCGCAGTGGTTAGGTCGACGCACCATTTTGGAAAGAATATATCCTGTTCCAAAGGGCTGCTTTGGAAACTCCTTAATAAGCTGAGCTAATAAACGGCTTCTGCTATGAAAAACAAAGAAAAAAGATTCACGGGCGCGAAAGAGTAACGCGATTTACTTTTGCCCCACGCAAGCTGGCCTCGCTGACTGTATTTCCCACAAACCAGGCGAGCTTGTTGCTGACGTCGGCTGCTCGGCACACACCTCTCGCCCCATCTACCTAAGTACAGTGCATGACCCTGAGTTTGTCTGCAAGCTTTGTAGCGCATTGGCGACAGGCTAGCGACAAAAAAAAGAGAAAAAAACAAACACCCGAACGTCGGAGCCATGCAGCGCCATCTGCTGAGTTTCACACACACTGGCCCTAATTTGCTGAGGCGGCGGATCAGTATAGCGTTCGGCGCGAGATTTACGCGGGGGAGGGCGCTGATGCAATAAAATTTGTGCAGCCACAAATTGCTTTACGCTATGCACACGACTGGGTGCGCTGTTTCGAGCCTTCGAGACAAAGGTCGATGCACCTGTGCACTCCGCGTACGAATCTGGTGAAATTGTTTCGAAACCTCATAAATACTGAGCTATTAGAGCAGTTTGCTCGGCCCTCCCACCGCCGTTCCCCGCATCCGTCGCATTTCCAATCACGCAGCAAATATATGCGTTTGCGGCTATAGCAGAGTCGCTGAACCTGCTGCAATATGTTCGGCACGTGTCGTGCAGTCAAGACCAGCTGCTTGCGACGCCTTAGCGTGCTAATTAGCATCGTAATTAGTGCCTCGGGACCCCGTTATCCGCCCAAATTTTGCGAAATGGCCGTCGCTCACTCAGATCATGCTGGTTCTTTGAGCACGAATGGAGCTCCGTTTTGGAGCAATCATGTTTAACCAGGCGACCGTGGTAACTGCTGAGTTGTGATTGAGTGGTTGCCGACATGTTTCGTCTTGGTCTATTTTGTTGTAAAGTGAGTAAAGCGCACCACTGAACGCCAGTCTGGGCATGGTGTCCCTGTAGTAAATACTCCCCCAGATAGTTCATAATTGTATTCGTACTTATTTACACAGCGTAGCGCGTCTGACAATGTTGCCACAGAGAATGCCCCGGATACGACTCGGGCAAGCCAACCCTGGCGTGCAATGCGACACTTTGCGTAATTTTTCAAGGCACACGTCGCGTTGTTTGCGCTCATTAGAGAGCTTTAGTTTAGGGGACGCAAGCGGCTTGCTTACGCAAGAGCTAGGGGCCACGCTACTGCGCATGCGCAGACCCCTACGTCTGACTCCGCGCATGCGCAGTACCGTCTCCCCTAGTTCCTGCGCACTCAAGCCGCTTGCGTCCCCTAAACTAAAACGCTCTATTAAATACAGTAAAACGCGGCACGCATAAAATCATCATGTTTCAGAACCGAATATACAACGACCACACTTTTGTCGCTAACTCCGAACAGTCACTGTTTTGACCAATCATTGAGCTGGATGACTCTTGGAGTAATCCAGATCATCACCACGGGAGATTTTGAAAGAAATCGCCAGCGTACCTATAAAGCTGGTATATCTTTATTGCTCTCTGTAAACATCAAAAGAAAAGCGCCTGGTATGACACGGCATTACATTGCATACAACGTGCATTATTCCGATTTATTGCGCGCCTGATATTTCCCTACGCACTGCAGGGCTTGCCGCAGGGGAACTGACATGGCACTTAACACTCACCCGGGAAAAGAAGTATAAGTCGATTAATGAGTGCTTGGGCGGAAGCCTAAACATAAGTGCACAGCTTCCGTCAATGCAATTATCGCTTTCACAAACAAGAAAAATATATTCGTTATCTGTCGACGATCATTATACAACTATGTAATTGCAACTGCCTACTGGGGAAAAAAAGGGAACGTTGCAGTGTGCTCCTATTATCGTTATTTCTTTTCCTGGCAGCGAGAACATATATTCAGCAATGATGATTAATCAACTTATTGTTGGTTTTATTGCCACACACTTTTACTTTCGTATCATATGTCGACCACAAGAAGCGTGTTATTATTATCTTCGTACCTTATACACTCGTTTCTGTGTTTCTTCTCAACAATTATACTTATAAGGGCGCTGTAGGAATCTTGTGAATAAATAAATAAATAAATAAATAGACAGCAAACTAATAAAAAACATATATGTGCTACTCCGTTGCGAAATGCCTTCGAAAAAACAGTTTCTTATCGGACGCACTTGCAGGCACATGTCAGGAAAATACAACAGGAATCGCGTTTATTCCTTGTGCCTATTTTTGTTACATTTCTTTCTCTTTCCAGGGGCTCTAACTCTGCGAACATGCCCTTTAGAGACGCGGATGAACCGACTTGCTTATTAGAAGAATGGTGTTGATGGCAAGACGCTCATCAAAGCTCAACTGAAGAACAGACGTTAAGCAGCCAAAGGGCAACTAAGATTACGAAAGTAACAAACCACCACAAGCAATTAGAAAAAAAAATACTAATAAAGCAATTCTTCTACAGGTAGACTCTCGAAGGAGCAAATTGCCCAGGACATGTTGACATAGTGGAGTGCCCTACTCTTAAAATTGGTATTTTTGAAGTATAAACAACAACCTCATAATTCTTGTGGTTCACTGACATTTCGCCGACTTTTTGTGGAGGTCTGTTTCAAAAGGCCTTATGATAAACTGCGAAAGTGGTGCTAAAAGACCTTCGCGTCTGACATTTGCACTCTTAGACTCAGTGCCACTTTCGCTTGACACTAGACCATTGTCCCTCGAAACGATTTTCACCTGCCGCCAACAGAAGACATCGCAGCTGAAGGCGACGAAGGCACTACTTCGGTTTTTGAAAGAGACGGGATTGGACAAGCGGCTGTGACAGTGATATCACGTACCACGCAAGAGCGATGGACTCTAACGGACGATGTGTGTTCTGTGCTATGTGCTCTCTCTCTCTCCCTTCCCCACCCTTCATCCCCCCATCCCGCTCCCATGTGCAGGGTAGCAAACCGGTTAAGCTATACCGGTTAACCTCCCTGCCTCTCCTTCTCCACTTGTTCCTTCCTTCCTTCGCTTGGAGCACTCTCAGAATTAGGTTACTATATATAGGAGTTGGAACAGGGAGCTAGGCACAAGCATGGGGGCTTGATTTCAGAGCTGCCTTTTAGCGCTGTTCTTTTTCCATGAATTTTTCACAAAAGCTACTACGCAACTGTAAAACGCAGACGTTCCGATAGAGAAAGGCAGCGTTTTCTATCATGAGAAACTAACTTGCGACTTACCGCTAATATTGCCTTGCGTAGTAACTCAGGGGACCAACTGCAATGCATGCTCACTGACCTGGAGAGGCAAAGCAGAAGGGTGGGTCTAAAAATTAATCTGCAGAAAACTAAAGTAATGTTTAACAGTCTCGGAAGAGAACAGCAGTTTACGATAGGTAGCGAGGCACTGGAAGTGGTAAGGAAATATATCTACTTAAGGCAGGTAGTGACCGCGGATCCGGATCATGAGACTGAAATAATCAGAAGAATAAGAATGGGCCGGGGTGCGTTTGGCAGGCATTCTTAGATCATGAACTGCAGGTTGCCATTATCTCTCAAGGGAAAAGTGTATAACAGCTGTGTCTTACCAGTACTCACGTATGGGGCAGAAACCTGGAGGCTTACGAAAAGGGTTCTACTTAAATTGAGGACGACGCAACGAGCTATGGAAAGAAGAATGATAGGTGTAACGTTAAGGGATAAGAAAAGAGCAGATTGGGTGAGGAAACAAACGCGAGTTAAAGACAACTTAGTTGAAATCAAGAAAGAGAAATGGGCATGGGCAGGACATGTAATGAGGAGGAAAGATAACCGATGGTCATTAAGGGTTACGGGCTGCATTGCAAGGGAAGGGAAGCGTAGCAGGGGGCGGCAGAAAGTTAGGTGGGCGGATGAGATCAAGAAGATTGCAGGGACAGCATGGCTACAATTAGTACATGACCGGGGTAATGGAGAAGTAGGGGAGAGGCCTTTGCCCTGCAGTGGGCGTAACCAGGATGAAGATGATGATGGGAAGTGTCATCTACCTAGCTCACGTAAATGTTGAAGAACCTATCGGTGTCCCTAGTGACCTTTTATTTACTTTCCATTCTACACCCTAATATAAAGAATTCAATTGGTTCTACAGAAACACTCACGTCAAATGAATAAACTTCCTGGTGTGGCAGTACAGACATGGGCCTCATGGTCAGTGAAGACAAACGAACAAAAAAAGAACTTTCACTTTTCGCTGACGCCATGATGTCTCAATTTTCAACGTGATGGCGTACATTTCGCTAGTGTGCATAGCTGCGATATCATCAAATGAGCAGTATAATATCTTCTTCGTTAAGCAAATTAACCACTCGTCACTGATCTTGGACTTAGACTTCGTGGCCACATCGACGTCAGAAGAATCACAGACGTTTCAGTATTTATCTACTATGCAGTGCTTACGTTTCCAGCCTGTAGTGATTATATGCAGCCATGCAGGTGAAATCGCGGGGAAAAAAGGACAAAGGATCCCTTTATCTTTATCTACTGACTGGTCGATAACGCTTCACTCCTTAACATTGTTAGGTAACTTAACAATCTTCGCTTCTTCATTTGAGAACCGGATTATTTTTATCCCCCATCCTACAAGCCGGATGGGAAAAAAAACTGCTGAAAATACATTACGCGAAAGTCATAAAAATTACTATGATTCATTATAAAAAAGCAAAACCGTCTATTTCAGATTCCTTTTGCCTATCATCCTGTACAATTTGAATAAATTAAATAAATTCTGGGGTTTTACGTGCCAAAAAACATGACTTGATTGTTGAACACGCCCGGGAGGGGAGGGGAGGCAGGGCACACCAGATTAATTATCATCCTCTACGCTATAGGTAATCGCTAGACAAGTTGTGGTTAGCTGAAAAAGGAGCATTACGAGTTTGAAAGCAGCGAGCTTTAATTAAAACGGTCTGTCTCCCCGTCTTGTACCAAACCTAATGCTCAAGAAGAATAAATGTTGTTGCGAAAGGCTTATCTTAATGGTGCCGGCTTTCATTCAAGCGTGCTAATTGATAGTCTACCGTGGCGTTGGGAATTACACGCGCGATCTTCAGGGACTCGCATGCCAGAATTAATTCCACTGCGTCCAATACTTCCCAAAGCGGGTAAACTTTATTACTAGGACAAGACAACTGTATGGCAAAAAGGGGGCTTCAAGGTGTGGCTGTCTTTAGGGCACTCATCAATTCGGGGGACGTTTGCGCCTGTTTACTCTGCTCCTTTTCTTGCGCTTATGGGGATTAACAAGATTTCCAGGAGCTTCTTTAGGGCCCCTTCCTGTTGAGGAGTACCCTTAATCAGCAGTCTCTCAAACACCGACAACAAATTAAATGGCAAATATTACTGAGCAGTACATAAAATGCAAATGTTCTTGTGAATATACGAATGACGTACCTCACAGGTACCGCTTTACAAACACAACAGTCGCAAACACGCGCACAAAAGCTAAGCGAACGCGGTACTAAAGGAAATCATGGGAAGAAAAATATGCGCAAATGTTGTGAGAAAATAAAAAGAAATAAGTATATCCACATTTTGCGTCTTGAGATACAGCGTTCAGATAAACTTGGATTTGTAACCTTTCGACGTTGATGGTTCTTCGAGAAACACTACTGTGCTGAAATACCCGCGCTGCACTTTGTTGCACTTTTGTGATGGTCATGCACTGAAGATTCTGCCTAACGATACTGACTTCCTATCAAGAGCATTCAATTTGGCAGAAAGCCTTGTAAGAAATTTGCCGTATATTTCGCAGCGCTTCATTCCTGATCAGCCTCTTCACATAAGCAGAAGTTGGTGCCAGTTCTTCTATTTTTATGCAAGTGTTCAGTATCGGCTGTGCTAAGCAGGATTTTATAAATTTGCTCAATTGAACGCCTTCTCTTCATCGCATTCTACATGCAATTCATACAATGATTTTCATATAGGGCTGTAACTCGTATGATATATCTACCGGATGTATACAAGCAAACTTTAGATAGATCGTCTGTCACTGCATTTTTGCATATGCTTTGTTTAACTCTTTTACAGGCTTTGGTGCACACCGGCCAACTAAGTCTAGTAGTTTGTGCTCCGTACAGCCACCAACATCTCCTCGAACACCGATACTACCAATAATGAAAATGGAAATCAAGTCATAGATAAAATGAAAACTCGTTACGAGTAAATGACACCTGCAGAGGCGTAGAGCTGTTATCTTTTTCAAAAATGGTGCAACATAGAGAAAAGGAAAAAGATAATGGTTGATTACGCTCTGATTTCTTTCTTTTATTCTTGAAAAAAAAGAAGACGACGCTTTTCCTGGAGCACAAGTACGGCCAAGGTTGCGAGGCACCGAGAATAAAAAAAATGGGTTGGAGCACTTACGCAAGGCACCACCAAGCCATGAGCGGCATCTCACCCAAGTTATCGAAAAGAAAAACAATTTTACCCGAGACAGCGAAGTGGTGACAGCGGCTGCAAGGTATACGGTTGCGCTTGAACGCCTTCTGACGGTGTTTCAATAATACGTGGGTACGACGTGTTCACGCGACACAGCAGACAAGTGTAGCTTTGCAGCAGAAACAGTGCCATGGTAGCTACCGGGCGTCTCACAACGCTGGCAAGGTGAGCGGCGCCACTCCATTGCACTCACACTGGAGCATACAAGCAGCATGCTCAGTGGGAACGCTTGCGTGCGTGGGTGCGAACTACGGCTCATGGCAGAAGCGGAAGGCAGAATGCTGGCCTAGCTTCGCCACCAAGCCCATATTGAGCGAAGCTTGATGGCATGCTTCCATATCGCTTCGTCGATTTTCCAGGCAAATGCCAAACCGCGTATCCGGCAATCTTCTATGGTTGCAGGGGTAGCGCTAAACTGACACGGGACGAAAGAAATGCACAATACGATGTACAAAGCGCCGACTTTCCACTACCTTTCAAAAAGTGGCTGCGTCACATCTTCAATACCATGAATATGTTAGGTCAGGATATGTGGCTTTCAGGATGCCTCTAAGAAAAGGTAAGGGGGATGTGATGAAATTAGCATATAGCGCTGTTGATTATGATGATGATGATTCATCTCGTGAACAGGTGGCACAGTTACAAATATAGTTTTGTACACTCATGCACACAGTTTGCGTAGAACAACGAGTAGCATGACACGTTATGCACACATTGAGTACACAACGTATCCCAAAGACAATATGTTTGTTGACATATTCTTAATCAACAGTCCTATGGAAGAGTTTCCCGCAATTTGTTTGGTCCTCTATTGCTTTCAAGATTGCATGGGAAGTAAAAGCTATAGTAAATAATATACCTATTTCTTTATTTTAAATGTTTGAGACTGCTGTCGCAAAAATGTCGCAGTTTCGCCCGAAAGGCGAAGCATCGAGTGCGACAGCCAATTAGTAGACAGCTATGTGAAGTAAGAATAGCAGTTTTATCGGCCCTATGAACATGTAAAGATTCACTCACTGACGAAATTAACAAGCATGTTGTCACGCGTGCACAAGCAAACGTGAACACGTCTCACTCGATGAGCGCGGAGACTCGCTTTCAGAACGGTGGTCTGAGAAAGCGTGGCAGCAGTAGCGAGCGAATTTGCCTTCGTGCTGCCTCTCGCTTCAACGCAAACTAAGCGACGAAGCCCTCGGCACACCTACCCCCGTATTCAGCAATGCAACTTAAGTTCAAGCCCATGCTTGACTTGTTCTAAGGGACGCTTGTCGCGAACGCGCCGAAGGAAACGCAGTGAGCGTCTTTGGGCACGTAAATTCCAGGCGTCATTTGAATCAAATCAAGCATGAGCTTGAAGTTAAGTTACATTTATGAATTACGCGGCTAGACTCCGTACTCTTTGGAGATCGCTTTCAAGCTAGGGCCCAGGCGGCCGTGCCATGCGCAGATGCCGCCGGAGTAGAACGCAGCCCCACCCACCCCTCCCTCTGGTGCCTTGCGCGCAGCGGAAGACGGCGCGCTTCCTCCCCGGTTTCCTCCTTTGCGCGCGCGAGACTGAGCCACCATCGTCAGCCCACCCTCACGCGCTTTCACTCGCAGGTACAGCATACGGCGCGCGGCGATGATATTATCGCCCTTCGACTATATATGGTACATCACGGCGACGCCCACGCCGACGACAGAAATGCATCTGCAGTGTCCATGTAATTGCTATAGCAATAAAGCGCAGTTCCACCTCTAACACTTATTCTACTAAATTCCACGTCATGTTACCTTCTCAGGGAGCATTCTTGCTGAAGATAAATGGCTATTGTGTTAGGCTGTTTTATGTGTGGCTGTAGTTTCATTCTTCTAAGCAGGGAAGCCCTTACTTAGGAGAAAATCCACCAGGATTTCCACCAAACCCCGGACATCCACCAAATTAGGACATCCACCAAATCGTAGCTATTGCTACAAAGGAAACCCATACGTGTTCTTCGAAAGAAGTGCCTCGCAGTTGAAGAAAAATTTGTCTGGTCCGGGACCCGAACCCGGGACCACCACCTTTCCGGAGTAGCCGCTCTACCATCTGAGCTAACCAGGCGGCTAGCAGATGGCAGGGTGAAGTCGAATTTGTCAACAACTCGAAGCAAAGGCAAGAGTTTTCAGGTAATAGTTCTGCGGAAACCCGCAAGGTGGAGATGAGAAATTAATTAAGAGAAAATGCCACATAGACTGAATCATAGCAGTTGCTTCATAGGAAAGCAGTACGGGTTCCTAGAAAGAAAAGCCTGCTTTTGCCTCACGAATTTTCTTCAACTGCGAGGCTTCTGTTTCGAGGAACCGACTGGGTTTCCTTTGCAGCAATTGCTACGATTGAAGGGAAGCCCTGTTGCAACGGTACAGGCGGCGGTAGCTTAGAGGCAATGTCGCTGCGCGGTTATTAGCCCGAGGTCCTGGGTTCGATCCTGGTCGCAGCGGCTGCTTTTCAAGAAGAGCGAAATGCTAACCCGCCTGTGTACTTAAATTTAGGTGCATGTTGAAGAAACCCAAGTGGTCAAAATTATTCCGGAGTCTGCCATTATGGCGAAGACCTCCTAATCAGACCGCGCTTTTTGGCGCGTAAAACCCAAAAATTTAGCTAACCAATTAAAGAAAATTTACGCCGGGAGGGTTTCCATGGCTCTATTCACATATTACGTAACCCTGAGTGGTCAAACTTAAACAACAGCTCTACACTACATCATTCCCCGAAGTCCTAGTGTAGATTTGGGACGTTATTCACCAGCATTTATTATCCTAGTAGTAAAAGGCATCCGAACAGAACCCCAGTGAAAAACCGCACTCAGCTATTGAAATTATTAGGGCATTCAGCTATGAAACGCACTCAGCTGTTCTAATTAACACTATCTCCGTTATGTTATTTCAGCCACTTCAGTTCTCTCGTTTAATTACGCAACCTCATTGGGACAGAGAGAAGAACAACAGCACACATCCTAGTTTCCTATTTCTTTTTCTTTTTTTGTGTTTCACTTTGTTAGCCTTGCCATAGGCGGGTTCAGCCTATATCTCTGTTGCTCCTTCCAATAAAGTATCAGTTGTAGTTTAGCCCTGTGTCCTGTTCTTCACTCTGTCCCCGCCTGTTTGTGCTGTTAACCCTTTGAGATGCCTTGCCAGCTAGCCCACCAAGCCAATCGTCGGGAACTTCATTTTACACTGTGAGGCGTTATAATCGGCTGTAGAATGTAATCGAAATATCAATGAGCGAAGGAGTAACAACTCGGCACCAAGCGACAACCGCAGTTTTTCGTATTCTCTCTTCACTGACCTTTCAGGGCCCAACATTCTCAAGGCATCCGGGAGACAAAATGTTAAACGACGCGAACTCCACTATCCATCACGAGTGGCAATGTTTACGATTCGCCGTTCGCTGTGGTAGGTCATAGACGGGCACGGGCCTCGAAAGGTCGCTGAGGCAGAGACGCATAAATGCACGTTAGATCTGTACTTGAGCGATAGTAGTTTAAGAGAAAACGGCGGAGCCGCAGCAAAGAAAATGTCACTCGTTGATAACGAGAGTATTATTTTGTAATGGCAAAATAGAAAAGGCAAACGCATCTTGCAGAAGCAGACGTAGTGAAATTGTGAAGACGGCAAGCACTGCGTGCTCCTTTGCCATCGTCTGATTACGAAAATTACCTTCGAAGTAGATCATATTAAACTGGGGAAGGAGCACTGCAGGAATGCAGTGCTGGAATGAAGCCATCACCTTATTACTTTTCCACACACACAGAAAAATAAAACGGTGACATGCACAATGGCCGCCACGTACTCCTCATGTCCTGCAAGTATGCTTTCTGCAAGCGTTGAGGAATTACGAAAGAAAAGCGATGATGAAGTCTTGCGCACATTTTACGAAGCATGTTTTTATTCCCATTGTAAAGCAGTCAGAGAAAGCGCTCTTTGAAGTATAGCTCGCACAACATAAGCAATAGCTGCATAAAAAATTGTAACAGAATCCTTGCATCCTATGGTAAAATGTGTGGACCTGATTAGGCAGTAATAAGTATCCCCCCTTATCCGTCCCCTCCCGTCAACACGGGGTAGATTTCTAAGCCAACCCAAATCGCATGGTATCAATTTTATGGCCAAAAAAACCTGCGCAGAAACTCCACCGGGAGTTCTTTAAGTATGCGCAAGCATTGTGTCCTTTCCTCATCTTCACGCAGCCCGGTGTCATTATCAATACTACGAAACTTGATCCGACCAGTACAAACGGCTGAGCTGCGGCGATACGAACTGCTGCCGACGGCGGCGCAAGGTGAATTGATGAGACAAGCAAACTATACTGCAGGTGGCTGCGCCAGCTGTGCTAACGACGTTCCGATCGTTATAAGCCATCAAAGCTCTTTAGGCGCGTTATTCATCCGCGTCGAGTCACTACGAACTGTGATCGAGCGCGCTCACGCGGCGGCTGCGTCTGGCATGGCCGCGTGGACCGTATCTTGAGAGCCATCCACGATGCCCACACAGAGCGCCCACTGATAACAGCCTCGTGCAATCTCTGTTCTCGCCGCTGAGTTCACGTTGAAGAGAGAGGTACGGGCCCCGATCTCGAAAGCGATCTGCGATGGGGGCTCAGTGCGGCGAGCACTGGCCGTTTCGCGCGCTCTGTGTTCTCGCTGCGTAGCCCGCGTTGAAGCGAGATGCAGCACGAAGGTGAATTTGCTCGCTGCTCTGGCCGCTATCGTGAAACAGATAGTATTACAGGACAGACGAACGAACGATTTTTCTCGTCTGGTTAGCGCATGAATGCTTACGCATTTACTAAGATGCTTCGGCGAGCGACATTTGTGCGCGCAGGAGTTTCACTGTGCTGCGCTGTAGTGGCATGACTCAAGTGATTAGAGGAGCAGAAAAGGGTTCTTACTAATGGCTCAGCGACATCTGAAGCCACCATTCCGCGATGTGCTCAATGTGAGGGCTTTATGGAATTGCTGAATACCGCCCACGGCGATCACACAATGCATCACGTTACTGAACAACCTTGCCTAACTCCCGCGTAGTTTCGTGCGTGTATTCGTTGGTAAAAGTTCCTGCGACGAGGAGACGGCCCTATTAGAAATTAAATGTATTAAAATTCGCAGCATCGAAATCTAACTCCAACAAGCGCGTCAGATTACGCTTACGACATATGGCAATCCTTCAACGTTCCGTTCGAAACAATGTTCGCGGCGTCCTTATTACGACCGAGACTTTGAAAATGCCACCGCAAATACGTTTTTTTTAAGCTGGTTAATGCAACCGGCATTAGGTTGCGGCATCCCTTAGCCAGCTTTATTGGGCCTGCGGGTGCGGGCATAATTCGTATGTTTTCGGGACGGCTTCAGTTAATGGCAGCTGGATTGCGCAAGTGTCTAGCGAAATGGGCAGGTATTAGCCGATTCAGCCTAAAATTTTCTCACGGACAGGATGCGGGGACAACTCTGTGGGTACCGTACTGATGTAGCATGCGTACGCAAATCGGAGACTCTCTAATTTGACTTTAATTGACACTTGAGTGGCCCTCCTCGGTATGAACGGCCCACAATCCCCTGCCCCAGTCCAATGGACGCCATCACAGGCGCGCTATATGTCGAGGTGCTTTGGAGCCGAACCTCTCGCTGGCGCAATTGAGGATGTCACTGCATGTGGTAACACTCCCACGCATTCGCCCAAATTAAGACGGGCGGGCAACGTTGTCTCATCCGGGCTACCCACAAGCAAACGTGGGTGGAACGTCGGCAAACTGTACGGAAGCCTCTGGGGGGGATTACCAAGCACAGTGCCGGTGGGCGTCACGCCGGCATCAAAGAGATGAAACGCTCTTGCGCTTATCGATTAAAGCCAGCGCAGATGGCGCAATGGGCAAGCCAAGGTTCGTTGAACGCGGGAGCAAATGTCCGCCTTCATGAGCCGTGGAGCATCAGGCGGATCCGCCAAATATTTCTATCGTATACGAAACTACCGCAGCTGTTGCTTCGTAAACGTGCACAATGAAACTGGCCAGTTTCTTTTTTTTTTTTTTTTTAGCTGAAGCACCCCAGGGATTCCGCGACTAACGGAACAAAATAATGTACGTAACAAAAAATGTACAGCGGTGTGACGTCACAATATTGTGACCTTTAGGATGCCTCCATGCTACACACGTCATAAATGATCAAACAGCAATTATGTGGCGCAGAGCTCGGGGATCACTTTCAATTTCCTGTAAACGTGCTCGAGGAACAGTAATTTTCAATTTCTTTCAATTTCAATTTCATGGCCTGACTGTCCCAACGTGGGAGCGGCCCGCAGCGCGCTGAGTCGCGTACCTCAGGACCTTCATTAAAGTTTTGCATCCATCCATCCATTTAACCCCACACCTCGTCTTCAAGGCCGCGATAAGCCGACAAGATCATGAGCACAGTGCGTATTGATATGCGTTATAATAACGTAATCACCTAATTAAGTCCTCTACCTAAACGACGAAAGCCTTTCTCAACGATTTCCCTCCATTTCAATCTGGAATCATCTATGTAAATGTTAGCCCTAAATATGTGTAACACTGTCGCTCTATCTTATTGTTTGCAGCACTCACAAGGACCTTTGTTTCCACTGGCATACGTAATATAACTCTAGCAGGCCCCTCCATTATCTTTTACAGTGTATCAGACGTGTCCTAAGCAACCACTTCGTCTTCATGGTATCATGATTACCAGCTATTCGAACTGTCTTGCTATATTTTACTTTTTTTCTCTCGACGTTTATCTATTCCGTTTCTATGGCTAGTTGCACGGTGTTTAAGTTATTATAACTTTTATTCTTATTTTTCAAATTACCTCTGCATAGCTTGGTACCTGTCAAATACAACTGTTGCATCAGTTTCTTGTCTATGATATTGGTAAGCTACCCTTAATTGTTAGAGAACTAATCCAACTGAAACCCAACGGATGATTACTCATCATCAGATTTAGTTACAGCGATCCGGAGCCCCGGGGATTAGCTTTATTTTCTTTCGTGTGGTTTTACGTTCAAATACAGAGAAAGAACGTTGTCATCAAAGGGCATAATGAGTAACAAGCGCTAACCAGCGTCCACTTACTACATTTCCGTGGTTGAGAGGAGAATTAGTCACAAAATTTCGCAGAGGGCGTGCTGCCCTGCTCAACAATCTCCTCCCCCGTAATGACAAATCAACTTCGGTGCACACAGGCGACCTGATCTCCTGGTGGACTTAATTTGCTGCTTTATTAGGTGTTAGAATTTTCTTTATTGTTTCGTTAAGTTTGCGTTCATGTTTCATACAATACGGAATATTTGTTTCCTGCGCGCCCATTCCTGTATTATAGAAAGCTGTTTCGATAGTTATTGTGAAAAACCAATTGCCACTTCTCAAAAGTAAAGCGCGACCATGATATTTATAATGCGTGGAAGACAGATGATCGAACTATAACAATAATTGTCACTATGAAAAATATTTTTCCCTAAACATGTTTTATTTTTTGGCGATAGCCTTGATATGTGTTTTGGTCACGCATGAACACATTCGTGATCTAGACACGTTGGTGAGTTCAATATTTTTTACAGAGTCCTGCCATCAATTTTGCTGATGACTACGCACAATGTACTTAAGGTCACATATATTGTCACATATAAGAAAAACAAGCACGCTCGAGCGTCATGCCAAGACGTTGGCATGACCTAAAAAAAAAAAAAAAAACATTTTTGCAGCATTTTTTTTTATTTGAAATCAATTTGATAAATAAAAAGCACCTTTAAAAATGTCGCGTGCACCTATCAGGCATTCTTGATGTATATATATCTAGTGACGCGGCTCTCAACTGATCCTGCTCTTTTCTTCACTCCTATCTAGAGGTTAAGCAGGCGTTGTGCCCTTTCCGGTGGCAGTTGCTTCGACCAGGACCGGCGAGCCACCATCGCCAGTGGAGCCCCGTCAGAGGGTAACACCCAGGAATGAACCGCGCAACGTTTCTGCTATAATAAAGTTCCTCCTCCTCCTGCTCCTCCTCCTTACCCACCTCATGCCAGCCTGCTCCTCGCTTTCTATTTCCGCTCAAGTTTATAGATGTTTTTGAAAGAAACAATAATAATAATTACATCAGAATTGTGCGTTTAAAATAGCACTGGTGCCCGACGGTTACGAGCGTCACAGTGATTGTATAAACAGTGGCTTCACAGAGGAAGCGGCAAAATAAACGTCACGATGCAAGTAGCTAAGCGCAAGGTTGACGAAATTCACTGTGATACCAAACAGTCATTGAGCTCACGGGAGATGTGCACACCGACGGTGGCGACGGTGCACGGTGGGCCTATTTCTTATGATGTTGTAAGAAACCTTAGTGCTCAGCCTGCAAGTGTCTTGATCGATGCTGCACACAGCTCGGCGGGTGACTGAATTAATAGACATTGACGTGCGTTCTCGTGGAGGAGATATTCGTGGCATTACTCAGAAACAACCTTCAAGAAAGAAAGGCAACTGACTCATATTCGACAAACTCGTTGGTTTGCGGAATCTGCAAACGTGGCTCCTGTCGCTTCTCTTTTCATATTTAATTGTGAACATTTTCGATCATTTCATTTCCCGTATACTGGATGCTTGGGCCTATCAGCATAGCATTAGG
The DNA here is from genome assembly GCF_023375885.2 of Dermacentor andersoni. Classification (NCBI taxonomy): domain Eukaryota; kingdom Metazoa; phylum Arthropoda; class Arachnida; order Ixodida; family Ixodidae; genus Dermacentor; species Dermacentor andersoni. Next base: position 56,826,877 of record NC_092823.1, read on the forward strand.
GAAAGTCGTAGCTCAGTGACACAGAAACAGAATAAGTAAACGACAAATCCAGCGCTCATCGTTGACAAATGTTTTATTTTCCAGCACGTAGCACAATATAGGGTAAGTGCGAGTGAAGCTTTGTTGATAGTGCTAGCGCGCGGGTGTCGTCTTTTCTATTATTCAAATTTCCTTGGCCCAATTGCACTGAAAGTTTCTGTAATTTATATCTTCATGGTTCTACTTTTGATACGACGACAGTAAAGCTGTAATACTTGCCATTTAGGAAGCAGTTATGGTCGCCTCCCATTCCGAGAATACCTTGCTTACCACAAGTGCAAGCACAGCATACAATCTCTGCAGTGGGAATACAATGTTAACATCACAATTCCTTGCTTTAAAAAATCGGGAGAGGAGGGAGGAGCGATTTACGCTGCGTTGAGTGTTACATTTGATAAGAAAACAGACGTTGAATTGTGGCACGCTTCGGTACAGGCTAATACTCTGACGCCGGTTGACTAGATCCCCAACCTTGGACGTTGATGCCGCCTGGTCAAGCAAGCTATTCTGGCGGCGCTCCTTCCCGAGCTTGACTGTTTTATGTTTCAGCCCAATAAATAAACCACACACCGAATGACCCTGGCGATCCGCCCCGTGTTGCCCGACTCCTAATTGAGGGTGTTTTTCCTCGGGGCCACGTGGACACGATCGGGTCGCTATACGATGCATCGATCTCTCGACGCGGACTAGGAAATGGCCCGCGACTCAAGGCTAGTTTTCGGTAATGGCCCTCCTTGGCGCCAGTTCTGTATGCACGGAGCCCCTGTTGACATTGTGCTCGCTGCATCTAACGGCTGGCGAGGCGACTGCCTGCCGCGATGTTGGACAGCGAAACGACGCGCTTTTGTGGGTGAACGAGTCGCCAGAGACGTCGCTAACAAGGTGTAATTTATGGAGGTTTGGCAGTGGAACGGTTTGCTAAAAGAGAGGACGTTTGAGGATCGGCGATGTTTGTCGCGCACTCCTTATATTGCGTGATTGCGTCGTAAAATAACGTAAGTACTTTAGTCAATACTGTCATTTCGTATTTCCGGAATAAAGAGTTTCACTGAGTATTTCCCATATTACTGACACCCGTAGCACGGCTTCTCGCAGGGAAATCCACTCAACACAGATAACAATACAACGGACAAAAGTCGTGCAAACTAAATAAGTGAAAAAAGTATGATGCGCATCCAGAATATGTGCAACTGTGCGCGGCAAGGAGAATGAATTTAAATTGCCAGCTCTCCCGTAATCGAGAGTAAATGTAAGCATGAAATGACAACCGGCAACGCAGACTGATTAGAGGTGATACTAGCCACGATCTTCAAATGGGCGTGGTGTACGTCCGCAACGGCACACCCCACCACACCACACCGCCCCACGCCATGCCGTGCAATGGTCCATGTGGACGCTACCACGCTAGGACAAAACCGGCTGAAGGAGGTAGGACATCCAGCGAAAGACGCCACGGAGACCGACCACACTGCCCAGCTAGAAAAAGAAAAGCGCCTGGGGGAGGCGCGACCAAACGACTCGGCAAATCTCGATTCTAGCACCGGGATCTCGAAGCACGAGGTCACGTGTTGGGCCACCACTGAGTAAAGGGCTGGCTTCACGGAGCGTTCGCTTGTGAAGACAGGCCGCGTGACCTAATGCTCTTTCCTAACTTTCTCCTTCCTCCATGAACACGAAGCAGCGCTTCCGGTCGCGTCCGGCGCCCCGCAACACAGAAGCACAAGGAGCACAGTAGATCCGCAGCAAATTGCATTTCCCAGAACGTAAGCGTATGGTGTCTTTTATTTGCCGTTAGAACATTGCTATTGGAAATGAACAATAAAACCTATGTACTAGAAGTTACAGTTTGAGCGATACTGTGAACAAACATTAGGAAGAAACTCGGACGCAATATTTTGTGCAACTTCTTTGGTAGTAACCAGCTTATGCACTGAGCTCCTGTCCAAGAGTGGAGGAATCTCGCTTTGTTCCCGCAACATGCCAGGATGTTCTCAGTTGAGTTCTCGGAAAATGGCTCTGGTTTTTGGCTCAAGGTCAATTGAAGGTCACCGACAGCGGGAGCTAAAAGCACTTCATGCTGAAAAACCCGCCGCGGTGACTGAGCGGCTATGGGGTGGGGTTGCTAAGCACGAGGTCGCGGGTTCAAATCCCAGCCCCGGCGTTCGCATTTCGATGGGGGCAAAATGCAAAACCGCCCGTGTCCCCTACATTGAGGGCATGTTACGGTTCCTGTGCTGGTAAAAATTAATTCGGGGTTTCCTACTACCACGCGCCTCATAATCAAACCATGATTTCGGCGTGTAAAGCAAAAGAATTCAATTCAACAATAAATAAAATAGCTTTGAACGCAACCCAACAGCTTTATTTATTTCACATCCTGTAGTGGAATCAATGCAAACCTGCTCAACAAATTGACCACGCTAGAATCTCACTAGTGCCAACTCGTTACAGCTCGAGTAAAACGTAAGTACATGAAATTACAACGAACAAACTGAAAAGAATAACTGTTATTTGTAGCCCATTACAGATGAATTTATACACACTCCTATGTTTGAGCGTATGATAGGTGTTTTGTGGCAATCAAGATGAAGCCTTGATTACCATTTCTATTTCCTGGGCAATTTTGTTTAGGCGCTCTGTGTCAGTTTTACCTGTAAATAAAATGCTTCGCAGAAAGTAATTACGAATGGAATTTTGTTTAATACCAATTAAAACAGTAGGTCGATGTTAGATTTTTAAATGTTTGTGCTTTACTAAGATGTCACTTAACGAGCATTGCTGCAGATGCCCGCTTAAATATACAAATGTAAATAGTGCGCTACTGATGCTCGCATCCTAATGAGCTTACTAATATACATGCTGTTAAAAATCTCCAAAACTCGGCCACAAAATTTAAGCAAGCACCTAATTTATTCTAGAATAACGTGGCAATATGCCTGGTATAATCTCTTTCTCCTTCTGTAAGACTCACGCTGGTGGGATCCACATACACCACACTAATAAACAATTTTCTAAACATCCAGCCTGTTATGAACTACTTTACTTGCAGAATACGTTTCTTTCAGTGCAAGCTGTTGTTGATGCAGCGGATTCTACCATGTCACAGGAAGGTCCTGGCTGCTATTTTCGGTGGCGGCCATACAGCCGAACTGAACCGAAAGTGTGGGCCGCGCCACACCTTAAACGATCCCCTCGCACCAGTTTTCGTCCAACGGCTCAATCTTTAATAATAATATTAATAATATAATAATAATAATAATAATAATAATAATAACGTTTATATTTCATTATCACACTAATGAATGAAGCTGTAGGTAAAAGCTGCACTCCATAGAGGCAGCTTGACAAAGACCCACAGCTACCTTTGCACAAAGCAGTCAGCAGCGGCAATTACAACAACGTGCAACATAGAGCAAAGAAAGAAAAATAATTGCAGATACTATCTTAGTTTCTTGAACAGTAAAAGCACAGGAACAAGCATAAGGGTCACCAGAGAAGCAATGCAATTCGAACACCTATAGCATATGCAGTTTTTGCAAATCGATCGGTGTACACTGCAAAGAAAAAAATCTACACCAGTTTTCACATATTTCGTAAGTACTGTAGGCATTATGTAGGATAACTTATCTTTGGAATAATTTGTTTTCGGGGTTATCCCTTTCCACATTTCTTTATATGGTGTATTAGGTGATGTCATGCGTTGCTGTAGATTTGAAAGGTCGCGTAGAAAATGTCGATTTTCTTTCACTTCGCGCCTAATCGCTACAGTTAACTTATAAGTGTAGAGTTTGTCGACAGGTATTTACTAAGGTAATTGCAAATAGAATCAGGAACACCTTAGACTTCCGTCAACCAAAGGACCAGGCAGGATTCCGTAAAGGCTACTCAGCAATAGATCATATTCACACTATCAATCAGGTGATATAAAAATGTGCGGAATATAACCAACCATTATATATAGCTTTCATTGATTATGAGAAAGCGTTTGATTCAGTCGAAACCTCAGCAGTCATGGAGGCATTGCGGAATCAGGGTGTAGACGAGCCGTACGTAAAAATACTGAAAGATATCTATAGCAGCTCCACAGCCACTGTAGTCCTATATAAATCCCTATAAAGAAAGGCGTCAGGCAGGGAGATACGATCTCTCCAATGCTATTCACAGCATGTTTACAGGAGGTATTCAGAGACCTGGATTGGGAAGAATTGGGGATAAGAGTAAATGGAGAATACCTTAGTAACTTGCGCTTCGCTGATGATATTGCCTTGCTTAGTAACTCAGGGGACCAACTGCAATGCATGCTCACTGACCTGGAGAGGCAGAGCAGAAGGATGGGACTAAAAATTAATCTGCAGAAAACTAAAGTAATGTTTAACAGTATCGGAAGGGAACAGCAGTTCACGATAGGTAGCGAGGCACTGGAAGTGGTAAGGGAATACATCTAGTTAGGACAGGTAGTGACTGCTGATCCGGATCATGAGAGTGAAATAATCAGAAGAATAAGAATGGGCTGGGGTGCGTTTGGCAGGCATTCTGAGATCATGAACAGCAGGTTGCCATTATCCCTCAAGAGAAAAGTTTATAACGGCTGTGTCTTACCAGTACTCACGTACGGGGCAGAAACCTGGAGGCTTACGAAAAGGGTTCTACTTAAATTGAGGACGACGCAACGAGCTATGGAAAGAAGAATGATAGGTGTAACATTAAGGGATAAGAAAAGAGCAGATTGGGTGAGGGAACAAACGCGCGTTAATGACATCTTAGTTGAAATCAAGAAAAAGAAATGGGCATGGGCAGGACATGTAATGAGGAGGGAAGATAACCGATGGTCATTAAGCGTTACGGACTGGATTCCGAGGGAAGGGAAGCGTAGCAGGGGGCGACAGAAAGTTAGGTGGGCAGATGAGATTAGGAAGTTTGGAGGGTCAACATGGCCACAATTAGTACATGACTTGGGCAGTTGGAGAAGTATGGGAGAGGCCTTTGCCCTGCAGTGGGCGTAACCAGGCTGATGATGATGATGATGATGATGATGATGATGATGATGATGATGATGAGAATTTCAGCCTGCTGAAGAATTCAACCGTGTGGGCATCATAGAGTAAGTTAAAAAGTAGTCTGATCTATTTCTTTAGCATCAGGTATAGCTTTCGCAAATTCGCAGAAGTTGTGGAGCCCCCTACCAAAAAACAATAGTAGAGGTGTGAACAAAACAGTGATTTACAAAGTAAGAGCTGTTTACACCTTTTAAAAAGCTGTTAAAAGCTGTTGGCAACACTGTTTTACAGCGATATGTCATACCCACAACGTGCGATAGCTGGTTAAGCACACTGTCGATACGTTCGTCCGAAAGCATGTTGCTGGAAAACGTAACCCCCTGCATTTTTATATGATTTATAAGTTGCAAATTACCGTTTATTGGTTTATTTCTTTTTTGTTTAAATATTACCACCATTCTTTTACTGGTACTTATGCTTAAATTAATATAACATGACCAGTGTTTTAGCTTCGCAAGAATCTAGTTAATTCTTTGCTGCACTGTTATACTGTCTTCCGCCGAAACAAATATTCTGACATCGTCGGCATGTAGAACGTTTGTAGCGTCGGGATAAATGCGAATTAGGACATTTATGTAGGCTATAAAAAGAAGAGGCCCAAGCATGCTTCCCTGGGGTAGGCTCTTAGAAATCGACAAGAGTTCTGAGCAGTTCCTGTCGATTTCTACTACCTGTTTCCGAGGTTTTAGATAATTTTTATTCACCCTAGCGGATGACCACAAATTCAATAGCGTTGTAATTTCTGAAACCACGGAAAATGCTGAATATTGTCAAACGTTTCGTAAGATCTACATACGTGCCAAGCACAACATGTTTGTTCTCAAACTGGGATACAACAAAATATTTTTGTTCCGTTAATAACATTTCTGCAGATCGGTGTTTTTCGAAACCAAATTGAGTAGGTGAAATCACGTTATGTTTTTCGAGGAATTGGTACAGTAAACGGTGCATAAGCTTTTCTAACTCCATAAAACTGGCAGTATAGATATTGGTCGATAGTTTTTGACATAATTTCTATCACCCTTTTTGAACAAAGCACGACTTTTGCTACCTGCATTCTTTCAGAAAAAACTGCACTCGACAAACAAATATTAAATATATAAGTAATATCAGGGAGAAGAGCATCCAGCGTGTATTTAATGGCACTAATCTGCATACCATCAACAACAAGAGGCGAACTGCTCTTCCCGCACAATGTGCGGGAATCGAGTTTGTTCCAGCAATTAAGCCCTCGTGCACTTCGACAATCGTATCAGCGTACGCCTTCCGGAACTGGGTACGAGATCGGAGACAACAAATGCCGAGAAGAGAATTAGTTTAACGATGATGCAGCGCTCGCAATCAGTAGCCGGATGATGCCAATGAAACGGCTTGGCGTGCTTCCGCTACGCCATTATCCGATATACTCGTTCATCCAATTGGGTGCATGCAGGGAAGGCGCTTCATCCTACTTCATAGAAGCTGCAGCCACGAGCACACATGAACGAACTGCTGGTTAAGTCTAGCTGATGAGTCATAGAATCAAATGCATAGGCGTTCAAACAAAGGCACGTGTAACGTACAAGGAATCTATATGTGCTCTTCGGTTAGGATTGTTCTCAGCCCTAGAACTCCCCGCATAATTTGTTTTGGCGGTGACTGACTCAGGGGCACCACGCTGTGTCCGTAGTTGCAAAAGGCACATGCGGTAGAAACAAAGTTCACCACCCAAGTACTCCGTGCAGAACGTTAACCAGTGAAGCGGAAACGTGCTGCCCCGGTGTTTGTCAATGGGTTTTTTCCAACGGTTCCTTAAACGACTGCTTCGTAGGCTGCCGGTTCCTCGGTACGCAGCTGCTGCTTGCGATTGGCTGCATGAGCCTGTTGTTGTGCCTGGGCTGCAACATCGGCTTCGCATAGACGAGCTAGTTCCCAGTTCTGCTCACGGCGTTGCTGATTGAAAGCTGCCTGCTCCTCAGGAGCACGTATGACGCGTGGCGTACCCACTTCGGAGCCGGAGAGAAACTGCAGCGCGCACACTCGGCTGCGACGGAGAGCAGTAACGTCACTACCGGCGTGGCCAATGGCGCGAGCCTCTTTTTTCTTTATTTTGCGCATGCGCATAGGGTTGCGCGGGAGGAGTTCTAGGCCTAGGGGCGACAGATGGACGGACGAATTTAGAGCTTCGCTGTAAAAAAAAAAGTAATAGCTCTCATTGAAGTGCAGTACTAAAGCGATGCTGCGAAAACAACTGCAATAGACGCGTAAGTAGAGGCTATCGCGCATTTGCTCTTAGCGATATCGCAAGGTAGAAAAGCCGCCTCAAAGCTCCTTTCGAAGTAGTTAATAGTATTAAGGCTTCGAGTTTGTCAAACTTCCGTTTACTTTTGGTACGACACGCTTGAAACAAGCCGGACGGTTGAGATAAGGGATGACGCAAAGAGTGACCTGGCCTGGTGGAAACACTTACTGTCAGTTCAAGGCACAACCGAAAAAAAGAAAAGCGATCTTCAACAGTCGCTATCAGCATTTGGTGACAGCGACCTGCGAACTCTCAGTGTCAAACCCCATTTGATTTGTGAAATAACGAACGTGAACCACTAAACTCCATCATTGTAAGGCGCCAAAAGAACTGTACAAAAAAAAATGCTGAAATAAAATTGACTTGACTTGAAATTGACTTGCCTCCAAACACGACTGGTGCTGTTACCGGTGCACGCAACTTACTACATCAACAAAACATGCCGATAAGCGATAACGCTTTTTTTTTTTCGAAGGAGGGGGGGGGGGGTTGCCAGATGCGACAGGCATCCGCTTTTAGCGTATAGAAGAAAGAGAACTTCCAGCGAAACACCAAAACAGCTTACGTGTCCTGTACCGATAAACTCTTATTCATCCCTACCTCACTCACTAGCTCTGATCTCAACACTTTCTCTTATTCCCAACCCCCAGTACCGGGTAGACAACGGGACGGTTTTCTGTTTAACATCCCTGCCTTCTTTCCTGTTTTTCCTCCTTCCTCCTTAATGATATTTCTTTCCTTGCGTCTTTCTTGCTAGCTTTCTTCTTTGCCTTTTTCTTCTTTTTCGTTCCATTGGTTAAGCTACTTCCCCAAACCAGACGTGCGTTTGTTTGCCCGTCTCAAACTACGGTTAAACACGGTTACAGTAATATTTCGTACTACGACGTTATCGCATTCAGGGCCCCCAGAACATAAGCAGCGCGGCAGTGCTGCCCCGTCTCTACCGCTTTCAATAAACAGCAGGTAATACATTTCATTCACGTGCATACGGCAACGTATGTCCCCATAAGATACAATGACGGCGTCCTTATTTCTCCCCGTCGTGGATAAAAGCGAGCACAGTGAAACTTTCTCGGCCAGAGTTCTGCCGCGGCCGGATGTAATGAAAAAAAAAATATCACGCTTCTACTGCCGTATTGCGTACTCCAAGGCTTCGCATTATTAAGCATGTTTGATCGACAGAAAATGCGCTGAAACTGATCATTTGCGCTATCACATACGTCAATCGTTTTACTGCACGATACCTTTATAACATTTCTTGCAGGCAGGTTCATGGATGAGGAAAATACGATATATGTCGTCTGGGTTTAGCAAGTCGAGCAAATAATATGCAGCCGAGGCAGATTTTTTTTTTTACTTCAATAAAAACTATAAGAAGGCAATAAAAAATGCTAGCACGCGCTACAACCGGTTTTTCAGATAGTGACAGGCAGTGGTAGCCACCCATCTCTGTGATGTCGCAGGTAGAGGGGGTCTACCTGAAGCTAGCAAAGATGAGGTGTACTCTGATGGCAAAGAGCGTAATTACGTCCTTATTATAACTTATGCGCAGTATTCTTCGGCGTGCCAGGTTGCTTTTTCAGCATGCGGAGTGAACTCTTTTTTCACATAAAGTGCGACTATGTGCAACTGTGTGTTCCGCATGTGCGCTCTGCTATATGTGTCCTGTGGTGAGAATAAGAGAAACTAGGGCGGGATGGCGAAATTCTATTTCTTGACAGATAAAAATATTATTAATACTCGATGAGTTCGAAAAAGTTCAACGCCGGTGTTCTTTTATTTAAAATGTGTGTGTGTGTGTGCGCGCGTGTGTGTGTGTGTGCGTGTGTGTGTGCGTGTGTGCGTGTGTGTGTGCGTGTCTGTGTGCGTGTCTGTGTGCGTGTGTGTGTGTCTAATGCCAAGAAAGCATAACAAGGACGGGGTTAGAATCAGAAAAGCAGTCATTAAAGCATAAGCGCAACTTCTTATAAATGAAATGCATATTGTAGGCCACAGCAAGAAAAGTATACCAAAGGTTGATGATGAAAAACATTAAATTGCAACTGCGCAATAACTTCAAGAGTGTTAGAAAATATTCTTGGATCAAGCATTCACAACTCCACTGCGATCACGAATAGCATCTTAAAAAAAAGAGCATATTAGCAACACGCAGCACTACGTATCCTTTTTGATCTGCTCAATTTGACGCTGCTGATGCATCGGCTACAAGCGTTTGCTCTATGCTCGAAACGTACCGAGAAAAGCAATGCTGTAACCTTTAAAGCTCGACAACGTGGGCGACCAGCGCTGAAACATCGCGTTCCAACAGCAGCACCTTAACACTCATCCAAAGCAGCGGGGGATACTGTTTACAACAGCCAGCGCTACAAGTTTGCGTCTGTAAATTCGCAGCTTAGCTTGAAGCACCCATGTCCAGCTCGTGGCCTAACTGGGTCGTGGTGTGTCAGAACGTTCAAACACATGCGCTCTCAGCGTTGCGCATGGCCATGGGCAGCATAGAGCTTCCCATCAAATTAATAGAGGGAATGTTGGCGCCTAGCATGTCATTCGTCTAGCATGGGAATGATGGTTAGCGCGCCGATTTGTCTGGTGTGCGTGCTCATAGCTTCAGACGGTCTCGTGGCTATATTTACCGGGTTTCATCTGCGTTTATAAGCCTATGTTTTGAAGCACTGATATTTTTTTCACGGACAACGTGAGAAGGCAAAGTGCACACATATAAAGAATGGGAAATTTCACATATTTAACGCAACAGCTTGTTGGAAAGATCAACTGCCTAAGGACATAGTTTAAACAAATCCGTGAACAATCAGACCCGTGCTGCCTCAACTGCTACGCTCGCCGCTCCCGCCGACAACAACGCCAGTGTTGCCGATAATAAACAGTGTTTCTTAAGAAAGAATTGATTGCCAGAGATTGCTTGGAGGCATCGGCGCTAAAGCAAACGTTCATACAAGCGCGCGTCTTTTATCATTCAAAATGTCCCACAATGTCCGTGTCATTTTTGACTGGATGGCTGCAGCGCATTTTAGAGGGCGTCCTGGCCAGTCCTGGTTCCCTCTGCTATCTGTGAAAGAGTCACACATTGCGACGAATACTTCAGAACTTTCCTCGCATGCACCGCGATTTTCTGCGCTCTTCGTCTCCAACATGTCCGTGCTGTTGCATCATATTTGGAGCAGCACTTGGCACTCGCAGGCGTATTTGCTCGCGGATACGTACAGTCATACTCAATGTTGCGACGGTCCCGCGAGCTTTGTAATTTCAGCTTTTTCTAAAGATTTCCAAGTGCTGCTGTTACAAACTACGAGCAAGATGTGTTTTCATGCAAACTTTATCCTTCCCCTTGCATTTGAGTTTGATGACGTATCAGCATAAGATAACTGTGAGCACTGCGATATCTATACTATGTTTGCGGCGAGCTTGAGGAGGGTAGAGAAATGTCACTGTCTTTTAAATGTTCAAGAAGCTCTGATACATGCGCGTCAGCAGATGTCATGTACAACGTCAGGAGCGCACTGGAATCTGTACGCAAGAAACTGCTAAACATCTCTTAAACAGTGAAGGTTATATGCGCTTGCTACTGATCCCTTCAAAACTTTTGACATTTCCGTTGCACTGAATCAATTTTTTCATAAAGCGATGACGTTATAACTTGTAGCGTAGGAGGCGTTAGCTTGTTCCAGTCGGGTGTCAGCACCGAAAGCGCCAAGAAACATGAATACTCGACGCGACAAAATTGGCGCGGTCAGCTGTAGGAGCTAAAGGTTGAATTGCACACACAAACTTGAAAGAGAAGGGAAACTAAAGAGCCTGACAATTTATAGTTAGAACCGCATGAAGTCAACAGGCAATACACGTAGAAAATCGTGAGGCAAATAACTGCGGTTTTAATTGAAGTGTTCAAATAATAAAGAAATGCATCTGGGCGAAAAGAACAACTTTCTGTCAATGGGAGCCGAGACAACATTTTCCACATTGTCCTGCACAAATTTTTTATAGATATCCTGTTCCGTGTCTGTCGTGCTGTTTTTGCTCACTGCAGACCTTTATGATCATATGTAATTTAATTTCATGTATGACTTTTGGAATGGTAGTGCGATGCTCCAGAGCGGTTGAATTAGATATGCGGCAATTCACCCTGTCGTGCATCTTTTGGATTTCGTCCTTGGAGTGCTAACGAGCAGCACTCACACACATTTACACAAATTCATGCACATACATTAAAAATGTAGTTACTCGCAGAACAGCGTTAGAACCATGCAAGCTTCACGAAATGGTTAAAACGCACAACATTTCAGAATGTCTAAATTTCTCTATTTGCGTAGAAAGCTGCTGCGTCTTTGCATTGCTTACGCAGAGGAAATCCGATTTGTTGTTTTCATTCTTGTTGGTGTATAAACTTTGTTTAGCCTTCTTTTTATTTATAGAAGCATTCTTCTGAATTACCGAAGCACATGGCAGCGTGAACTTGATTACAAAGCCCCTGTACACACCGCGTAGGATTGTCGAAACGAAACCAACAATAGCTGCATTCATGAGGCACAACAATGCCGGATCACAACAGTCAAGTGGCGAGACGCCACTGTATTTTTTTTCTTCCTGATATAAAGAGAACTTCCACCGTTTCAGCTCAAGAATTATTTTCTATCGCAATGAAGTAGTGCATGAAAAATGGATTCACGAATGGATTCATCTTCTTGAAAAAAATTTTGCCGCCCACCTTTTCTAAATATTAAGAATAAGAATATTGTCCCACATTACGCTGTACATTTTCTACAGGGAGTGTTATATTTATTGGTTTATGTTTTAAAGGGTAATCGCAGTATTGTATCAGAATGAATTGCACGACAGTGCTGACAACATAAATGTACATGCAAGTATTCGCACAGGAGGGTTAATTACACCTGTAAAAACCGCCATGTCTTTGAGCAGTGATAAAAATTTCGCGATAGAAGTTTGAATCTTGTACACAACGTCCTTTGAGAACTATTTTTTTTTTCTTTCTATTAACATAAACAAACGCCAAATCATAGCCTGTAACGAGTGCACAACTCATCCCTGAGCTGCGTGCAATAAGCGAAAGTGTACTCACGTGCCGATGTCACGGAAGTTGAAGAAGCGACTTCCTTCCTTCTGGTTCGTCCACCGGTGCTTCAGGAAAAGTCACAGCATTTCTTGCACCGGGGCTGCTGAGCCAGGGAAGCAGCGCGCCAACTTTTGTGCACAAAAGAAGGACTACGTGCAAGGGTCCCAGTACAGCGCTCGAGCGATTCACGCAACAGGTGAGTGAAGGGTTGCCAACAGCACGGGCTGACTTTTGGCAACTCCTCGCAATACGAACACTCCCGCCTGGTAAGATCGAATGCGGTCAACGCAGGCTACCCAAGATCGAGTTCAATGTTCACAGACCACTAAACGTCTAGGGTATCGCTCGCCAAACCAACAGAATTGACGCAATAGTGGTGGGGATGATCTTCAACAAGTGTTAAGTGTGCAATCAACCACATTTCCGACGGGCCGTAGGAAGTATCACTACTGCCAAGTATTGCGCTCTTCTGCTAACGAATTCAGCAAGAGATCGGTTCCCTTTTTCAAAGAACAAGCTGGCACGTGACAATGTGTGCGGTTATAGGTTCTTTTCAGAGTTAACCTGTTGGAAGTTTGTCAAATTGACAGTCACCTAAGACAGCCTTGGAACAATACCGCGACTTGTTTTTCCTCAATTATGATTTCGCAACGCTGGAGGTTCAAAAGAGCAGAACAACGCACGACATGCGTTCTCACAGAATGTTGTAAAAATTTGTCACCGTTTGTTCGGACACAAATCCTTTCTTCTGTCCACAAAGAAGCTTGAGTGAAAGAGTGTCAACTGTCCGTCATTCACTACACGCGGGCTTCGTGAACACAGCAGTTGAAGAGCAGTAAAGTATAGCCTGCAGAAGATAAACCTTCGGGGGTAGCCACCTGAACAAGAATTGCAGAAGGACAGAGTCAGAAGCAGAGTACAGTTGGGGCTGATGACGTACTTTACAACAGCCGAAAGCGGGAGATCCAGACAGCCAACTGCTGAGAGGGCCTATTGAAGAGCAGCACAGTATGACCAAGCGGACTCAACTTTCAATGTCACGAAACCGGGAAGCGGGCGACAGAGCGCGTCGGGGCGGGCGGGTCGATGAACCGCGCCCAAACAACACGTTCGAACGATGCGGCGGGCGCCGAACGACTGAACACCGGGCCCGGCTAAGCGCTGGCTTGAGCCAGCGGCGTGCGATACTGAGCTACTCGCGCCGTGCGCGCCGACCTTGTCGTAAGCGCCGCCACGCAGACCCGCGGACAACCCGAACGCGCACGCGCACTCACAGGAGCTCTCCTTTCTTTCGTGCTTTCGCGCACTTCTTTTTTGTTGTTTGCGTTCTCCCGCCGCGACACATCGCTTTCTTTTTCCTCCTCGCGGTGCGGAACCGTCTGGCGCGGATTCCTCCGCGAGCGCAACAGATGGCGGTTTCGATCCCAGCGCTCCTAAGCGCTCCAAGAAAGCAGCGCTGCCGAAGCTATTCGGGCAGAGGCGCTGGCGCTGAGGTGGCGATAATTCAAACCGCGTGCTGTCCATGCGCACCTGTTGCGGTGGGCGCCGAGCTGCTGCTCGATACGGCTTTCCTTTCGAAGGTGCTGATTTGCGTTTACTCGTGCTCGCTTGGATGCTCTTTTTCAGCGACCGCTCTTAAGCCTATTTGGAAGCTACCATGGCGTACGTCGCGGGATACGCCAGTGTGTTTACCAGGACATTGTTGCCTTGAGTTTGTTTGCTTGAAAACGTCATTAGCGCCTGTTTTTTTTTTTTTTTTTTCAAGGGATACCTCAACTTCGGACTTTTTGACCACCCTTGGAAAGGGGACGCGTAGTGGCTCGTCACAGTGACTTGCCCATACAGGTAGTAGGAGAGAGAAAGCAAGGAAAGGAAAGACATGGAAGTCAGCCAGACGGGCGTCGGGTTACTTGTCCTCCTTTGATCGTAAGGGAAAGGGGGAATAGAAAAAGGACAGTAACGAGCAAGTGAGCCCGCGAGAGGATGTAGTGGAAGTACAAATGATCATTTTTACTGCTGTACTTCCGGAATTGCAGCAGTGCATGAATAGCTTTTTGTGCCAGCTACGGATGGGGCCATTCCTTCTCGGATGCGGTCACGAGTACTTTTCTTGGCGCATTGTAACGGGGACAGTCATGAAAATTCGACAATCACCACTTCACAGAAGAAAACGTTCTAGGACACTGATCCAGACGGGCTTCGGCACTCAAGGCCTTAAGGGCTTGTATGAAGTTTTTAAGGACATGCGAATTGCGCCACCATCTTTGAATGATGTCGCGCGTAGCCTTTCCGCCTTTGCGTAGTTGTAGTTGCGTAGTTGTAGCCTTAGAACCCTATTAGACCCTATTAGAACCCTATTAGAACCCTCTTAGAACCCTATTAATATTGAAATATCTTGTCATCCTCTTGCTGAATAACTTGGAGCTCGGATAATGACACGCGGCCAGGTCGCCAGTGAATTGGAGGCACATCACCACCAGTATGCATGCGATGCTTGATAAGAGAGGTTTGACCTAAGGAACTGCCGTCAAAACCGAAAATGTAGGAGTATGTGACGAGCAAATGACGGTGGTGGTCCACTTGTGAGGGCAGAAGGGCCGGGGCAATCATCTTGGTGATATCGTTCTGTACCGACGGAGGAGCGGCCCGTCGGCGGAAAGAATTGCTGAGGAAGGATCAGGCGACAGTGATGGAATCTGGCGCTCATCCGAAGGCGACAGAGAGGCCAGAACTGTGCCTCGGGGAAGAGCTTGAAGACAGAGTATGAAGTTCAAGAGAGGCAGACAATTCACGTTGATCGCAAGGGCCAGAACAGTGTGGGAAAAGGAAACGTTCTGTGAAAAAAGTACATTGGGAGACGGAGTAACCACATATTCACCATCCGGTACACTGGGGCAGGGTCGGTGCAGGAGCGTCTCGGAGCGGCCCGCTGCTACGAGTCAAAAACTGCAAGGGGCCGATTGTCGTCGCGGCGAATGTTCCAAAATGAACTAAGGGAGGAAGGTGGGCGATATCGGCACTGACGGGAAATATGTCTAAACACCGTGGCAATGAAAACAAATGGGCGTGCCGTCTGGGCCGGATTACGATAGCGGCGAAAGGTTGCTGGATTCCAATAAGGCGGAACAACAGAACTGACCCCAGGGTGAGGAAGGGACACAACGGGCTGGAGTCCTACGTTAGTTCATCATCATCATCATCATCATCAGCCTGATTACGCCCACTGCAGGGCAAAGGCCTCTCCCATACTCCTCCAACTACCCCGGTCATGTACTAATTGTGGCCATGTTGACCCTCCAAACTTCCTCATCTCATCTGCCCACCTAACTTTCTGTCGGCCCCTGCTACGCTTCCCTTCCCTCGGAATCTAGTCGGTAACCCTTAATGACCATCGGTTATCTTCCCTCCTCATTACATGTCCTGCCCATGCCCATTTCTTTTTCTTGATTTCAACTAAGATGTCATTAACGCGCGTTTGTTCCCTCACCCAATCTGCTCTTTTCTTATCCCTTAACGTTACACCTATCATTCTTCTTTCCATAGCTCGTTGCGTCGTCCTCAATTTAAGTAGAACCCTTTTCGTAAGCCTCCAGGTTTCTGCCCCGTACGTGAGTACTGGTAGGACACAGCTGTTATACACTTTTCTCTTGAGGGATAATGGCAACCTGCTGTTCATGATCTGCGAATGCCTGCCAAACGCACCCCAGCCCATTCTTATTCTTCTGATTATTTCACTCTCATGATCTGGATCAGCAGTCACTAACTGTCCTAAGTAGATGTATTCTCTTACCACTTCCAGTGCCTCGCTACCTATCGTAAACTGCTGTTCCCTTCCAAGACTGTTAAACATTACTTTAGTTTTCTGCAGATTCATTTTTAGTCCCGCCCTTCTGCTCTGCCTCTCCAGATCAGTGAGCATGCATTGCAGTTGGTCCCCTGAGTTACTAAGCAAAGCAATATCATCACCGAAGCGCAAGTTACTAAGGTATTCTCCATTTACTCTTATCCCCAATTCTTCCCAATCCAGGTCTCTGAATACCTCCTGTAAACACGCTGTGAATAGCATTGGAGAGATCGTATCTCCCTGCCTGACGCCTTTCTTTATTGGGATTTTGTTGCTTTCTTTATGGAGGAGTACAGTGGCTGTGGAACCGCTATAGATATCTTTCAGTATTTTTACATACGGCTCGTCTACACCCTGATTCCGCAATGCCTCCATGACTGCTGAGGTTTCGACTGAATCAAACGCTTTCTCGTAATCAATGAAAGCTATATATAATGGTTGGTTATACTCCGCACATTTCTCTATCACCTGATTGATAGTGTGAATATGATCTATTGTTGAGAAGCCTTTACGGAATCCTGCCTGGTCCTTTGGTTGATGGAAGTCTAAGGTGTTCCGGATTCTATTTGCAATTACCTTAGTAAATACTTTGTAGGCAACAGACAGTAAGCTGATCGGTCTATAATTTTTCACGTCTTTGGCGTCGCCTTTCTTATGGATTAGGATTATGTTAGCGTTCTTCCAAGATTCCGGTACGCTCGAGGTCTTGAGGCATTGTGTATACAGGGTGGCCAGTTTTTCTAGGACAATCTGCCCACCATCCTTCAGCAAATCTGCTGTTACCTGATCCTCCCCAGCTGCCTTCCCCCTTTGCATAGCTCCCAAGGCTTTCTTTACTTCTTCTGGCGTTACCTGTGGGATTTCGAATTCCTCTAGGCTATTCTCTCTTCCACTATCGTCGTGGGTGCCACTCGTACTGTATAAATCTCTATAGAACTCCTCAGCCACTTGAACTATCTCATCCATATTAGTAATGATATTGCCGGCTTTGTCTCTTAACGCATACATCTGATTCTTGCCAATTCCTAGTTTCTTCTTCACTGCTTTTAGGCTTCCTCCGTTCCTGAGAGCTTGTCCAATTCTATCCATGTTATGCTTCCTTATGTCAGCTGTCTTACGCTTGTTGATTAACTTCGAAAGTTCTGCCAGTTCTATTCTAGCTGTAGGGTTAGAGGCTTTCATACATTGGCGTTTCTTGATCAGATCTTTCGTCTCCTGCGATAGCTTACTGGTATCCGGTCTAACGGAGTTACCACCGACTTCTATTGCACACTCCTTAATGATGCCCACAAGATTGCCGTTCATTGCTTCAACACTAAGGTCCTCTTCGTGACTTAAAGCCGAATACCTGTTCTGTAGCTTGATCTGGAATTCCTCTATTTTCCCTCTTAGCGCTAACTCATTGATCGGCTTCTTATGTTAGTTAGTTAGTTAGTTAGCTCTTTCCTAACGAAGGCATGAATTGAAGAGACTCTTGGTCGGGAATCGTCGGAAAGGTGTACGAAATAGGATGGTTGAGATGCCACCTCGAGTTCACGACGCTCCATGCGGACGTGGCTATAGGTGGCGTGTTGCTGATTGGGCGCCTAAACGTCCGCGCAGGGCTACGTCACCGCAGTGTTCGGAAGCCGCATGAATTGTTGGGCGATGCGGCGACTCTTCGTTTTTTTCAAAACGCCTGCACTTCTTGATAATTACTTCAACGATTGAGCAGTCTTCACGAACCAGCAAGTTGTAAGCGTCATCAGCAATGACTTTCTGGGCGTGACTTTATTCACCTTGGTTATGCTGGTATCAACTTGGCGGAAAAGGGTAATAACGGCAAGTATGTTTGAGGGTTCAGGATTGGGCGAGTTGTTATTGCATTCTAAAAGTGGTACAGCGCAACAGAGAAAGGAAGAAACAAGCCCAGCCAGTCAGATGAAGGAACAGAGCGCTTTGTTCCTTCATCTGGCCGGCTCGCCTTGTTTCTTCCTTTCTTTGTTGCGATGTACCAGTTTCAGAATTTAAAAGGATGTGTGACACGACTTCGTCGGAGATTGAGTGCGACAGAAAAGATCTTTTGAAGCGGAACGCTGGCGGCCAATTGGTTTGCCAAATAGGTCACGAAGCTATTCCTTGCATATATCCCAGCTGGTCAGCTCTGTTTCGTGAGTGTCAAATTAGACGCGCGCTGTCCCGCTGAGGTAGAAAGCGACATTGGCGAATGTCACTGTCGGGTCCCACTGATCGTTCGTTGCTACGCGCTCGTAATTCCCAAGCGTGTCGTCCACGTCGACCATGTAGGTGCCACAAAAAGAGCGGTGTCGCGGCGTGGGATCAAGATCACCGGCTGGGGCGCGGGTGTTGCGGTTAGTGCACTATCCCTGCTTGTTGACATGGTGGAACATTCCAGGACATGTCCGCCGCAGAGTTCCGTCTTGCGCAGTACCCAGCCCCTCCACGAAAATGTCAAGGGAAAAAATATAAAGGAATATATATTCACAAACGATCTACAGTGAGCTGCTGCACTGCCAAGATGGCAGAAAGATTATCTTTAGTATCGTCGTTTTATTCCCCTCCCCCCCCCCCCCCCCCCCCGTGGGTTATGTCGCCTTTGTCAGATTGTTCGTAGTGTCGTGACGTATACTGTAGTACCGTTTATATGTACATATATGTACACATCCTGTTCCGATTGTGATGCGGCGGTTTCATGGAGCTCCAAGACGTGGAACATTATTCCTCATGCCCGTCCTCCTCTGATCTGGTACACCTGGGTATTTCCAGGACTTTCGATGACGCGGTCACGACGCTGGTCTGTGTAGGTGATGGATCTGTGCGCTTGGATTACAGGGCGTGGGGTTAAATGCTGCCATGATGATGTTTTGAGGCCAAGAAGCTTGATGCCAGACCTTCGTGCCATCGACTTCTGGGGCGCGAGCAGGGGGTTTTGGCCGTAGCGAAATATGGTTAGCCGAACACTGCGTTTATTCTTCGCATGTCTCTGACAGCCACGGGCCAGTACATCCTGCAGAAACTCGGCTTCAACTACCACGTCCAACACGGTCAGAAACAGGTCATTCCACCTGACCTCAGCGACACGCTGATTGTCGCCCCTATACCTCGAAACATGCACCCCGAATTTAATCGGGGCCGACGCCAGGCCCGTGCCAAGGCACTGCTGCGCTCCTTGGGTGGAAAGAGGACTACGCGCTTTGTAGACGCCGCAGAATACACAGGAGAACACCGGTTCACGGCGGTAGTCGTAGACGTTAGCTCCCGGCTTACGCACGCGTGTAGTGTCGCAACGGAATACCCCGAAACAGCAGAAGAGGTAGCGATTGCGCTTGCGCTTACCGACCCCCTCTGCGAGGTAGTGTTTAGCGACTCACAATCCGCAGTTAGCAACTACGCGCGGGGGCGCATTTCCTCCGAAGCTCTCCAGATTCTAAGGAAAGCTGGTCGACAGCACTTCGATAACACCGCCATCATATGGTTTCCAGCGCACGTCGCCACCCCCACCGATGAGGGCCTCATTAACTTGAACGAGGTAGCACACCGCTATGCGCGAGAACTGACCCGCCGCGCAGAATCGGAGACCGCCTCTTCGAGTTCGGAACTGCTGGCTCAAAACACGCGAGAACGCCTGGTCAGGTACAATGACATCACCAAGCACTACCACCTAGGCTGGCGGTTGCTGCCCCCACCTCACCCCATCCTGAAACGTCGCCAGGCAGTCATCTGGCGACAATTGCAAACACAAACATTCCCCAGTCCGGTGCGATTGCAGCACATTTTCCCCGCGCAATACCCGACTGCTCTTTGCAAATTATGTCAGGACACTAGAGCGACGCTGTCACACATGTTGTGGGAGTGTCGGGTTACATCAGCTACAATGGCAGTAGCTCCGGAGGCTCTTGCGTCGAAGTGGGCCGCCGCTCTGCGCAGCTCCAACCTCAAGACACAAGAGTGGGCTGTCCAGCAAGCCCGAGAGGCGGCGACGAGGTAAGGCCTCGAAGTCCCCTCATGGGAGACCTGAGCCCGGGTCGTCAAATTTGCCGGATTCAAAATAAAGTTGTCTCCATCCAGCCATCTTCGCCTTTCCCTCTATTCGGAAACAGTCATAAGTACTACGTCATATATATATATATATATATATATATATATATATATATATATATATATATATATATATGAAGCACCGTTTTAGCAGTGTCTCTACAGAGGCACGTCGGGTAAAGACAAAGCAAACGAAGAGAAAGAATAACAAGCAGTATACCCAGAGTTACGACAATTGTCACTGCTGGGTACTTTGGGTAGAGCAGCTCGTCATTTTTTAGGCCTGGACATCAACGCATAATCTACCTAGGCTACTATCACTGTACTGTTACTAGCGGGTTAGTATCCCATTTACTAGCCTCATATCAGCAGCACAAATAGACAACGCTGTTGTCCTTCCAACATGGTTCTAGGTGATGCTTCCGGTGTTCCTTTTTGCCAGTACGCCTATCTGCACCTCTTTCCTCAGCTTCTGTCCACTGTCACTCCGTGTTTTAAAACAACCATACGGCAAGATCCCAGAACAGTGTACGTAACTTACGATGTATCACCTCATTGTGAACGCAAATTCCATGAAGCCTACTGATATTTCGCGTCTGCTAGCGGGTTAACAAAAAAAGCGCATATGTTTTATTATCATCATCAAAAAAAAAAAAGACATACGGAACGAATGGACGTCTGTATTCAATGTTCCACTCAATGGTATTCTTGGTGTTCCCTTCTGCAAGCACGCCCATTTGTCCACACTTGTCGCAGCTTTTATCCGCGATTAGGCCTATATAATCTGGATTAGGCCTATATACTCTGACTCTATTACCTGTCACTGTTAACGAGTAGCGGTATTCGTACTGTTGACATCACACTACGCAATCGTGTACGAACGGCCCAAGCTAGCCCGGTACCTGCGCCGTTCCGGAATAACACGTCCTGATCGGCACGTCCGATCTGCTTTTGACATGCCGCCTAACGAGGCGAGCCATTAGCTGCTACAAGAACGCGGGGCGTTCCGGAGGTTCGAAGAGCGGATATTTCTGAGCAGATGCTTAACCACAGAGATAGTATGTCGTAACTTCGAAGCGCCTGATGAGAAAACCCTGTTGCGTGCAGAAATTTCAGAGCCATCAGGAGATGACTCACGGATAAGTGAACTCCATTCAGACGCCGTCACCAGCCTTTTAAAAGCACGCCTAATGTGCGGGATAGTCCGGACAGGCGCATTACTGGGGCTCTGCGCAATATGACCAGCCATGCGTCCCATTCTTTTGTCCGTTGAAAGCCGCGGGCCGCTATGCCGGCTCATAGAAAAAGAAAGTGATAAGGATATGGCGAAGAAACTCACTGAACGGGAAAGTAATATCGCGTTCGTCTTCCGGTGATTAAACAAAGCTCGGCGGAAGCCTGGGCACAAAGCCTCGTTACCTAGCAACCAAGCGGATTAGTCGATTGTCGGTGCTTCTAGGTCGGTTCTGCTCAGGCAAACCGCGGGTGAACTATGTGGCAATGTAGAAAAAGAGCAGCCACCGCGCCAGAAACACACGGGCAAGAAATAAATGAGCTAAGTTTCATCCTGCACTGTGGGACGCTGGTTCTTCCGCGCGCCCACGAACACAAGATCTGTGGCCTCAGTTTTACCTTTGCTCGGTAACAGGCTGAGAGCGTGGAGTACGCGGGTAATCACCCAAGGGAGAGCATCCGCTTCTGAAGTGCTGAGCGGGAGACTGTAGGGAAAATCCGCTTTGACTTATAGGTACGGCAGTGCTCGACATTAGGGAGGATAGCGCGAGAGATATATTGAATGGGCTGGAAGGCGGCGAGAGGAACCGATCGCGGGAACGGAAAAAGTCGGACATAAATTCTGGCCTCGAACATCCGAATTTTTGTTTCTTTGAACCAAGCCTGACGTATAATTTTTGACGCTTTCACACTTTCTCTCTTTTTATCCCCCTACTTCTTCCCCCCGTGCAGGGTAGCCAAACGGAAGTACCTCAGGTAAACCTCCCTGCCCTGCAATGCATCCTTTCTCTGTCTTTTATGCGCTGAGTTTGGTACACTGAAGCACTCATTCAAACGCTGCACAATTAATGCAAAGCCCATAATAAGGTTTTTGATTCTCTATAGACACTTTGAGTCGTGGCTAGATGTAATTATTACCATACTAATATTCTTACTTAATTTTCATTTACACAATCCTCATTCATGCACAGTAATTAAGAACTAGTTTTGAATTGCCCATCACGCATTCGTGCTCTCTTAACAATTGTGGTCAGTTATCAAAAAAAAAAATGCAGAGGCATACTTTCGAAGTTGAACAAACTGCGCGATACATTTTGTGAACGTAAAAGAATGGTTCTTAGCAAACACGAATGTTGATATACACGAGTCGTTTTAATTTGATACGATGAAGTTTCTTTCGAAATGCCGGACATGGTGTCGTTGAGATTATCTGACGTCACTACACTGAGCGAAATTTGCTGATATCGCCCAGACGAAAGGCTAGGTATGGCGTCATTTCTGATGAAAAGCGTTGAACAGGTGTGCTTCGCCCACTTCTTCTGAGGACTCGTCCATGTGGCAATAGTCTTCATCGCCGGAATGAACGAAGCCAATGTATTGCGACGTAACGATTCAAGCAGATCATTGCTACAAAAACCAAAACTAGCTCTTAGACACAAATATTGCACTTAATTATTCGCTGACCTTTGACGCTTGTCAGTATGTATTGTAAGGTTTACTGCGTTTGCACTTTTGATTGAGAAAAAAATAAGACAAATAAAAAATATGCTGTGTCATGTTCTTTTGACTGTTCCGTAAGGGGCCTGCAGGCAATGCGAAGACGGCTTCGCATTGACTATTTTTGACTATGCGAGGTCTGCGTGTGTTTAATGCTTGGTTTAAACTGCAGCACAACTGGGAAAGTTGAATGAAAAACGACGCCTTTTCATCATCTTTCAACATCATCTATATGTTGAATAAGGAACTGTTTCATTCGATTGGGTCAATAGGTAGCTATACGCTAACAATGCTGCGAATACTGTTGCTGCGGTACCATTAAACCAGGCAAGTCCCCAAAAACACATGTGGAAGCTAAGGAATGCGCTTGCTACGCTGACGTACACAAGTCCCCCCCCCCCCCCCCCCCGCCCTTGTCGAGACGTTGGCTGTGGCGACATTCCTTGTTCAACCGCGGTTGATACCTTTTACCTTCTTACACAAGTAACACGCTACCGTTTAGGCCGCTCGCATTCATTGTTTATGTACTACACACTCCGCCCTGAGGACGCCATTATAGAATTTCTGCTTTACCACGGCCGAGTGTGCCTACAGAGGTGCGAAATTCTAACGCAGAAAAAAAAAACTTTGCAAATTGACCTTCTACTGAAGTAAACAGGCCCCAGGAAAAAAGAAAAAACAAGAACGCCCGCCCGTTAAGCAGAATGTGAACCAGACTCTAGCCTCTCCCGCGTAATTTCTGTACGTTTCAGCTAGCAATATTTATTCAGCTCCAAGCCGTGCGGCTGGTTTTTCGAGATAAGAATTCAGTCCTCCCCGTGAATGCGAAAGTAGCCGCTTACGTGGCATAGTTCCTGCATACTACAGGAGTCAATCGCCTCAGCACACTAAAATAATACTGTGCGTCGCGGCCCCACCATCTATATCTGCTGGGGTTTAGAACGAATAGTTCGAACCTCACTTTCAAGGTGCGCTTGTGACAGCCGCCTTTGAAGGTTTAGGGCATAAAAGACAGGTGCTCCGTCGGAGATATTCGACTACGTTGTCGGGTATAATTTTTCAAATTGAAGTTTATTGTTTCTTATGGTATGTAGAAAAAACGAGCTTAAATATAATAGGCAGCATCGGGAGGTCCCAGAGTGAGAAACTGCCAGGGGAACTTCTTATCATTGAGGCTAGATAAGAGTATCAGAACAGCTAGAACAGGGTAAACAAAAGAAAAAGCGTCAAGAAATACAACCCGTAAGGAAAAAGTTATAATAAATAGAAAACCATTCGATATGCATTAAAAGAACGCTATACAATAATATCACAATAAATACTGAGAAACAGCAATGTCTAGTAGTGTAGGGAAAAGAATTTCGCTTTTCTACATATTAGTAACAACGAAAAATAAAGCTTGTTTTGCAATAATATGAAGCCTAACGATACAGTAAGAAAGATAAGGCAAAAATAATTTAATGAATATGAAAATGTATTTATGACAAATGAAAAGATGGTTCTGCTAACAGTACCTATTTCATACGTTTAACAAACTCTGTGGCCCTCCACTCTTTGAGGAAGGATGACCAGCGAAACTGTATGTGGGCCCCTTAATGGCGAACTGCACCTTCGCCGCGGGTCGGCCAGGTGGCAGGTTAATGGGGAAAGTAGCAATTAACAGCTTTGCTGTAAAACTACAATGGAAGAGATCACTTATTATTAACAGGGATGCGATTCCAAAGTGCAGTACTACAGAGGAGGAGGAGGAATAAACTTTATTTGTGCACAGCAGATTTGAGACCTCGGCCTCTACCTAAATGACAGCCTCGAGCCCTTGGGCCCTGGCGGCATCTTCGGCCTGCTGGATTGCCTTGAGTTGGTCTTCCGGTGAACAGCTGAGCAACGCGGTCTCCCACTGCTCTCTGGTCTTAATTATATTATTCTGTATGGGTGTACGAGGACAAGCCCAAAGCATATGTTGTAGGTCCGCCCTTTTTTCACAGAATCTACATATGTCCGTGTAAAGGTCCGGGTAGTGGCGGTGGTAGGCCACCGGGTTCGGATATGTATCTGTTTGTAAGAGGCACCATGCCGTCGCTTGCCGTCTATTTAACGAGGAGTGTGCCGGGGGGAAATGAGCCCTTCCCAATTTATAGTGTTTGGTGATCTCGTTAAAGCTGGTCATCCGGTCTCTCTCCGTTCCCAGTATTTGTTGCGTGTCACCTGCTCGGCCTGTCAGTTCTCGAGCCAGGTTGTGCGCTATTTCGTTCCCGGGAAGGGAGGAGTGTGCGGGTGCCCATATAATGTGAATATCGCGATCTTCACGAAAGTTGTTTAAAATTCTCAGTGCTTCCGGCGAGATTCTTCCTTTGCATAGTTGTTGACGGCTGTCTTGCAGTCGCTTACTACGATGTTAGCTTCCGTGGAGGCTACAGAAGCCAAGTTTTTTCACATTCGTCTTTGAAGATCAGAACAAAATTTGATGAACGAAAATTTTATAATAAGGCCTAGCTGTTCTTCTGCTAACGATACAAGAGGCGGAAATTCATTAATCTTTATTTCAAAGGTGTTTTCTATTCTGAAATTGCTTTGAAACATTTTGTTCGGATTGCACGCTTACGCGTCGCTGTGGAATTAGACAGTTCGTCTAATTTTTTTAGCTGTCCCTGCCGTCGCACAAAAACTAGCTACTTCCTGAAATGTGGTTAAGCAGGAAACCTGACAATAAAGTTCGCATGTGGGAACAAAACCACTGCACTTTATCAGCATTGCGAAGACAATGACACGAAAATTATTTCGCGGGGTTGGTAGGCATCCCAATCAGCTTTTGTAATTGTGACAATGCGCACGTTTTTGAGCGCATGTCATTCTCGTTATCTCATCTGTCATTGTACAACCGCTTTCGTAGTTGTCATATCTGGCCCGTCTTCCGTAAAACGTCGCACCTGCAGCGCGCCGCCTGTCCACGGAAAATGAGGACACACATAATTTGCTGCGCTCAACTCATCAGCCTAGCGTAAATACTTCGATGCGAAAAAAGCCAAAGAAACCGAGGTCGCTGACCCAAGCCACAATGTGCATCCTAAGCGGTCGAATGTTACACCGAGGAAATTATTTGGCACTACAGGGTAGCGAACCGGAGATCTCTGCTGAAGCTGAGAAAGAAGAAGGAAATTACAACATACACTCGCATCAAATTAGTACTCCCAAATCTTACAGAGAAGGAGGAACACCATATCGATAATTTGTTTTTTCGATGCGTGATTTACATGCTTAATATCAGTGGGAAGTTCATATCAAGTGAAACGTTGCTTCCAACACGCCAGCTTTGAGGAATGCGGATCACAGGGCTACGAGAGACGCATATCCACGATCTCGCTGTTGGCTAACCGGAAATAACCGATTTCATACTTCCTGAAGGAAACATTGGTATTTCTTGCGATAAATTTTTTCCCTCTTAAAATTGTGTGTCTAAGCATCGAAACTTTCCTCATGCTAACACTTAGACAATATATGCAGTAAACGAAACTATACGTATGCTAGTAGTAATTTTGATAAAATGATTACAAAAATGAAAGCAGTGTTGGGTTTCCGTAATCAAGAATGGGCGGGGAAGGCATCGTCTGCGTAAAAGGAATCCAACCATGACCCCATTGCAATTTTTCACATTTCAAGAGAAAGAAAAAATGACTGAAAGGCAGGGAGGTTAACCAGACGTAGTTCCGGTTGGCTACCCTGCATGAAGGAAGGGGTAGGGGCATACAAAAATATCGAAAATGGAAGGGAAGGGAGTGAGAGAAAGATAGACGAGTACAATCAAACTGCGTATGTTACATAGCGGCAGCGGACACCATTCTTAAAGTATGCCATGAAGGCCCATAGACCACAGCAACCTTAGCATTCATTCATTCATTCATTCATTCATTCATTCATTCATTCATTCATTCATTCATTCATTCATTAATTCATTCATTCATTCATTCATTCATTCATTCTTTCTTTCTTTCTTTCGTTCGTCCGTCCGTTCGTTCATTGTAAAAACTTTCAGGGCCCGAAGGCACTACATAATGTAGTGCGATGGATACAAATGTGTGCAGAGAAATTACAGAAAAGAGGTTACAAGGCATTTTTCAATGCGATCTTAAGTTGTTCTGCATATGCAATTGCAACAATGGAGGAGGTATGGTGGTTTCATTCGGATGTTGTTCTTCGGACGAAGGAATCACGATTTAAAATAGTGCGACAAGACGGCAAGCTTTCTTTGAGAAGGTGATTGGTTCTAGCGGAAACGTAGCAAGGCGGTGGAAAAAGAGCGACTTTCAATACTCGGCTGTAGCGCTTGATTTTATGAAAACAAGTCAGGCGGGAGCATTTGTCGCGCATGGAAAGGTCCGGTAAGAATAATGTTCTATTCATGGAAGTCACGCTAGAATGACGGGAGTAGTTAGACAAAAGGAAACTCACGGCGCGATTCTGAACCGCTATCACGAATAAGACCTTGTGCGCCGAGTTCCTTGGGGAGTATTGGCCTATAACTTTTAGTCCTAATAACGGACGATTGCACAATTAGTCCAGGGGTGCTATGCAGGATGCGCCGAGTTTCTCGTTCACCCGAGTTTTACCCGAGTTTGCTCGACGGCAGTCAGTGAACGGAGATAGCGTGAAACGCGCAAAGGCTGCAGGCAAAAAAATATGTAGGCAAAAAGCCGCGTATGACAACATGAGCGCACCCTGCGCGGCACGCTGCTTCCACGTTTCAAGCGCAGACGGCTGCACAACAAACGCGCCAGCGCCGCGTATTGTTATCAACGGATTATCGCAACTTAGCGATACCGTGACTGTCCCGCTGTCTGTCTGCACACTTGCCGTGAGCCGCTTGCCACGCCTTTCTCGGGCGCGTCAAGGGCGTGCCTCCTCTTTCGGCAACTATCTTTATATCCTCGATCGAATGCGAACAGGGTACATGCGACGCATTCTTGCACCTGCGCTTTCGCTCAAACTAATACGTTAAAATACAACAAATAAAATAACAAACATTTTTATTTCTTTAAGTATCTGTTTTTCGTTTCGAATGCTAGAAATTTCTGATGACAAACGGAGATCGAGCAAATTATTAAATTTTGCACTTCTTGCCGCGAGTGGCGACAGTGAGGCGAAAGCTTAGAAGCGGATACATTGAAGCAAGTCGCACGCACGAGGCAGTTTATACGGTGAGAAGTCGCCTAGGGGCGCTACAGTGCTATTCTCAATAATGTCAGTGATCGCCATTCTTTCTCTACTAGGAGAATATAAACGTAGCGCCGCGGTACGGCTGTTCATCGCAGGCGCTTTAAGGCCCCCGCTTTACCAACTAAAAACGATATGCTAGTCATAAATACGGGAGCAACGGCTGTCGCTGCAAAATGGCGATCCGTAGCGCCCGTAGTGACGCAGTTCAGTGAAAATGTACCAGTTTATCGTTGTGCACGAAGCCTCGGCGATGCACTGCGAAGAAGTGCGTGCTTCCCAGCGACACAAATCATCACTTGTCATCGCTTGCCCAGTGAAAGTGCCTCTGAGCGCATGTACGCAGTATTTGAGTGTTTTGTGCGCACCAAGGTGCTTGCGGATTACTTATGCTGGAGCCAGCAGCGATCGCAGAAGTATATCGTAACGACACCGCAGCAATCGCATTTTGGCAGGTGAGTGCTCTTGTGTGCGGTTATGCGACTTCGAACTGAGGAAGGTGTTGGAACTGTTGAGTGCTCAGTGCTTGTGATGAAGAAATGCCATTGCACTGGGTCTAGAAGAGCGAGCGATTCTCGGACGCTGATCGTGTTTACGACGTTGTGGCTCCAATACATCACCGATGACAGAGCAGCCATCTCAAACGACTGCTGCGATACGCACTCCTCAGCATCGTCGTCACCCTCGGCGCATCGACGCCTTGCAAGCAGCTACAGTGACGTGCCGATAATTATTTACTGTGCGCTACGTCGCCACAATGCAGGGAATGAAACCGTGCTGTGGGGCCATCTCAGCCCGAGAAGGTATATGCATAGGCCAGCGACTGTCAACGCTTTGTTTTTGATAGTAGTGCGCAGTACTGTACATCACCGATGACAGTGCATTGTGCCTGTTTTATGTCGGTGGCGAATATTGTTGATGCCTCTCAGCTCGGCACCGCGTCGCTGTTGCCGAAAGATAAGTTGGGCGTGGCCCAACCGTGGTGGGTGCGCGCACAAGAGTTACATGTCTCGCGCGGGGCGTGACCTCTGGCTTTGATTGACAGGCGAACTCGTGCTAAACTCGTACATCGCGAAACCCCCTCCGAGTTCAACTGGGGAACATGGCGGCGGCAGCAGCAGCCTGTGTTATTGCATCCAGCGGCAGCAAACGTCAATATGACCGTCTGGACCCGTTCACGTACATGACCGCCGTGGAGTTTCAGCGGCATTTTCGCCTATCGAAGACATCATTGCGCTGGCTGTGTGACGAGCTAGGCGAAGACTCTCGTCTGTGGAGACAGCGTGGCGGGCTTCATTCGCTCACCGTCGAAGAGCAAGTCCTCTGCGCCCTCCGTTTCCACGGGACTGGGAGTTTTCAGGGAAGCGTCGGCGCCCAGTGTTACATTGGACGTCATCAAACTACTGTGAGCCTCTGTGTCAGAGATGTCTGCTGCGCTTATTGATGCGGCAGTGCGGAAGCGGTGGCTGGCTTTCCCGAAGACTGCGGCTGAGCGGGCATTTATAAAAGAACGCTTCTTACTTCGCGGAAACATTACGAACGTAGTCGGGTGTGTCGACGGAACGTACGTAGGAATTAAGGTGCCTTCAATGTCAGTGTTACTGTGATTAGCATTGAAGCAATGTCTAGCTGCACCATATTGCCAAATTTGTCACTTCTGTGTAGCCGACTTAAATTTTGTGTTACCGTCATCACACATGCGGCAGTTTATAATAGACTTTTTCGCTGGTTGCTGACTTTTTACCGATTGTTCTACTTGTCTATCAGGGTGCCTTCCAAGTGGCTCACTTTTCGGGGAAAGAGGTTAATGAAGTATAAATAGATAAATAGATATCACAAATTGTGTGAAGTACCCTGTGAATGCTAATCTCACAAAGAACTTGGTGTTTTTTATGAGATTACTTAGTACTTAGTGCAAGTTACTTAGTATGCATAATGCTGAATTTTGGTCATGCGTCATCTATTGGCTGCACTATGAAACAGCAAGGCATTGCACAATTCGTTGCAGTGCGAGATGCGGATGTCGCGCCAAGCCGGTTGTGCCTATGCATTTATGGCGAAATGAAAATGCATTGAGAATCTTAGTGTGCTGGCTTGCATGAAGAAAATACTTCAGAGTGTTTGCTGTGTTCACTGTTGGTGCATGTGCCAGTGGTTCAGTGTATATTCTCTTGGGGGGGGGGGGGCAACGTTATTCTGTATGGACAAATCGGATAGTTTCGTCTCATAATGGGGCTCTAATTCTTCAGCAGTAGAACAATGCAGATCCAATGCTCTGCAGAACTCGGTGTGCGTGAAGATGTCGTGAACCACCAAGGCAAAATTACATATCGGGAGAAATGTGGTGCAGATGCCAATCAAAAGTGGGTCTTTAACCCGCCATGATTAAAATAAAGATTGCAAAGCGAATAGACCTTTTGTACAGCTTTAGAGCAATAATTACACAAACTGTGACATGCTCAAACATGTAAAAGCTTGCCACAATGCCGAAGTAGGATGAGTGATACGCAGCATATTTTGGCATTGAACATGTCTTGTAACTGCTATTTTTATTGTAAGCCTCGCTGTCACGCCTTTCCCTCCAGCACTCCCTTTACTGAAACGCAGCACTGTCTTTTTATTGGTGTCATGATGATGATGGTAACGGCAGCAGTAAGGCTGGTTATTGCTTGCCCCTTTGATTCCTGCGAGTTTAGTGGCACAGAATATGGCACGTGCATACACCTGTGCAGCAAACTTTTACGCTTGTGGTGATTTGTTGGAGAGCTAATTCGTGTTGGGGCATTTCAAAGATGTGCGCCATTGTGGCTTAATACCTAGAGCATTGGTGAGGTTGAAGAACGGTTGTATCGGTATAGAAGCTTGAAGTTGAATTGCACAACAATTCGACGGGACACAAAGAAGAGAAATACACACAGCGGAACGCTCTGCTGTGTGTGTTACTCTTCTTTGTGTGCCGTCGAATCGTTGCGCGATCCAACTTCAAATAGAGCATTGGGCTTCTTTGGTGCAGGACTGAGGAGCATTGTGAGCTATTCGACACCATGCCAGTGCCTTGCCACACAATTATAGAAGTGTGAATGTTTGCAAACAAAGCTTTGCTTTCAAATCCACCTGCTCATGTAATACAAGCACTGATTGAAGGAACCGTCATACAAAAATAATGGTGAAATGAATGGCCTTTGAAAATTTGTATGTTGACACTAATGACATAATAGGTGCCACACCGGACTCGACAATGGCACTGGACAGAGCAGCTTGTTTACTATATGAAGCACAAGCTTCCATTACATGCTGTGCAGATAACCAAGCTCAGTTTGTTTATACGTGGTACACAACATTCACTGTAATCTGTTTTTGATTCTAAAGAAGTGCCAAACACCACCTCTTTTTCAAGGATGTCATGGGAATATTTGGGCGACACCTTTTTACAGCCCCTCATAATCGAAGTGTGGCGAGCCAGCTTTGATTGGGTGCCTTTATAGGTTTCTGTTCCTGATCATTGTGTGCTATCAAGTTGATAAAGTCTATGCAACCAGTGCAAGGCATTACGTGATTCTATAGTCGGATATAACTTTAGGAGGCCGCAGAATCTGCACTTCAACGGCAGGTGGACACAAGCCTGCACCAATGGGCACACACTCTACACTGACGTCGTGCCGCTGGACGCACTAATACCCGCTCATTGGAGAGGGACTATTTAGACGTGGAGGCAATCGGCTGCTGCGCTTTGGTCATCTGGGCGGGGCCTCTCCTGTCTTGTGAAGTTGTATCCGACTAGAGGATGCCGCTTTTCATACAACACAAAAGGACAAAGTGTACAATTATTTGGCCTATGAAATGGATACATCACAAGTGAGCTATGCATGGGCTTAAGCTGTGTGAAAATTAGTACATGCAAATATATGACATTGTTAAAGAATATGTGGTATCGAACATGCATGTAATGGCACGTTTAAATCGGGGAGTGTTGCATTCATATGCACAGTCTATAGGTGATAGCATTATTAAGCTCATGCCGTTTCCTGTCTTTTCATTGTGAAATACACGCACCGTTCATCTTGTGGCTAATCAACACCCACTGTATTCTTGCACATAGAAAGAACAAACAGCACAATGACGTATATGCTGCATCAGTGTCTTTTTCATTTACACGGTCCAAGAGTGGCACAGGTTGTCTTACGTTTTTGCCCATTTTGAAGGGACATCAAGTGCATGTTACAAGTGTCCCAATATTCACAGCACAATGTTTACTGCAATAATTTTATTCATGCTCTTGAATGATAAACAAAATAATAAACTGAAAGCTCGTTTATAAGGTGTGTTCTGGGGGCTCGACTGGAGAGCAGTGAGGGCACTGATCCTACTGTTGAAGAGCAGCCCTCTGGACCTTGCCACACTCTCAAGAGCACGTGCCTGGCGCTCGCCTACTGCCACCAGGCGGTTGAGTGCATCCAGCAGCAGAATGTTTTGCTGCAAAAAAAGTGGATTGTTGGAATGAATCAACCGCATATAAACCATTATTTACAAAGAAAAATGCTCATTGCACTATTGGTACTAAATGCCCTTAACTGTGGAAGCCTTTAGTGTATGCATAATAACACAATTTGTAGGGACAACGTTGCTTTATTTTTCATAACGGATCGTTTTTTTCAGAGCCAATTGTAATGTTTATTAGTGTGCCAACAGCTGAGGTGTCCTCGCACCTTCACGAGTCTCTAGTGTCAGCACCACAAACCTATTTTTGTTCACTGCAAAACCAATGCCGCTCCCTACAATCCAGTCTTATGCGAGCCGATTGCATCATATGCCTACAAACATCATATTTTTGTCCCATTACGCAATTTTCTACCATCCTGGGCTGCAGTTCTCTCTCCTTGACATCCATTCTGTCAGGCTTATGTAATCACCTGTTATAAATTGGCAACAAGTGATTGAAGACGTGCATGGCCTGCCCGCCGATTCCATTTTTTTTTCTTAATCTCAACTGGCATCAGTTGCCACGGTTTACTACGCCACTGTCTTTCTGCTTTATTGCTATCTCCAACAATTTTTGTTACTTCGCTTTCTGCACAGTCCTCGACTTCTCAAGTTTCTTTGTTAACCTCCAGGTTTATGTCCCATATTGCATAACCGGTAGAATGCAATGTTTCTAAACATTTTTCAAGGATATTGGTAACATGGCGATCATGATTCGGGAATGCCTCCCATGTGCTGTTCAATCCGTGAAATTTTTGTATAAGTTTCCTGCTTTATATCAGTACCTGCTATTGATATTTCACCTTTATAAAGATACTCTTCGATAGATTCTACGGGCTGAATGTCCCGGATGAATTTCTGTTATCTCACCAAGTTAGTGAAGTTACCTTTATCATTTCTATATTCTCGCGGGCCCACGTACATGTGAAAGCACGAACACTCGTTGGTTCTCAATGCCTTTTTTAAACTGCTGGACATTCATTTCGTTACTACGAAAGTGACTTAATCCGTGCACTATTATTCTGCTAAATATGAAACAGTAGAAGTATACTTATCTGCAGCTTATCGATGTCTCCTTCACTGTGTTGGTTGCGAGATCCATCATCGGCACCACCTCCTTGTCGCATCGTAGCTATATCGGCTGTCTTCCTTTTGCACACACTATGCAATATTCGTAACGCTCGCAGTCACGCAGAGTGGAGGAACTTAGCGCACTGACAGAAGCAGCACCGGATAAGGGTTTTGTTCAGGATTGTGCCGTGAACAGTAGGTGCGCGTTGCGATCTGTAAAATCGCCGAAGCTATTGGCAGTCTTTCGGGGTGCACGGAAAGATTGCTCACGGAGGAACAGAACTATCCAAGAAATAGTGGTCATCGTCGAGCCTGAGCACTACGTCGCGCACTGTACGAGTTTGTTTACACTGGGCCTCTTCGATGTTTAGCCGCCATGCTCGCCCTATGAATGTATGTGGTGACGCCACCACAGCGTTCCCTCGTGGTATAATGCGAAGCGTACTAAATTACAAATTAGTCGAATGCACATTCAGTGTACATCTTGTAAGCGTTAAAATGCTTTTAAACAACGTTAAAGTAAATAATAATATTGTACTAAATGCATTTGCTTTATAACTCGCTTGTGCGTGTAATGCACTCGGTGGAACGACAAATAAGTGAAAGAAGGCACGACCATGCACCGACGGTATGATCACGTGAGCCCCAGTTTGTCGACCGCCCAGAAGGCAACGCCCAAGCAATGATAGTCACCCAGAGTGAATCTAGATAAACCAATGAAACTGGAGGCTTGTCGAAAGATAAACTGTATCTCGGTACCATTTGTGCTTTCATCTTGGGGTGTCGCCAGAGCTCGTGAAGATCCCGAGTTTCGCCAAACTCGGCGCATCCTACATAGCACCCCAGCACTCTGCACATCACTTGTCTCTGGGCACTATAGCGCTACCAGACATAGATAATATGTGCGAGCGTCTCATCACCGCTGCATACGTCGCGCGTAGGGCTGCTGGTCATTCCGCTACGGAAGGCACAGCTATTGTAAATGCGACACCTAGTCACATACGGTACAGAATGGTCCGTTCTAATCATTGTAACCCTGGCAGTAGACGTATCGATATCTGGAGACAGTGAACCTAAATAACACTTGGCGAAAACTGTCAGGAGGAACGTACATTCACGCGTCATTAGATACTTTTAGCTCTGAGGGCTTTACCTTTCGCTCCGCTCGCGGTCCCCAGTGAAGCGTCACGCGAGAAAAGAGCCCGGCGATCCTTGGCCTACTCGAGCGACGTAAGATATTTTAGGGGCTTTAGAGCGACGCACTTTGCAACGCGACCTATCAGTCACGATTGGAATTATATTGAAATAAATATAAATCAAGCTCGCTTTTATTAGGCTAGGAAACAACAAAGTCCAGGCAGATTTCGTGTTTTAGTCTGTGACCTAAATTACTGGTGTCTTGGATCTCACAGTGAGGACGCTGTTTTAGAAGAACTTGGCTGATGAAGTCAAGCCAAGCCCGAGCTAGAGTGCAAGCTGTTATCTAGCTGGAGCCTGTTACAGTAGGCGTGTTATAGTGGACGTCACATAAACGTGTGCACCAGCTGAGCGCACGATCTGAACAGAATTAAAAAGAAACGCCCGAAGTCCACCTTGTGAAAGCTGATGTACAGCGAAGCTGTTGCGCACGTTATGCAAGTCCCACCACCCCAACTGACGTTAGAAGGCCTTACTTGAGCACCACCACCACAAGCGACGTACGGCACGCGCACACGCACGAGTGACGCAAGTGGAGTCTGCAGCATACACTCTATCACTCCTACGCCGTCCGTTAAGCGCATGTGCCTCATTGAACAAAATTAATGTTTGAAAGCGAGTTGCGTCAGAAAATGCGTAATGTATAACTTCAACACAAGCTGTAGACATGATAGCTTCGGATTGTTATTAGAACGTAGGAGAAAACATGAATCTGCTACGCGGGCACTGGAAGGAACAGTTTCCAGCTGCTATTTGACATCTGTCTTAGTGGCCGAGCCGCTAGGCGGTGGTACGGTTAGCACAGCATGAGGTGATAGGGAAAGCCGAGGAACGCCTGTAGGACACAGTGAAGGAGAAGCACCTAGTGGCGATAATGAGCTGAGTGATTGACGTACTGCAAGGACGAGGGGTCGCGAAGCAAATAGCCAAAGCCATCGCCGGCATCCGGTATGTTTGAAAGGAAGTATAAATCGCAGTGTACACTGTGCCAGAGGTTGAAAGGCAGGGACACGCAATTGAAAGGGCAGTGCTTGCAGTAAACAGAGAAATTTGGACGCTAACTAAGGCAATTAATTTTACGTTCACCGAAATCAACTGAGAAGTGCACTGAGCAGGCCGCGATTGCGCTTTTGTGCGTGACGGGATACATTTAAGGTAAAGCGTAGCAACACCGGTTGGAGGTCGATTGGTTGCGTGGGCTGCAGTTTTTGAGGCGGGCTCAAGGCAATCAGGAAGTAAGATTAAGTATTGACTGTAGCGGCATACCAAGCAAAGGGGAGAATTTGACCACGAATAATTAGGAAAACACGCACAAAGGATAAAAAGAAAGAAAGTAAAATTTGTTACATAAACATAGACATGCAGGGTGAGCCGCAAGCAGGAAAAATGGCTGGAAATTCAAGCGCAGCTGAATGAGGAAGCGATTAGCGTGTACGCGTTGACCTAAACGCATCAACGAGATTTAAAGCAGCCGCCTGTTTCGACAATTGCAGCAGCATGACTAGGTCAAGAAAGGTGGAGGAGTAGGCTTCCTAATTAGGCGAGGTCTGAAGTGGCTAAGAGTAAAAGAGACATGTAAGCAGCATTTATGAATTAGCGGCATATGGCACGACAGAAAGACGTGGTTAGGGGTAGCTTACCTATGGAAAGGTGGTGATAGGAGAAATAAAAATAAGTAATCGATTTATTGCATTGCAAGCGATATTAATGATTTCAAGAAATTGGGCCAGATGATATTAGCGGGAGATTTCAATGCGCGCATGGATGATTTAGACCGATATACAGATTGCAATGGTTCTCTAATGCGGGATCTGTGTGATGAACAGAACCTTATAGTAGTAGTTAACAGGGAAAATAAGTGTCATGGGCACGTAACGTGGCAATGCTGAAAGATGCAGTCATGTATAGACTACGCCTTAGTCTCAATAGTCTGATAAACGACACCAAATGATAATAGACGAACATAGAAAAGAATAGCCTGGGCAGCGATCTAAGGCGTTTAACCATAACGTTTGGAAGAGATGCTAAAGCAAAACACGAACCAATAGCATTAGAGTTTATAAAAATGAATAAAGAGCGAATAACAGAGATCGCAAAAGCATAGAAACAAAAATGGAGGCTTTTTCTTAAGCAGCCTAGGGATATAAGGAAGTGGTCGACGTTAAGCAGCAGGAAATAAGACAGACACAGCAAAAAAATTGTTGGATTGGAAAAAGGAAACCACGAAAGGGGTGGAACGAGGAAGTAAAGAAAGCTGCAGAAGAGCGTAAGCAGGCGTCTAGGGATCATCGAGAAGCCAAAAAAGTCGGGATTACACAAAGAAGAGGTGCTCCTTAGATGGAACGAATACCGAGAAAAGAAGCGGGTTGCGAGTGAGCTCGTGCATTGCAAAACTAAAGGCTTAAGTGGCCGTTGGGCGCATAACACTCGCAAAAGAGACAAAGTGCACCAAAAAGATTCTGCGAGCATATGAGAGCACTCGGAGCTTCAACTAAAAATTCGCAAACGGCTATAAGGGATGAAGATGGTAATATCTACGAAGGAGACGATGCGTTGCGGTACATCACAGACGTTATTGTGGATAACTTCGGTGGAAATAAAAGCGTAGTTTAAACTCAAACAGATTTAGCAAGAACAGAGAAGCCTGGGAGTCCAAAATTTATCATAACGTAGAAAGCTATTATTGAAAAAGCAAACAGTACACAATGTCCCTAATGACCTGGCAGCAGGACTCGATGGAATCCCTCCACACCTTATCAAAGCTCTCGGTCCAAACGGCAAGGCACTGCTGACATGCTCTAGAGCAGGTGATCAGAATGAAGAAAATTCTGGTTGGATGACGTGAAAGCGAGGCGAACCTCATCTACAAAAGCAAAGGCGATAAGGATAAGACGAGCTTGTACAGGCCAGTTACAGTAACATTGGTGATATATAGAATGGCAGTGCAAGCCATAAAATTGGAACTGTTGAAATGGGTGGAGAAAAATAATGTATTAGGAAAATTGCAGAATGGGTTGTGGCCGGGCAGACGCTTAGAGGATAATAAGTTTATACTAACTCAGTACGTAGAGATTTCAGTAGCGCACAATAACCTTTTATCGACGGCATTTCTCAATATAAAAGGAGCCTATGAAAACGTAGACATGAAATGGTTATGGGTTATTTTTAAGCGCGAAGGCATAGAGGACAATTTCGTGGAGCTGCTAAGGGAGACATACAGAGAAAACCGAGTACAAGTTGTATGGGAGGGTCGAAAAGGTAATGAAGAGGGGGAAATCCATCAAGCACTGAAACAACGATGTCCTCTGTCTACATTGTTGTTCTCACGTTATGTTAAGGGCAAAGAAACACGACTGGAAAACAGCGAATCAAGGTTTGATTTATCCATCATGTGCAATGGATAAATTGTGCAACAGAAGCTCCCTGGGCTGATGTATGCGGACAATATACTGCTACTAGCGAACACTAAAACAGATTTACAGAAACTTGCAAATATATGTGGCAACACAGCGACAAATCTAGGCCTCAGTTCCAGCACAGAGAAATCGGGAATTACGATCGTTAATGAAGATACGAGTAATTACGTGGTGTCAATTCAACAGCAAATCATATCCATAGTCAAGCAATATCTCGACGTATAGATAAACAAAGCAAAGGCTTACTCAAGCACCTACCAAGAAAATATGAAAATAAAGGGAGAGCGGAATGCTGGAATAATGAAACACAAAGCGCTGTGGAGCCACATTGAGCATGAGATGTGTGGAATATGGAAAAGGGTAATGGGGCCAGTGCGACCGTTCTCAAATGACATTCTATGCTTAGAATCGCATATTTTGTTGGGGTTGGATGTTGACCAAAGATCGGTAGGCCAGTTGGCTTTGGAAGTCCATGACAGAACTACAAAGAAGGCGGTGCAGGACGACATGGGTGGGGCTCTTTTGAATTCAGAGAAGCACAGAGCAAAAGCTAGTTTTGAAGAAAGACTCAGGAACACGGATGAAAATAAAGGGGCAGCTAGAGTGCACAAGTATCTGCACTTGAAAAGCGTGGATACAGAATGGAGGCAGAGCACAAGAAAGTTGGCAGCCAAGTACAGGGTAATTGTAAGTGCAAATAGACAACCGTGAGCCATCAGAAAGAAAGTGGGAGAAACGGAGAAACTTAATTGAATGCCAAGAGTAGAAACAAAAAGGACCATGGAGATTGATAAGAATGAGACGAAACAAATTAGCAGGGAAAATCTGCAGGATAACACAAAGGACAGTGCCTTGCTATTCGAAGATCTAGCCGGTTGCCTAAAGACAAAGCCGCACCGGAGCAAATATTCGGGAATAAATGGCGCAAGCGTATGCTGCAGCGAAAATACAGCGACCAATAAGCACATGCTAATAGAATGCGAAGAGATTCACCCAGTGAGAACCGTATGTAACGAACACCTTCCAGAGGTGAAGAGGTTTAAAGTGTACGGAAGCGTCAGCCGGTCAGCAATCGATATAAGCAAGAGTCGTTTAGAGCGTTGGCGGAAAAAAGCGGGGAGGAGATTGATACGACCAGATTTCTTACAGTCATGGCTAGTGTTACAAGGTGTATTTTCAAGAAAAAAAAAAGCTAAAGGAGATGTATACAAAAATGCTACATAAAAAACATCTATAGCATACATGATTAAATCAAGTACGCTAGCAGACTATGTGGCACCGCCTGGTTTCAAGGGGACGTCATTAAATCATCATCAGTATCATCATCATTATCATGGGTGCTCCACCTAACGCAAATGCATTATTGGAGTAATTGAATTTGTCAAAGTAAAATGCTTCAGAAAATTCGTGAAGTACAACTTACCCAACCTGCAGATTGATAGTGTCCGATTGTAATTCGACTATACGAGGAAACATAATTTTGATACACGGAAACTCAAACCCCTTTTAATGCAGCTGTATTTCAGGTCAGCAAGCCATGAAAAATGCCGACCAAATAGAGGCTAACAGCTTCACTGTAAGACAAGTAGGATCAACTACAGTTCAGATCTACTTATTCTTGGTTTTGATTGGCTCGTGAACCATATGTGTGTGCACATGGCATTGCTAGGCATTGCGCTATCTTCGGTATCGGCCCAGTTATGGGGAGCGCTTAACGCCTGCTTCACCTCCGCCGCGGGTAGGCCCAGCATTGCACTATCTTCTGGATCGGCCCACATATGGGTTGTTTTTTGTCTACACATGGACACAAATTGGGGGAACTTGCCCTTAACAGCTCCGCTTTAAAATTTATATGACGCTTAAGCTTCGCCTTTAAGAGTGGAACGCGATAGATTTCGAAGATCCCTGAGTGCTTCTCACGCTTCCCGGCAACCGCAGCTTTCTTGCGGATCCGCGGAGCCAAGCGCGATGGTGTTGTTGCAAGGAACCGAATGGGCCGCTCCGCTAGGAAAAGGGGTTTGTGTTTGAGTGTGCGCGTAAGAAAATTATGTTTTCTGGTAGATTCAAATAAACTCCGACGCTATCATATCTGTAGGTCGTGCTTAAATTGTACGTCGTAATTTTTATGACGTATCTTACTTTGAGAAATTCAATTAGTTCTGTAATGTACCTGCGCCACGTGGGTGGCCTGCGTGGTTGCGGTTCGGAATGATGTTTCGCCAAGTGACGTCCGACGCCAACATCGATTTTTTTTTTTTTTGCGACAGGAGGCCCTTAACGCTCTCACGTTAAAAACTTTATTCAAGGCCAGTACTAAGGCACTGTAAACGCTTGCTACGCTAAGGCCCATTGTTCATCCGCCGAGTACGTGTGAAGCTAAGCATTCCAGGAAGGAGGGTAATGGGAAGCGAAATAAGGAGAAGTAATGGCACTGTTGCATGTGTACGAAATGTGTTCTGTATCTGTCCTTATCTCCGGACAGTTGGCGCAATGAGCTTTGCTACGCCAACCGAAGTCGCAGAGCATTCGTGGGGTGAGAAGAGTGTTCGGTTGAACTTTGCGAAGGAGATGTGCTTGTTCGGTGTTCAGTGAAGGGTGACGTTAGTGTAAAATAGTGCGGTTTTCCATGATTTTCTTGCAGTCTTCAGCTCTTTGCTCTTTGTAAGTAGCGGCGTCTTCCACTGTCATTGGATTTGGCCAGGGAATCGAGGGCGCCCTGAGGTTAATTTCGGGGGCACGTTGATGAACCAACTCATTCCTTAGATCCCAGCATTACCAAGTACCCAACGCAGGTTGATTGCAATGTTCGCGCTGCGGTTACAGGCTTCTATTAGAGAGCGCATATTGCTACACAAAGCGAGCCTACATGCAAGCGCGCTTGCATGTGGGCTCCAGCATTGATTCTTCAGCGCAGAAATGCGAAGGCAAACTTTTTTCTTTAATTTATCCTGGCTCTCTTAGATCGCAAACAGATTTCGTCCATGTGTGGCGCTCCACGAGTGCGCTCCACTCGCCGGCGGATTGCACGGAGGCGCTGTATTTCCCCCGCAAAATTCGTGTGCGGCGAACATTTCTTCTTCTGGTGCGTCGCTGATTTTAGACATGAATGAGTAGTGGGGTACGGCTTAGGATATGAAGCAGAGGAGGTTGAAGATGAAGTAGATCAAGTGAAGGGACGTACCAGGGTGTCTACCAAGTTGATATTTCCAAATTCCCTGAGTTTTCCAGGTTTTCCCTGAGTGACTTTACAAAATTCCCTGAGTGACACAGAGCTATGTTTTATGTCAAGACGGGCTGAAACCACGTCGCCTGATGCTGTCCACTCTCTAACAAACATATGAAAAAAATTAAAAAAAGACGACTTAATCCAGTTTGAATAGTAAGGAGTAGTGTTTATGTTATTCAAAAAGAGAATAGAAAGGAGGGGTTAGTAAAACGCACAGCAAACAGAATGCCTTCAAAAAAATTGCAAATGGAGCCGGACATCCTCAAATACGAATAAAAAGGAGATGCATACAGAAGCAAATATTTTCGAATATGAGCTATTTTTATCAACTGATAGCAAGCTCAGTAGTATGAGGCCCGAACTTCTCTCAAGAGCTCGTAAGTCAACCTCAGCTGTCCTGACATACTCTCAGCCCGCGCACGACGCATGTGTTGTGTTTCATTGCTTTAAATAGTTTATTTTGGTGTGGATGATGGACACCTGCGTCCCGGCATCAGCCAACACTTTTTTTTTTAGCCTAAGCTCCTTCAAAAGGGTGGCAACACGCTTCCTTTCCTGTTAATTCCTCAATGCACAGGTTCTTTCTGTTCTTGTCCTCCTTCTGTCACTCGTTCGCCCCACGGACCATTTGAAGCATCTTCTTGGTCCGTTGCATAGTCCATGTCCGATTTTTCGTACTCCCTAGGGGCCGCGAAAACGTCCGAAAAAGCGGCCAGTTGGAAAAAATAAATGCATGTCATTTACTGCCCTTAGGGCTGAAACCACCACAGGCACATTCGAAAACGCTCTGAAGGCCTGTCCATAGTGGCCTGTCGGTACACGTATTAGGCATATCGGTGCTCATACTGTAACAGGAGATCCCGGATGCACGCGTCTATAATTAAAGGGACACTAAAGTGAAAAAGGATTTCTTCTGCATCAGTAAGTTACCGTTCTACAACACCAAAAACACCACTCTTACAACGATAAGACGTTTGGTAAGCCAGAAAAAGCGCAAGAACGAAATACGGGTGGCGACGCCTACTTAAGTTCCCGCACGGAAGGGCTGTGACGTCTTGGATTTTTATGGCATCTTCTAGGGCCTACTAATTATATATAGCGGTACAGATGGACTACATTGTGTTCTAAAGGAACCAAATATTAAACAGGGCAAGTTTCGAAAACCTTTATTCATCCAACGCAGCCCAAATGCGAAAACATACTTTGGAATCCCTGACGTCACGCTGACGTATCGGCGCTGGGGTTTCGACACGAAATTCAAACACTGATACTTGTACCTTCATTTTCTCATCTAATTATCAAACTATTTTTTTAAATAACTGCCTGCAGGGTTTTTAAACAATGCTTCATTAGTCTAAACTGATTTCTTGTTTCGCTTTAGTGTCCCTTTAAGGAATACGTATTGTGACCCGTGACAATTGCCCCTTCCTACGCTTGTAATGCTTCACCGCAATACGTTTGCGTATGCTTCACCACGAAACATTTGTGTACTGAAGCGAAGCTAACTTTCAGAAACCGGTGTTATCTAACGCATTATGCTTTCCGAGCTTCGAAGCCAATTGCGAGGACCACAAAGGCGCACTCGGGGCCATTGCTGACAGCAGCGAATTCTTTCAATGAAAAACACGGCACCCAACGTCAAGAAGCTTAATAGCTAACGTCGAAGCAGCTAGGCCTAGCGTTGCCGCAGTGGTGGCTACGACTGCCAGCGGAACTGCATACTAGAGAGCCGGCCCGAGGTAATCAAAACGGCAGCGGTGCTGACTTTGATTAATGACGTTTTGGGCCTGCGGTCACGGCAGAAAGTCCGGAAAATCGGATGGCGAAGGGTTTTTGCGTCAGAAATTTCATACGTTCCGATACATTGACTATATGGGGTACTTGGTGGTGCCGCGAAGCCGTCCAAATTATCGAGCATCCGGAAAGTCTGTCGTTGACTTTACACTGGAAACTTCTCCAGCCGACGACAGGGCGTCAAAGACGATTCATTACGATTCCTGTCTATTACTCGAGCCAGCATTACCGCGACTTTCGGCCCTTTCAACAAAATTACCGCTAATTTTCCCTGATAGAGGCACAAATTCCGTGATTTTCCATAAGCTTTTCCAGACTACTCAGAATCCCTGAGGATTCCCGGTTTTCCCGGTTTTTCCGGTGGGTAGACACCCTGCGTACAAATGAAACGCTTGTGCTCCTAACTGTGCTTGTAGTTCCACACGTGTATTTCGCCGATGGCCAAAAAAATAAAACGCGTACCATCCGCCGTGGCCTTGGCGATTTGAATTTCCGATGGGGGTCGATTAAACAGAGTGGCATGCATTTTCTATAAGTTATTTAAACACGGACCAACGTATTGTTGCTAGAGGGTTTGATGAATACGATTTCGCTTGGCTCTCTTTCTTCACATAAGTAGGAATGAGGTCACTCCCGTGGTTTTCTGTATAAGCAAACCAGTGGACGCTGCCAGTGAGGTATGGTGAGACAAAAGTTAAATCGAAACTGCTGTATGCCCACTCACACAGAAATCTGGTCCTCCCATTGTATAGACGGGGAAGCTCACGGTCCCAGGCAAAGAAAATAGGCTTCTTCCTTTGTAATTTATCTCGTTCCTTACCCAAGGCGAATGATGGGCTTTAATGTCTCCAACAACATATCGCGGACTAGGGGTCATAGCTCAAATGTCTTTTAGTATCTGCCTGTCAATACGATTGATTAGGGAAATATAAGTACCCACCAAAGTAAACGCAAGTGTTTGATT
The DNA here is from genome assembly GCF_023375885.2 of Dermacentor andersoni. Lineage (NCBI taxonomy): Eukaryota > Metazoa > Arthropoda > Arachnida > Ixodida > Ixodidae > Dermacentor > Dermacentor andersoni. The sequence continues at coordinate 56,871,310 of NC_092823.1, forward strand.
TTCAGAGCCAAACCTACATACTGACAACTGTCATAAGGCCGCACTGGATGAACAACACAGAAACGTTCACACCACATGTAGGTGATAACCTTGCTAATGCCATTACAAGATTATGACAAATAAGGTTTATAGCTAGTGAACCTCATCGGCACGCGAGTGACATTCATTGGAGACTTGGTGTTAAGGAAATTTCAAATTTAAGGAAGAGTATAGGTGAGAAATGCAAATATACATACGTGTATGTACAAATGCAGATACGTATACAGATACCTTCCATCAGTATATAAGAACGGCAGCGATAAAGCAAATCATCGCTCTGTTTTCTGACTAGGGCTGCTCTTCACGCACGGCGCGTTCAAATGCAATTCACCCTACTTGGGCTGCGCGGAAAGGGTTTCAAGTGCCAGTTGGTTCCAAGCATTTGCCTAACGGCTCGATTTTCATTGATTTAGCCATTCGATATGTGCCGCTGGGAGCCTGCCCATTTTCGGCGAATCCTCCGCAATCAACGTATGTCACTTCGACACTAGAGTTGCAGAATTCTTAAATGTCACTAGATATCTACCACGCCTCTGTGCGCACAGATCCGCCATTACTATCCTTCCCTCTACAAGGGTCGCACATCATCTTGGTCCTCGTGCCGTTGTGGCGTATGCGTCTCGCAATTTGCAGCCTCCAGATTTGGTGCTTGCATTCAGCCATATCTTGTGAGCTGTGCAGTGAATATGAACTCGAAAGCCACATAAAATCAACGTGTACTCACGAATATACACGAACATTGCGTATGGTGACACGTTACACAGGGTGAAAGTGAACACAATTGTAAGCATTACGGTTCGTGAGATAGCAATAACCTACTCACTTCACGAATGCTGCGCTTCATGTAGATTGCAACAGGCGGGTTGGATCAGCGTTTTTTTTTGTAATTGCATGCCTACTTGGAACGAATCAATACGTGAAATATTGAGCCCAGTGTTGCTGAGGTTGAAAGACATAGCCGGTCACGGATGACAGAGTATACTGGAGCGGAGAATGTCCCCATTATGTCCATGGCTCGTTTCACACTTCAGCTGAGAAGTTGTGACATGGTCTCTTACCAGTATACGGGATAATGTAGGTCAGTGCACGTTGGGCGCAAAATACCTATAAAGCCAAAGATGGCACACTGACGGCTATACCAATTAGCTGCTGAGCTCAAGCCCGTCACTACTTCGATTCCCTATCGTGGCGGCCGCATGGGACCCCAATTCGAAACGACCACGCTGTGTCCTTTAGGTGCGTGTTAAATAACAGCAGAGGTTGTGAATTTATACGGAGCACTCCACTCAAGAATTGCTGATAGCTCATCGTGCAGTTTTGAAACTTTAGACTCCAAAATAATTTTTTTAAAGACTAACGTGGTTCTCGCATTGCTATCGCTTAACCGAAAAAAAAAAATGCAGGCAATTTCTTGGCGTAAGACAAGCTCTCGGTTTTATTGCCTCGCACGACGTACAGTTTTCAATTAGAGTGGATGGCTCGCTCGGCAAGCCCACTTATTTTAATGAGGACGCAGAAGGAGAAAAAAAAATGTATAACGGTCACAACCGAGCGCTGGGGCAGCTGCACATCCCGGTGGTGTTAATATTCTTTCACGATTTTCATCTCTTGCTAATTCTTCTTTCTCTTTCTTTTTTTATTGTAGCCATAATACGCAGCTATTTGACGTTACGTAACTCATGACTCTTTAGAGACTTCGAGACTGGGAACAACATCTTGATGTGCGCTAGCAATTCAATGCTAAAAAAATAACTTCTTCCATCAGCATGGTTTTAGTTTTGTCCAGCGCATTTATTTCGATCAGAAATGAGGGTAGTTTGAGAAGGCATTCTGGCATACTGCTGCAAGAAAGTTCCTTCGCCAACTTTACAACTTTCTAAATGTCAGGCAAGCTCACCCCGTAGTACTTAAGAAGCTTGTTGATAACTACTACCGCCGCCGATTGCTCGCTTGCATTTCCAAGCTCCTGGAGCAGCGCACAGTCTAGTAGTTTCGCTTGTGAAACATTTATGTCATAGACGGACAGCGAGTATTCAAAAGTCGGTTTTCTTTAGCAAATCGCTTATAATTCAAGGAGCGATGAGTGTTCCATTGTAGTGTCAAGTGTTTATCGTACGACCTGTGATATTCTTCTTCCCGCAACAACTGAAGTAAACACTGAGAGTCTGTGACACGCATTATAATGCAGTCCTGCATTAGAAAAGTGCACAGAGAGCATGGCACGCGATTGTTTCTCTCCTTGAGACTGGTTTCTTGGCCAGTTTTATAGAAATCCACTACAGTATACATTTATTTCACTGCTTCATCTCAAAAGTACTTGTTAAGCTTCCAATGTAGACTGAGAAAGCGCAGAGCAATTTCTTTCGAATGAGTCCCCCGATTCTGCTGCGAGAGTTTCCTAAGTACTCCTTGTTCTTTCCACTGCAGCGGGCGTAATTTGATTCCCTTTGTCAACCTGCAGCACGGCGATCGCTTGCGTCCTGTATTGCGACATTTTCCTTTCATCAAGTGAATAGCAAAATGAAAACTCAGTTCCTTTATCAGAAGACGAAATCATTTCCAGTGCTTCTGCCAGGAGTTAGCGAGCGCCCTCTGCCTTTCCACTGATTGCCAGTTTCATCACGTTCGCTTTCTTTTATCAACTCCCGCGCAAAAAGAGAGAGGAAGAAAAAACAAGTTGGGCTTGCGTGCGGTCGTTTTCTGACATTATTACAAAGACCTGGTCCGGTATACGTAAATAAATGAAAGCATTCTTCCCGGGTAGTTGCAACTTCAATAGTCAAGTGCATTAGAGCTTGCCGATGAAAACTACTGTTTGGGAAGAGCGCACTCAGGGTCACATACTTACGCTGTGCTCTTTTGCCATAGCGCCGACATTTGCGCCATCTAATCGGTAAGCTTAGCGCTCAGTGACGCTGCGCTGATGCTAATCCAGCAAACTGTTGTAGCGAAAGGTGGACTGGCATATTTTGACCTTATGGAAATTGCAAATGCTGGTCTTGTTCTCTGTGCTTCGCATGCCACTAAAAGGATTGACCTTACTGCTCGCGACGACGCCCTAAGAGCTCAAAACAGTCTTTGCGCGGCGCGAAAATGTCAGGGACAAGGACAATACGGTATTACGGTTATAAGTACGATTCTCAACTCGGATCATGTGGCTGTTTTTTCATGTTTTATTTTTTTTTTTGTTCATCACCGCATTGCATCAGTGCAGCAGATCGCCTGGGGAAAGCGACCCTATCTCGCCACTCGCGTCAGTGCAGCTTGCGTAATGTGGCCTCGGAACTCATAATGGCCGCATTGTGCATGCTGTATTAGGTTCCGCCCCGCCGCATTATTAGAAAGCTTATAAGCCCTCCGGCAGGCAGCATTAAAATTTACCGCTGAAAGGGTACCCTTGCGATAATAAGCCAGAACACGCAATGTTGATCACGCTCCCAAGCTAACCACGCCTAGTGCAGCTTCGGGTTCAATTAGGATGCTAGCTCCGAAGGGGTGTTTTGATGCCATGTATGCAAAAAATTTATATGGTGCGTGTGATGGAACGCTATTCGCTAGCAGCTGAAGCAGTAGAATCATGTTGTGTGCAAATATTTCATGCTTGAGACAGTTTTTAACAATATACCATTGACTTGAAAATAACGGGATGTTTCACCCTACGTTTCGTTTTCTTTTTCTTCGTCCTTCTTCCTTCTTTTCTGAAATTTCAACGAACTCTTCTCTCTTATGCTTGTAGAGCATATGAAAGAATTCGCCTTGTTAAAGTAGAGAACATGCAGAGGCGGAAGCTCCTTTCGAGGGAAATTGCAATATCCAGGTTTGTAAGCAAAAAGATTTGCTTGTTACCTTTTTCACAGCGCATTTTAAGGTGAATATTCCAATTGCAAAATTAAAGTCGAGAGACGATGTCATGGCCGCTTAGCAGAAACCATGAGACTACCACACTTTCGAGATATCCGTCCAAAAGATCAGCTAGGAAATGTCGCTGGCGCTGCTGTTAATATTCTCACAAACTGCTAGACAAACGCTTTTTTGAAACTGTTATTTGGAATTTCTAAGCGATTCGTAACGCGCTTTGGGACCTAATATCCCAAATCTGGTGCTAGAATTACGATTTCTGCAAAGCAATCGCAACATAACCACTTTAACGCTTCAATTTCGTCTTTGTAGCGTGTGCCCTAAAGTGACTAATAAAAAATTCGGCAGAACGCATCTCGCGGTTACTGTAAACGATAGTGCGTTTATATATGAACCAATATAGCGACCCAACCTATTGCCACCGTCCAAACAACTTATGCATGAGCCGTGTACCACAGCGCGACTCCTGTTTCGCTCTTGGCTAATAGCAATCGGTGCCATCTGGTGCCGCCGCCTCGAAGCCTGCGCGTGGCCTACGAACTGCATGGCGCGCGGGTATGTGTGAACGCCTAGACATACGTACTACGGCAACACCACTCTTGCGTTTCTTTATGAACACGCCACGCCATCTAGGGGTGCTGTCGAGAAGACCACGCGTGGCTTCCGAGACGAGAAGCCGGTAGCCCGGTTGACTGCGAACGCTGAGAAGCGTTCCCTCGCTTGCCGCACAGCCAATGGCCCATAGTGAGCGACGAAAGTTCGCAAGAGGTTCATTGAAGAGCGGCCCATACCCGGTCCGTTCGTGCCGCAGACTGGAAAAGCGTCGGGTTCCTGTACTTGTAGAAGCCTTGAGACGAGGGTTAGATTCTGCGCAGCATCGGAGAAATTTAAATGACATTTTTTTTTCTGTCACAGCAGCGCAGCGCATTCCAAGTGGCATATACCTACTTAGCCAAGTTCGCGCGACAAACGTTCATTGAAATGTGGGACACCCCGACATACTGGTACGTACCAAGGGGCGAAAGTTGGCATCAAAGAGGTTCATGGAAGAACAGCACAAATTGAGTTGTACACACCCAGCGTTCCAGCTCGGCGTGAACTGGTTTCGAGGAACAGTCGTACTTATCCAGTACCGCATCTAGAATTACCAATGTCGGTGCGAAAAAAGGTTTGTTAAAGAGCGGCACATATACAAAGTGCTGTTAGACATTACGTATTTCTTGATAAAGTCTATAAGCCCGGATAATGTGGTGTTAACGAAGACGAGTTTCTAGGCGATGCGGTTACATATTGCCGCTAATATACCGCGATCTTTAGGAAAGTGATTAACAGCGTATTCATTATTTACTTATTCATTAGTGAGTTAGGGGCAGTTGTTTATATAGTGGATCTGATAGCAGTCAGATTTTACTGCATTCCCATTAAAAAAATTCACCGCCTCTTCCAGTCCGTCATGATGGTCGAACAGCGAAGCTGTATTATTTGCGCCGAATGTGACGCCACGCAAGTGAAACTTCGCAAGCAGTCTATATTGTGAATCTTTTGTTTCACCATTCTTTTAACCTCACTTTCGCTTTTGCGTCCTTCGCATGGTGAGCAAGCTTTAGGAGTGCTTTTTTTGCTGTTCGGATTGTCGTAGACCTTGCAACTGTGGCCAAAGTCTTGATGCAGGGATTTCCGCTTGAAGCGAGCAGTGGCTCTACCGTTCAGGATGGTTACTTCTCCACGCTGACACTGTTCTAGGGCTTCTCGCTCGCGGAGCTGGAGTTCTTCATTCCGACGCCGCCGATGTGCTTCAGCCTCTCGGGCGCGGACTTCGGTATCGACTTCCCGCCGCTGCCATTTAAACCTTATTCAATACATTTATCACCAAATTTCAGCAGTAAATCCAGGCAATATCGGAACCTAGCGCCTCGGGTGGGCAGAAAAGGCAGCCCGCTACACAGAAATGCCCGCGACAACAAGACGTGTTTTAATGATTGGAAAATGTAGAGAGGTCGGCCGGATAATGGAGCGTCTGGCCTGCTACTCTACGTAAGGGAAGGGACAACAACAAGAGCGAGGAAGTTTGAAACCGAACGTCTCGGCCAGTCCAGGCAGCTACGGAGACGGCATGCTTTGCCTGTCAACCATGTGGGGCTGTCTGTCGTGTCGCAATTTGCCGCGGCATGCTATCATTGAAACTTCACCCCGCACTTCTCCACGGGGCGTTGCCGTCAGACGCGGAGCGGGATGCGCTGTCTCGATATTGCCTCGGTTGAACTTTAGAATTTGATGATAAACATCTCAAATTAGGTGCAATTTTCAAGGCGTTTGAAAGATAGGTGTGCATGAAAATGTCCCGCCTCCAAATATGCCCTTCAGATAACTGCTCCAAGGCACCAATACAAAAATCTTTTTGTCAATTAGCGGAAAAGTATGCCCGCCTCGGATATGAACTCATCTGTTAAAACGCCACGTTCGTTGTGTTAATTGCTTTATTGTAAAAACGGTGCATCGTTAAAAAAAACACCCTGTATACACACTGCCATACATTCAGTGACGCAATTTGGCCCGAGGGCTCGTTTCGAACCCTTTTCTCTGAGCACACCAGCCTGACTCACTACCAATTTGGCAATACTCTACACAGTGAACCGGGTAGGCGGCAAAACGGTTACATCGATTCATCCATCGATCTATCCATCGATCCATCCATCCGTCCGTCCATCCATCCATCCATCCATCCATCTATCGATCAATGCATCTATCCGTCCGTCCGTCTGCCCATACATACATACATACATACATACATACATACATACATACATACATACATACATACATACATACATACATACATGCACACACACACACACACACACACATACATACATACATACATACATACATACATACATACATACATACATACATACATACATACATACATACATACATACATACATACATACATACATACATACATACATAGTTATCCCCTGGAAAGTTGGTGAAGTCCTCCAAGAATGCTAACGCATTAGAAGTTGTTTAATTCTTCTCTTTGGTTGGGCAAGTAGGTGTAACGACTTTTCGTGCATGTAACGTCGGCCTCATCAGGTTTTTCGTCTGAAAAAACAAAAACAAATTTGTGGCACAGGTAATTTGAAAGCAAACAACTGGCCGAACTAAAAAAGAAAGAAACGGGTTGTATACTTGTAGAGCGCAGCTCTTGCACGGACTGAACGTTCCGCTGCACCTAACATGAAGAATTACCTATGGGAAGAACTCCATATTATGCTCACCTTCATTATTGTGAATGGAGATCCGGTGTATAAAGAATAGCATGAAAAATAGGAATGGCAATTGAACCTAATTCTTAGCGAAGAAACGTCGGCTTCAATGAAGTCTTCAAGAATAGCCTTGGGTCAAGTAGACTGCGTGTGATATGATACGTGCTACACCTTTCACGATTCAGCGTGACCTACAGACATCGCGTTTTACTACGAGGGAGAAAAAAGACGACATCTAACCGACCAGACTGTGACACCTCAGACTTCAGCATTTTTGTCATCAATTTTCCGTAATGTAATAATCAGCCTGCCCGAAAGGTTAACCCAATTATATCAACACACTTTCACTAGCGCGAGGCCGCCTGACCGGCGGCTTATGACATTGGTACTTTTTTTATTTGTGTGCACATTTGTTAATAGTATCATCCACACCGTATACCCTAACCTCTGCTCAGGCCACTGAGCCGTTAGTTATTAAAATTCATTCTCACTTTCTGCATTCAAAATAATTTGTGAGTGGTCGTGTGTCACTTAACAAACAGGTCCTTTGAAGGCACTAAAGAATTTCCTTATAAACAGCGGCTTCATTTATTTCCTTACATTCATAGATCGTTGCAAACTGCGCTCGTATTTTGCGTGTGTCTTAAGACTTCTACGGCAATATTACATGCGCGTGTGTACGTGTGATAGTGTTCGTCTCGCACAGTGGAGCCGGAACGTCTAATAACGTGCCTCAATGTAGGAGGCTTTTTGTTGTTCCAATTTTCAATCTTGTTGATACCTTTCTTTAACATAATTATGAAACTGGGCCTATGGTATTGTTACCTGAAAGCGCAGCACCAAAACTATGCACAGGTTGCATATCCAAGGGGTACCTCAGGTCAGCAATAAACGTGTGGCACCGTGTACTAAAATTACGTCACGAAGGAGCGAGTCCGGCACGTCTGGAGCACAGCAGGTCGCCAACGCTCGTGTAATTGCATAGCGCGTCGCGTAATCGGCATTTGTTTCTTGAGGCAGATGTAGAAAAGGGCCTGAGAAGGCCCAAGCCAACACGGAAGAAGGCCTCAGGTGGGACGGCGGTGGGCTGAATATACCCAGCAGGAAGCATAGACCTTTTCATCGTTGACAGAGCTCGCAGACACTGATATAACGCCCTACTAAGCGGACTAAGCCAGGCCAACAGAAACGAGGGCGCACGCAGTAATGTAAGAGCGCGTAACACCAAGGTGGTCAGCGGCTGTGGCGTCGTGAAGCTCACGAAGAACTGTGGAGCGCAGGTGCGATTGTATGACGAGGAGGTGATCAGGGAAGTCAGGGTACACGTTGCGCCGATACAAGGTACCATCCTTAGGAGAACATGCGCATAGAGGCCTTGCTATGGAAGGATTCCAGGTGCTCGATTATTTTTCTGAAGTGGGCATTCAGACGCTTTTCGTCGGCGATGTGAAGCATCGGCGAAAGACGCATTCGAGGGTTTCAGTGAGCGAAGAGTCACATTCGGCCACAGGTTAGCGGGGCAAATAATCCACATTCTGTAGGCTCTTTCAATGAGGCGAGCCAAGAGAGGGCATGGTGGTCGGAAACTACCGTGAATGGTCGGCAAAACAGATGAGGGCGAAATATTGCAACTGTCCATAGAAGTAAAATGGTTAAGAGCGCATAAAGACGGCGACAGAGAGTACAACAACAGGACACAGCGCTAACGCAAGACAGATACACTCACGCTCTGTAAGTGAGTATTTTCGCTCCGATACGGACGGCAGCCTGCTGGCATCAGCGAAGACACAGTATGTATCGCTTTGACGGTGACCCCAAGACAGCGCCTATTCCGTAACCACTCGCGTCAGTGCTGACATCGGTACTGGCTGATGGGTCGAAGTCGGCCATGGAAGGTGTTGAGATGGGTGTAATTAGCACGTTAATTGCGGCGGTTTTAGCACGACCAAAGGTAAAAGGAACGTCTTCCTGAAGAAGATCTGTGAGCCGTTTCGTAATCACTGAAAAATTTGTCACAAACCCGAGAAAATAGGAACAGAGCCTCAAAAAGCTGCGACTGGATCCAGCTGCGGACTGGATCCCAAGGGAAGGGAAGCGTAGCAGGGGGCGGCAGAAAGTTAGGTGGGCGGATGAGATTAAGAAGTTTGCAGGGACGGCATGGCCGCAATTAGTACATGACCGGGGTTGTTGGAGAAGTATGGGAGAGGCCTTTGCCCTGCAGTGGGCGTAACCAGGCTGATGATGATGATGAAGGTTGTACGCCGGCAGCGTCCACAACATCGCCGAGGTTCGTAATGCGCCGACGGCCAAACCGACACTTCGATGAATTCAACTGATGTACGGCACGGCGGAACACGTCAAGAACCGCTGAGAGGTCTTCGATGTGTGTATGAAACGTAAGCGAATACCCAATCAAGTCGTCTAAATAACACAAGCATGTATACCACTTCAACCCATGAAGCGAAGATTCCATCATTCGCTCAAATGTTGCTGGGGCATCGCAGAGACCAAAAGGCATAACCTTGAACTGGTAAGGCCCACCAAGAAATACAAAAGCCATTTTCTCTCGTTCCACGGGGGCCACAGAAATCTGCCAGTATCCATAGCGAAGGGGGATAGTAGAGAGGTGAGCGCCACCATACATACAATCAGAGGCACTACCGATTCGCGGCTACGGGTAAGGGTCTTTCTTCGTAATGTTGTTGAGGTGCCAATAGTCCACACAAAAGCTCAACGATCCATCCATCTTTTCCACTAAAACAACAAGGGGTGCACAGGCACTGGAGAATGGCTCGATAATGTCCTTCGAAAGCATCTTCATGACTTTTCGCTGGATGACGCTTCACTCAGACGCAGACACTCGATAACGGCGTCGGTGAACAGGGTTGGCATCACCTGTGTGCATGCGTTGCGCGACAACTGACATCTGGCCCATAGACAGATTACGTAAGTAAAAAATATCGCGGTACGACTCGAGAATACCTCTAAGGCCTTTATTGTGCTCAGGAGGAAGGTAATTGGCGATCATGCTTCGAATTCCGCGGCTACCACAAGTTGTCCGCGTCGGAGTGCCCATCCCTGAGGACATGTAGCATCCATTGCAAAAGTTTCTAGCTGAAAATCTTGCAGGGGGCATATAGATAGGCGACGGAATGCCCCTCTTGAAGTGCTTGCTTGAGGAAGCCAAAATTAATTCATTACAGGGTGTACTTGCAAAGATAGCAAGCACTGGCCTACATGGAAGCCACTCTTGTTCCCTAGTGAAATGGTACAGCCCACTCTAGGGAATCTGCCATGGCAATGAAGGAACTGTTCTTTTTTTTCAGTAGGTTAGATTGAAATGAAATAAGTGTCTTGCAAATGGGATTTAAGGTGTCTGCTGTTACAGATATGAACAATAAATTATCTAAGTATTACAAAAATATAGGGGTTTGTGAGCCATATATGTATTAAGAAGAATTACAGGGTGTAATTCCTTTTGTGACACGCTACAAGATGCAGACGGGTTCACAAACGTTCCTGTGGCTGTAACCAAGTAAGGCAGCCCCAAAGGAAAGAACTAAAGAAATAGTGAAATTCAAGCCATGCTTTTTTGGAAGGGTTCTAAAAATATTTTTCACTGAATAATAGAACTGTGGCATTTCGAAAGAAGTGTTGCAGAGATTCGCTTCCATTGCATAAATGGCACAAAGGCGATATAGTCAGACGAGAGCTGTGGAGGTAAAACTTAATGAGGTGACTCGGCGCCGTAGTATTCTAACCGTTGCTTCAATTTTTTTGTAGTGGAGCACCGTTTGTTTTTCCAAGGAAAACCGAAATGAGGAAAATCAGATGTTGTCATGGATGATTACGTGAAGTTATTTGCAGTAGCAGATTAGCTGAAACGCGCAGCCGTGATGAAAGCTGATGTAGGTAAAATGAGAATTGTAGGACTATCGTGGGATGCTACTGCAAGTGCATCTGCATATTTAAGGCTAGACATTTGTGGGCCTGTCACCCACACTAAACAAACAAGACGTAAGTGTCTTGAGAGAAGAGAATAGAAAGTTTTTAATTCATCTGGCAATTAAGATATGGCCAGCGAAGGACATTCTTCATTTTGAGGCATGTAAATTAATAAATATAAAAGCCTCCGGCCGTACCATATAAATATAGCAGGCAGTTAGTGAAGAACATAAAGACAGGGAATCAGTTTAGATTATAGCTGATGACAGAGATGATGGTAATTTGTGTAGAACTAAAGCAACTGCCAATAATTCTGTCGGAAAGATAGGCGGGAAGCCAGGTAGTGAAATGAAAGAACACCAATTTAGATGTCAACATCAAGGCAAGCACGTCGTCGTTATAAGATCGGCTGTGGCCTCTTATGAGCACATCCCACAAAATAGGTATGGTATGGTATTCCTTATGCGATGGCGCACACCAACTGTGGAGGATTGGCCAAGGTTTGGATGAAATTAGGCAATCTTTATTAAATACTAAAATTGGTAAAGCTAACTGGAGGAAATGAACAAACATAAAATGTTTAAGAATTCAAGACAATCTCTTTGTAGCAATTATAAGTTCCTCCACGGTTGAGCAAATATCCCTGTGGCACTTTCCAAGAGAGGAGGCTCCTAGCGAAAGGACATCTATAATTGAAAAGCTTAAACCAAGCTGTGTAAATGTTGATTCTAGAATATTTTTTCTTAAAGAAGTAAAACGGTGGCAGAATATGAAAAAAAATGATCTATTGTTTCATCTTCTCCACAGGCTGGGCACAGAGGGGAGGGCACCAGACCAGCCCTGTGACGATAGAAGTTTAATTTTGGCATTCGAAACGTAATCGGGTAAAGATGACTTCAGTTTTTCTGGTGTGAAAGGAATTTTTGGGCCAAGGGAATAGGAGGTGTCGATATTCTGAAAAATTAGCTACAGCTGGGTTCAAAAAGTCTTGAATAATTTTATATCTCCTGAATCTAGTAGTCGTTAGGTAAGCTATTGGAGGAAGTAATGGTAATACAGGGCCACTGAGGGCTGCTCTCGCGAGACTGTCAGCCATTTCGTTCATGACTAATCCTTTATGTCCAGGCACCCAAAGCAATCTAATTAAATTTATGTGGGCAGGCACTAGAAAATGAAATGTACGTAAATGGTCAGTGACACCCTTTGCTGTGAGCGAGGAACATGAGGATAAAGAATGTGTTATTATTACTACCGCCGATATTGACGGAATCCTGATTGCAAATGACAAGTCTAGAGCGGGAGAGAAAATGCCAATTCCAGATTTTTCTTCACACTGTGAGGCGTCTGCCGCTATGACCGTACTTATAGATAAACTCAATAAATGGTCCTGTAATGAGCCGTTTAATATATTTTAAGAGAGAAGTTTTGCATTATTTGAGTAGATGTCATCATATATAATTTGTAGGTTCTCTCGCACATCACAAATAGTCGGTACCTCCCAGAGACGTACATTTAAGGGATTGATCCATGTTTGTAGGAAGACCTCCTGTGGTGTATGAAAACGAAGCCAGTGTACTCCGAAGAATAGCGCAGACTGGAAAATGAATATGTATTGCAATCTTGTAATAGGAGATTCATACAATTTTAAGACTGTTTGCACCGTCAGTAAACGAAATGTACACAATATTGAGGGCAACCTGACTTCTTGGTGTAGTATGTTATTGGCAACACATTTCGGTAATCCGCAACACAATCGTAGGGCTTCCCGGTCAAGTAGAACAAGGGGACGTAATTTATAATACAAGGATCAACATCATCGTCTTCTATAAGCACGTAGCAGTATGTATGTGCAGGTTATATTTGAACAAGCATGTAGATTCCATTTCTTAACTGCGCATTGGGATATCCAGCTTTGATGACGCCTTACCTTCGCCTTCCCTAACACTTATTAAAAGAATACACAGTGCGCCCCAAAAAATTTAATTATAGACAGCGCTAAATATGGGGACAGGATAACAAACAATTTGGTGCAAAGATATCCTTATATGACCAGATCAGGACGGTAGGCACGGAACGAACGTGAGAACATCTGTAAAACACCTCCGTCACCAGCGCCCACGTTGTTCCCTCGGGATCATTGTTCATTTGCCGACAGACCTGCTAAGTTAGTAAAACAGGCGTCTACATTTTCCCCAGTAAAAGGCAGCATGAAATCGACAAAGACCCAGGATCAATAAAACCCAAGCGATAGTGTTTCGTCAGTCCTGTTTCCTCGTCAATTTGCGCCGGCAGTTATCGCGGAATCGTACGAACTGGCCTGATCAAATTTACTGGGACCACGTCCACCCGCTTGAGCGTCCACAGACAGCTTCGAAGCGAGGAAAATTTAATTTCGGACTCGAGCAAAGATGCAGAAATAGCGGATTTCCCAAAAGACGAGAGTGAAATGCATTACTGGGGGAAAGGAAGTAGTGAGGGGCAACAAAGTATAAGGATAGGTTTTCGATACCGCGTGAGCGCGGGTTAAAAAAGTAAAGAAGAGAGAACGAGACCAACCTATACTCGAAATCGCGAATCTTCCATAGCCTAAGCTAACGGGTCATCGCGAGAATGGTAGATAACTAATAAAAAACTATGGAAGCGAGGAGCCGTGGGACCTACTGTACCCATCTTTCACGTCTCGTCATGGGCCACGGGGGAACCTTTTTGTAAGCGCTCACAGGGAAGCTGACTTCCCGACTCGCCGGAGCACACGTTTCCAACTGCCGAGGCATTGGGGGACCAGTTTTACTACCGGGGTCCCGAACCGTGTATATGGCGACAGAGGTGCCTGTGCCAAACCTCCCGGCTATTCTTTCAGAGTTCGCCTTTGTTTCGCATTACTCTTTCCTCCTCATCTTATTCCCCCTAGCCTTTGTGACCCCAGTGGAATACGAGCGGAGAACTAGAGGCATGCCGGTTGCTGCCGGATTACTGTTTTGCTCGCTCTCGCTATGAAGGTTCCATGCAGTGCATTTAAGAGCAAACATCCACTTGAGAGCGCCTCTCTAGTAACACACGGGAAAGGAAAAGTTGTTCTGATCGAAATCTCATGAACCGTTTTTATAAAAAAATACAACAATTCAAATAGAAAATTGAATCTACCTGCTGTTCACAGCAGATTTCTTTTCCGCCTTTGTAGTACTTTTTTCTTAATATACAGTTCTTCAGAAACAGAAGAATTCAAGGAAACTAATGCATCAGGTCAACAATTACGTAAGTTTAGATGAAATAAATGTTTTTATCTTACAGTTTGCTGTTGTGTACCTGATGATGAGTCAAACAAACGACTTAATGTAGGCAACCCACCTTACGCCCTGTAGGGGTTAACCATTACTTATACTTATTAGGCGTTATCTTTCCCCCTAATTGCAAAATTAAAGCCGATGCAAAATTTCTATGAGTTGCCTCGATTCGACAGCGGACAAAAAAGAGAGAGAAACAGGCAGGGAACGACAGGGAGGTTAGCCAGCGTAGCTATCGGCTCGCTACCCTGTGCTGGGGAAAGGTTAAAGCGAAATAAAGCTGATAGAAGAAAAAATAGTGTGTAGAAAAAAAAATGCGCACAATTACGCGATGCAGGAAGGCGATGTCCCTTGACGGAGGAAAAAACTGCTAGGACACTGGTCCAGACCAGTTTCGGCACTCAGGGCCTTAAAAGCGCTGCCCAGGTTTTTAAGGAGTTGCGAATTGCGCGACTGACTGCGGGCAAGTTTATTATTGTTGTCGGCTCCAAAATATGAAGATAAGGCTACTTTCTAGAATAAACTTTCCGGAAACCGAAAAAACAATTCGCCACTTCACGTAAGCTGCAAGCTAATGTGTCAGATTGTTTTGCTTCAAATATTACGAAGAGACCACTTTACGAAAATGCGGTATCTGTGATGGACATCCAGGCACAGGCTTTAAACGCGACGCGTACCTTATTTTTTCGAAGCATGCCGATTTCCCAAAATGTGTTTCCGGAACATTTCGTTCCATACATTAATGTCCTACTTTCATCGGTCGGAGGTATTGAGTATTTCTTGAAACCTCAAGCAACTATCATTCAAATAATTTCGTCCCCAGCCAAAAGAGAGCGTTACTGCGGTTCGCATACGTTTGAAAAGGCAAATTCGAGGAGGGGCAAATCCGGGGTGGCATCTAGGAGCGGACCCTCATCAAAAGGGTTGTCGCCGTCTGCTTATCATTTATTTCCCAAGCGCATTTCAAATCTAGGCCATGTGTAAGAAAAACCGTGGAAACCTTAATCCATTATGCAACTTGGCAAGGAAAGAAAATGTGTTAAAAGAAACCTCTCAGACATATAATGGAGTTTCAGATGGTCGTTTCAGCATGACTAAGAAAAAAATCACTGAAAGGTGAGTGCCCGAAAGAAATGTGAAACTGAAATTTCACATTCGCTAAATTCTGGTAAATTGAAATGAGCATACATACGTATTTTCGCCGCATAAACGGTAGCATACTGGCCTTCACTTCAAGGGAGTTTAACTCAGGTAACGCTAATGTCTCATCAAGGGGAGTGGTGGTTAGCCGGGCTTCCATCCCCTCCCCCTCTAGATCCGCCAGTGAAGCCGCGAAAGTTTGTTCTCCCTTTACATACAAGAATTCACAACACTACTATTAGGATAGCTATCGACACAGAACCGAGATATATATTGCTAGAGCAATGGATGCAACAGCCGACAGATGGAAACTCCGAAGAGTAAATTTACCATAACGTTTTTGTCTCGTGAGCAAATAGCGCTGCATCTATATTTGACTCCTTCGATTTCGTTCAAAGTAAGCAGGTACACAGTTAAAGGCTGACTTAATCGTGGGAGTTTTGCTGCGTAGTAACAAGAAGCACATTGGCCATCACTAAGCCTGTATCCTACTGCATGGTTCTACGGAATAGGTGTATTGATTTTTTGGCGAGCACAAAGCCGGGCAGGCTCTTTCAGCCTAGCTTTATAGTGCGACATTAGGCAATAAACGAAAAAATAAATAAATGGGGTGTAAAGGCTCAGTTGCGCACTCTGCCCGTGTTGCCATCACTTATGGTCGTTTCTTCGTTCTCCCGTGTTCCTTTTATCCTTTCGTTAATTAGGTGTGCGTTCTATAGTCTTTCTGCATGCTTAAGCTTGTTCACTTGGTTGTTCCAATTAGCACTTTTTCGGGATTATTTGCAGAATCTGGCTACATGTGGAAGAAGTAGCGAAATTTCATTTTTTTTTGTTCCACTGGGACAGTAGGTCTAATATTACACTTCGCCTTTCTAGCTTGATCTGTAAAATGTGCGTGTTATATTGATCCTGACTAAGATGCAGGTGATCTTAACTCTGGTAGTTATGGCTCCAAGTTAAACCTGAGCTTCACGTGTGGAAATAAGCCAGACACGCTTTAACCGAGGCTAAACTGATACTAAAAACAACGGATCAGCAGAGGACCGCTGCAGCGCTCTGTCGGTGTTCCGTAAATGCAGTGACGTCATATTAACACCACTACGGCACTTTCCTGCATTTTGACGCGAAGAAAGTAAGCTGGCAATCTAACCTATGGTTCTTTCCTGATATTTTTTTTTTTTCATCGCCGTTTTATCTTCCAAGCGACGCCCATCTGCGTTGCTTTATTTCCACGTACCTGTCTATAGGCTCAGTTGGTGCTTGACAGAAACGCAGGCTTACGGCGCAAGGACAAAGGCAACAAAAACACATAAAAGTGTCATTGTTCCTTCTTCGCTGCATTTGTGCTGCCTTCTTACCCGCCGTTATAAGTGGTCAGCATGCTTTTCCTTTAATTTCTCTTCTGAGCAAATTTGATGCCATCAGAAGTTGAAAGCCTGAAAAGGAGTTTGCTGTGTATACTTCCGTCGATTTAATTACGGGGTCATCGTAACACCATTGTAGTTGCGCGATTGTCATTCTGTTGTCGTCGCCGCCGTCGTCGTCGGGCCAACTCCTAACACTCGGTTTACGCTTCATCACATGACTAAGAAAAAAAAAAATCCCTGCCAACTGTCGCTACTGGTTACATTGGAGCCTGAAGGTCTAAAAGCTCTGCTGGAGACGGCGCATCATTCGCGCTTGATTCTTTTTGTGCGGTATTGTGCGACACCCAGACGTTCTAAGAGCACGCTCTTATGAAGCCTAATAATTCAAAGCACGGACGCTACCATGATAAGGTCCTTGCAAGTTGGTAGAACGGCACAGCTTGCGGTGCTGCAGTGGAGGTTGACGGTGTGCTGCGCATATGGTCACGCTGTAGTGATGGGGAAGAAAAATACGCTGCTGAAAATTAGAGTGACAAATCGAATTCGTCATTGGAGGAACTTGCACCCGAAAAGACAAGAAATTTACGCTCAAAGCACGACGATATAGCGCTGAGCATAACTGCCGATTTTGGAATCCGAACTCCTGATTCAAGTGCGCTTGCTATTTATACAGTGCACTCATTGTATACTCCTCAGTAATCTACTGCAATTTGAGCAAGTCGGAGTAGATATGCAATAAACAATGCGCGACCACACGAGGACGCAAGCAACGTTTTGTAGTTATTTGCTTGTATCTTCATTCTTTCGCTCATCGCTTATAAAGAATTTGAAGCTGTCGCTCGCGCCCTCGTAGTACATGCGAAAAATGCCCAACACTACTATTGCGACAGCAATTAAATGGGGACTTGAGGCGCGCTCGCTCCGCGCCGTGCTGTCCCAGTGTCGATGGTGCAAGCGTGGCTGAGGCGTGCATGGACAGAAGATAACCAGGCACGCGATAGACGCGCAATCCGTCGCGCTGCATAAACAACAAAGCTAAGGTGACGCACCCTTACCCTCGTCTCAATGGCCTCTGCAGCGGAACCAGGACAGCGTTCTGCCTTCCGCTGATGGCATGAAAGAGAGAGAAAGGTACAAATTTATTTTGCTCAAGCTCCGCCTGCGCCCTGTGCAAGGCGTCGGCGTCCCTGCTGCAGGACATGCTCGACGGTCATTTCGACATCTACGCCGGCAGCACCGTCCATCCGGACGCTTGCTCTGCTACAGCATCCTGCGCCACCCCTGCCCCTCGGTGTTCGGGAGTGTCCCTCACCCTTTCTTTGCTGTTGCCGAGTGTCAGCTCCCGCCGGGCTCCGCGTGCGCTCTTTCATCCTTCGCTGTGATAATTCGCGCGTTTACAGCGAGGCACGCCGCAGTACGCTGAGGCACGCCTAGGTACCGTGAGAAACGCCGAGGTACGGTTAAGGACGCCGAGGTACGGTTAAGGACGCCGACGCTAAACGCAGGAACGGTCGCCTTTTGTGAGCGTTTTCTTGTTATTCGCGGAACAGGTCCGTCTTTCTTTGAAGCTGGGGAGTTAAATCGGTTCTTCCATCGAGACTACTCAGCTGCGCAAACATAACTTCCGATTCACATGGCATTCGTGTGAACTACGAGGAACGGCCCCAGAAGTCCAGATGCTGATGCCTTCATCTTTTTAATGCGACAGCAATAGGTCATCTCCATATTCACGCTCTAGCGACGACTCTTTACTCTCTGGGCAGGCGTTTATGTAACAAACTACGTGCAAATAATTGTCTGTAATCATTTACGGTTTCTTTTGGTAGTTTTGAAGTGATCAATTACCTTTTTTTTTTTTACCCGGGAATGCTCACCATATATCAAGTAACTTTTTTTTCGAAAGCGAAACCGTGTAACCAGTTACTTCAGTGAGGAGAGAAGCTGTAACAGGCGCCGCAGTTCTCGGCGCCTGAATTTGGTGGGAACTGCAATAGAACAGCTCAATAGCCTAAGGAGAACTGAGAGACAAAGAAATATTTTAGGACGCAAAGCTGCTTTTAGAACGCCACAAGCTGGCTTTTCTGCCATGCACATCACAAACCGTGTAGTGGTTCACGCACTGTTAAATACAGATTTTATTCGCTGCTAGAGATTCGTTTTTGACTTAGGGTATTCCGCCTATGTTGAGTATGATGCTGTGCAGACAATAAGATGAGATCATATGGGATGTAGCATGAAAATTGTTAAGCTAATATTGCATTGTAGTACAGGAAATATTAGTTCATTGTAAAGCTTGAAGCATGAAATGAATTAATGGTTCTGCAGTTGTCTCTTTATTACCATTTTAACTATGCCCTAACTGCCACACCTTCGGCAATTCTAAACAGCAGAAAAGCCAGCTTGGCACTTTTGTAAAGATCTTCTTGTACCGTAAGTTTCGTCCTTTCCCGTATTCTTATTTTGGTTTACACTATTTTTTTTTAATTAGGATATTTAGCCTTATTATTTTTATAAAATGTTTCAAGTTTATGTACAATGCGTATCAGCACCGGGTAAGCAAGGTTTTAAGAATTCCGCATAGGTATCTTGCTGAACCTTATATTCTTGGCAGTTTTCTTGAACATTTTTGACCTCACCTACGACCCATATTCAGCCGGTTCCTATGAAGGCGATGCTTGGTTAAACTGAGCAACAGCCAGCCAAAGTCAATGGCCATTGGGGCTTATTGGCATCGTATATTTAAGAGGAATATTGTACCGCAGGTAGTGGTTGCAGAAAAAAAAGGAATTGTCGAGACACAGTACATAGTATCGGCTAGTTTTTCTTCACCGTGCACCTGCTCTAATATTACCGTTTTCAACTAGGCGCCCGTCCCCAGTCAGGGTAACAGGCAATGAGTCGGGTGGATTGCATATGTAATGGAGGGATCAATTGACACACACACACACACACGCACACGCACACGCACACGCACACACACACACACACACACACACACACACACACGCACGCACACGCACACACACACACGCACACACACACACACACACGCACACACACACACGCACGCACGCACGCACGCACGCACGCACACACGCACGCACACGCACACACACGCACATACACACACACACACACACACACACGCACACGCACGCACGCACGCACACACACACGCACGCGCACGCACGCACGCACACACGCACGCGCACGCACGCACGCACGCACGCACACACACAGACGCACGCACGCACGCACACGCGCACGCACGCACGCACGCACACGCACGCGCACACGCAAACACGCACACGCAAACACGCACACGCACACGCACACGCACATACACACACGCACACGCACACGCACACACACAAACACACACACGCACGCACGCACATGAGAATAAGAGACGAACCTTTATTGTCGACTGGTGGGCGGCAAGCTTGGGCCAGGCATGGTCCCACTGTGCTTAGAGGTCCGCCAGTCCATGTCGCAGCTGCACACCTGCAGCCCGCGTGGTCCTCTGCCGGTGCGAGTATGTGTGGCCTCCCATTCCCCCCACAAATCCATGTGCGCCGGCCTCCCGAGGCGGGCGCACAAGGATGTGTGTTAGGGTAGCGGTGTGGTGGGAGCACAAGCAGCAAGTTGTGGCCCACGGCTGGATGCGCGATAGTAGACAGGCGGTGGGGAGTGTTCGTGTCTGCAGGCGGCGTCACAGGATGTGGTGTTGGTGCGTAAGGGATGAGTGAGGGGGGGTAGAGCTGGCGCTCGGCCCTATACGCCTGCGTCAGCTCGCTGAAGGTATGCATACCCTCTCTCGAGTCGGCCTGGTGTTGTTGGTAATTATGTAGTTATTTGAAAAAAATCTATGTTGAACAACATAGTAAATCTATTTTTGTCGTATCGGCCGTGGACCGGTCTTTATCGAGAATGGTTTAACATGTGTAACGACAATTCTTTAATAAATTTTGGTTAAAGTTTTCTTGAACCCATTGCTCAATTACTAGTTTGCAACCAAAAGATGAGGGTGAAATATGCAATACAGAGATATATGTACATGTGTATATACAGGAAATAATAATAATAAACAATTCAAAAACGAGTGCAGTGGATTGATCTTCTTGAACGGTAAGTCTGTATGAACAATACCAAGACATCTCAAACATCGGAAAAAGGATATTCCGCGCGGTCAGTGTCCCGGTTTGTTGGTCCCAAGGGAAACGTTACAACCCACTACTATATAGTGGATAGCCGAAGAATCCAGCCGCGCAAAGCAGTAGCCGCCGTGTGTCGTGTGGTGAGAGAGGGAGAAAGAAGAAGACGCGGGCTTTGCACGGAGCCGGCCCTGTCTGTTGTGGTGACCGGGTGAGCTCCGCGCTCGCCCCGCCCTGCACGGCCAAGACGCGAGGGCTTCTGCAAACGTCGAGGAGCGCCAGCGCGTTGGGCTCCGCCGGCAGCGCTCGCTCGCGGGCCAGCAGCATGCACGCCGGGACTGAGGACACCGTACTGCGGCAGCTGACCGAGGCCTTCGGCAACCGGAAGTACTTCCTCATCTCGGCAGGCGTGAGTCGCCCGTGCGCTGCAATTTCTTTCGCGCAAGTAGCCATATGCTTCGTTGCCGTATACGTTGATAGGAAGTAGAAGGCTTAGGAAGCTCTGCAAGTATACAGTGAAGTCGCAGAAGTCTTACTCGGTGTTTTCTCGCAGTAGTGCCGGCTGTTCTTAATGTGTAACGCTTTCTACAGAATAACTACTTCCTGTATTGTGAGTTCGACTGGTTGACGAAAGTTTACGTCGATTTGCGTAAAATTTGTGCGCCTTTGCGCTCCCAGTATGCCTACGCATGATGTTTTGACTACTAACGCAAGCTGTCCGCTGTAACCGACGGTCGAAAGAAAGCGTGTCACTACGCGAGTTCGAGGCAAATAGTTTCGTGCCGGCTGTTCTTAATGTGTAACGCTTTCTACAGAATAACTACTTCCTGTATTGTGAGTTCGACTGGTTGACGAAAGTTTACGTCGATTTGCGTAAAATTTGTGCGCCTTTGCGCTCCCAGTATGCCTACGCATGATGTTTTGACTACTAACGCAAGCTGTCCGCTGTAACCGACGGTCAAAAGAAAGCGTGTCACTACGCGAGTTCGAGGCAAATAGTTTCATGCCCGCGAGTCTTTTCATGTGAAAGTGCGTTCTGTTCTGTAGTTGCGTAGCCTTAGAGACAGAAACTTGGACTCTAGTATGCAACATAATTCTACAAAGCAAATGTAGAACTGAGGGAGCTAATAACACAGGACAAACGCTCAACAACTGGTCTTCATTGCTCAACAATACATTACTAGCAGTCACTGCATCGGGAATACAAAAACATTACCACTGTACATACTATCTAAAGCCCGCTCGCAGCCTTCGCACATTTGAATGAAACATCACTTTGTTTAGAATAAGATGTTCTTTTTTATGCAAATATACACGCAGTGCTGACTCACAATTTACCTAATTTCTTGCTACAGAGGGCCTCCAGCAATTTCTTTTTATTCTGGGCCTAAATGCCAGAGCGAATGCATGTTCCAAAAGGCACAATGAAAAGAAATTGTCCGAGGCCTATACTGCGCCAGTAATGAAGGTGACGCCTATGTCAGATTGCGGCCTGTTGTCCTATCAAAAAGAAAAGAGCTTCCTCTAAACCAAGTCGTGAACAAGTGCAAAAGCTGCGAACGTGCTTGATGGCCATTTATGTGCAATTGTAACGCTTTATTTCGAGAGCACGTGCATGGACATTCCAAGCGAATTTTCGCTTTCGCCATCACCGTCGCCGTCAGCGTTGCCATGCTGCTCTGCATATATTAGGCATATGCATGCTCTATGCTGTATCTGCGGGTTATTTTGGTGCACCATTCTGTCACTAAAGTTGCTCATATCAGTTTTTACGTTCCCAACTAAGCTTTTTTCTGAGAGTTCTGAGATTGGCAGCCCACAAACAATTCTCACGAAGCTTAACATTCCCAGTGCATGCCTTTTATCTTGTTAGATAATAATCTTTTGAGACTATATATGAAGTTATCAGAGTGCAAAAGTGTTAGTGGTGAGCCCAAAAATTTATCAAATTTTACTCTCTCACTCGGTGCCGTCTAAATCTGCGCCGTAAAGTTACGTGCTATAGCACTGGTAGCCAACTAGTTCTTCATACTTGCTCGATCACCATTATCGGAGGTTTTACAAAGAAGCAGTCGAGAAGCGAAGAACCGCGCAACGAATGATGGAACGAAAAATTACAGGCGTAACGGTGAGACAGGAAAAAAAAAGAACTCAGGCGGATTGACCATTTCTCGAGTTTTACGTGAGGAAATCACGACATGATTATGAGGTACGCCTAAATGGCGGACTCCAGAATAATTTTGACCACCTTGGGTTCCTTATCGTCAACCCAATGCACGATACGCGGGTGTTTTGGCATTTCACCCCCGTCAAAAATGCAGGCGCCGCAGTAGGGATGTGATCCCGCGCATTTTGGCTTATCAGCGCAACGCCGGTGCCATGTGGATTAGAGAGCCAACTGAAGTAATCGTTATGCTTGTATAGCTGACATTAAAGGGAAGAAAATGAGTTGGGCATGCCATGTAATGCGTATCGCAGATAGCCGGTGGAGTATTAGCGTTACAGGATGGGCGCGAAGGAAAGGAAAGCGGATGTTATAAGTGTGGCAAAGTAGATGGTACGATAAATTTAGGAAATGGCGAGCATAAGAGCGCGTGAGCTGGCGTGAAACCGGGCTAATCGGAAATCGCTGGGACATGCTTTCGCCCTCTGGTGGACATTAAAGGTGATGACGATTGTAAGAAACTACGTGTTCGTTCTATTGCTGTGCGGTGCAGGTGACTTTCCTGCTGATGCTCGCCGCCTTGGTGACCGCCTCGAAGCACCTGAACAACGTGCGCAATCAGGCGGTAGACCCCCGGCGCCGGGTACCGTATCGGCTCAAGCAGATCAACAGTCAACCCACGGCAGAGGGCCTGATGCAGGACCTTGCCCATTTTAATGAGGTTCTCGGACCGCGCTCCAAGGCAGGCCACAAGGTATCCGAACAAAAGTACGCCATATGTCACAGGCGCAGCGGGCGGGACAAACAAGGGCTGCCATTGAAATTGCGGCCCCTTGCGCGCAAAGAAAACATATACCTACCTGATTTCATATTTAATGTCAATTAGTACAATGCAATCCAACCGATATTACACTAGGAACCGCCTATCATCCGTGGAACTGTGGCCTTTGCATCACGTGGGCGTTCTTGAAACACGTGATATGAGAACAAATTTAAGGCTCTGACTCAAGAACTCTTTCATCAGCAGAAGCAGAACCGCCTTGTATAATACGGCAACGTGCTATGTGCCATAACATTTTTGCAACCTGCACACCACAAACGTAACCGTCAGTTTGATTACACG
The DNA here is from genome assembly GCF_023375885.2 of Dermacentor andersoni. Lineage (NCBI taxonomy): Eukaryota > Metazoa > Arthropoda > Arachnida > Ixodida > Ixodidae > Dermacentor > Dermacentor andersoni. The sequence goes on from NC_092823.1 coordinate 56,895,653, forward strand.
GTGCACTACATTTTTGGACTATGAAACATTGCGAACAAGCAAAGCAAATCTTTAAAAAAAGACAGGTCTGTATGGTTTCTCGTGACAAGGGCGTGAACATGGTCAGACCGAAGACGTCATGGTTCCTTTGAAACGCAAGGTCTCAAAGCAAACTTTAAGTGCACTAAACTTGGAACGAAACTACAGCACTTGTTGTCCCGCCATATTCTCGCACGATGTAAAGGTTGACCTGCCGTGATGCTATGTGGTTACGTACGTGAGCCGGAAAAAAATAACTATCGTAGCCACTGTTTGAGCTTTCTACACGTTTCGTGTAGACTTACTTACTTTGGTCCGGCGGTGCCACCACACCACAACGGGTCACAATTAATAGAGTCCCACTGGAGCCAAATCGTTTCTCGGGGAAACTTCCGGTTTGTGTCCGCATTAATTGCTGCGACCGCACGAAGTCCTCCTCATAAGCTGCGCTTTTGTGTCGCGTTCTTGATCGGCTTATGTGGGCTATGATCACTGTCAGAACTTAGTATGTGGCACACCCATCACTTGTTGCAGACGCATTTTTTCTGCCTCTCTCTGCTATTCGTTTTGCAGCGAAAGTTATAGCGGCTACAAACGGGGATGTAGAAGGTCCGCTCCAAAACATCTCTTCGTAAGGTCGACTTAAGTTGCTTCAGATAACCATCATGTCTGGCGCATTGAAATCACCAGGAAACGTCGTGTCTGTAGGTAGTTGTTGGTGGAACTTAGCAATAGTGGAGTTATTGGTATTTTTGTGGCAAGTTCCTTACTTTCATATTAACTGCCTAGTGCATATCTATGGATGCTCAACGATGCATTGTTTCAGAACTACCAACATATCAAAACGAATCGTAATAGAAATAAACTGTTTCTCATAAGGAACGTGCTCGAGGAATCTTAATGAAGCAGCGGCGATGGGGCACCGAAGGAAACCTTGGCGGCGGACTAAGCCATTTGCCGTTTGCAAACATCTACACTGTCAATTAGACACTTTGTGAGCATAAATTTTGCGTTCCAAACATGTTTCTAAAAAAAGTTCACGTATAGGCTCATTGGGGGCTCAGGAAGTATTTGGCAAATAATCGCTAAAATTTTTCAAGCGCTTGTTCGAGCGGGTTACTAAATTCATATATTATCGCTAGCTGTAAGAAAACGGCACAACATCCATGCATAAAATTGTGGACCGTCACGAGTGTCCAGGAGATATTCTATGCTTAAGATAACCGCTGAAGGTATCTCGTTGTATGCGAACGGCTTGGGTAGGGCACCGTAATAGACCGATAGTACGAGCGGCTTTACTACACTACCGATGCTGCAGCCAAGCGCAGTGCATTGTGGTAGCCTTCCGTAGCCTTCGCATCGACACATCAACTAGAGGTACGGCGCTTTTTATCGAGTGCATCAACCTTGATTCACGCCCGACGATGCTTGTGCTTACGTGCCGCGTGCGAGGATTCTTTAAGAACAGCAAACGCAATAATGTAAACGAATTTTAGATGTATGCGGCCGAAGAAATTCCCGACAGGAACTCCCTAATTTGACTTGACAGATAGTGCGTAAGTATTCTCATCAGACGCTCATCTTGCAAACATAAGCCTCTGACTCATCCGAACACGTATGGTCGTACGATGCCGATGTCTGCTGAATTACCTAATTAACCATTTATTCGTCATTATTAGGCATAATGAATACTATGATGGTGATGTCTCTTTTATTAGGAAATAATCTAACATATATTTTACTTAGCCTCACCATTCCTAATTGTCTTTTAATTGTATTTGCTTAAGTAAGTTGCTCGTAATGAATCTTATTAGTCTTTTATTAACCTTAATTACCTTTAATAGGTGTACAGTACTCAGTGTATATATCGCATGGTCCAGCTAACGTGAACTGGAATACTATTTTTTTGCTGATTTCGAATACAGACGAATAAAGCTATTATTTAGCGAAATATCTAGAGCGGCCGTTCGTTTAAACATGGCGGTTGGGCAATGGCCACCAACAGCACCTGTGCATTTGTTTTGTCCCGATCCAACACACGACCTGCAAAAAGTGCTAGGGTACAGAAATACTTTCTTTTTTTTTCTTAAATCCCCTAGTGCCCAGCGCTGTCGCAAATCCATAAAAACCTCTGCTTCGCTGTCTTTTGCGCTGCGATTCTCATAAATCGCAGAATTCAGGACATGTTCTGTGTGTTGAGGGTTAACGTACTTACATGAGCGCGCGCGTGTCAAATTATTCGCTGTATGAGATGCGCGAATTTTCGCGACGCCTGAAAAATCAAACTGATAGATAGCTGTACACATGGGGCGCGCAAGCAAACACGAACAAACTTAAAGAGACGGATAAGATTAATAGAACATGCGCCGCTTCTGTTTTCAGCGTGTCTCTTCTTCTGCCCGGGTTGTGGTGCGTCGCCTAGTCATTGTAATAAGGGCACGCCAGCGTCCGCACCTTACGCTCAGTCTTGGAGCAACTATTAGGTCTCAAATGACCGAGCCTCTTCTGTCGTCTAGTTAAGAGAGCGAGACAGCTGACCTCTCGCAGACTTCGACGGAGCCGTCCGCCTGCAGCCACCCGGACTGCCGCTGGGTGTCGCTCTACCTGACTAACCGCGTGCAGAACCCGGTGGACCCATGCACGGATCTGTACGGACACGCGTGTGACCACCAGTGGCGCGGTGGTGGCGAGTACCCGTTTGGGCCTCGCTCCTTCCGCCAGCTGGCCGTGGGAACCATGGTGGCCAACCTGCACAGCTACTTCAACCGAACCTCGAAGCAGAACTTCCAGGACGAGCTCAAGGGACGCTTCCTGCATCAGGTTTGTGGCGCCACAGGCAGTGCCGCAGACAAAAGTTGCATATGTGGTGGCAGGTATGGTGAATTGGTAGTAGTAGCACTATTAGTAAAGTAGGGATAGAGGCTACGGTAGTAGCGGTAGCCATAATTGAGGCAGCGGTATAATAGCGGTGGCTGTATCAAAGCGAATGTTTCTTTTTGCGGAACCCACCAAAATTTCTGACTATGGCTGTTGGTTGCTGCCTGCGGTCTACCCGAATAGCTCACACCTAAAAAAATTTCGCCAGAACCCACCTGACGATGACTGTCGACGGTAATGGACATGACGAATGCCCATTTCGAACCCAGAAAACGAGTTATGTGCGAGGCGTGCACTACAGTGGGCTCCTCTTTTCGCTTCCCTAAGAACAATAGGTGCCATCTAGCGCCGCCGCCAAGAAGCCTGCGTGCGTCCTCTATAATGCATGGCGAGCAGGCGCGCGTGAACACTTAGAAATGCGTCATGTGGCAACCGGGTTCCCCTTTCGCGCTTGTTTGTGGATACGCTGAGTCATCTTATGGTTCTGCTTAGAAGTCTACGCGTGGATTCCTTGACAAGTGCGGAATGCCGGTGCCTGTGAACGCTGAGAATTCTTCCCTCGCTTGCCGCACAACCAGTAGCACATACTCAGTGACGCAAGTTCACGGAAGGTTCATTGAATAAGGGCACACCCAGTGCATTCATAGCGCAGCTCCCTGAGGCGTTGGCCTGAAAGAGATTCAATGAAAAGCGGCATATACCCAGTGCCTTTGTGGCGCAGCCTTCCAAAGCATCGCGTTGCTCTCATTGAGGAACCCTTGTGACATGGCTTCGGTTCCGCTCAGCATCCGATAAACTTGAAGAATCTTTTTCGTCGTTGTCGAGCTGCACACTCCCCAGTGCAGTCCCAGTGCAACTGCAGCAAAGCGCTTAGATGAGCTCAGGTATAATAAGCATGCACAGTATGGTCAATTCACGTTTGATAAATTGCATATTATATATTGCGGATATATTAATGAGAACGAGTAACCTAACGAGAGCGCATAAAGTAGAAGGCTTTCGTTCACTTATAAATTGGCAGTAATATTTCCACATCTAGGTTCAGGGTTGCGAACGTCGCTTCAGACTTCAAAACAATGCTTACGTGGCCAAATTAGGCCACCGTTACAGTCTGTGGCGATAGCGTAAACGCCACTATATATCTGCGTGGCCGTAACGTGCTCATTCTCAGAACTGCCGTGCAAGCGCCTCTGGCCGTATGCCACGCAGCGTCGACGGCTTATACAGCGAACCTGTTAGCCTATAGTTGGTCAGTATTCTTCGTTGTCCGCGTGCGAGACCTTTTCTCAAAGACAAACGTGAGCCGATACCGCTCACAGGGCAAATAAGCGGGAAGTGTACAGTGGCTGCTGCTTCTCCAGGAGGCATCACATGACGTCATCAGGTGACATCATCACTTGACGATGACGTCATTGTGTGACGTCCTGTTTGATGTGATAACGTCGTCAAACGGCATAGTCCCGTGACGATCTGTCGCATAACGTGTGCAGCGACCGGAATCGACATGTCAAGCACTGTCCAAAAAGATGGAGGACGTTTAAGCTTCGCCTTTAAGACTGGAATGGGATAGCATTCAAAGTTCCCTGACTGCTTCTCACGCTTGACAACTGGCGCGTATGTAACAGTAATGTTAACGGGAAAAGGCTGGCCGCGAACGCTATGCACGAAGGCGGGCTTCCTGCTAGAAACGTGGCCTCTTGCGTGGGCCGCGCTGCGGCGGAAGCGACTGCCATCTGGAGCTATTGCAAAAAATTGGCAGTGGCTTAGCTCGGCTATGCCAGGATATACGTAGCCAAAGCTAAGGCATAGCATGGTTAGCCTTGGTTAATCTTGATTGCAAGCCCAGGTTAGTCTGGTTGTCTAGCTATGTTGCAGCGTTTAGCCAGTCGTTCGACGCGTTGTTCTTCTGTTCCCTGGGCGATTCGTTTCCTCTTCATCTCGTTCCGATGTCGATTCCAGGCCTCTTCCTGCTTATCAGAATCGTCGCCGTCCATACTGCCACCCAACTGTGGTTGCGGCGCACGCGAGCTCTCCTTTTCAATCCTCCGACATGTCATCAGGCATGCGACGCAGCTGGCGAAGCGAGCGGAGGGGAGCGCAACGACGAGGAACGCGATGTGCCTTCATACCAAACGGCGGTGACGGAAAGGCGCGGCGGGGCGCAGTGGCGGAACACCTGTGGCTTGGTGCTACTAGGGGCGCATGCGCAGTAGCGACAAGGGAGCGAGAGAGAGAGAAATATCCGCGGCGAGGCTCGCGTTGTGACGTCATGTGCCTCCTCTGAGTACCACCACGGCGAAATCCCAAGTTCGCGGCCAGTAAAACTTTCGCTTTAAAAACCGGGCGCGCCGCCATGTGGCCACCGAGATACTCACGGGCTCGCGAGCGCAAATGGCGGAAGCCGCGGGTGGTGTGCGAATGGTAGAAACGCTGGAAATAGGTTTGTTTGACTTTTCGCGTAACGGAATCATGTTTTCTCGTTTAGTCAAATTACAATCCGATGCTGTCATGTTTGTAGATTCTCTGTAAGTCCTAATTTATGACTTTTCTTGGTATATTAGTTTGAGAAATTCAATTAGTTCAGTAGCTTCCTTGCGCCACATGGAGGGCCTGGGTATGGGTGATTTCCTAATCTTTTTGCCGAAACGATGTCCGACACCAGATTTCATGCGACACTGGGCCCTTAACGGTATCGCGTTAGAAGTTAGCGATGTTTCAACTCGTGAAAACGCGTTACACAGAAGCGTATATGGGCGCCGCGTACACGCACAGCGATAAACGCGGCGTCAAAGCACAAACGGAAAGGGTACGAACGCGATGGCGAACGTTACACTTCATCCACAGCTTCGTTTCACATCCACTTTAACAGTGTGAAATGGAGGCGGTGTCTTTTACTTAATAAAACACGATTTAAAATACACCAGGGGAACATTTATTCTACAGGTCGCTTTGGGGTTACAAAACAGATGTTTACAAGCTGTGTTGTATAAGACGGAAGTACATGATTAGGCATGAGTGCTCACGAACCACAGTGCTTCACTGCCACGTTCCCTTTGTGCCGTGTTGACCCTTGGGGTAGTTAGGGCATTTTGCAAGATTGATTCTATACACGCAAGAAACATGTGCGACTCGCTCATCTTATTACCAGTGGTGGAAACTGTCTGAGCTCGCACTATTCGTCCTTTAAGCTAAAGTTTCTCACATTCTCGTATTTTTGCCGCCTTCTATTCTTTGGGCCTTTTTTTATAGAATTTTATGATATTATACATGCCTATCGAAAGTGAAAGAAAGCTTCACAGGTGTGAGCACCTCATGCGCAGCTATACAAGCGAGTTATCACAGCCTTCGAATGCACTTGCTGGCTGTTTTAAAGGGGATATATTTCTTTCGCTTTTTGACCGTTTTCGTCGTGTTTGGCGATGGTTGTCAATAGTACTTTCACCACGAGGCGTCGACGCAAGGGTATGTATCTCGAGCAACCGAGTTGCAGGCTGCGTTCGTCCGCCGATACTTACTATTATAGTTCTTTGAGAGACACATACTTGTGGTAGAGCACTGGGGCGTCCGAAGATGCATATACGTTGGTTAAGCGCTAAGTCCATACTTACACCACAGATGCTTTGGTTAACGGCTCTGTCCTCTACGGAATTGCGCAATGAAAAGGCAAACGCTGCCTAAATATTCCTCACAAGAGCAAATATGTGCTGATTTCTGCAGAATCTTCAATGATCATTCATCACTGGCGTCAGGGCCATACGGTCACTTTGGGGTTCCCACCCAAACAGTGATACAGGACGTCACCGTCAGATTTTACCTGACTCTTACTTGGCTTCCAACACTGAACCGGTATCACGGGACGTTAGCAAAAAAAATATGAAAAAAAATGAATTGCTCGCCAAAAAAAAAAGCGCAGAGGAGTTGCGTATGCGAGTGCGGTTACGCAGCCTAACTTCTATTTTGTTTTTATTCACAGTTACGTTTCAAATGAAATTCTGACGCGCGCTGCAGTGGAGTATCCGGCCGCTTGGGGGCTGCGCTTCTGAAGCTTGCATGATTGAGATTCGATATCAAGCACACTGCCACACCACTGCCATCGGCTTTCACAGCTTCACTGTAATGCAAGGAACTTACAGAGGCCCATCAGGCCACCCAAATAACGTGCTTGCGCTCCACAATCCCGGGGCGGAATCCTCTTTGTCCCCTTGGTTACCCATCCAGTCCTCCTGTCCTTACATCAACGTCACTTTCTCCTGCAGCGCGTGCCAATTAAGCTTGCAGTATCTCCCATTCCCCGCCATAGGCACCCTACTTGCCATACTGCCCACCGGGACCATTGGTCGCATTACTTGCCGCGCAATTATCCCGTGGGCTGCAGCGCTGTACGTACCCTCTTCACTGACGCCAGCTCCAGCGAATGAACGCGGAGGCGTCATGGAAGTAGTTGACTCTGATCTCGTGGCTTTATTCGTAGCCTCGGAACGTAGATTAACCGATGCCTCCCTCCTGGAAATATGTAACTGCTAGGGCATTCCCTTGCACCTGTTCTCTCGCTCCTCCTACCGCAATCACATTCTCACAGAGTCCCAGGCATCTTGTTGGGGCTTTGTTTTGAGCACTTCGCATCCTACCATCTCACCCATACTCGAATCGTTCCTATCATCTACCTCGCATCTTCCTTTCTTCAAGCCACGCTTCTGGCTCCGGTTTTAGGCGCATGCAGACTAAACGAGCGGATCTAGGCTTATTTGGCCCTTTTTGCGATAAATACGCCTTCTGTCTCCTCCGTACGTAGCTCTAAGCTCATCGTGCGTTCTTTTCATTCCAAACTTCCGTATGACCCAGTTTTTTTTTGGTCCTACGTGCACTAGAAGACGCCAAATTGTATAATTTGACGAGACGAAAACGGCCAGATACCCAGATTTCACGAACCTCAAATCGATCTCAAATCTCCAAAGAATATCTGGTCATCAAATCCTTTTCAGATTTTCGATTCAAAGGGAAAACGATTCGCGAGGACGAAAAAATCCGAAGGCATAATGAAATAGTGAAGCATGCTTGCACGATGAGGGAGCGCGATATTGCGTTTGATATAATGGCATAAGCTGCGCAATGAGACGTCTTCCCTGCCTGAGAAAGTTGAACTAGTCGCATTGCTTAAACGGTTCCAAGGCTGTTAGACAGACTCTGCCACTTTCTACGTTTCATTACTTTGGGCTTCCACATTGGAAGTTTGTGTTTTCAGTAATGATGGTTGCCAGTGTTGTCGCAGACAAACTTCTCTTTAGATTATGGGGGTTTTATGTGCCAAAACCACTATCTGGTTATGAGGCATGACGAGCGGGGTACTCCGGAATAATTTGGACAACCTGGGGTTGTTTAACGCGCACCTATTTCTAAATACACGGGTGTTTTTGCATTTCGCTCCCATCGAAATGCGGCCGCCGTAGCCGCGTTTTGATCCCGCAACCACGTGCTTAGCAGTGCAACAGCAATGTTACTAAGCAACCACAGCAGCACTTTTTCCGCTAAAGATCCGTCAGTTTAGCGAAACTGCCTTGCGATCTGACTATCGCAACTGCCGAGGTAAAAACATTTTCCACTGTCGCCATTTTCCATTGAAACGGAGGTGAATTTGTTCACCAGATGCGGTACTACGTAGTTGAATATGGGCAAGCCGGTGAGCAGAACAAAGTTGAGCAGTTTGTTTACTTTAATTTAACGTGTTTGAAATGGTATTTTGATTTCGCTAAATCTGTTAGGTGTTGCATTGTGCAAAAGCCAGTATTTAATTCGTTGCGGTACGTGTGCCGTTACGCATTTAAACATAATTGATTTCTTGAGTTTCAAAGGCCACAACCTAGATATGACTATGAAGCACGCCGTAGTGGGGGACTCTGGACTAATTTTGAACGTTTTAGCATGCTTTATATTCATAAAGATGCCGCAACGACGCCCCTCTTGTAAGGTATAGTTCAGTTACACACGTACGTACATACGTAAGCTGGAGCGCCTGTGCAACCTTCTGCAAAAATGACTCTGTCATTGAAGAACACAGTGTTTCTTTTTGTGTACTTCCATTAAGTTTTCCCGCTTCGCGCAATACGTTAAAATAAAGGAGTTTCGGTTATTATTCTATACGCTATAATCTGCGGAGGAAAGGCAGAAGGCAGAAACTAGTGCTCCAACTACCCACAGCTACGCATTGATTCGTGGTATAAACTCTGACGGATTTAGAACTTCTTGGCCCTGTCGCTATACCGACGCTTTGTAATGTGGAATGCAGATTGTTTTGTATATAAACTTTCTTACTGTTTTCAAACATGCCACCTGCATTGAGTCACAAAGCAAGAGCAAGGCACGTCGCGCATAGCTTTGGGCCAATAAGTGGCTAGCGACCCGAAATCACCGGATCGTGCCTGACTGAGTGCTGCGCGGCGCAGCCAAGCGAAACGACTTCTTCGAAGCCTTTGCTACAAAAGTATATTGAAAACGGCAAATCTCTGTGTGCGTGTCTCCCCCAGAAACTAAACACAATATTGTAGTGAGCGGAAAAAGAAGGTGGAACTAAAGAAACTTTATATTGTGCTTCTTCAGATCAACGCAATGTTCTCTTGAGGGGAAGCACTCTTGCCTTGCGCTCTAAGCAAGCAACTATAGACAAAATGCTTTCGCGACATATTTATTGCAATGGCATTCCTTGTCATTGGTGTATTCATTTTGCCCTGCAGGCACCAATGATACCAATGACCAGGAACGCGTAGTCACGTTTGACGTATTTTAAATGGAACGGCAGCAATTAAGCTTTTGATTCGTGAATACACAACATAAGTCGAGTGGTGTCAAAGGACTGGTACTGCTGGCGCCATAACATCATTTCAAAGAAAAATAATTCGAGATGGTGGCGCGTGTATTGTAAGCTTCATTTTTATGTCATTAATAGCTTTCGCGAACTAACAATTCCCTCGAGCTCTGCACACACTTAAAGGTATAATTCTTGAGTTATGGGATCGGTCGCCCTCCCCTTGTTAGCGGCGTTCATGACCTCCCAAATTATTGTTGTGATCCCTCCTTACCACTACCCAACATGTTCTTTTGCCTCTTCACACATTTCCGCCTGTGAGGCGTTGCGGTTAACATTTTTTTCTGCAAAGCATATGGTCATGTGTTTCATTACCCCGCTGCATCACTCCGGTGGGGCCTGAGCGCAAAGAATCTCGCGTGCTGAGTTTTGGGTCTACTTAATTTAACCCGGATGGCAAGAGCTTCAACGCTAGACTTCGACTAAGTCAATATTCTCAGCCCTCCCGATGATACATAAAAGTTGATCGTTGGGCTAGTTAGTATTCCATAATAGAGGACAAAGTGGACAATGACGAGTGGTTTTATTGCACTAAGCTACTAGTTCAATTCCCGATGCTGTCATGAGACGGTTAACGTCAACAACCTAAATCATCGCTCGTTCAACAATCTTATTTCGCGGCAAGATACAGCATTTAAGGTGAGACTCCTCTTTGGAGTCGGAAATAGTCCCAAATGGGTTTGCACGCTTCTTTGGTGCAGGTTGGTGCACAGCATTTGTTTGCTTCGTTACCCTGGTTTCTTCCTTGAGCGACTTAGCATTTGTAATAATTACCGTGAACATGCCGTGGAATATCTTTTCTCGTTTGCTCTAAAGAACCTTTCTGATCGTGTCACTGTTTTAAGAGTGTTTTAAGAAACGTCAACAAATATAGAGTGCATACGACATCAGTATATGTTACTTGAGAAGTTTCTCACTATTTTCAACTTTCTCGAGCGCCATTTTACGTCTGCCTGTTCGTAAGAATTCTAAAGTGCCCATTTCTATGATCGCGAATTACCTATGCCAACATCACGCATGCCCTTTCGGTCAGTTCTCAAACCTGTACCTGGACTGCATCATCGAGTACAAGGGCAAGAACGAGCGCGAGAGCCTCCAGGACACGCTGCGAGACTTCCACATCCACGAGACAAACCACGACGAGAACCTGACTAGCCTGCTGGGCTCGCTGGACCGAGAGTTGCGTGTGTTCCCTTTCGTGACTGTCTCTCTGGTGCCCGACACGCTGCGTGTGGCCGTTACGCCGTCCGCCACGCTACTTAAACGGTAAGAAGGGGCAGCGGTGATGCTTGAAAAGGAGCTTCTGTGATTACGTTGCTTTATTTTATTTTCAAAAGCTCTAGTCCTTTCGGGTACCTTCGCTGTAATGGGTAGAACGAAACAGGCAAAGTTAAACAATGCACAGTAGTAGAAAGACATTCGTGGGCTTGAAGACCTGACCGATAAAACAAATACAGTAAAGAAAGCTCGCTTCCGGATAGATACGTTCGCTTAAAAAAAGCAATATACTGAAACACGATTTGAGATAAAATAGGGCACTTTAACGTAAGTTTCATCAGCATAACGAGAAAAGATGACATCGCTACCACACATCCTAGAGCAGTACGCTTTCAGGGCGAACAATTCCCAGTGGAAATTGACCGCACCTTACCACAGAGTCGTTTGGCATGCTAGGTATGTGAGGTGAACCCTTAACGTGGCCTCATTTGTGAGATTACTGTGGCGATCGCAGTGGGACGACCGAGTACTCACTGACAACGATAACCTTTTCCATAATGGGATGGAGAATCAGAAGCGTAAGATGGCGCTGTGGGTTAGAGAGCAAATTCAAGTTTTTGATATTGCAGTAGGGATTAAGACTTAGTCGAATTTAGAATGCCACGCAATGTTCAGGTATCCGATAACTACAACTTCGGAGTAATAGAAAGTAAGTCCATGTGATTGCAACGTGGTCTAAGAGCAGTAATTTATTTGATGGAATGACAAAGTTAAGGACATTGGCAACCAACGCATTGAATGGGCTGACGCAAAACACGAAATAGTGGGTGTTCACTGGGAAGGACCGTCGTTCTGCAGTGAAACTCACTGAGCATGGGATGATGCTGATGATTGTTGAAATGTGTCAATCCACTGCATCAGTTATCTCTCAAACTCCTGAAACCGAAGAGTGTTCCAGGGCTTAAACACTTCCCAATTAGGTTTCAATGCTTATTGGGAGATTACAAACGCAATAAAGAATGAATGTTGTTAAAATATAAGGGTTACATGCTTCATCTCCATACGAGTGAAAAAAAAAAGCGTATCCTAATTTTGTCGCGGTAAAACAATATTGTCTAAACGTCAAAATATTAAACTGCTATGTGGAAGCTGTACTCTGCATTTTCATGTGAACCGGCAATACTAGAAATCCAATTCTTGGTTGTATTTCCACGTCTGTGGCGACCTAACAGTCTGAAAGGGACAGTGTTATGGCCTTTCTATTTAAACCTCACGGCATGAATGTGAATAAACCACTTCAGTTTGTTTCCAAATATATCACACTTCACATCCAGGAAGACTATGTTACGTAATAACTTCCTGTTTTTAAATGTATTAAAAACAATATGCAGTATAATTTCAAGAAGCCCTATAGACGATAGAACTGCGTTGTTCTCCAGTGCATTAGTAGATGGTGAGGTTGCATCCTCTACTAATGTGCCGAAGAGAACTGCGTTGTTCTCGAGTGCATTAGTAGATGATGAGGTTGCATCTTCTACTAATGTGCCGAAGACTGTGGTTATGGTACTTTTGTCCAGGAACAGCTTGGCACACTTCTCCACCTTGTGCGCTCACTCTTATTCGCTCCGAAATAGTTTCATACGCGTGAGATAGAGAATTGGTGAGTGACGAAGGCTGTGAGTGAGCGAGGGTGAACGGAATCGCGATTGCCCCTCGACGAGTGAGGACGCACGGTAAAGTGTACGGGAGTGACAGAAGGCAAGTGTCATGAGACACGTATAAGCGGGTGTGGGTGCCGGTAGGCTTGAACGGAAGCGACTGTGCATGCTAGGGAGTGCTGGCGAGGGTGAGGGCCGTACTAGCGGGAACGCGAGTGAGTACCGACGAGTAGGAGTTCATGCGAGCGTGATTACAGAGCCTGCGGTAGTATTGGTGAGTCAGTATTAGCGAGTGTCTGCTTGCCCTGCCCGGCCTACGCATCCAGGTACTTCCTGTCGGCGGAGCGGCCCACGGACGGGGATTACACGCGGATCGTGGCGCGTGCCCTGGCACTACTAAAGCCGGACATGGACGTCCGAAAGCACGCGCAGAACGTGCACGATTTGGAGCGCAAGCTGGAGAGCTCCATCGCTGGCCTCATGCGCGCCCAGAAGCAGCAGGCCGTTCCGGTGAGTGATGGCCCTTCCTCTTCCTTTACGCACGAAATGTCTTTAGCTGCCGTTGTCGGTGAGCTTCGAGGGACCTAGAGCCAAAAGACAGAGCCGTTATCCGGGCACTCAAATGACACCATCCGGGCAACCAGTCAAAAACTTAAGAAAATTTGGACGACGCTTAAGCTTCGCCTTCATTACGATTGGAACGCGATATAGCATTCAAAGACCCCCGACAGCTTTTCATGCTTCCCGGCAATTGCAGCTTATGTAACCGTAAAGCTTACCGGGAAACGCTGGCGGCGAACGCTATGAAGGAAGGGAATCTTTCTGCTAGAAACTCGGCCTCTCGCGTGGGTTGATCTCCTGTTATTGTTTCACACTTTTAATATTTCGGTGTGACAAGAGCTAACGTAAATGTTATGCGCTGTCCGTGTTTTTTCTGTTTAATTACATTTCCTTGTGGGCAGCCGTTCTCGAAATCCCGAGGAATAACTTCGTAAAGAATGAAAGACAAGGTAAAAGCAACTTTTGTGGTAGAATAGTGGTTGGGTGCGCGTGGTTCGAAATTTTGTTAAAAATTCCTTTGTTTGCGACGCGATGTCCGACGCGGGACACCGGACACCGACGCCGTATTTTCTGCGACAGGGGCCTCTTAACGCTATCGCGTTAAAATGCCGTCTCTGGCCCCGCAGCCCTTTGTACAAGACCGCATTACATACGCTAGTCACTGCCCAAACAAGTTACAAAAATATTGCTTCCGTGTTCATCCTAACGTTTGTTACCAATATCACTTATGCTTGTAAGTCCTAGTACTCTCAAGTTTGTCATTTCCGATAGCGACGTTCAAAAGGAAGGTACAGGGCACCATACATTTCATTGTCATCTTTTGGCGCTGAGCGGTCTTATGAATGCCAGCGGCCCGGAAGTTCCGAAGCGCTGGTTTTGCATCGCCTCGAGAGATAACGCCACGCTGCGTGACCCCTCCTTCAGGCGCTTCTACCCGCCGCGGTGTCGTAGCGGTTAGGGTGTTGCGCTGCTAAGCACAAGGTCACGAGGTCAAATCCCCGTCTCGGCGGCCGCATTGCGATCCAGGCGAATTGCAATAACGCCCGCCCGTGTCGCGTACATTGGGGGCAAGTAATAGAAACTCTGGCGGCCAAAATCCCCCCCCCCCCCCCCTAAGTCCCCCCCTACAGCGGGGTTCATAATCAAATCGTGGTTCTGGTACGCAAAATCCCCGAATTCAATTCATCCTTTTTCTAGCTGGGCCGTGCGCTCTGCGTCCCTAGCGTCTTTCTTAGAGGTTGCACAGCGCAACATTTTCACGAGACACACAGAACAGAAACACACACCACAGAGCGTTTGCCAAGCTTACTCGTCTCGTGCCTCGTACGTGTACGTGTCCCTCGTGTCTCGTCTCGTACTTACTCGTTACTCGTGTCTCGTCAAAATGTTGCGCAATCCAACCTCTAATATGCTATACCAACACGCTCAGTCGTCAACCTTAGCGTCTTTCGTTGCCTTTCGTGGGGCCTTCAGCCGGTTTTTTTCTTCCAGCTGGGGACCACCCTTATGAACCAGTGCACAATACGGCATGGTGCGGTGTGCTATGGCTCGGCGTGCCGTTGCGTACATGCAGTGCGCCCATTTTAAGGTTGTGGTTAGTATCATTACCAACCAATCTGCTTTGCCGGTTGCCATTTAATGCGCACATCTGCACTCGATTACGAGTGAGCCAGCCAGAAGTACTAGAAGTTACAGCTTGGCTGACAGTGTGATAAAACTTTAGGAAGAACTCAATCGCAATATTTTTGCAACTTGTTTGGGCAGTAACTAGCGTATGTAATGCGGTCATGTAGGAAGAGTTGGGGGGCCAGAGACCACATTTTCTTAAGTTTTGACTTGTTGCCCAGATGATCTCTTTTTGTTCTCGCAACTTGCCCGAATCTTCTCGTTTGAGTACGCGGATAACGGCTTTGGCTTTTGTCTTAAGGTCGCTTGAAGGTCGCTGACAGCATGAGCAAAAAGCATTTAATGCTTAAAAAATCTAGGCCCCCATTTCACGCCGTCCGATTTCATGACGTCAGGGAGCGATGGTGTGGAAATTTCGAGGTGCCGTCGTCACCTGTATTTTGTTTTTGTGCATTTTTTGGCTTATCAAGCTTCTCTTCACGGGAACAATGCCTTTTTCTTAGTATTGCAAAACATAATTTTACTAATACAGCAGAATTTGTGTTTGCTTTAGTGTCCCTTTAACCAAGAACATGTTATGTGCGAACATTCCGAGCGAGTGCGTCTCAAAAGGTTTAGACAATTCAACCTTATATTACGGCATGGGATTACTTTCATTTCGAAGGGCAATTTCGCTCCTTTCTTTTTCGGCTAACTCAACTGTGAGGTAGAAGTAATATCACATACGCGACGTCAGACGCCTTTTGATCGGAATAATTGGCTAGGCGTTGTATTTCTTTTCTTTTTTTCAAGGAAACAACCACAATGGTTCCGAAAAATTAGGTTGAGAAATATGCAAGCACCTGATACATTTGTCACCATTACGCTATGAAATGCCAGCGCAAGGTAAGAGACGTGCGCAGTGTGATGCTCGTCATATCACTGTAGCCTATTTCATGCTTAATACGTTTTTTGTGGTCTGGCTTAACATATTGCTACGGACCAGTATTTACGATGACGAAAAGGTCAGAAGTGCGAAGACGACGACGACAATTAGAGGCTAGCGCGGGCTGTTGCCTCCTGGCCAAGCGCAGCGTATTTATAAACATATCTGTATACAGCATCTCTTCTGCGTTTTCCTACGTAACATATTTGGGGGAGGTGACGTTCCTTGAACTTCATCACGGAGCTTCGCAGTCGACGGTTCGTCGAGCTTTCCATCATGGCTCCCAGCGACGATCACTCGACTCAACCGGCTCCGAGGCCTTCTGCCACTTTGACGACCTACATTGCACTCTCCGTTCCCCGTGATCCTAGTGTATTCTAGGGTAAAATATGGGAAAGGCGTCGAGGACTGGATCAGCCTGTATGCACGTGTCAGCGGCAATAACCGGTCGGACCCTACCATCATGCTCGCCAACGTAGTCTTTTACCTTGGTGGCGCACCACGGACACACGAAGATGAGCTCACCAGTTAGGATAAACTTAAACAAAAACTCTTAGGCTTGTTCGGCAAGCCTTTCGGTCACCCACTTGCCGCGAAGAAGGCGTTATCCAGCCGCGTGCAGACGTGAACACAGCCTTACATCGCGCACATTCAATGCGTCTGGTTCTATGCTGCAAAGTTAATACACAGATGACTGAGCCGGACAGGGTGTCCCAAATTCTCAAAGGCATTGCCAATGACGCCTTTAATTTGCTCGTCTTCAACAACGTGGCGACGGTGGACGCAGTTATCATAGATTGCCGCCGCCTGGAACTCGTAGAAAGCCGACGTATCGAGCAACAGTTCGCCCGTTTACCAAACACCACGGCGACATTTTCCTGTGCCGACGTTCCTCGTCCCCCCAACACTGGCGATGTTACCAGGATCGTGCGGCGAGAGATTCAGGCCGTCTATGCGGATTTCTTCGACTTAGCTACTCCAACTTACCTGCAGTCGCGGTTTTCTTGATCTAGGCAATTGTCCGCCAAGTGTTCACCAACGTGGGTCTCCACACCGTCTGTTTGCCCCATCGCCTTGTTGCCCGCCCGCATTGTTTGATTCCGCCCCGTCCCATATCGTATTACCCACCACGTTTCCGCAACCCATCTGATTGGCGCATTGCTGAAGACAGACCCATTTGTTTTCACTGCCGTCAAATAGGGCACTTATATAGCCACTGTCACAGTCACTGGAGTTCCCCGACCCGGACCACTTATACTGGCTACTCTCACCCAGCGGCTCTTCTTGTCCCTATACCTCATGGTTCGATGATGCCGCCACTGAATCTCCTACACCGACTCGCGCTTATTCACGGTCACCTTCGCCCCAACGCCGACAATCTCGCTCGCCCCAGCCCCATCGCTCATATTCGCCGACTCCCTACGGACGCTCCCAGCCGGAAAACTAGACGATGCAGCCCTTCGAGGTGACGCTGCATTGCTCCCTACACCGCCAAATCCTCTACTGACGCTGCCCATTCATATGAACCTTCTTGACGTGTAAGACGAATGTGTTCCTGTGTCCGCTCTAATAGACACTGGGGCGCATTTATCTCTCATAAGCGGAGAATTTCGTAACCGCCTCAAGAAAAGAACACCCACCACGACACCCGTTGTCCGTGTCGCCAATAGCGGAACAGCCGCAGTAATTGGTATGTGCACCGCCCGCGTCTCCTTCGCCGATCGTTCCACTGTCGTTCTCTTCGCAGTCATTGCCCACTGTCCCCACGACATCATCCTCGGCCTGCACTTCCTCTCCGCGCACTCTGCTCTCATAGACTGTTCAGCCAGTACTCTCCGCCTTGACCTGCTTGTTCTCGATCCCGCTGAACCGCTGCCGAGTCACCTCAGTTCCGCGAACTTCTTTCTCTTGCCACCTTCGGTACTGACTTATGTTGACTTTGTGTCATCCTTGCCAGTGCCAGATGATGAATACATCGCGGCTCCCATGCAAGACATCCTCCTTACACATGGTATCAGTTTACCTCATAAAGCTTCATCTATTTCGGCGAATAGCGTCTGCTTGCCAGTGGTCAATCTTGGCTTGACGACGCAAGCGCTGCCACCCGGGATGTCTCTGGCCCAGCTTTGCTCAATCGAGGATCACTCAGTAGCCTCTATTACAGTAGACGACAATTCAATCGACCCTCCTCTACCATCGCAGTCGGCAATATGTACGATGGGCGAGTTACAGAAAATGATTGCGCCCGGCTTGCTGACCGGGCACGCTCATGAACTCTACCGCGTTGTGTTTTCATGCTACGATATTATTTTTAATTTAACTATCAAAATTTGGGCCAAACTACAGCTGTTAATCATCGCATAACACCGGCGATCACACTCGTTTCATCGCCGCCCGTATCGAGTGTCGCCGGCTGAGCGCCCAGTTATTGACGCTGAAGTTCTCAAAATGCTTGCCAAAAAAAAAATTACTGAACCGTCGTGTAGTTTGTGGGCGCCACCTGTTGTACTGAAGAAAAAGAAAGGTGGCTCATGACGATTTTGCGTGGATTATCGCCACTATAACAGGGTTACAAAAAAGGACGTGTATCCCCTACCTCGCATTGATGAGTCCCTTGACTGCCTCCACAGTGCTCTCTATTTCTCGTCTCTTGACATTCGCTCCGGCTACCGGCAAAATGCCGTGGATAATCTAGACCGTGATAAGACAGTCTTTGTAACACCCGATGGTCTTCATGAATTCAAAGTGTCGAAGTGCGGTCTATGTAACACTCCTGCCACATTTGAACGCATGATGGACGTCCTTTTTCGCGGTTTCAAATGGTCTGCGCGCCTGTTCTGCTTGGACAACGTTATATCATTCTTTTCAACGTTCGCTACACACCTCGAACGCCTCTCAGCAGTTCTGGATCTTTTTCGTCGAGTTGGTCTGCAACTCAAAACATCAAAATGCGAATTCGGACGTCGCCAGATTACTGTTCTTGGACGCAGGAAAAATTAATGCTGTTAAGTACTTTCCTTTCCGAAGTGTGCCAAGGATGTGCGCAGCTTTATTGGCGCTTGTTCCTACTTCCACCGCTACGTGAAAATTCCGCGGCCATAGCACGACCACTAATCGAACTTTTGAAATAAGACCCCCCTATAAAGTGGGGCGGTAACGAGGCCTCTGAGTTCTCGCATCTAACCAACTTTCTAACAATCCTTCTGCGCCTACCGAACAAGGTATATGTAAACTGGTAGCGAAGCTTCCATAGAAGCCCACATGTAAAAAAAAATTGGATTCGCTGTAACCGTCGCCCTCTACGTATCGTGGGGACAACTGAGAGCAAGCAAAAAAAAAAAAAAAGAAAGTAACGTCACAAGCGGAAGTGGCAATGACGTCAGGATCTTACGCTGCTTGGCGCGAATGTTTCAATTTCTTTGCCGTCCGGCATTACGGCCGCTACGACAGGAGTTATTTTCTTCTGTGGCTGAGGCGAGCTTGCGACGCACCTCAGCTGAAGCTGTAGCGTGTCCCTAAACTATTAGGAAGGGTGTATGCCTTGATCTGAACGTAATTAGGCTGTTATTGGCGGCGATTGCTCCAGTAGCTTCCTTAGTGAGGTGAGCGAATAGGATGGAAATAAACGACACTGCCAAAGAGCTTTCAAAATCAACTTCACTTTTATTCGTCTTGAATAATCCAACCAATATAACTGACTAAACAAAACATCTTTCAATGAAGAAAAGTACTATGGCCAGCACACAGTCGTACGGCATAGGAACCTATGCGAATCATTTTCAAAGAATCATTCGTAATTCCTTGCGACACCATGTATTCATATCCAACAGTTATCAGATAACATCACCCCACATTATCATTTAGAAAACATTCCACTTACAAATTTTCCTGTCTGTCGGACACGCAGAGCCGGCGTCACGAAGAATAAACGAGCATAGCGAGACGTTTTTTTCGGCCTCAGTACGCAGACCGTACTGAGGCCAGCTGCCGCAGAATTGGCGCAGTGACAGCGCTACGCCAGCGCGGCAAGGACCGTGTTATCGCTTACGCCAGCAGGCTCCTCTCATTTCCTAAGCGTAACTATTCCATCATTGAGCATGAGTGTCTCGCGCTAGTTTTGGTGGTTGCGAAATTCCACCCATACTTACATGGCCGACCTTTTTCAATCGTCACGGGCCATCACGCGCTTTGCTGGTTTTGCTCACTGAAAGATCCTACAGGAAGACCTGGTCGCTGGGCATACGCCTCGAAGAATATTCGTATTCTGTCATCTACAAATATGTCCCTCTCCACAAGGACGCTGATTGCCTGCCTCGCTACCCGGTCGACGAGCCTGAAGATGCCCACCGTAGTACCGCCAACGGCATTTTCTGTGTTTGCCTTCGCTAACATCGCTGATGAGCAGTACCGTGACCTATCAGTGCTAGCATTCATTGAGCGTCTGCACTCTACATTTACCGGCGACTTCATTCACCGGTACGTCCTCCAGGGCGGTATTCTGCACCGAAGGAACTTTCTCGCTGGCGGATCTAATCTTCTTGTCGTGCCCAAACATCTACGACAGACTGTTCTCTTTGACCTTCATGACGCACCCACGGCAGGAAACCTTGGGTTAACTCGGACGTACGACCGCGTCCGTCGCCGCTTCTTCTGTGTCGGTCTCGCTCGCTCCGTCCAACACTATGTTGCTGCCTCTGATTACTGCTAGCATCGGAAAACGTCTCAGGTGCTACCAGCCGGTCATCTCCAGCCGATATCCGTCTCCATGAAACCTTTCTATTGTGCTGGATTATACCTTTTCGGCCCCTTTACCACGTCATCAAATGGGAACAAATGCGTAGCTGTTCCAACTGATTACGCCACCCGATACACCATCAACCCCACCACTACTACGTCGGTGTGAAGTTAAAGGCCTCAAATGACTTTTCTCGCACTTGGGTCATTGTGGTTACTAAAATTTTTTGAAAGTTACTAAGTTCCGCATGTTTCTCTTCTAGAATACCAACATCGGTGTATGTTTGCAGATGAAGCATTCACAAGGCCAAAGCAGAGGCAGACAAAATCCATGACGTCACAGCGAGTGCTTGCTGTAATTGCAATGCGGCGTGCCCGCACCAATTTTGTTGTAGCGTGCTTTTGTCGCTTATCACACCTTTTTACGTTTATGTAGCGGCTCTTTCGTCACTGCAGAAAAGTAAGTTAAGGATGCAGCTCAAATAGTGTTAATCTTTTGGACCCCTTTAAATGAGCAGTGTCGTGTTGAAAACCAGGCAGACACTTTACAGTTCTGGGGTTGCCGAAACTGAAACTTTCGGAGTGTATGTTTGGTTGCTTAGATTAAGTTTAGGTAGGTGTCTGAAATATCCTTCATCATCATCATCAGCCTGGTTACGCCCACTGCAGGGCAAAGGCCTCTCCCATACTTCTCCAATTGCCCCGGTCATGTGCTAATTGTGGCCATGTTGACCCTCCAAACTTCCTAATCTCATCTGCCCACCTAACTTTCTGTCGTCCCCTGCTACGCTTCCCTTCCCTCGGAATCCAGTCCGTAACCCTTAATGACCATCGGTTATCTTCCCTCCTCATTACATGTCCTGCCCATGCCCATTTCTTTTTCTTGATTTCAACTAAGATGTCATTAACGCGCGTTTGTTCCCTCACCCAATCTGCTCTTTTCTTATCCCTTAATGTTACACCTATCATTCTTCTTTCCATAGCCCGTTGCGTCGTCCTCAATTTAAGTAGAACCCTTTTCGTAAGCCTCCAGGTTTCTGCCCCGTACGTGAGTACTGGTAAGACACAGCTGTTATAAACTTTTCTCTTGAGGGATAATGGCAACCTGCTGTTCATGATCTCAGAATGCCTGCCAAACGCACCCCAGCCCATTCTTATTCTTCTGATTATTTCACTCTCATGATCCGGATCAGCAGTCACTACCTGTCCTAAGTAGATGTATTCCCTTACCACTTCCAGTGCCTCGCTACCTATCGTAAACTGCTGTTCCCTTCCGAGACTGTTAAACATTACTTTAGTTTTCTGCAGATTAATTTTTAGTCCCACCCTTCTGCTCTGCCTCTCCAGGTCAGTGAGCATGCATTGCAGTTGGTCCCCTGAGTTACTAAGCAAGGCAATATCATCAGCGAAGCGCAAGTTACTAAGGTATTCTCCATTTACTCTTATCCCCAATTCTTCCCAATCCAGGTCTCTGAATACCTCCTGTAAACATGCTGTGAATAGCATTGGAGAGATCGTATCTCCCTGCCTGACGCCTTTCTTTATAGGGATTTTGTTGCTTTCTTTATGGAGGACTACAGTGGCTGTGGAGCCGCTATAGATATCTTTCAGTATTTTTACGTACGGCTCGTCTACACCCTGATTCCGCAATGCCTCCATGACTGCTGAGGTTTCGACTGAATCAAACGCTTTCTCATAATCAATGAAAGCTACATATAGTGGTTGGTTATATTCCGCACATTTCTCTATCACCTGATTGATAGTGTGAATATGATCTATTGTTGAGTAGCCTTTACGGAATCCTGCCTGGTCCTTTGGTTGACGGAAGTCTAAGGTGTTCCTGATTCTATTTGCAATTACCTTAGTAAATACTTTGTAGGCAACGGACAGTAAGCTGATCGGTCTATAATTTTTCAAGTCTTTGGTGTCCCCTTTCTTATGGATTAGGATTATGTTAGCGTTCTTCCAAGATTCCGGTACGCTCGAGGTCATGAGGCATTGTGTATACAGGGTGGCCAGTTTTTCTAGAACAATCTGCCCACCGTCCTTCAACAAATCTGCTGTTACCTGATCCTCCCCAGCTGCCTTCCCCCTTTGCATAGCTCCCAAGGCTTTCCTTACTTCTTCCGGCGTTACTTGTGGGATTTCGAATTCCTCTAGACTATTCTCTCTGCTATTATCATCGTGGGTTCCACTCGTACTGTATAAATCTCTATAGAACTCCTCAGCCACCTGAACTATCTCATCCATATTAGTAATGATATTGCCGGCTTTGTCTCTTAACGCATACATCTGATTCTTGCCAATTCCTAGTTTCTTCTTCTCTGCTTTTAGGCTTCCTCCGTTCCTGAGAGCTTGTTCAATTCTATCCATATTATAGTTCCTTATGTCAGCTGTCTTACGCTTGTTGATTAACTTCGAAAGTTCTGCCAGTTCTATTCTGGCTGTAGGGTTAGAGGCTTTCATACATTGGCGTTTCTTGATCAGATCTTTCGTCTCCTGCGACAGCTTACTGGTATCCTGTCTAACAGAGTTACCGCCGACTTCTATTGCACATTCCTTAATGATGCCCACAAGATTGTCGTTCATTGCTTCAACACTAATTTCCTCTTCCTGAGTTAAAGCCGAATACCTGTTCTGTAGCTTGATCTGGAAGTCCTCTATTTTCCCTCTTACCGCTAACTCATTGATCGGCTTCTTATGTACCAGTTTCTTCCGTTCCCTCCTCAAGTCTAGGCTAATTCGAGTTCTTACCATCCTGTGGTCACTGCAGCGCACCTTACCGAGCACGTCCACATCTTGTATGATGCCAGGGTTAGCGCAGAGTATGAAGTCTATTTCATTTCTAGTCTCGCCGTTCGGGCTCCTCCACGTCCACTTTCGGCTATCCCGCTTGCGGAAGAAGGTATTCATTATCCGCATATTATTCTGTTCCGCAAACTCTACTAGTAACTCTCCCCTGCTATTCCTAGTGCCTATGCCGTATTCCCCCACTGCCTTGTCTCCAGCCTGCTTCTTGCCTACTTTGGCATTGAAATCGCCCATCAGTATAGTGTATTTTGTTTTCACTCTACCCATCGCCGATTCCACGTCTTCATAGAAGCTTTCGACTTCCTGGTCATCATGACTGGATGTAGGGGCGTAGACCTGTACAACCTTCATTTTGTACCTCTTATTAAGTTTCAGAACAAGACATGCCACCCTCTCGTTAATGCTATAGAATTCCTGTATGTTACCAGCTATATTCTTATTAATCAGGAATCCGACTCCTAGTTCTCGTCTCTCCGCTAAGCCCCGGTAGCACAGGACGTGCCCGCTTCTGAGCACTGTATATGCTTCTTTTGGCCTCCTAACTTCACTGAGCCCTATTATATCCCATTTACTGCCCTCTAATTCTTCCAGTAGCACTGCTAGACTCGCCTCACTAGATAGCGTTCTAGCGTTAAACGTTGCCAGGTTCATATTCCAATGGCGGCCTGTCCGGAGCCAGGGATTCTTAGCACCCTCTGCAGCGTCGCAGGTCTGACCGCCGCCGTGGTCAGTTGCTTCGCAGCTGCTGGGGACTGAGGGCCGGGGTTTGATTGGTGTGTTCATATAGGAGGTTGTGGCCAAGTACTGCACCAGGGTGGCCAATCCTGCTCTGGTGAGGGAGTGCGTTACCGGTTCTGGTCACCGGGATCAGGCCACACTCCAGGCCTGTTTGGGCAATTTTATCAACACGCGGATTTTTTTTTTTTTTTAATCCGGTGGAAAATTGCGCGGCACCGGGATTCGAACCACGGACCTCTTGCACGCGAGGCGGGTGTTCTACCTCTACGCCACCGCTGCAAATATCCTTACCAACGCCCTAATCATGTTGTCCGGACCTGGTGATCGATCAGCAGACATTTCCGCGTATCGTTCGTCGTGTTCGTTAGGCAACGATATTCCGTGCATATTTGATGAGCACGTCTGAGTTTCGGTGTCGTCCGTATTGCCTCAACCCAGACATGCCCGTTGCTATGCTCTGGAACTAATTTACGATTGTCAGTAACACCGTTAGCCGTCTGAAAGAGAGAGCACATATCCGCGCGCATAAATTACCGTCATACAATAGGGGACAGCAAACATCGTTCTCTAGTCAGTGCGGAGGTATATTACATGAGGTATGCTTGACCAAAGCGTTTGCTCTCTGCAGTGCTATACTGCTTCATTATCTACGTTATTGCCACTGCATTGTAAGCCCAGATTACTTAAATCAGTTTTATAGAGAACTTCTTGTATTGCGCTATTTTTGACCGCATGTCTCTCGGATCTCAATCGAGTGATTATTCTACACAACACAAATTGCAGTAGCATTCGCAAGGTCTCGTTGACAAATGGTTCTTTTCAAATTCACCAACATTCCATGCTTGAATGCCTCTACCGCGTTCTTTTCCACATGGCGTTGTTATTCTTTTCTTTTCCATACTTTAATAATCAAGCTCTTTATTCTCGGAATCATTCAAAGACGCCGTTTCTGACTGCTGAAATCAGTCGTTGGACTGCTGAAATCAGTTCCCTCCCTTTCTATGTTATCGTTCTAATAAAAAGCAATAAGTGCTTATCCGGGACAGACAATTCACATTACCAGGCTGTCTGACAACTGCCTATGGAGACGTATAATTTTCTTTAGGGTGAACTTAAGGACCCGCCCAGAATGAAATATTCGCCTAAAGTATCGTTTAAATTTGGCGTTCGTCGTTTAGCTCACAGAAAGAACGGGAGTTCAAGCGAATCTCCTCCATAATTGCAGGGGTTGGGCAGTGCCTTTCAGGTTATTGATCGAAGCGGAACACTGAATTTTGTGATCACAGCTTTTCAAAGTACCATTCATTTTTCAAATTGTGACAACTTGGCGCTTTCCAGGAATTATTTCCTCTAGCGCACTGCGGCAGTTTACTCCTTTTTCATTCGTGAGCACCTCTATGTCGCACCATTAGCCAGGAAAGTGCATCGCGAAAGCAACAGAGGCTGCCGACGAGCTCGCGCGGAAGCATTACAAAAAAAGTACGCCAACTCTCGTGATACGTTGCACACAGATGCGGCCAGGTACAAGCGCGGACACGCACACACCGTCAGCCTCGTGCACTATGCCCTCCGTGAGATCGCCGTGGTAACAATACTGCACATTGACACCACAGGAGCTGAATAGGCAGCCATGGCCATAGCCGTGGTCATGAAGCCCCGAAAAAGACACGTCACGATAATCGCGGATTCACACGAATCATCTGCTAACTCCGATGCTGGTAGAATTTCGCGAACAGGCGACCTTCGTATTAAAGACTTCTACCCTTCCTGACACAGCGACAGTAGCTCGAACGCCAGGACACGATTCTCTGGCTGGAAACGTGAGGGCCCACAGCTCGGCTCGAGCGCACCCTTACGGAACCTCAAAACAAGAGGGCCATGAAGAGATAAACTCGGAACCAACCATAAAACAATTTCACGCCATAGTTCAACATTTCAGACTACAGCGCAGGCAATATCCCCTATCGCACAACTGCCCCACGCGCGCCGAAGCAACTTCGCGGAGACAGCTACAGACAAACATCTTTCGGCACCGCGCACCATATCACGCCATTTACCCCTAACAATAGCCGCAGCAGTGCCGAGATTGCAATGTTCCGGCCACGCTCCACCACACCACTTGGGCACGTCAGCGCATGAGGGCCAGCGCTAGAATCGCACCTTCCGCCACACAGCAGTCGCAAGACTGTCTAGCGTCAGCTCTTGGGACCGGCTTGATGTGGTCCTCACAGCACGCCGGGCATCCGCAGTTCATGGGGTCTTGT
This sequence comes from Dermacentor andersoni, assembly GCF_023375885.2. Classification (NCBI taxonomy): domain Eukaryota; kingdom Metazoa; phylum Arthropoda; class Arachnida; order Ixodida; family Ixodidae; genus Dermacentor; species Dermacentor andersoni. The sequence continues at coordinate 56,921,942 of NC_092823.1, forward strand.
GCGGCGGACTCCCCTCCCCCCTCCCCCCCCAAAGCCCCGGGCTCGTCGAAGGACCCTGCAGTTTCCCTTTATATTAATAAATGGTTTCTCTCTCCCTCACATTCCGGTTCTTTTCCACGAATCAGCACCTGATCTGAAACGCTGCTATGTATGTAATGACTCTAGCCTGCTTTATTAAGAGTTTCTGAAGGTGGGAGCGACGCAGATATCGAGTGATAACTCGTAACGTCATCACATGATGCTTCTGGAAATGGCATTAGCGTAGTTCTGGTTTCCTTTAGCTCGTATTTAACCTCGTGATAGATGGAAATGACGTATGGTAATTGTGTCAGGTTATAGCAGAAGATTGGGCTTAAGGATCTTTATGTACAACAACACAGAAGTGTAAAATCAAGAAAGGGGCTGACAGATGGAATAGCGCACTGTGGTATAGAGTTTGTAAACAGGGATAAGGTGCCTCAGAAAGGCTGGCGAACGTTTCGATAGAAGGACCTACCTTCGTCAAAGGTGGCCTCGCCATCCTCGGCATATTAGTTTTAAAGGGTTGGTGCAGTGACGTCACGTGCGGGTGTTCTCGCTGGCGGCCGGTTTTAAAAGGAGAGACTTCAGAGGAAACGAGCGCTGTCGTCCCACGTCTGTGAGCTTCGTTTCCAAGCCGAGGGGACAAGAGTGCGAGAGTGGGAACGCGTGGAGAAAAGAAAAGAAAGAAAGGCAGAGGAAAAAAAGAAAAAAAGAAGGGGGAAGTCAGGGCGACACCAAGACAAAAAAAAGGAGAGAAAGGACAAGAAAGAGAAAAAAGGTTTAAGAAAGACGGGGGTCTGAGAGAGCGTTGGGGAGGCAAGAGGTTAGGAAGCATTCAGGGGTAACGTTGGCGGTATGTTCTTCTGGCATTAGAAGAGCTGGTCAGGCGGTGTGTACGCCCTCAACTTATGATGCAGCACACCTTTATTTGAAATTTTCGCCCGCCAGCTGTAGGGACTTTCACTGCAATTTTAGCAATCTATACGCATATATGCATAACTAAGAATGCCTTCCACGGTTGCATTCTTAGTGTATCCCATTTCTCGGAATTCCGATGGGATAACTGCCGCACTAACTTGTCTGCAGTGTTTGCGCATTACTTTAACATAAAGGTTATCAGGACGCATGGGTAGTCGTTCCTCAAAACCTGTTTCCTTTTCGCCTCCATCAAACGTACGATGCCCGATAGAATCGTTGAGGTCGCAGCACCCTTCCACTTGCACAGATGTGCTTTCTTGTTTCGCGACGATTGTTGCACGGCGATTGGATTCTCTTAACGGAGAGCACTGACACGACATTTATACACTTATCTACTTTCTTTTTTGGCGGTAAATGAAAGCCTGAGTAAGAAGCACATATCATCTGTAAATACAGTTAAAATGCCTTTAAAACGAAGTGTTGGGGCCTGCACAACCTTTCATTATGCAGGTCACTTGGTTATAAAGGTCGCACACTACATGGCCTACACTATAGAGTCCGCTAAGCACGTTCAATAAAAATCAAATCAAAAACATCCATTTAACATGAATTCAAATAGCCTAAGCGATATATGTCGCTATTTTTTCAGGACACTTTGACAGAATGCGCGACTGTAGCCAAAACTTATTGCATCGAGGTTCACAGCATGTTTCAAAGTTGGAGATCATAGAATATAGCTAGCAGCATCCTTGGCTTCGAACTGCTCGGTTTGAACTCTTTCCTTCCATGACATTCGCATCCTCTCTACCCTAGAAGGTTTTGAGAATGTCTTAGTTAGTCAGGTATGGGCTTGTGCCATCGCGCCGTCATCAAGTGCGACGTATTCGTTAGCTGCCGCACCCGCGGGTGCGCCAGAACTAACGCAGTTGTGGCGCACCTGGACTAGTGCGGCAGCCCTGCGTCTGGCAACGGCACGCTTGTCAAGTGCGTCGTTAGCGCTGCAGCCCCAATCGCAGAGTGCAGCAAATGGCGCATCTTGATGACGTCTGCAGATGCCAGTGGCGGCACCGCTACGCGGCGTTTGTTGTGAAGCAACAAATAAGCCGTCGAGGACGGCTAGGCTATTTCGTTATACAGGCAAATTTGTTATAGTGGTCTTCGCTGTAGGGTCGTTTACATTACATATTAATCCCAGTGTTTCGGTTGAGACAGAATCGATCCTTCGCGTACATATGCAGGTTATTTTGCTGTAAAGGCGATAGAGTGTAGTTACACGCTCATAGGACCCTAAATAATTTATTATATTGTTCTCTTCTAAAAACTAGTTTCAGTTCCGGTACCAAAGACGCGTATATGTGATGGCTTCATGATACGCTAGTTCGTCCGGTTCCTTGATCACTATATCTACCACATGCAGGCGCTAGCAGAAGTAGCAAGAGCAGCACTCTTGCTTTTTTCTTTTTTGGCAAACTACATTATCATACCTAATCTTATTGCAGCACAATGTCAGCGAAAAAAAAATTTAATTGTGGGGTTTTACGTGCCAAAACCACTTTCTGATTATGAGGCACGCCGTAGTGGGGGACTCCGGAAATTTCGACCACCAGGGGTTCTTTAACGTGCACCTAAATCTAAGTACACGGGTGTTTTCGCATTTCGCCCCCATCGCACAATGTCAGCGAGTCGAGTTCAGAGTCATCATGTCTCCAATTTCGATGACATGGGTTCTCGCATTTCGGGACCCCAATGTTTAGTATAGTACCTAAGATGTTTCCCAAACCACTATGTTTCACAACCTTCATATTTGCTAAGTGCCCTCTTTGACATTAAAAAAATAATTAGGTAGACTTTCTACAAAATGTCAAATAAGTGTAACTACTCCTTTTAAACGCAGCTTCGTTATTCCGAATATCGGTATGAACATGTGAGTTTGGAACGTATTTCAGGCTCCCACGCGCATTCAAGAACCGCCAGTAGTTCTATGCACTCTTACGGAACTGCAGTGACCACCTGGAAAACTCGTGGTGCTGAATTCATGAAGCTTTTCGTTCGCTAGAGCTGCCTGCCATTCACCGGTCACTTTCTGTGTAACAACATGCCAAACCCCACGACATCATGGTGCCTGCTACGAGCAATTCTGACGTGGAAGTTTTCCGTGCGTGGGTACATTGCACACTTAAGAAAGCAGATCTGTGAAAGACTAATTCAATTTAACCTAATAAAATGTTTTAGTTTCACGTGCGAAAATGGCGATATCATTGAAGCACGCCATAGTGAGAGACTTTGGATTATTTAGATCACATGGGGACCTTTCGCGTGCATCTAAATCTCAGTGAACCAGCATTCATGCATTTCACCGCTTTCGGAATGAGTCCATTCCGCTGAGGATCGAACCTACGACTCGGTAGCGCTAGGCCATAAGCCCCTAAGCTATCATGGCAGTTACACCGGAGGTTCTTTAGGTTGATTTTGCCAAGTCTTTAATTCGGGGTCTGTGTACCTGAGTAATGTTTCAAGTTGAAAGTACATACAATATACTGGGTGCCCGAAAAGTTAACTCTGCAGTGTTCATGGTAGGCTTAAAACTTGAACTTTTACTCACGGCAGTGCAGTACGGACTAAGAAGATACTTATAACGGATGTCCACAACCATCTTACAGGAATCATGGCTGTCTGAAACACTTGACAGTGTGTGGCTATTCCTATGCTACACTCATCTTTTGAGTCCGAGCAACGAGCTACAGGCCTTGAACTGCCGTTTCGCACGTGAAACTGCGCTGTAATTCCCAATTATCGTCATACATTTATTTTCTCGCTGTACAGTAACTTTTCGAAACCCTGTGCATCATGTATAATTCTTTGGTGTAGCTGACAAAAATTCTTTTATTCATTCGATCGATGCTTTCTACTTAACAAAATTGAAGTGAAAACGAATTTCGTGGCATTGGAAGTTTCGCTTATTTTGGAAACAGTTTGATGTGAGATAGGTGATTTAACAACGACAATATTATTGATTTGCTTGCGCAATGCAGCCGTGGCATACTGCTGCTGAAGCAACAGGTTAAATCCAACGATCCTCGGTTCAATTAAAGGCATACTCGCTCGAATAGTTATGTTTACTATACAACTTGCCAGGCTAGAACGAAGTCAATGAAGTCGTGACGAACGAGCAGAACGAACGAACAAAACGCAGAAGAGGGTCGACCAATTGAGAAGGTGTTTTCAACAAAAAATTGCAAAGACACACAAAATTTGGAGGACGGTAAAGCTACGCCTTTGAGAGTGGAACGCGATAGCATTCAAAGACCCCTGAATACTTTTCATGCTTCCCGGTAACTGCAGCTTATGTAACTGTAACGTCTACAAAGAAACGCTGGTGGCGAACGCTATGCGCGAAGGCAAGCTTGCGGGTATAAACGCGGCCTTTTGCGTGTTAAATTGTTAAATCTCCTGTTAAATTTTTTCGCAGTTTTAATATTTCAGTCTGAGAATAGGTAGCGTAAAAGATATGCGCTGTTGGTGTTCTTTTTCATTAGATTTGTTCGTGGGCTGCCGTTCTCAAAATTACGAGGAATAAATTTGCAAACAATGAAAGACAAGCTATGAGCAAGTTTGGTGGTAGAGAAGTGGTTGGGCATGCGTCGTTCGGAATGTGGTTCGAAATTCTTTTTGCCAAAGCGGCGTCCCACGCTGGACGCCCACGCTGGATTTTCTGCGAGGCGAGGGCCTTAACGGTTTCGCGTTAAAAGACAGCATGCAATACTGCGCTATGGGTGGTCGGGTATATAGCGATAATACGCACCCATACGTACAATCCTCCTTGGCGTACGCGAGAATTTTAACAGCTAAAAACTAAATTATGTTACACGGATGTGCGTTGCAATCGATGATACATATACAAATGTCATGTGTTTATGCTTTCAGCGCACAAGTTCGAGGTCACGTTGATAATGCAGAATTCGCTTCTGTCAAGCGGTGCTGGTAGTTTATAGAAAAATACGTTTAATTTGTAACACAGCAGGAAACCCTTACATCATTTATGCACATCTTAGCGCCTTGTAATGTAGCAATCTTGTGAATTTTTTGCTTATGAGTCTTTTTTCTTTCATGTCATTGTTATGCACTCAACGGCTAAGCAGCTACGCACTGTGATCGTTTTGGCTCTGGCAACGTGTTCCCTGGTGAACAAAAGACGGTAGTGGCTTCATCATCGCCTTATAAAGAAGGAGGGGAGAAAGCTGTGCAGGATGTAGGCGTCTGCGCATTCACACGGTGCTCTTCGATGCGCCATTGATTGGTTCAGCAGCTTTGCGATTGCATTTTCAAAGTTTAACAGTCAAGCAGCGAATAAGTGGCACAAACATGTAGCTGCTCGATCGGTGCGATAATATGGCGTGCCCGCTGTGAGAGTATGTCGGTCGGGCAACGTGCGTCGCTCAATGGTGGGAATGCACTGTGAATATTTAAATGTGAACTGTTACGGTAAGCGTTGATGCTCCTTATAATGTAATTCTAATTGTATTTACAAGAGTAAGCCAAGCAAGTGAGGATGCTTCCCCATTCGCGGTAGCCCAGGTCAAATCGTCGACGCTGCTTTGCACGCACACTAACAAAGCGTTTGGGATGACCCTATCGAGCAAGGATCATCGTTTTTTTTTTCTTGCAATCAAGTAAATATTCAATAAAATCAGTTTTATTTCCAACGGTGGTATTATACACAGCGAAAAGAGCAGCCAGAAATACGGCCATTTTGAGGCGGCTTGAAGGCACCGGGCGCCCGAAACAACAGAGGCTGGCTGGCGCTACTAAATCGAACAGCAAGCAGTGCAAATTTATGCAAATAAAGCAATGAAAGCCACAATTGTACAAGAAAGTTGAAATATATTAGAAAGCAGACAATTTAGGTAAGTATTTGAGCGTTATTAAAAGAAAATGTGTTGACTTGACAAAAAGGAAATATGGCGTTCGACTACAAAATGTCTTAAGAGGTCATTCTTATTTGGTGTTAAGAAGTTAATGTCTTGCTGATCCAGGTAGGTATGTATGGTTGGCAGTGAATAATTATTGCATTGCAGTTCGTGGTTAGCCCACGAGAAAAAATTTACCGTGGCAGTTGATGGCGATGAAGGCATAAACTTATTTGTTCGTGTTTTTTCGGGAGGTTCGTAAATGATTACAGGTCGCTGCTGAAACGGCACGTTCAAACGGAAAATCCCTATCAACAAAATTATTTTTTCCATTGTACGCAGGTGCTTGTTCAGAACACGTGGGAGGAGTACCACTCTTTCTGGAAGTGGGACGAGTACTTCACCACATTGATGATTGAGCGCAGGGATTTCCGAATGTCTCATTTGCTCGTCAAGCCGCCCGACCTTCTTCATCGGCTGTCCACCGTGATCGGAGAGACCGACACACGCACCCTCTTCGATTACATTCGCTACCGGTTCGTTGCGTTCGTCGCCCCATTTCTCTCCGAGGACTTCGAATTCCTGCTTCCCCTCGGTCACGCGTACCACCAGGCCAAAGTACCCGCCAGGTCCTTGGCCTGCCTTCATTCCATGGAGAAAATCTACCCTTACGCCATGTGGGTGCTGGCGTCCACTGCTAACCAGGAGAGTGTCGAGGCAGCCACCTGGAAGGAGCAACAGAAAACCGTGCGCGCACTTACGGCCGCCTGCAAGAGAGTCTTGAGAGACCACATTGCTGAAGAGGACTGGATGATGCCCGCCGAACTCGAGAATACCATCTCGAAGCTAAACGAGATGACCGTCCTCACCGAGCATGACCTTGAGCAGGAGATGACAACGTTGGTTCGCTACCACTCCAGACTAGCCGTACCGCTCGCCAGCCAGTCTCCGTTTCAGGCGTTCCTGACGTTACAGCAGTCGAGTAGCCAACTGTATTGGTTGTCAGCCGACGAAAACGTCGATATGGACACGAGAGTCGCAGCGAGCAGCCTTGTGCCGGGATACGAGTACCGTGAGTCCAACAAGAGTGTGTGGGTCGCCCCGGCAAGCATGGCGCTTTTGACAGCCCTCAACGTAGCTCCCGTTTTTCTCATGCCGTCAGTGCTCCCTTATATCATCATGGGACTGGCAACGCCGATCTATTCGGCAGTGGCGATGCGCGGTTACCTGAGGCATCGCGAGACCAACACGAAATTGGCCAAGACGAGGTTGTGCCTATTCGAGCAGTACTACGCCGGTATGACGGACCTCGTCAAGGAGGACGTGGCACTTGATGCTGCTCAGAGCAAATTCGTCGAGTTCGGCACACTTGTGGCGCTGTTGTACGACGTGTTCCAGATATACAAGAACGTGACGACTTCGATGACAGTCGGCGCAGCCAGTGCGACGGATAATTCGACGAACACGGCACTCGACCAGATGTTTTTGACCGCCTGGGCGTTGACCCAGTGCGACGAGATGGCACCCACGTTTCAGGAACAGGCAACAACGATGTTTCAGGCCGCCCGTGAGCTTGTTGCAGCTCATGCAAGCGCGAGGGAGCAGACGATGATACGTTTCATGGAGGTGCCCCCGCGGCTACTCGTGGACATTTCGGTGCAGAACTTCAGAAAGTTCGGCAGTATCTTTGATTGTCCAGTTGGCAGTGCCATGAACCCTGTCTTACGTTGCAAGATCTTATGACGGCCTGTTCCACGTGGCAGTGAGAAATGGACGAAGTCGGCCGATGAAAACATGAGCAGATGAGGACATTGTTAGTCATTTTGTCTTGTGCAGTGCTCTATTTCCTTTTCGACGTCATCTGCAGTTGCCTCATAAAGTTGTTCTGCTGTGACCACTCCATAATGGTTGCTCACGAGGACTGCTACTCATATAGCCAGATAGATACAGGTGACGGAGCACGTGTGTCAACCATCTTTTACCTAAGGCTTGAGGTATCTTATATTCATGCTTGTATTCAGGTAAAAGAGAAGGGAATCCTTCTCATACTGAAGTAACATTACTGAAAGGAGATAAAATTAGGCAGGTAAAAATGCCAGAGACGAAGCAGTGCGCAATCCAGCTAAATTCAAAAGCAGTGGATAGAAAAAAGGGTAACAAATGACTTGCAACTCTGCAGCTACCATCTATAGACAAGAGTGGAAGAGCTTAGCTCCTGAGATTTGTATGAATGTCAAGTTCATGATTGTACTAATATTAGCGTCAGCATTTCGTCTAAGCTGTGAAGCTGAGCATTGCCGTATTTGGCACTAAGGCGTATCTGCGAGCAGTCTACAGCATGGTGTTCTATATCGTGGTGTTCTGCAATAACCACGTTCACTCAAGCCGCTATAGTACCAACAGGTTTGAAGTTTTCCACACTCCTCTTAAAGCTACTTGCGATTGCTTACCATGTCATATTCTGGATTTACCAAATAACAAGAACGTGTGGGATGATGAAGTGGCAACTCGCACGCAGAACAAGATAGCTTATTACGTCAGAAAATAGCGAATTCAGTATGCATTACATCAGAGGCTTAGGGGAGCTGCAGCCACGGCTGCGGTCCAGGGATCCGTAAACTGCGCAGCAAGTCTGATAGAATGGTCCGTTTGGCGAGCACTTATAGCGATAGTATATCGCCACATCACTGACTTGCGGGGCACAGAAACCTTAGGTTTCAGAGTAGTCGTCCGTCAATTGCACCCGACATCCATAATGAGAGGTGTTCGCTGCGTGATGTGTTCTCCCTGGTTGCCAAAGCCCAAAGAAAGACTGGGAGTGTGCGGCTCGTTGGAGAGAATGTGTGCCGGCTTCCCTCTGTCTACGGGAGCGCGGGTACACTTCTATTTGATGCGCAGGGTGAAATTTTTGTCGTGGCGATGGATACCATGGTAGGGTCCAGTGCAAGGCGGCTGGATAAAACCGCGTATCGTGTCATACCGAAGGGAGGTATGTGAAGAAGTTGTGAGCTCCTGGAAAATAAGGGGAGTTCACCGAATGATGTGCCGCTGGCGACGGACGGCGGGTGGTCATGATGGGTTGTAGCCTCGCCATGAAATCGGATGTATTTGAGCTGGCACGCCACACGATGCCAGGAACTCTCCGGGAAGGCGCAGTGACTCCCCTTAGACGACTTCTGCAGATGTCGCTTGAATGTAGGGTTTGAAGGTGGCGCGAAGATCCAGCAATACGAAGGGGAGAGTCTCGAGCTAGGTTAAATCAGAGTGGGACATGATGACTGCGTCTAACTGTCAGACAAAGCGTCCGATCATCCAATGGCGCAAGGGTGGTAACTTGTGGTCCTCCGTCTCTTAAAATCGGTCGCGAGCATGGGTTTCCGAAAGAGCTGAGCTTTGGATTGCCGACCCTGAACGACTGTGAAGGGACGCGGGTTGCCGAAACGAGACATGCAGACAGTAAGGAACGTTGACGACTTCCGCTGTGATTCTTTCGAGTGGCCATACTTCAGTCCATCGAGTGCGAGACAATGGCGATAAGGCCCGGTTGGTGGAAAGGACCGAATCGTGTGTAGGTGAACGTGTTGGACGCGTTATGGAGGCATGTAGTAAGTTCCGAGTGGCGAAATGACGGGCTGGGTAATTTTGGTAGGTTGACCTCGCATGCGGGTGCGCACATGGGTACGGAAGTTAAGTGGCACGAAGGTCCAAACGTAGTGGTCAGCCACGATGGATGGCAAACAGGATGGCTGATGTTGTGCAGCTCGTTCAAAAACCTATGGCGATGCTATGAAGGTGCGTAGGATCTGGGTCGTCTGGCGCTAATGTCACAAAAGACTGCCTTTTTGGCCCAGGCACGGAAAGTTACCACAGAGTGAAGCGTGAAGCGTGAAGCGTGAAGCGTGAATGCTCAAGCGTGAATCTTCACGCTTGAGGATTTGCTGCAGTTAGGCGTTGGCTGTCGGAGCCTCGGTGACAACATCATTATTCGCAGAAAAACGGACGGTGGAGACACGGGAAAGCGCATTGGCGACCACAATATCCGGACCTCTAACAAGCTTGATGTTGGTGGTAAACTGGCCGGTAAGAGGCAGTTGGTACTGTTGGACCCCCAGAACATTACGGCGGCGTGAAGAGACGGCGCACGGGATAAGTTTGTAGTTGGTATAAATTCTGTGCTTGGAGGATGAGGCGAAAGCATTCATTTGCCTGGTAGATGGCAAGAAGCACTCAGTAGTAAGCAGGCGAGTTCCTCGGCGCCAGAGTCATGGATGTGTTGGCGCAACCGGGGGTGGTAGGTATAGCCTTGGGGCTGGCAAATTTCTCGAACGCCAACGGCCTCCAGGTTTTGTCCAGACATCCGATTCTTTGAGTCCGAAGGAAACATCTTGTACTGAATGAGACAGCGGAGTGGCATCGCAGAGAGCAGCGCTGCAGTCTTTGGAGGCATGCCTCAAAGCTAATGTCCAAGTGACGCCTTGTTTACCTCGTTGACCGGTCAAGGCGTCGTGCAGAGGAGCGAAATCGGCGGCTGCTTTAGGAAAGAACCGCCTGAAGCTCTTGTGGCCTTCCAACTAGCTGTTGAATGGAAACGAAGGCTTCCTGGCTGACCATGGCGATGCCAGTTGTCAGTCGTTCTGGTAATAAGATGTGGAATTCCGAAGGGTTTAATCACATACTGACTACTATCGTACGATAATTCATTCCATCAAACAAACAAAAAAAAACGAACGCACAGCGTTTTAATGCAGAGTCTTGGGGGAGCAGCAGCCTCTGCAGCTGTCCAGCGATCCGTGAATGGCGCCGTAATTTTGGATGAAGGGTTCATATGATGAGCACTTATGATGATGGTGTGTCGTCCCAAATACAATGCGGCACATACACAACGCAAACTATGCCTTGATACCTTGCAGAAAGGTAGGATACATGAATGTTCGCTGAACCTAACCTTCTCTGGGCCAATGATACCGGAAGTAATCAACACGTTAGACCAAATATTTGGCCCAGAGAAAAAAAAAACGCACATCAAACGTAATCTTAGAAATCCAAGTATCAAAAATTCAATTACATTTGAATTTTGGGCTGCATAAAAACGTACTTCTTTGTTCTTGTAAAAGCCATCTTTTCAAGATCACCGCTTGTTGACCCTGACAATTTCTGCCCCTGCCCACAACGCTGGAATGGCTAAGAAGCGGGAGGTACATGAATAAGAAGAAATTAAGAAAAACGAGACAATATAAGAGTATTCACACTGCGTATCATGGCTGCGCGAGAGCACATTCGCGTGCTATTGTTTTAAGTATGTAATAATTTCTATGAGCACCAACTGAGGAAAACCGCCGCTGACGTGAGACACTCAGAAGCCGCGTGTTTTAAGCCCAGACCACACGTACACTTGCGGACGCGCAAAAGCTCGCGTCCGTGAGCATACGCATGAGCAGACGGTACGACACGGCTCCTACGCGTAGAAACGCGGCGCGTAGAAACGCGGTGAACAGCTCCTCTCTGGCTTTGATACAAAAGGAAGCAGGTCACTGACGAAGGTCAAAATAAAGATAAGATGACGTTTGGCGATCCGTATAGAGATCCCTTGCTCACAGTGGTATATCCACTAAGCACAAGGTTCTTAAATAGCGTTCAGTCCATGACGCAAAGTTCGGGAGTACGCTTGGCTTATAATGCCAGATCATCTATTGATTGCATGATTTGTCGTTTTAATTATTAGTGAGCCGAGATTGAGCCTCATTGTCAAGTACTTTTTTCTGTGGACACGATACACGCGTTGTCCCAGTTTATCTCGCGACCCGACTTCTAGGCATGCCCTGCGAGGGCAGTTTTTCACCGCCTAGCTTTTGGCGACATCCTTCTTGCGCTCTTTGAGACGCCTGCGGAAATTTCCGCTTTCGCCATTATGCACCGATTCGCAATCCGCGATTGGAATATTGCGTACCATGCCAGAAAAACATGCCCTAGAGAGACGATGTTTCACGTTCATCAAGTCACCTTTAGGCATGCTTGCTAGCACATGTGCGATTCATGCACCCCGTTTCTTAAAAACACGAGCTAGATATACGGGACAGCAGCGCACTTCTGTATCGACGCTGAAGCGCCCATGGCTTGTCTGTCAGTCTGTCGCGCTTGGGTTGACCCGCATCGGCCAATGAGGCTAAAGAATAACTGCTGGTGTGTAAGTCGCCTATACCGGCCTACGGGCTCGGGTGAAGCAGGCGGCGGCCATCTTGCTGGGGGCAAGAAGCGGAATGCCAAGAACTAAGCAGCGCTGTTCGCGGACTTTTCTAGCGGTTTTTAATTGCTTAGCGGACTTACAAGTTCTACTGCAACATTGTCGGCTATGAGGCGAGCCATTTTGAAGGTCTCCGAACCCCAGGTTTCTAATTACTGGAGGACTTTCTCAATTTATCGGCATGAATATGTAGCTGCTGCTAAGTAGAAAAAAATTCATGCGATAATTAGCGTTTAATGCAGTGCAGAAAGGGATCAATCATGAAAACTGTCAGACCAAGAAGCAATCAAAGATTTAAAATGTAGAATGAGAAATTGCATTACATGCGACAAACATAAGAAGTCATTAAAATACTCATTATCAGCAGGTGTTGTGCGTGCCTTAGCATCCTCATTGCATCTCGGAACTGGTGGCAGCAGTTTCCTTTAAGCCTGAAATATAAAATTTTCCTTTATTACAGAGAAAGGAAATGCTAATCTGAAACCTTAGTCAGGTGAGAAGGATAACGCTAACATGCTAACTTCTTGAACGCCAGCTTTCCTAAAAACACCAGACTGCTGGCACATTTTGGTGCCCGCAACGTACGTTAAAAAATACGACGACCCGAAACACAAAAACTGCGGCGACTCGCGTGCTTTGGTCCCCCGCAACATGGTGACGCAGAGGCTTCGCTTGATGGGCCCTCCCTCCACTCCAGCAGTTTTTCTTTAACCTCTTTGGCTTCTGCGCGCCTGGCTTTGTAGCTACGGAGCGCTACACAAAACTCTGAGTCAAGCAGATTTATATCGTGCCAGAAAGGGCTTCTCCTTTCCTTTTTGTGCTGATCTAAAATCTATAAAGATATTACAATTACGTTTATAGACATCGAAGCATTTCGAAACTTTGTTGATAACAAAGTATGAAGTGCTGTCTGCCAAGGCGTTTATGAGTGAGTCCAGTCAGCGCGTGCTGTCGCGCGTCTTTGTAGATGTAAACTGCCGTTCCTCGCGGGGAGGCGACAGGGTACGTGCGTTCAGGGCTTCACACAACGGGCTTAACACCCACGCTTGAAGAAAACGAATATACGCATTTTTAACCACACGAATGTGTAGTACCACGTTGCTTGTGTTGTCACGCAGTGCAAACAGATAAGCAATCTACGAGTTAGGATGATATGCGTCTTATCGTGGTTGATAATGGTTCGAGGGCGTGGATAAGGTTCTAAAGGGCGACAACAAAATTTAATGGTCAGAGAATTACTAATAAAGTGGATAACAACCGAGAAGTCTTGCAAGGGTCAGATCAAGTCCGATAAGATTGATAAGAACCGATAAAGGTAGGATCGCGTCCGATAAAATTGATAAGGTCAGATAAGGGCTGATGAAAATCTGATCGATTCCAATAGGTTGACCAGTAAGGGTCAGTAAGGGGCGGATATAGTCAGATAAGGTTGAGAACCAACGATAAAGGCTGATAAGGGTCGATAAGGGTTGCACCGAGTCCGGTCAAGTTGATAACGATCGATAAGGGTTGATCAGCTGAAGATCCAAAAGAGACTACACGGGCAATAAAACATATGTCGAATACACCATTTACTGCTTCGTAAAACGTGGAAAACAATATCATCATGTTCGTGAAGAAGAGCAAGCCTCACAATGTTTTCGCATACTTAGAAAACTCCTGTGTTGTTTCTGCATAATTTAAGAGCACAAATATTACACGCCCGTCCCTGCTTTGAGCGTCGGCGTGCCCCGGCCTCTCTCGTAACCGAGTGAATGAGCACAGCGAAGGACGAAAGAGCGAGCGCGGGATGCAGTGGGTGATGAAAGACGGTGATAGTGAGGAGAACGCCCGGAGGAAAGTGGAGGAGGAGGCTACAGTGGAAGCATGAAGCGGGAAGAGTAGGAGGTTGAGAGTATGGCGAACGGGCGAGAGGAATAGCGTAGCGCCGCGCAAGACAGGCTCTGCAGCCACGATCGCTACGAGATTGTGCCAGACTAGCGCGCGGTCGTCTGTTCACTGAGCCCACGCGGCAAGCTCGTCCACCGATGCCATACTTGGAAAGAAAACGCTGCATAAGCGGTAGTATATCTGTGGCAGTTGCTGTAAATCGCACCCACGCGTCACTCACGCGCGGCCTTTCGCAATCTCCCGATTTGTGAGGCAGTCACGTCACTGTCCGCGCTGCTTTCGATGTGCCGCATGAGACAGATTGTATGCGCCAGCCAATGTGTAACACGTAAAGAGCTTCGCTCAAATTTCACATTAGGGAATATAGTAATCGTCGGTGAATTTTTCATGCCAAAGACGCAGGAATGAAATTCATAAGTTTATAGTATTTTTACGTTCCACAATAGCTTCGCTTCGCAAAGATTGTTGCGTTTGATCTGTATAATGCGTGTTTGATCTGCCAAAATTATATGCTCTCTTTCACACAAAAGCGGGATATTCTTTCCCTAAGCGATTTCATCTCTGATATCGGTAGAGCTGTTAAGCCGTGACTAATTGGTAGTGGTTAGAGGACTCAGACGCATTTCATCTTCAAATCTGCTGTTTGAAAGTAATTGCTTGCATTAGCAGCGCTGAATAACAAAATTCAAAATTTTGAACGCCACTACTATTTGCGCAACGTCTTGTAGAATAATATACCGGGTGTTTCAGCTAGCGCCTTGAAAACATTTTTTAATTTGACTGTGGCGGATAGCACACATCTAGTCCGTGAGCTGGTCTACTCGAACATGCGGACATTGCTTGCAGAAAAAAATGAAATGCTCTATACACTAAGGTACACAAATTCCCTAATAAAGTTTCTAACTAATTAGTATATGGCACATACTGCAATTCACAAATTCAGGCCGGGGAGTTGGCAAGTTGAATCCACTTGGAACGAACTCTCAGGATGATAATTGTTTCCTGATATTACTTCCTGAACTTTGTGGACAAATGCATTGACCTTGCAGTAATTTTTATGCTGCAATGTTTAAAACAACGTTTTGTTAAGAAAGTAAGTGGATATCAATGCATTCTTACCGCACGTCTGACGGCGCATATCTCGTGAATGGTATCATCAAGACAATTCTTTTCAACTGCATATGTCTTGGAGGCAGAGGCGCTAGAATTTGTAAATTGCAATATGTGCCCCAAGGTAATTAGTTAAAACCTAATAATGAGCTCCTATTAGGTATTTCATTATGCATTTCACATGCAAGTAATGTCGGCCTTTTCGAGTAGACCAACCCATCGACTAGCATTGCGCTATCTACCACAGGCAATTTTAAGAAATTTTTGGAAATCATCGCTGAAGCATCCTGTCTCATAAACTTTAATCAAATATCATGGTGTCTGGAATGCGTGCTTTCAAGTTTTGTTGCATAAGGTTTCGTTTTATCAGCCACTGGAACATTGAGGCCTAGATGCACGCACGTCATTGCCCATTGCAGCAGCTGCTGGTGCGTTAAATTGGGCCTTTCTGGCGACTTCGATTTCTTTGGCTACCTGAAGGTCATACACAACGGACGCACAATGCACAATGCACAAGTGCATTGTTGCACAACGCACTTACGACACTGCGGTTGGTCAAATTTCCATGCCTCAGCCGCCCCGGCACAACCTGCAATGCACTCTTTCCGCATATCCGGCGTCGCGGATGTCGAAACTTGATCCGCAAGTTGGTCTGAGCGCACGCATTAAGTGAGCTGTAAGCTGAAGCCAAATCGATTGCACCATTGTACTGCATATGCATGCATCTGCCGCGTCGTGTTCCCAGGCAGTCGTTTCGTATTTAGATTTTCGATCAAAAGAAAGAGTCTGAACGCAGTTATGATCCAGAAAAGCCAGAACAGCTCTGCATGTTTGCCAGCAGTACATTTCCTAGCCATCTCAGTCCTCACTGCAAGCGCCGGAGACAGTTCCCTGTGTCGAGTAGCTCTTAGCATGCTTCGCTGCCTCTATATATATATAGATATATATATATATATATATATATATATATATGTAAAGTACATTTGGCTTCCCGCCGTTATTGCATCGCTACGCCAAAGCCGCAGACGGCAAGCAGATAACGCAAGCTGCTCGCGGGCCGGATCGGCTGTGACCTCGGAGACGTGGCGAAAGGCTGGGGGGGGGGGGGGGGGAGGCGACATCGACAACACAGGCGCTCTTTTGCCCGCCAGTTTCGGTTTCAAGGAGCCTAACAAGGGGAACTAATTGTTCGCGTAGCCCTCACATGAACTGAGCCATATAAGATTGGATCGTTGGGATAGGTAGCATCGAGGACGAAACCCAAAATACTCATTTGCCGTAGCCACCTATGGTTGATAAGTGGAAAAATAATTGGCGCAACTTAGTTAATTACGCAGGTAATGGTGGACATCGCTTTATACCTAGCGGGTGCTAATCTGTACGCTCGAATGCTAAACGTAACGTTCCCGTGACGAATATTTTTCTAGTTTTAATGCTTTCGTGCATGTAAAGAAATAACACCCCATATATATAGATATTCACGCGGTGTTTATACACACATATAGATATATATATATATGGGTGTGTGTATGTGTGTGCGGTCAGTTGCACTTCGCCGCTTAATGAGGCAAGATGTTTGTCGAGTGAGCTCCTGCACAAGACTTTGGTATGTGGCGAACGCGGTTTATGTCATGCATGCGGGATCTCAATGAGATGTCTGGTAATGCTAACGCGTTGCTGTTGCGTTCACGGCTAATCGGCCAATGAATTTCTTTTTTACTACTACTTTTACTACCTTCACGTGCGTGACACTGTGCAGAGCACCGTAGAGCTTCCTTCCAAGCTAATGCAGCTCTTAACATTCGCACTTCGTCGATTTACGGACGGCCTGCTTACGACTATATCAGTGCCATAAAAATGGTAAGATTTTGACAGCGCAGTGGCCTGAAGCCAACTGTTTAGCTGAGAGAAGACTAAGCCGGGTAAGGCTTCGGTGCCTTGCTTTCGTTAGATACAAGGTGTCCCAGCTAACTTTAGCCATAATTTAAAAATATGCGAGTCCGAGATATATAAAGTGTATTTTTAATTCAGCCTAATTCGAAAGTCCTAATTAATCAACTTCTCAAATATTTTAATCCGAAGAAAAGTGTCAAAGAGAAAATTGTAGAGCTACACGAAAAACTCTCGCTACAGCTTTCTGTTGCTGAATACTCGCTGCATAATAGGAATTTTCCGATCGTCAAAGTAGCCGGCGAATAAACGCAAAGTACCTCGTGCGAGCAGTCGCGCCACAATTCTGCGTGCATTGGCGAACTTCTTTCGCGCTAAGAAAAACACTTATGTAGCATGTATTGAGCAACAGAAAGCTGTATCGGGAGTTTTTGACGCCGCTTTACAATTTTCTCATTGACACTTCTCATTTATTGTAATATTCGAAAAGTTGAATAATTAATTACGAGTAATTATCTAATTAGGCAGCACGAAAAAAAAATTTAGTATCTCCAAGCGACGGCAAACAACATTACGTTGGTTCTCTCCAGCTATGTGAGATTCGCGTGGTTTTAAGCTCTGGCTTTAGTTAGGTGCATATTGTGACGCAGAATTGACGGTGAAAAAAAACAGCAAAACTGTGAGTCTTTTATTTTGCGAACCTGCTCCCTCAAAACCAGGCTACACTCAAAGAACAACGATAGCGGTGAACACAGTAGGCGATCGCCGAAATTCTGATATGCCAGTCAAGCGCGTCGGGTTTTATATACTATAGACACCAAAAGTCCCAGAGTAATCGCTAGTGCAGGCGTGTTTTCCAGAAAGTTCTATACAATTCGCGTCGCACATGCAGCCGGCTTAGACAAGCTTCGGTAAAAGCTTGTCTAATCCGATGGTAGATGGTGGTAATTCGATGGTAATCCGATGGTAGATAGAACCATCGATAACACTGGCGAAACTTCCCGTACATGAGGGCGCGTCCCGTGCTGAGCGAGTAACATTTGTTATACGGTGAAAAGCGCTCACCCGAAAAAAGATAAACAAGTACACGTGTTGATATACACAGTTCCTTTTTTTGTTGGGGTGACGACACGATGATAACTACAAGGGTAGCAGTGTTGGCACGTTGATACTCCGCAGGCAATAAGAACTCAGTAATAACAACGCAATAGGAGTAGGCCAAATCGGAATGCTTTACGCGTCGATTTGTAGCCTCTAAAAGTCATGTTCGCAGAACGTGCAGCCTATACTGCGATATAAGAGGATAATCTTTACCGAACGCGTCACTTGAACTTGTAAATGGTCATAAGTACTATGGTAACGGTGCAGCTAATTTATTTGATAAGCATTTTGCGAATACTGGTGCTTCGACTTCTGCATCTGGCTTGTGTCCTGAACGTAATATTTAAGGTTATATTAATCATCGTGTCAGCGAGACCGATTTTTCCTACGCCTACGTCTGAGAGCGAGACTCTTTCCGTTCTTAATTGTGTGAGTAACAAATCAGCCGCTGGTGAGGACGACATTAAAGCCCACCCTATTAAAGCAGTCGCTCACTAAACTGTGTTCCGTTGGAAGACATTCGTAAAGTTATATTATCCACGGCAATTTTTATTTGAAAATGAAGATAGCTCATGTTGCTGTGATCTTTAATGGTGGAAAACACTATGATTGAATAATAATAGCCAAATTTCGGTACTGCCTGTACTTTCTAAAATTGCTAAGCGTATTATATAGAAGCAAGTAAATAGCTTTTCTTCCCGGATAAAGGCATCACCTCAGATAAACAACATGGCTTTCGAAAGAATAAGTTAACTGAAATGACATTAATGAAGTAAGAGAAAAAAAAAATTAAATTATGGGGTTTAACGTGCCAAAACCACTTTTCTGATTATGAGGCACGCCGTAGTGGGGGACTCCGGAAATTTCGACCACCTGGGGCTCTTTAACGTGCACCTAAATCTAAGTACACGGGTGTTTTCGCATTTCGCCCCCATCGAAATGCGGCCGCCGTGGCCGGGATTCGATCCCGCGACCTCGTGCTCAGCAGCCTAACACCATAGCCACTGAGCAACCACGGCGGGTAATGAAGTAAGAGATACAATTATAAATAATATCGAATGAAAACGCTTACCATTGCTATATGCTAAAGCTTTCGCCAGGCCTTTGGCAGCGTACAACACATGTTACTGGATAAACTCGAAGTATTCGACGTTCTAGGCATAGCTTTAGAGCCTATGCATAGCTACGTTGAATATCGATTCCAGTATACGCGCATAGGACCAACAAAGATGTATGCACTAAAAGATTAGCAGAGTAATATCATCAGCAATCTCGAAGATATAGTAAAAGCAGCGGAAGAATTTTATACTGACCTGTACAGTGATCAGAGGAGTCAGGATACCTCAACTACAAACAGTAATGAACAGGATACAGAAACTCTTCCTACAACTAGCCATGAGGTCAGAAGTGCCCTGCAGGACAATAAACGGGGAATAGCGGCAGGAGTAGATGGAATAACAGTTGATTTAATCAAAGAAGCAGGAGACATAATGCTTGGAAAACTGGCGGCTCTTTATACGAAGTGTCCATCGACTGTAAGGGTCCCAGAAAACTGGAAGAATGCAAACGTTATACCAATTATAAAAAAAGGGAGACATTAGAGAATCGAAAAATTATAGGCCCATTAGCTTACTCTCAGTATTACATGAAATATTTACCAAAATAATATCCAATAGAATAAGGGCAACACCGCACTTTAGTCAACCAAGGGAACAGGCTTGCTTCAGGAAGCGATACTGTACAATGGATCACATCCATGTCATCAATCAGGTTATTGAGAAATCCGCAGAGTACAATAAGCCTCTCTATATGGCTTTCATAGATTACGAAAAGGCATTTGATTCAGTAGAGATGCCAGCTGTCATAGAGGCGTTACATAATCAAGGAGTACAGAAGGCTTACGTAAATACCTTGGAATATATCTACAGAGGTTCTACAGCTACCTTAATTCTACATAAGAAAAGCAGAAAGATACTTATAAAGAAAGGGTCAGACAGGGAGACATAATCTCTCCAATGCTCTTCACTGCGTGCTTAGAAGTATTCAAGCTATTAATCTGGGAAGGCTTAGGAGTAAAGATCGATGGCGAATATCTCAACAACCTTCGGTTTACCGATGACATTGTTCTATTCAGCAACAATGCAGACGAGTTACAACAAATGATTGACGAATGAATGAATGAATGAATGATTGACCTTAACAGAGAAAATGTAAGAGTGGGGTTGAAGATTAATATGCAGAAGACAAAGATAATGATAAATAGCCTGGCCAAGGAACAAGAGTTGAAGATCGCCAGTCGGCCTCTATAGTCTTTGAAGGAATACGTTTACCTAGGTTAATTATACACAGGGAACCCTGATATTGAGAAGAAATTTCACAGAATACTAAAAATGGGTTGTACCGCATACGGCAGACATTGCCAGCTCCTGACTGGAAGCTTACCATAATAATTGAAAAGGAAAGTGTACAATCAGTACATTTTACCAGTGCTGGCATATGGCGCAGAGACTTGGAGACTGACATTGAAGCTTGAAAACAAGTTAAGTTTCATCGCGCAAAGAGCGATGAAACGAACATTGCTAGGCATAACGTTTACATACAGAAAGAGGGCGGTTTGGATCAGAGAGCAAACGGATACAGACGATATCCTAATTGACATCAAGAGGAAAAAATGGAGCAGGGCAGGTGATGTAATGCGCCTGTAAAATAACCGTTGGACCATTAGGGTTACGAAATGGGTACCGAGAGAAGGAAAACGCAACCGGGGACGACAAAAGATTAGGTGGAGCGATGAAATTAGGAAATTCTGAGGCGCTAGTTGGAATCGGTTGGCGCCGGACAGGGGTAATTGGAGATCGCAGGGAGAGGCCTTCGTACTGCAGTGGACATAAAGCAGGCTGATGATGATGACGATGATGATACGTGCACTTCCTTGCAAGGGTAGAGTTCTGAAAAGAGCGTCATTAAATACTAAGTACCGCAAGGCTCCATTTCAGGGACGTTATTGTTTATTATATACGCAAAGGACATAACACACGTTGCATCAACAGATGAAAGAATACTGTGCGCTGATGACACTAATGTCGTTTCTTTGCCGGAGTAGACCTTCAGGAACTATAACTTGCCGCAAATTACTGGTTACAAAAACTTAACAAGTGGCTATATTTAAAAGAGATTGACTGAAACACGCACACACAGAAACCCAGTTTACATTTTTTTATTCAAAGAAGGAGCAAATAAATTACGACGTAAAATTTTTCTATTGTGGATCACAACTTCAATATGCTCAAAGCCATTCGTTCCTAGTTGTTGCATTTCATAAGAACCTCAGCTGCTAAGAGCACATAAATAAGTGACGCACTAAGGTGGCACGATCTTTTGGTTTTATACAACGAATCCGATACTCTGTGGCCGTCACGCTTGTCAGACAACCGCAGTTTTCGCTTGTACATTCGCACCTTAGCTGCTGCCTCTTTGTATTGGGAAATGTTGATAAAACTGATATAGAAAAACTGACGGCATTTCAACGGGGAGCTGTTCGGTTGCTAAACTCTTCAAATCAATACTTATGATGTCCTATATTTATGATGCACTACGACATTCTCAGTATTAGAGACTTTTAGAGAGCAAAGGTCAACGTACGGCTATTTAAAGACGTCTTCAGCAACTTCAAACAATTTCTCAAATCGTTACCTTAGTAGAGACATAGGATTAAGCCTACGTCGCACTTGAATACTAATGAAGAACGCAAGGATAGAAAATATTGCATGCAAACTATCAATTATAAAAGAATGTGTCTATGCAATACGTACCCTAACATTGTTGCCGAAGCTAGAAATTGTAGAACAATTCATAAATTTAAATATGCAATACTAAAATTGTACTTTATTAACCACGACATGCTAATGACTAATAATGGAGTTTTACATTGTTCGATGCTGATAGTGATGTTATCAATGTTACATTGTAAAATGTTTAAACCTATGATTGGAAGAGAATGTTTTGCTTTTGCAGTGCTGTATTAATTTATTTGCACCCCCTTTTGCAAGTAATTGATAATTTACACTGTGCTTAAAAATTGTGCTGTGAATAGTTTTGAAGGTGTCTTCTTTTTGTTGTATTTGATTTTATTAGTATACATACTTGTAAAGTGCTACTTCTGCTGCTATAGCTCGGTAAAATACATGGTAAAGAGGCTTATGCCCTCCTTTTGCCTTACCTTGCGGGAGATCTTGGTAGTTGGTTTACCCCCCCCCCCCCCCCCCCCCGGAAAGAACAATACAGCGTAATGAACATTGTTGGCGCGTTTCACGCTTTGCACACTAAGTGGTGCGGCTTGAACCATCGTGTAATATTTGCAGAACTGTTATTTTCCGAACTGATATTTGCAGTAACAAAAAATATGAAATAGACGATCGAAACACAATTCCTAACATAATGTTGCCACGGCCTGCGTGCGCCTGTTTTTCTAACCATGTCGCGCCAACAGCGAGGAAGGACTGGCTTAATCATGGGATGTGTTGGAATCTCAGTGCTGACGCCCGTTGTTGCAAATGGGTCGCAAGCCCCAAGGGTAGCGTTGGCCTGGCGGCCTGGGGCACTGGAAGCATCCGAAGGTCCCGGCAAAGCATGAGTCGACTGGTAACAGAACAACTGGTTTATTCTAACATCGCAAAAGAGCGGCCGGTCAGGTCGACCGAAGTGAGAGACGGGAGAGCACGTAACTCGACAGAAGAAATCGGAGCCTCTCTCTCGGCGTCCCGGGGCAGCTGCTCTTATACTCTCGGAGTTGAGGGCAAGAAGGAACGTCTCGGGATGAGACCACGTGACTCTGGGCCTGGACAGGCTGAGAGACATGTTGAGACGAGTGTAGTGACGCATCGCCGAGCCGGCGCCGATCAGACCTCCTCGCTTCACACTTGGGGAGCTCCTCTCCCCGGCTGCTGCGCTTTGACAAGCGTGGCACACACACACACACGCACACACGAAGACACGTGGCACTGAAACACGCCTGGACGCGCTTGGCGGGGAGGCGTATCGGCGGCGCTGAACGGGCCAAAATGTCCGCCGCTTTGAACGAAGCCCCGGCGTCCGTTGCATCCGCGCCGGCTATACCGCGCGTCGTAGGCGAAACGTAACAGACCGCCCCGCCGGGGGAAGGAGATCCCGATGGTCAGGGGACTGCATCCGCTGTCCGGAGGGATGTCGCTTGATGAGGCTCATAACCGAAGTCGGTCGTCCTTCGGCGTTTCTTGAGCGCAGCGCACAGAGAAGGCCTCGTTCTCTCGTTCAGGTTCACACAGGACACTGCAAAGTGACTTCGGGAGAGTTGACATTTTTGTTCTCGTTCCCGGCAAGCGTTAGAACTACGCCGAAAGTCAACCGCTCAGTCAGCAAGCACGGCACAACCCTCACTAAGCCCTGCCAGGCTCTTTCCCCTTTTATACTACTGCCTAGTTCCTTACAGTAGTTTAGCAGCACTCAGAACGCGTCCACAAATCGGAAAATTGCACTAGAAAGCACATCATCACTTTGAAACACTACACAAAAGCAATATGTTAAAAATCCTGCCTCAGGAAGAAAAACATCAGTAACAAACAATTTTGAGGCTGATTCCCACGTTAGGGGCTTCGACTTAAGCCATCGGCGTTACCGTTGAGACTCCCCTTTTTGTAACGCACCTCAAAGGAATGTTGTTGCAAAGCGAGGCTCCAGCGAAGGAGGCGGCCATTTGTGGTAGAGATGGTCTGCAGCCATTGGAGAGGGCAGTGATCCGTCTGGAAGCATGTGAAGCGGAGATCGCAGCGAGCGACCGTACACTAGCTCAGCTGGCGAAAACCCCGTAGCCGCATGCGGCGCGGTCTTTAATGCCAACGTCACCCCAGGCAGACACAGCTCCCAGTCAGTTTGATGTTCAAAACACAATGCTCTCAACACGCGCTTCATGACGGAGTGGAGCTTCTCAACGGAATTCGACTGGGGGTGGTGCACTGAGCTGTGTAACAGCTTTACCCCGCACCTTTCAAGAAAGGCTGTCGTCAAAGCGCTAGTAAACACAGTGCCCTGATCTGATTGGATTTCCGCAGGAAAACCAACTCGCGCAAATATGGACAGTAGTGCATTGACTATCTCAACTGAGCTGAGTTCCTTAAGCGGTACTGCTTCAGGGAACTTTGTCGCTGGGCAGATCACAGTCAATATGTGTCTGTACCCCGTGGTTGTTACCGGCAGAGGTCCCACTGTATCAATAACGAGCCGTCTAAAAGGCTCCGAAATGATAGGTACCAACTTCAACGGCGCCCTCGATTTGTCCCCTGGTTTGCCCACCCGCTGACAGGTGTCACATGTCTTCACAAAGTGGTCTGCGTCCCGAAAACACCCTGGCCAATAGTACTCCTGCAAGAGACGGTCCTTAGTTTTCTTAACTCCTAGGTGTCCGGACCACGAACCCCCATGCGACAAGCGCAACAGATCCTGACGGTAGCACTGAGGCACGATCAGCTGATCGAACTCCACTCGTCTGCGGTCTAGATACTTCCGGTACAGGACCCCACCTCTTTCCACAAAGCGAGCATTTTTCTTGGCGATACCTTCCTTGACAATGCAGCGTATGTTTTCTAGGCTGCCATCCTTCTATTGCTCGGCTATCAAAGCCGACCGGCTGACTTTTAGCAACCTATTAAGTCCGTCTGACGTAGGCGCGATGAGCAAATCTGCAGATAGCTCTTCTAACTTTCCCGCATCGGGCACTTCCTCTCCAGTATCTGGTGCCTTTAACGCTACAGGCTCAATTTTATTCAGTTCGGGCGTGCTCTGAATATCAGCTTGCTGCGCCTCTGACCCTTTCTCATTGTTCGACAACGTCGGCCCCGCAACTACCGCCTTTGCAGCGAGCTCCCGAACCTTCGATCTGGTTAAGGCCTGAACGCTAGCCTCACCAAACAAAAGCCCCTTGTCGCGCAGGAGGTGATCGGACCTGTTCGAAAATAGGTACGGGTACTGGGGGGGCAGCATAGATGACACTGCGGCCTCCGTCTCAAGCGCTCCGAAAGGTCCTTCAATAAGCACTTTTGCTACGGGCAGACACACGCTAGGAGCTTCCGCGGCTTGCTTGATCCATGCGCACTCGCCCGTGAACATATCGGCTTCTACGTAGGAGGGGTGAACTACATCCATCGTAGCTGCGGAATCGCGAAGCACTCGGCACTCTTTCCCGTTCACGAGGAGGTCTCGCATGTAAGGCTCGAGAAGCTTCATGTTCTCGTCAGTGCTGCATAAGGACAAAAACACGACTTTTGTTTTTGTTTCTGGACACTGCGCCGAAAAGTGACCCGGCTTCTGGCACGTATAACAAACGCGCGCTTGCCTCGTCTCGAACCTCTTTCTGCGTTCGGCTTCGGTTGCCGCCGTCTCCTTACGTTCGGTCGGACTGCTTTCACTCGCATCCGCACTACGTGCGTCCCCCTTTGCTCTCATGGGCGTGAACTTCGGCCTCTCAAACTTGGAGCCAAATTCACCCTTTTGACCGTCCTTAGCTCCGCGAGCCCGACGCGTCACAAACTCCTCGGCTAGCTCAGCGGCTCTAGCCACCGTACTAACGTCTGGCCTATCCAAGACCCAATACCGCACGTTCTCAGGTAACCGACTATAAAACTGTTCTAGCCCGAAACACTGCAGAACTTTCTCGTGGTCACCAAACGCTTTCTCTTCTTTGAGCCACTCCTGCATGTTTGACATAAGCCTGTACGCAAACTCTGTATATGACTCACTTTTGCCTTTCTCATTTTCCCGAAACTTCCGACGGAACGCCTCCGCTGACAGCATGTACTTTTTTAGCAGACTCGATTTCACTTTGTCGAAATCCTCTGCCTCCTCTCTCTCCAAGCGTGCGACTACGTCGGCCGCCTCGCCGGGTAACAAAGTGAGCAAGCGCTGTGGCCACGTTTCCCGAGAGAACCCCTGCTTCTCGCACGTTCGCTCAAAGTTAACCAGGAACAAACCAATGTCCTCTCCAAGCTTAAACGGCCGCATCAGGTCAGTCATTTTGAACGATACTCGTTCTCCTGCACCGTGTGCCTGACTTCCATTACGAGCGCGTTCCATCTCTATCTCGAGACGCTTCATTTCCAAAGCGTGTTGACGGTCGCGCTCCTCTTTTTCTCTCTCTTTTTGTTCTTTAAGTTCGCGCTCCTGTCTTTTTGCCGTCTCCCTCTCCTCAATGGTCTCAAGGCATTCCGACAGCTCGTCATCCTCAGCTTCTAACTCAAGAATAGCCCTTAGCAGTTCTGGTTTTCTGAGTTTGTCTGAGACATCCAGACCCAACTCTCTTGCAAGCTCCAGCAATTTCGGTTTGCGCAACGACTTCAAATCCATGGCTGCTCTGAATGCTGCTTTCTCTACTGCCTACTATTGTCTTGCCGCAAACTAACCCGGCAGCAACGACAACCACAATTACCAGCTCTGTTTCTGACACTAACAAAAGCCTGGCAAAACTCAGAAGAAGAAAGTCCCGCACTCACCAAACCTCGCAGCCAAGAATTCAGCGCAGTCGTTCCGCTGCAGGCAACCAGTCATCACACAGGGCTCGTTGCACTGCTCCCGGATGGTCGTTGTGCTGCTCAGCATACAGTCAACTGCATATCTTCGCTGCTGGCCTCCGTTGTCTCGATCTCACCGCCACCAGCCAGTTGTTGTAATCCCACCGCTGCCACCAGCTGTTGGAATCTCAGTGCTGACGCCCGTTGTTGCAAATGGGTCGCAAGCCCCAAGGGTAGCGTTGGCCTGGCGGCCTGGGGCACTGGAAGCATCCGAAGGTCCCGGCAAAGCATGAGTCGACTGGTAACAGAACAACTGGTTTATTCTAACATCGCAAAAGAGCGGCCGGTCAGGTCGACCGAAGTGAGAGACGGGAGAGCACGTAACTCGACAGAAGAAATCGGAGCCTCTCTCTCGGCGTCCCGGGGCAGCTGCTCTTATACTCTCGGAGTTGAGGGCAAGAAGGAACGTCTCGGGATGAGACCACGTGACTCTGGGCCTGGACAGGCTGAGAGACATGTTGAGACGAGTGTAGTGACGCATCGCCGAGCCGGCGCCGATCAGACCTCCTCGCTTCACACTTGGGGAGCTCCTCTCCCCGGCTGCTGCGCTTTGACAAGCGTGGCACACACACACACACGCACACACGAAGACACGTGGCACTGAAACACGCCTGGACGCGCTTGGCGGGGAGGCGTATCGGCGGCGCTGAACGGGCCAAAATGTCCGCCGCTTTGAACGAAGCCCCGGCGTCCGTTGCATCCGCGCCGGCTATACCGCGCGTCGTAGGCGAAACGTAACAGATGTCAATACTCGCGGTTTCCATACTGAATACGCCATAACTACTTCTCGCTTTTTCTTATACTTCGAGCTGATATCTTCATAGCGCGCCGATGTCTGAGGGGGTACGAGTTAATAACAGTGTAACTGGTAACTGGAATAAACGGCGTGAAGTGGCGCATCTCGGGAGTGTGTGTGTGTGTGTGTGCCTTTTTCTGCATGCGTCTATTCGCGCTACTTTATTACCTTAAAACTGTGAAGTTCCTTTAGGTGGCGAAAACACCACAATGGGAGACTTCATGCCACTATGGGCCACGTAGGGTTCTTTGACGTGCACCTCTGTACACGAGCGTTGTTCTTTTTTCCTCCCCCGGGCCGCCACAATAGCCCCCCCCTCCCCCCCCCTCCCCCGCCGCGATCTAGACCAAATCTGCGGCCTCACGCTCAGCAGCGCAATGGCCCGCCACAACGGCGGGTGCGTTTCTTAATTTTTACTTACGTTGACGTTTACGAGCGGTCATCAGATGCGGTCGCACCGCGTGTCCAAATGACAGCTCCATATAGAACAGCTATTGATTCAAAAGGCTTTCGAAACATGTTCGCTGTCTGCGCCCGTTCCGACCTCGAGATCGCGAAACGATCCTTCGCCAGATGAAGCGATGTTCGCTTACACAGATTTTGGCCACCCCAGGAACGTAGTGCACATTATGTCGAAACAGTGTTTACGCAGCAGACGCCACTCCGCTTGATATGCGGGAAAAATAAAAATAAAACAACTGTTTGCGAACGCAGCGTCGGACGCAAACTGGGGCGTGCACGTGTCGAGCCCTTCGCATATTCTCTCTCTCAGCGTCGAAGCAAATGAAACGAGAGTACAAATTGCTATTCTGCCACTGATCGCGCTATTCGTTCGAACGATGGGCTCGCAAACACTCGAGCGCATTGGGCTTCGCCGTTGACTATTACGCCGTTAATGTATATGGCTCCGCAATGGCCCGCGGGGAAAGCGGAAACAATTCGCCCAGCGCACACCGAATAGCGTCGCTTTGGGACGAGGTGATATATGGCGGACAGACGGGCCATTCGTCGTGACGTCCGCGAAGCGATACTCTTAATTTGCACGGGGCTAGCACCAACGTGCCCCGCTTTGTTTCTGTTTAATGCTTGGTCACGTGTCGTTCTCGTTGGCGCACGTGGAGGGGCTAAAAAGTGGCTTCCATGTGTGTTATTCGGCATTCTCGCGTCCACATGATGCCCGAAGTCTCTGATAACTGAGGATGCCTTAGAAGTTGCAATATATATATATATTTATATATATATTTATATATATCACTTAGCGAGGCCAAAGACCAAGTGCTCTGAAAACATCCTATCAGGATTATTGCTGCTATTACACAGGACAAAGCGAAAGACAAATGACGGAGTTTGATGAGTCGAAAATAACAGCAGGCAATGGTGGATGCGTGTGTAGTGAATAGCTATAGATAATCCAGCTGTGAATGGTTAACGTGCATCGCAGGCATGGTAAACGAGTCTTCTTGCATTCCTGCTCCCCCTCTGTAGTGCTGTCCATGCACGTCTTTCTGCAACTCCCGCCCGACCCGCTCTGTTTCTCTTTCCCTTCCATCTATTCCTCTGCTCCCTTCCGCCATCGTAGGGTTTACAACCGGACTCGTGACTGGTTAACATGCTTGCCTTAGTTTTATCTCTCTCTCTCTCTCTACCTCCTCCCCCTGATTGCGGCTGGCGCAATCTGGAATCAGACCTGGGACTTCGCGTTCCACAGAACATCAGTGCCAAGGAGTCACCACGGCGGTTACGAATGGAATGGAATAACACATGCGTTTATCCTTCTCAGTTTCGCAAAAATCATCGCGAAAAATCTTGCTCATGGGAGCGGTCTCCGCAAAAAGCAGAATCGTTGACTGCGGCAGTACTGCCACCTCAAGATCAACTAGGTGACGTATTGCTTTTTTCCCTTGGTGCAAATGGCCCACAGGTTCCTACCAAGCGTGGGCAAAGAGCTCTGCGATTAAATATCCAATTTTTTTCTGTAGTGCTAGTTGCACCCACCAGCTTACTCGCAGCATGCTCACCTTGACGAGCTTGACGGAGGTGCTGTTTTAGCGTCGCACGTCCTATGCTGTATTCTGTTCTTCTTTTGCTCGGCAAATGTTCTAAAAGTTACACCACTGAATCTGTGCCTTTGTTCGAACACCTTAGCAGCCTACCATCCTTATCTGCTGACGTGAGGTTCTCTCATGCAACGCCCCTGCCCTGACGCCCCTAAGTGCGTACCTCACAATGTCTTCTCCTTCTATGTACCTAAAAAGGAAAGGCCGAGCTTATTTTTTTTCTAATTCCTTAATTAAAGTTCTTTGTCTGTCTGTCTGTCTGTCTGCTAATTCCTTCTGGACATGGGATTGGTGGTGAATATTGCTTAAGTAGAGAGAGCTTGGGGGACACAGAGTGGCCTCGCTACATGCCAGTTTCACCAGAGCCATTGGCCTAAATGACAAGCTCTTGACAGCATACCATAATAATGCACTTTCCGGCACTTTTATTTCGTTTTCGGGCCTTTCTATTCCGGAGCTCCTTTGCTATGCAGAATAGCAAGTAGGCGCCTACAAACACGTTGGAAGAATCCTCTGTATTTTATTAAAGATCCTTCTCTTTCTCATCTTTAAGGCACCACCCGACACATACAGGGATTCAAGAGAATTTTTGCGTAATATCAGTGCCCTATTTTTGTGTTTCTGTCTGCGCCTATCGCTTACGAAATGCGAACACTTTCTTTCCTCTACGTGAGGACCCGAGGCTTCCAAAGCGATTTGTAAAGTTCGAGTAATGTTTTTCGATCATTGTATTTAACGCAAGACCTTCCTGAAGAAAGTATTGCAGTCTTCCCATCGTGTACACATTAACTTGTGCAAAGCTCCCACCTGCTACCCAATTTCACTGTCTTCAGCCATTTAGTGGAAACCTTGATTAAGTTACGAACTCAATACGCAAGGGACGGGCCATGTACTTAATAGAAAGGGTGCGATTCTCGCAATAACGGAAGGTGTAGCAGATAGGCGGCATATATACGACGTAAACGAAACATCTTGGCTACGAAAAGTCAACGCTGCTGTCGGCAGCTTAAACTTGAAATTTTGCTTTTAGCACGTAACACCCCAGAAATACGTTTTTAAATTGGCATTGCCATTTAATAAGCCTATAAGGAAGAATGTGTTCAGAAGACGCAGAAAACGACACAGTGAACAAATATGAAATGGTAGAGAAGAAGCAAGCTGTCGCACAGAGCGAGATTTCAACGCCGTGAGAAAGAAGCTTTTCCAAATTTGATTTGGCCGATTGTGTATTCTTGTAAATGCATCAAATGTAATTACCTACGAAGACGCGGCTTTGGAGTTTGGGTGCAGTGACGCATGCATGACCATCTGCGAATTACAATGTAGTGTAAGGAGTACAATACCTGGTTAGTTTCAATTCGATCCTTTCTAAAGTTGCCGAATTGGAATTTCTCTGATGACATCCTTTCGTAAAGTGAGTGAGCGACGAAACTACGTTACTGAAAACTAAATGAATAAAGAAAAATAATAAATAATGAGAAAATAAACTTACACAGCCCACGGTCGTAGGCATTACGTGAATTCGCACAGCTCGTTGCTCCTGATCAATCCGGGATTGTTCGTGTATAGCTGCATGCTCTTTGATACGCACGATCATTTGTAGGTCTATTCGTCTACGCTACGAACAGACAGTCCCTGGAGGCCATTCCGCCTTGCGGTCAGTACTGGGCCATCTTATAAAATATGCTTAAAATGTGGTACGATTTGAGAGCCACATTTGGGGCACTTCAGTCGTTCTGTTGCTGATGGCGGATCCGCTACCGGACCACTCATCCTTTTATAAACCATACATCTCCCTCTGAAAAAAAAAATTCCCTTCTAACTTAGTTTGTCTAGTTAATTTTCAAGAACAATTTCCACTTTACCGTTCCGTGTGCTTTATGTTTTACATTTTATATCCGCTCCTCCGTCCCACGGCCGGTGGTTTGGCCAATCCCCCGTGTTAGACAAACGCCATGGTGAAGGAGCAAGAACGCAAGCGAGCGAGGAAGCAGAGGTCATCATGATTTCAACACCTCATCTCGGATTACTAAGATAATCTCAGCGGGAGGAAATAGCCATAGCTGAGGTTCTTCACAGCCACGCGAATAGGATGAGAAGGGCGTTGTTGGGTGTAGGTGAGCCTAGCATTTCAAGACATGCCGGCAACTCTTCCCACTGGGCGCTTCCTGCCAAAGAATGATTAAGAAACGGAGAGGCCATAGGTTCGTTTTTCAGTTTGTCGCCAATAACACTCGTAATTATATACTCGTAATCAATTGCATATTTTGGTTGTTCTGTAATTTACTCATTGTTCTGTAGTGGTCACTGTAGTTTGATTACATATTTTTCGGTAACCAATTACATGTTACCAGCTACTTAATAGACGACGCGAGCTGTAAAAGGATATGCAGCTTTGAGAGCCTGAATCTGGCGGACACTAGAGAAGAACGACTAAGATCGCGGCACGCAGCTGCTTCGCCGATGCGGATGTTGAGAACGGCAAACCCGGGAGCTCGATATTTGTGTATTCATCTGAACGACGTCACCAGATCTTGGCCGATGAATGAAAGCGGTGCTGGTATTATCCCAATACTGACGGCTACACAGGATATTAATGCCTGGCAATCGCATACCGATGGTTTTCTTCGCTTTTCATTGGCTCGGTCGGGAACGTCATCTGAAGTGCGTCTGAACAATGAAGCTGTGCGCTGCATTGAGGACCCAGACGTTGAGTAACCACAATGATGTTGTACACAATATCCACGTGCGTTACAACACCACCTTATCGTTTTCAACGCTTCTTGTGCTCATATTATGTTTGAAATGTTAGTCACTGGTTTATTCTACTGTATGCCTTGTAAAGGGGGTCCGAACCTCTGTCAAGTGAATTTACTTTCACTGTTTAGTTCGGACTGTCCCCCATTCAATATGGAAATAAATGCAATTCAATTCAATCTCCCCCCTCCCCCGGTGTGCACATCGAGCGAGCTTTTAGTGACGTTGCTGATAACTTCACTAGAAAAACGAGGGAAGATATCTGATAATATATTTGGAAACCAATTGTTAACGAAGATAAGCATAGCTTGAAGGGCTGCAGAGGGCGCACTGAAAGCGCCAGGCCAGCTGGTTCTGTTTACTGTATCTGAGAAATGTTATAAAGTTCGGAGCAAAGTAACGTAAAACCAACTGACTAATTTTGAGTAGTTTTTCAGTTACTTGCTTAACACAGGAATTGCCAAATATAATCAATTACATTTTTAAATGTACAAATTGTAATTGTAACCGTTGACTTTTTCATATAGCGTGTACATGTCTGATCGACATTCGGGAGCGCAGGGTGAGGTGGGTGAAGAAGATCACGTGTATACACAGCGAGGCGGAAAAAAAGGCATAAACCACGCAGCCCTATGAACCATCCCGAACACGGTGCTGTTGTCGTTCTCTCGCCCCTCGTCCTCTCTTCTCAAGAAGTCATCAATTGGAATGCCTCCTGAACGTCAGAGTCCTTGTGAAAACACAACGTCGTTGACACTAGCCGTACAAGAGTAGCGATATCATTCGTCGCAAATGCTTAAAACCATGCGAAACTGCTTAATCATTTTTGCTTGATCTTTCTTCTTGTCCTTTTTTTTAGTGACACGAAAACCATTAAGCTCGTGTGCCTTGCTGTGATTGACACCTGAGGGTGCATAAACGGATAACTGCCCTCGGAGGTAAAGTTATTTGTGTTACCAACATTTCCGAAAGCCACAGTTCACACCCGGTGCACAGCCGAGCGAGAAGGGCGAATAATTTAAAGCAACTGCAAATCTTTTTTCTCACACAGATCTTTACAGCGAAGCTGTTTACCGATACGCTCCAACGTTACAATCGTGTCCGCAGACAGAAAAGTGCAAGCAAAAACTGTCATCATGAGCAATGGTTCATACCACCCTAAGCAACCTAAAAAATGCATCACAGAGAACACGTCGAAAACTTTGATCATCAATGGTTCATACCCACGGAAGTAATCGCTCATACCCGTGTAATCAAGCAAAAAATGCTATGGCTCATAGCCCGATATATCACAGTGTATCGCAATGTATATCGCAACGATCAGTATATTGCAGTAATACGAAGAACGTTTGCCAAAGTTTGCTGTTTTTCTCGTCGTCATATCGTAGGTGCTGTTCACCCCACAGCTTCGCTGTCCAACCACCTTCGCAGGGTGGAGCAGGTCCTGATGTTTTATGTACGTCATTGTTGTTTCAGTTTACAAATTTAACCGTGGGTAACTTACCAACGAGTATACAATGCTTCGTCGAAGTGGCCCCGGGTTTCCAAAACGGTCAAGTTACACAGTGTGCTCGGTTTCATGCATCACGAGAGCGATAAAAGCCGGGTCCGTATAAAAATTTAGTTGGATTATAAATTTTCACGTCACAAACCCCCATTATGAATTGAGCGGCGTGCCGTAGTGCATTGTTTGACCCATCTTGGGCTCTTTTAACCTTCACCTATATCAAAGTACCGGGGTGTGTTTTGCATCCCTGCTGCATTCAAATGCAGTCACCTCGGCCGGGAATCGAACCCGGCACGTCGCGCTTAGCAAAGCGACGTCGCAACTGCTATGATCCGCCGGGGCGCATATACCGCGCTTCTGCTGAAAATGATACGTTCTTGAGACAGGAACGCGTGAGGATAAAAAAATCATTAAAGAAATGTCATGAAGCAATGCTGCATAGCACACTGACCATTCAGAGGCCTACTTGGACATTGCAGCAACTTAAGCATGTTTTAAGCATTATTGATAAGCGTATTAATACACCAATTAGCAAGCGCAGTGCACAAGGACGAATTTCGTGCCCAGACTGACGGTGAAAGATGGGCACGACATGTGTAGTCGGCTTGTGGTACGGTATGAAAAAACATGTTTTTTTCATTATCAAGAAAGTGCTGACAGTTTTTTATTTCTTTTTGTTTAAAGTCATCATGCTTACATGCGCTTCAGGCCTAATAATAAATATTCAGAAATTCGTATAAGTGACCATTTCGTTAATTAACCTTATTAATTACCTATTCACTTAGCGCGACTACAAACATTATGCCGTCGGTCTCATTCGTCCAAGGCCTATTTCTACCGCACTACACCACACTATATTTAAAATTTGGTTCTATAGTTGTGGGAAACACCATGCAGAAAGACCTGAATTTAAGGCGAACCTTTGTTTGCCCTTAACACCCACATTGCAGAGTGCTGGTCGCTACTGTTTTGCCGAGCAGACGACGTCACTGGACATGTTCCACTGCCTATGCGCCACTGATTGTGCGCTCGAGTAGACAACTTCAGGCTGCCGGCTGCATGACAAGTCGACAAAAGCTTGGGTCGGTGGCGATGTGGGGCTCGGTATATGCCACTGTGGCCATCTAAGCGTATAGAAGCCCTAACTTTATTTTGATATGTGCCCCCCTTATCTGCGCACACGCCTCTAATTCACAATCTTCCCTCAACAAGCACCATATGTCACCTTTGTTCTCGTGACTCAGGCAGCTAACAGCAGCTAGGGACGAGGTCGTGTTCTTATCACCAATTACTGCCGCTACCTCGCTAACACAAACAAGCTTCGAGTTGAACTCCAGAAAACTGAAATGGATCTGCGTGTTTTTTTTCCGCAACGCTTCCCCCGTGTGTGACATAGTCGGAGTAACTCGGGTACGACTTTTCTTTTACCGCCTATTTTTCCACACATCTTTTTATTCTTGGAATTCCCTTTTTCCCTGCTTATGCACAAATCGCGTGTAACCGATGATATTCTTAACTTTAGCTGCACCTGATTACTCAGGTTTCTAGACCGTCATGCCCGGGGCCGAATGAGTTCAGATTCGCAAGTGTAACGCAACATGCGCGAACGCGGCGTTTCCAAATAGAGTATTAAAGCGCAGTGACGTACGGGCTTTATGTCACCTACTACGAGTGGATAAGCCTTCTCGGCCAGCGTATGCGCGGATTTGAATACAAAGCTTGTTGCTCCTCATTGCTGTGACAATTTCAATCAACTGTGTAGTGCGAGTTAAGAGCGTGCTTGCAACCCTGAATGTGACGTTTTTTTTTTTTTTCGTCCCAAAACCCAAGCATTTGGCACGTTGCAATACTTCAACAAAGGGCCCTTACATCCTTTCGATGCGTCTAACTTACATTTCGCCTCTAAATGCGAGCTAGTCTGAATACATTGTAAGCAACGCGGGATTCAACACCGTCGGCGCATCGCCAGTGAGCTGGCGCTGCGTTACGTTATCTGTGCTAAAAAGTGCGGAGCATGCACGAGAACCGTGAGGCCGTGCTGAACTGGCCTCGAACAAAGTGGAATCGAAAAGGGCAACGCAGGCTACGCACGCTACAGCGACAAATCGAGGACGAACAGAGTCGCGCTGCCCGAATTAGTGCCGAAACTGCGACCAAGTCGAAGAGGCCTGGCTTCCCTCTTTCGAAGCAAACACTGCGCTGTGCTGTGCCCGCAACGAAGCTGCAGTTCAAAATATTTCGCCGAGTTCGCTACACTCATTTCTTCCTATTTGTTTTGAACATGAAGCTTTAGCTAGGGCCCAACTCCAATGCTGCATATTCGAGCACAATTAAAACGCAGAAACGCTTTTCCGAGATAACCATTGGGCCTATTTTGAAGAAATCAGTTGCAACTCAGAGATAAAGTTACATTCTTGTGACTGTTCGAAGGGGAATTTAGATTTAGGGTTTTATTTTTCTTAAATGCGATTTTTAAAAATTGGTAAGTTTGAAAAAAGATATAGAAGCACGAAGTTTACAAATTTGAAGCTCTTCGCCTAGAACAAATATTGCAGTTCTGTAACCAGCATCCATTAGAACATCCAAAGCGGAAAAACTTGAGGTGTCAATTTATATTTTACGTTGTTTGTTACATTGCTCACAAGGGTTTCGGAAAAGTTCTAATCACAAAGTATTGGTCCGTAGTTCACAGCCATGTCTAATATATCAATTTTGTTCGCTTTAGATGTACTATAAGGTGCAATATGCAGAATTGTGATATCACTTGTCAGTGCTGAATTACAGAGTTACAAAATGGATAGTTTCATCATCTGAAAATATGCAATCATTGTCAATTTTAATAAAGGAAAACTACGGCCTCAATAATACATTCACAAGAACAGTCACTACCTTTTACCCTTTTCTTTAAAACACCACAAATATCATCATATTTGGTGCAGTGGTTGCCGAGAAAAGCGATTTCTCTTTTCCCCTGTATTTAGAAAAGAAGCCCCGAGCTAAAGCCTCCTCTTAAAAACACACCGCTAATGCAATGTAAACATATGCCCGTAGCGAATCTTTTGTGTGGTATCAATCCCTATGAAACGAAAAAATAAATGAGAAAGGAACGAAATCGCGCTAAAAGACACACACACACACACACACACACACACACACACACACACACACACACACACACACACACACACACACACACACACACACACACACACACACACACACACACACACACGCACGCACACGCACACGCACACGCACACGCACACGCACACACACACACACACACACACACACACGCACACGCACACGCACACACGCACACACAAAGAAAAAAAAAAGGGAGGAGGCGTGGGATAAGCGCTCACTTAAGCCTAAATCTCTCGAAGAAAGGCGTGTGGCGGCGGCTGCATGTAGGCACCACACATGGAAAGGAATGGGATAAATTCAGGCGTCAGTTTTTATAGTCGGTTCGCCCTGTTCGCCCTGTTTGCCTTCAGCCAAGCTAAAGCTATTGCGATTGCGTTGCCGCGCGTGCTAGTCCCGAATCGACCAGATCTCTGTCTCTCTCTCTTGTATTGTTATCCGCTATATATTGGTGTTGTTCATAGAGCTACCGTATCTATTAGCCTGTTTCACCATGATTTGTTTACTATAGAGCTGTGTTGTGAATTATGCAACATTTAGAAGAGAGCAAGTATGCAGACTGCACAAATGATTTCTTTGTTTCAGAACGTGCAACCTGCTTGTTTCTGAGAAACGACTGCTAAAACGAATACTCCGATGTGTTTGTTTCAATGTCAAAGTGGCTAACACAACATACCACTTGCCTCCACACGCAAATCATGGACACCGCTCCCACTTGATTCACAGTGTGTTGCTGTGAGCCGTGAAAGCACGTGAACAAAAATTAAAGTGCGGTGCAAGCGAGTGAAACATTAGTTATGTGTGTGTGTGTGTTTGTGTGTCGTGCTCGCGTGTGCGCGTGCCTTACCTAAAACAGAAAGTTATGCCGAGTCACTGAACGGAGTTGTGAATGAAGCTTTGGGCATCCTGCCGAAACAAAAATTATGAAAGAATTATGGCAAAATACGCGTACCTGACAAAAGCATAGCTGGCATTTAGGCTCATGCACTCACGACCGCACGCTTTGGCTGCCGAAACATAAATTTCGAAGGAATAAACGGAAAGCACGCGTATACGAGAAAAAAAAAAGATATCTGGCGTTCAGTCACATGCGATCCCGACCGCACGCTTTGGATAACTATATTTTTTATGAAATTGAAACAGATGCGGCTATTTTAATGCTGAAGGAAGAAAACGAACGAGCACAGTAACGATCCCTGCAAATTAAGACACACTGGCTCATGCTCTGCAGCTACTGATATTTAAAAGGCCCTCTCGCGGTAATTAGCGCTCGATGTGCGCAATGCATGAGCGAGTAAAATATTCTGCCCAGAACAAGAAATTATTCCGCAGACTTATCGAGAACGGAAATCGATGGTCGCGACTATAAACGAGAAAGAGAACGACTTCACGGACTCGCGCTGCAGCAGCGTCAAGAAGAAAGAAATGCCATCCCGCAGAAATATGTCGAAAGCGTTTCCCGGTTCCCGGGGATGGCCGTGACGTCAATGCAACGTCACGTCGCGCCGCCTCTCAACCTTGAACCTGAAAGCGGGACGCCCGGTTCCCCGGGCCGAATTCGAGAGGGAAAAGCTAGACAGCCGGAGAGTGCGCAAGCTGGCGTGCGATGTGGCCGTCGCACGTGTAGGGAACGGGGACGCCTAGGGAGGAGATTTCCCTGGTAACTGTGGCGGCGAGTCTGCAACCGGGTTTCGAACAAGGCCTGTCGCACGCTCAAGCTGCTGTTCAAAAGAAAGGAAGCACCGACGTGGAGTTCTTTCTGTGTTCCTTTCATTCTTTGCGGTCATATTCCCGAAAATACTTCTTGCATTGCTTGGAAGGGACCCCGGGAACGCGCTTTTTGTTGCGCGGCCTGGGTAACTGATGCGTGCCTTTCGGATATTAGGTGACGTTGCTATTAAAGAACACCGCTTGCACGAAATACAATTGAATGTGCAGAAAACTGTACCCATGGTAATGTCTTCACAAAATAAGTATGGTTAGACACAGCTTTCACTTGCCCATAGTAATAGTTGTTTTTTTCGTCGCATTGCCTCTTAAGCCGGTGCACTTCAAGTATATAGTGTCCCTGTGCATAATGACCCACCCACACGCACTCAGTGCTCACTTTCTCCCCTTTTCCTCTTTCTATTACCCTTTACCCCACCGCCAGTGTAGGGTTGTAAACCGGATGCTCTTCTCGTTGACCTCCCTGCCTTTCTTGTCCTTGCTTCCTCTCTCTCTCTCTCGTCGCATTGTACAACACAAAACCCTCGAAAATGGTGTTTCTTTCTGTTTCTAGGGACCCTCGTGAAACAACTGTCACAAATAGAATTTTTTGAGTTCAAGATTATAAACTTACACAGAAAGTTATCGCAGAAGAATCAGGAGTCCATAAAAGTGCAGATAATCGAGAGAAATTTGAACAACTCAAATGCCAAGAAGAATAGATGAACGGAGCAATGAACATCCAAAGTTCCAGAGGCATACAAAAGACTAACAAAAAAAAAAACAGTTGCGGCAGAACCCATCTCCCGACGACGCTTGACAACAGCGGGTTAGCATTGAGTTTGCGACAAAACGCATTGCCACCGTCGAAACTGTTTATGTGTGAGGCGCGTATAGCAGCAAGTCTGCTTCCTCCTTCGAGATTGCATAAGAACACCTGGCGCCATCTAGCGCCGCCGCCAAGAAGCCGGCGCGTTGCCTCCCAAACGCATGACACCCTGGTGCGTGGGAGCGCTGCGAAACGCCTCATGCGTCAACTGGGCTCCTCTCTGACGCTTCTTTCCAGACACGCCGCTCCATCTAGTGGCATTGCGCAGAAGCACGCGCGCGGCTTCCTAGACGAGGAGCTTGGTGCGCCGGTGCGTGCGAATGCTGGAAATGGTTCCCTCG
The DNA here is from genome assembly GCF_023375885.2 of Dermacentor andersoni. NCBI lineage: Eukaryota > Metazoa > Arthropoda > Arachnida > Ixodida > Ixodidae > Dermacentor > Dermacentor andersoni. Next base: position 56,961,755 of record NC_092823.1, read on the forward strand.
CTTGCTTGCGCACTCAGTGGCTCATAGTCAAGTAATCGAAGTTGGCGAGAGGTTCGTTGAAAAGAGGCAAATACCCAGTGCATTCTTGGCGCAGCTCGCTAAACGTTGGGGTGAAAGGCGTTTACTGAAAAGCGGCACAAATCCAGTGCATTTGTGCCGCAGCCTCCTAGTGCGTTGGGCTACATACGTACGGATGTACACACTGGCACATACTGGCACGTATGTATGTACACACCGGCACATATTCAGGGAAGAAAGTTAGTCCGATGGCCGGTCTTGAACCATGTTACACCAGCACGACAGTCTTATGCGCTAGCCATTCGATCACAGAATACGCAGTGACCTAGGTACGCGGGAAAACGGTTAGGTAGAAGCATACACAGATACAAACATACATAGAGAGATGGATAGCACTCGAAAATGCATGAAGAAACGCATGTGTAAGAAGAAGGAAATGGGAGGAACTCTTGTGATGTGAGCTCGATTCCGCTGAGCATCAGAGAAATTTAAGGGACGTTTTTCATCATTGCAGATCGGCACATGTTCAGTGACTAATACCTAGTTACGCAAGTTGGCGTCAAAGACGTTCGTTGAAGAGCGGCAATTTCATATGTACGTACGTATGTAGGCACGTGTGTATACACTGGCACATATTTAGGGAAGAAAGTTGATCCGTTGGTTGGTTTTGGAAGCCTGCTACCTCAGCACGACAGCGTTATGCGCTGACCAATCGATTACAAACTGCGCAGTGACCCAGGTATGCGGGAAAACGGTTAAATAGAAACATACATAGGTACAAACATACATACAGAGATGGATAATACCCAAAGAATGCTAATGCAATAAAATTGCGTCAAAATTTAATGCGTCACAAGCGAAGAAAAACAGAAGCGGTGTTATGCTCAAGGGCACTGCGTTGTTGCAAAACAAAAAATAAAAAACGGGACCTCACAAGACGCAAAAGAGAATAATAACAGGTAAATTGCACGCAGCATGCTTCATATTTGCTGTTAGCTCATTTCGTTGTTAAAACGAAAGCAGTCTCTATCTACTTCTACCACTTTGAACGGTTTGGACAAGCGCGCACAATAAACACTGGCACATACCTAGGGACCTACGTTGTCTACTAGCTTGGGCCACTAGGCATGTTCTGGCAGCTGCCTTGCCCCAGCCTACGACACTGGTTGTGTGCCCCAATCGACAACTTCGGCACTGTGTGTGTTATATTGGTTTGTACCTACTCTTGGCCCATCACGCAGAACCGATGTGTCCAGGCGATGAAAGAAAATGCATGCTTAAATAAATTAAATCGATTGCCTACCACCCGCAATTGACAACTCCGCGTACTGCGCTGCCGTCCAAGAATAGCCATTGCGAAGAAGTTGGAGCCGCGATGCAACACATATGGGGGTTGCTATGGAGATTTATTTTGGATGCAGTGATTGCAACGTGGTATACTGAGTGTCATGGTATCACTCGGCATAGTGGTTGGCCGCGAGATTTACACTTTGTGCATCTGCTGACGTGCCGATAGGAGTGAGCAATTTGGGGATGGCATGGGGACATGTGGGATATTACACAGGAAAGCTATCGCTGCGTTTCGCAGTGATGCCTTACAGTTCCTGCTACAATTTTCCTTTCACAGAGTCATGAACCAACTGCGAGGAACTAGGCTGTTGCATGTTCGAATGTACGACATGTGTGATGAAGAACTTGCGCAGCTAAGGAAATCCTACGAAAGAAAAAAGGGGAACGTAGATGCTTCGTACAGTTTAATTTTTTTTTTCACTTTAATAATTTCTAGGCACCTGTCGGGCATTTCACTAAGCCAAAATTTCTAAAATTAGGACACCAAGGGGAAAGCCTGTGTTAATTTAGATTGATAGTGAATTCTTCCGAAATGCTATTTTTTGCTAGCTTTAGGGTAATTAGTTGATTATTTGAAGAGGCAATTAAGCTCGAAGTTCCGTTTTATAAGTTTCACCTCGAAACCCTAGCGCCGGTAGGTCATTGTGACGCCACAAATATTAATTTAATGGAACTTATTTTTTTGTATTGAGGCAGTGGTGGTTCTGTAAAAAGCTTTTAAACCTTGCCCAAATCAGTGCCTACCGATTTACAATACAATGTAAAGAATCTTAACAAGCAAACAAACAAACAAAAGTTAGATGGACCCTTGCACACGCCGGAAAAATTTGTGACGTCATGGTTGGCTGGTTCCGGAACTTCAAGGTGGCGTTGCGGCCCGTCTTTCATTTTCGTTCGTCTTTTCGAGCTTATCAAGGCTTCTATTATGGTAGCAGCTGATATTTTTTATTCTAGAAGGCTAATTTGCTAATACGCCTCAATTAACTTTTCTCTTTAAATTCCTACGAAAATACTTTTCTATTTGTACTATCAAAGCACAGAACTGAATAAAAAAGAAAACAATAAGAACAAAAACAAGTCTTCAGTAGCGTAACGAACTAAGTTCTTCGCATGGAGATGAGAACGTAAGCTCGTTTTCTCATTACAGTTCTTCAACCAGAAAGTTAGCGCAGACGGCTGTGCATATAATTGCGCATCCGCATGCACTGGAACATGGAGAAAATCGTTAAGTGAAGAAGTAAGGAAAAAAGCCATTATTCCCTAAAAGTGCCGCGTGGAAGAAAAAGAAAGAAAATGAAAGGAAGCTAGAGGCCAATAAATGCTTTTGTTCTCTAGATTGCCTGCCGTAGGCATTTTATTTTCTTTTTTTTCTCTTTTACTTGAGAATGAAGTTTCGAAAGGATGTTTATTCATGGTATAGTGGTGACGGTTATCACTTTCCGTTGAAAGGTGTAAAAAATGCGAACGGTTAGAAATTCAAGCGAAAACAAGAAACAGGAAACCAATTATATAAGTTTCGTAGCAACGCAGGACGCGTTGATATGCTCCGCTATGTCCACATCAGAAGACCATTATATAAGTACGCCCTTACTCATGCAACCGCCTAGCCGCCCATGCGCGAAGACCTTTTAACAAACATAATGAAAGATAATAAATATAGCAATATAAAATGGCTAATAAAGATTGATGACGATAATAGCAGATGCTTGCGCTGCCTTTACGTTTCTGCGTTACCGTCGATTGTCCTATTAGACCGGCACAGTGGCGGTTGCTATGCGGGGCCATCGAAGTAAACGAATGATGAAAATCAGCGCAATAAAATAGACTGTGCTCTTGCGCTCATGAGGCAAAAGCATGAAAGAGCATGGCGTGGTAGAGTGGCAAAGTAAATCAGGGTTAGTAGAACGACTGGACAGTCGCGGACCATTAGAAGATTGCAATTCAAAGAAATATGCCAACTCGTGACTATACATTCTTGTCGTTCATTCTACCTCCATTACCATCTGGCCTACCTAGGTGCGACACAACCTTACTCCGTCGCTTGTGGAGGCAATGTATCGAGGCAATTTCTGCGTTCAGTCAACGAAGTTATCGTCCTTGATTGTGTCTTGTTGCGTAAAAAGCGATTGTTTTTTTGCTATCACCTTCAGGGGCTTTGTGCACAATTGTGCGCACCAAAATATTGCATCGAAAGCAAGCACACTGATGAGATTAACGTAATTTAAAGTATGTAGCATACATCTTGAAACGCCTCTGATTGGACCTGCGCTCCGAGTTTCAATTAACTGGGTTAAGTATTTTAGTGAAACGAGTTCAAAGGTACAACATAGAAGTGTTCGCACTCGGTGTCAGTATCCAAACTCATGGAGCGGTTTCTCTTCTGTCGTTAATGTTCACAATGCTTTGCATCGGGCTTCTTTTTCAAGTGGCATAGATTGGTGCTTTCCAAGTACGCTAGGCATGAACAAGTTCATGCTATCGCACGCAAGATACTTGTAAAGAGCTATCGCAAGAAGTCTAAATTGCGTAGACTTGGCAAAACTGACTGAAAAAAATTGAACTTACAATTTCTTTTGCAGCTGCACCCTTTGTGCGATTTCTGATCTAGATGATACGAGAAATGTGATGAAACCATATTTTCAAAGCACAAGAAATAATTCTTGCCTGCATAGCCAGATCAAATTAAAAAAAATGAAATGCTTGGTTTTTAGGGGCAAAAGCGTGATATTTATTTATTGTACCTTCAAGGCCCGAAGGCATTACAGAATCTGAATATTGGGCTCGCCGTAATAGGGGTTTCGTAATATTTTCGCCCATCTATGGAGTTTCTTGACGTGGCCATAATCCACGGTACGCAAGCACTTTCGGCTTGGGCCCCCTTCAGGATGCAGCTGCCGTGGCCACTATCAAAACCGTAAGCTGGAGCTCAGCAGCACAGCTCCATCTACACTTGGCCGGATAAGAGGTCAAAGCGGAGCATCGCACGGCAGCTCGGCAGGCTGATGCTCAAGCCGAGTTACTATGTCAGCTCGCGTTAACGGGAACATACTGCAGTGTTTTTATATGTCTGGGACAGCAGAACGGTGTTGATAAAATTGGCGTCATTTTCTTATAAATTATGGGGTTTTACGTGCCAAAACCACATTCTGATGATGAGGCACGCCGTAGAGGAGGACTCCGGAAATTTCGACCGCCTGGGGTTCTTCAAGAACACGGGTGTTTTCGCATTTTGCCCCCATCGAGATGCGGTCGCCGTGGCCGGGATTCAATTCCGCGATATCGTGTTCAGCAGCCCAGCACCATAGCCACTGAGCAACCACAGGGGGCGGCGTCATTTTTTATTTCGTGAAAGCTGATAGTGACAGAGTGCTTTTAAACCACTTGCGTATAGTCTCGCGTGCCTCCAGCGTTATATCTGTGTCGAATATCCTAAGTTAACGCTTCCGAATCAACCTTGAAAGGTCTGAATGCGATATGCGTTACACTGTGCGAAGGGTCACACAAGGATATGCATACGCAAGAAATGACAGAACAATTATTGGATGGTCCGCAAAGGAGACATCGCGCATTAGAAACATTGAAAAGGCGGGAGCACAAAAAGGAAAGACGTGGACGGAGACCCGCGACAAGGACGAGCGCTGAACCTCCAAGGACGTTATTGTGTATGGTTCGGGAAAATATACGCGCTGTCCGAGCCAGGCGTTATCACGTGCGCATGCGTCAGTATGCCAGCTCTTTGTCCGCAAGTGTGGTCGAGGCCACGCTGATTTATTTATTTATTTATTTATTTATTTATTTATTCATTTACTTCTTTTTCATACCCTCAAGGTACGATTGTACATTGCAGAGGGGAGGGGCAAAATAAATACAGAGGCAAATCACAAAATAAGGAAGGAAGGCAAAGAACATGGCAAAAAACATCGTATACAAAATAAGAATAGTAAATAGAAACTTGTAAGCGTGGCAAAAATACATGGCGCAACAAAAAAAGAAAGGAAAGAACATACGATGTAAAAATACAAGCCATACTGTAAAATTAGGGCATAAAAGCAGTTATACAGAACAAGCCAACGCAGCATTAATTTATAACATGAAGCTTTGAAGTGTGCTTTTGAAGTTATTGGTGTCAGTTATGCTTGTAAGTAATGCGGGTTAGTTATTCCAATCTTTGCTCGTTTGGGGAAGAAATGAATACGAAAAGCCGACGGTGTTGTAGTGCGGAATGTTTACCTTTTGGCGGTGGTCTCTGCGAGATGAAATGTATGGTGGTGGTTGAACAAAGATAGAACGTAAATATGTGTTCTGGTAGTAGATTTTATGGAAAAGACATATGCGAGATAGTTTTCTACGGGTTGATAACAGCGGGACGTGAAGGAGAGCTTTCATGTTAGTGGCGCTCGCAGTTCTTTGGTAGTTGGTGAGAATGAAACGGGCTGATCGATTCTGTATTGCCTCTAGAGACTGTATGAAGGTGTCATGACCAGGGTCCCATACTGATGATGCGTACTCTAGTTGTGGACGAAGTTCTGTACAATAAGAGTTTTAGCGATGATGGTGCTTGAGAAAATTTCCGACGAAAGTATCCCAGTGTACGAGTGGCCTTAGATGTTATGTGATCAATATGAGTTTTCCGAGATAGATTGCTGGCAATGTGAACTCCCAAGTATCGATATGACGTTACACATTCTAGTGGGATGTTATTTAGCGTATAGGTGGGGCAGAGCACGTTAGTACGAGAAATCCTCATAGTTTTACACTTTCTAATGTTTAATTCCATGCGCCACGTACGACACCACTCATTTATGTTATTGAGATCCTCCTGAATTAGTAGAATATCTGAAGAATTAGTTATTTTACAATACAAGACGCAGTCATCCGCAAATAGACAAATGTTCGAGGAAACGTGAGTGGGCAAGTCAATAATATAAATTAGGAATAATAAAGGACCGAGCAAAGGCCCTTGTGGGACGCCGGAGTCAACTGGGGCTAAAGGTGAGTTAGCGTCATTACTGGTTACAAATTGAACGCGTGATGTCAGAAACGCGCGGATCCAATTAATTACGGAGGGGTCTATGCTTAGAACACCTAATTTATGAAGAAGCAATGCATGGTTCACTTTGTCAAACGCTTTAGAGAAGTCGAGAAATATACAGTCTGTTAAAAAACCAGAATCTAAATTGGAATGTAGGGCATTAGTGAAGAGGATAAGCTGAGTGTCACAGGAGAAGTTTTTACGGAAGCCATGCTGCATAACTGTGAAGAAGTTGCTATTTTCATGAAAATTAACCATATGCGTGTATATTATATGTTTCATAAGTTTGCATGGTACAGATGTAGGTGAAATAGGTCTATAGTTCTGTGGATCATGGGTTGGTCCAGTTTTGGGAGTGGGGATTACTTTGCCAATTTTCCAATCATACGGTAAGGTGCCAGAGTTGTAAGATTGTGAGTAAATGCATTCTAGTAGGATTGAACAGTATTCCGCTGTGTTTTGTAAGAATATAGTGTTAATTTCATGTACCCCACATGATGCTTTAGGTTTTAATTTTTGTACTATGACTGATACCAGTTGAATCGAAAACGATGGGATCCATGAAATGGTAGTTAGTTGATTTTATCTCGGGCATCGGATCAGGGGTCTGAGTTGATGAGAATGACTGAGTGACGGTATTGTTAAGCACAGTAGAACACAATAGGTTATGTACTGGGTCCCCAGAAGTTGTTAGCAATGATATTCCAGTTTTATGGTTATTTCCTCATATGGCTTCCCAGAATCTACCTACATAGCTGCCCAAGTCTAGAGATAGGTTAAGTTTCTGCGACTTCCCGTGTCACATGCGTTTTGCTCCTCCTGGTTACGGAAGCGTTTTCAAAGCTGCGCGAACAGTCCTTGCAAGTTAGACAATGACTTGCCAGTAAATCTTCAAGATCTTTTCCTTCACGAGCATTTCTTTACGTTGTTTGCGTGCTCCCTTAGCGTATCGCGAACACATCTCCCAGTTTGGACAAAGCACACTTTTCCGCACTTAGACGGAATTTCATAGGCTACATCTTCTACTCATTCAACAAAAGGCCGTCTGTGCATTTTGCCGCAGTCACGCCGTTGGGTTGCCGCCGGGGGGGAGGGGGGCAGAGAACACGATTTGCACGTCGTAGCACTGGGCCACCTTTTTCAGATTGTGCGACAGCGTGTGAACGTAAAGTATCACAGCTACTTTCTGCCTACGCCGTGCGCGAGCTTGGCAGGTTTGCGGCTTTCTGCGCATCTTCTTGAGAAGGCCCTCTGCGACCAAAATGAGGAGGCGCTGAGAATACCCGGCGCTCAGCAATTTTTCGTCTTGATTATTGAAGGCATCTGAAATACGGTGCGTGCAAGATTTGCCCCGGGCGTTCTTTAGGCATAACGTGGTAATAGCTCGTTGCACGAGCTTAGTGTAAACGGACTTGAATGGCAGAAGTGGTTTGTCGAAGCGCGGTTAATAGCTCCAGCAGACCCCATCCCATTTAAGCTTGAACCGGACATACAAAAATCGGATTTGGTAGTTGACTGGGAGTTCATGGTGAAGCGGGTTCATTACATCTTTGAACATAGCCTCCACCTTTCTGCTTTCCATTTATTGGTCTGCGCTTTGTAATTGAAAAAAAACCAGAAAGCCATCAACAAAGTGGAAGACCTTAAGAACATTCTTGCCTGTGAGCAAGGCATGTATGAGACGACCGAAATGAGCAAGTACTAAGCCACTAAGGGCTGGGGCAATACAGGAACATATCCATACACCATGCTTTTGCAAGTGCGCTGTCCCTTCAAACCGGATGTACGGCAACCGTAAATAACACATTAAGAGTTCTAAAAACCCGCTAACTGAGACCCCAGTAGCATATTGTACAGCAAGGGAACCATTATGTACTAATAAGCCCAATTTTCCACGCATTATAAACTATTATGAATATAGTGTCGATGGATAGCTCTAACTTTTACTTGTATTTGCGCCAGCACCAGACGAATTTATTTAGCCGTGCGCGTTTCTTTCGCGATTTCCTTGAGTATATATGATACGCTTCATACCAAATAAAACCTTAGTTTTAGCATCTGTGTTGACGTCGAAGTTTCTTGTTCAAATATTTCTTTTCAGGCAGCGTGATGTGGCGTGGTCACACACGTCTCCTCTAGCTTGTGTTACTGAAAGGCCGGAGTGCAAACATATGAAAAAGATGGAACGAAAATGACCGCACAAACGCCGACTACCAACAGAAAGGTCGCATGTGGGTAAAAAAAAAGCAAGTAAGGAAACTTACGTACGCACGCCCAAGGAAATTCTAGTAACGGTCCGGCAACATTGGAGTACACATGCAATTGCAACAGTGAAATGCAAAATTACGCATTGTTTCGCCAGTCAATTATTCTGTGACTCTCGATCCGGTCTATCCAGCATAAAAGCCAGCGCAGCTAAAAAAGAACATTTAAAAGGAGTGTTCTTTTTTGCATAGCTATTTCGAACGTGTTCTTCTCTCCGTAATATTGCGAAATTTGTTGTCTATCAGAGTCTGTCCGACACTCGCACTTGCGAGAGTGAACGATGATAACGTGCTTTCTCTCTTCGTGTTTCGCCTTTCGCGCTAAGTGCTTCATGATGCGAGGATACCCATTGTCCCATCTGTCAGTACTTCTGCGGCAAAAATAAATGGGAAAATCTGCGGCCACCGCCGGGGACAGCAATACTTTCTTCCAAGACAAAGGTGGAATTCATCGCGGAAAGAAAAGAAGCACGGGCGTTGTCAGTGCGAAATTGGAATTTCAGGTAAGGAGCGCCTGCGGCAAGGCGAAAAAGGTGAGAAGATGAGAGAAAAGAACGTTCCCGGAACTTTCGCTTGGCTTTCCTAATTTTCTTCCACGTTTTCTCCGGCCTAAGTGAAATGCAACGTGGCAGACGGAACAAAATAAGAAGGGAGAAGTTTGGAAAGATAACCCCCCCCCAAAAAAAAAAGAAGAGAGAGCCCTGGACTGCATCACTGAATCAATTCGAACGTTATAGAATAATAGTTCCGGAAAATTGCTAAATGGTACGAAAAAAATGTGCCAACGCAAAGGATTGAGTCCGCGACCTCGAATGATTGTGCGCCTACTCTTTCGTTGTTATTTCAAACTGAAGTTCGCAGGACCTATTCCTATAGTTCGTAGATGTTTCCTATTCGACGTTTACAAATTTCGCACCAATATTTTCCCCAGAACTTCGAATTTACCTTTATAAATAATTTAGGCAGTGTTTACTAATTACGCAACTAAATCGAACGCAACAAAATTTTTATTTGCTGCATAGGGTAGCGAACAACATGCTCTTATTCACGTCTTCCTATACCATACCCTAATATCTTAGAAATTCTTAAATAAGACAGGACGCATTGCTGCAGGAAAGGGGAGCCGCTCTGCGCTCACAGCAAAAGAAAATAATCAAGTCGGGAGACTGGAGCCGCCTGAATAAATTTGTTGTGTTCAGAAAACCCGAAACTGTTAGCGAAACAAATGATGATCTCAAGAAGAATGTGCTGCAGGATGTCTTCCATGAACGTCTCGGTGTCAAAGTTAAAACTGTGAAGCTGATACACAAACTTGGACAGAAGCGTGTGGGCAAGGTGCGCTTGGTGACCATAAGGTTTTTGACTATAATGTAAAGATTGATTGATTTGGGAACTGCAAGAAACTAAAGGGCTGCGAATATGCGTTATCAAATGACTGTTCTCAGGTGACTTTAGAAAAGCTTTAGAGACTCTGAAATAGTGCGAAGGAAGAAAAGGAAAGAGGCACGAAAGTTCGGCTCAAACATGACAGCGTTTTCACTGAGTAAGATATATTCGTCTCGGATGAAGAAAATGACTGCCGCGCCAAAGCAGAGCGGGCGCTCGCAACTGAAAGTGAAACAGTGATAGTGACAGTGTAGAACGGAAGAGCGGAATTTCACGTTTACAAACGTCAATGCACGTAGTCTCCTTAATAAAACTGCCGAACTTGAACATATTATACTTTATCAGCCAGATGTCCTCGCAGTTACAGAAAGAAGTTGCGCCCTGAAATTGCTGACAGTGAGATAATGCCACCTACCTACAAAATGATTCGAAAGAATCATGATTCACGTGGTGGCGGTGCTGCACTTCTCTTTAAAGAAGAAATCGAATTTGTGCCATTGAAAGGATGTCCTAGCACAGAAAGCATGTGGTGAAGGGTAAACCTTGGCGTTTTTGCGCGTGTCATGGCAGCAGTTTATAGGCCTCCCAACGCCTCTCTCATATTTCTTGGGTCACTTCAAGACTATCTCTTAACACCTGTATCTACCTATGCAAGAGTAATCATTGCAGGTGATTTCAATTTGCTGAATGTCCTTAGGGAATCACTTGAGGCAGGCAAAATTGATGCTAAACACAGTGAAGCAATGCTGGATATTACTTGTAATTATGATCTCACACAAATCTTTAAACATACAAGAAGGATAGGAATAACCATCAAATCAATAGCGGACTTGGTTTTTGTAAGCAGTAAAATAAATGAATACGACGTGTCCGTTAAAGAAGGGCTTTCTGAGCATATGTTTGTCTTAATTTCTTTAAACAAGCTCAGACCACAAAAACCTGAACAAAGACGAACAATTCGTGTTAGAGATTTTTCGAACGTTGGTGATGTAAGCATCTTAAACTATTTCGAAACGTCTTTGGACTCATTTGATCTGGAGGATGACACATTGTGATCTATTGCCTACAAAGGTTTGTTCCTCAAAAAAATAACATAGTAAGAAAGCTTTATCTCTGGATAAACCGTGAGATTATCCAAATAAAACGTAAAGTATAACGCAGAAAACTCGAGCGAGAAAAGTGGACAAATGGAATCTGGCGCCTTTTTTTTGATGCTTAACCCTTTACTGCACAATTTTTTCTTTTGCCATAAAATTATTCATGTCGTTGCAGGGAACCATAACAATAGTTGTACTAATAAAAAAAATATATTCAGTGGACTTTTACAGTTTGTATCGGCAGAAGAAGGGTACGTTGCATATTTGCAACAACGTGCACATAAAGAAAAAGTTAAGGAAAGCCCGGGTTATTGTATTTCAAACTGTAACATTTATTTACATGACAATCAGCAAGGGGGAACACATCGTACAATAGAAAGCTATTTCACTTGCTTGCTTGAAAAGGTTGGTTCTATACCTTGAGCAGTAATCAGTAAATAATGAGAAACGGTGGACTCATTTTGTAGTGTGGTACACAAAAAAGCAATTGCTCTTGTTTGTGGAACAGAGATGCACTCCACACTTAACGCAGTAGCTCATGCAGATTCCTGTGCAGCCAGGAGGCTTGCAGCGCTGCCACTTCTTGCTCCAAAGAGCCCAGTGACCAACCTGAGGAAAGCAATGAAAATAATGAGCACTGAGGCAAAGCTTCCTAGATGAGAAATAATACATGATCTAGCCTGAAATCCTGAGTTGGAGTTGATGGTCCCTTTTTTTTCTTCTCATCAGAGGCTTGTACTATTCACTCATTGCTAGGCCTTCCTTGCTTTTTCAGCGCCGTCTTCCCAGCCTTGCAGAGTGATGCAGCCAGGTCCATCCTGAACTCAGCCAACGGAAGTAGCCTTTCAGTGTACTGATCGCGTTTTTTCATGACGTTCCTCTTGTAAAGCAACCAAGCATTTACAGCTGTCAAGTCAAGAATGTGCAGAAAAACACGAAAATAATATCTTTTCGACCTCAAGTAGGGACAGTAAATGGAGATGAGGGAGTTGAAAACGTCGACGCCTCCCATGTGCTTATTGTAGATGGTCATCACTGCAGGCCATGGTATCTCACTCTGCTCTTTTTTTTTTACGATTATACCTTGATGCACTTGTAGCAGGCTGTGTTCCAACAAAGGAAGAGAGCAAAGTCACTGCTCGGGTATCTTGCTACCTTGTGCATGACAGTTCAATTCCATCCACAACCGCAACCCTCTCTTCAAAATGTCCTCTTCCTTTTTTTTTTCATTTCTTGCTCGCTAGGCAGGCTCACTGCAGGGACCCGGTTTGTCCGCACAGTACCAATGCAGTGTACAGAGTCTTTTTCTAGGTACACCTGCAAACTTGGGCAGTTGAAATATTTGTCGAAGTACACTTTGTGGTGTACGCCTCTCGGAATCATTCTACTCAGGCGAACAACAACATTTTCACTCGCTCAACAGTCAGGCTCTCCTGAAAGTCCTTGCGCCGAGTTCTCCTGTCCGGTATACACCTCCAATTTGTAGGAGAAGCCGCTTACACCAGAGAGCACGAAAACATTGTAATCCCATTTTTTGGGCTTCTTGGGACAGTACTGCTTGAGAGAGCTTCTACCTTTGAAGGGTATCATCTGTTCATCAATAGACAGATGCTCTTCAAGAGGCACAAGCGACAACTGTTCATTGATGGTATCAATGAGAGGACACACTTTCGCAAGCCGATCTCTTCCTGGCGCGCCCTTTGGGCCAAGAGTACTATTGTCAATGAAGTGGGTGTTATGCTTCAGTTTTTCAAAGCGACCCACAGGAAAGTTGTCAGCCACTTGGCTAACCCTGATTTCTGCACTCCAGTAGCCCTTCGAGTTCCTCAGTTGAGTGATCGACATCCACATGCGGCACGTCCCAATAAACACTCCCATCTCTTCTGCGGTGGTACAAAAGGGCTGACTCACATCTTTCTGGAGCGAAACGAATTGCTCTGATCTGCAATTAGCGAAATCAGCGAGCCGTGGAAGAGAAACTTGAAGTATTGGAATGGTGTCTCTAGTTGTGAAATGTACTCTGGGAGTTCACTTTGTCCAGAGAACTGAACTGTCTCCGGATCTCTCACTAGATTCGCCTTCTTCCAAATGATCCTTCTCTTAGCTTGTATAAAGCGGTGGTCAGGTGTTGTGCCATTTGCTGTACCTTCGTCCTCGTCGGAGCATGCACTCGACTCGCTTGTGCTGTCACTTAGCTTTTCGAGATCAGGTTGAACATCTGCAGCCCAAACAGGCAGCGATATACAGGGAATAAAATAAGCGGTAAAACAAAGCGAAATGCAGATATAGAACACAAGGTGCCTCTGTATATTGAAAGAAGGCGGAACCACTATGCACGGTTTCTTCGCGTTATAACCAAAAATTTAAAACGCAGGAGCACAGACATAAGGGTGAAGCCGTAACGATGTGAGACAGCAGAGCGCGCGCACACACACCCTGATAAAAAAAGTCGGGCATTCCACCAGGCAACACATTCCACACACGATAAATCCAAACAGACTTACACTCGGGGTCGTCGTCCCTCCCGGAAAGTTCGCTGTCTTGGCTATCTGACGGAATTGCTCGGCAATAATAACGTTTAGAATCCATTTCTAGTTCGAGAACAAAAATCAAACCCAGTGAGCACGTTGTTGCAAATACGCAACGTAGTAACTTTCCGTCGCGAGAAACAAACTATTGCTAGAAAATAATGTTTTTTGCCATCTAAACGATTAGGAGGATCTATTACACAGCTTAAGATTTTTTTTCCACGGGTTATTCCGTTCAGAAAGGCGTTTATAACTGGCAAAACTTACCTGTATAGCTACGTGCTGGCGCGAGCAGCGTCCACCATATTTGTTTGGCTATAGTTGCGCAGAATGAACACAAAGGGCAGAAAATAAAGACGCGTTTTTCAAAATATTGTTGCAGAAATGCAACATCGTGTACAGGAAGAACCAACTGAACTTAGATTTTGTTTTTATGGCCGTTTATCGGTATGTTGCATATATGCAACAAGGTGCAGTAAAGGGTTAAACAGAAGTGGGTGGCAGCGAAAGAAGAATACTTTTAAGAAAAGCTCACCCAATTTATGAAAGCTTCCCCACAGTGTTTTTGGCGTCACCTTTCACTCTCGTATGAAAAATAGAGGTTCATTAAAACGAATGGTTGTTTTATTGCCCACCAATCAGAAATCGCCAACAGAGGCGAATGCTTATTTTTATTATGTGTTCAGTCTTTCTACTTCTTCGCCTCCGAATTTTAGTACAGGAAGGTGCGCACCGCCGTCTGAAATGCCGGATCTTGTTTTGACTGAACAAGGTGTATTTTCGCTGCTACTTAATTTATATCCAAAAAAGTCGTCTGGCCATGATTATATTCCTGATGAGCTTCTGAAGCAATATGCTGAGTGGGCATTTAAATGTTTACTAGTCATATTTGGCACTTCTTTAGAGCAACATTGCTTGCCAACTAATTGGTTACAGGCTAGAACATTATCAGTGTACAAATATGGAAATCAGGCACATTCCTGATGACTACAGACCTATGTCTATCACTTGCACCTGTTCCAAAATACCTGAGCGTGTCTTGACAAAGTTCCGATCCGAACCCCTTGAGGACAAGAAGAAGCTGATTCCCAATCAAGATGGTTTCAGACGGAAATTATCTGCTGTTAGCCAATTTCTAGAAACACTAAAGCAATGAATGACAGAGATCAACTGGACGCAATTTGCTTGGACATGTCCGAAGCATTTGGCCGTGTTCCACATGAAGAGCTTGTTAATAAGCTGTTTGACCTTAGTGTAAACAAAAATACTGCGTTATGGTTAAAACTATACCTCACTAACAGAACTATGTTCACGGAGGTAAACGACTCAAAATCTGACGTTCTGGGGTACCCTCTGGCGTCCCTCAGGGATCTGTGCTAGGTCCCATATTATATCTTATGCTACATCAATGACATTGCAGTTTCTATCCTACCCCATGTTACAGTCCGCCTATTCGCGGATGATTGTTTAATTTACTCCGTTATCTCTAAACAAGAAGACCAGTTCACATTAAATTCTGCATTGAACACTATTATTAATTGGTGCACAGCATACGAAATAAAAATTAATTATGCTAGAACACCACAATCTACAATTAGAAACAAAACCAAAAACGTATTCACTTTTGATTATGAAATGATTATGAATGATTATGGGAGTATTTAACACGAGTCAACCATTTCAAATATTTAGGCGTCACCATATCATCAAATCTAAGCTCGCATACACATATCGGTAACATATGCTCTATACCCGAAACGAAGTTGTCATTCATTAGATGAAAATTAAGCCTTGCTTCTACAAAAGCAAAACTAACTGCCTATCTTGCACTGGTACACATCTACAGTGGAATATGCGAGCGTCGTACGGGATCCGCATCATACAAACCAAGTTGATAAGATTCAAAAAGGTCAGGGAAGGGCAGCTAGGTTCATTTTATATAATTATAAATTTAGAGATTCAGTGAGGGGCATGCTCCTAGAGCTAAACTTACCTTCACTTTCATACCTAAGAAAGGTTGCCAGGGTAATATTTTTATATCTGTTCTATCTGTTCTATAATTTCTATATCTATGTATAATCACTTCAAACTAAAGATAAGCCCCTACTTGAAGCAGCGTTCCTCGTGAGCTGTGAGAACTTCTCACAAAGATCAGATTACACTCATGACGGCCCCAATTAACTCCTTGAAGCACTCTTTCTTTCAAAGAACAATAGCGGAATGGAATTCCTTGCCTCAGGACCTCTTACAAGCAGGGAACCTGCTGAATGTCCAATATTGTTTGACCCGTTACTTTTCTGAACAGAAATTCTTGTCATTTTCATGTCTTTCTTCTTATGTCTTTCGTGGAAGTTCCGATTTTCACTGGATTGAAAGCTGCCGCACTGTTGCGATTATTGGTTGTTAAATATGTTGCATCTGCTGCCTGTATCAGCAGAGTCGCTGGACGATTGGGTTATGGTGGTTGCGTGTTTCCATTTGGTTGAACTAGGTTTGTATAAATGTTGTACTTGTGATTGCTGGCGATTGTTGAGTTGTATCTGCATTCTCTGTGTATAAGCCTGGAAGGACTGGGAGATCTCACTGCGTTCCGTGGACCCGGCAAGGCAGAACATCGCCGCTAGCCGCGCTGCCAGCGTCATGGATATGGTAAACATGAATGCTTGAGTGTAGTGAGGTCGTGCGGGAACCCAGGGGGCCTGACAGGTCCCAAATGCACTGTCAAAATAAAGTGTTTCCTCCTCCCCCTCCTCTTCCTACTCCATGCAAATGACAAAGCTACCCGGGCGGCCGCGCGGACTTCCCGGAGAAGAGCGTGCCCCCTCTCCCTACCCTCCACCCGTAGCCTAGCGCGCGTCGATATACGGCGCGCTTTTTCCCCGCTTGTGTGCGCGAGATTGAGCCGGGATGACCGGCTGAGCCTGGCATGCTTTCACTCAGTTATCGAGCATATGGTATGTGGGGATAATTTTATCGCCCTTGTACTTTATACGGACTCATGCGGCGATGGCAGAAACATGCCCGGACTGTCCGTATAATTGATTTCGCAAGAGAATTTCTAGAATGGCAGTGCTTTCAAAGATTCAATTAAATGTGTCGACGTAAATTTTTAAAATGTAAAGCTAGACCATAATTTTGGTCGTTGTTTGTGCTCTACGCTAGCGACGTTATTTATTTATCTATATATTTATTTATTTATTTTATAATGGAATTTATTGGCCGGTATCGGCAGGCTCAGTCACGTAGCGTCTAGCGCAGATCAGTACAGCATAACTATAAAGTCGCGCAAGTGCGAGTTGCAGCAACAAGTGTTTAGTATTGTTTCTCAGCAGTAAAGCGGCAGAAGGAATGCTCGGGCTCTTTTCGTTATTACAACCTATCTTATGTTTTAGAGGTCTTTTCCGAAAATTCGTGCAGCACTTTTATATGAGATAATTTCACAAACTTTAAAATACACAAATATGTTCACCTTCATAGTCCCCATTATACTGAATAACATGGTTACAACTCTTTCTCACTTCTGAGACATATCCTTGGAACTCTTTTTCTGCTGAGTGCTTCAGCAGCGTTGCCATTTTCTTTTGCATTGTCGTCATATCACTGACATACCACCACGGAAGCATCAATTTCATTTTCGGGACCACAAAAAAGAAAGTCACGGGGGCCCATATCCGGTTAGTATAGTGGGTGCTTCAGCAAGCTGATAGAATCAGCTGCCAAGAACTCATGCCTTGTAAGTGTAAAGTGCGCTGGAGCAACATCGTGTTGTGTAACCTAGTGTCTCTCTTTCGACAACTTGCTTGCATGCGGAGGAAACAATCTGTCACACGATTAGGAGATCCACGTAGAAAGCTGCATTGAGAGTTTGTCCTTCGGATACGAACGCGTGGTACACAATTCCATGGCAGTCAAACAACACAATCAACATGATTCCGCAGGGGCGTATGCGTCAGCAGGCGTTTGGTGTGTCGCGACGCCACGTACCCGAGCACACGAGGGTCGATACCTTCCTGGTGTAGCCGTGAGTGCTTGAGACATGTCCGGTGAAAGGGGGGATCCTGGGGGTTGAGTTGATGCCGGTTGTTCGGACCTTTAAGGCCCCCGGTGGAGGCAACACACCTCTTTGGCTTTACAGAGACGCACCACGGAGTGACCCACCCTGGGGAAATTGGCAGTCGCCTTTTGCTGTTCCCCTCTTCAATCTTTTCTTTGCCTATCGCTTTCAATCTTTCCTGCCCTGTGCTCAATTATTCATAATTCCGAATTTCCGGGTGGCAAGGGTTAACCGTGTGTAATAATGCAGACATATTCACTAGGTTACAGTGGCGGTGTACAGCTGGCGTCGGCAGATTTCTCGGAACCCGGAGCATTCCCTTGTTGCAATCGGTGGCGGGTGCCTACCACCGCCTCAGAACAGAGGTCGCACCGAAGCAACATTCCAGTTATTTTTCAAATGAAACCAAGAAATATTTCCAAAATACCATGTTCTTCACAGTTAAGGCAACACAACCGTAAGAAAACTGTCACCATTCCTAGTTTTTAAATGCCTAGCAAATGCGATTGGACCTTGCTACAAAGCCTCAAAGATGGCTAGAGCAGACCTACTCCTCGAACTGACCGAAAAAGATCAACTTGAAATGGTCACTGAACTCACCAGTATCGGTGACATAAAGTTCACAAGCTCTCCCCAAAGCTCACTGAACACAAGCAATGGAGTTATATCAGAAGACTTCCCGAAATTCAGTGACGAAGAGCTCTTTAAAGGATTACAGAAGCAAAGCGTAATTAAAGTACGAAGAATTCCACTACGACGAAATGACCAACAGATCCCCACGAGACATGTCATCTTGATAGCTGGTTCAGCACTGTACCCGGTTCACTTAACGCAAGATATTTGAAAATCAACGTCACACCGTACATACCGAACCCGAAGCGGGGCTTCAAGGGTCGGAGGTTCAGGAGTGCATCACAATCATGCAGAGGCAAAGTAACCTGCGCGAAGTGTAGTGCAAATGACCTTCCTTCTGATAACTGCAATGCGCCCATACAATGTGTCAATTGCAAGGGCGATCATCCAGCTTCCTCACTGAGCTGCTGTTGCGGGAAAAGAGAAAAAAGAATCGCAGTCAGTGTAAAGAAAAAAAATCTAATTCTATGAAGCCTGGAAAAGGCTAAGGCACTTACCTGAAGGAAGCTATGCCAGTGTGACGCTGCAGGAGTCAGCGCAATACCAGTTTCACGAGTCCACAGGGTCCACGTCCGGCATTCCTGTAGAAACACCATTGTGGTCGTCCCGAAAGCCCCAGCGTCATTGACGCCAAAAGATCCGCGCTCCGTGGAGCCCGCCATGAAGGACAAATTTCTTGCAACTGCGCCGAAAAATGAAAAGGTTACCGCCCTTGATGAGAGTAATGAACCTTTTCATGCATGTCACCTACAACTTGTAACTTCACAAACATTAGAAAATATTTTCAATTACATTAAAATGGTTTCGTCATTCCCTGCAATTGCAGAGCCCTAATCCACAATCCAGGTGACATCAAAGACAGCATAAATAAGTTATCGCCAGTAGTATTCTGCCTTATAGATACGAACTTAGGCCCAAAAAAGACACTTTTTTTTGAAGGTTTTACCGTTGCACGAAAGGACCGCAAACACTGAGGAGGTGTCGCTATTATTTCCACGGTGGCATCTCCACACCGAAAGCTTATTAAGTGCTCCGTACGATGCTGCAGCTGTCATCGTTTTATTAAAGACTGTCACCATCTGTTCACTGTGCATTCCTCCTCATATCCCTTTCACTACTCGAGACCTGAAAAATTTAGTGGACCTGCTGCCGGAGCCTCTTTTTTAGTAGAAGATTTTAATGCTTACTGCACTTTTCCGGGAAGCGATAAAAATAACCAAAGATGGCAACTTATCGAAGATTCTATTTCAAGAAAGAACATCTGTCTTTTAAACTCAGGTGCGTCAACATATTTTTCACCAAGTTCACGTAATTTCAGCTGCCGTGATTTAGTATTTTGCTCACCGGAAGTTGTTGCCTATTTAAAATGGGAAGTACTGGTCACTTCGTACGGCAGTTATCATTTTCCTGCAATAATCAAACTCACATCAACTCTACCCATTATATCTAATAAACCGCACTGTTGGAAATTAGAAATGGGAGACTGGTTTGTTTTAACAGAAAGTGCCAGGCTGGAGGAGCTAATCTTGACAGACCTAATCATTGACAAAATAATAAAAAATTTGCTAAGTGTATGATTATCGCAGCTCAAAAGGCTATTGCTCAATCTTCTGGCATTGTTTGAAAATCGTTGGTGGACACATGAATGAACCGAAGCAACAAGGCAGCAAAATAAGGCCTGGGGAATCTTGCGTCGATACCCAAGTCATAGCAACTTTCTGAATATCAAACAAGCTAAAGCGAAAGCTCCATATTTTCTGAGGCAAGCCCAGAAGTTGTCATAGCAGGAACACATATCTAAGATTTATAGCACCATCACGTAAAAAATGATGTGGGAAACGGTCAAGCAGTTTAGCAGGGACTACTCATGATACACCACACCCTCACTTACAACATCGGGCACTCACAACACTCCAAGACCAAGCGAGTATACTTGGGGAGCTTTTCCGTATCGTATATAGCTCGGGAAAATATTCAAACACGGTATTAAAGTACAAACTGTTAGCAAAAAATGAGAAATTACCAACTGCTTGTGCGTCAAAGAAAGAATACAACGCTCCGCTCACTTTACAGGAACTTAACAGGGTACTCCGTGTTGGCAAAAAAAAAAAAAAAAAAAACTGCAATACATCTGACCGGATCCATTACTCCATGTTGCATACCTGTCTAAAGCACCCGTCGATGCTCTCCTTAAATTTTAATAAAGTATTTGAATCTAGAATTATGCCAACAGATCAGAAAAACGCAATAGTTTTGCCTTTCATCAAAGAAGGTATAGGCCCCGCATCCTCAAGCAGATTCTGACCCATAGCACTGATAAGCTGTTTGGCTAAATTGTACGAAAGTGTCGTAAATGCGAGATTAGCATTCACTCTTGACATGCGGAACCTAACTGATTTTCATCAGTGCGGGTATAAAAAAGGCTGTTAAACAACTAACCACCTGGTCCTACCTAAAATGCGTGAAAAATTCTTACACAAACAGCACTACCTGACGGTGTTCTTCGATCTAGAAAAAGCGTACGGCAAAACCTAAAGCTTTGGAACCTTATGGGGCCTGGCTGCTTCAGTAATCCGTGGCAAAATGTTAAACTGTCTTTCTCATTTCATGTTGAACAGAACATTCCAAATACAACTAGGCCTGGTGCTCTCGCCCATATTTACCCAGGAAAATTGGCTTCCACAAGGTTGCATACTTAGCACAACACTTTCTATAGTAAAAATAAACTCTATTAACAAAGTCATTTTCGTCTCTGGTATGCACTCCATAGGCATCGATGTTCTGCAACTAGCGTGCTGCGCCCCAAATTTACCGACAGGAAATGCAGTTTCAGATCACAATAAATAAGCTAATAGAATGGGCTGAGAAAAATGGCTTCAGCTTCTCTAATAAAAAAAAAAAAAGCCTGCTACAATGCTGTTCTCAGAAAAACGAGGATTTTACTTAGACCTGGTTCTAAAATTGAATGATGTGGCGCCGCCGGCAAAACAAGAATATAAATTATTGGGAGTAATCATTGACAAAAAACTAAACTTCCTTGCCCATATATAGACAACAAGAATTAAGGGAAATAAAGCTTTAAATATTCTGAAAGTGTTATACCATAAGCACTTGAGTTCTGACCGAACGGGCCTTTTACTATGTACCGATATGCCATGCGTAGCCTCTTAGTCCACGGCTGCGCAGCTTATGGCTCAGCCAGACACTCTTACATTTGATGACTTGATCCACTAGGTAACCTTGGACTGCCCCTGGCAAGTGGTGTTTAATGAACATTACCTGTCCCATGTTTATACGTTGACTGATTTAAGCCTTCCTTACAGCAGCGTCGAGCATTGCTCACTTTTTCCTATCCACTTCGAAGCTTAGAATTCAGTCATCACTGCAGGACTCCATAACATCGCCACAACATCGTGACACAATGCAAGTGACGCTAACGCTACACTAATAAACCGAGCATGATTCGGCCTCTTCTCGTACGACACGAAGAATACAGTCAAATTTATGATGTACCTCAAGAGGCCTTGCAGGTTGCTGAAACGCCACAAAGGTTGCCCCCATGGTGCAATTTCACACAGATTTGTGACTGCACACTAATATATCCAAAGAAGAAAGACGCTGTACAAGAACACAAAGTACAAGAGTTCCGAGCTATTTAAAAAAATAAAAATAAAAATTAGATTAAATTTTACACTGACAGCTCTAAAACACAAGACTACGTGGGCACCGGAACAATAAAACAAATTGCGAAAATAGAACTACGATTAATCGTTCTGCTTCAGTCTTTACCGCCGAAATTGATGCGATATGGGCGGCAGGTAAAAATATTACCACCGATAAGCTGAAGAATGCTATCATTTGTAGTGACTCGTTAAGTGCCCTCAGAGCTCTAAACCTAAACTCCACGTCTGTACTACTGCTTGGCGATATCTTGAACAGGGTATTTAATAACAAATATGGAAGAACCATACGGTTCTGCTGGGTCCCAAGTCATGTTGGGATACCAGGGAATGAAGAATCAGACAGATGCGCGTCCACGGCAGCGCACAAAAGCCTAATTCACATAACACTTCCATACCACTAGAGTATCCCAGTGATTTGTAAGGCCTTGGTATCAAAATGGCAAAAAGAATGGAAGTCGTGCATAAATAGCAACTTACATGTCACTTGGCGATTTTAAATAGCACACTCACCAAGAATGGTTCTATGAGAGCATCTTATGTCGACTTCAAATTGGGCCCACACATTTCACACAGAAATTTTACTTGAGAAAGAAAACTAACATATTTGTGAGAAATGCGATGAATCGCTTACAGCAAACCACATTATTATGACATGTCCACATACTGAAACACAGTGGAGGGAACATTTACTCAATTTCTACACCTTGCATAGACTTTCACATCTTGCCTTAATATTGGGGAATAAACGGCTAGTGCCATTCACTGATTTATTGTTCGAGTTTTTATGTGAAACTGGTTATTTACATCGCATTTAAGGTAACGCAGCTTTTGCTGCTTTAACGTTGAATTCTGTTCTGTTCTGTGACTGGCGCAGCATGGTATTAGTCGGTTTTGCGCCACCAAACCCGAATTACCTAATTTATTAACACCCAACACGAATTTGATTTTACAACGGAGCTGTGTATGCCTAGGCGAAACGCTCGTGGTCCGACCACAGAAGCCCTCCGGCGGAAGCTGCGGCGCTAGGGTACGATGATAGTGACGTCGTTTCTGTCTCGCAGCCAAGGTGCGTCGCGCCATTGGCTACGCCGTCAGTAACATCGTTCCTCTCTCGCAGCAGGGGGCGCGCCCAGCAGTCTCTCTCCGACTTCGCAACGGGACAGCTATGCTTCGTTCGTTCTCCCGAGGAGCAGCTGGCCTACGAACAACAGTGTTGAGAGCAGTAGCAGGAGAAATCTCGTTGGTGTCGCGTCAACTACTCAGCAGAAACTCCGGCCCGCAATGTGGAGCGCTATACAGCAATGTCAGGCCGATCCGGCTGCTCGTGCGGCCGAGCTCGTTCGCGAAGCAAAGCTTAGACGGCAATATTTCGTCGCCGTTGCCGCGGCCGAGTGAGACCGCCAACGGCGACTTTGGGCCGAAGATCCGGCGTTCAAAAATATGTCCCTGTCTTTAACTAAACGCAATGCGCGGATCCGAGGCGTTCCTTGGTAACTGCCATGCATGCCCGAGTCACAAACACTATGATTAAAGCATTACGAAACACAAATGCCCAACATAATTCATAAATGAGGCTGACAGATGGAATAGCCAATTGTGGTATAAAGATTATAAACAGGGATAAAGTGCTCCAGATAGGCTGGCTATCGTTTTCATAGGAGGACCTATCTAGAGATAGACTTATGCGTGTTGAGTGAGGGCCTACACTTCTGTCACACAAACAACACAATAAATGAATTCGAGCTTTCCAAGAACCTTTCAGTATTTTCCCGACGAATGCGTATTAGAAACGTTTTCGCAGACAACACACCAGACACCGCGACGACACCACTTAGAGCCCAATCCACTTGGGCTCCCAAACCAGAACAAACCATAGAACTTGACCTATATCTTAAAATTGTGAGTAAAGAAATTCTAAGCCAGTCCAAGACATCTAAGCGACCTAAAAACATAACTGCGTCGGCGAGTCGTATCGTTTCAAATCTTAGTGGCCGGAATGGCATTGTTGTTAAGGTAGCAGATAAGGATGGAAGTATAGTTATTTGGACAGTAAACAATATAAGCACGAGGCTTGCAGAAAACTAAACAACCCAGAACATTACCGTAAGCTAGACAATGATTCGACATATTGATCCTACACGTTGACAATTGCCTACAGGTTGAGATCACTTTTCGCTGACGAATTGGTAACACCGTTCGAATACAAATTTCTTAAACCATGCAAAAAACTGCCGGGTGCTGTTACGTCCATCAAAAAATTAATAAAATTCCATCCGCTGAACTTTATAAAGTATACCCACAGAACACCTATACAAACTTAGAGAAGGGAAACTGTACCTTCCACAGTGCTACGGAAATAAGCGTAGCGGTGGCGTCGTGAACTAAAGTATGTGACCACAGGTGGCGGTGTACAACAGGAAACGGAAACGGGGTTTTGCACACGCTTCACCAGGTTTGCACACGCTTTACCAGGTGTTCTGTGGCTTTACTGGGTTTCTGGCTGCTGCGCCTCGATCGTGCTCCCGCCAGTTTAGTTGCTGTGTAGCAAACGTAGCGCCTACATATTTATGTAGGCGCTACGTTTGCCACACAGCAACCAAACTGGCGGGAGCACGATCGAGGCGCAGCAGAATACATGTAGCGCTGAGTCATATCGAGTTAAGGCACACTCTGAACTGACTTTTAAGGGCATCCCGAGTAGTGCCGCCGCGCTCCAGCTGTTGCATTTCGTGTAGGGCTACTGACAGAATGCGGTTTCCAGATGGCACGATGGCCTCGACTGGAATAAACGCACACGACACCAAAGATTGAGTAAGCCTGAAAATATTTTATTTGCATTTTACAAGTACAACAAGAAGCACACGTCTACGCATCCACACAAACGTGGTTACATAGTCAAGAACATAGTCAAGAGATGGCTCATTAATAAGGGTAGCACAAACGCACAAGAAAGAAGACCTAAGCTACAAAACGTACGGTCGGCTGCTAAGTATAATAATTTCCCTGTCACCGCGTGCCACTTTTATACAGCATCTTTACAGCACTACCAGGCCGGGTAGTTTGGTGGAAAGAACGCAACAGCTTATACGGCCGTCAGCTGCCTCTTCCTTACGGGTGTCATAATTATCCTAATCTCCGCATCAACGTCGTGCAAGTTCGCATACAGGTATCTGTATCTGAACCATATGTGCCAGCTTAATACACGTGTAGTGAAATTATGATAACCACTGCGTCTTATCAAACGTATTGGTTTTGCAAATGCGCATTACAGCTGACGGAACGACATACTGTAAGTGAAGCACAAGAGAACAAGGACAAAAGGAGGATACAACACTTGAAGAAATGAAGAGTTAGTAGGCATACAGCAAACAAGCGATGACGGAGAACACACAATGATGCATCGGGTGTTCTGCGACATCGGTTTGCGTACTTACGGTGTTATGGAGATCAACGGCATCAAAACGTACCTTCAAGCGTACTTCCTCAACCTCCGCCGCATTCATTATGATAGTCAACGCCTAAACAAAATGAGGCACTATTCTTTGCCAAGAGTAGACCTTCTTACAGCAAGTCTATGTAATGATTCGCAGACGAAACCAGCATGCTTTCGAAAATGTTTTACCGCCGTAGTATTCGAACGCCAACGGCCAGGAAACACATCGATACCAATAGGCTGTCGGCTGTTGGTGGTTAATCGAGCACAAAAACCTTGACGCTATGCCTAAAAAGCAGCTTCAAGAATCAAATTAAAAGAAAATCAACTGCCTATTTGCCTGAGGTAAAAGAGCATCCTTAGACACCTCGATTGTTTATGTCAATGGTTTGTGTAAATTAAAAAAATCAGCATGTTCAGCGCCCCTAGCAGAGAAAGCACAAATTAAACTATTCGACCAAATTACAGTAGCTCCACTTGCGCGCTTACGCTGAAACGCGCCTCGATTGAGTTTTCGCCCTCTGTGGCCATTTGTTGAACTTGAGAGTGTGCGGGGCCTGGTATACCCCGCTAGTATCGCAGGGCACCCGATAGTATCAAACAACAACACCCCGACAGACAGCATTTATACATTCCTTAACCACTTCCTTGGTGACTTTCCCAACACACTTCCGTCATTTGTACATGATACGCCTCACCTACTGAGATTTATGAAGAAAATTAATACTGAAGGCACACTACCTTAAAACGCAATTCTCGCAACACTAGACGGCGCGGCCCTCTACGCGAACATTCCAATCCCAGATAGTCTATCTTCGAAAAAAACAGGCTGCCTAAACAGAATGCACAGCACTCTATTGAAGTCTACTTGTCTCTCCTTGAATTAGTTCTAACACATAACTACTTCGAGTTCGAGGAGATTTACTATTTAAACATACATGGGATAAGTATGGGTACGCCTTTTGCCATAAGCTTTGCGAACATATTAATGGGGATTCTAGAAATGCATTTCCTATCACGTTGCACTGACAAGCCACATACATGCATACGATACATACACTACATATTCATAACATGAGGCATGGTCAAGGCAGCCTAAATAAATATGTAGCATTTCTAAATTCTTTTCATCTGACAATAAAATACTCATCAGAATCTTCAACGGAGCGCATAAACTTTCTGCACACAACAATATACATTGACAATAGGACACTAAAGACAACGCTGTATAGGAAACCTTTCAACAAACAACAGTACCTAGAATATACGAGCCACCACCGCAGATATTGCAAACAAGGCATCTTTAATGCCCAAGCCACACGACTGCGTCGCCTTTGCGTTGAAAACCAAGAATACATAGAAAGACTCGATCACCTTAAAGAAACCATATGAAAGAGGAACCACTCAAACAGTGCCGGTCAGAAAGCCTACACTGATGCAACCAAACTTGATCGAGCCGAGGTTTTCAACCCCTGCCCTAGCACCACAAGAGCAACTACTCCTCTTCTTATTACTGAATTATCAAACGCGCTCCCACACGTGAAGAGCATCCTCTGTAAATACTACCCAATTGTCACCAGCAACCAGAAACTTAACATTTCTCCCGACCCGCCCAGAGTAGCCTACAGACGCAACGCTAATTTTAAGGATATTTTGTACACGCCAAACTAAGGACGAAGACTAAATTAGGAAACGGTCTCTGTGGCCACTGAAGGTGCTCTACATGCAAACATAATAAATCGACTACTTCTGTAAAAAGTCCAGCGTCGAACTACTCACATAATGTAACTTCGAGTTTCACCTGCACATCAAGCAACGTAGTCTACTGCCTAGAATGTGTCGGTTGCAGCAAACAATACATAGGTAAGACAGGACAACAAATTCATACAAGAATCAACGGTCACCGCGCAGATGCAAAGCACAATTTACCGACAGCAGTAGCCAGCCACTTCAACGAACATGGTCATATATTCGACAAAGCAAGGCTCTACATACTACAAACTAATTTCCGTTCACCTCGCGAGAGGAAGTATACGGAATCATACCTCATACAAAAGTTTAAATGCGTACACCCGACGGTAATTTATTTGGCACGTGGCCACTCAGAATCTCTAAAAGCTGTAACTTAAATCTGAAATTCTCATATCACCAACCAAGGCAAAAACACATTGTGCCAACAGCTAACCTAAATTCTTCACATCGCCTATTCCTCCAGCAGCAGCAGCAAACGACTTTATTGGGGTCCTGAGGAGCTAAGCGGGGGCCTGCAGGTCCCTACCCAGCCGTTGGCTAGTCCCATGTCGGAACAGAGAGGCCATGCCTCTACGCTCGTTCCCGGGCCCTCTGGACAGCCAGGAGCTGGACGTCCTGTCTCGGGTCTGTGATGGCCTTCGTCCAGTGTTCTTCTGTATTAAAATCCTGTAACACAGGGCACTGCCAGAGCATGTGATTTAAAGAGCTAAATTCAGTGCCACAATCTGGGCAGAGTGAATCGATGTCCGGGTGGAGGATGTTCAAAAAGTCCCTAGAGGGGTAGGACCCTGTCTGGAGCATGCGAAGCGTGCTAGCTTGTGGCCTGTTGAGCTTATGATGGGGGAAAGGAAAACTCTGCCTATTCCCTCTGTAATGAGAGGTGATTTCATGAAAAGTAACCAGTGGGTCACTGTGGACGAGCTCTCCCGTACTCTCCCGAGACACCATCCCGTCGCGGCATACATTTTCAGTTTTTCCCTGCCTACTACTCAAATTAATATACTCTTTCATATTTTTACGCATAAATCAACTGTATGACCCCGTTTCCCATATACATCTGCCCCAGCCAGCTTTTAGTCATGTCACTCTCCAATTTGTTATTCTGGTTTCAGTTCCCCCCTTTTTTGTCTGCTTCTTATTTATTTTTTCGAAACACCCTCACCAACACATTCTCAAGCCCCTAACGCCAGGATGTATTTTTCGGCGGCTCAGCCAAACAGTGTGTCGCCACTTCTCTATACGATCGTGACGACGTCTACGTTGACCTACGGGGGCTAACGTCCTTTAAAAGACCAAGCCGTTATCCTCCAGCTACCCCATGCATTGCACCCCCGACTCCTTGTCGCCATTTCAGCTCTTTCAACATTACCCGACGCACTGCTTCTACGTTACTCAAGTCATTCTTTCAACTGACGTATTTTTATGTCCTTTTTGTTATTCGCGGATTCGCCGGCTGGCCGGCTCTTCTAAAGCCACAAAAGCATGCCACCAACGACGCCCCTGAAGGATCTCTAACCTCTCGCTCCCCCGACACCCTCCGATGCCCTTCTATTTCATTTCTTGTGTTTTTTCCCAGCTTGGTCTCTTCTTTTCTCTCTCTGTATTACTTTCTCCGCGCTTTCTTACTCTCCCGCTCTTGTCCCCTCGTCTTAGGAACCACGCTTACAGACGTCAGGCGGCAGCGCTCATTTTCTTTGCAGCGTCTCCCTTTACAACCAGCCGCCACCGACAACAACCACACGTGACGTCACTCTACTAACCCTTTAAAGCTAACATGCCGAGGGTGACGAGGTCACTTTTGACGAAAATAAGGCCTCCGATCGAAACGTTGGCCAGCCTTTCTGAGGCACTTTATCCATGTTTATAGCCTTCATACTTCATACCGCAACAACATAATTCGTAAAGATTTTGATGAACCCGCTGGATTAACACAATGAACCACTCATAACCATCCCTCCATGATGGTGATTTTCCGAAGCCCAATATGCGGCATTTCTAGTAAAGACTGATTTAAACCGAAGTCAAACGTGTGCGTAACCTCATTAATAATAACAACGACGTAGCCGATCTTTGAGAAAGAGTTTAATGAACCATCGGAAACAACCCAGCGATAAACACCGGGGCTGCGCGTTTTATCTTCGCTGGTTCTGGCGCTGGTATGCACTGGGTGCATACGCAGTGTTTTTTTTTTTACTTTTCTCAGCCGTGCTCTTTATGGCCGTGAATAATTTTTTTTTAATTGTCACTCCTTCCTCAGCAACTTCAAGTCGAC
The DNA here is from genome assembly GCF_023375885.2 of Dermacentor andersoni. Lineage (NCBI taxonomy): Eukaryota > Metazoa > Arthropoda > Arachnida > Ixodida > Ixodidae > Dermacentor > Dermacentor andersoni. The sequence goes on from NC_092823.1 coordinate 56,991,257, forward strand.
GTCATGTTCGTAAATCCAGGCTTCATCGATGGTCCCGACCATTTCAAAGATTTCATCGTTGTCGTCTGAAGATTTCGTATCAATGCAAGATCCGTTTTCTCCCAAATATTGCTTATGCTTCAGCAGTTCTGGCACTATCTTGGCGCTAACTGCTTCATTTTTATGTTTCCCGGGTAATTTTGGGGAACGGATGACTCTCCCAAGCCAAGTGATTTTGCTTTCATTCTAACACTCGATCGGCGGTGACTGAGTACTAGAAAACGCACGCAGCCCATCGATGTCTTGCTCTGCGCATCAGCGGGAGGGGCGTCGTGACCTTGCATTGTCTTTGGGGTCTTCACGTCCTTCTTGAGAACGATCGATCAATATGAGCACAGTTCGTCGCTCTCGGGCAACCTTTTCCATAGACAGCTTGCAACGACTGATTAATTTCTGCGCCACTCTTGCCAAATTGCAGGAGAAATTTCGTAATGATTCCTTGTTCTTTCTGTCTGCCGTTCTTCATTTAGACAACGACTAAAAATGGTTTGCACAAAAAGCGCACGCATGGAATTGTGCCTTCTCATATAGCCGTATTGATCACGCCTAAGGTCTGCTGGGTACTCTCGAGTAAGTAAAACAATGTAGTTGCACCACTATACCGTCTCCCATGTTTTTGCTCATTCACTGCGCGGATTTTTTTAGGTCAGATCTCATATCGGGGCTGTTTACATTTGAAGAGGATGCAACAAAGCGTCGCCTTATTGAATGCCGGCGCAGAAACGCGGTGCCTGCACTAGCCAACGCAGCGCAATGAATTCGTTCATATAAAAAGAAAAAAAAAAACTGAATAAATTCTTTGGAATAGGTTTGTCAAGCTCGTGTTACGCGAGAACGCATTTGCACGAACAAATTCGAGCCTCTGCTGTTTGATGCTTGCCGTGTTGCCTGAAAGCGGGCACATTCGCGTTGCTTGGAGAAGTAGTAATGCGATGCTTTCACTTCCTCCGCCATCTGTCGGCCAGAGATGCATTTTGTGCAAAGTAAGCTTTCAGCGCGAGAGGTTGACGATGGAAAGAAAAAAAAAATCCAACAGAAGTAATGGGTTCCAGTTACGATCTTCCCTCTGCCGATTACAGGAGAGTCGATGACCACGCTGTGGCCACTTTTCTTGTTTACGAAAGGTGAGAATCGGCACGGGCTGTTGTGCACATCTATAACTTCCAAATGTAGTACGTTCTCAAATTATCGCGCAATATGGACTGAAACTTCGAACAGCCCTGTACCCTGAAATGTGTGCTGCTTTACCGTCTTTCTTTGATAATGTCGAATATAAATTTCGCAAACAATTGCTGTTAGCGTCTGCTCGAATTCAAAGGTCACATGTGAAGTGCATCACCATCAGTTGTATTGCAGAGGGCCGCCTTGAAGCGGGGTGTCCGTTTCACTGGACTAGCGATTCTGTCTAACACTACATAATGTAAGTACATGGTGGTTGCTTTTTTGTTTACTAAAGTGAACTGAAATGATATTTTACTTGTGCTTGTTGCAAAGGAAGAAGCCGCAGCTAAGGCCTGAAGGCCAGATGGAGGCCTCGGCTCCCCTATATGTTTTTGACATAACAGGTCAGAAAATAAATTGACATGGTCAGCGAACCCGATATGCTCACAAGTTGTAAGCGCAGTTTCAAGTTTCATTGCAAGTGTTACATAGAAGCAGCTGACAAGCGGAAGGTATAGCTGTATAAAAATGCTATGCTACTACGAAAAGCACCAGGCTAAAGGAATTAAGTGTTCTTTAGTTGGGATTTCAAATGTCCTTTAAGTTACACCTAAATTCGCTGACATTTTATCAAAAGTAGTGATCCCTTCGAAGTCAAAGTTTTGTTTGCCGTGGTTAGTACGTGTTATAGGAAGTAGTAGCTTTTGTGAGTGAAAAAATATGCGAGTTCAGCGCGGATACCACGTACACCTTCACTGAAAAATAAGTGTTCGCTATTCGACACCTTTTCGCCATTAGACCTCAGCTATTGGTGAAAAGATTTCGCGCTGCAACCACTTCACCTGCCTGTAACGCGACGTCACGAAACCGCGAAAACTCACTGCGTCAATGCGACGTGTGCGCGTTAAAGATGCATTAATATGCCGAAGAAAGCTGAATGTTTCTCTGAATAGCCGCAGGCTGTCCCGTTCTGAAAGGAATAAAAGATGGCTGCCGCCGAACGCTCAGGCACTGACTACTCGCACCTGCCGGAGAGCATGGGTTTATTTGCGTACAATAATACTTTTTTGCGTGGCTGTGTAACGTTTTCAAGCACTTTCGGAACGTTTACGACCTCGCTCAGTCAACTTTTCTTTGCTGATGATCCTTTTTAGCGGCATTCTTAACCTTCCGTTGCATGCTGCCACGATTTTCGAAGAGCCACCCCAAGCTAAGTAAAGGAATACGGACCAATCGCAGACGCCGCGCCACCCTGTCCATCCTGTTATCGATTTGCAGTGCACTGGCTCGGCCCCATCGAATCCCTCTCTACTTGAGCAGTGCTCCTTGTCTCTTATCAGCCAATCACATAAGACAAGCAGCTGAGTGTAGGCAATGTTAGTTGCTTGTAAAGCAAATAAAAGTGACCTCCTATAAACGAGGAGATCATTTGATTGGTCTCTTTAAACAACCCTGCGTGTCACCGCCCGATGCTTGCGTCGGCGGTTACGCAAATTTGACGTCAGGAGATTGGAATAAAACATAATGGAATAGTTTTACGTTATAGGGCCCCAGAACAGACCGACATCACCGCGCCTAGTGACACGCCGCGATGCGCCAAGCTATATATAGAGCGGTCACGCAGTTGCCGCTTCCCGGCAACTGCATTTTATTCAACCGCACAGTTCCGCCCTCTCGTTCACACTCACTTGCACTCATTTCAAAGTGGGAGTGAGTGCCAGTGAGTGTGAGTGGAGGTGAGTGCGAGTGCAAGTGAGTGCAAGTGAGTGTGAGCAGAGGTAAGGGCGAGTGCGAGTGTAGGTCAGTGAGTGTAAGTGTGAGTGAGTGCCAGCGAGTGCGAGTGTGAGTGGAGGTGAGTGCGAGTACGAGCAAGCGCAAATGAGTTTGTGCCCAGGTGAGTGCGAAAGCGAGTGAGTGTCAGCAGGGGCGTAGCCAAGGGGGGGGGGGCTTATGGGGCTCCAGCACCCCCCCCCCCCCCCCGAAATGATTTCGTACTATCATGCACCACCGACCAAAACAACCCCCGGCGGAGGAAATCGTTCTGGATTTTGTCTAGAATGTCATTTTCACGCCCGGAAAGACCTCTCAGCGCGTTCATTGCGAACTCGGGCTGGATTTCGCGGCAAAGCACCGGGAGTCAAATAAGGCCATGCAAGGAGCTCCATCCCAGCCCGAAGTTTAAGGGCGTTTTGACGGCGAGCGAGTTCGTCGCGGCATCTCGCGGAAGCCGCGAAATCTACGGAGCGAATAGACTTTAATTCCGAAACTTTATGGGTATAAAGTTCTCGTAAACTTTTGATGGGAAAGGTGCCTTGACATTTCTAAAGTCATGCGTTAGATTTTCAATTACAGAACTTTGTCGGTTTAGTTTTGTTATAAACATTTGACGCCAGAGGTGCGCTGAATTTTCTTAAGTCGTACATTGGACCATACAACGAGACAAGCCATATCAACACACTATCAGACAAATTGACAAAGCACACAGTGAGGTCCAATGAGACCGAGCGTTGTGGTGGTTCATTTGTGCCGTCGTATCACAGTGCAAGAGGACCGTGATTCAAATCCCGGTGCCGCGCAATTCTCCACCGGAACATACAAAAAAAGAAACCGTGTGTTGAGAAAATTGCACAAACAGGCCTGGAGTGCGGCCTGATCCCGGTGACCAGAACCGGTAACGCACTCTCTCACCAGAGCAGGATTGGCCACCCTGGTGCAGTACTTGGCCACAACCTCCTAAAATGAGATTTGTTGAAGGATGTGATTTGTTGAAGGATGGTGGTCAGATTGTTCTAGAGAAACTGGCCACCCTGTATACGCAATGCCTCATAACCTCGAGCGTACCGGAATCTTGGAAGAACGCTAACATAATCCTAATCCATAAGAAATGGGACGCCAAAGACTTGAAAAATTATAGACTGATCAGCTTACTGTCCGTTGCCTACAAAGTATTTACTAAGGTAATCGCAAATAGAATCAGGAACACCTTAGACTTCTGTCAACCAAAGGACCAGGCAGGATTCCGTAAAGGCTACTCAACAATAGACCATATTCACACTATCAATCAAGTGATAGAGAAATGTGCAGAATATAACCAACCCTTATATATAGCTTTCATTGATTACGAGAAAGCGTTTGATTCAGTCGAAACCTCAGCAGCCACGGAGGCATTACGGAATCAGAGTCTAGATGAGCCATATGTAAAAATACTGGAAGATAACTATAGCGGCTCCACAGCCACCGTAGTCCTCCACAAAGAAAGCAACAAAATCCCTATAAAGAAAGGCGTCAGACAGGGAGATACGATATCTCCAATGCTATTCACAGCATGTTTACAGGAGGTATTCAGAGGCCTGGAGTGGGAAGAATTGGGGATAAAAGTTGATGGAGAATACCTTAGCAACTTGCGATTCGCTGATGATATTGCCTTGCTTAGTAACTCAGGAGACCAATTGCAATGCATGCTCACTGACCTAGAGAGGCAAAGCAGAAGGGTGGGTCTGAAAATTAATCTACAGAAAACTAAAGTATTGTTTAACAGTCTCGGAAGAGAACAGCAGTTTACGATAGGTAGCGAAGCACTGGAAGTGGTAAGGGAATACATCTACTTAGGGCAGGTAGTGACCACGGATCCGGATCATGAGACTGAAATAACCAGAAGAATAAGAATGGGTTGGGGTGCGTTTGGCAGGCATTCTCAGATTATGAACAGCAGGTTGCCATTATTCCTCAAGAGAAAAGTGTATAATAGCTGTGTCTTACCAGTACTCACCTACGGGGCAGAAACCTGGAGGCTTACGAAAAGGGTTCTGCTGAAATTGAGGACGACGCAACGAGCTATGGAAAGAAGAATGATGGGTGTAACGTTAAGGGATAAGAAAAGAGCAGATTGGGTGAGGCAAGAAACGCGGGTAAACGGCATCTTAGTTGAAATCAAGAAAAAGAAATGGGCATGGGCCGGACATGTAATGAGGAGGGAAGATAACCGATGGTCACTAAGAGTTACGGACTGGATTCCAAGGGAAGGGAAGCGTAGCAGGGGGCGGCAGAAAGTTAGGTGGGCGGATGACATTAAGACGTTTGCAGGTACAACATGGCCACAATTAGTACATGACCGGGGTAGTTGGAGAAGTATGGGAGAGGCCTTTGCCCTGCAGTGGGCGTAACTAGGCTGATGATGATGATGATGATGATGATCACAGAAAAAATATCAATATTTTGTTTTCACCTGTGCCAAAGCATCCACGTCAAGACACTAAAGTTAGGAAAGGTAACTACGTTCTTATTTATTTTTCTACATTGACTTATATTCGCGAGGACATATTGAGCCTCTTCATGTTTCTTGTTCTCGCCACCCGCGGGTTGCACATTGGTGCGCATTCGTTTTTTTCTGGCCTGGTGGATTTTCGCCTGTGAGAGTTTTGGAGGGCTTCTGGCTAGCAGATGAGAAAAAGAAACAATGGTCACTCGCCGCTATCACTGTGGGGGCTCGACGTACTGCAACGCCTTCGCTTTAGCACAACCTCTCCGGAAAGTCTAGTCTCGCTGGTGTAGGATACCGAGAAGTCTGAGTATGGCTCTATATGGACCAAGCGTCTCATGTTTTCTTCGATATTCATTCGGTAGCCACATTAGTTGCCCCGAAGTAGGTATTCCACTGTGGCCAACATGCCTTCCTTTGCGATTTTTACATTTCGGTGCCCCCCCCCCCCCCCCCTCACACACCCACAAAAAGACATTGTTGCTGCACAGCGAATTGTCGCACGGTGAAAGTTCAATTTGTTACTTCTTCTTTTGCTTAATGTAATGGGCCCGGGACGCTTCACTTCCGGATATTCTTCTTATATTATTGCGATAGAAATTATATGGACACTCCAGGCGCATTCCTGCCGTCGCCGTCGCGCTCATGTTCCGTATAAAGTCCAAGGGCGATAGCACCGTGACCGCGCACCGCATGCTGTCTGTGCGAGTGAAAGGGTGTGAGGGGGTGGTGGCATTGGTGAGCTGACGACGGCGGCTCTGTCTTGTGTGCACAAAGGAGAAAAGCGGCGAGGAATGGCGCGGTGCCTTCCGTCGCGCGCGATATAACGGCGGGAGGAGGGGTGGGTCTTAGGATTCTGTGATCTGTGAATCTGTGATTGCGCAACAGGTTTATTTGCCTTGTTTGGCGCATTATATAGCGTGAATTTTGTTTAGATACGTAGATTTATTGGATACTTATGTGTATGTTTAAATGTCTTATTGAAAGGTTTCGCGTATACGTGCAGTGAATTTTGTTGCCAGTGACACTTATTTGCCCTTTATCAAACTGTTTCTCACATTTGTATATTCCATTGTATCTTCGCATTTCTAACTCACGAGGACGAGTCAAATGAAAGTGAGCGAACCAACCCTGCGCAATAATGGTTCTGTTCCTTATCTGCGAAGCATGCGCATAGCACACAGACATCTCTCATTTACTAAACTGACACGTAGGTGTAAGGATAAAGTTTCTTTAATTCTCATACACTGGGTTGAACATGCTTGCGCGACATAATGGACACTGCAAAAGTTAAACAGCGTGCTGTCGTAAGGTTTTTCAAAGCTGAAAGTCTCTCTAAAACGAATTTAGTCACCGTATGGCTACCGTGTACGTTGAACATTGCATTTCATTGGCCACTGTGAAGCATTGTAGCAAACGATTTAAAGAAAGACGTGAAGGTTGCAAAGATGATCCAAGACTGTGCCAAAGCCCCCGAGCAATCACAGTTAATGGGCTGATTACACAAGAACGGAGGATAAGCATCGGTGAACTGGCTGAGCTTGCGAACATCAATCGCGGTTCAGTTCAGACCATAATTCCTTAACATCTCGGTTGTCGGCTCTTGGGTGCACAATGGATGCCCAAGATTTTGAACCACCGCCAATAGATGGAGAAGTTCGGCGCTGCCTTGATTCATCTTATCCGGTATCACAATGAGGGTGACGACTTCTTGTAATTGGGACCGAGAACGAATCATCGCGCCACTACTACCAGCCTGAAACACGACGGCAAAGCTTCCAGTGGAAACACTAGAATTCACCACTCCCAAAGAAAGCAAAGGCCGTCATTTCCGCCGGAAAGGTGTTGTTGACTTTTCTTTTCGATCGTCAGGGGTCTATACTGATAAAATTTGCTAAACCTAGAGAGACTATAACGCTTTTACGATATTTTGAAACACCAGATAGGCTGCGTGTCGCAGTCAAGAACAAACGGCGTGGAAAATTGACAACCGAGGTCACCTTGCCCCACGACAATGCCCGTGCCCACGTAGCTGATGTGGTTACTGCAAAACTGGCAAACTTCTAGTGAGGAACGCTGCAATATCCGCAACACAGCCCAGACCTGGCCCCTTGCAACTTCCATATTTTGGGGTAATTGAAAAAAAAAACAGCTCCAGAGAACCAGATTCGTGTTGGACGATGACGTGAAAGAGTCAGAGACTTTTGAAGCAGCAACCCAATGAGTTTTATGAGACAGGAATCGCGTGACTCGTTAGTGAGTTGGACAAATGTCAGAATGCTCATCGAGACTACTTTTAAATAAAGTACCCCATTTGTCATGTATTAGCATTGGCTCACTTTCATTTGACTCATCCTCGTATATTCTGCAGAACTCCTGCTTCTTATATGTGCTCTTTGTTGGGACTATAACTTCGGTGCAGTTACACTACACGACATTGGAACAAATCACAGCATCATTGAGACTTTCCCTGGCCGTTGTATATGTACAAATATGTAAACAAGGTTCTTGACTGACAAAGTTTGATTAAAACATTTGTCCTCAATTTGTTCCTTCCACGGCCTTTGTATTTTTCAGATCGGTGGCAAGCACTGCTTCGCTGCTTTCGAACTGATAAAGTTCTAAAGTCCGGGTGATATTTCGTTTATTATTAAGTAGGCAAAAAACATGAAAGCATTGATGTTCATTATTTCGGACACAATTCTTGGGACATACGAGTGTATTATTTTATGAAAAATACATATTTTACTTGTCGTCACTCTGCGTAGCGTTCAAGAATTCGTTTGCAGCATCTGTAGTAATGGCAATACAGTTATTATTCATGTATTTGATCCCTCGACAAATTATATAAGGAGGAGGCCGAGCTGCAACGTGAGCCTCCCCCCCTCTCCCCGGACTGAAATTACTGGCTACGCCACTGTTTAGTTGTCTTGACAGTGGGTTGCGTTCAAGAATTTGTTTTCAGCATCTTTCGCAATGGCAATGCAGTTATTCATGTGTTTGATCCCCCGACAAATTCTATTAGGAGGAGGTCGAACTGCAGCGTGAGATCCCACCCCCCCCTCGAACGAAATTTCTAGCTACTTCACTGAGTGTCAGTGTCCAACCGTATGTATACCAGGATGCGCTTGCGGTGATCGCTTTAAGCATGAAGACGTGCCTTCTGCTGCTTTGAAGCTATCGCATTAACAAATTGAGCATAGAGCAGTGGAGACGCTTGATTTCATAAGTGACGCGCATTACTGATGCTGGCAGAAAGAAGCGATTGAGGTCTGTTTTACGAGTGTGAACCTTACTCTGTTACCTAAGTTGAACAGGCTGACGACGTGGTCGTACTTCAAGTACTTGGCGTACACAGAATGCTTGCGTGAACTATGAAACTCAAATGACGCAATGCGAAAACAGAGGGAGCGTATGTGGAGGGGCACTGGCTGGCCTTCCAGGCTTCACTGGAAGGCTCGATATGTGCGAGCTGGACAAGCCCGGGGACGAGCTCTTTGACAAGCTCTTAAACAAAAGAATGTTTTCGGCGTTTTGCTTTGCATTCATGGCACGCTCTTGAACAAGCGCTGAAGAAGCGCTGAACAATTTCTCGAGCCAGCGCGTTATCAGAGATACTTTCCGACACATCGAAAGCAGCAACATGCTTTTGGGCTCTCCCACAGTGAGCCGATTCGGATCAACGAGCTGTGTTCATGAGGCTCACTTCACTGTCACACTTCGTTTTGGGCAGGTGCCCGCTGAGCAGAAGGAAATGATTTGCAAAAGCAGATTTTCATTCTCAGAGGCTGAATTTCCTCTACAATACTTTTACCGATTCAGTGGTGCTTAGGAGTGAGGTCCTATTGACATGACGCTTGCCCTTCATTGCTAGGTTCATTTTTGTAGTTAACTGGTTCCAGGATTTATTGTTCGTTATGTACAGTATGCCAAGTGGCTGGATTTTTACAGTCAAATTCGTTGAGAGAAACACCAGTGTGACTTCTTTTCCGCCTGAAGATTGACGTGATGAATAAAATAGTTATCCAGAAGGTCCGAGAAACACCTCTGCAGAGGGTGAAAAGAAACTAAACCTGCTCCATGGAGCTTCAGTGTGCCGAGAGACCACGAACCATAAAAAGAATGAAATAAAATTTTGCAAAAAAAAAAGACATTCACAGTAATTCCCATCGCAATGGAATAGCCAAACGCTTCAAGAACCATTTTCGTTTCAATAAAGAAATCATGCGTTTCAGTGAGGATACTGAAGTAGCAGTTGTTTCCTTGTGTAATGCTATAGGGAACAGAACCGTTAACCGGGCACACCTCAAGCGCTAGTAAATGTGGCTTAGCTTGTAAGGCCAGTCATAGAGTAACATATTCAACGACAAGAGTGGACACTCGAGCCGTTTCGCGGCAGAGCTATGGAGCTCGGTCGATTCCTCTAAGTGGCAGAGCACATCATGAAAAATGCGGCTGTGGCTGCGGCTGTAGCTGCGGCTAGCAACATGACAAGCGGCACGACCCAACATGTGCGTAGCCTAGTCAGGACGCGCCGCAGGGATTTTTCTGTAAAATGCACCTAATCATAGTGGTTGGGTTCTTCTGCCAGCGTCTGCTTCGTCACCGTTTAATGGTAACGCCACAGCAAGTTCTTTTGCGCGTTGCTAACGACTAATTCTCTTCTCCTTTAGTTATGTCACTGTTAGCCGCATGAACGAGTGATGGCGGCCTTGCCGCCATGAACAGCTGCTGCCCATTTGCTACGCAGACTTTCATATCGCATTCCTTTTTTTTTATGCGCAGCAATGAGCAGTGATGATAGCGATAACAACTACGCGGCAGCGTCCGAGTTGTGAGGCACGTTCCATACAATGACGACGTTAGAAAACAAAATAAAATGGTTCGTCAAGAAATGCGGCATATGAACACATGCCGTTCGGGGCAGAGAGCGATATGTTACGCGCAGCGACTGCTGAAAAAGTATGCTGCTCTACTTTGCAAAATAAATGTAGCTATTTCTAAATCGGTACACGCGCAATATTTGCAGTATGGCAATGATGCGCCCTCTCTCAACCTCTGTAGCAGGCTCTATGCGCTCGAGCGTTGTTAGCTGTTCTGCATTGGGCTGAAGATACGTGTTTTCATGTTTTAATTGTGTATGGAGTCGTCACCGTAGAAAGTTTCTTGTTTCTTAGCATTTATAACAGTGCTTCCTTAACCAAAAGAATACGCATTACATGAAGGAACGCACCATCTCCATTATAAAGCTTTGGAGGCTCCAGCATTGCTTATACGAAGGAACGTAGCGTCAACATTCAGTAGCGTTGAAGCCTCCGGCATGGCTTACCTTCTGTCTGTCGTTCTACGTGGTGCAGGAATCTCCACCATTTCCTCCAAATACACTGTACAACCAAAGGACATCATGCATACTGAAAGGCAAAATTACAAGTATCAGAAGACAATTGCAAGGCATCGAAGACAGCAGGTGAAGACCCCCCACACAAAGTGCTTGATTGCAACTGTTTAATGACGGAAACACTGGCTTACGCATTCAAGATGAGGATGTTGGTGCAGGCTCAATTATTTTTGCAGCCATTTTATTTCGGCATGCAACCACTCACACAATTTTGCTACAAAAATTCACCCTCCTTCGTAGAAGTACGAGAAAGAACGTCATATTTTTTCCCTTCTAAAAGAATCCCATTTTGAGCAAATGAAGTGCAGGCGTGTATGTGCCGTTTTTTTTCATTATTTGAACAGTTGAAGCACTGCTTCTATGTGTTTTGCTTGTGCAAAGTTATTGCCATCACGCCATTATTTCCTACTGTTCTCCATTATACAGGTTTCATACGACCACTTTCGATCGCGATCAAGTCGGATCCGGATCGAAATTCTGAACTTCTCTTGGCTCCATCGCGCAGCTTGCGCAAAAGAACCAAACGCGACCGAGAAAATCGAACGGAATTGGCCTTGATCGAGTTTAAAAGTGCGCCGTGTGAAACCCGTATTACTTGCATTTCGCTGTTTCTCCCAGTTTTCATGTATCTGCCTCTTACAATCTTACTGCCATAAATTGTTGTCTGCTATTTTCGTGTTCTTGACTGTGCAGCAAGTTAATATATATTTAAGGAACCTGGAAATTTTTTTACGATACACCCTTGGCCTGAGTTACTAGACGTACAATATCATAAGCGATAAAGTTCCACTTGCTCAACAGCTGGCATGATTGCTGCGCTAAGTTACAGCTTGGAACAGCAAATATGAATTTAAATGAAACCAACACGAAGTGAAACACCTTTGCGCACTCGTTGTCACGTGGTCACAAATTATAAACAGCGGCACAAGCGGCTGCACGAAATCACTCGATTTAAGCAACGTTATGGGTGACCAAAAATAAAAATAAGAAACGAAATTGCAACTAGGGCTATCGTGATTTGGCGGTGTACGCACGACCATCTTGGAGGCTGGTGCGTCTCACAGATTCCGCTAGGTGCGCTGAGAGCCAAAGTCGCCCGCTGGCACCTATCAGTGTCCACTCTTTGCGTTTACTATGTTACTCTATGGACCGGTTGGTCGCGTGTTTGTGGTCTCCGTCCGCGCGAGCGCCGCCTTGAAAGGCAGCTGCCATCCCGTCCATCCACAGCCTCCACAAGGCGAGAGGGTGGCGGGAGAAGAGGGCGGCTGTTCTTCCCGAAGGCCCCACCGCGACACGCGCAGCGTTCGGCGACTTCCGACGGCACGTATCCGCCCGACGGAATTATCTCGCCAGGCCATACCGACGGCCGGCGTCAATATTTCTGAGGCCCGGCACCTGGCGATGGCCACTGAAAAAAAATTCATGGCTTGGGCCGCCTATTCTTCGCTCCACGTAGTATGGGCTTATTAGCTTTCGGTGGTAAACGTGCCGCAAAATACTGGGTTGCACGATAGCATTCGTCCTTCCCACCGGCGCCTTTGTGCTGGCCGTTACACCGAATTCTGGCGACCTTGAAAACTCGTGAAACAGTCTATGAAGGCTATTATTCTTTAAAGTTACAAAAAAGGAATATGGCGGCGCGCTATCAGTCGTGATTGTGGTACAGGCATGAGCACATCCGCGAGTCCAAATAGCGGCTCATTTGAAGTGGACAGGTCTTTCGTAGAGTCCTCGCGTAATGTTTTAGCTGTTGAGAAACTATTCGCAGTGGCCAAAAGTTCACACTTAAAGAGCGATTATATGCGGAGTCGGCTGCACGTAATAAAAGGCCGTGCTGTTGTGAAGGCGTAAGGTGTTTATATTAGAATATTGCAGGAAAGGAAAATAATAGACCTGATTCGCCTTAACCACTTTGCGTACTGAAGCAGGTATATTTCCAAACTAGTTGTAGTGTGTCTGTAGTAAACCAGTGGGAAGCCTTATACCGACCGCGGTTATGCGTGGTGGTCTCAGAGAAACTTCGTGAACATATGCTTATCCAACGCACATGTTGGAATCTATGTGAAGCGAACCTTTAGTAAAGGAGGTACTTTTTCTGAGTAATGGCAGTGAGTACAATTTTGTTTACTGTTTACGACTTTATTAGCTGTCTATGTTTATTTTTATGCGCTTCATCGTTCATAAGGTGCAGACTCCAAATCAGACATGTGCGATTCAGTTGAATTAATTTCAAGACGAGAATGGACAGTGTACGCCGTCTACGCAGCAGTGCCAACTGACGGGGACGAAGTGTGACGTTATTGACACCTGTAAGGCGACATTATATGGGCATGTTTTATGTACATATATAACTGATACTTGCATTCGGCTCCCTTATAACCTTTTTGCATCCATCCACAATTACATAAGGCGCCAGGGGGGTTGTATGCAAATAAATATTTGTATTAAAAAATGGAACCATGTTCTCAGTTGCCACAAACATGATTCCACAATATTGTTGCGCGTTGATCTAATGCCAACGATTCTGCCCGCTTGCTCACTTCGCGTTAGTTGCTGCTTCAGTTGGTGAACAAACTTCTAAAACAATTTTCCTTGCGACAAAAATGCGTACATCATTCATTTAGAATTTATTGCCCGACTGTTTTTCTTTAATATGGTGCCTTGCAGCATGCCACTGCAGCATGAAGACAGCAGAGTGACGGAAGCGGTAGGCTTACCGACGCTGCGCTCTGCCCCTTGGTGAAGAGGGTTGCTTCGGGCAGATCAAAGAAATCGAAGAAGTGTTTTCAATTATTTTCTTGCACTGCGTAATGCAAACACGTTTAAAGTGTTACAGAAATTACATACTGGTGTTTACGTGCTAGAATCACGATATGGTTATGATGAACACCATGGCAGGGGAGGGGGGGGAGAATCTGGATTAAGTTTTGCCACTTCGAGGTGTTGAACATGCTACCAGTGCATGGAACCCCCATCGGAATGCCGGCGCCGCGGTTGGGATCAACCGCGCTGCTTCCAGCTTAGCGCAGCAAGTCCCATCTTAAGTGTTCTGTAGTTATTTGATTAACAGGACTATATATATATATATATATATATATATATATATATATATATATATATATATATATATATATATATATATATTTATATATATATATATATATATATGCACATTTACGCGCACCTATGACGCAGTGCAGCAAATTACTCTGAACAAAGCATTTCCACAAATAATACTTGCATAAATATAAAATCTCTACTGAAAACATTCGCGCGCATGTCTTGTAGCAGAAACACGTAATTATGCAACTGTGCCGCGAAGAACTCGTCCCTGCAAAATTTAAGCAAATAACACCAACTAAATGATAACGTGGAGAAAAACTTCGCTTGGTCTGCTATAATAACAGCTGATGTACCACAGCGTTCTCTTTTGAAGAATTAGCAATTCCTGATACTAATAGATGTGGTACGCCATACTAGAATACACTAAGTTAGTTAGGATGTTGTGACCACGGTGTAGCGGAGGCAAGGAACACAAATTTTGACAGGTTCAGAATGGAAAGTCGACTGGCTTTATACAAAAGTAAAAGCAGGTTAGTCGAGTGGCTGTGGTGGCGCCCCAGTCGGGCAGACACCCCGACTCGCGCAGACACCCCTACTCCACGAAAGAGGAAGGGGCAATGATCCCCATGGAGAGGCAAGGCAAGGAAGACTGCATTTCCGCAAAGCGGGGACAACGCAGTGACAGACGGTCACTACAAGAAGTAGAAAAAAATTTGCGCTTTGCACAAGCCCTAGCAAATGCTATAACACGCAATTTAGGGCCTATATTGACATCGCACAGAGGCCGCTGCGCTGCCCGTAAATATCGGCGGCAGTGAAATTACTTCAATTTGAGTCTGATTGTTACCAGTAATATTGTTTCCTAAATTTTACTTGTATAAGAAGATTTAAGGTAATAGGCGTGCACGGAGAGTGACACTTTTTATGGCCTCTGCGTATGCAACGATAAAAAAAAAATGTGTGAAATAATCCAGACAAGAACATAAAGCCGGTTGAATAGTACAGCATCTACTTTGCTTTTACCGCATAGATAACCATGTAAGACACATACAGAAGTATATGCAGAACATGACTACGACGCCAACGCCACATTCGCCTTAAGTGTCCATATAAGTGGTATTGGAATAAAAACACTAATTCTGCTGGAGCCTTAACCACAGAGATATCATAGTGGTACCATAGGGGAAGTGTAGTGCACACCACCATGAAAATGAAGAAAGAGAAGTGTGGTCGTGCCAAACTTATGCACGATCAACATCGCGGAGTGAAAAATCGTTGAACGCCTAACTAGGCTCTCGGCTCTGTGGCTCCGTCGTCACTACGGTGGTGGCCACCACAGAAGCTTTGGCCGACCACTACAAATGGTATGCTTCTGCAACTACTGCAGTTACATTTGATGAGCGCTGCTGTATTTTAAGCGAAAATAAGATCTAGTAGCTGGGATATGTGTAGGTTTCATTTGTGCGACATATTTTGATAAAATCTATTGAAATGGCCAAAATCTTAAGGAGCTCAGGTAAAAAGTTTCCTACTCTCTAACTCTGCTATCAAAAAGGATAAGAGAATTCCGTAAAGTATAAATAATAGTAAATATGCAGCAAACAACATTGATATGTCATTCACAACTCCAAAATTTACCTCTAATTTGTCAGTCGAATCGCTAGAAAAGCATCGGTAACATTCCAGCGATTTCACGCAAATTATAAACTCCTGCAGTACATTTGTCTGCCTTTGTATATTCTAACAGATGCACTTTGCAGAACGAGGATGTTGGTTTCCGGCGCTATATTACGGATATATAAACTTCGCGCTTTTATTTTGTTTAACCCACCAATATTCCGCAATTTCGTTACAAGCTCAAGGTCCAATATCGTAATTCTACTTTGAGACCCACTCGAATTAATTTTGTTTCTCTCAAATGCAGCAAATTTAATTTCGGTGCTCCGTCCATTCTCATAAATACCTTTCTGACTGTCATGTTGATTTCTATAGGGAAATCTGAAACGGCCACGAGCACGCGTTTCCTCTTCACAGACACAACCAACGTACACACGGCCGTAAAAGTTTTCGGGCCACGGGATCTCAGAAAACGTTTCATTCCCGAGCAGCCTGTAGCAGTAGCCAGTAAACCTCTATGCAAAGATGTTGTTAGCGTATTCTAGCCGAAGCCCGCCATGCAAATAACAGGCAACGTTGTGAGGTTGCGAAGATATTCAGATTTTTTCTCAGATTTAATAGTGCGCAATATCTTGCGGCCGAGTGCACGTCGCCATGACAGTTGCGCTCACATTCATGTGTGTAAACCTGACAGTAATTCTTTTTCTTTGTATTTGTATTTCTGCCAAGTCCTTGTGCAGTTAGATCGCAAAATAGCCTGGTATCGTTTTCAGAGCATGTCTCTCTTTCTAAGAAATTGATGTTATGTCGCGACAAGTGCTGAAAGTTACTTTTCTAGCATAAACGAAGGTGAGACCCGAACGCCTGTGCCACCAAAGCGCTACTTAGGCCCTACTAGCAATGCAGGGATTATTTTCTGAAACGCACTTTACTTAGCGCCATCACTTACTCGCTATTAACCAAGACGTTACGCGCAAACGCTTATGGTATCTCATTGATGTTTTGTACAGAAATAACTTCCCAATTAGGTTAGTTTGCGCAACAAGCAATCTGCAAATCTGCGTATATGACACGGCATAGACAGTCACTTGTTTATATTACGCTAAGGTGAAGCATGAAATGCGCCCACGAAGAATTTATAGATTCACAACAACTTTCGTGCAAACGCCACCAAACACGTTGTCCCTAGCGCAATGAAATATGTGTCTATAAAGAATTGGATAACGCTGACGTCGGCACGTGGTGCTGGAAAATCACAGAGATAAAGAAAAGAAAAATAAAAACACGTGTACGCTCCTAAGTTCACGATAACGTGGAAACCGCTGTGGAAACCGCAGTGCAGACCGCAGTCAGTTTGTCCCTGGCCCAAGTGAATTATCAATGCGTATTTACTTCACCTCACGAAGCCAAATCCCTTTTCTGGACGGAGAAGGGAAGGCAACAGATCGCGAAGAGAGAGGCCCCAGCATAACCATACATAACTCAACAACCAAATCGCGAAGGCTACCCCTGCGGGAATCAACCACGTGCCTGCGTCGTTGCGAAACTGTAGCCTTGTTCCCGGGACTTCGCGGAGCTACAGGCATGTCATGCGTGCTCCCGCCTCCAAGCCTCTTGCAATTACTCGTCCAATTAGATGTGCGTTACAGAACCCCAGGCTGTTAAAATAATCCGGAAATTCCACGTATGGCATGCCTCATAATTTTATCGGTTTATTGACACGTAAACCCAATAATGTTTTTCGTAACAATCTGGACAGTAATGATTCGTCATGATAAGTCACCAACTTTAATGGAGGCCGCATGGGCATAGGATTATCAAACCTCGAATCTTTTTTATTGGCGGCAGCCAGTGTTGCACGCATTTGCATGCGTCAGATCACAACCGAAACCACTCAAAGTTATATCAGAGTACACAGAGAAATGTTTTATGCTTGTTTATGTATCTAGCGTTGGCCTTGTCAGCGAATGGACAAACCGCAGGATTTAGCATGCAACTCCAAAAACAAATGTTCCTCGTTAAATGTCACTGAATTTGCAGTCACACAAAGAATGTTTCAGCTAAGGCGCAGCAAGATTTATAGAAAGCTGTTCTGTGGATTAAAGAAAAATAAACGTGTTCCGCTGCACCAGTCTCCGTCTCATTAGCTGCTGTGTGCCAGTCTCATGGCTGGATAGAGCGATAAATTGTGCACCAAGCGTGGATAGATAAACGATGCAATTATTTATTCGTTCTATAGTGTCAGTACTTGCCATGCAAGCAGCCATTACCATATCTAAAAATGATAATGATCGAAATGCTAAAAACATCATGCACAAGAATTCTAGGCACATTTGTGCATGTCTGGTTATGGTTCTTAAAAAAATATTTTTATTCATGTATACGTTCCATTCCCTTTCAGGAAAGGCATTAGGTAAAGAGGGATACGGCTTCACCAAAACAAAACCAGCGTTATTCAAGAAGCAGAAGACAGCATCACGCAACCAAATAAACTCTTCGCAAAGCGCAATAGCATGCTCCTTCAAACTAAAAACAAGAAAGACTATGCACAGAAACTTACTTGAAACATAACACGATCAACATTGCACTACACTGTAGGCATACAGGCGATTAGATAGTCATATGAATTGTCCAATCACGGCAAAGAAAATTGAAACAGAAATCAATAAAGAAAGGAAATCATCATCATCATCATCAGCCTGGTTACGCCCACTGCAGGGCAAAGGCCTCTCCAATACTTCTTCAACTACCCCGGTCATGTACTAATCGTGGCCATGTTGTCCCTGCAAACTTCTTAATCTCATCCGCCTACCTAACTTTCTGCCGCCCTCTACTACGCTTCCCTTCCCTTGGAATCCCTTCCGTAACTCTTAATGACCATCGGTTATCTTCCCTGTTCATTACGTGTCCTGCCCATGTCCATTTCTATTTCTTGATTTCAGCTAAGATATCATTAACTCGCATTTGTTCCCTCACCCATTCTGCTCTTTTCTTATCCCTTAACGTTACACCTATCACCTATCAAAGGAAAAGCTAAGCATAATTAAAGCAATCAAACGCTGCCATCTAGAGTAATCTAGCAATTCAGAGACAATTGGTGGCATGCGAACGCACCAATAATTTTCTTAGAAAACTAAATTATAAGCATAAGTACAGACAAGGGGAGAGAGACAATAAGCATTTTTATTGGATGAATGCAGCTCTGGAGAGGCGTCCTCATTCCAGAAAGCCTTGAGCTCGGGCCGCGTCCTGGGCCCTCGTAATCAGCCGTTGCTGATCCTCGAGGTCGGAGCTGGCCAAGGCTTTCTCCCAAATCTCGTTGGTGGGGTAAAGGTTCGGAGGATTTAATGGTGCCGCTCTGCAACCCCCTACTATGTGCCTGAGGGACCCGGGCTCTGCGCAGAAGTGGCATTGCGGAGAGAATTGTGTAGGGGCTATGAGGTGATTTCTGGTTGGGTGGGGGAATGTATTAACCTGTAGAGCTCGGAGGAATCGCTCCTGCTCTCTAGGTATTGACTTGTGTGGGGCTGCAATTTGTTCTGCGGGTTAGCTTGTAGTGTTGTGGGATGTCTTGTACGAGACTAGAAGGTGCATGCGCTCGAGTTCAGATTCCTCGGCGTCGGCTCGGTGGTTCAAATCTCCAGCTACGTGGTTGACGACCTCGTTGCCAGGAATGCCGTGATGAACTGGCGCCCAGATGATCATGACTGATCTCATTGGCGGCTTTTCATTGATAATTCTGAGCGTAGTCGTATGAATTCTGCCGCTAGCAAAGTTGCAGCACGCCCATTGGGAGTCGGTCACTATGACTTCAATCTATGGTCGGGAGAGCGCGAGGCCCATGGCCGCTTTCTCGGTTTGGAGGGGATTGTTTTGGGTGAGCGAAATGCTACTCCGATGTTCTTTGTTGACGACTGCGGTGGCTGTTGTGGCTGCGCGTCTGGGGTAAGAACCCGCGTCCGTGTAGGCTGTAGAGGGTAGAGTCCCGTACCACTTGTGTATGGCCAGGGCGTGGGCGTCCCTTCGCTCTGCGTGGTGCACTGCGCGCATGTTGCGAGGTAGAGGACGTATGGTGATGTTGCTCCGGATGGCATCGGGTAAACTCACAGTCTGAGGCGGCGGATGGCTCAGAGGGGCAGAGAGCCCCAGGCGTAAGAGAATGGAGCTCCCCGCTTCCGCAACTGCCAGCCTTGCTCGCTGACTGGATAAGTGTGCCTCGATCAGCTCCTCGGCCGTGTTGTGCACACCTAGTCGTAGTAGGCGTTCTGTGGACGTACTGATCGGCAGGCTCATCGCCTGCTTATATGCCTTTCTGATCATTGTATTGATTTTCTTGAGTTTCGTCGCGTTGAGATGTGCGTATGGAATAGCGTAAGTTCGTATGGAATAGCGTAATAGTGTAAACAATAAACAAACTCGTTCAACGAGCTTGCGGTGCGCGACGTAGTGACCAGGCTCGACGATGGCCACTATTTCTTAGATAGTTCTGCTCCTCCGTGAGCAATCTTTGCGTGCACCCCATAAGACTGCCCATAGCTTCGGCGATTTTAGAGATCACAACGCGCTTCTACTCTTCACGGCGTAATACTGAAGAAACAAGTTGCCTGGTGCTGCTCCTGGCCAGTGCGCTGAGTTACTCCAGTCTGCGTGACTGCGAGCGTCACAAATATTACACAGTGTGTGCAAAAGGAAGACAGCCTATATAGCTACGATGCGACAAGGAGGTGGCGCTGACGATGGATCTCGCAACCAACACAGTGAAGGAGACATCGAAAAAAATGCAGATAAGTATATTTCTACTGTAAGATGTCCCCTTCGTGTGGGGTGAAGACCAGCAACGGGCTTGTGATAACCTACGGCAACGGCTGCAGACGCCTCCCGTGCTCGCACACTTTGATGAAGACACCCCTACGATTCTCCATACCGACGCTAGTAATGCCGGCCGTGGTGCAGTGCTTGTGCAGCGGCAGGATGGCACCGAAAGAGTGATTGCTTACGCCAGCAGGACGCTATCAAGGACGGAGGCTAACTACTCCACTACAGGAAAAGAATGTCTCGCACTGGTGTGGGCCGTCCTGAAATTTTGGCCATATTTGCATGGTCGGAGCTTCACCGTTGTCAGTGATCATCATGCACTTTGCTGGCTGACTAATTTAAAAGATCCAGCTGGTCGGCTTGCGCGCTGGAGTCTTCGGCTCCAAGAGTTCGAATTCACGGTTGTGTACAAATCGGGGAAACAACACACCAACGCCGACTGCTTCTCTTGGTCTCCTGTTGAGACAGCAGTCCACGACGATGATGACGGTTTTCTAGGCGTGCTAGATACTGTCGACGTTTCACGCAACCAACGCCAGGACGCAGAACTGGTTCCTCTTTTCGATTACTTAGAGGGAAAAAGAAGCAGCGTGCCGAGGTTATTCGCGAGAGGGCTGCCTTCGTTTTGCTTACGCCACGACGTTCTCTATAAAAAGAACTTTTCACCTAATGGCAGCAGCTACCTATTCGTCATTCCCGCATCTCTTCGCGACGAAGTCCTACATGCCTGCCACAACGAGCCGACCGCTGGTCACTTGGGATACACCCGCACATTGGCAAGAATCAGGCTAAAGTACTATTGGCCAAGACTTGCGTCGATCGTGAAACGTTACACACAGACGTGCCTGGATTGCCAGCGCCGCAAAGCCCTACCCGGCAAGCCAGCTGGACTGCTGCATCCTTTTCAGATACCGCAAGCGCCGTTCGAACAAATTGGCATGGACCTTTTAGGTCTGTTTCCACTGTCTACTGCCGGAAATAGATGGATAATCGTCGTCATGCATTATCTTACTCGATAGGCTGAAACAGGTGCTATCCAACGTGGAACAGCAGCTGAAGCAGCGCGATTTTTCGTCGAAGCCGTCGTCCTAAGGCATGGCGCTCCCGCAGTGGTCATAACAGACAGGGGATCTCCGTTCACGGCTGCGCTTCTCGATACCGTGTTGCGACGAAGTGGTAGCACTCACCGAATGACCACGGCTTATCATTCCCAAACCAATGGGCTGACAGAACGTATGAATAAGACTCTGGCAGACATGATGAATATGTGCATCGACGTCGACCACAAGAACTGGGACGAGATTTTACCATATGTTACATTTGCGTATAACACGGCTCGCCAAGAGACAACACGCGTGACGCCTTTCAACCTTGTTTACGGACGCGAAGTGACAACAATGTTGGACGCAATGCTGCCACACGAGTGCGGTGACGACGAGACTGGTGCCGAGGAGTTTACGCAACGCGCAGAGGAAGCCAGGCAGCTTGCGCGTTTGCGCATCCAAGAACAACAAGAATACGATGCCCGACACTGCAATCTTCGGCACAGACCCGCCACATACAACGTCGCTAGGTATGGGTTTGGACTCCGATTTGTCGGCGGAGGCTGTCTGAGAAGCTCCTGCGAAGATACTTTGGCCCGTACACAGTTCTGCGCCGCATCAGCGATGTGAATTATGAAGTTGTCCCGACAGCCATAACTGCTCCAAACGCCGACGGCATCTGCCCGAGGTTGTGCACGTGCTTCGTATGAAGCCATACATTTCCTCATGACCCCCACTTTGCACCGTCTGTGCACAGCCTTCGGCGGTTGGTGCATCGGGAGGATGCCTTTTTTTTTTAAAGAGGAGGGGGGGGGCAAATGCCACATCCTATATGGTCGCCATGGGTATGTGCCAGGCGATGAGAGCGACGCTGAAGTAGCGCGCGATTGGGAAAAACAGAGACGATAACGACGTCGCGTTGACTACTCTGATAAAGTGCTTTCACACGCCCTCTACGCCGGCTTTCCCGTCTCCTACTAGGCTGCGACAATATTTAGCCTAATTATAGTGCCCGGATCAAGTCACTTTCGTAATAATGAAGTGAGTGTCCAGCAGTTTAAAAAAAGGCATTGGGAACCAATGAGTGTTTGTTCTTTTACATGCACATGGGCCCGAGAACATTTAAAAGTGATGGCGTTTGCCCAAGCTTCGAAGCCATGCCACTACCACCGGTAGGCATATGCCATAGTCAGAAGCATGGCGGAAACCGAACGCGCACCACCTGCAGCAAGAAAGGCTAGGTCGGGGCGTCATGCGTCTACTCTCCAAGAGGAAGAATTATTAGCGTTCTTGGAGAGGCATCCCGACCTAGCCAAGCCGAACAGCGAATTGTCCGGGCGCTTCACGGGTCATGAATGTGAAAAATTGTAGGCTCAGCTGGCGGAGCTTCTAAACGAACGTGGCCCCGCAAAGAAGAGTGCGACAAATTGGCGGTGGTATTGGTCATTGCTTGTCGCACAAATCAAGCGGGATGAAGTCGTCAGGCCGGAAGTTGCCACGTAGGCTGCACTGGTATTATAGTTATTTAAGGAAAAAGACGCTGCTGTTGTCAGTCTGCGTTACGCTCATAATGAAATGTCGCCTTATTCGTTAATTAAATGTTGACCAACTTAGAGCTGCGGGGCCGTGGTGACACAGTTGCTTTTAGCAGTATTTAATCATGTTACATACGTTTCTGTAAACGATTGACCAGTTAAATTCGCGAGTAACTTTCTCATTTGGAAATTTACTGCGTACCTCCTTCTTAAACGTGTTTTGCCCTCAATTTCAATGGCACAAATGGTGTAAAGCTACGAGGGCTCGGAGAGAGGGTTCTTTGGTTGATTGGCCGTGAATGTACCATGGGCTTGGGGCCTTCACTGTAGCTAAAAGACCCCACACATGTTTGTGCGGTACTGCTATGCAGTTAATTTGTATTTCTTTAATCTCTATCGTGAAAGTGCAACCCATAGACTGCATAAAATCTTTCATTTACAATCGCCTACAGCCAACGCCATGTAAGGAGTGCAGAAAGTTCCATTACCGAACATCTGTAGAGCTTTCACTCAACTGCATAACGTACGGTACGGTTTATCATTGTCATATTTTAAAAGGGTTTGTTTGCATGCTTTTATTTAGGCAACTGATCTATTTCTTTTACCATCATTCTACAAGAGTCACAGCCCTCGACCAACCAGCTGGACCTCCCAGTAGACCCATTGCAGCAGTCGATTGCCGATGTGTCATTGGCACCTTTGTGCAATTAGATATGACTTATTCAATTGTATCTTACTATTTTTCTTTTTACAGGCTAGCACAAGCACCTGTATAACATGCCACACAGTGTTGTTTAAATTCCTTGTTCGTTTTTCTCCTCATTATACAACACAGTGCCCCACACAAACACAATGCCACAAGGCTTTCAGACACCGCCTAAGGCTGGTACTCTGCAGATAATTGCGGAAGACCAGAAGAGGCAGGCGGAGGCAGTGGACAGCTATGTATAATCAGTAAGCACAGGCATGTATATTCTTCCAAATAATAAGCAAATAACAGGCGAATAATAAGCACAGGCATGTATAATCTTTATTTGCAAACCATTCTGCAAACCAAGTGCTTGGCTTTTGAAACCATAAGACAAGGCCTTCATGCAGCTTAGGGGCTTCGTGGGTATTTCTGAAAGACGCCTTGTGTTAGCATTCCTTGCTCGTTTGCTGTGAACTTATCGGCTTATTGACATGTAATGTTTACCAGGGCAAAAGGAATTTCACAAGGTGTAACCAAGATAATGTTCAGAATCTAGAAACGCATCACTTTGGGCAACCTGGCGTATGGGGCAAGTATCGCAAGCTTATTGCTTGTGCTTGCGAATGAACATCAATGTCTTTATTATCCAAAGCAGGTGGAACAGGCAATTGGTGACTTGTGTAGAGGGGAGATTAGCAGAATCTTAAAGGAATAGACTGAATAACGAATATTTCTTCTAAATCTGCAATAACATAAAGCAGACCTGGAGAAGCACCAGCCAGAAAACAAAAAAATGAAATAACTTTCATTACATGCGCCTATGTCAGCATAGTACAAGATGTGGAAGTGTTATGTAGGATAAATGGCCGTAATGATAGGTCTCAAATTCCTATGAATTTTGAAGAGAGGTGCACAATTAGTCAAAGGAAAAATAAGCCAACGCATATGCAGTAAGGGTGATAACAGATTGTACCATGCTCTTTATAATAATTACGCACCTATAGATAGAACAGAAAAATGGAAAGAGTGAGATGATGGTAACCTTGATTTAATGAATGGAACATTACAATGCTGCGAAGATGAAAT
Source organism: Dermacentor andersoni (assembly GCF_023375885.2). Classification (NCBI taxonomy): domain Eukaryota; kingdom Metazoa; phylum Arthropoda; class Arachnida; order Ixodida; family Ixodidae; genus Dermacentor; species Dermacentor andersoni. The sequence continues at coordinate 57,015,963 of NC_092823.1, forward strand.
ATAAGGAGGATGTAAGGCACCAGATAAACAAGTAGACAACTTTTCTGAAGTAACAAAGCATGTGATAAATGAACATGACGGTGTGTAGCCTCAGAAATAAAACAGAACTGACCAAACTGGCAGAGCTGATGACCAGAAAGATTATTAGGGATAATCAAATTACAGCATTGGAAGGAGTAGGGAAAGAGTAAAGAATTCAAGCAGCATGACATCTGGGAGAAGAAACTTGGCATAGTAAAGATTGAGATGTATGCACTGAAAAACAATTAGGGCAATTCAATATTGTACAAAACATTCACGAAGGTGATTTGCAAGAAAGTGAGCACAACACTTGATTCAAACTAACCCAGGCAGACACAGCCTCAGGTATGATCTTTCTACAATGAAACAAATTCATGTAATTGAAAAGTCTGCAGTGCACAAGAAACTTTTTGCACGGCTTCATTTATAGCAAAAAGGCATTTGGATTAATTGGATACACATACACACATACACTCATAAACTTTGTACATCATAGAGCACAAGAAGAACAATACCCTGGGAAATATCGAGACTATGCAGCTATATCAATTAGCCACTAGCCAAGTAGAATAGCAATCAAAAAAGGGGTCATGCAAGGGGAAAAAATCACCCAGCTGCCATTCACTGCACGGTTAGAAGTATTCGAACTATTACACTTAGGAAGACTTAGAGTGAGCATTGGAAGGTTGAATAATATGGAAAATATAAAGGTAATTTTCACTAACTTGGTAAAATAACATAAATCCATGAGTGACACTCAGCAAGCAGAATCTATGTAAAAGTATGTTTATCCAGGTGAAATATCAATAGCAGGTACATATATAAAGCAGGAAACTTATACAAAAAATTCATGGGTTGAAGAGCACATGGAAGGCACTACCGAATCGAGATCGCAACGCTACTGATATCCTTGAAAAAAAGTTTAGAATCATTGCATTCTACCGGTTATGCAATATGGGACATAAACCAGGAGGTTAACAAAGAAACTTGAGAAGTCGAGGACTGTGTAGAAAGCGAAGTAACAAGATTGTTGGAGATAGCATTAAGGCAGGGAGACCGTGGCGTAGTAAACCGCGGCAACTGATATGCTAGTTGAGATTAAGAAAAAGAAATGGAGTCGGCAGGCAGGCCATGCACGTCCTCAATCACTTGTTGCCAATTCATAACAGGTGATTACATAGGCGGGACAGAAAGGATGTCAAGGAGAGAGAACTGCAGCCTAGGATGGTAGAAAATTGCGTAATGGGACAAAAATGTGATGTTTGGAGGCATAGGATGCAATCAGCTCGTACAAGACCGCGTTGTAGGGAAACGCATTTGTTTTGCAGTGAAGAAAAAGAGGTTTGGGGGCTGACAGTAGAGACTCGTGAAGGTGCGAGGACCTCAGCTGCCTGACATGACAATTGGCTCTGAAAAAGACAACTTCAGTTATGAAAAATAAAGCAATGTTGTCCTGACACATTGTTTTATTGTGCATACTACATTAAAGGCTTACACAGTTAAGGGCGCTTAGTCCCAATAGTGCAACAAGCATTTGTGTTTGTAAATAATGGTTTATATGCGGTTGATTCTTTCCAGCAATCCACTTTTTTGCAGCAAAACATTCTGCGGCTGGAGGCCCTCAACCGCCTGGTGACTGTAGGCGAGCGCCCGGCACGTGCTCTTGAGAGCGTGGCAGAGGTCCACAGGGCTGCTCTGCAACAGCAGTATCGGTGCCCTCACTGCTCTCCAGTCGGGCCCCCGGAAGACACCTTATAAAGGAGCTTTCTGTTTATTATTTTGTTTATTGTTCAAAAGCATGAATAAGATTATTGCAGTAAACATTGTGCGGTGCATATTAGGACACTTGTAACACGCCGTTGGTGTCTCTTCAAAATGTGCAAAAGCGTAAGACAACCTGTGCCACTCCTGGACCATGTAAATGAAGAATGCACTAATGCAGCATACACATCATTCTAGTCTTTGTTCTTTATATGTGCAAGAATACAGTGCGTGTTGATATGCCACAAGATGAACGGTGTGTGTAATTCACCATGAAAAGAAAGGAAACACGGCAGGAGCTTAGTAATGCTATCCCCTATAGACTGCGCATATGAATGCAACACTCCCCGATTCAAACGTGCCATTACATGCATGTTCGATACCACATATTCTTTTACAATGTCATATGCTTGCATGTACAAATTTTCACACAGCTCAAGCCCTTGTATGCCTCACTTGTGATGTATTCGTTTCATAGGCCAAATAATTGTACAGTTTGTCCTTTTGTGTTGTACGAAAAGCGGCATCCTCTACAGTCGGATACAACTTCGGAAGACAGGAGAGGCCCCGCCCAGATGACCAAAGCGCGGCAGCCGATTGCCTCCACGTCTAAAAAAATAGTCCCTCTCCAATGAGCGGGTATAGAGCGTCCGGCGGCACGACATCAGCCTAGAGTGCGTGCCCATTGGTGCAGGCTTGTGTTCACCCGCCTTTGAAGTGCAGATTCCGCGGCCTCCTAAAGTTGTATGCGACTATAGAATCACGTAATGCTTTGCACCGGTTGCATAGACTTTAGCAACTTCATATCAAACAATGATCAGGAACAGAAATCTATAAAGGCATCCAAGCAAAGATGGCTGGCCACACTTCCATTGTGAGGGGCTGTAAAAAGGTCTCGCCAAACATTCCCATGACGTGCTTAAAAAAGAGGTGGTATTTGGCAGTTCTTTAGAAACAAAGACAGATTACAGTCAATGTTGTTTACCATGTCAAACAAACTGAGCCTGGTTATCTGCACAGCATGTAATGCAAGTTTGTGCTTCACATAGGAAACAAACTGCTCTCTCCCGTACAATTGTTGAGTCAGGTGTGGCGCCTAATATGTCAACAGTGTCAATATGCAAATTACACTTTACAAAGGCCATTCATTTCACCATTATTTTTGTACGAAGGTTCTTTCAATCAGTGCTTCTATTACATGAGCAGGTGGTTTTGAAAGCAAAGCTTTGTTTGCAAACCTTCAGACTTCCATAATTGTGTGGCAAGGCACTGCCATGTTCTCGAATAGCTCACACTTCCTCGGTCCTGCACAAAAGAAGCCAAATGCTCTATTTGAAGTTGGATCGCGCAACAATTCGACGGCACACAAGGAGGGGTAACAGACACAGCAGAGCGTTCTGCTGTGTCTATTTATCTTCTTTGTGTCCCGTTGAATTGTTGTGCAATTCAACTTCAAGCTTCTATACCAATACACCCAGTCTTCAACCTCACCAATTCTCTAGTTATTAGGCCACAATGGCGCACATCTTTGAAATGTACCTACACAAATTAGGTCTCCGAAAAACCATCACAAGCATTAAATTTTGCAGCACAGGTGTATGCACGTGCCATATTCTTTGCCACTAAACTCACAGGAATCAAATGGGCAAGCATTAACAAGCGTTACTGCTGCCGTTACCATCATCATCATGACACCAATGGAAAGAGAGTGACACGTTTCAGTAAAGGGAGTGCCAGAGGGAAAGGCGTGACAACGAGGCTTACAATGAAAATAGCAGTTACAAGACATGTTCAATGCCAAAATATGCTGCATGTCACTCATCCTACTTTAGCATTGCGACAAGCTTTTACACATTTTAGCATATCATGTTTTGTGTAATCATTGCTCTAAAGCTGTACGAAAGGTCGACTCGCTCTGCAATTTTTATTTTTCATCATGGCGGGTTAAAGACCCGGTTTTCATTGGCATCTGCACCACATTTCTCCCGATATGTAATTTTGCCTTGGTGGTTCATGACATCTTCATGCCCACCGAGTTCTGCAGAGCATTGGATCTGCAGTGTTATACTGCTGAAGAATTAGAGCCCCCTTATTAGACGAAAATGTATAATTTGTCCATCCAGAATAACGCTGCCCTTTCCCCCCCCCCTCCCTCAAAAAAAAAAAGAAGCTACACTGAACTTCTGGCATATGCATCAACAGTGACCAGAGCAAACACCCTGAAGTATTTTCTTCATGCAAGCCAGCACACTAAGATTCTCAATGCATTTTCATTTCACCACAAATGCATAGGCACAACCGGCTTGGCACCACATGCCCATCTCGCGCTGCAACAAATTGTGCAATGCCTCGCTGTTTCACAGTGCGGCCGATAGATGACGCATGACCAAAATGCAGCCTTATGAATACTAAGTAACTTCACCGATGAAGAATGTCAAGTTCTTTATGAGATTAGCATTCATAGGGTACTTCCCACAATTTGTGATATCCATTTATTTATGTGTACCTAATTAACCTCTTTCCCGAGAAAGTGAGCCGTTTGGATGTCACCCTGACAGACAAGTAGAACAATCGGCAAAAAGTCTGTAACCAGCAAAAAAGTCAGTATCATAGGCAGCCGCATGTGAGATGACGCTAACACAAAATTTAAGTCGCCTACAGAGAAGGGACCAGTTTAGCAATATGACGTGTCTAGTCATTGCTTCAATGCTAATCACAGTAATGCTGATATTGAAGGCGCGTAAATTCCTACGTACGTTCCGTCGACACACCCGCCTACGCTCGTAATTTTTCCGTGAAGTAGGAAGCGCCCGTTACATATGCCTACTCAGCCGTAGTTTTCGGCAAAGCCAGACGCCGCTTACGCACTGCCGCGTCGATAAGCGCGTCAGACACTTCTCTGACACCGCGGCTCACAGTAGTTCGATGACGTCCAATGTAACGCTCGGTGCTTCCCTGAAAACTCCCAGTCCCGTAGAAACGGAGGGGGAAGAGGACTTGCTCTTCGACGGTGAGCAAATGAAGCCCGCCACGCTGTCTCCACTGATGAGAGTCTTCGCCTAGCCGTCACACAGCCAGCGCACTGATGTCTTTGACATGCGAAAATGACCCTGAAACTCCACGTCGGTCATGTACGTTATCGGGTCCAGACGGGCATACTGACGCTTGCTGCCACTGGATGCAATGACACAGGCTGCTGCTGCCGCCGCCATGTTCCCGAGTTGAACTCGGAGGGGTTTCGCGATGTACGAGTTTGGCACGAGTTCGCCTGTCAAACAAAACCAGAGATCACGCCCTGCGCGAGGCATGCAACTCTTGTGAGCGCACCCACCATGGTTGGACCACGCTCAACTTATTTTTCGGCAATACCGACGCGGTGCCGAGCTGAGAGGCATCAACAATCTAGACCGTCAACATAAAACACGCACAACGCACTGTCATCGGCGATGTACTGAGCACCGCTATCAAAAACAAAGCGTTGACTGTTGCTGGCTTGTGCATATGCCTTTCAAGCTGAGATGGCCCCACAACACGGTTTCATTGCCTGCATTTTGGCGACGTAGCCCACGGTAAATCGTCGCATCGTCGTCGTCAGCATCGTCGTCCACTCCGGCGTTGATGCGCCGGTCTGGACGACGATGCTGAGGAGTGCGTATCGCAGCAGTCGTTTGAGATGGCTGCTCTGTCATTGGTGATGTATCGGAGCCAGAGCATCGTAAACACGATCAGCGTCCGAGAATCGCTCGCTTTTATACACCCAGTAGAATGACATTTCTTCATCACAAGCACTGCGCACTCAACATTTCCGACACCTTCCTTCGTTCGAAGTCTCATTTCATAACTGCACACAAGAGCACTCACCTGCCAAAGTGTGATTGCTCCGGTGTCATTACGATATCCATCTGCGATCGCCGCTGGCTCCAGCAGAGGTAATACACAAGCCCCTTGGAGTGCGCAACGCACTCAAATACTCTGTACATGCGCTCAGAGGCACCTTCGCTGCGCAACCGATGACAAGCGATGAATTGTGTCGCTGGGAAGCACGCATTTCTTCGCTATGTATCTCAGTAACTTCCCGCACTAAGATAAACTGGCACATTTTCACTGTACTTCGTCACTACGGACCCTAAAATAACGTATCGCCATTTTGCAGCGACAGCCGTTGCTCCCGTATCTATGACTAGTGTGTCGTTTTTTGTCGGCAAAGCGGGAGCCTTATAGCCTAGCGAAGCGCCTGCGATGAACAGCCGTACCGCGGGGCGGCGTTTCTATTCCCCTAATAGAGAAAGAATTGTCATGACTGGCTTTATTGAGAATAGCACTGCAGCGCTCCTAGGCGACTGCTCCCCGTATGAACTACCTCGTGCTTCCGACCCTCTTCAATGTATCCGCTTCTAAGTTTTCGCCTCACTGTTGCCACTGGCGGCAAGAAGTCGAAAATTTAATAATTTGCTCATCTCCGTTTGTTTTCAGATATTCCTAGCATTCAAAACGAAAAACAGATACTTAAAGAAATAAATGTTTGTTATTTAATTCGTTGTATTTAACGTATTCGATTGAGCGAAAGTGTAGGAGCAAGAATGCACCGTATGGTACCCTGTTCGCATTCGACGGAGGATAGAAAGATGGTGCTCGAAAGAGGAGGCACGCCCTTGACGCGCCCGAGAAAGGTGTGACAAGCGGCTCACGGCAAGTGTGTAGATAGACAGCGGGACAGTCACGGTATTGCTAAGTTGCGATAATTCGTTGATAACAATACGCGGCGCTGGCGCGTTTCGTTGTGCAGCCTTCTGCGCTTGAAACGTGGAAGCAGCGTGCCGCGCAGGGTGCGCTCATGTTGTCATACGCGGGTTTTTGTCTACATTTTTTTTTTGCCTGTAGCTTTTGCGCGTTGCGCGCCATATCCGTTCACTGGGGTAAAACTCGGGTGAACGAGAAAGTCGGCGCATCCTGCATAGCACCCCTGATCCCATGATCAGTACTGCAACGCTATAGTCAGTGAGACATCGATGCGGTTAAGTCATACACACTCATTTTTATGGAGCTATAACAAGTTCAATGCTAACCGTCCATTTTCCATGAGTTTTCATGTGATCCACAATGCTGCAGGCTAACTTTTAATAGATAAAATTGGAGCGAACACAATGGATCGTACGTTTAGGGTAATTATCGTGTCATAATGTACAAATAAAGACGGTAGAATAAATGACAAACGCTTATTCTCGCCGAAAGAAGGGGCCGTTAACGATTGCTTTTCTTGATAGTATAGTGTGCGATGATGCTGTTAGGATGTGGAGAAAATATGTTCATGCATGCAACTCTCTATTCAGCCGAAGTGCTTGGCATCCTAAATGTCCACTTTATACCTTTGGAACGATAAAAAGCGCGGCAAGTGCGCATGCCCATAGCTGGATTGCATAATCCTCACTGAATTTGCGGGGCAATGTTCATTTTTTCTTCGTATTAGCGACCGTTAGATAACGCCGTTTGCCATTCGCGCATTAGGGTGTCTCCGCAACAGGCCTTTCGCTGAATTGACTTCCCATTTTCGTTGCCATCCGGTTTTTCCCGATATTTGCGTACTTGAACGCTATCAACGAGGCTTCGTTCAGCACGTGCAATGGTCATTATGTACGCCACCTTTTAATGCACCGCAGGCCACATGCTTTAAAAGCGCTCTGATGCCTGCTGTTCGAGAGAAAAAATAATGCCATAGGCGGCTTTTATAGGAAGTACTGCGGCTCCAACCGGGAAGCAGAAATAAAAAATTAAATTATGGGGTTTTACGTGCGAAAACCATATTCTGATTATGAGGCACGCCGTAGTAGCAGAAATAAAGAAGGATGCGCAAAATGTGCAGACTTAAATTCGGTAAGAAAGTATGGGCAGTTTTAGATTACGCACTATGGAATGGTTATACGTAGACGCGACGTTTCTGGTGCAGGCGATCTTGCTCACTTTTTTTTGTACACTCTGAATCTTCCGGACGTTACAGGACGGTTGTTCGATGTTTGTTGTCTGGACGTTAACAGACAGGAAGGCAGCGGTGTGGATCAAATAGGAAACGGGGTAGCCGATATTCTGGCTGATATTAAGAGGAACATAAACGGAGCTGGGCGGGCCATGTAAAATGCGTAGGGCTGATGACCGGTTGGGCATATACAGGTGTCAAGGAAAAGGAAGTGCAGTTTAGGGCAGTAAAAGTAGGTGGGGTGATGAAATTAGAAAATTCGCAGGCGGAACTTGGAATCAGCTAGCGTACGACAGCGATAATTGGAGATCGTTGGTAGAGGCCTTCATCCTGCAGTGGCCATGAAGATAGGCTGAATATGATGACACATGTTTAAGGGCAATGATGATGAACACGAAAGAGAAACGTTTCAGTACAATCTTCTCTTCACAATATATATTTGAGCAGTGCCCTGTTTTATTGAACACCGCTGCTGTCTGCGTTAATTGAAAAAACAAATTGCCCTATAATACATAGATTTATCTTGCACAAGTCAAATCGTTTGCGTTGCTGTCAAAGCATCTCGCGCTGTTGGATGTATTAAAATAAATGCAAAATATCTTTAGGTGAGAGCACAGGTTTCGCTGCATGTTACCAATGCTCAATAAGTACTTGAGTACTCCAGCACGTTGAACAAATTTCGGGCCTAAACAAACATTAAAAGTTTGGATGAGCGGAGAGTAAAGTTGTGAAGTTTGTATATGGAATTATACTTGAAATTTACTTTAACGGAGGCCAAGCAGTAACATAAGGTGAGGCATGCTGCAAGAATGTCGTAAAATACAGAGATTGAAGCTTTTTAACAATGTTTATTTGAAAATGGCATGGCTCTCCGCTATCAAGAGCCCCGATGCCGGGGCGAAACTATGGGCTGTCCAGAGGGCCCACGATGCGGCGGTCGGGCAAGGCCTGACTGTCCCAACGTGGGAGCGGCCCACAGCGCGCTGAGTCGCGTACCTCAGGACCTTATTAAAGTTTTGCATCTATCCATCCATCCATTGATCACACGAATTATGTACTTCGACTTGAATACGTGTTGTTAACTGTTGAGTATAGATTGCATTGCGGTTAAATAAATTTTACATAAAAGTGAACTGCGTAGTAACCAATGTTGCGAATATAATTTGAAACGATATATTTGTAACGTTGCGCGAACACCCCATTTAGTTGGTTATCAGTGATAGCATAAACACGTTCCTTTGGTAAAGTTTTCTACACCTGTAATGTGTTTGTGAATTCTTCGTTTGTAACACCGTCCCTTTGCAAAAACGAAGGCAGAAAAACTAGGCCAGGGCTAATAGTGCACGATGATGCGAGGGCGGCGCGCCGCGAACACGACATTGCTTCGCCGCCGTTGTAGTATACACGCTCTGTGATTGGCGTGACGAACACATTCAGCTGACAGGTACGGAAAGCGACTTTATTCAAGACACGTCATAGTATATACAAGACAGGAACACAGGGTTGGCAACCACCAATGTGCAATAAGCTAAAGTAGGAGATATGACATACATACATACATACATACATACATACATACATACATACATACATGCATGCATGCATGCATGCAGGCATACATACATACATACATACATACATACATACATACATGCATGCATGCATGCATACATACATACATACATACATACATACATACATACATACATACATATATACATAAAAAGTCAGTTTCGCCTGAAAGGCGAAGAATCGAAAGCGATTGCAACTTAGTACACAGCTATATATGAACTAAGGAAACAGTTTTATCGGCCATATCAACTTGTAAACATCCGCTTACCAACTAAATTAACATGCATGCTGTCGCGCGCGAACAAGCAAACGTGAACACACTTCATTCAATGACCGCGCACACTCGCCGTCAAAACGCTGGAGTGAGAGAAGCGCGGGAGCAGCAGCGAGCGAATTGACCTTCGTGCTACCTTGCGCTTCAACGCGAACTAAGCGGCGGGAACACAGCGCAGAAACGGTAACAGCACTCGAAGGACTATATCCAATTTGTCATAGAGCGCTTTCAAATATAGGGCTCGCGCGGCCGCGCCTTGAGTAGCCACCGCCGGAGTAGAAAGATCTCCCCACTCCCTACCTACCGCCCGGTGGCTTGCGCGCGACGGAAGACGGCACGCTTCCTCCCATGTTACCTCCCTTGCGCTCGCTAGTTTGAGCCACCATGGTTGGCGCACTCTCGCAGGCTACCACTCGCTGTTACAGCATACAGCGAGCGGCGACCATGTTCTCGCCCTTGGATTTAATACGGAACATCTCGGCGACGACGACCTACTCGGCGATGGCCGAAATAAATCTGGAGTGTATGTATGTTTGCAATCCCATCAAAACGAACATGCGGCTTTGCAGTGGAATCCCTGGCTCTTTCTAGAGAGGACACGGATTTACTGCGCAAGCTCTTACGGTTTAGATGGAGGAAGGATGGACGAAAAAGGAATTGCCGAAAAAAGCTGCAGATGTGAACCAGAAGCAAACTTCATCAGAGAGCAATCCAACAATTCACGAGAGAATGAAAAATACAAGATAAACAACAGCAAGGGGAGGCGAATCGATAACACCCGTTTTGTTTTTCCCTTTGTATTATCCTGCGGTAGGGAGCACTGACGCTACCAGTGCTTCTGAACCTGGCACTTGATTGTTCCCCTTGTTTCCCGCGACGCTGACGTTGGCCGGGCGGGGACCAAGAAGCAATATATACCCTCTCATCGCATAACCGGGATCTGCGGCAAGAGGAAAGAAGGAAGGCAGTTCAACGAGGCGAGCTGTTAACGGCCACGTGGCATAATTATTTCCAGCCGAGAGGGAAAGGGCGTCGCGAGGAAGCGAGAATCGCACATGTTCACGCTTAACGGGAAGAAAAGTGAGAGGAAAACAACAGAACCGTGGCGGCTAAAGGGGCAGACGAAAGCGAATAGAAGTAAATTTCTTGTCGCGGAAACCGTTACTCTTTGGCCCGAGACGGAAAGTTTAACCTTTCTGTGTCTGGAGGAAAGAGCAGACTAAGCACCGCCGGAGGCAGCACAAGAAAAACTGTAGAAGTGAGAAGCATTTTCTATTTCGAGAAAACCTTTATTTATCCTTTCTTTTCTTTCACTTTTCTTCATTTCCGTGCATACGAACAAACTATGAGGATGAAACAGGCTGACGGCCCGGAAACAGCCGGCATTGGACAGGTGGGAGATCGAGAAAAGAAAAGAGAATTAAGGATCTCTCGATCTGGAACTTGAATAAGAAAAAATCGAAGGAAGTAAGAAGCCTACGGCAGAGCTCAGAAAACAAGTCTTCGGAGAAAAAGATTGCAAAGCGCGGGCGATCAAAATTGACAGTCCTGCTCCGGTCCCGTTGCAATCCCGGGAGGCCTTCTGCAGCAAGTCGGCGGCAGACCCACCTCGCACTTCCTCCCCCTTCGCTTGAAGCCGTGACTACCTGCATAGTGAATTGCATGACGCAAGCTTCTTTATTTCACTTTCCAGCACAGCTACCTTTAAGGTTGAATTCGGTTTCCTTGTGCGACAGAGACATTGCGAGTGTCTTTTTTTCTTAATTTTTTTTTATCCTTCGCTGGCATTGTCGAGTTGGCTCGTGCCGTTCGCACGATTTCGGATTCCCGTGCGGAGGCGCTGATTCCAGCAGGACGTGGTGAGCAAATGAGTTCGCGAGTGGGCCGCCCCTGCCACCGTAAATTTTCCTGAGACGAGGATGGAGCGAAGGTGGCTCGGTCAGGAGTTATGAGATCGCCGGAGCTGTCCTTGCATCAGAATGAACTGCGCCGAATAGCTTGGGCTTCTAGAATGCACGTGGGATACGCTGCCATGAGCGTGGGACGTGACTATCCCCTCGAAGTCGAGAATAAAAAAAAAAGGTCAACTATAGCGTCACACGGGGTTCTAGTGTCAGAATAGAAAAAAAAAACGTCTTTTGTGCGCGATCGGAGCCGCTCTTTACGAGAAAAATAAAAAAGAGGTTTATCGATGGCGACCTTGTTATATGGGTGACATATTGTTCATTAAGTATGCTTGGAGAGAAAACGAAGGGAAATATAAAATCCCGTTTACCTGCTCAAACGCTCGCAGTCTCGCCATGGGCATGACGGACAGTGCCCTGTCCATTCTTTGTGACAGTGTCGAAAAAGCAATGCATATTCTCAACTGTGGCTCCCGGTTTTCTTTTCTTTTATTTTTTATGATGAGCCTTTGCGTGCTACTGAAACATATGACGTAAAAACCGGAATGAATATCGAACTTTTTGTTTTTTGAAGAAACCGCTGCAAAAGGTCGACCCCCGTCTTACTGCTGGCCATTTTTTACCTGTTTATACGGGTCTTCACTTTTAATATTTTTTTGAATTAAAGTTAGGGGCATCGACGTATATTCCGCTTTTTACGGTAATAAGAAAGCCCAGTTCCTCATCGAGGAAAATTAGCAGCTGTTCACCTTTGCTTCTGGTCACGGAGAACAGGTTTATGCAAAAAAGAAAGAAAATAGTACAATGAAATGGTACTCAAGTAAAAACATAATTAGCATACATATTAATTAGTAATATGTTCTTAGAGGTATACAACTGAAGACTCACCGCCCCGTATCGATAAAGGCTTAACTTTATGTTTGAATGAGTAATTTCAGTTGTAGAAGCTAGCGCACCAGGAATGATACATTAGGTGTTTATATTGTTTAATAGACTGTACGGCAGGGCATTCCCAGATAACATCGGGGCACTGGCTGCGATTTCTCATTCTCAGAGAAAACCACGATAACCTTGCAGCGCTTCTTAAAAACGACTGGGCTTGGCGACAGTCTTTCAACGCACAGTGAACGGTGTTGCCTGTGTTCTGAACCCTCTCATTTTTCCTTAAGCTCCGTGTAAATAACAAAAGCCGACGCGATGACTGGCCAAGTCTTCCTCCTGTTTAATGTAAGACTATAGTGTCAATGATGACCGCATGTCCGGAGGAGGCGGCCATCGTCCCGGTTTTCTTTCTTTTTTTTTATGTTGAACATTTTCCCACCATGGCCGAGTAGAATGCGCTGAAGTTAGTTTAGTGCAGTGTCTGGGCTTGCAAGTTTTGTGACCTCGCTGCTATCGAGTTGGCTACTTGCTTTTCAGACAAGCATTCAGCAGTACGTATCCTACGTTGCCGTAATTCATAATGACTTCGTTTCCGGGTGTCTTCTCTAGTCCGTTGCCGTTCTACTGCATTTTTCTATCTGCGGTTTCGCTTTTTTTCAACACCCACGGCCCCGTTACAGGATAGCAGACCAGAGGAAAATTGCTTGGAAGGACGATTTACCCCAGAAGCTCCTATATAATTACATTGGAACGGGGAGTTGTTCTTGGAATGCACGGGACCAAATTTAGTGCGGTTTGTTGCATGTAGATATTTAGATGTAGTGATCCGAGGCAAACATTTTACTGTAATTTCCAGCTTACAATTATATAACGCTCCAACCAAAAGACTATCACGATTATGTAGGTTGCACCTAATGGCACATCTAAAGTGAAAAAAAGCTGGTGCATTACACACCACAGTATAGTATACCAGAAACTTGTGACTAAGACTTTTGCGAAACGCTTTGAAACATTGTAAAGATTTCACACAAGTCACACCTCAAATCTGTCCACATCAGATGCTTTAACAGATGTAGTTTACAAATTAGGGATATTTCTCTCTTGTGCGGAAATTTGAATTTGTAAACTTCGTGTTTCACTTTTTTTATGATGTTGCCGATGAGCGATAATTTCATCAGAACCATTTGAGGCCCTCGATCAAACCATTGGTTCCTACCATCAGTTAAGCTCAGCCTTTTCTCTCACAAGTAAGGAACTTCATTTTAATCTGTCCAGCAGTTGTCTTAGAGGATTTCTGCGCGTTACCTGTGTTTTAATACAGAATGGAGGTGCCGACGAGGCCAGGCTTCCTCTAAACCTCTCTGTTTCCTCTTCTCTCCCGCAGCTTCCAGCAGCACTTAACTGCTTACGCATCGGTGCTGTTGTTTACGACTGCAACACGCACCACGACGCTCCTAGTCAAACAAGGTGCGAGCACTGCGCCGCCTTTCTTGGTTTAGGTAAACAAGGATTTGTGTAGCCAGGATGCGAGCCACACGCGAAGCGTGAAGTATGGTGGCGGCATTGCTCACAGGAAGCATGGCTGAGAGTGCGACCCGAGTCGGTGGTTTTCCTATTGATGTACTGTTGGCCCAGCAGTCGTACTGTGTGCTCCTTGTTTGTCGACTGTGCGTTTCTGTCGCAGGTTTTCGTCTGCGTTTAGAGGAAACGCACGGAAAGCAGACAAGATTGCTGCCAAGGGCGAGAACTGCAACTGGTTGCTGGGAAGCGCCGGAAGGGAGGATGTGATGGAGAGAGAGAGAGAGAGATAGAGAGAGAGTAGGAGGTAGTAAGAACATCACAGAGAGAGAGAGCGAAACAGATAGAGAGCGCCAGTTAGAAATAACGTGGGAGGGAGAGAGTGAGTTAGGGTGCGATAGAAAGAGCGACGGCCGGATAGAGAGATGGAAGGAGTAGGGTTAGAGAGCGAGCGAGAAATGGGGAACAAAGAATAGAGTGAGAGTGAGGAAAGATCGATAGAGTGAAGGAGAGAGGGTGAATGAGGGATAGAGAAAGAAAGTGATGGAGGGATACAGTTAAATGGGAAGAATGGGTGATAAAGAGAAAGAAAAAATTAAGGGAGAATGAAGGCAATGTCGGATGGCGAGTATTGTGCAGTCTTCTCGACTCACCCGTCGTGTATCCTATAACACAGCAGTTCGCTGCTGAGTTATGGATATATGAGAAAGGGACTCGATGGTAGAATAACGGAAGCCCTCACTTGTGCCGGATACTACGGAAATAAATTGACTTTGTTAAACCTTTTGGTGCAGCTAGGCTGTAACTTCGCGCTGATATAGCGGAGAAATCGTTCGGCTGGTTTACATGACTTGGGTCAATGCAATTGGGTGTTGGTGAAAACTTGTTCAGTACAACCGTTGCAAGCGGAAGAAAAATAATCATGGCCGTATTTGTCGTCTCGCTTACTTTCGACTGCACGTTGCAGGACGCCACCAAGCAGCCACGCCGAGAACCGGGCGATCCAGGTTCAGGCTCGAAGCGAAACGGGTTCTCCGATTACGGCCCACGCTGAAAAGTGTGCCACGTAGTTTTCAAACCGTCGTAATGCCGCCCCGCACAAACCTGAGAAAGGTAAAAACAAAGCATATCGAAAGACTTTTTCTCTATACCGTTATGCGTGTCATCGCGGCTGAAAGACAGCAATGTATCATTTCATCGTTTCTCAAAAGGAGATGATGCGTATTGGAGAGTGACAGGGATAAGAAATTTGAGGATCTGTATAAGGTGACAAATGCTACAATTGTTTGTTGGATACGCTTCACTCGGGGCGACCTCTTGGTTTCCGGCGAGTTGACAACTCCTTTATTTTTACTTATCTTAAATTTCATGTGGGTGTTTGAAATCGCGAGGTGTTTAGGCTGGCGCTTTAATAAACTACAGTAAAGTACGCTGAAGCTTAATTAGGTATATTAGTGTAGTTTACAGCCCAACCCTTAGTGCTACTAGTGCCTTGAACAGCGGGAATAGTCTCACTAGTGTACTTATCTCCACAGGCGTGGTAGGCCGTGAACGATGGCTATAACGCGGAAGTTATGACGTATATCGTGAGAATTGTTATGCCGGAAGGCGACATGTCATTTCGACAGCATGCTTTGGCTTTGCTGTGCAACCAGAATATGCTGTTTTCTCGTTAACGCACTCAGTTTTCGGCTTATTTACTGGCGTGAAATTTAGGAGCAACAAGAAAGAGTGCATGTTTCAGGTTTGACGCATTGGACATGCGCATGGCACCGCCAGTTTGCTTTCCAACACCGTGCAGAC
Organism: Dermacentor andersoni; assembly: GCF_023375885.2. Lineage (NCBI taxonomy): Eukaryota > Metazoa > Arthropoda > Arachnida > Ixodida > Ixodidae > Dermacentor > Dermacentor andersoni. The sequence continues at coordinate 57,031,669 of NC_092823.1, forward strand.
AAGTAACTTCCGGTACAACTTTCTCACTTCGTTTCCCGGTCATGCATTCACACTATTACAAATTACTTTGCTAAAAATAAATCAGCTCTATATTTGAAAAACATGCTGGGAGAAGCATGACTTGGTTCGATTGGTTGCCATTCACTGTTCACGTTCTCAACGTTTCACCGGGGTCTGAGACTCCCTAGGGGTAGCGGTTGCCTTGCAAGTTCTCGACCCTCCCTCGAACGCTACGCACTAGGAACGCGGACAAGCGCGAGTTGCAGGAACCGGACAACCTTTCGCACGAATTGGCAAAGAAAACAGAAAGTTGCAACCCCACTCACCGGCGGACCTCTCATTTAATGTCAAGAGACACTGAAACCGTAACTTGACAATTTTTAGCTTCCTTGTATCAGCGCACAATATGCGTATTTAGCTTCCGGAACGGCAACAGACGTTATCGCATTTATTTTGTGGGATGCAATGTGATGTACGGCGACACGAACCGCAGCATGTAGTTGCCTATGAAGTCAGAAAACTGTTAATTACTGCACATGTATGAGTGGAGCAACGTCGCGCACAAGTGCTTGGCCCTTTCGGAGAGACCCGCTAGGCACAAACATTTCCCCTTGTTCACTCGTCGGCTAGCTTGAAAGGCTATTGGTCTTCAAGAAGATATGCTGTGGCTCCCCCGGCAAGCCGGACATTTGCACGCATGGCGCAGTTATTTCCACAGTTTCGTCGCTGAAATCCTTGAGAACAACCAAAACGAGGTAATCGGCAGCCCTTTCGGCTTCGACGAGAGACCTCGATGCGACGCCGCAACATGGTCAATTTCAGCCCAGTTGTTACTGGGATATCCCAGTAACAAGGGATAGGAGAGTCCGTGACCTCGGATATCATGGCCATATTTGCATTATGTGGATAGAGTTGCCAGCACAAGTAACAGATTGTGGAGTAACAAAGTAACAAAGTGTGGCGATGGTATTTTAAAAGTAGAGAGAACTAATGTTTCTTCGGGCTGCGCTCATGTGTGGCAGCCACTTCAATCCCAGAAAGGAAGAAACCTCACGCAACCGTACGCCGTAACTGGCGCATTCATCTTCAGGCAATAATAGAATGGCAGCTTGTCCGTAGAAACAAGTGCATAAATAGTAAAGTAATCGGGGTGCCCCGATACTTGGCTCTATTTTTTGTTTCATCCGTTCAGAGGGTTGTAACCTTCTTTTACCGCGCTCGCAGAGAAAAGGATGTTGAAAAAGAAGTAATGATATCATGGCATTACTCCCTTAACCAATGCCCCGCCCAGTTTGACATCCTGCACTTGGGGAGGCAGAACGGTTTGTTGGAGTAATAACCACTTGGGCTGGAAATGAGGAGTGGTGATATAAAGTCCTCGGGCTTTTGCACACAGCGTTTCTGCTTCAATGCCTGACAACAAGTTTCACTGAATCGTAAGCCTTAAATGCCGGCACTCGCCACTGACAATTGCTCGCCACTGCAAATACGGATTCCGCCGGCCAGCTCACACAACAGAAAGTATGAGCACGGAGTTTGAAAAGTTAGAGAGAGAGAGAGACAGAGCAAACCAACTGAACGCTGGCTGGATGTCCGAGGGGATTTGCAGCCGGCGCGTCGAAAGGAAAAAAAGGAGGAAATAACAAGTTACCCGTGAGAATCGCGCCAGCCGGTGCCCGAGATAAACCCGCGAACGCAATTTGAAAAGACAAAGCTGCGTGTCCACTCTGCCACGTGTTGCTACGGAGACGGCGGTTTCATTTAGCGAAAAAGCTCTGCCATGCGGGATTAAAGTTTCTCGGCACCATTTCAACTCCGCCAATGATGAGAACCCTTGCACGGGATACATTTTTTTTTCACTCTATATGGACCTGTTCGAATCCCTGCAGTGCCGCTTTATCGGAAAAAAATCCTTTTCCACATGGCTTGCTTGCCTTAGAGTGACGCAGAAGGTGTTCTTTTTTTCCTTTTCGGCGTTGTCGGGCCGGCATTTCTTCTTCGGCCGCAGAGAAAGCCTTCTCGGATTGCTTGGTTGCTTGAGCGGTATTTCTGAAACTCACTTATCATGTCGTTTGTTTAGAGCACTCTTGAGGCACAAGTGGTTCCCCTACACGGTGTAACGATATACCTGCTGAACATCTAGCACTGACATCTTACAGCTCGTCCTAGTAGCCCCGAGAAAAATTTGTTTTGGCTCAGTTGGTGAAGCACTTTTGGGAAATGTCAAAGCACAAATGACGGGACTAGAGGCAAGAGAATACGGACGGGACGGTAAGGGTCGTTTTTTCAATAATGGTAATTTGTCTTTGTATATGTGAGAATCTCAGGAATCAAAACCCACTGCGACAGTCTTTCTTTAGAGCTTCCACGTTTACCTGCATGAATTCTGCTTGAACGACGCTCTATCTGGACTGAAATCCGCCAATGTATTCGGTGCGAATCCGTGCTCAATAATTCTCAGCAAGTAGACAATGGCATATGAAAAGGTACGTTTGACGCCAACGAGTATGTTATTCTGCTACCGACGCCAAATGCGCAAAATGCGACTGATTTAAGAATGTTATTGGCGTCGGCGACGTCGTTATTCTTTTTATTTTGTTCTGTACGTCTTTTTCTGCATGCTGACAAAACGGCGAATAGTTGCAATGCTCAATATTAAACGAACTATTATCGATGAGTTTTTGCAAAGGTCGTTCCCGAGCGTGAAGTACTTCAGCTTTGACTTCCGGAATGGTCCCAGAGGCTGCTTATGAAAGTGTTCCAGTACTCAGGGAGACTCTGCGGCTCCACGGAAAATAGCCGTAATCGAAAGGAGTAGAGAAAGTTGTTTATTAGAAGCTGCCATCTGCGCGAAGTGCTTCAACGTGTGTTTTCCGTTTCCGCGCACTTCGTGTTGCAAGCTGTATACCATCAAAAGTAGCGAAATGTATGAAACGCCCGCTGTGGAGCGGTTCTCGTGTTGGCATTCTCACCTGTTTTCTCGGTTGAAACGAGAAAGGCAATTTTCTCAGCAGATATTTCAGTCATGCTCTCAGATCTTCGTTCTTTATCGATTTGTTATGTCAGCATGTTTGACCGCATAAACGGGAAAACAAGAAAACGATTGGCTCAACAGTTTGTTTAGATGGGATAATTTTCTACGTGGAAGGTCGCCGCCACAACAGAAAGTAAATATTATAATTGACGTGAGATCTATCGCACATGTACAGACCCGCGAAATAAAGCGGTACTGTTTTACATCGGCCCACCGATTGAAGCTAAACTACGTGCTGAATCGTGATCCGCGTCAAAATATGAAAGAGCACATTTCATGCTGAGTAAAGAGGTATAAAGGGTGGGACTTACAGACATAATTAAACAGTGCGTCAGTTTCAAACTTGAATCATGCAATGGAGTGCTACCATTTACAAATTACGCAAGCAGAGAATTCGATGTGCCGCGTAAGAAAGTTTTTGTGGACCATTCTGCACATCATTCACGTACCGTCGCTGTTCTGATTGGAGGAATTACTGTCAAAATGCTCAGGAAGACGGCAGACACCGTGCAATGTTTTGAAAGAAACGAACTAAGTGCTTTTAAATTTATTTGCCCGCGAGGATCTGCTTGCGAAGATTGATGTATGTAGCTTCCGCAACTGGCAAACTTTTGCGAAGTAAAGAAACACTGTTTATCCGTGCGTGTTTGCTGGGTGATGAAAGTCGCAGCTCCTGTTTCATACACGAAGCGAGGCGAAAGAGGTGAAGTCGGAGAACATCGGATGGAGTCGGGAGATAGAGGAGAGGAAAAAAGAAATTATAAATGGCGATATGACGCTTTGTTGAAGCATTTAATATGCACGCGTTTATTGCATATTTTGGCGCAGCCGACAGGATGAACTAAGATCTGGGTGACTTTTTTCGTGGAGAGCTACAACATCCGAATGGCATTCAAAGGTTACCATCTCTAGGACAAGTCTCCGGTGGACCGCCCTGTGAACACAACACCACGTGATCTCCTCGATAGAGTTCTAGATCGGCCTTCTGCATCGCCGAAGAGCTTGTGAAGCGAAGTTAGGTGAAGCTAAATATCCCAGTTGCCCTGCTTAACCAGCTGATACTCGGAGGACCATTCCGTCGCGCAGCGCCATATGACGAGAGTAAACTTTTCGTCAGGCCATAGCGATGCAACAACAAGAATTTTCGCAGCAGAATTCCACAGCAGAAGCTCTCCTGTCCGCTTTACGCCACAAGAGAAATCATCCAGTTGAAATTATACGGCCAGAAGCTATTGACAGCCCTTCCGATGACCCAGAATGGATAACTTTTTATGAGCTCGCCACGAAATACAACGGGTGGCAGCCCGACCAAGTTCCGTGGTGCAATCCAGCCGCTAATGGATTGGCGGAATAAGCTATTTGGGACGTGAAGCAATACATCAGTATGTACCCAATTTTCCCGGCAGGATGGAAGTGCCGCCTTGAAGCAGCGGTCTCATCGTAACTGACCGCACACAACTGGCCTAGGATGCACAGTACTCTTTCTTGCAACAGGAAAATTGGAATCTTTCCCGCTGACGTATTCTTGGAAGTTGACAAGTTGGTGAAGCTTACAGAAACAAGAAGGACAGAAGAGAGGCAAGTGATCTATGGTGAACAAATGAAAATAAAGTTTTGTAAGAAACAAAATGCAACGTTGCCAGAGCTTGAGGTAAGGAACTTTGTTCTCGTGAGAAAAGGACTATCAAACAATGACTCTGTGTATAAAGGACAATGTCGTGCTGTGAAAACAGCAACTTAGCAAGGCAACTCAAAAACATATACCGCGCTAAATAATTCGCAGCTATTCTACTCTGTGAATGTGGGCTACAGGCTGAGATGTAAAAGATACAAAGAATGTACAGCAGTGGCTGTATAAATTTACTTATTTTGGGGCTTTTCCTTTCCACGTCTCTAGAATACTGTGAGAACGCGAACAATCACTACTAATAGCGGCTCAACCTGTCAAGGGGTCCAAATTGAAACGCGCCAAGTGTCTCAAAATCCTGGCTTGCGCGCAGAAAATTCACAAGGCCATTCTGTGCCGCTTGTCGATGCATGCGTCCTCGGCGCAATGGTTTCAATGTCGGGCTTCTGCGCTAGAGTTCCTCTTTGAGAATCGTGGCAGAGTATGATTAAAATAATCTTTATTTAAATATTTCCTACATAGTATTTTTTGGAAATGACGTCAAATACATGCATAGTCATAGTCAAATAGTCAAATCCATGTACATAATTCCAATGCTGGCTGGACCGCCCCGAACGCAGCTCCAATACGCAGTAGCGCCCTCTAGTAATTATGGTATGAAACTATGTATTGGGTAGTTTCTTAGCTTTGGTCTTGCTACGCCAGCTGTCAGTGCATGCATAACTGGTTGCTTTGGCTCCTTGTAGAGGGCGCGGTAGTTTTGAGGCACGGACATTGAAAACACATTTGGAGGGCGCTTAAGCTTTGCCTTCAGGAGTGGATCGCGATTGTATTCAAAGATCTTTCACTGCTTCTCACGCTTCCCGGCAACTGCAGCTTATGTTTACTGGGATACGCAGTCGGCGAACGCTATGCACAGAGGCGAGCTTTCTTGTAGAAACGTGGCGTCTTGCGTGGGCCGCGAATGCACGGAGGCGAGCGCCAGCTCGGTGTTGTTGCAAGGAACCGAGCTCGGCGCGCCACCTTTATGAATGGTAGAAATGCTGAAAGGTTTATGTTTGAGTTTGCGCGTAACAAAATTATGCTTTCTCGTATATTCAAATTACAATCCGACGCTATCATGTCTGTAGGTTGTGCGCAAGTCGTGATTTACGATTTTATTTACGCATTGATCCTCTAGTTACCTTTCATGAGATCACATCTCATTACAGAGGGAATAGGCAGAGTTTTCCTTTCCCCCATCATATGCTCAACAGGCCACAAGATAGCATGCTCCGCATGCACCAGACGGGGTCCTACCCTCTAAGGGCTTTCTGAACATGCTCTACCCGGACATTGATCCTCTCTCCCCAGATTGGGGCACTGAATTTAGCTCATTAAGTCACATGCTCAAGCAGTGGCCTGTGTTACAGGATTTTAACCGAGAAGAAGACTGGACGAAGGCCATCACAGACCTGAAACAAGACGTCCAGCTCGTGGCTGTCCAGAGGGCCCGTGAACGAGCAGAGAGGCATGGCCTCTCTGTTCCGACATGGGACTAGCCAATGGTTGGGTAGGCACCTACCTAGCATGTCCCTGCCTAGCTCATCAGGACTCCAATAAAGTCGTTTACTACTACTACTTCTTCCAGGAGTTCAGTTAGTTAACTAACGTCTTTGCACTACATGAATGGCCTGCGTGGTTGGGTATGGGCGGCTCGGAATTGTTGCTGCTCAAAGTCGCTGACGCAGTACGCTGACGCCGGATTTTCCGCGACACAGGGCGCTTAACGCTGTCGCGTAGAAAACGTATGGGAGGGTGGACATATGCAGCTCCGCTGTAAAAAGGTGGGGCGAGTGAAGAGTGGCGAAAAAAAAAGAAGTCGGAGAACATCGGAGGGATTCAGGATATAGAGGAGAAGAATAAAGAACTTGCAAATGGTGGCATAGCGCTTGTTTGATTTATTTCATATGTCTTGGCTTATTACAAAATATCAGCGTGCGACAGTGAGACGGGAAATAGAGAAGGGAACACAGGCTAATGGCCGCACTCTTTAACATGTCGTGTTCAATTATAGCGATTAGCACTCTTTCGTTAGTGCAGGCGTTTTGAACCATCAATCAATCAATCCATCAATCAATCCATCAATCCATCAATCAATCCATCAATCAATCCATCAATCAATCCATCAATCAATCCATCAATCAATCCATCAATCCATCCATCAATCAATCAATCAATCAATCAATCCATCAATCCATCAATCAATCCATCAACCAATCAATCAATCAATCAATAATCAATCAATCATCCATCAATCAATCATCAATCAATCATCAATCAATCATCAATCAATCAATCAATCAATCAATCAATCATCCATCCATCCATCCATCCATCCATCCATCCATCCGTCCATCCATCCATCCGTCCATCCATCCATCCGTCCATCCATCCATCCATCTATCTATCTATCTATCTATCTATCTATCTATCTATCTATCTATCTATCTATCTATCTATCTATCTATCTATCTATCTGTCTGTCTGTCTGTCTGTCTGTCTGTCTGTCTGTCTGTCTGTCTGTCTGTCTGTCTGTCTGTCTGTCTGTCTGTCTGTCTGTCTGTCTGTCTGTCTGTCTGTCTGTCTGTCTGTCTGTCTGTCTGTCTGTCTGTCTGTCTCCTAAGGCGACATTGCTAGTTTGCGCCATACCGTTGTGGTCACTCCAATGTCGGAATTTCAGCTTCGTCATGTGACCATCGTCACGTCGCCACCGTTGCATTTTACCGGTAGCCTCAGGAACCCAAGTTGTCTACTAGCTTCGCCCGCTCGTGGTCGTAATGCCGCTTGATTGCTGCATTGTCGTCATTCCTGGTCTATTATGCGGCTATCGTCTTGTGTATGTTGCTACGCCATCGTTGTCACGTCGTGCTTTCGCTGAAAGAATTATGGGGTTTAACGTGCCAACAGCACGACATGATTATGAGGCACGTCGTAGTCGGGGACTCCCGAATAATTCGAACCATCTGGAGTTCTTTAACGTGCACCTAGATCTAAGTACACGGTGTCTTCGCAATTCGTCCCCAACGAAATACGGCCACCGTGCTGCATTCGCTGTCACACCGTAACCGTCAGGCGTCGTGTTTGTTCCATCATCGTAACGCCATCTCTGTCATGGAGTCTCCGTGATATTGTCATCTTCATCCAATTGTCACCCCACCGCTGTCTTGACTTCGTCGTGATACAGTCGTCGTCATGCATTCGTTATTATACCGTCCTCGTCAGGCTGTCGGGTTCGTTCTCTCGTCGTCACTCCTGCTTCGTCGTTTGGCCCTGGTCATGCCGTCAACGTGGCGCCATCGTCGTCGTAGAGTCTTCGTGATGCAACCGTTGTCATCCCATTGTCATCAACCATTGTCATGCCATCGTCGTCACTGCTTCGGCGTCATGCATTCCTGGTCATACACCGTCGTGGTCGTTTCATCATCACCATTCTAACTTTTTCATCCGACTCTCGTCAGGTCGTCGCTCATCACGCCATCGTCATCACAAAGTCGTCATCATACCATTGTTATAATGTTGTCGTCTAACCACCTTCGACTATTCTTTGGCGTCATTCCGGTGTCATTCTATCGTATCCATACTGTCGTCCTTCAATACTGATTTTGCCGCTGTTGCACGCCATAATCGTCATTGCGTCGTTGTCAGACAGTCACCTTTATTCATTCCTTGTCATGCGATCGCCGTCATTTTAGCTTCATCACCCGGTTATTGTCGCGCCATCGTCGTCATCCAATTGTTATAATGCCATCGTCGTCACGCTCTCGTTGTTATACCATAGTTACAATTCATAAGTTTGATTTCATCGTCGTGATGTCATAATCGTCATAGCGCATTTGTCCTTCGATACTCGTCATACCTTTACCATTCCATCGTCGACACTGCGGCGTCACAGATAAGGCGCGGGCCCACATTTACGTGGACCCCATCCCGAAGAACATGCACCCAGAGTACAACCAAGAACGGCGGCAGGCGCGGGCCAAGGCCCTCACCGAACAACACGCCCAAGACCCGCACGCCCGGTACGTGGACGCCGCGGAATACAAGCGGGAAGGCTTCGCGGCAGTGGTCGTTGCGGCGGCCGCCGGCACCAAGGCAACGGCAGCGAGCGTGCGGTGCACGAACGCCACAGACGCTGAGGAGGTTGCCATCGCTCTGGCGATCACCGAGGCCGAGTGTCGCACCGTCCTCAGCGACTCGAGGAATGCCGTGCGCAACTTTGCCAAGGGGCGAATATGCGTGCCGGCGGCCGCCATCATCGGCAAGCTCCAACTTCAAGACCGCGGCAGCACCGTCCGTATCAAGTGGTTCCCGGTGCACGCCGGCGAGTGTGCATCCTCACCGAACCACAACGAGACGGCCCATTCGGCGGCGCGAGCGCTTACTTTCCGCGCCCCCGAGAGTGACCGTTCCGTGTGGTGGTTCGAAACCAAGGACAGATTGACTAGTTATGCCGCAGTAACCAAGTGTTACTGCTTAGCTCGACGGACAATGTCGCCTCCCCACCCGGCACTCAGTCGGGAGGAGGCCGTAATCCTAAGACAAATACAGACCGCATCACTCCTCGCCCCCGCAATGCTGCATGTACTTCACCCAGAGCTCTATCCGAGTGGGCTGTGCGGTGTTTGTGCAGCGGGTCCGGCGCACCAATGGCACATCATGTGGGACTGTGCCAGGTTCCTGACGGAAGCTACCTCCAAGTCTTACCCGCCCGAACTTCAAGGTGTACTGCAGTCTGCAGACAAGGACTCACAACTAAGGGCCGTCCAGCAGGCCCAGGGTGCGCTCGAAAAGCACAAGCCTCATGACCCATTACAAACGGGCCCAACTGGGCTAGTGCAGAGTAGGGTATAACCCCGGGTCGACGCTTGGCCAGCGTCACGACGCGTTAAACCGTCGCTTGCCGGCACTTTATTAACGTTATCCCTATCCCATCCTATCCTAAGCATAACTTCAGCAATACGGTATGTCACTACATTGCTTGAATGCCAATTGCATTGCCGTTGACAATCATCGTGAGATCGGTTTTGCCGTAATATTTTGCAATGGTACAAACTGAAAAAAGAAAATTGCGAAGAAGCCTAATGGAATGAAAATTTTAAGAATGAGTAGCTGTCTTTGACGAGAACGCGCATGTTTTTTTGTGTTTCTGCAGCATATGAACGGTGTCGCTTTATTTGCGAAGTCAATATGAGATACATTCAAAGGACTATTGTTCTTTGAGTCTAAATGCGATACACACGCAAAGAAAAACAAATGCGTTATACAAAGGAGGGGCTGTTGTTTCAGAACCAAACAGACGTGTGAAGTGACTATAGATAGTTAAACGCCATTTAACAGATCAGAGAACGGCTCATGCACGACGACAGAACTGTAACACACAACAAAACGTCGTAAGTAAGCAATGAAATTGCCAGGCGTCGTCCTGGTATTGCAGTTACCTTGGACAGACACCCATGCAATAGCAATGCTCTGAATCCAATGCCGACCGATACAAAGGTATTCTACCGTGCGGGATTGACTTATGTACCCATAGGAGCTGCCCTTGACACGTGCACACACCATGAGGGAGTTTCGAGTTACATAAAGTGTTCAGGGGGCATTAGGGGCCGGTGCCGCGCGCTGCTTTCATGCGTGTATAATACGTGGGATAAGCAATGGAAGAGAATATACGCAGGATGCTTGCTACACGACCGTACAACCTTGCATCGAGAATAGCGTTGTTCAGTGTCGTTCTTCGCATGGTAGTAAATGCATGGCATTACGTGTATGGTTGCGTAGAATTGCAGACAGCTGCGTAGCATTCTACATACTTGCATGGGAACCTTCACAATTCAAAGTTGTTGATTTTCAGGTGTGGGGCGACAAGAGGAATAGTGTATTTATCAATGGCTGCCAGCCATATTTAGGTGCATAGGCGCACGTGAGCTGTTCTACATAAGACCTTTCCGCTTTGGCCGCATCTAAGCGCACACGTAGAAACGATAATAATAGCTGAACATTTGTGATAACGCAGAAATAAAACGGGACAGAAGCGCTCTCCCTGTTTTCCTATACGTGAATGTTTTACTTCTTGCTCGTATGTCTACGCTACACGCGAACAGACGTACGCAAGGAAAAAATCCGTGACAGTACCAGTGCGTGGGAGAAACTGGATCTACCCGTACGAACATCCGGTTGTACAAAAGTCATTCCTAATAGAACAGCGTCCTGAACGCCGTTAGAAAACGCCTCTGTTTAAGGTGAATGACACTGAATCAGGGCAATGCTAATATACGCTCTCAAAACCGCTCATGACTTAAACTAAGAAAGGGAAAAATTTTCAACCACATGACTGAAGCGTGAAGCTACGGTAAGGGCCTCTCAGAAAAAAGCTTCGCAGTTGAAGAAAAGAGGGTCTTGGTCTGGGAATCAAATGCGAAGCTTTCTGACAAACCTGTAAGGGTTTCTTTTGTAGATTCGTGCTGCAGTCAGGTAAATGACAATTTCTTCCGTTCATGAACTTTCCTCCACCTGGCGCGCTTTGGCTAGAACTGAATAACTTGCACTATGTTTACTGTATTGGGGTCAGTGCGACCACCACTGCATCCTGAGACTTTTAAAAAAAATTAAATTGAGCAAGGAAATGGTGAAACCTCGTAGAGTGGCTGGCTACGCCTATGCTCCGACGTGCCGTTTGAGCGAAACAGTTTGTGACGAACAAATCCTAAGCGATACAAAAAAAAAGCGCTTAAGGACATGATCTCACAAATATTTCACTAGTTGTTACATGCAGAGCACACATTCGGACGTCAGTATCTCCTGGTGAATACAGTACGCCAGAAAAAAAAGTACACGGAAGGAAGAAGAGCGTTGATTCTACAACCATACGCTATAGACCACTATACGTGAATAAACAAAGAACAACGAAAATAAAAGAATACATCTGTGGAAGCATGGGCTTTGTGGAGCCAGAACTGTAGTGAAAAACGATGGACATGAGGCTTATCGAAACTTCGACGCACGTAGTTTCTCACTCGCCTTGTATTTGCCTCAAAGCTGGAAGGAAACCAATTGTTATGCAATTATGGCGTGGTAATTGACACGTTTTTTGTTACTTCTGATATTTTTCGGAAACGGTAGGCATCTCAGTTCCACATTTTCAAGCCACCGGCGAAGCGTTGCGGAAAACGTTTAGCAATTAATTTGGAAAGAGCAAGCTTCGGAGAAAGCGATGAAAATACATTGCCTCGTTTGTCGAATGCCTTGCACCCTGCTTGGGGCACCACGACTGCCTTTTATTCCAAGAATCAATGAACTCGACAGAACTGCGTGTACGAAGTACCACGTCGGAAGGAGCGCATTTTATGAATCCTGCTTTCATTTTTCATTAAATTTCCTTTCTCCTTCAGACCTCAATCGCATGAAGCCACCGTTCCTCTATCACCGCTATTGCAGCCGGTCGGATAATAGATGAATAGAATTGAAAAAGAAAGCAAAAACACGCGGCCGAATTTCGAACAATTCCTATTCTTTTCGTCTTCGCCTAGTGCGCCCGCCCGACGGCGTGGGTAGACTGGCGCGGGACAACCCGCACGTCAACCCACGTGGGCGTACGGGAGGTCGCTGTCAAAGGCCGCGCCCCGGCAAAGAAAAAGAGGAAGACACAGAACCGAACGAGACGTCATTGCCAGTGATGTGCAGTACGCGCAGCGTGGGTGTCCGTGCGAAAGCAAGGGACCTATTGTGAATCTGACAACGTTTCGCTACAGTATAAGGCAGAAGCACAAGGGACGTGGCTTTACTTTAGTGGAGACATGGACCACGGCATCGTTTCATACGAATGCCCTGCGCACTATACGCTCGCTTTGCGAGTTCGTGCCAGAGACTGGCTCAGTCGGCATGTACAGATCGTGTTCTTTCTATATTATTTTTTTTTTCTGATCCCCACTACCGAACCTCATTCCTGCTTAAGCTAGTCAGCCATTCTCCTTATTAGAGTTCATTGTCTATCGTCTTCACCTAGTTGCCGTGCACTTTCACCAGTATGAGTGAGTCAGCGAGTAGACTGTTAAAAAAGGGAAAGTAGGTAAAGAGGAGGATGAAAGAATGACTTTCCGGCACAGCAGTTCTTAGGAGTACATCTTTACTGACAACCATTCTCCGGCTTGATAGACGAGCCTTCATTTTCGACCGCGGATGATGTTCTTTAGGGTGACAATTTTCGATTTTTTTGGCTTTCTGCAGAACCTCGCAATACGTCAGGCCGTCATTGCCTGCCACGACTGGTCACTCGGTGACACGGGTGAGAAGAAAGCAACTGGCTGAGGTGGACGACTGGGCGTGGTGGTACAGACTGCTAGATGTTGGATTGGGCAACCATTTTTACGGGACTCACGGAACTGGAACATACACAATGGAACGCCATTTGCAACTATAGATTTATTCCCTTGTCAGCGCAAAAAATGCAAGAAGACAATCGAAGGGGAAGAACAACACATACGCAAAACATATAACAGAATATTTTACAAAAATCATTCTCCACAATTACCAACCAGGCTTTGTCAGATGGTCATTTGGCTGCGCACGACATTGCAATAGCAAGGAAAAACGATGGCACAACATTTCGTTCATATTAGGGAGTGAGGTAATCAATTTCTCTTGCACTAAGAGAAACACATGCGCCAACGCACCCAATTTCTATGCGCGCAATTTCGGCGGCTTCAAGAAATTCCCGTGCCATTCGGCTGTCATCTTTGCTCACAGTCGTGCAGTTCTCAAAGATTGGCTGACATCCACAATTTCTGTAATGCTTCCCAAGGTGTTCGGCGACTGCTCTTGATACATTACGGTGACTTTCATTCAGACATTGCCCAGACATACTTTCTGCCGCGCGAAAGTGGAACAGCACAGGCCACCCCCCTGAATGCACCGACAAATTTCTTACCCTGTTGTTCTTCACAGCCTCGTGTTTTCGGCCCCAGAAATAACTTATGAGCAGGGGCCGTATAACGTAAAACTATTCCAAAATGTTTTTATTGCAATCTCCTGACGTCAAATTTGCGTAACCGCCCTACGCGAGCATCGGCTCGTCACCCGCAGGGTTGTCTGAAGAAACCAATCAAATGTTCCCGTCGTTCATAGGAGGTCACTTTCCTTTGCTTGAAAAACGAATAACATTGCCTGCACTGAGTGGCTTATCTTATCTATTTGGCTCACAAGAGGCGAGGAGCATTCTCAAGTGGAGAGGGATTGGATGAGGCCGAGCCACTGCACTGAATATCGATAACTGGATGAAGAGGGTGGTACCGGCGTCTGCGATTGGTCGCTTTCTTTTACTTAGCTTACGGTGGTTCGTCGACAATCGCGGCGGCATGCAACAGAAGCTTAAGAATAACGCTAAAGCGGATCCTCAGCAAAGAAGAGTTGGCAGAACGAGGTCGTAAACGTGCCGATAGGTCTCGAAAATGTTACACGGCCACGCAAAAAGTTTTATTCTACGCAAATAAACCCATGCTCTCCGCCATGGGCGAGTAGACAGTGCCGGAGCAATCGGTGGCAGCCATCTTTTATTCCTTTCGGAACGGGGCAGCCTGCGGCTATTCAGAAGAAAATTCAGTTTTGTTCGGCATATTAATGCATCTTTAACGCGTACGCGTCACATTGACGCGGTAAGATTTTGCGGTTTTGTGACGTCGCATGAGAAGCAGGTGAAGTGGGTGCAGCCCGAAAACTTTTGACCAATAGCAGAGGGCTAATGGCAAACAGTCGTAGAATCAGAAACCACTATTTTTGTTTTGTGCGGTCAAATTATGCATAATCAGTGTGTACACACCATATCAGATGGGGAGCTATCGCGGTTTTCGTGACGTCACATGAATGACAGGTGAAGTGGGGGTGGTCCAAAAAGTTTTTCACCAATCGCGCTGGGCTGATTGCAGAATTGGAATAGAAAAGTTTCGAATAGTTTTACGTTATAGTGCCCCAGGTCTGCGAAGGTAAACCCAGGTGCCACAGAGAAACGAGGCTGTGAAAAGCAACATAGAAAGAAATTCGTCGGGTGCATTCGGGGAGTGGTATGTTCTGTTCCACTTTCGTGCGTAAGAAAGTATACACAGGGAGACATGTTTGCTTCTGGCGCTGTGCGTCACAGTTCGTAATCTCTGATAGGGTTGAGCATTATCATTACCCCAGGCGGCACATCGCATCGTGGCAGAAGTGCTCAACTTTTATTGAAATATGGGGCTGTTCGCAATTATATGAATTACTATGACTGTATTTATACATTGCATACATCGCGGTGTGTACCACGTTTCACTGCGTAGAGAAGAGGCTCCTGTTCCACGCGACACTTCTTTAGGGCCTGGTTGACCTCTGTTCTGGGTGCACGTTTTGGAACCATTTTGCTGGCGTGTGTTTTCGTGCTCCTTCTGCACGCGTGACCAGCACGCCGTTGAAACGCCAGCTCCAAGCGCTCTCTCTTCAGGCTGTGGACGATTGTAATGTTTACAGTATGACAGCCTAGTACGAGACCTCGACAGCGCTGCTGCGGCACTTTTGTCGCATAGGAAGGAAGCACAGCACGTGCCATACGCACAAACTGTGAAACGTTGCCGCGGCGCCGCCGGCCGAGATGCGTGGAGGCGAGCGCCATGTGGTGGTGTTTGCTAGAAACTCGGCAGCGCGCATGCGCAGTACGGATGAATGGATGGATGCTATGAGTCTCCCTTTTGGAACGGGGCGATGGCTTCCGCTACCAAGCTCCTATTATATTGACTAATGTCCTACCTATGTCAAAAAGAAAAAAAGAAAGAAAAGAAAAAAGTGCACTATGAGCTCCCATAACCAATATTGATGAACCCGTACTGTTAACTTTGTTTTTGCACGCCTTCGTTATTTGTCGTTTCCCTGCATTTCTGCCACCAATATTCCAATCGTCTTTTACTAGTCCGTAGTGCGTACATGTTTACTTTCCTCCGCTTTCGTTGAACTCAAGGGCGTCAAGGAGACCGCTGGGTAGATCTTCACATTCTAATAAAATATGCTACATCGTTTTCCTAGCTCTACAGCCGCAAGGACATGATTCTTCTATCTTCGATCTCGCTTTATAAATGCGTCGTATAAGGCATCCTGATATCGCTTCGAGATATAATGAGCTTCCCTTTGAGTTATCATAAATTGTTTCGTTCCTGATTTCGTTTTTACTCCTAAGTAGCTACTGATGAGAGGTTTCTTTTCAATTACCGGCAGCTATCAGATTATCGCAGCTTGTCTGACTTTCCGCTTGACGTTCTTTGTCACCGTGTTGCTCGCCATACAGGGCGCATACTTGCAGGTAAGCTTCCTAGTTTTTTTACTCCCCTCTGGATCAAAGTTTTTCTTGTACAAAGACCTGAACGCTCTCCCAGCGAATTTACTTTTTTTGATATTCCTCAGTCGTTCAACCTAATCAATTTACTGTGAGCTTCCCTCACTTGGAAACTTGCCCAGCCCATATCACCCATCGCAGCTTCATTTGTAGTTCTCTTGCGAGCGCCCAATGCGAGGCGTCTCACTGACCTTTGGTTGCCATCGAGTCCTGATTGTACCCCTGATTTCAAGCAAAGAACCGCATTTCCAAATGCAATTCGTGGAACCATTAAACCTTTCCACATACCCCGGAGCACCTCGTACCTATTGTATCCACATGGTGCTCTATGTCTCATTATGGCTGTATTTCTCTTCCCCTTTACTGTTATTGCTTTTCCTCTGTTTCCAAGTCCATATTGCCTTCGTTTCCAAGAACCAACCTTGACTATGCTTTCGCTAAAGCCATTGCATGTAATGCAAGGTTGCAGGCCACCAACATCCCGGAGACACCTCCATGGACATTACCGAGACCACTAGTGAGGCTTAAAATACCCGGAATTGTGAGGAAATCCCACGTTTATCCCTCTGGCTTGAAACAGCTCACACTTTCCATATATTTACATAATACGGTGGGACCGCACAAGCATATACCGATGGCTCCGTCACACCATCTGCCACAATGGCAGAATTTGCTACCCCACAGCTTCAATTTACTCGGCGATTTCAACTAGACATCAAATAGACATCTACAATTGTGGAACTTGCGGCCAAATGGGAGGTTTTGCGTTTTATGAGAATCCAGACACCTCATAAATGGACGGTGCTCTGGGATGCCAGATCAACGCTGCAGGCACTAAAATGCTTTTTAAATAAAAGGCCACATTACCTCCTCGTTCCGGAAATCGCCGACCTTCATCCCAATGCCCAGTTAGATGGCCACGCGATCACTTTTCAATGGGTGCCTAGTCATTGTGGTGTGATTGGCAATGTACTCGTTGACAGTGATGCAAGATCGGCATTCTCTTCCTCTGATGAAGTACGGATTACCTACTCGCTACCTGACACCAACTCTATGATCAAGGCACTCATGCAGGACCTTACAAAGGCATACAAATCCGCGATGACAACATTCACAGACGCCTACATTTGATCGACCCAGACGGTAAATTCTGTTGTCTCCAGAAGGTTTCGCTCAAGAAAACATCAATAGTACACAGGATTCGGCTGGGCGTGGCTTTCACCCATTAATACGCAGACCTCATCGGGCAGTCGAAGAACCCTGATAGTGAACACTGCCAGACGCCTGAAACGCAGGAACACATTGGGCGATTACCCAGCATATATAATGGAGCGAAGCAAAGTTCCCTAGCCAGCGTTGGTAGGCAACCACTGTCGGAGGACGCTATCCCATGGCCTGACACTGCTACTTCTTTGCGGGCAACTAAAACACTGTTGAAGTTTCTGCAGGACACAAAGCTAGACAAGCGGCTCCAGTAAGGTCAATATCTAATATACCTCAGCACTCAGTACTTCTTTTATCAACGTGACCCGTCCCAGTACATTCACTCCCCTTCCCTCCTCGCCAGTGCAGAGTTCTAGACTTGAGCGCACTAGCTCAGGTCGACCTCTTTGTCTTTTCTGTCAGTAGATTCTATCCCTGCATATACCAAAGTATTTATGTTCTTTTAGGCGTGCTATTTCCTGCCCCTGAATTGACACTCTTTGTTCACTGTTTTCATTGAATAGCATAAAACCTTGGTTTTTAGCGCTAAGTTTCAGACCTAGGTTCTCGCCTTTTTGTCCACAGATATTAGCCATACGTTGCATATCACTTTGCTTGTCGTCTGCAACGCAATGTTGTCTGCACCAAACAAACCTGGTAGCTGCTGCTCTACTACTCCACTAGCCTGTTTGTAAGAAGATTAAACCTTATATTAGTTTCTTCTAGGGCCCTTTCCATCCTCACCATGTACATAATAAACAGCAGTGGGGATAAAAGGCAAGACCAGAAGGCGAGCGCCATCTGGTAGTGTTGCAGGAAACCAAGCGGCACGTGCAGCAAGGCCATCTTGGAAGCAGCATCACCTGGAAAGTCAGGAATAGAGGCAAAGAAGGCTTCGCTTTAACAGCGCTTATTCCCGTGACCTGCCTGAGCACTCTTGCGTGCAAGTGGTCGTAAAATCCTTATTGCGCTTCATGAAAGCGATTGGATTGCACAATTCCTCTGCGAGTATGTTCATACTAACAGCTTCTATTATTTTCTAGTTCCTTTCGTTTTATTCATCCACCTCTCTACATTTCCCCTCCATCAAGTGTAGGGTACCACGGCGGGTACGTTCATGGTATGTCCGTTCTGCACCCGAACATGTGCACTCGCACAACCGCAGCCTACGATACATATATATCCCTAATCGCTCCTCACACCCTTCTTTTTCTCCTGTACACTCTTCTCTGAGCAGAGTAGCAGGCTTGAGGGTAGTTCAAGCCCACCTCTCTGCCTTTGGTCTATCAGTTCTCCTTACTCATTCTCTTCGTTTCCCTTTTCGCTTCACTTTCTCTTAGCTTAAGAATTTGCATTTCTGGATTCGTGGCCTGCGACAATAGCATAAAAACGTTGACAGCTACGACAATAGAGATCTTAAGTCGAGAGCCTTATGTGCTACACGAAGCCAAAAATCCGGCCTCCGTCCGGCGTTATCATCCCATGGTACCAAAACCCACGTGACCAAGTGATGGCGTCACGTTACCAGCGCGCGACCTCGTGCGGCTGGCACTCCGAAATCCCACGGTGAGGTAAAGTGATTGAAGGTGAATTAATTAAGGTGGAATAAAGCGGATTAAGGTGGACTAATGTTGATCAATGTTGGTACAAATTAGAGCAACGCACGTGAAGGTGGATGAATGTGGATAAAGATGGATAATTCTGATTGCAAGGTTTAATGCACCGAATATGCCCCGCGGGCTATGATAGACGCTGTAGGGGCGAAAGCTTCGCTTTGGTTTTGACCATAAAGAATGGTTTCTTGGTCTAGTTGGCCTTGGATTGCTGATGAGCAAAATTAGTGCAACGAGCAGACAACGCACACGGAAGGGAAGACAATCACAAGTGCTACACGCAACTTTTAAATAGCGGGAAGTGGTTCATTTTGTTCACCTGGGGTTCTTTAAGGTACACATAAATCTAACTACGAGAACGCTCTTGCATTTCAACCTCATCGGAATGCGACAGCAGTGGTCGGGATTCCAATACACAACCTTGCGGTCATCGTCAAACGCCCCAGCCATTGAGCCACTGTAGTGGACTTGGTATCGCAATTCATTTCCTTCGTGGATACACTTGTACAGTTCTTACTTCAATAAATTATGCATATATACATGGTATAATTGTAAGCAAGGTAAATCGCGATTTTCAAGATGTAGCGCTTTTATCTTAGTGGACGCTGGTCCACGTCCTCACTGGGTAGTCCATGGTAGATAGACACGAACTTACGTTAAAAATGGTATCATGAATAACAAATAGAAGCTAGTTAGTAAACTCTAAATCACTTTTCTCGGTCCTAAGCACGTGCGGTCGACGTTTAAAACTTACGGGCCACGGAATCTTAGAAAAATTCTAGTACATCTGCAGCGTGGGCGTGAAGCATGTCATTAGGTTTCCCCGCCCGCGTCAGCGTACGCTAGAACGTTGTGTCGTTCCTTCAGCTTCCTGGGCACAAACTATTCAGAATTTCAATGCTTTCTCATATCACGCGGACCGCAAGCATATTACGCTGACTGTAAGTGCAGAAGCTGTAGAAAAATAAGATGTTCTGCTTGTTACACGTCAATCATAAGTACTTCTGCTTCTATGTAGCTCTGGAGGGTACTTAAAGTTTCCTTACTCACTTGACGTCTTCATCTTATCCTGTGAACTTATTCTCAATATTTAGGTCTCTCTCTCTCTCTCTCTCTCTCTCTCTCTCTCTCATTTCTAGAGGGTACGTATATGTATCTGAGGTAGATTGCTCACCTGCTACCTTTTTGCTACCCTACAGGTTATTTTCATTATTTTGCTTCAGTGTGATTAGCATTCTTAGGCTGCTTTAAGCAGTTTCTGGAGTATGTCGGTCTGTCTGTAACCGTATTTCCGCCAACTTGAATCAATGGGTAGTCCCTGTTCTAATGGTTACATCATAGGGCTGCTGTGCTCAGGGAGGTGGGGGTGAAACCGACGTTGCCCATACAACCGGGCAATTTGACTGTAGTTTGGCAAGCAATCACCATATTGGCTCATGGGTACGTGACATTATATATGTGCCACTGTGTACGTGCCGCTCTTTATTGAATTTGTTTCAGCCTCACTTGGGTCCTGGGTATGCTCAACTGCATATCTGCCCCACTTCAATGAAGTTTGATCGTATGTTGACCCAGTGGGTATGTACAACTGGGTATGTGTGCTCTAAATTGAACTTCTTTGGCAGCAACTTGGGTCAGTAGGTTTGTGCTAGTGGCTAAGTGGCAGTCTTCAATGAACCTGTGGCAGGCCCACTGCCCACCCCGCACTGCACAACAGAGATTGCGCTGTCAGCCACACACTCGACGAGCTGGGTACACTTGGTTTGGCGTCCAATTTCAACATTTTTTTGGACTGCTGGCGCACCGGCGCTTAGGACACAATCACCACGCAGACAGTCGTTCGCCTTTCATCCCCTACATCAGTCACTGGTCTCTCTAATACTCAAGCCCTGGCGCCTTCCGAGTGGACCACCTGAGCTGGAAAAACTCCCGACAGCCGTCTAGAGGCCATGGAGACGCGTACACAACTCCCCTCAAGCGCATTTGTTACGCCTCTGAATCGTTGACGACATTACACAGACTCGCGAGCTGTTCGGTTTTTCCGAGAATTCTATCGCGGAAGGCAACGCCAAGTTCTCGCAAAATTTCACACAGTAATTTGATATTGACCTGTCGTTTTATCAATTCATCGGTTTCCATTTGGACAAGGAATATGTACGGGCTGCACGAAAAAGTGCAGGCAAAAAATTCTGATTTCTGGCACTTCCATTGTGCTCGCAATAGAGGTAAACCGATTCCTTTCGAGTGGAAAGAGAGAGCAATAGGTGCGAATACACCATCTCCCATTCTCTTGCTCAATTACTGCACAATTTTTCCGGAGAGACCTGGAGCTTCTACGTCTTCATATGCGCTACAGTTATTTATCTCGTTGCTTTGCACGATAAGAATAAAAAGAACATAGTTCATAATCCTGAAATATCCTCATGCAATATTATAATGTCAAAGCGTACTGTGCAGGCAACTTATCTTTATAAAGAATCCGGTGGTTTCATGTCAAAAACCCATAATGTCATATAGAAAATATTGGGCATAAAGATACAGCATATCAGTTTCCTCCTTCGGGATTCATTATAACCCCTACAAGAACATCTGGGGGAATGGCCAACATAACTTGCAGACACAGTGGTGTATAATGAAAGGATTCCAAAAGCTCAACTATATTTTTGGCATTCAGCGAAACAAATTTCTTTCTCATTTTATTATGTTTTCTGGTGGTCCAACTTCTTCTTGCATTAAAGCTATTTGCACCACATAACATAATATATTCTGCGAAAATGTTTTCAACAAATATCAGCGGGAGGTTTTATTTCTCCCGACATTCAGTCGGGCCTTGCAAGGTCGCTGTTTTCCGTACATGGATCGCTTTGCTGCGAACCTAATTTCAGCCATCATTTTACCGTATCTCTTTCAAGGCCAGCATCTCTTTTTTTTTTGCAATAAATCCACCTGCTTCAAATACCCTCATTCGTTCTTCGATGACGTGTTATTTGGATTATAAGTGACAGATTTTACTTTGCCCTACAGTTAGTCGGATGTGAAAACCTCGCGTAGTTTATTACGTGCCTCGCTTGTTTGCAGATTTGAATTCTCTAATTCTTTTCTGGAACGTTGCAAAAAAGAAAAAAAGAAAGATACCCCTCTTTCAAGAGTTACCATTCGGCATAAAAGCAATATCTTATCTGCATCGCAGTTCTTCTCAACCTATTTCCGCGCAGAAAACCGTCTCAGGTTCTTTGGCTTTTATTGCTTTTTTTTTTACAAATGTCATTCCAAATTTTGTCACCTTTGCCGATACCGTCCAAAACTCTGCGTGATAGTTTTTTCGTTTTCTGACAGCTCAGGACGCATCCACATGGTTTTCTACGCTAAACAAATGCTAACCTTGACATACAAGCTTCCCACAGTAACTTCCAATTCGCAAAGCTTCTTCACTGCACTGCTGCCTATCGTCGTAGTTTCCGGGACCGCGGTCCCCAGCACTGTCGTCACCTAGTCCGTCGCACCTTCTCTCCCTACTTCCTTTACCTCCACCGGAACGGTTGCTAGGGCCCCGTTGCTACGAGACGCCCGCTGACGTCATCGCCCAAGCAGTCTCCAAGGGCAACCCGTCTGCTAGCTCAAAAACGCGTGCGGTGGGGAAGGCTCGTGTGCAATGTTTGGGAAGACGGTCGGCTCCTCCTCTCCTCCGCATCTCTCACTCTCCTTGGGCGCCGGGGATTTTTCTTTATCGTGTGGGCGCCCTTGAAAACCCACAACGTTTATTTACTTTCATGCGTTCGTTTCTTCAATCGACTTCAATCTCAAGTCGAAGACCTTAACTGGCGTCTCTTCGCTGGGAAAAAAAGGAGCATCCAAACTCAGCTTCTCCATGCTAATTGGGGAAAAGTGTGATTTGCACAGTCTGCACGAAACGCTTATCAAAGATTTTGCACATATACAAAAGTGATCTTCTAAATACAAGCATTCTTCAATTCGTGGTATTCTTGCCCGCCGAAAGGCAATGGGTGCTATTGCAACTTCAGATAACGCAGTATCGCGAGATCATTACACTTCCTTTGTAAGCATAGGGAACTTTGTTTTAGCTGAAGTCGCAGCAGCCAGAGCATCGATTGGTTTAAGCAGAATATTGAACCTCAATGATTGCCGTTCGCTATTTACCACTGTATTGCTAATTCTCAAAACTCAATTCCAGGACTACAGTTACACACTGAAGGATGCCCCGAACATGCATATTTTTTTGGGCTGTGATGACACGGGCTGACTTCTGTTCTTAGTCTACGGATCGAATGTAAGCAGCCTGACAACACTGCGTGCTATAAAGAAACATTGGTTAGCTACTGCAACATGCAGACCAAGAACTGCGTCTCAAATTGTGCTGAGACTCTGAGCCAAAGCCAAAGCTCGTCGTAGGGGCGGCTGTACGAAAATCTCCCAGGTCTCGAGAACTAACTCGCAGACGAAGTACCAACGCATATTTCTAAGAATCGAATTTTGTCCGCAAGAGCCACAGGCGTAAGATAGATGGCTTTAGCAAGATTATGTTTGAATAATAAAACAATAGTTAAAAATAAAATGATAGAATATGAATGTGCAAATATCTGGAAGCGGGCAGCCACCGATCTTGAAGGCCATGTGTGCAGTGGAACGGGTGGGTCAAGTGTATGAAGAATTTCGTTAGAGCAGCCTACTCTACACATAGTTAGTTTTTGTTAAAAGATAAAAGCGTGCGCACTCTCCTCTCAAAGAACTTGCAATAGTGGCACAAACAACTTATCGCCCATGGGCGAACGCCTGTAAGTGTCTGTCTAAAGTACACTAGACTTTTGTAACTCTTTCTCGAGTAGTCCTCGTTCCTCGGCAGAGTAACAGCCGGCGGCGAATGTCCGCATTAGAGGCCTGAGCAGCACGCTTCGGGCATGTAATGGGGTTCTGAACTTGTCGGATTCAATATCCGGGGGACCGAAGGTGCAAAGTCCGCCTCGGCCCGTATTCTCCGAACTGGGACTTCCTCAACCCGAGAGAAATTACAAGGAAGAAAGATAACATGTGGAGAGGTTAAGATGATTGTGTACCGTGGCAAAAGTGATTTTTTTTTGGCTGACACGATACAGCAGGTATCTGAAGGAAAGTTTTCAAGACCCGCCGTGGTTGTTCAGTGGTTATGGTGTTGGGCTGCTGAGAACGAGGTCACCGGATCGAATCCCGGCCACGGCGGCCGCATTCCGATGGGGGCGAAAACACCCGTGTACTTAGGTCTAGGTGCACGTTAAAGAACCCCAGGTGGTCGAAATTTTCGGAGTCCTCCACTACGGCGTGCCTCATAATCAGAAGGTGGTTTTGGCAAGTAAAACCCCATGATTCAATTTTTTAAGGTTGCAAGTGGGATTTTAGAGGAGAAACTATAGTGTGCATATATAGTTGATTATCAAAATTAGGCAGCTATAGTGTTTTCTTCAACGCTTCCGTGAGCCGTGATAACTAAAGGGGGGAAATGCGATATCACATGGCGAAACGTGTTTTATTTCTTGGAATAAGGTATGGAGTGGGGGGGGGGGGTGGTCTGTTCGATTGTGGTAGCTGCTTAATTTTGGATAAATCTCTCGAGCATTGCATTTTGCCTAATATAGGCGTACTTTGAGCGAAGCAATGCCTGTTGTCTGCTTGGGCAGCTATAGCCACCGGGCGAGTGCTCTTGGTACCTCTTCATTTCAGCCATAGTGGCAGTAACACTCGTCAGGTGCAAATAGAAAATTTCTAAATTTGATGGGAAATATAACTATCTCAAAAGATCGTGTTATGAAACTGTGAGTATTAGCTTTTCATACTGAATTACCATGTTGCAGAAAAATTGCATTTTAAGCCAGAAAACTAGGGCCATAGTTGATTGCTTGAATTGTTCGACATATTTACCGAGTTAATAGGCAACAGAACACGAGTTAGAGCACTCGTTCTCTCTATCACATGTTGTGCACGGCCTTTAGCACTCAAATCTACTATTCAAATTCAAATAGCACTCAGAATTCAAAGAGGACGTACTCTACTTTTCATAAATAATTACTTCCCACTGGCACTCCTGTAAACATTTAGTACGTTTCTATGCATTTTCTCCTTTCAACCTAATCTGTTTAACTTGGCCTGCAACGTGACGGACTCGTCCCTCTTGAGATCAAGGGGTGGAACTGATTTGCTCTACCTTTCCCATATAGACGCCAGTGATTAGATTTACACCTTCCGAATCCTTCCCCTAATAACATTTGCGACGCTCTACTCTGCCTCGACTTCACGGTTCCCTAGCAAATTTACTTTGCTCTTTCGGTGAGCTGTGCTCGAAGGAAATGCTTCATCAAATTAGGAGCGATGCTTCTGTCGACGGACCTGTCAACCTTTTTACCTGCTTTAGATGCAATAGATATGATATACGGTGTGTCAAGGTCGTAGTCAAGTGTCTGAAATAAAATAGGTAGGTCGCTTTGAGAATTCCTGGTGGTTCGGACAAAATGCTGAGGCGCATGCAACTGGAGCACCACCAGTTGTTCAGATCACCCGTTACAAAACAATCGGCTTTTATCGTTGGTTCCCGCGTGTCTCCCAGAAAGTTTTGCACAATTGGCGTCGCAAATGCAATCAGATCACACAAGCTTCGGCGACAACATAACCATCCATAACATTCGAGAAACTTCCGATAAATGTGGGCGCGTCCCTCGCTTAGCGATAACATTTGGCAGACGGTGAAATGCGCTTACCTGAAAAATATGAACAATTCCACGTGTCGGTATCGTCGACCTAATATTTATCGCTGTCCCATAACGCGTTTCAAGCGTTTTCTAAGTGGACGCCTAATGCAACAGGAAACGCAAAACATAGCGGTGTTGCCCGGAAGGCGAAACGATCATTAGCAATAGGAAAGCATCAAACTTAACACGAAGTTCGTTCCTTTATCTGCAGTATAAATTGAAGCAACATGGGCTTTCTAATTAACAAGCAATGTGTCACGCCCGCGCAGACAAAGCTTAACAGATCTCTATCGATTACCGCGATAACTCTCTGTCACACCGCCGGCGTGAATCGATGATCTGTGAATACTCTAGATGCACTTAGTAGACATGCGGAAAGCAATAAGTCGCACTGCGACAGCTTCATTTCGGTACAAGCATCCCTCTACCTCGCGCACCATCAGTCCAGAAAAGTCAAGCAACCTGGCCATGCTATCATGGGCCTCATCTCGTACGTCGGAGAGTGCACGTAGCCAGAGGAGGCATTCCATGCTGTCGACAGAAAGAGGAAGTCCACGCTACTCTTTTAACAACGCATGACTGCCTGTATAGAAAGCGGTGCATCGCATCAGCAAATGTTCAAGCGTCTCCGTTTGTGCGCGCTGGTGGCATCAATCCAGTAAGACGAGACCCAGGCGCACATCCCGCAATGCCCGCAGCTCCAAGGGCGAGAAGACAAGCCTGTGCACCGTTACGCTCCATTCAATCGGCTCTGGGGTGTGGTAAGGGTAGCGTTTTGCCTTTCGCTGCTCCAACACCTATCTGAGCCGAAGGGAATGATAAATTTGAAGCTTTTACGCCGACGATTTTACTTCGATCTCATGCTGGGCACCATTCATGTACCACGCCTGCAACGCCATTGGCGGCGCTTCTATCATACCAGCTTTATGAGACGCCTTGTAGCTGTCAGGGTGCCGTTTCTGCTGCGTCGTAGCTGTGGTCTCTTGTGCTAGGCACGCTATATTAGGCACGCTATAAAGTCATTATGCGTAAGATCAGAGCTTCATCTGAAAGCCTCTGCGCAATGCTTAACCTTTCTTTCACTTTCAATGCATCACCTTTATGGTGAAGCTGGCAGATACCTTTAGCATAATCATTTCATTTGATGGCAAAGTCACAGAGAGGTGCGATGCTATTGTTTTAATTTCCTGTCTGAGACAAGAAAATTTCCATTCCAATAAGATTCATGATTTTTATATTTCCCACTTTTCATTACAAGAATGGTTTTCTTGTTATCTGGTTGTACCTGGATTGGTATAGTCCCACTCGCTCGCGGCATGTTTTGCTGAAGTCAGGCGTCACTCCAAGTCTGCAGATGTAGTGCACTGGGGGAGGTCAAATTCGGGCAAACAATCGTTAGATGTTAAAAGAGAAAGAGAGAGCATTAGAACTTTCGTCTATGGCAACCGAGGATTCGACACAGCTCAGCCAGATAACCCCGCAGGCGGCGAGGCTACCTTAATACCGAAAAGTACAGCCGACAGGGCCCTAGATGCCTAAGAGGTGCGTCGATTTATCCGCTCTTTGCGGGTTTTACCGGTCGTCATAGGTTGCACGATAGGTTGCATAGGTTGCAGAATTCACAGTGGTCCCAATACCGTGTTTCCCGAATCTTACGCACGCACTCGGCCTTGAACGCGCCTATGTACACGACATATGTTCGGCGAACTTGAACAGCGCCTAAAACCTGTGCCTGAAAATAAGCAAAGGAAACATTTCAGCGCTTACAGAGAAGCCCCGAGCCGCGTATCGCCTGCTCGTTGTTTTGTCTGCCTGCATACCGCCGTCCCAAACTTGCGGTCCCGTGTAAAAAGTATGAGTGGCTAGACTAGCCGCGCAGAACAATACGGCTGTGAGCGACCCAAACAACAGACGACCTTGAGAGTTCCTAAGCGACTTACACACGCACGCACACACACACACACACACACACATATATACATACATACATATATATATATATATATATATATATATATATATATATATATATATATATATATATATTCTGGCGTTTAGTATATCGACACCACGATCCCATTATGAGGCGGATGCCTCCGGATTTAGTTAGACCACCTGGGGTTCTTTAACGTGCACCCGATGATGGTACACGAGCATCTTTGCATTTAGCGCCTTTGTCGGAATGCCCACTGAGTCGAATAACCACTCACCAGCAGGGGTAGTTGGAGAAGTATGGGAGAGGCACGGAGGAAAGAAACTAAGGAGAGGCCCTACCCCCTCCGCGCGCTAGGAGAAAAGTGTGGCGGAAATGACGTAGTAGGTTCTCATTTTTTTGCTGCTTTTTTATTTTTTTTGTTGTATGGCCACGCCTTTTGGGCCACAATGGCGGCATTGTTATGGTTTTGAGCGCTCACACGTGTTGCTCTGGTAGGCTTCGGGCCGTGGCAAAGGCGCTGAGTGGGCGGGTTTGCGTTAGTCACCGTGTCTTGTTGCGCTGTGTTACTTGCACCGTGCTCTGCCAGATGTTGCGCGAGCGCGCGCGCTCCGCGCGCAGCGCGGCGTGGTTTCGCGAAAGATGTAAACAAGAGAGGAGGGTGGCCCAAAAGGCGGAGCATCGCCATGAGTAACGCCAAATTCCGGCTTCACTTTTGCTTCACAAAGAGTGACGTCAGGGCCTCTCCTTAGTTTCCTTCCTCCGTGGGGAGAGGGCTTTGCCCTGCAGTGGGCGTAACCAGGCTGATGACGATGATGATGATGATGAAGAAGACGATGATGATGATGATGGAATAACCACCGAGCAGCCGTGCCGGTCTTTTTTTTTAATTTCTGAAAAACGCTTCGATTTCTCAGGTTGAGTGTGCTGTTGGCGCGGGCGATAACAGCCATAATGCACAGTACTTAATAATTTGCGTACATATACAAAAAAAAAAAAAAAACAGACACACACATGGTTATTCTTTGCGTCACAAGTGAGGATGAGATGTTACTTGATGAACAGTAGTCGGGGCACTGTGCGGACACACACAAAGAGGGCAGACAGGTTTGCATCGGATATTTCTTGTACATTTTGCTAACGTCACATTTCCTATTTTTGCTGGCAGAATAGACCAAGAAATATGCAGGAAATTCCATTCAATGTCACTCACTGTTGAGATAACTTTTTCCCTTACTCAGTAAGAACGGTACACGTAGCAAAAGCAGCCTCTTTTTTTTGAGGATATTCATTCGCGAAGCTTCCGCAGCATCACTGACACGAAATCAGCGACTAAGCGACGTAACGCAACACATTACATAGGATGCTGGAGGCAAAGTTGAAGCGCGAAAAATCGCGTTCGCTCGTGAAGGAAAGTGGCAGCGACGCTATAAAAAGTCAGCACAGGCTTCTACGACACGTGCGCCGTTCTGTTATTTTTTTCGTAAACAGTACGTCGCTGTTATGGCCACGTGCAGTGAATCAAAGGCAGAAGTCCCCAAGAACCTGACACGTCCAAAAAGCCTCCTTTTTATCAGATCACCGAGGACTCGCGGGTGCTCTATGCGTTCCCCGGCAACAACCATGCAAAACAAGGCAGGTTGACCGTGACAGCGTGTTGCGAGAAAGCGGCTGAGCGCCCCGCATCACGACAGGGAGCCGGACCATCTCGCCTCCGGTCCGCAGCCTCATATTTTATTCGGGCCGTCCGGAACGCGCCGCATCAACAGGCGCGACTGGCGGCGTTGAATATTTATGAGAGCTAGCGCGCAGCTGGTTAGGCTGCGGGCAAGGAAACCCGCGTCAAGCCACGTCTAGCCGCTGCATTTCTCAACTAGGAGCGCCGATGGTCATGCGCACCGTGTCCGTAAACATTACCGCCACCACTTGTCGAGCTGACAACGCGTCCTCGGCCCCACTGCACGGTTCGATCGAGCGGGCCTCACTCGTGTAAATGCGCCCCGACTTATTCGTCGGCACGGCGCTAATTCTCGTCCTGTTCACCTCATCGCAATCGCAAAGGACCCCGCTGTCAATTTTTTGGCATTGTGCGACGGGCTTGTGCCGGCTTTACAAAAGGCGGGTATTTGCTGCTACTGGTTCGACGAAATTTGAACGTGGAGAGAGCTATTGGTCACACGTCTGCATGTCGCTGAACTTACAATGTGACGCCTCAAATTTTCTCGTAGCTCGTGACATCATTTGCATTGCAGGTCTCACATAGAAGACTTTTGTTTTCTTTCGCCAAACAAAGTTGTTAAATGAACTACCGCACCAAGCTTTATAGCTGCGAAATTCCAAGCGCGCTGACGACTGCGTCTCTGAAACAATACGCCACCGCATAGTTGAAAATCAGAAAACATAAGAAAGAACAAGAAAATGCCCGCGAGCTCTTCTTATCGGAGATGGCCCACTTCTAGCCACGAGAGCGACGTCACACGGATGGCGCTTCTACGTCAGTGGGGTAGCGCCTGCGGTGCAAAATTAACCACCAGCAGCGCGAACGACCCCAGGGTCGACACGAGATGCAGGGCAACGAAAACTGCGTCTATACAAATGCTCATTGCAGAAAAAAAGCCAATTTCCGGACAGCTTGCTTCATTGAGCCTTTCTACAGAGGTAGTTCCACAGAGGCAGGCGTGCCTACGTGAATGAATGCGAAACCATTGCGACCTGTTCGCTGTGGCGACTCGTTTTACGAAACGTAATGGTATCGTTTTCACGTTGCCTTGCATCGTTTCTCGCATCACGTGCCTCGGCCTCGTTCGCGTACTGGCGTGACCGTCGAAAGGAGCCGGGCGCCGCAGGTGACTGAGAAGTCGAAGTCAAAGGTTCGTCCATGGGAGCGCACGACAGAACTCACCGAAATCGCCCCACCGACTGGCAGCGCCCCGATGCGAAGGCGCTATGTATAGAGCGCTCACTGGCGCGGTCTCTCTCTCTGACCACGGAACCTTTGAACAGGATAGCGTTAAGGGCCCCTTGTCCCAAAAAAATACGGTGTCGGCGGCCGGCGTACGGCGCCGACGGTCTTCTAAGGGATAAATCAGTCCGACTCATTTATGCGGAACCAGGCAGGCCCTCTGCGTGGCGTAAAGGCGTTGCTAAACTAACTAAATTTCTGAAATTAGAATGAAGGGGGAAAATTGCAAAGCTCGTCTAACACACAGCCCACAGACACGATAGCATAGGACTGCAATTTCAATATACGAGAAAACATAAGCCTGCTATGCGGAAACTCAAACCCAAACCACTTTTCCAGCGTTTCTACCATTCATATAGCGGTGCGCCCCACTCTGTTCTTTGCAACACCATCCAGGTGGCGCTCGCCTCCGCGCATCCGCGGCAGCGGCACGCGGGGGCGAAGATGGAGAAAAGTAGAGAAAGCTGCAGTTGCCGTGAAGCGCGACAAACAGTCAGGTACCTTTGAATGATATCGCGTTCCTCTCTTAAAGGCGAAGCTAAAGCGTCTCCTAAAATTTTGTACCATCTCTGTCAATGCTTCGTCCTTCTGAGCACGCGACAGAACTCACCGAAATCACCTCACCGACTGGCAGTGCGCCAGTGCCGTCAGCACCTTTACAGAGGGAACGTCAGTGTGGGAACGCTGCCATCACGAGTGCATCGCAGCCCGCTGTGGAAGAAGGCGACGACGACGAACGCGCGAGCGGGGGAGAAGGCGCTGGAGCGCGTCTCTGTGATCACATGACACGGGGGGATCCAAGAAGCCGCCGAGCAGGTAGGATGCATTCCGCTCGACTCCAGAGTTTTTCTTATGCTATTGATGGTTTTTGAGGCCGTGCTGAACCTAAAATGTGCCGCATCAGACTTTTAAGATCACCGAGACTCACTGGACACCAAAATTGCGTCGGCGGGTGGACGTCTTTCAATTTTATAAGCGTTTTTCGTGCCGACCACACCAGATGTGCAGCTCGGCCAGACATAGCCACTGCGCCTAGCCGCGCCGTTGTCAACGCGGCACACAGGCATCGCTTCTCTCGCAGGAAAGGGCTTTCTTTCGCTAAATGAAGAGATGGAATACAATGCAGCGGGAACCTTGGTAAACCCTAAGGAGGTTAACAGGTGCTCCACCTGGATTACGGTAACTGGAAGACGCACAGAAATGAATAGGGCCGACGGATTTGTTGGCAAAAAACACCGAAGGACGAGTTTAACGCTCAAGCGCATACACCTGGTCGTCCGTGCCTCGGGAATGTAAGGAAAAACATTATAAGGAGCAGCACTATGCCACCCCTGCCC
This sequence comes from Dermacentor andersoni, assembly GCF_023375885.2. Classification (NCBI taxonomy): domain Eukaryota; kingdom Metazoa; phylum Arthropoda; class Arachnida; order Ixodida; family Ixodidae; genus Dermacentor; species Dermacentor andersoni. Next base: position 57,063,498 of record NC_092823.1, read on the forward strand.
CGGGAAGACACGAAAATCATCGTGAGGCCGAGAGGCGGCCTATCTATCAGCAAGGTTGGTATGTCTACTGTGGCAGAGGCCATATGGGTGCGGCAAGGCTCGATCCAGATGAGAGGAAGTCGGACACGATGTGCCCTAATCCGCAACAAAACATTATGTTTATCAGTACTCCGAGCCAAGAGAATGTCAAGCTCTACGTCAATGTTGAAACAATCGTGGTGGCCGGTGAGGACCAGGAAGTCAGTGCATACGCGCCGGCACCACATGCCACCTGCAAGGGAGTCATTCGCGGGATCACGCTCAGGGACGGCCCAGAAGCCATCGATCGCAAGATCGTTAATACAAGAAATCTACTGGCTCTCGGAGCGAAAAAGAGTAGCGAAAAGGATTAAGAACACCAGCACGCTCATAGTGCTATTCGACGGGTGCAAGGTTCCCAACTACGTTTCGTACGGCGACATCCTGATCAAGCTCACTTTATACAGGAAGTAAATGGAGGTCTGCTATGCCTGCGGCAAACTAGGACATCGTCCCGACGTTTGCCCGATGCCCGAAGCCCGACGCTTCGATCTACAGGGGCTGCAGAGACCCAATCCAGCAGGAAGAGGGTCACGCTTGCGTTTCATGGCACGCTGCAGATCTAGGGCCGGCACCGAACCTCGTTGCGGCAACAGGTACACCCCCGGGCTCAAGACACCTTCAGCACGCCACGCCAGCGAGGATGAGGGCAGGAGAAAATCGGCCTTATTCTGGCCAACAAGGCACGTAACAACGGCAACCAGCTCATGCAATTCGATCGCCTCCGGAGCATGCTAGTGACGCGGAGGTATCGCGACTGAGAAAGGAAAACGGAGAGCTTAATGAAACAGTTCGCAGGATGGCCAACGAAATGGACGCAAATAAGAAAATACTAATTACGATGCACAGCGATAGCCGACGTGAAACAAGCGACACGGCGGTACCGGACCCTACTAGGGAAGGGACCATGGCGCACAAGCGTAGGGCGATAGTGAGTAAGCTTAAGAACACAGAAACTCAGAATAAGGAGATTAAACAAGCGCTGGATGCAGTGTCGGAGAACATCAAGATGGTGGCAGACAGTGTAGCTAGCCTGACAGTAAGCGTTAGGCAGATACAGACCGCGCTCAACGACCCATTCAAGGGGCTAGGTGCAATGAATGATCGCATCGTAGCACTCGAAAATAACGTCACAGAGCATAGATATGAATGGCAAGGAGCGCTGGCAAGCAACGCCAAATTGATTGCACACGCGTGCGTCGATAGGCCACGGGTGCCCAGGCATAGGGACACACTCTTCGAGCCATACTAACCTCCCAGAGAGGAGATGAAAGTAGAATATTGAAGAACAATAAAGGGACTTTCCTTATTTGGCAATGAAACTGCAGGGGTACTCTGGGAAAAGAGCACCCTGCTGCAGTACTTCAGATCACTAACGGATAAAGCTTAGATTATAGCACTACAAGAGACCCTAGCCTCCGCAGCTTCCGTCGCTAGTTACAGGGCAATCCCCGGGCAGCCAGGCGGACGAAGGATCTGCACACTTCTAGACAAGAAGCTAACACACATCTCCCACGACCTGAAGCCGAACACGTGATGGTGGAGATCCTGCTTAACACACCGCGGCACAACCAATGCAGAAAGAGTGTCTTTGTGCTGAACATTTACAGCAATCCCAAGCACAAGCGCCAGCAGTTCATAACGCTGCTCGAGAAGGCAGTCCAACGAGCTGGGCCCCACCCCCTCGTCATAGTCGCAGACTTCAATGCCTGACACGGCGTATGGGGAAACGTGTATGAAACAAGCAAGGATCAGGGCATCTGGCAAGATACCAATGAACTAGACCTTATCCTAATCACCGATAAGGCTTTCCCTACGCGAATAGGAAATTCGGTGACCAGAGACACGACGACAGACCTCACTTTCATCAAGAATGTCGAAAGGACTACATGGACAAATGCCTGCATGAATTTTGGCAGCGATCACTATGTATTGGATCGCAGTAGGATCAGCGAGTTCATGGTTATCGACTGGGATCTCTTTCGTAACATCCGTAGTACAAGGGCCCATGCTCCTGACAACCTAGAGGAATGGTGGGAAGGCATCCGCAAAGATACCACCGCCGTCACCAAAGAGGTAAAATCGGAACTAAACGTGGACAAGATCGAAATCAGACTTGCTAACCTGCTGGAAGCCAAGGAAGCCCTATTCTGAAGATGGAAGAAGCAGAAGCACTATCGTAGGCTGCGGAACACGGTATCAACGCTGAACAAGGAAATAGAGGAACATTGCAACACATCATGCAAACAGCAGTGGGACGAGCTCTGTGATTCCGCCGAAGGCCAGTTCAGAAAGAGTAAATCCTGGAATCTTCTGAAGCAACTCTTGGACGAACACAGCACTAGGGGAACAAGAGACACAACCCAGCTCGTGCCCTAAATGAGGCCACCAAAGTGCAGGCGCTAGAGGAGCCTGTTGCTCGATTAATATCCAAGTAGCTTCCGGTCGAACATGATCATGAAGACGGCGTGTACCCAGAATATGGCGGCCGCCATCTACCACACCTAGACATAGACTTTTTAGAGACCGAAATTTAGCGAGATGGTTCAAACTCTCAATCGCAAGTCGGCTCCTGGGTCGGACGGAATCACCAACAGGACCCCTAGAAACCTCAACGCCGCGTCCATAGAACGACTAACCAATTTCATCAACGAAGCATGGAAACAGGTGAGACCCAGTGGAATAGAAAGTAGCCGACACCACGTTGATCCCCTAGACAGGGAAGTCACCTAGCGTCGAGAACCTTCGCTCTATCTCCCTCACGTCCTGTGTGGGTAAGGTGGCACAGCTTGCAATCCTCAACATACTTCACGACTACCTGGAGGAAAACGACATTTACACGCATAACTTGCGCAGGACACAATGAGGCTCATTAAGCACCAAGTCATCAATGGGTAATCCAGGGATACCAAGGTCATTCTTGGCTTAGACTTGGAAAAGGCCTTCGACAGCATCAAGCACAAGTTCATCCTGGAGACGGTGGCGAACCTCAAACTTGGGCCCAGGCTGTACGACTACATCAGGTCCTTCCTGTCTGGGAGAAGGTCGAGGCTGCGCATCGGGAACTTCTCTGAAGACGTACCACTAGGATATCGAGGCACGCCCCACTGCATGAGGCAGGCCCCACTGCATTCTCTGCATGACTAAACTGCCCAAGAAACTGGCCAGCATAGACGGCACGAAGCACTCCATCTACGCCGATGACATCACGATCTGGTTCGGTGGAGACAGCGAATGCTGGGTGCAAGATACCACGAAGGAGGCAATCGTTGAGGTGGAATCGTACTTGCGCCTAACGGGACTCACGCTCATCCAAGTCGGAGCTTCTACAGCACAGGAAGGAATGAGGCTCCCGACCCAAGCGATGGAAGCCAGTGGAAGAAAGCGACATACATCTTTACACTGGAGATGGAAAGGAAATGCCGAGGGTAGATATCATCAGGATTCTCGACATGCTTATCGAATATAAGCGTGGCAACGGCACTGCTCTGCGAAAGATATTCACCAAGACAGACAATGCTTTTCGGCTCGTCAAAAAGATCTCCGCGAGACACCGGGACCTTAGGGAGGAGCATTTGCTAAAGCTCGTCAATGCGTTCGTGCTCTGTCACTTTGCCTACAGCACCGCCATGCACAATTGGCTCAGGTCGGGATGGGATAAGCTCGGCGTTAATATCCGGAAGACTGTCAAGAAAGCACTAAGGATTCCCGTACTCACACACATCGAGAATCTACTCAAGCTTGGTGTGCACAACTCTGCGACCATATAGCTGAAGCGGAGGCATGCTCTCGGCTGGCCAGATTGTCCACCACAACGGCCGGTCGACACACACTTGTCAAATTGGGGTTCAACCCGCTGCAATTGGAAACAAACAGCAATCGTATATGCATAAATGTACAAGAAATGGTGTCCGTTGCTCCAATCCCGCGTAACGTTAACTCGTGCACAACGAGGGGCGGCGTCAAGCGAAAGCGAAGGCGCTACTGAAGCAACTGGTAATGAGTTGTACAAGTGCAAGCTTCGTCGACGCTCCAGCATATCGAGGCGGCAATACGTTTACGGCGATGGTCGTCGACCAGACGGGCTCGACTACGAACTGCGCCACGGTATGCACAACGAACCCGAAGGTGGCGGGACAAGTGGCCATCGCACTCGCTCTGCTAGATGGTCGGTGTGGAGAGGTGTACAGCGACTCAAATAGCGGCAGTCAGAGCCTTTCAAAAGGGCCGCATATCAATACAAGCAGCCAGGATATTGAACACCTGCGATGGCATCGTCCTTCACTCCGTGCATTGGTTCCCCCGCGAATGCGGCTCGGTGAAGGGCGTTGCCCTGAACTCCAACAGGTCGGCCTACGCAGCAGCGCGCGCCTTCACCGACCGCGCTGATCTACAAATTGGCGACGGCTCCAGCGCCCACGATCCGGGACATAAGGATAATCCAACTACACATAACGAGATATCCAAATATTACTACATGGCGAGGAGGGCTTTTCCACCCCCACACTCAAAACTAGACAGAGCACAGGCAGTCTCACTGCGCTTACTCCAAACCCATTCGTAACCGTCATTAGCAGATTTAAATGAAACGTACCCACAGAAATTTCCTGGCGCCGCCTGCACCGCTTGCGAGCAGACCACTACGTTAGTAGATATGATCTGGGTGTGCTGGTCACTCGGCACGACCTACAGTAAGAGCGAGTGGGATGCGCTTCTGCATAGCAGAAGCCTTCAAGACCAAATCCTGGCAGTCCAGTGCGCCTGCGACTGGGCCGGTAGGCTGGACTTGCCGGTCCCCACGTGGGAGTAGCCTGGTGGCGCGGGGCAACCTCCGCGTCTGCACTGGAAGTTGTACTCATCACGTGACTTTTTGTACCATATGTGGCTAGGCCCCCTAATTTTCCGCTTCAGGAACCGTATACTACCGGCGCATTAATAAAGAATGTCAGAAAGAAAGAAACGGAAAGGTGAAGGCGGGGTGTGCGACGTAAACATAACGTGGGATTTTGGCTCCCGTATGGGCAAAGGCAGGTGAGGAACATTTGTTGCGTGCACTAATCGAGGCATTGGAAAGAAATCGCTGCTTCGGGGAGAGCAGGTCGCCCTCTCCTTTCATGGAGTCGCAACGTTTCATTCGCTCCTATCATGTGTCTCTCTAAATTAACATTTTTCATACACTTCTTTTGCGATAGAATGCTTCAGGACGGCATTTCGTATCTTCGGCCATAACAAACTTTTTCGACAGCGCTATGTGAGGAGCAGATTCAAGATATAATTTCGCCGGGACGACAATTCATGTATAATAAGCAACTCATTTGTGTATTTTATCGAACACCACCTTATATTAATGTCGGTCTGTGATATCTCTTACCCCTGCCGAAAAATTCCCTTGGACAATGGTAGAAAGCTTAACGAGTTCACGTAAACTGCACTTCTAGCTGCAAGCTCAACAAAAGGAGCTCCGAAAGGAAATCACTAATTACGTTTCTGTCATTAGGTTGCTCTTATTGCACAGTTAAAATTAAATAAAACTTTTCTTCAACATAAACATGCAAATGAGGAGGATTGAGCAATAGCCGCGTTAGAAAGCGCTTGAGGAATTATCAGTCATTTTCAAAGTGTAGTGACAAAATGAAAGAGCAAGAAAACATGAAAATTGTAGATATATGTACATCGATAGAAGCAAAATAACGGAAATATATGCAGCCTAATCAGAAACTGAAATTTCATTTTTAAAACCCTCATGATCATCATCAGTCAGGGTACGTCCACTGCAGGGCAAAGGCCTCTCCCATGCTTCTCCAACTACCCCGGTCATGTACTAATTGTGGCCATGTCGTCCCTGCAAACTTCTTAATCTCATCCCTCCACCTAACTTTCTGCCGCCCCATGCTACGCTTCCGTTGCCTTGGAATCCAGTCCGTAACCCTTAATGACCATCGGTTATCTTCCCTCCTCAATACATGTCCCGCCCATGCCCATTTCTTTTCTTGATTTCAACTAAGATGTCATTAACTCGCATTTGTTCCCTCACCCAATCCGCTCTTTTCTTATCTCTTAACGTTACACCCACCCTTCTTTCCACAGCTCATTGCGTCGTCTTCAATTTAAGTAGAACCCTTTTCGCAAGCCCCCAGGTTTCTGCCCCGTACTTGAGTACTGGTAAGACACAGCTGTTATACACTTTTCTCTTGAGGGATAAAGGTAACCTTTTGTTCACGATCTGAGAATGCCTGCCAAACGCACCCCAGCCCATTCTTATTCTTCTGCTTAGTTGAGTCTCATAATCCGGATCTGCAGTCACTACCTGTCCTAAGTATTCTCTTACCACTTCCAGTGCCTCGCTACTTATTGTAAATTGCTGTTCTCTTCCGAGACTGTTAAACATTACTTTAGTTTTCTGCAGATTCATTTTTAGACCCACCCTTCTGCTTTCCCTCTCCTGGTCAGTGAGCATGCATTGCAGTTGGTCCCCTGAGTTACAAAGCAAGGCAGTATCATCAGCGAATAGCAAGTTGCTAAGGTATTCTCCATCAAATTTTATCCCCAATTCTTCCCACTCCAAGTCTCTGAATACCTCATGTAAACACGCTGTGAATAGCATTGGAGAGATCGTATCTCCCTGTTTGACGCCTTTCTTTATTGGGATTTTGTTGCTTTCTTTATGGAGGACTACAGTGGCTGTGGAGCCGCTATAGATATGTTTCAGTACTTTACATATGGCTCGTCTACACCCTGATTCCGTAATGCCTCCATGACTGCTGAGGTTTCGACTGAATCAAACGCTTTCTCGTAATCAATCAAAGCTATATATAAAGATTGGTTACATTCCGCACATTCTTCTATCACCTGTTTGATAGTGTGAATGTGGTCAATTGTTGAGTTGCTTTACGGAATCATGCCTTGTCCATTAGTTGAGGGAAGTCTAAGGTGTTCCTGGTTCCATTTGCAATTAACTTAGTAAATGCTTTGTAGGCAACGGACAGTAAGCTGATGGGTCTATAATTTTTCAAGTCTTTGGCGTCCCCTTTCTTATGGATTAGGATTATATTAGCGTTCTTCTGAGATTCCGGTACGCTCGAAGTCATGAGGCATTGCGTATAGAGGGTGGCCAGTTTTTCTAGAACAGTCTGCCCACCATCCTTCAACAAATCTGCTGTTACCTGATCCTCCCCAGCTGCCTTCCACCTTTGCATAGCTCCCAAGGCTTTCTTTACTTCTTCCGGCGTTACTTGTGGGATTTGGAATTCGTCTATTATCTCTTCCATTATCGTCGTGGGTGCCACTGGTACTGTATAAATCTCTATAGAACTCCTCAGCCACTTGAGCAATCTCATCTATATTAGTAATCATATTGCCAGCTTTGTCTCTTAATGCACACATGTGGTTTTTGCCTGTTCCTAGTTTCTTCTTCACTGCTTTTAGGCTTCCTCCGTTCCTGAGAGCATGTTCAATTCTATCCATAATATGCTTCCTTATGTCGACTGTCTTACGCTTGTTGATTAACTTCGAAAGTTCTGCCAGTTCTATTCTAGCTGCAGGGTTAAAGGCTTTCATACATTGGCGTTTCTTGATCAGGTCTTTCATCTCCTGCGATAGCTGACTAGCATCCTGTCTAACGGAGTTACACCGACTTCTATCACCCATTCCTTAATGATGCCCACAATATTGTCGTTCATATCTTCAACACTAAGGTCCTCTTCCTTAGCTAAGACCGAATACCTGTTTTGTAGCTTGTTCCGAAATTCCTCTATTTTCCCTCTTATCGCTAACTGATTGATCGGCTTCTTATGTACCTGTTTCTCCCGTTCCCTCCTCAAGCCTAGGCTAATTCGAGTTCTTACCATCCTATGGTCACTGCAGTGCACCTTGCCGAACTCGTCCACATCTTGTATGATGCCAAGGATAGCGCAGAGTATAAAGCCTATTTAATTTCTAGTCTCGTCATTCGGGCTCCTCCACGTCCACTTTCGGCTATCCCGCTTGCGGAAAAAGGTATTCATTAAGCGCATGTTATCCTGTTCTGCAGACTGTACTAATAACTCTCCCCTGCTGTTCCTAGAGCCTATGCCATATCCCCCCCCCCCTGACTTGTCTCCAACCTGCTTCTTGCCTACGCTGGCGTTGAAGTCGCATCAGTATAGTGTATTTTGTTTTGAATTTACACATTGCCGATTCCACGTCTTCATAGAAGCTTTCAACTGCCTGGTCATCATGACTGGATGTGGGTGCGTAGACCTGTACGACCCTCTATTTGTAGCTCTTAATTAAGTTTCACAACAAGACCTGCCAACCTCTCGTTAATGCTATAGAATTCCTGTATGTTACCAGCTACATCCTTATTAATCAGGAATCCGACTCCTAGTTCTCGTTTCTCCACTAAGCCCAGGTAGCACAGGACATGCCCGCTTTTTAGCACTGTATATGCTTGTTTTGGCCTCCTAACTTCACTGAGCCCTATTATATCCCATTTCCTGCCCTCCAATTCCTCTAATAGCACTGCTAGACTCGCCTCACTACATAACGTTCTAAAGTTAAACATTGCCAGGTTGAGATTCCAATGGCGGCCTCTCCGGAACCAGGGATTCTTAGCACCCTGTGCTGCGTCGCAGGTATGACCGCCGCCGTGGTCAGTTGTTTCGCAGCTGCTGGGGACTGAGGGCCGTGGTTTGATTGTTGTGTTCATATGGGAAATTTTATGCTTAAAACCCTATATGTGGTCAAAAACATCCGCGAAGGACGTTGAGACAAGTCAAATTAAGATGTTGAAAGCAGACACCTGGCTACGTTTTCCGGCATAGGGTCAGCTATGCTGTCGCTAGTATTCGTGTCGACTTCCATCAATGTGCGTTGTCCGCATCCCGTCTTTCTTGCGAGCTTGATAAGAGAGTTCACGCGAATTGAAAGAATAGCGTTCTGCGTTGCAGATTTATCTGCCCACCAATGTGAGCAGCAGCACCAATAATCGCAATGATCAGTCTCCTGGTCGGCTGAGCTTAGGCTCCGCACATTTAGGAAGTATGAAAGGTCAAGGAGAAAAAATCAGCGTGGTTATGCACTTTCAACCATGCAGTGTATATTCCAACAACACACAGTAAGACGGCGGAAGAAGGGACGACTGGGAAATCACGTATTACCATCAAGGAGTTATAAAGCAGGGGCCGGATTCGCAGAGCTCCTTTTTCGCAAGTGCCACCTCCACTAATAATATATGGGGAGTCGGAATTGTCTAGAACTTGGTCGTACGAACAATTCTAGCATAAAAGCCTTGCGTGAATACAGGCCTAGAACAAGTAACACCAAAAGATGTTGCAAATGTGCCAAGCGGGAAGTCGAAACAACAGAACGATCGAGACAGCGACAGCCACTGTATACCTTTGTAGCAACATGTAATAGCAACTAGTCAACAACGCCACAATTACAAGCAACAACAAGGTCTAACAAGGTCGAAAAAATTTGCATGATTTTGTGTAGGAAAGTTGACACGACTTCGACGCATATACTGACGGCGCATGCAGACGCACCGTAGTCCTCGTAGGTACAATAGACAATGGCCGGATTTGCGGGCAGAGTGTGCCGACCAGCGCTTAGCGGCTGATGCATCAGACTCCCATGATTGGACTCCCGAAATGCGTACACTAATCATAGGACACGGCACAGGAGTGTGTATGCCCATATGACCGCCTTCTGTGGCCTCTGTTCAATTGCCTGACGGGCCGCTTCTGCTCCGGCACCTGGAGTTGCATGTTCTCGACGCCGACTGTCTTATTCTAATACACCAAGAACTCCCTCATGTTCCGAACGAAAGAGCTCCAGCGCCTCCCATTGATAAGTGTGTGCGTAGGGGGGGGGGGGGGGGGGGGGGTATTCTGTAAGTGTCCACCTAGTGGACATGTTCTTTTCATCTGCTGCTGGAGTTCTGATCAGTGGGGCTGGGGTACCCCTCCCCCAGTCAACCAACACTTCAGCAGCTGTTATTAAAGAGTAATAAACTGAAACTAAAATTGAAACTGATGTGCGCTAGGTGAACACTTGCAGAATATTCCACCTGGCGAGGCGGAACGTCGGCCCCTTAATCGATACGCCATTATAATGTCTCGTCGTCCTCTCACTTCGAATACTTAAAGTTTGTAGATAGCATCCCTCCGCGGCCTTTTCTCGCGATTCCGACAAGCGGCCGGGTGTAGTCACACGATAATGATCATATCACGTGTCCGATGATGGCATTCAAACCCGGGTCCTTCAGTTAAGATTACAAATAAAAGTTGTGGTTGCAAAGAGTTAGAAGCTCCACTTAGAAGTAAACGTTACACTAGAACTCAATTCGCGCCAAAATACTCCGAATGAAATATTCGTGGTACTCTCAAAGGAAATCTCTCACATCTTGTTTTACCCGAGATTTCAGGTTGACTCTTTTGTTAATGGTTTGCGAACAATCACCGATTGAGAGAAACCCGAATAAGCTGTCGACATATTTATCTTACAATTGATAACATGAAGAGCCCGTGGATGTTTCTGTTGTTTTTGCCTCTTCATTAAGGAGAGTATAACGCAAACTGTACGCCAAGCTTACATTGGGAATAAAGAAGCTTCATGGTATATTGCGTATTTGTTTCTCTTGTAGAAGTGAATGAATTAGTGTATAACGCATGAGTTGCCTTCCTATAAAGTAAATAACGCAAGCTTTTACGGAATCATGAGGACACAGGTGCATTACCCTCAGGTTTATACACGATGGTAAATATAACAGGTGCCACAGTCTTCATTATTTCACACTGAACAATGTCATTTTTTAGTCAGGCAAGTGTTCCTGTAGCGCCATGAAGCAGTTCCTCTCACGCACTGCGCTGCTCCACCAAGTCTTCTCAGCATATTGTTAGAACCCTGTCCAATTTGCATCAGTGCTACCTAAACCTTTATATCTGTTTCAACTTCACTATAAATAATTTTGCGAAACTGCCGAATTATTTTACCTTAAATGCATACGAAGAATATTCTATAAAATTGAGAAATGGCGCTGTTCTTTTACGTGCGGAAACCACGATTTGATTATGTGGCAGGCACGCTGAAGTCTGAGGACTCCACATTAATTTTGAACACGTGTGGTTCATTTCAGTGCATCTAATATAGCTACAGAAGCGTTATCTTTATTTGTAGTATGGTAGCTAGCTGGACGAGGTGGTACACCTGCATTATTATTATTACTCATAGCGTGCCCTAATGTCGTGAGTCAGCGCTCGTATTTCGTCTCTCTTCTTCGTCCTTGTTATTAGTGCGCGCTGTAAGTAATCACAATGCAAATTAGTTTTATTTCGCATACAGCAACATGAGGTTGCCACTACTGGAAACCGAACACAACACATCGAGATCAGCTGCGCAACAACACAGTGGTTGAGCCATCGCGGCCAATAATCTATAAAATGTCGGGAGCAGTTCGTGGCGCTTGCTGCAAACAAAGTTATTCTTGCGAAACACCTTGCCATGGTGAAGTCATCACGCGCTAGCCAATTTAAACTCGGAAGCGTTGCAATATAGGATTTTGTGTAATGCGGAGGCAGTGATGCCGCATCTGACCATTTAACGGAAACTTCCATAATAACGACGTGAGATCCAATTAGCATGCAATGTTCTCGCGTGACACGACCTGCCTAAGACGTGTTCTTACTTTCTTAATTTTTTTAGATAGGCCACAACCAAGTACGTCAAAAGAAGCATGAGTCATTATTGCGATGATGCGGTATAAAACTAGATAAAGCAAATTAGGCAAGGAATGAGGTTGGTGAAGAAAGTTGATGCGAAGGGGGTTACTAAATTATGTGTAAACTCTTCAGCATATCCTGTTGCTAATTTGATAATCTATGAGGTCAATCTATGAGGTAAGCCTGGTACTCAGTTAACAGAATCATAACTCCACCCCGAAACTCCAGCTTTTGCTTGCACTGATAGAGAGACGGGGAGAAAAGTTTATTGATCGAAACAGTGTCCCGAGCGAGGAAGGGGGAAGGCTCCTTAGTCCAGAAACCCTCTCGCTTCGACAGCCATCTTGGTCCTGGTGACGAGTTGTCGGTGGTCCTCGAGGTCCCCGAGGGTGAGCTTGGCGACCCATGTTTCGAATGGGCGGTCTTCCTTCGCTTCTTTCGTTGGTTTCACATGCGTTTCTGGTTACCTTTCGCTGGCTTCATGCCACAGTAATTCCAGGAGAACGTGTGCCAGGTTGCCGGTTCCGTCGCGGAGGGGGCAGAGGTAGCCGAGGAGCGTCGAGTAGGGGTGATGCATTATCGGTTTTTGAGTGTGCGGGTTACTTTGCATGTGTCTGAGGATCATGCTTTCTTTACTGCCGAGTCTTGGGTGCGGGCGTGTAAGGTTGTAATACCGCCGAATAGTTGGTGGGTTGGACCACCGCCTCTTCCGCAGCGGGTACGAGAGGGCATGGGGGGAGGTGAGCACTCCTGACATGCTCGCGGGCGACGGCGTGGGCCAATTTGTTCCTTTCTGTGCGCTCGTGTCCGGGTACCAATGTTACGCAGGTGTACGGGATCCGAGTGCTTCGTCATATTGGCATCTTGAGTGCACGGCCGAGGTGCAGCCCCAGGGGAAGTGTCTACGGGCGACCTGAGATTCGGAGAATATATGCACTGCGTCTGTGAATGTGGTTCTGGCGAGAGCGATTGCTGCTTCGTGAGCCGTTTCGGGTTGCGTGCCTTGATGGTTGGTTGGCTAGTTGGCGTTTAATGGCGTAATGGCTACTCAGGCCATGCTGCGCCGGTCACAAGTCTGCAACGCAATGCAACGCTAAAGCAGGGAAACCTGCCGTGCATTATAGTTGATGTAAATGGCCAGTAGTCTCTAAAAAGCTAAACAAGTTAGTATATGGCACTAGCGGGTCATCTGCCAGGAATAGGGCAGGGTGTAAACTCATATGTAAATTATATAGGTGTAAAAGCTTTCGTCTCTGTGTTTCAAAATGTGGACGTGTCATAAGGAAATGTATTACTGTAAGATTTTCATTGCATTTTTCGCATGTCGGCGGGTTTTCTTTTCGGAGGAGAAAATATGTGTGAGATGTGTGTGTCCAATCCGAAGTCTACACAGAAGCTTCCTTTGACGGAGTCGGCTCTAGCCTGTCTTGTACTGTTGTGGTATATGAGATGAATGTTTACAGGGACTCCTGCGATGCAAAGGGACTTACTCTTGAACATCCAGTGGAATTTGCTCTTTGCCCGTTGTCTGCGCCGTACGTCTTGCTGTAGTTCAGCTGTCGGATTACTAATCTCCTGGTGGGCTTGATCTTGAGTAATTCCAGTTGGCTGTTCTCATGCGCTTTGGTGAGCTCTCGCCACGTGTTGTAGATGTCGATCTTAAGAAGGCGTGTAGTGGAAGCCATGTGGGGGGGGGGGGGGGTGAGTCCCGGGCGACTTTGATTGCCTTCCTTATCATGCTTTTGAGCTTTTCTATTTCTGGGCTCTTAAAAGCCAGATACAGCGTGCCGTATGTGATGCCCTTTGTAGTTGGGTGGCCAGCCTCTCATTCTTGCTTTCAGGACGAGGTGCTCAGACTTCTTGAGGGTACAGCGGAGGTCGCAGGTTCGGAGATAGCTATCGATGGTGTCTATGCTATTTTCTTGCCTTTCAGTGTTCGAAGCTCTGCTACAGAGCCTGACGTTATTAGCACAGATTGCGTGATGTAGATATGGTATAGTCCAGAGGAGTTTCGCTAACTTGATCATAGCCACGTTGAAGAGTAGCGGTGAGGTGACCGACCCTTGCGGGGTGCCTCTGCTTGGAAGTTGGAAGTTTTTGCTGTGCATGTTGCCGATCCCGACGGTTCGCGTGCGCTCCATCAGAAAGTTTATGACGTACGTGTAAGTCCTAGTGCCACAGCGGGTGCCATCGAAGCTGTTGAGGATCGCCTCCTGGCCGACGTTATCAAAGGCTTCCTGGACGTCTACTGCCACTAATTAGGAGTTGCTTCGAATGTTAGGTTTATCGAGGAGATCTTTCAGTTGTAGGAGTACGTCCTGCGTTGAGAGGTGCTACCTGAAGGCGAACATGGTGTCCGGTAAGTGACTGTTATCTTCGAGGTTCTGGGTAATATGGTGGTGCACCATATGTTCAGAGAGCTTTCCCACGCACGAGGTGGGGGAGATTGGGCGTAGATTCTCCAAGCTGAGATATCTGATGGAATTGGGGATCATGGTGATTTCCGAGTGCTTCCATACAGCAGCCGGTTTTTTCTCCCAGCACTCATTGCGATACCAGAGGACAGACGCGGTTGCTTGCTGTGGTACGATGCGTAGGCGTTGGTTGACAATCCGGTCTTCGCCGGGGTTGGTATTTGTAGTCAGCTTGGATAGGGCTAAGGGGAGTTCGGCCTGCGCCTATGGTCGGCCGAGTTCTGGCTTCGGTCCTCCAGAGCATTCTTGCTACGAGTTGACACGGGGTTGGTGCGTCTCCGCAGAATGTCTTTTGTATTTCTCGCAGGAGATGTTCTTCTGATCCGGTGTGGTTGTGGATACGTCTGTGAAGACGTTGCTTATATTTCGTTTTGGTGGGTTCAGTAACTAGGAGTGCGCGTGGGAGAGCCAGGTCCAGTTCCTGCTCACAGCCTCCTGGAGCCTGTCACAGAAAGCGTGTCAGTTCTGCCTGAGGAGGTGGTCCACGTAGTCTTGAGCCTGTTTGGTAAGGACAGTGATGCGTGTCTTTAGCTTTCTGTTGAGCTTTCATCGCTTCCATGTCTTGAGGAGGCCACTTCTGGCCTCCCAGAAGTGGAGGAGAGACGCGTCGACCGCTGCCGCATCAGTATCGAGCTTTATGAACTTGGTGTGGTGTCCTGCCATATCTAGTAGAGTTTTGAGCCACTCGTCAATGTCGGTTATGGTTGCTCCGCAATTTAGCTTTTCGCTAAATGATTTTCATTAAATTATCCGTGCAATTCTGGTCTTCGTGTGTCTACGTGTGTGTGTCACATGTAAGTGGAGGATATGGTGATCGCTACCTAGCGTTTCCTGCAGTCGAGTTCACTCTGCCCAGGGGACGTCCACCATAAAGGCAAGATCGGGCTTCATGTTCTTGCAGATGCTGTTTCCAATTCTTGTAATCTGGAGAGGATAATTACAGAGGATGAATCTGTGTTGCTGGGCAGCATCATGCACCCTAGCGCCCTGCTCCTTGGTAGTATGATGGCACCATGATGTGAGCGATGCATTGAAGTCCCCCACTATTACGACCTAGTGGCCATTCGTGGACTTCCTGATTTCTCGTACAAAGTGACTGAAGTCCGTTAACTGGGCACGAATACGCTTTTCTGCGTCTTTATATCCGGCAAAACCTCGATTAGGGTGTGTTCTGCCTGGTCGTTATCTAGGTCGTATTTTTGTGCTGTGAGAGTTTTTGAGCAGTATGGCAGCGTGTTGGGTTTGTGCACATATGGTGCATCCCTGAAGTCAGACGTTCTGTGTGTTGGTTTCCAGTAGTGCTATGACATCGGGCACATTCAGCTTGACGAATCCTTGCAAATTGGCGTGTCGAAAGTGGTACGATGGACAATTCTATTGCCATATGCGCACAGCTGAATGCCGGTTCTTCTTCGCCTTGTGGTTAACGGGTCGCCATCGTCGATGAATTCCAATACGCGTCGGCGATCGCGAGTGGGCGACATGGAGCGAAAGTCGCTGTGGCTGTTCGCCCGCGCCTTCTTACGACTCGTGTGGCACAAATTGTCGAGCCGTGCCTTGCTGACGTAGTTGCATTTAACGTGCGCGATAGAGTTGTTGAGTTGTGGCGCGATACCATTGGTTATGGCGTTTAACGTGGCGATCTTGCTTTCGGTGGTTGCGGCCGATTTTTTCCATCGTGGCGTGAATGATATTCATAAACAATTTAACAAACTAACAAACATGTTTTTGTGGCTGTGGTTGTAGCGATGCGAGGAGCGAAGCAAAAAAAAAAAAGATCGATGGATTACAAGTATACGTGCGAATCGGTTACAAGCGAAGCTTTTTTTGATGTATCATAATATGTCTTCATTTCTGTGCAGCTCAATGCTCTTCGCTCATTTCATCATCTGGTGCAATTCTGCTCACTTTTGTTTCTATACTTAGATGACCAACTTTATCGTTTCTTTGTAGCCAACTTCTTCAATTTTCGCTTCACGAATTTTTCATGTCTTACCTCTCGTGCAGCTTCTTTAGTTTGGTAACTACACAATGACAAAGGCCCCTTCTAGGCCGCTTTATGTTTTAGTAAAACGAGTTTACATACGAAGTGCCCGATGCGAGGTGCCACATAACAAGTGTCCCAAATTTTTGTATACTCAGTAAGACCGCAGAAGCCAGCACACGCAGAGGGGTGGGGAAGGGGGGAGGCAGGCAAAGCTTCGCTGTAAAAGTATAAAAACTACATCACACACAGACTTTGTAAACCAGCGTCAGTGCTTGCGCCTAGTATTTTCTTCCTGACTTTGAACTGCCTGCCGCATTGTGCGGGGTCTGAACAAAGCAGCCCAAAGATGCTGCCCAGCACGTCTCGTTCTTTCTGTCAGCTGAAGCTGTCGAACTACAATAGTTCAAGCTCACTGTTTCCAGCGCGTCAGAAGTATAAGAAGTTGTGGCAACACTCACCGTCTTCCCGAGAGAGCACTGGAAAATATAATCTACGAAAATAGCTGTAGGAATCTAGCAGAGGGAAAAAGAACGATGCCTGAGAAAAAGGCACCTTGGAACTCACTTTAGAGGAGTCTAGAATGCGTGCTTTTGTACGTTTCAAAGCTAACTGAAGGTAAAGATAAAGAAGAAAAGAAAAGGACGGCACCAAATATACAAACTATTTTCTTACGTGTTGAGTTTCTTACGGAATCATAAAGGTTGCGTCGTGGGGCGGCTTGCACGAACATTTAATAACGAAAATGATAACGAAATTAAGAACGCGTTCTTAAATATTCCCTAGACAACTCCTAGTCCGGACTAGAACGTCTTCTTAAGATTGTTATTATTTTCATTATGTCATTCAGAGAAGTGCAGCGCCATCCGTCAACAAAACCGCCCGACTTCTTGCGCAGACTATGATTAGCGACAACACTAAGGAGGATACAGAAGTTGCCACGTGTTGTATTAGCAATATCTCACTACTTTATTTGCTCCCTCGCTTCAGCAAGTAGGATAGATGTTGGCGAAAGTAACAAAAACCGTTCTCCTATATTCATACTTATTATGGCTTATTCAGAAGACCTGTACCTGCAAGGCGGCCATCAATTATTTTTAATTAAAAACATTTTACAGCGAAGGTGTATGTGGCTAGGGCTCCGTGCATTTTCGTTCTCCGTCAACAAAAACTATCATCATCAATTGATCATACCCCGCAAACAAGCGAGAAATGTTGTGGCGCATAGGCCCATAAGGCAGAAACTACAAGCACTCAGCAAAGTGAAGCGAAGAGTGCCTACATTCTTTGGAATCACGCCTACAACATACAGAACACAGTGTAGACAAATAGAGAGGTTAGCATTGCCAAGTTACCATACGGTAAGTGCGGTAATACTGCACCGGTCGAGGACTGCGCATAGGTGCACTTTACCGTACGGAATGACTTTCCATACAGCATACTCTATAGACTTACAAGCATTCGACAAGTCTCGGCTCGTACCGTGTTTTGCGAGCCGAGCCACACCAAGCCAAAACAGTCAGAAACTGGCGTCGACCCCAGAGTCCACACCGCGCATGCGTTTTTCGCCATGATAGGGGCAAGGCATGAGTTACTTTAATTCGCCTTCTGCGGCGCACCGAAGCGGCAGCAAATATGACAGCCCATCTAACCGGAGGGTAAACTTTGGCTGAACTGAACTTGTGGCAGTACCCTTCACAACAGGCAAGTAATATACTCAGGCCTAATGAAAAAAGAATATTAAAAAAGCGACAGTCATCTAAAAGAAAAAGGGAAAATAAAGAATGGCATAGAAGAAAAAAAAAACTCTTAAGGTTGGTGGCGCCTACTACTGACTCATAGTTTACGTAGAAGAAACGCAGAGTTTCTATGCAGTAATTAACTATATTCTGCATATATGCGGATGTAAATTGTCGGCAGTGGTGCAATTTACAACCAACGATCCCTTGTTTATATACTTCTTACACTAGAATACCTATGTACTTATGTAACAAAACACAAAAAATGTTTCACGTGCTTTAGGACAAAGTGTCACAAGACGTCGCTACCGGCCTTCTGATGTGACTGGGCTCTACGCTTGCCGTAGACGGGCACATCCGTAAAGTATAATGAGTGCATGGACAACCTAAGGCTTTCTAGCAACCGCCAACATGGAAATTTGGCGCTAAGCACAAAGTTATTGTATTGTACAAAGTCTCAATATTGGCCACTATCATCGTTATCCCATTACCGTGCGTATAGAGCGGCAGACGCAGCTAAAACGTCTTCGGTGATCGCGGTAGGTTTGTAGAGAACGATAATACCGTACTGTACGCCGCATTTGAAATTACCATAATACGCCACTGTTAAAAGTGTCTACTGTCTTCATCAATGACTCATACCCTTGTAAGCAAGCAAAAAAATGCAATGGTTCATACCCCCGTAAGTCAGAGCCTATAGACACTCAGCAAAGTGCAGCGAACAGGCAGTAAAAATATACACTGCAATCGGTTATCATCATGGAACAACATTAATCGAATATTTATACGTACGCTTCACAGCTTACGTTTTGAAAGTTTCGCACTTAAAGTACTGCCGTGAATGCGGATAATTAGCTTTTTGTAATAACTGGGTTACGCCGATAGCAACAATTGAGTTTCCTAAGTAGAGCAGGAAAACATTCTCATGTTTGCATCCACACGAGGGCCCTCATGCGGGCTATAGCTGGTACATCAGGGAGTCAAAATATCCCTAAAACACCCACACCCACACACACACACAAACACGCACATTATATATATATATATATATATATATATAACTTCTTCGTGTCCGGTGTTAAAAAAACTGAAAAAGTGTAGGCGCACGCGCGCTCTTTGAACTGGCGACCTGCTTTTGTCGCTACTTATTAATAATTACGTCCAGTGCTCGTGGAAAACTTATGCTACTGTAGCTTGCTATGCGTGAGGGCTTCAATATGCCCCAATATTGTAAACGCAATTCTATTTCCAGATTGTAATTGTATTTCTTGTTAGTGGGTTACGCAGAAGCAATTCGGCATGTTCTTTGGCAGTTCCTGCAGTACGGAGTGTCGAGAGAATCGCTCTCCGTTGTGCCTAACTAGTTGGACGACCCGCCTCTGTCAGAAGTAAGAATTTCACTACATGGACCCCACTTGGCATCGCTTCAGAAGGCCGGGCAAGCGCTACTGGGCTTCTTGAGACCGACTGGCCTGTGTGAGCGCGTGTGATTGGAACATCTTTTCTGCTACCTGTTCGTAGTTTTCTTTTCTTTCTCGCTCCTCGCCCACTATCCAACCGCTACATCCCCCACCCCAATGCAGGGTAGCAAACAGCAACTCGCATCCGGTTAACCTCCATGCCTTTCTTCTGTAGCTCTTTTTCTTGTTAGTGGTTTCGTCTTAAACAGACTGAAAACACCGGAACATATTGCAATCATAACATTATTCGATTCCTCCATTTGTTTGCCTTCTATCATTTCAAGTGCAATCAAAAACAAAGAGAAATGGTTTATAAATTGTATAAAATCTCGGAAAACAGCCGCGTAGCTAGAGGGGCCAACACGCTAATGGGCTCCCGAAATTATATATTATGATATCCGAGCCCGAAGAAGCAAGAAGCGATAACATTTGCATGTCCTTGGATTTAAACTCGAGAAATGCGCGACTATATCAAAAGCGAACAGCGTGGCTGAGCAGGCAAGTGCAGACAATGATACGTGATACTGCATCAGCTAAAACCAGGTCAGTTTATTAAAAGCGTCTTATTCCGGTTGCCGACGGCGGAATCTGTCCTCACAGCACCTTTTCTATACATACGAATTGCGAGCAGTCGGCTGAAAGTATTTTTACTTTTGAACGTAGGGCAAGGAAAAAAGAGAAAAAATTTGGAAACATCGACGATTATAATAAACGGGCAACCGTAAGAGTTTTCGAAAGAGATATTGTGTTTATTAAAGGACAGATGCGCGCTGAAGGCGTACATTTGTCGCAGAGCGGACATTTAAGTAGCATTTGCTGTTTAATGGCACACTTCCTTGGAGAACACAGCCGGTAACCGGTACATGTGTGGCGATGACGGATGCCTTCTCCTGCAGACGCCACAGAGGGATAGTGCTGCGCAAGAAAAACAAGGGCTGCTTACCTGAGCTCTCTGCCTTATCTTAAGGTTCCAGAAAATAACCGGTTTGTCGCACTCGCAACTAGGAGTTCGCCTTTGCATTGCCTGCGGAACGTTGCTGCAGGTGTGGGAATGTGCGTGCGTGTATGTGTGCTTATGCGCGCACTTGTGTGTGAACGTGCGTAACTGAATCGCTGCAGTTACTTTCAGGCTACCTTGTGTAGATGGACGTCTTGTAATTCATATCCTTGCGAAATTCAGGAGGCACAAGCGACTACCCGAAAATCGGTTTAACGCGGAGGCGCCTAATCATAATTGATTGCTGACATAAAATGAAAGGAGAGAACCAGCACCAGCTCGCCCTGACTATTTTTACACTACTTACACTGTAACGTGCACAAATTGACGTCGTGCGAGAGCTGCTGCTTCGCCAGACGTGCAAAGCAGCTTACGAGACAGCAACTGCGAATGTCTGTAGTCCCACTTTTTATCATTAGTAAGCATTGGATATACTACAATTTGTTATGGATGTGATTTCAAGCACTTCAACTTAGCATTGCCTTTTACAGTTTCTCTCCCAGAAAAAGAAAGCCGTCTTGTGCCATACACACCAAAGAGAAAGACGTCGTGGAAAGCTGTCACGAGTTTAAATTTTATAATAAACAGTCGGTGCTATACGCTGCTGTCTCAGTTCATGGTTCACTTCATTTTAGTTTTCTTGGGAGTCAGTTAAGTGAATCGCGCCTAATTTGTGGAATTTAGCCAACATCTCCTATTTATACAAATATTAGGTATTACTGTAAAACTGCTTCAACACTTGCATTTGATGTGGCCTATATTTTATCCCAGTGAGTATTTTGCGGTTGCTGAACTAGGGATCTTGTAGTAGAGACTGAGGGCCGTCCGTGAGATTGGTTAATGCCCACTTTTATCCATCTGGCTAACTTAGTTTTCGATTGTGAATGCGGCAGATTGGCCTCTGCAGCAAGCTCATGTGGAGCATTTGAATGGAAAATTGACGTCTCTCCGATAGAGACAGTTTATGTGATTTTAAAGAATGTACGATATTTATTGTCCCTACGTCGTGAGCAAAGCGGTTTTAACAATTTTACTAAGTTAGCATTCAGGAGCGACCGGCAATATATTTGTTACCAACCTTTCGGGTTTCATCATAACGCAGCAATTATCTCTGTGAGAGATTGATCTACTTGATATTCCATGAGAAAACTTGTTCTTAACGCACAGAAACGACAAACGGAAGAGGGAGAGAGCAGACACAAGCGCATGTGGCTGTCGTATTCATATCGTGTCCACCATTTCTGGCTAATAGAAAAGTTTGGTGAAACAGTCTGGGGAAACAGAGTACACAGACACAGAAGTTATCCAGGACGCCACCTCGCTGGAAGTCTTCTTCAAGTGAATTTTACGATACAGCTTCTAAATGCGAAGCATTTTTTTGCGTTTCCAGAGCTAAGCTCGCTGCAAGGTCCGGGCAAGGACGCGAAACTTTTGTCTACGAATGATGCGTGTCCGAAATCCCGGACATAGGGCAGCTCGAAAAGACGCCGGGCATGTTTTAAACACCGGACCGAGGTAAGCTGAGGTGGCTCGGCTGCCCAGCATAGCATGTGGGGAGAACAAACACAGAATACAGTACAAATTAAGACAGCCAGCGGCAGCAGATGATGCAATTGAGTGCGGACTCGAGCTCCAACACCACTATGCCTTGTTCTTGTCATGCTGTCGTCTCACCATCATGTTTGTGACATTTTTACTTTGTTGCTGCCATTACATCGCCATCCCACCGTCTTCGAGCAGTCGTCGTCATACTGTTGTCATCATTCCACTGCTATCACGTCATTGTCGGAATCGCGTCGTCATCACAAAGTCGCCGCCATGCCATCGTGGTCCGCGACTGCACTGTGGCTCGCCCATTCGCGTCGCGCCGTTGTCGTGATTGCACTTTCACCTCTTTGCCGTCGAGCCGTAGTCAAAAGGCAGTCGCCGTTACACAGTCATCTTCACGTGCATGTCGTCATGCCGTCGCAGTCATGCTGTTGTAATCATTTTAAAACGGTCATTCTGTCGGCATCACTACAGCATCACTTCAGCATTGCGTTGCCGTCATACTACCGTCGTCACTGCAGCGACATCTCGTGGTCGGTATGCGCTCGTCGTCACGATTTCGTCGTCATACCGCGAGCGTCACGCCGCCGTTGTCACAGCATCGCCATCGTGCCATCGTCGCCACTCTTTGCGCACGTGTGCGTCGTCTATACTTTTCTGAAGTGGTTTTCGCGACATCAATAATATTCAAGAATGATTTCTGCCTTGTGTTTCCCCTTTTGTCACTTTTTCACCACTTCCCGCAGAGCGGATATGAATTAGTAGGTGTGCACCTGCATTTCAAAAAAATTGAATAGCACAAATAATTATGTTACATTCTATTTAGTCTTCCAATTGTATTGTCAATACTTTTGATTACGAATATTTTATTTACCGTTTTTGAATACTTTAAATCCTTTAATGTGCGTGATTAAACGTAAAATTGCAGCAAATGTGCACTAAATTTTGCTCCGATGCCTATAGTAAACATATAAACACAGGTGTTATGCAAAGAACCAGGCTAGGCTTTGATGAGGAAGCAAGACGTTTTCTGCCCAAGTGCGATCATCCGCATTCTTCGAAGAATACTACGTATGTGGACAAACGGTTTCTTTGTTCGTAATGCTGTATGTGACTTTCTTAATAAACAATGCTTCTTAACATGCAGTGTCTTGACAGAAGCTTGGTAAGATTGTGAATACTATCGAATATCAATGTCGTTTCATACTACTGTTGAAAATTAGCATATTTATTCGAAATGTATTTCGATATTCGAATCGTTTCGTTTCTGGCACTATTCAATTTCAATTCAATTTTGTTTCAAAATTGATTATTCGTGTTGCACCGGTCCTGTTTCCTTCATATGCTATGGTTCCCTTTTCTCAAATGCTGTAAAACTATTAAACAACTCAAACTATCTAGCCCACATTAGTGCCTTAACTACCATTCGCACACCCGAAAGAGTTAACCATGAAATTTAGTAAAGAAATGAACGGGGCTAGTAGGTGGCCGCAACCATGAACATCAAGCATGAAAATGCAAAACAGGTAGCTAAAGAATTCGTATTATCCGAATGCATCAAATTTGCCTGAACACGTGTCCCCATTTTGAGGCTGCGAGTTTTGTAAACAGTGACGATACAATTCGCGATGGTGCGAAAGCTTCATGAACATACAGCATATGATTACGCAATTACCGAGTGAATATTGGTAGGCAGGACCGGCAGCACCAATGGTTTAGATGTTGCGCAGAAAACGTTATCACTTAAGATGGTGTCTGCACCTGCAAGAATCTGGTAACAGCTACAGCATATAAAAAGAAGCGGTAAATGTCTGTCGACATTATCGCGTTCTACTGCGAGAAGTGCGCAAGAAAATTCCCCTGCATGTCACTTTTTGTTAACGGACACGTAACAATGACTGGCGCGCGCTCCTCTAACTCATTACGAAAGAGCTTTCAGCGGGGACAAAAGGAGCACTTCGCAATCTCATTTTTCATGGTTAGGCCTGAAAGGCACCCTACTCTCGCATGTTTTCAGCCACAGCGCAGAATATGTTCGTTCCAAATTATCCAGAGAAATAAATGACTCGACATCCCGGTGCTACGAAAATGCATGTCCAGCGAAGCTGTTGAAAACAACCCCAACTGCTGAGGGGGTTACGCAATGTATTATTGCTTTAGAGTAGTGGTAGTAGTGGTAATATAGAGTTATAGTTCCTGCCGTCGCAGCGGCAGCTTGCGCTACAGTCATCGTTAAGGGGAAAAGCACGCTGGGAGCGCCACGTGCTTCGTGTTGTTATGAGTAGCGCCTAATAATCAATTACGTGGTTCCGATACTCGTTTTGAGTTTGTTCTTTATTGAAACGTGTGCTGTTTGTATGATGTGTGCGTGATTCCAAAGAATGTATGCACTTTTCGCTTTACTTTGCTGAGTGCTTGAAGCCTGCTGCAGCTCCGCCACGGGTCGGTCGGTATTGCTCTACCTCCGGGATCGGCCTACATTTTGGCCCACGGACGACGACACGAAAAATGCTGACGAACTAGGTAGTAATAGCTTCGCTGTAAAATATGATAGCGTAAAGCACTTAACTCTGAAAAAGCACACTGTAGGCGAATGTCACAGAACATTAGGGCGGCTAGACGGCACAGCGTTTGCAATGCCATTTCTCATCGTTAGGCGTCAAAGGTACGTATGGCCATACAATTTCCTGGAGGAATTACTGAGAGGGAAAATATTGATACGGTACAGCTGAAACAGTGTGGCTGGACCGAAGAGAAGGAAGACGACATGTGCCATGGATTTAAAGCGATTAAAATACACGCAGCCTAAACTGCTTTCAGGCAGGTCCACAGGGTTTACTGATATACGATCTTCAAGCCAGTCTTCAAGTATTGATAAACATGATTGTAGTGTTCTGTGCAGTAACTGATCACTCGCTGACGCAAACAGTGAAATATACTCTGCGTAAACATAGACTTCGATGTCGCCACACAGTGCAATTGAGCTCTAGGAAATATTAAACAAAATGGGTGAAATAACGGAACCCCGCGGAGCTCCTCTGGACTGATTACATATCGATAGCGAAACGCCGTCTTGGGGGGAGGAGGAAAGAACTTTATTGTGGACCCTGCGAGTGGGTGGGGTGGGCCAAAGGCCCCGCCTAGGTGACGGGCAGGAGTTCGTGGGTCCTGGCGGCATCCTAGGCCCGCTGGACGGCCCATAGTTGATCCTCGAGGGCGGGGCAGAGCGGCGCGGCTTCCCAGCGCGTGCGAAGACTGCTGCTAGAGGCCCCGTTTTCTTTATTGTTAGTTATCCCTCGGCATTCCCATAATACATGCTCCAGAGTGGCTCTGGATTCACATGTTTTGCATTTGTCCGTAGGATATACATCCGGATGTAGGATGCGCGAGAGCGCAGGATTCGGATACGTCTTAGTTTGTAATTGCCGCTATGCGACCATATAATTTTCTACCTCTTAGGAATTCATGAGTACCATTTGTTATACATGGAAAAAAAATCATGCTCTTCAAGAGCGAGAGCTTTCCACAAAACATTCCATAGTTCCAAGGACGTGGTCTATGTGGACGCAGCGGGGTACGCAAATAGAGTATGTTGACAGTTGGTGCGAGTCTAGAGGGTGACTGCAGAGTTAGTGGTACGGTCAAAACAGGGAAGGTGGAGGTGGCGGAGGAGGCTGCCTTAGCACTGGCAATAACTTCCACGGAGGCTAACATCGTAGTCAGCGACTCCAAGGCAGCCGTCAAGAACCATGAAAAAGGAAGAATCTCGGCGGAAGTGCTGAGAATTTCAACAACTTTCGTGAAGATTGAGACGTTCACATTATATGGACACCCGGACACTCCTCCTTTCCCGAGAACAATATAGCACACAACCTAGCTCAAGAACTGACGGGCCGAGCAGCTGACACGCAACAAATACTGGGAACGGAGAGAGACCGGGTGACCAGCTTAAAACGAGATCAACAAACACAATAAATTGGGAAGAGCACATTTCCCCCGGAACACTCCTCGCTGAGTAGACGCCAAGCGACGGCATGCCGCCTCTTACAAACAGATACTTATCCGAACCCAGTGGCCTACCGCCGCCTTACCCGGACCTTTACACGGATAGATGTAGATTCTGTAAAGAAAGGGTGGACCTACAACATATCGTTTGGGCTTGTCTTCGTACCCCCACGTAGAATAATATAAATAAGACCAGAGAACAGTGGCAGACCGCGTTGCTCAGCTGTGCACCGGAAGACCAACTCAAGGCAATCCAGCAGGCCGAAGATGCCACCAGTGCACAAGGGCTCGAGGCCATCATCTAGGTAGAGAGGCCTAGGTCTCATATCTGCTGTTCATAAATAATGTTTATTTCTTCTGCTCCTCTTCAGGATATCCAGGAGAATCACATAATCTACGCTGTCATGTTCCTTAGCCATATCAGAAGTCGCCAAACTCTGCGTGGTAAATAATATAGCGAGAGAAAAAACGAGGGCACAGAAAGACGCGGTACACACAGGCGCTGTACGACAGCGCCTGGGTGTGCCGCGTGTCCTCGCCTTTCGCTGTGCTATAAATTTCCCGGTTGCATGCCAACAGGCTCAAAACACTACGTTACTCAAGACTGCATGCTGCCACCTGTGTGGAGTAAGCTCAATGCCCAGAACCAAGTCGAGTATCCAGGTCAACATCCAATCTGACAAGCGCTGAGTAATGTGTTATTAGTTAAAAACCTCAATATGCGCACATATACCCCATTTTATATTAGTTTCACAATTTAGACCTTAGCGCTATGCTCCGTGCTTTATTCATATGAAATACCGCTCATTGTTTCTTAAGCAGGGGGAGAATTCTAGCAAACCTCCACTCAGGAGGAATACAACTGTTCTTAAAAGAATAGTTGACAATATTGAGCGGGTCCTGTGGAGATGCGCCAAATATGTTTAACCTGCTCGCTGTCATACTATTTGGACCTGGAGTTGAGGCAGGTAGCAGTCACAAAACGTGCGCCAGCTCTTCTATGGTTAGGTTATTAGAATTGTCCCCGGATGCAAGCCTGAGAAAGATCAATTGAAACTTAGTTGTGCAACGCTTTTCTAATCATGTGGCAATTTCGCTCAATGACTGTAGTAATAATATAGCAAAGAGACTAAAGAAGCACTTTTAGAGCGCAGCTTTTAGATGCCTGTTCCTGCGTTGAGCGATGGCGCGCCTCGGCGTTTCTCGTAACTGCGCAACTATGCGAAAAAGCACAGCGAAGGATGAAAGAGTGAACGCGGAGCGCGGTGGGTGATGAATGAATGAATATTTGATGTTTAATGGCGCAATGGCCAATTATGACCAAAGAGCGCCATGTCTGTGATAATGAGTTTGCAGTGTAATTATGGTTTCTATGAACTTGGTGTGACGTGGCTGTAAAGGGGTCTCAAAAATACTGGCTCGAAAGTGCGTAAAATCTGTATAATACTATATGGCGATAACGTATGACTTGTACTATGAAAATTGAGATGCATTTCAAAAGAATGATACGATGTATAAAATATATCTGATTCTAAAAAATTTACTAGAGCACTACTGCCTCCTTATAACCCTTGAAATACAATGGCCTGGAGGCATGTGCAATACGAAACAGCTATCACAACGGCATCGTCTGAAGAGAGGAGGTGCTACGAACGTGTGGAGCTGTTAACATGCAACACAATATCTTTTAAAAAACCTAGGACTGCGTTGGTATCAGAGAGTGGTTCTGAACCGAGTAATATTACAGGATAAAGGGGGATGTGCTGCCGGTATTCTAGGGGAAAATGTTTCTTTCTCTGATTCGGCTGCCCGACACTCCAGGAGAACGTGGAGGACGGTCAGCCTCTCCCCACATCTACCACAGGTTGGATTATCATTTTCAGTGAGTAAAAAGTTATGCGTACCAAATGTGTGTCCTAGTCTGAGACGACAGAATAGGACATCTGTTCGCAGTGATTTTGTTGCGGAGGGCCAAGAACCTAACTCGGGCTGTATCACGTGCAGTTTGTTATTTATTTCTTCGTCCCACATGCGTTGCCACTGGTTTCGTAGTTTCCTTCTTAAGAAAGGCTTTAGGTCTGTGACAGGGACCGAAGCAGTAGGATTAACAGCAGGAGATGCAATTGACGTGGCCATCTGGTCTGCCAGTACGTTACCTTCAGTTCCCCTATGGCCAGGTACCCAGCATATAATGATATGCTGGTTAGATAGATTAGCTTTGCACAGGTCGGAATACACCTCAGTGAGTACGGGATCTTTATATTTGTAGAGTGACATTAAGGCCTTCACCACACTTAGCGAGTCCGTATATATAATGGCTTTCTGGAGTTTTGATTTCCTTATATGAGTTACAGCCGACCATAATGCGTAGGCCTCGGCCGTAAAGATACATGTTTCTGGATGTAGTACATCGGATTCTGAGAAGGATGGGCCGACGGCTGCATAGGACACTCCAGCATGTGACTTGGAAACGTCTGTGTGTAACTCTGTGCACGAGTGTTTGTACTGAAGTTCTAGGGAATGCATTCTGATTTCGACCTCTGGAGCGTGCTTTATAATTTTTAGAAAGGATATATCACACTCTATCACCTTCCACTCCCAAGGAGGTAAGAGCTTGGTTAGGTGCATTAGGTGCAGGGTATAAGCCACCGTGTATGTGCTCGAATAGACAAATTGGGTCGCTGGGCACATGCCGCAATATATTCTCCACAGCAGACAGCATGTGTCACTGCATTTTTCCACCAGGCATATACGCATTCTTAGCTAATGCCTCAGAATGGATTACCCGAACAGACAAGCAGGACAAGGGGCAACCAATCAAGATGTCAGCAGCGAAAAAGCTGAGTACATTCTATTGGCGACATTTTGTAAGAACATTCCCGTCATCACCATTTCCTTATGCCAAAACTTTTGACTAAACATCTGCGTTGCCAAAACTTTTGACTAAATATCTGCCAAAACTCAAACAAAACGTTAGTCAACATCAATTCAACAGGAAGTATGTGATCCAGCGATCTTATTCATTATTTTTATTTCGTGGAGGTCATGTTTTTCGTCTGAAGGTCACGAATATGTACGCAGGAGAGGTTGCCCTTCGAGCAGTTCACATTATTTAATCCTTGAGGTGGTAGCCGAGTTGGAACCAGGACGTCGGGTTACGATAAATGCAGCCTGTTTGGTTGCAGACCTTAATAACATGTCAAATAAATTGCCGATCCAGACATTTCATTCTGTGAAATATTCAGCTTCTGATTTCTAGGCTTTAATGCAATTATACATTCAGAAAAAAACCCAATAGGTACGTTTACGTTACCAAGGCTTTGGTTACAGGGACAGTTGTTTCAATGCTCAAGTTCGAAATGAAAATGACCTTTGGTGGCTGCGCTGGTTAAGCTATCGACAAAGTAAAAGTCGTCCGGCCTCTGAATGAGGAATCGCTTCTTTTCTGTACGGAGGCATTTTTCCTAGGAAAACACACGAGCAGACGGGCAACAACCACAACATCTGCCTTCATAGAATCTAGGGAAAGGTGCGGCAGAGGTAGCTGGCGCTGCGCAGTGAAGAGGTTCCTCCAGTGGCAAAAATATTGGACTCCCTTCTGCTCGTCGTGAATGCAACGAACCTCCGCTCGACTACGGCTCCGGCGTCATGAGAGCTATGTTTCCCCACGGAAGTGCGTGTTGTAGTCTGGCAGTTGGGAAGCCCCGTCTCTCGGCAATGAGATTCCTTTAAGCGCATCGAGGACCAGGCACAGACCGCCATGGTCACCCCGAGGGAGAAGGAATGCGTGGAGAACCGCTTTGGGAGTAGGAAAGTTGCTAGTCCTAACGCGGCACCTGGATATTACCGCAAATTGCAGCCCAAGAAATGCCAGCCGTGGTGCAAAAGCTGAAAGTGTGTGCCGGGCCATGCTACACACTTCATGTGCACGTGCTTTGAAAGCTGTGGCACCGGAATATTTGCTGCTTCGCGAGAAGAGGTCGTGTTACGGTGCTCACGTTTTTTCTTCTTTTTAAAGTGAACAGCTTTCCTTTGCTCTAACATTGTTGGATTTGTATCGCCGATGCAAGGGCATCGACTGAAAGCTGGCGCGCAGTCGCACAGCCAAGTCGAAGACGTGATTTATTCGACCGTCGGCACAATTACGAGAATGGTTGGTATCTGTCTATACAGGTGCGTACAAATTATACAACGCGTTCATGTCTGAACGCTAACAAATATTACTGTTTGAGATGTACACGTTGTCTACGAAAAACGATGTGCCGTTGCTTTATTTTCTGAGGCTTTAGGGAATGAAACAACAAACGGTGCCTATTTATTCTCACTGTAACAAATTTACAACATCAAGTGCAGCGTTTTCTTTTTGAGGGAGGAATTTACTTGCTTGAAGCGTTTGGCTATTCGCTTACATTATTTGGCTATCATAGGTGATTATTTCTGCTCTCATTTTTGAACGTCTCTTTTCTTCCCGCCGACAACATTGTGCTCGTTATATCTAAACTTGGATTGTGAACTTGTCGCTTATGTGTCACAATTCGTGGGGACACGCTCTTGAGTGGGTTTTTTTGCACAACTGCGACTTCGTTGTTCATTTGTATATCTCTGTTAGTCGTTCTCGCTGGAAGAGATGAATAGAGCTGGGAACACTACGAGGTGTCACCGTGTCCTCGCTAAAACTTATAAATAATAAAACGCACAAGGAGAGCCAGTCTTTACTGAGAATGCAAGGTCCGCGAGTAGCAGTAATAAAAACAAGAATTGTGCACGAAACTCTTGCACGCCATCATTATTCTCCCCAGTTGTTGCGTCACATTAATTTGTAAACGCAGCGCTTCGGCGTTTTCAATTTCCGCGGTGTCACTAACGATGTTTTGATACTTTCGCCATTGCTGCGTGAGCGAAGAGAGTGGTGTTAAGAAAATAAGCCATGCGATAAGGCTTATATAGAACATAAATTACACAGCAGCGCAAGAGCCTCGTTGCGGATATTAACAAAACAGGCATTTTCAGAGTTCGCATGCAAGACTGCATGGTGAAACCGCTGATACTGCGGAAATGTCGGCACAATTTACTCACATTCAATTAACCTTCTAGCCTTTTTTAGCCTCTTTTGTATTAGACTAAGAAATGGTACTTTTTTTATAACGTGTGGCAAACTTAAGCTTTGATAGCCTGCGATCAAAGAAAATGAAGTCGCTTTGCGAAATGCAGCTAATTAACATGCGGTGACCGTTCCTGGGACGGTAACCGAAGGAAAGACTTAGTTTGATGACGTCAATGTTGTCGGCTTATTCGATTACGGTCTACAGCGCTGCGAGGGGGACAAAATTAAAGAGCGCTCAAGAAACGCTGCCAGGAGTAATCTCGTCATGGTAATCTCTTCATGGTAAAATGTTCCGCCCTATTGTTCTGAGAAAAAAAATATTTCTAAGTGCCCTCTAATTAAAAGAAAAAGTGCAGAGAGCGTGGACGTAATGGCAGGACACACGTAAGGCATGTGAGTGCGTGTATATACTTGAGGGTTTCTGTTGATACACTTGTGAGTTTTTGCATCATATTTAGCACAACGAAACAAATTCATCAGCATGGTTGTGCGCTGTATAGAAGGCTCCTGAAAGAGAACAGATCAAGTGAGAAGAAAACGTTAACAGTGCCACCGTTTTCTACCGCTCACAAGAAACGCCTGCTGTCTCTTGGTATAAACGTAGACAGCTCTAGCTTGTCCCTAAGCTTAATGGCCTTTGCGGAATATCGGGAGGTTTACGTAAGCAGTGGCGTTAGCAACGCCACCTTGAGATGCCGCCTTTAACCATGCAAATGTGATCTGAATAAATGCTTTGCGAAGCCTCGGTAGCAACATTACCTTTAACATTCCGTCTTGTTTAAAATTTTCTTTGACGAAAACACACAGGTCATGCAAATATGTTCCAAACGTGTTGCTGTTGGATAAAGCCTCAGAAGGCGTCTCTGCCTGCGTTGCTGCTGTAATTCATGGCTGCGGAAATCAACTTGTTCTGTAAAGCTTAATAGTATATTTACGGGTAATTTGAAACGGTGTCTCAAACGTAAGTCAGATGAACGAACACATGTATGCCTCAATGACCTTTCCATAAGTAAGAAAAAATGAAGGAAGTACTTAGCTCCATGCCTAAGTGTGGCATTATGTCAGTCACTAGTTGATTCCTTTTCATATTTTACATGCTTTTCATCATTTTTGCTGCAGAAATTTTGGTCACAATGCGCCTTAGTCCATATATAGCAGTGAAATGGAGTAGCAAAACGTACATCTAATCTAGCTCTCCACGTGGCCCCCTTCCTTAATCTTATCTCAGGAAAGATTCAGGCAATTCAAAGTCTACAAGGTGTAGTCGATAGCAACGTTCAACTTTAAACGTAAAAAACTGGGTTTAATCTATTTATTGATGATGCTTGTTAGACTTTATTGGCGCAAGGGCATCTAAGGACAAAGAGCGCCAGAACATGCGTTAGAATTCTGCAGACTTGTAAGTTTTAAATAATGACTTGAAATACAGGCTGCATAGAGGCGTACACGTAAAGCAGATCTGTGTATTTTACTGCAGCGACTGTAAAACGAATACTGAAATATATACAGGGTTTTAAGTGCACTGGCTAGAGGCGCACGTGCAAAACGAATGTGGACAGTGGAACCTCTCCCTCTATAATTCTTGTCTATGCAAGAAGTGCCAGGGTTCCTACATGCTTTTGTGCATCAGAGCATACCTGTTCTTTGAGGTATGCCTGAATTTCAAAAAAATTACTGCTGAAAGATAATTAAGCACTCTCGTAAAGTTAAAAGTGGATCCTCTAACTATACTACCGCGTAATGAGGGTCTGTAGTGCAAGTACATTTCCTTAAAATGAGCCACTTGCTCTGGGCAAAGTACAGGACATTGAGTAAACACGTATAGAACGGTTAGGTTCTCTCTGCAATGTGCACAAATGGGTGGACCAGTTGCAATCGAGAGGTGTTTATATGTGGCACTAGTGTATCCTATTCTCACCCGTGCCAGGGTGATTTCGGTGAGTCTGTCGAGCTTCCGCGGGAAAGAAATGGTTAAATGCACTTTCAGGAGACGCAGCTTGTTTTCACGCCCTTTGTTCCATTCAGCTTGCCAGTGCTTAGGTAGTTCCTTATGAAGAACAGGTACTCAGAGAACATCAATAGTGTGCCAATGAGTCGCTTCACCAGAAGTTTTGTCCGCCATTTCATTGCCCGCGATCCTACAGTGGCCTGGCACCCACGACGCAACAAGAGCAAGGCTCAGTTTGTATGCTGCATGCGTGTGTTGAAGGGGCTTGTTGAAAGCAAGATTTCGGTTAGCCAGACCACAGAACACGGCTGTCGCAACGCTTAAAGAATCCGTGCATACTATAGACTCTTGTACTTTGTATTGGACAATGCGCTCAATAGTCATCATAATACTGCAAGCTTCCGCTGTAATCACGTTGCGAAGTTTCAGAGCTGCAGAAGTTAGGGCCATGGGCTGCCCATGAACCCGATTTTGTAGACTTTAAACAGCACTGAAGAAAGCAATTGATCTATACTTGTCTTCGAGGCCCAATAAATGTTGCTGGATTAGGGAACTTGGGTAACTTTTCTTTTTAAATTCTTTACAAGACAAGTTACAAGCGAGTGAGTGTTGCTCGGTTAGCGTAGTCACATTCCTGCAGAACTGTTAAAGCTATACTAAAATTTTCAGCAGAAGGTTTCACTCCTAACAGGAACGGCGGGGCGTTTGAATGCCAGTTTAAGTACAAGCGGTCACTAATAATTCAGTGGCCACTGATTCGACCGCGCTTAAATGCTTTGGAAAGGGCTGGTACGAAAGGCACCAAATGCTGGGCTGATACCTAAGTGGCAAAAATGATCAAGTAGCTAGGTTACATTAGGATCGAAAATTACACGCGAATCTTTTGTTCTTGCGTAATGATCAGGATATTCCCACATTGATCGTAATGCAAAGATCAAGACATACCCCTCTTTCCCTGGAAAACAGTACACAAGTAGTCTTTTCTGCAGTGAATCGGAACCCGTTTCGTCTGCCCATTTTGTGAGTAGATTAACACTTATTTGTATCTGGCGTTCGCATTTACGCATGTTGCAAGATTTGAAGTTGCTTTGGATCGCGTCCACATAGCCAGAATGAGATACCGTAGGTGGGATAACAGAATGAACGGAGTACATTTTAATTATTAGAAGTGTGGAGGAGAGCATTCCTCCTGGTGGCACACCGCTTTATTTGCACAGAACTGTGCAATAATACACTGCTTGTTCTGAAGCGAAACTTTATTTCAGATAAGGACATTCTTATTATGTTCAGCATATCACCACACATTTTATACGACCACAAGTCTTGCAGAATAGCGTATCGCCAAACAATGTCATAAGCCTTCCGAAGATCTAAGGAAACGGATAGAGAGTATTCATTGGGTACGAATGCATCACGCATATATGACTCGAGGAGTACAATATTATCGGTTGTAGACATCGCTCTTCGGAAACCAAATTTATATTAGTATAATATGCCATTATACTTCTAAATGTGGATAAGGCGACGGGTAGTCAATTTTTGAACACCGTAATACACAGCTAGTGAGCGCAACAAGTCCGTAAACGTTCACGAAAGAAGAGTATCTACAGTGTTTAAGTATTGGTAAGCTGAAGATATACGTCATGTTGTAAAAATCTTATCTAAACCCTAAAAAGGAGTTTAAGGTTTCAACAGGCAGATTCCTAATTATTTCATGTTACTTTGTGAGAAGCAAGAGCCGAGCTGTCACAAGAATCTATGGCAAGCTTGAGTACATAGAATTTTGGTAGTTGCTTGACAATGGTTGTATCCCACTGACGAAGGCTTGTTTGGGCGCCGATGTGTATTTTCAACTATTCTCTTATGGTTTAGCATCTTTTCGTAATAATTTTCCAACCTCGACAAAAAACTAGTGCTTCGCTGGATCTTCTATTGCATCACCGGAGCCAGTGACAAGAGGAACATAATTTGGGCGTAGTTCTTTTTGTCTACGCATGCTACCATATACCTTGTTAGCATCCTTTTGCGGGTATATTGGGGATACGTGACGTGTCTATCTTTGTCTTTAGGATATCGGACGACATGCGGCCCATTTGCTTTCCACCGTTTAAAATTTCTTAGATTTTCCGCTGCTGGGTAGTGGGACAAGATGCTCCATGCTTTTTTCGGACGTTTATTTTCAAGTTCCCAGTCCTTGCTCTCCCATAGTTTTGACTTTTCTTTATTTCTGCAGTACTCAGGTATGCAGTTCTGAGCAGAACAGATGATAGGCTCAGTAAGAGAGCTGACGGTCTCATCTACACCTAGGGGGTCGACAACATCCAGGGGCAGTGTACACAGCTTTTCACATTTCGACCACTTTGCACTGTGAAACCTTCATTTTTTGGGCTAAGCTGGCCCATCTGGCCATGTTGTTGTTTCTAGGAGCGTTGGGAAATGATCGTTCCCGTATGGGTTAGTCATTACTGTCCATTCTAGGTGCGGAATAATTGATGCTGACGCTATGTCAAATCCGTGAGTCAACACGTGTTGTGCATGACATTATAAAATGTTGTATCTGGATTGTTAAAAAGACAGGTTTGGGATAGGAGAAGAAACCTTTCTGTTTCAGGACCTCTCGCATCGCATTTTGAGCCATCCCAGAATGAGCAGCTAGCCTCAACCCTTTAACTGACAAGATAAAAAAGACCTGACCTGGAATGTTTTTATAGCTTTCTTTCTTGTTAATATTGTTCAAATATTACTAAGATAAAAAAAAACTGAGATATGAAATGGTTTCTCTGCTAATTAGGCGAGGTACAGTGGGTCGAAAATATTGTTGGCGAGCTGGTTATTGGCAAATGAATGGTCCAAGACTTGTCTTTAGTATTTGCTTAGGCAAAGTAAATGTGTGTTCTTGATAGGCACCTTGATGGAGAAAAAAGCAATAGCATTCTTAAACAATCTCATTAGCGGTAAAATGGCCATCACATCGGCTAAGACGATACGGACGAGGTCTTCGAGTTTGCCTGTAAAACATGTGCGGCTCCTACCGGTCGGCATTTTTTAATATACCTGTTGAGCAGGCACATAAATTAAGATAAATTGAAATGCACAGAATAATATTTGATTTTCTATAGTGTCTGCAGATACTAAATATACGATATTATTTTGCTACCCCTTAAACGGTTAAAATCTCTGATTAATACTTAGGTGTTCAGGAAGCGGATCCATCAGCTTTTCGAACTGTGCTGTGTTAAACCGTTCATCTGGCGGTATATAGATCGAGCAAATAGTTAGATGTTGATTGAAGAATACAGCCCGAGCAGCGACTGCGTCGAATGAACTCTGGAGCAATGCATGCTTGCATGCAACTCACTTCTTGAATATGGCTGGCAGGCCGCCTCAAAAAGAATTACTATTTCGCTCTTTACGAAAAACAATGCATTCCCTTAAAAAGGTCTTCAGTATTGACTTTAAATGCGTTTCTTAAATCAATACCAGCCTTTCCTGCTATTCCTTTGGTAAATCTTGGATTTTATCTCGACTTTGAAATAGCCCCTAGCGTTCCACTGAATTATATGTCTAGACATATTGAGGAAAAGAGTTGTGTCGTCTGTGGTTAAGGGGTCGTGCTAAGGATAAATAAATATGTACGTATATGGACGGTACCCACTTATGTTATCTGTTCCTTTTATGGCGAAGTTAGAGGATGTTTATCTTAGCTCGCTCCAGACAGCGCTGGTCTTTTGGCTTCGGTGACGTCGGGGTTCTTGCATCTACCTCGATAGCCATCTCTGATGCGCCGGAGGATCGAGAACTAGGCGCTGAGACTCGCATATAAGGCCTTTGAGTTCGGTTTAGCTTTGGGACATGTGAAGCCGTGGGCTGGATGTCCTTTTTCAATGGTGATGAAGCAGCACTAGTTGCTGCCATCAGGGGGGTGGGCGGAGCGATTACCGGACCATTGCTGCTGAACGCGGCAAACTCCCGAGGCTTTGTGGCACAGCCCCTCGTCTTGCCACCTTAGAGAAGCTGGGTGATCTAGGCATAAAAGTCGTTTCCTTGCTTCATGAAATGAGATAATTTTTTTTTTACTTTTAAGGCAATGATTCATTTTTTTTTTCTATTCAAGGCATGCCCTGCATTGTGCGAACTGGACGGTTTCCATCACAGTTCACACAATGTGGAGATGAGTCACACGTGTCTGTTGGATGATCATTCGATCGGCATTTCGCGCAAGGCAGACTTACTCGACATGTCTGCGAACATTGCCCGTACCTCTGGCACTTAAAGCACCGTCGAGCATTGGGATGTACGGCCTCACACGGACATTTATCTAACCTGCATCTAGTGTACTAGGTAGCACATCGTACAGAAGGTTAGAGCAATGCAATTTTCAACGCGATATCATCGTAAGCCCGTGTCGGAGAAAAAAAAACCGGTGGCGGGGTCCCGTGTCCGGCGTCGGACGTCGTCAAGTCTAGATTGTTGAACCACGCATGCCCAGGTAACTAGGCTATACATTTGACGTACGAGCGAAAACATACGAGCGAAAATACGGTCTTACTTCTATCCGGCCTGACAGAGGAGAAGGCCGGACTTGGAGAAAAACAACAACAATTGTGATGACGCGCACGTCACGTGATACACCGTCCGCTGCGTAAGGGCCAACTCCTCTACGTCACTTGAATGCGCCTTTATATGCAAGCACTTTCGGGAACGCTGCGGAGGGCGTCTCTTGCAAACATTGAGGTTAGCATACGGGAATAAAAACGCGAAGCAGATGACATACGGGACATGACACTGTCCGGTGCCACGGGTCATAGCTGTCCAAGCCAAAAGTACCTATTAGGACACATACTGCTGTTGCTACGCCGGCGCGTATCGTCAGGCCTCGGGACAATATAATCGACAGATAATCTGAAAAAGTGGCCACGTGAGTCAATAATTAGTTGCGAAACCATGATTCACCATCCATTTGAAATCAACGATGGTCAGGGTGCATCCGTAGAAGCAATTCGCACTGAAGCGGAAGCCACGTGTGGGGCCATATTTGATAACGCCATTCTAGCGTACGTACGTACGTTAGGCTCGCTTAACTCGTGCGTGAGTAGTCAAACCGTATATGGAAACACGTGAATGAATGAATGACTGAATGAATGAATGTGTGGTTTTTTATTGGCGCAAGGGCCAGGTATGGCGAAAGAGCGCCATGCAAGTGGTAATGATTTCCAAGTGGAGTGATGGGCTCTATGGAGTTGATGTGACGTGGCTGTAAAGGGGCCTAAAATATAGTCGCTGTAAAGTGCGTAAAATGTACGAGTAATAAAATTATGGCGATGACAAATGACGCGTACTATGAGCATTGAGGTACATTTCAAAATAATGATACGATATTAACATTGCATAAGTTTCTAAAATTCACTAGAGCACCATGGCCTCGTTAGAGCCCTTGCGACACAAGGGCCTGGAGGCATGTGCTATATAAAACAACTATCACAGCGGCATCCTCTGGAAAAGAGGATGCGCTACAAGTTTATTGGGCTCATAACATGTAGGTCAACCTCATTTAAAAAATTGAGGACTACATTGGTGTTGAAAAATGGTTCCTTACCAATAAACATAGCTGGGTGAAGAGGTATGCAATAACGATATGCAAGAGGAAAATGTTTCTTTCTTTCAGATTCGGCTTTGCGACACTCCAAGAGGACGTGGAGGACGGTCAGCCTCTCACCACATCGACCACAGGTTGGCGGTTCATCTCTAGTAAGCAGAAAATTGTGAGTGCCAAATGTGTGCCCTATTCTGAGGCGGCAGAAAAGGACATCTGTTCGCCGTGATTTTGTTGGGGAGGGCCAAACACCTAACTGTGGCTTTATAACGTGTAGTTTATTGTTTATTTCTGTGTTCCACATGCGTTGCCAGTGTTGTCGCAGTTTTGTGCGCAAGAAAGGCTTCAGATCTTTGACAGGAACAGCAGCTGTAAGAAAAGTGTTTAGTGATGTGAGCGATGTGGCCATTTTATCAGCCAGTACATTACCCTCGATACCTCTATGGCCAGGTACGCAGCATATCACTACATGTATATGTGATAGATAAATACTGCTTAAGAGGGAGTAAAGTTCAATGAAAACAGGGTTTTTAGGCTTTTGTAATGAAATTAATGCTTTTACGACACTTAGTGAGTCTGTGTATACGATTGCTCTGTCGAGTTTTAATTTCTGTATATGTATAATGCAGACAGTACTGCATAGGTTCCTGCAGTAAAGATAGCTGTTTGCGGGTTGAATAAGTCAGATTTAGAAAGAGAGGGACCAACAGCAGCATAAGATACACCAGCATGTGATTTTGACGCGTCTGTGTAGTATTCGGAGCAGCTGTACTTCGATTGAAGTTCACGGAAATGCATAGCAATTTCGAGGTCAGGTGCGTGCTTTGTGACCTCTACAAAGGATACGTCACAGTCTATCACCTGCCACTCCCAGGGCGGTAATAGCTTAGCTGGAGGCATTAGGCGATGTTCGAGAACAGGGACATCCATTTCTGTGCTAAGTGCTTTTGCACGCAGTGAGAAAGGAAGTCTCATAGAGAGTTTATTATGAAAAAGTGTTTCGGACGTCAAGTCGTTAACAGTTTTGAAACACGGATGTTCTTTATTGGAGCGCACATTGAGAAAATAGGTAAAGCTGAAGTACGTTCTCTGAAAACGTAGTGACCACTCGTCTGACTCTGCATAAAGACTTTCCACCGGGCTTGTTCTAATTGCGCCAGTGGCCAGGCGGATACCCAGATGATGAACGGGGTCTAACATCTTTAGCGCACTCGGTGCAGCAGAGTGATACACTACGGCATCATAATCTAATCGTGATCTAACTAGGCTCCTGTAAAGATTTAGGAGGCACCTCCTGTCGCTACCCCATGTAGTGTGGGATAGAACTTTAAGTAAGTTCATGGTTTTTAGACATTCTTCTTTAAGATATTTTATGTGCGATATGAAAGTGAGCCTGGAGTCGAGAATGACACCTAGAAATTTGTGCTCTTTCTTGAAGGGGATTTGTTGTCCACCCAGTTCTACACACGGATCAGGTACCAGGCCTCTCTTTCTTCTGAAGAGAACACAAGAGCTTTTGTGCGGGTCCATTTTAAATCCATTTTGGTCTGCCCACTTGGACACCTTGTTTAAGCCCTGCTGTACCTGTCTTTCACACACTGTAAGGTTGCAAGATTTGAAACCTATCTGTATATCATCTACGTAGACGGAATAAAAAATGGCCGCTGGCAGTGAAGGACGAAGTGTGTTCATTATAACTATAAAGAGAGTGCAACTGAGTACTCCTCCCTGGGGTACACCTGTTTCCTGTATAAAAGGTAGCGACAATACGTTGCCGATTTTCACGCGGAAGCTACGATCCGACAAGTAGCTTTCAATTATGTTCAACATATTTCCACGGATGCCCATCTCCGACAGGTCTCGCAAGATCCCGTAACGCCATGCCGTGTCACACGCTTTTTCCATGTCAATGAATATCGATAGGAAATACTGTCCATGTATAAATGCATCGCGGATATTTCTTTCAATGCGCACCAGATGATCGGTTGTCGACCGCCCTTCTCTGAATCCACACTGATAAGGATCGAGCATATTGTTGAGCTCAAGGAAATGTATAAGTCTGCGATTTATCATTTTTTCAAGAATCTTACACATACAATTTGTTAGTGCTATCGGACGATAACTTGATGCCAAGGAAGGGTCTTTTCCCTGCTTTAGAACAGGAACTACAATCGCTTCTTTCCATATGGATGGGAGGTATCCCGAAGCCCAAATAGTATTGAAAAGTGTCAGAAGTGTAACTTGTGCGTCAGTATGCAGGTGTCTGATTATGTCATACATGACTCTGTCAGGTCCGGGTGCAGTGCTTTTACATGTGTTCAAGGCAGCTCTCAACTAGGCAATACCGAAAGGCCGGTTATACGGTTCATTCTGCCTGGACTTTCGTATGATTGGCTTACGCTCCACTATTTCTTCATGTTTAAGAAAGGATTGGGAATAGTGCGTTGAGCTCGACACTTGCTCAAAGTGCTCCCCAAGTGAGTCTGCCTGATCTTGCATTGTATCGCCCTGTGTATTTACCAGAGTGAGTGAATATGTTTGTCGCCCTCTAATTCTATTTACCTTGTTCCATACTTTGGCCTCATCTGTATAAGAGTTTATACTCTATAAAAACTTCTCCCAACTTTCTCTTCTAGCCTGTCGGCGGGTTCTCCTGCCTTGGGACTTTATTTTCTTAAAGTTTACAAGATTTTATGCAGTGGGCGAAGCGCGTAGCAACCCCCACGCTTTGTTCTGATTCCTACGAGCGATTCTGCATTCATCGTTGCACCACGGGACATGCCGTTTGCATGCCGAGCCACTTACTTCACGTATGCATTTACATGCGGCATCTATTATGAAGGCTGTGAAGTACTCCACAGCAGCGTCGATTTCTAAAGAAGACATGTCATCCCATGATATACTAGTTAAGTTTCGGAATTTCTCCCAGTCTGCTGTGTCAATCTTCCACCTAGGAGCCTCTGGTGGGTATTCATTTTCTTTAATTGTTTTTAATAGTATGGGAAAGTGGTCGCTTCCGTAGGGATTGTTCGTAACTTCCCATTCGAGTTCAGGCAGTATGGGCGGGGAAACTATGCTCAGATCAATTGAAGAAAAGGTATTGTTTGCAAGACAGTAATAAGTGGGTTTCTTCTTATTCAGAAGGCACGCACCAGAAGTAAAAAGGAACTGTTCAACAAGACGACCTCGCGCATCTATGCGAGATTCGCCCCACAGAGAGCTGTGCGCATTGAAATAGCCAAGAACAACATAAGGTTCTGGCAATTGATCTATAAAAGATTGGAATTCATGTTTCGTTAATTTGTGTTGTGGGGGAACGTAAAGCGAGGAAATCGTGACGAGCTTATTTAGAAGAACAGCTCAAACCACCACTGCTTCAAGGGGCGTTTGTAGCTGTAAACGCTGACAGGAGATACTTTTATGAATAAAAATTGCAACCCCGCCTGATGATACGACAGCATCATCGCGATCTTTGCGGAACTTGACATACGGTCGGAGAAAGTTTGTGTGTTGTGGTTTTAAGTGTGTTTCCTGTAGACACAGCACTTTTGGATTGTGTTTTTGGATAAGCTCTTGCAAATCATCAAGGTTCCTAAGAAAACCTCTAACGTTCCATTGAATAATTTGTGTATCCATATTGAAAGTAAATAAGTGCTGTGTGTATGGAAACGGAGGTGATGCCTTACGTTACAGAGCTCTTTCGAGGCCCTGTAACGGGGGTTCTGCCCTTTCTGGACCGTTCGAGGGAGCCTCGCCGCTCCTTAGGCGCTTGGTGCGCCTTGAGGATAGGTGTAGTGTCGATTGCCTCTTGTAAGGCGCCGGACACGTGCTCTTGCGAGCGAGAAGTTTCCCGAGAGAGTCCCGCCTTGGAGGGCAAGACCCCTGCGCCCACCAGCCCGGAGGTCGATGGGGCACCCTGCGGGATTTGGCTGCGCCGGCGGTTGCCAGCGCTGGAAGGGGCGGGGGAGGTTAGGGTAGCCTCGGCTGCGCCCACCTTCGCGGATGATACTTCCTTCTGCTCGGTTGGTGGAGCAGCGCTAGCTGCGACCACCGTGGGGGCAGATGGCGTATCTGCCGACTCACTGCTTGTGGGTCGGACAGCCGCCGGAGGCCGTTGTGGCGCTGCCCCCTGACGCGCCACGTCGGCAAAGCTTTCCTTTGGCAGGTATGCTACCCGCCTTCGTGCCTCTTTGAACGATATATTCTGTTTTACTTTTATCGTTACAATTTCTTTTTCCTTCTTCCAGGAGGGGCACGACCGCGAGTACGCGGCGTGATCCCCGTCACAGTTTACACAGTGGAGATAGTTCTTACAAGCTTCAGTGGCATGTTCAAGGGCACTACATTTCGCACATGTTTGGCGGCCCCGGCAGCTCTGCGAACTGTGGCCGAAACGCTGGCATTTGAAACATGTTAGGGCATTTGGCACATATGGTCTGACACGGAGCATGATGTACCCGGCCTCTACAGACTCGGGCAGAATACTTGAAGCAAATGTATTACGTGCTTCGTTTGATTTCCATCCCTTCTCATCTTAATTCTTCTCACATTGACAACATTTTGCTCAGTGAAGCCCTCCAGGAGCTCAGCCTCTGTCAGCTGGAGCAAATCATAATCCGAGAAAACGCCGCGGGTGGTGTTCAGAGTGCGGTGTGGAGTTAGTGTCAATGAAACATCTCCAAATGATACTAGACTGGGCAACTTTTCGCATTGTTTCTGATCATGCAGCTCTAACAGCAGATCACCACTTGCCAGCCTTGATACCTTGTAGCCT
Organism: Dermacentor andersoni; assembly: GCF_023375885.2. Lineage (NCBI taxonomy): Eukaryota > Metazoa > Arthropoda > Arachnida > Ixodida > Ixodidae > Dermacentor > Dermacentor andersoni. The sequence continues at coordinate 57,106,901 of NC_092823.1, forward strand.
GGACCAAGGACATCAGTTAAAGACTTGGAAACTAGAAAAGGGGAAATGTTTCGTACTTGTTTATCGGATTTTTCTGAGTGGGTCACATGGTAACGTGGGAAGTTCGGTCTTTGACGTCCAAGGAACTGGAAAACTTCATCGGTGCGCCCTCTTTTCTGAGGGCGATCAGGAAGCGGAGGGAAGGAACTAGCCATAGAATAACGTAATTTTCGGCAATAACGCAAGCCACCCACCATGGAGCCCTGCAAGGGGACGCTACAGGGACTGTAAAAAACAGGTCCTGTAAGCGCCAACTGTACGTTATCACTATAACCAAATATGAGATAACCTAGGTTGGCTATTCACACAAGGTTAACTCTTGCTGCCTGGAAAAATTGGAAGTAAGTGGAAGCTAGGAGAAGACAGGAAAGATGAAAAGTCAGAGAAAGACGAAGGCTGGAGGGAGAGAGAGACAGGAAAAGGCAACTACCGATTTCCCCCGGGTGGGTCAGCCCGGGGGTGCCGTCTACGTGAAGCCGAGGCCAAAGAGGTGTGTTGCCGCCGCCGGGGGGCCGTAAAGGTCCAAACACCCGGCATTGGCTCAAGCCCCAGGATTCCCCTTACCCCGGACACGGCTAAGCCGCGCACCGCTACGCGCGGGAGGGTCCACCACGTGCTCGGGCACGTGGTGTCGCAACACACCAAACGCCTGCTGACGCAGACGCCCCTGCGGGGATGGAAACACGTGTGCACGTACGTAAATGTCGACTACGTTTAAGGTCACCCAAGTGTACGCAGACACAGGTTACTTAAGCCAAGGAATCCCAATGGCGTACCAAGCACGCGCAGTAAGAACCACGCTTGTTGAAGCCATTGTTGCATAAACACTACAAATGCAAAAAAAATTATAGAAGACCGCAGTGGTGACTCTAACAGGAGACGATCACTTGTATGTATAACGCCATTTGTGTCTGGTGATTTGCCTTCTGTGTCAGTTTTACTTGCGCTACAATACATTCACAGTGTAACAAGTAACATACTCAAGAAGTATAATAAGGACAACGCTATTTCTTTACCTGCGTAGATCGTTTTTCGCTAAGAGTTTTCTGCAATAATCAGATAGCGAAGAGCTTGGCGAAGCAAATCCACATAGAGAATAAAACAGGAACGGACGAGGAAGGAACCGTATGAGGCAACGCCACGTGCCATTTCCATAGGTTCCCGGGACAATTACGAGAGAAAAAAACACACACACAAAGGAGTGAGAGACGCTGTCACCCTCGATCCTCCTGGTAATAGTTCATGTCTGTTTACTCTAGCCTATCTGTACGGGGACCGCACTATCATTGCATTACCAGCAGCCGGGCTGGGATGATTCCACATTATTCTCTGCTGTGGTAATATGGTCCACGTGCCACGTTTAGGTACGTCGGTACGCGCATGTGCGTGTATATGTGTGCATATGCATGTTGTTGTGCGTGTACGTGCGAGCGCGTGCCCATGTGTTTAAGTGTGCGTGTGTGTACTTGTGTATATGTTATTGTGTTTGGTATCTGTGTGACTTCTTTGTTGTTTTTCCGTCACGGCTTTGCTTCTACGTGATGTGAAGCTCGCCTAATTTGACAAAATTACATGCAGTTCCATTGAAACTCTAAGTGAGCAAACGCCTTCCCGTGGAAGCAATTCTGAAGGCTAGGTTCTAAGAATGCTCAACAGCATTTGACCTATAATGTCCTTAATTCCCCAAATGTCATCAAATTGCATTTGCTTTCAATATGTCCTAGCCTATATAGTTTCGTTCGTGTGTTCCATTTATTCTTTACTCATTCTGAGTTGTGGTACTTTTCCGTATGTACAATGAGAGTGTACCATGATTATATGTTTTACTCCAAACACCAAGCTGTCGGTCTGGTAGCATTTACCACTGATATGCAGCATCATGTATCTTGAAAACGATACGAATAATTATTATTCTTACGCTGTATAGTAATAATATTAGGATTATTTTAAATGAGTGCCAAACTCTCCTACATATTTTTCTGGAACATCCTCTCGTATTCGAATTCACAAAATGTGGCAACCTGGCTCCGCTCCCGCGTTCCCGTGCTCGTTGTAGAATTGATACCGGATCCACAAATGACAAAAGCCTTCTTGCGTGTCATCGACAGAGTGGAAAATTATCGCTGAGCAGATGAAAGATAAGCTTTGAAAGGCGTGATTCAAGAGTCTTCCATACCGTGGGCAGTACCAATGGTCCTTGTCAATAAGAAAGGTGGCTTATAGTGGCTTTCTGTCTGTTATGGAAACGTAACGCAGGTAAACAAGCACGTGTAATATGTTCGTCGTATTGACGATGTAATCGACTGTCTAAATTCCGCTGCCTATTTTGCATCTCTTCTGTTGCGATCATGGCACTGGCAGATACCCATGTACGCAGACATGGAGAAAATCGCCTTTGCGACACCACATTGTCTTTCTCGTCATTATGATAAGCATCATCATCAGTTATTATACCTTTGGTGATGATTGCAGTGCGCGAAGCCAAGTGCAGTAGATGGTGAGAAGAAAAGACGGTAACAAGGACTGTGTGCGCGGAGGTGAGTGCAGTGTTTGACAAAAGGCAATGTCGTCGCAGAGCGGCAAGCAAAAAGGACACGCGGTACAAGTAAGAAATAAAGCAAAAATAAACTAATCTTGGACGTACACCAATCTGCAAGTAACCAATCATTGGGAAACGCGATATTCCCAAGATCACCAAATAGGGAAAGACACAAAGGCCACAGGAGAAGAAAAAGCGATAAGCGGGATTGGAAGGATGAGACTCAGGGAAACATGGAAAAAAGTTGATACAGGACCGGGCGTTGAAGACGTGCTGTCGGTTTGAGGGCCGGAGCCACCACGCCTGCACCCGACCGGAACGACCAGCCCTTGAACTACAAGGCCAGTGGACCCCAGAGCTCGTGGGATTTGAGCCATGGCAGCAGCTGCCGGGCGAGAGCGTTAATACACCTTACGGAATCCTCTCCCCAACTTTGATGCAGGACAAGCGTCTGCTCAACCGGCTGGAGAATATTTCGAGCCAGTCATCCGTGATCCGTCACTGAAAGACACCGTAGCCTTGGTGACAACTTCACCACTCACTTTATCGCCTCGCACCCGTCAGCCAATGGGGAACAGGGGTGGCTTGAACGAACATTAAAAGAAAAAAATCCGAGCAGACCTAAGCACTTCTGAGTTGTGAATGTGAAAGCATTAATCACCAGTTGAACGCCGCTAAGCGTTCATTCGAGGTATGAACTCCTCGCAGGTGAGCGAGCGCGTTGCGACTCTTGAAGTGTTTTGATTGGTCCTTACCGAGGCGCAGTTGTAACGCAGGCGAAAGCTTGTGCCGACGAGAAACGCGCGCATAATAGAGGTATCAGAGAGCGAGGGTGATGTGGCGTCGTGGCGACGCGCTCTCCTCTGACGGAACACCTGGCGCGCTGGTGCAGTAGCAGGTGTCACCTTTCGCCAGCTCTGCTCGGTCAAGGCGCACTCGTGCAGTGGTGTCGCAGCGTATGCAATGAGAGCTTAGGTGTTATTTCGAAAGGCAGGGAGGAAACCGGACAAGCGTCCAATTTGCTGCCGTACACTGGGGAAGGGAAAGGGGAAACAGAAAGAGGAAAGCGGAATCGAGAGAATACTATGAAACCATGCAGCCCTGAAATTTGTAATATGATAACTTGGTGAAGCTCCGGCACTTTAGTTGTCCGAACATAATGCGAGCGAGAGGTGGTGCATATATTCGTTACAATCTTGCATGGCCCTTTTGGAAAAAAAATGCTGTACTTTGTATGAGTATTTTTTGTAGTTAAGCTTGGGTTAAGTGACATAGTCACCAAACTTGTATTTACGTTGGCGACTGCGTCTTTCTGTTTTCTGATTAGCAGTTTAACCCTAATTACGTGCTCAAACACATCTCGACAACCCTTAATATGCGTGTCACTATAACTCTTGGTGAGTTTTTGGGCCGTCACACGCTACCATCACTGACTTTAGAGAAATATATTTCAAGCGAATACTTTTTATTGCAAATGATCTAAAACAGTACCATGAGAGAAGCTAGAGGGAAAATGCTGATATTACCGTAGTGTAAAGCCAAGAGAATAATGGATGTTGACAACAAGTTACCATAATGTAGTCGGATTTCTTCCTAGTAGACATAGTGTGAAATCCCAAGCCGGTGAGTTTCATGTTAATTGAGGAAATCGATCGGGGATCGAGAGTGTGAGAAGCGTTAGAGTGTACGTGGTACGTGGTTAGGAAGTTTCGCACATTGTTCAACGATAAACTTTCTTCTCGCGAAATCAGACGTTATTGCATTCCGTTACGCAAGAACACTTCAAAAGGAATATACGCATAATCTCGTCCACAATTCATGACAGAAATTGTTGGTAGTAAAAACTTTAAAGGCAACGAGGTAATGAGGGACAAATGTCACTTGTGGGCCCTAGTAGACTTTGGCGTGCGCTGCAGTTATTGCCGAGGGCCTATGTAAACAAGCTACGCAGTCAGCTTCGCCACATATCAGCACAGTAAAGAAAACTTACCGCTGAAAGGGCAGTCGCTGAGCCATGGAGATGCAACGTCTGGGCCTTGGCTCTGGAGACCGAGACGCTTGCTCAATTCACGTTTGCAAAGCGGAGCTGCGATACGCCAGAAGAATAAAACGCGTGCCTAAATTCCCCAGGCTATTTCACAGATCACCCAGCTCTTGTCAGCGTGTTAGGATAAACAATATTGAAACCAGCGAATTGAGCCGTAACAGCTCTCATTACCACCAGTTAAAACTACAATCTTCAAGACATTCTAGAATGTTGAAACTATCCAAGTTTGGAAACCTTCAGTACTCATCAGTGTGCATTTGATGCTACCATTAGGTGGATCTCATGCTAAAGCATAAACGACTTTTTCTGTGGAAGCCCTCGAACGAATGCGGCTATTAAACACGGGACCAAGTATTTACGCTGCTACGAAGAACTTCCTGCTTGCGAAGTGAGACATTATTTGATTGTGTTATGGAAGAACACTTCAAAAGCTTCTGTTCGTTACCGTCTACACTCGGGAAGAAAAAATCGTGGTAGTAGAGAAAGTGAGACGATATCACGAAGTACTGAGGAACCAAGGTCTCGAGGTTCCAACCCCTCTTTGGCCGGTCCCCCGGAGCCAACCGCTGTGTTTATGGCCGCATCAATGGCTGCGGGCGCAAGTCAACACCCGCATAAATAATTTAATTTCTCCCTACCAACTTTCTCTTGAGCGGAGCTCAATTATGCTCAAGGCCTCTTACAGCCTTCGGACATAAGAATGCTGTTTCGAAACAGCGGCTTTGTAATTTCTTCTTCAGCGCGAAAGATTATAAGGTTATCTGGTAAAACACTCTTGATGTGTCAGACACGGTGTTTTAAAGAATAGCGACCTTGAGGCTTGAATTGGATGATCGCGTTGAAAGGCGTCATACACTTGAGGAGTATATGCCAATATTGCCTCAGCGCACACTTGCAGCGGACCTGAATCCCAATTTAGGATCGTAAAACTAACTGTGCCGTTGCGAAATGTTTGCAAGGCTAAAAACCTTGTGATGCCACCAGTCAAATCAATGTGCGTTTTGTTGCGTTGAGTTTAGTGGCGCATAAGCAACGAAGGCTATCATGCGCCAAACATAGGGGTAGTTTAAAGGGGTTGGGTCACATCAACAAGAACTTCTCTAGGTAAGAACACTGAGAAACTCAAGAAATTATATAAAGGCCTCAGCCTTCTTCTGAGACATGAGAAGGCAAACGAAGTTTTACATCGTTTGTAAGGAAGCGTACGCTCAACATTTAGAGTTATTGAAGAACCCCGGCTTTCCTTAAAAAGCTAAAAACTTGTGATATTGCTACACGCGTGTGTTATTTCATTGCTTGAACGAGGCCCGTGGGCGCGATCACTCGAGAAAAGAGGAAGCAGAAAAAAACTGGGCTCGCGCGGTGAATCTAACCGGTCAGCGCTGCAACTGAGTGACTCTTACTGACTCGTCCTTCGCGTAACAATATCAACAAGTGCGTTTTCTCCTAAACTCTATGCTGGATGTAAAGGAAAGTGTCCGTTGTAAAATAGGATAAAATGTTTTTTGTTCACAGTTTGAAGTTCGGTGTACGAAAATAAAATGTCATTTATTGTCAGTTCATGTCCGCACTTATGAGAACCAGGCTTGTTTTATTTTGTCAGAATGAATTTTTGTGTCAGGTGGGTGCGCGCAATGCCCAAACGACCCAACTTCGAAAAACCGTTCCTGATTTGTAGATGACTTCCATTCCCCTAAGATGGGTTTTAGCAGTTGTAGCTTGTTCTTTAGTTTATTACTTCACATAGGTACCATTTGTCCCTGAGTTGGCTGTGCACTAACTTCATCAAATGTTTCATCTGTCAAATGTTTCATCAAATAGTTGTTGCGAGCTTGTGCTGCACCTTCATCTGCTGTCTCGTTGCCAGCAATTCCTACGTGTCTCGGAACGTAACAGAGCTTTAATTTATGCCCTTGTGTTGTAATGCTCGTGATATTATGCATTACTTCCCCAAGTAACGCTAAGGCTGCATTTCAGGGGTGTAGTGCTCTGGCTACACTGAGGCAATCAGTGTGGATGAGGCTGTTCTCTGCGTTCTCGCATTTTATTTTCTTTACAGATTGCAACAGAGCGTAACACTCAGCGTGAAATATTGACGTACACTGAGGAATCTTGCCATTTTTCTCCAGTTCCCTTCAACTACTGCCCTTTCAACGTAAGCTGCGGTTTTAAAACTATATGTGAAATATGCCGTGTATTATTCTCATGTTTAAGTGCTAGATATTATTGTACGATGTGCTCTGTTGCGGTTAGTCTTGTTGAATTGTGTAAGAGTCAGATTCAGCACTGACGGATAACTAACATCGGGGCAGTTCACCGTGGTTTTTTCTGCAGTGTCGGGTAATGTTCCCAATAAATGCAGTTCGCTCCATGTGTTTTCCAAGCGCAACAGCAATGATATTCTTGCTTGTGGTCTGTTGAACAGCATTCGAGAAGGAGAAGTTTTGACAACCGGACAACATAGAAGTTGGGTTCGCGCTCTGATTCTATGAACGTATGCGCATGTGAATGCTATTCTTCTTTCATCTAGTGAGGGCTGATTTCCTTCTACATGCAAACTACGGGTGACGTTATGTATGCTGCACACGAAAGTCGCGGACCTAAATTATTAATTGTATCTCATCGTTTTAGATATGAGGGTCTTGCTGAACGATAGGCTATGATCCCGTAATCTAGGCAAGAGCGTACTAGAGAACGAAAAATATGTAGAAGGCACTTTCTACGAGACCCCCAGCGCCTCCTTGAGGGCACTTTAAGGACGTTCAGAGCTCAGGAAGCTTTGGCTTTCAAACAGTTTATGTGTGGTAGGAATGTGAGCTTTTTTTAAAATTTAATGCCGAAAAATTCATTTTGTTAGTTCACTGGGAGTATTGTCTCATTTAGGCGCAGGGAAGCATCCATCTGTAGGCCTCTTTTTATTGAGAAGACAGCAGAAACTGTTCTTTGTGGGGGAAACTCAAATCCATTTCTGTCTGCCCAGATCTCGAATTTGTTAGGCGTGAGTTGCAACGGTCTCTCACACAATGGCATGCTGCAAGACATGCATGCGATTCGGGGGTCATCGGGAGACAGAATACGTGATAGAATTTGGAATTTTTTTTGCTATTTAGTTCATTTTTACGGTGAAGAGTGTAGTACGTAAAATACAACCCTGCGGCACTCCACCCTCCTGAGCGAAGTTCCTCGAAAAGGTAGAAGCAAGGCGTACCTTAAAAGAGCGATGTGAGAGGAAGTCTTTCAAGCAATTCAGCACTCTGCCGCGGACGCCTAAGTCTACAAGGTCGCGGAGAATCCCAAAATTCCATGTTGTGTCGTGAGCGTTCTCTATATCGAAGAATGCTGCCAGACAGTGTTGTTGGTGTATGAAAGCTTCTCGGACTGTGTTTTCAAAGCGAACGAGATAGTCAAATCTTCAGCATGCTTTTTAATACCGCATTGGTGGACATTGAGAAGTAGTATACGATATTCAAGTATAAACAATAACCTAATATTCACAATGCTTTCAAAGGATTTGGCGAGACCACTTGTTAGAGTTACTACCTGGGGAGGTTGGCAGTTTTCCCGGTTTCAGGAATGGGCACAATTACGGGCCTTTTCCCTTGCTTTCAGTAGTTTTCTTGTTTTCCTTGTTTTGTTAAAGAATCCCACAAGTCCTTCTACAGCAGACTGAGGGATGGGCTAGCATTTGATAATGTATTCCGTCAGGTCCTGGTGCAGTCTGTTTACCGGCGGCCAGCACATTTCGGAGTTCAGGCATTGTAATTAAGGTATGATAAGGCTCATTCGTATTGCCACTAGTCGGAAGTCCTTGCTTTTCAACTCTATTCTTGTACTCCAGCACATTTCGGAGTTCAGACATTGTATTTAAGGTATGATAAGGCTCATTCGTATTGCCTCTAGTCGGAAGTCCTTGCTTTTCAACTGTATCCTTGTACTTTAAGAAAGCGGTAGTGACAGGAACCTAACACTGCGGAGAAATGTTTGGCTAGTCTGTCTGACTGTTCGTCCATACTTGTTTGTATACCAAGGGGTGTCAAAGAAACGTATTGTGTGGGGAGAGCAGATAGCGTTTAGTTTACGAACTTGCTCCCACACTTTTTTTCCGGTGTGATGAAACTGCTTATAGGGAACACGTAATTTTTCCAGCAGTTTTTTTCAGCACTGCGACAGATGTGCCGTGCTTTAGTTGTCGTCTTTTTTGAAATTGATAAGGTTTTCCTACGTTTCGTACATACGATAAAATCCCCATGCTGTATTTTGTTTCCTTTTGGCTTCCATGCGTTATAACATGTACCAAATTTCGTGGTCTTGTCGTAATATTCCAGAGGACTGAGGGATTGCTATGCAAGCTGCATCTAAGATAGAGGTTGTGATTATTTCATCCAGTTCACTGACGCTAAGAATTTCAGAAAATATTTTATGGAGACTGGTGATTTCTTGGAAAAGTAACCAGTCGGCTAGTTGGAGCTTCCATCGCTGCGGTTTACTCAGAATAACTTATGGTGGATTTCACAAGCTTATCACGACAGAAAAGCTATCGATTTTGTAGCGGTTATCAAGAACATCGCAATCAGAATCTGTAAAAATCGATGGTGAACTAAACCATAAATGGAAACAGCTAATTTTTCCTGAGCTCGGGGAGCAGTACGTGTTTTTTTCCTGGTTGAGTACGCATACATTATTGCACAGGATAAAATCTTCTTAAACACGGCCTCTAGTGTCCGTTTGCTCACTTCCCCGAAATTTGAATTGTGCGTTAAGGTCCTCAACGACGAGGTACATCTGTGCTAGTTGTTATAATTTAGTTGTTTTAAGTAGTAGTTTTTTTCTAAGTAAGTAAGTGTAACTGATAGTTTTGGTTCATAATATATAGACCATATTGTGATTGTTTTCAAGCAAAGCAAAGTGATTGCGACAGCTTCATATTACGTTTTAAGCTTCAACTCACGAGTTGCAACACCACTGTCCACTGTAATTGCGACACCTCCAGATAGCCTATCTGTTTGCCCTCGGTCCCACCGAAAGAATTTAGACTTCTTTAAAATGTTTTTCTGTTGAGGACCTGAGTTTCTCTCCTGCAGACATAAGACTGTTAGCGAGAATTTATTTATTATATCTTTGACGTCACCTAGACTATGAATCAGGATTGTGCAATTCCAATTGATGATGAAAGCAATTGTAAGGCAGCCAGAACTGAATTGTCAACTTATGGGCTTGAGCTTAAAAGCTTAAAAGGACGTCTTGTTGGGCGAGTTGGAGACAATTCATCTTGGGTACTAGGCGCGAAAACACACACGACACAAGGAAGGAGACGGGACAGAGCAGGAGGAAGACTGGACGGGAGGCGCTCTGTCCCGTCTCCTTCCTTGTGTCGTGTGTGCTTTCGCGCCTAGTACCCAAGATGAGCTTAAAAGCTGTCGGCGAAATGTGTTGAAAAATGTATTGCGCTCATGAAGGGCGGTAACCGTTCATGTTACCTGCCCCTTTCGAGGCGCAGTCGCAAGAAGTTCGTTCTTCTAGGCGCGCTAGCGCGAATATTTCGGCGTCGATGGCGCGAGAGGTCTCAGGTCTCACCAACGCCTTATCCGAAACACCGGACGGTCGAGCCAGGCGCCGAGATGCGCGTCTCGGGACGTGGATTCGGTTCAACTTCGGGCCTTCCTGACCCTGCGGTCTGCAAGCCCATCTTCGATAACGATGGTGTGGCACTAGCTGCTTCAACCAAGGGGGCGGATAGAGTTTCTACAGCAGTAGCACACGTAGGCCATGCAAGCTCCTGAAACCACTGTGGTACTGCCCCCCTGCTACGTCGCACTGGCATAGCTTCTTGCAAGGAAAAGACAGATTTTTTCTCGCTTCATAGAACGAGAGTTTTGCTTTTACAGTGATTGCAATTCTTTCTTTTTCTCTCTTCCAGAAAAGACGGCTGCGTGAGTATGCTGGATGATCTCCCTTGCAATTGACACATAGTGCAGGAGCATTGCAATTGTCATTAGTATGGTCGTTGGCACCACACTTCGCGCATGTTTATTCGCCTCTACATGGTTGTGATGCCTGCCCGAAACTCTGGCACTTGAAGAACCGCCTCCGGTTCGGTAGTTTGAGTTTGAGTGAAACGTTGAGTTTCAGATATCCCGCGTCAAGTGAATTGGGCGCAGACCTCGTATCGAAAGTGAGTATCGCGTGTTCGTGGGGATCTGTTGGACATTTCGCCGGAGTGTTATTCTTTGTACCTTAATGACGCTTTTCTCTTGGAATTCTTCAAGGAGCTTTTCATCACTAAGGTTCAGGAAATCTTCTGATATTACTACCCTGCTTGTATTCAGTGAACGATGTGCAGAGACCCTAATGTCACCGATACTGGTGTGTTCAGCGAGCATTTCAAGTTGATCTTTGTCAGTTCAAGGTGGAGGTCTCCGTTTACCATCTACGAGGCTTCAAAGTTCAATTGTGTCCAATCGTATTTACTAGGCATTTGCATGCAAATAAAGTGACAGCTTTCAAATAGTTGTGTTGCCTTCACTGTGAAGGACGTGGTACTGTAGGAAGGTCTCCTCGGCTTGAATAAAAAAAAAGCTGGAATATTTCTTCGGTGCGCCCTTCTTTCAGAGGGCAATCGTGAAGGGGGGAAAAGCCTTTGTCATCTAATCCACAGGAAGTTCCGCGGCAGCGGTGGCCACGTACAAGTGAGCCCAACAAGGGGACGCTACAAGGTTGAAGGAATGCAGACGCCAGCCATACATTGCCGCTGCAACCCGATATAATATACCCATGCTTGGATAACTACAGCAGATGAACCCTTGCAGCCGGAAATTCGGAAGTGAGAAGTAGTGAAAAGAAGCAGGAAAGAAAAAATAGCAGCGAGAGAGAAAGCAAAAGATTGACGAGCAGGACAGTAAAAGGCGACGGCCAATTTCCTCCAGGCGGATCAGTCTGGAGGCGCCGTCTATGTGACGCAGAGATCGAGGAGGTGTCTTGACTGCGCCGGGAAACCTTAAAGGTCCGAATACCCGGCTTCGGCTCAACCCCAAAGATCCTCCTCTCTCCAGACACAGCTAAGCCGCGCACGGCTACACGTGGGAGGGTCCAATCTTCATGTGCTCGTTTACGTGGTGTAGCAACACAGGCAACGCCTGGCGACGCAGACACCCCTGTGGGGCACCTGAAATGGTTTGCGTGCTATTTCTTCCATAAACCTCCAGATACCGAGGACAAATGGGCCTTTTCATGTTGTTTCAGTTATTATACCTTGAGGGTCGCAAAATATCATTCAAGCAATCTTTCTAATAACCGGTATGTCGCTAAAGAAATCGCGTATAAACGAAGGTGCTATCAAGTAATTTGGTCTCTTGAAGCTTTAAATTTAGTGGAGGATTATTGAAAAAAATTATATGGGAGGTTCATGTCCACAGAGAATAAGTGGGAGGAATCAAATGTTGTAAGTTTGAGATTAAGTGCAAAGAAAAAACAAAGTACGTGCGCATTTAGGCACGCGCACACACACGCACACACACACCACACAATATATATATATATATATATATATATATATATACATAGAGAAACGTGCTTCCTTCCATATCTACTCTGCTTTCCAGCTCTTGGAACTAATTTCTCAATGTTGTATAATTAGAGAAGCTACTGTGAGGAAATATCAGGTTTCATTATCTCTACCGACTACTCCGACTGATCGCTTTTCATATAGCTGCGTGTTTCTCGATTACAACTGCACTGAGAAGCGACAGACTTCGTTACTTCTTAAAACACTAATTTCACTCATTACAATTTTCGTCGCCCATTTCTGCCATTAGAATTGTGCTTACATCATCCCTTGCCGAGAGTTTATGTATTGTGGGCTATATCTTTCTTTGTAATGTGTTTACTTGAATGAACTGAAGAACGGCATATTCGTAGAAATTGCTGGCGTTTTCAGTTTACTTAACACGTGCCCTCTAATTAGAAGTGAAAGTAATAACTGTTTTACCAGCAAAAACAACATGTAAAAATAAAAGTAATTGCTACGAAAGCTTCCGGTCTTATGAGCATGCATGGCGGGCAAATAAGCTGTATTGAAAGCAAAACAAACGAATAAAAAGAAGAAAACAAGGCATATAAAAATTTATAATAGCCGCTTAAGCTGTTCTCCGGCTAGCCAGCTTAAACAAATTATGTTTTTTAAAAATATAAACTCAATAGGTACACTTCCTATTTGTAGTTGAACTGATGAAGCCTTGCAAATTGAATATCATCGTGTAGGTGTGTCTCATATTTCGGTACCCACTTCACGGCTACGAATTTTCATTTTTGTTATTACTTACATTCTAACAAAGCATATTTCGGCCTTCACTGACTGCTCTGAACAATTTTCAGATTTCGTTACCACCGCTTGCCTTGCTTCCGAGTTTACTGCTAGAACAGAATTGAGCGAACAGTCTCTAGGTAAAATAAAAGAAAGACACAGTTGAGCAAGAATGGTTACCGTGATTAGCAAGAGCAAAGTATTAGAGAAATACACAGAGTAAGGCTCGTAGTTTTATCAGGCACATAAACTGTTGTAACCTTTCGCGTACTAACAATATCTGCAAGAATGACGCAACGCGGGCCCCAACATGAACAAGCATCACCCGATGACAGCGAGTACTCGCGGTCTCGACGCAGGCACGAGGAAAAAAAGCGCAGGCAGAGGGGAGCGAACGCTTCGTGCCGCCTCTCGTTTTAACGTGCCTCTGAAATTCGCATTACGCGCTCTCCAACACTCGACACGAGGGAATAGCGTACATGAAACCGACTGCCATCTCTCATCGCCAGCTTCGCATCCGCCGATGATAATCTCCAAGGTAGGGCGCATGGGTGACGTATCCGATCAGCTGCCCCCCTCTCCTTTTTGCCACCATCTCCACCAGCCTCATGGGCTCATTGTCGCATATTTTCGCACGTACTTACGGTGCGCAACGCCTCATAAAACCTGATTGCACTTTGACCTAATACGCAACATCACGGCGACAGCAGTTGCAACTATTCGCCGGGAGTGTTCGTTTAAATGCTATCGCAATACAAGTAACACTTCACTTTTGCTATTCCCGAGCGAACTAGTTTGAGGTACGAGTTTCTTGTACGTACGCGGCGTTCTTTACACCGACAATTAGCTACTCGTATATCTGTTAAATAAATGCATACAGGCAATCTTTAGGAAAACTATTGCAAAACGAAAGATACTCCTGGTTGCTAAGCTCCGTAAAAGCAAAACAATGAGAGAGAAAAAGAAATCAGACTAGGGCGAATAATTACTTTCGCATGTTATGAATTTTGGTAACGTTTATATGAGTCGGTAGTATTTACCCAATGCACAACTTTTCGTGGTTCAGAAATTATTTCTTTCTTCACAAAAATATCATGTTCACCAGCCTACTGCAGTCTCCTGCTGGACCACGGTTTTCCCTGAAAATCTCGAGCAACGCCTGCAATGCCGTCCCCATTCCTGCCCTACATTCACATTTCTGTATTTCATCACTCTACTTCATCTTCTGCAATTACTTCACTTTTCAAGCCTGTTGAAGTTTACGGAGCGATAAGTTATGAATGTTGCGTAGACAGAAAGCAAGCGAAAAACCAGATATCTCTTGGCGCTCACGGTTTGCTTGCTTTGACGCTGGTATGGCCCAGCCTTTAGCTTGTAAAAACTGGGTGCAACTGCTTTGCTTACTCGTGTTTCCATATTTATAGACTGGCCTTCCTCCCTTATGGTCTTATGTGTATGATACATTGTGTTTCTGTGGCAACGAAGAGTTTGGCAACGTGACTTCAGGCAGTAATTTCACTTATAAACTTGCGTTGTTCTCTGCGCTTTAGCCAGGCACAATGTTTTCTTTTTTTTCATGTTTCTAGAAAGGATTGCCAGAGACAACTTGAAATAAATTAGTATTTTAAATTCTGAACTGAGGAAAGAGTGACAGGTGACAGCTTTGCCTTGACTAGTAATTCGTCGACTGAGGCTCATGATTCCCAGCCTCATTGGGTTGGAGCATGCAATGTTTTCTTCACAAAGCCAGCTATGGTTTCGCGACCGTCGATTGATGGGCTGGCCGGTCAGTATTTCGCTAGCGTGTATTTCTGGACATATATGCCAGGATCAGCCTATATTGAAACACCGTATTGACGAACGAAGTAGTGCCAGTGAATGCAGCTGTCTTCGGCGTAATCACGCAATATACTCCGACGTAAAACTTGTACACGTAAAGTCGCCTAATAGGTAATTCTAAAACACGTTTACCTCTTCATGATATAGCGCATGATAATGCACTACGTCTTTGCTCTTTTAATTTGGGCTGCACCATCCCTGCGCAACTGGGTATGTACTACTGGACGCATATACACCGCGGAATTTCGACCAACAATGTATTGCCGCTTAGGGCACCGGTGGCCCGCGTAGTCAAACAACAAATTACTACAACGAACCTTTGTGAATGAGCTCTGCTAAAGGGCATATTTAAATCACAGATACCTCTTCGTAGAAGTGCGAATGGTCAATAATGACCTGTTTTACCTTGATATGTTTCTTGTATTTGGCATGCCCTAGTATTGAGCAAATGAGTCTGTGCGACAGGATATTTGGCTATTGCTGGCCAGCGTGTGCCCACTGTTTCCAATGTGCCCACCAGACCGAAGAGCCACAGAATCTCTCAGTGTACCGAAATATACATGGCACTTTGCTTTTCATACATCAGTTTACAATTCTTTCCTCAAAAATTGAGCTTGTTTGCATTTTGGCATAGATTGTGAATGACGTAGTCCATAAACATAAAAGTTGGATGAAAATAAATTTGTGGCCTATGCAGCTGCACAAGCGCTAATATGGCACAGGAATATTAAGCGAAAGAACATAACGAAATATAACGATAATCGCAGGCGTAGAATTTAGTTCTATGATATTTAAATAACCACTGCACGAAAGCTTCGCTTCCGTGAAGTGGTTATGCCGATTTCGAAACCATAGAATCGAAGCTGCAGTCTGGATTCTGGCATGTGTGTCGGATATGCGTAATTTTCCTTTTGGTCAAGTAGCGTCAGTAGACGGAATGTGTACCTTCGTTACCTAAGTTCCTCCAGAGTGGCGGAGAAGTTTCAATGGCGAAATTTACTACTTGCGCAATTGATGACTAGAAGACACAAGTTAGATTTTTGGTTTATAAGCACCTCTTTATGCAGACTGCACTTATGCGAAACGCTCTTTTTTGACGAGCGAAGTACATGCTTTGGAAGGAGTGCGAGCAGTCCAACTTGCACCCGTGAGCGCTCATAGAGTAGAATTGTTTTCGTTAAATAATATGCGGCGGTCCACCCTCATATACAAATTGGTGACATCTGTTGTAAATTTCGGGTTCTATGCTGTAATCATATAGATTGAATGAATTATTTCTTGGATCTCACGCGCGAAAAACGTGATTTGATTATCAGGAACGCCGTAGTGGACTACTCGGGATTCATTTCCACAACCCGAGGAGCTTTAAGGCGCCACCAATGCACAGTACACCGGCGTTCTTGCATTTCGCCCCCGTCAAAATGGGGCCAGGATTTGATACGGTGACCTCGTGCTTAGCAGCACCGCATCACTGCCGCGAAGCCAGCACGGCGAGTGCTGGAATCAGAACGAATCAATATTTTTTCCCGTGGGAGAAATCCGTCTCCGCTAAGTACGCAGTTGACACACAGTAAGAAAGAGTGCCTGATGTCGGAGAGATAGAAAGAAACTTCATTTTTCAAAGCCCTGTCATTCGAGCCGTCACTGTAGGAGTGAACATGTCGGCCAGCTCTTGGTGTCGAGTCCATTTGTCTGACCATTAGCACATATATGCAGGATGTCCCAGCTAACATTAGCCAGAGTTTAAAATAGGCGAATGCCACGTATCTTGACGGAACCAAGGTAATGTGGTTTAACGTCGCTTGGGGATACTCAGATTATTTTTTCTCATTTTACATCTTTACGTAATTAGACCTAACTAATCATTCAAGTACTCAAGCAATATAATTAGATTAAAAGTGTCAATAAGAAACTTTTAGAGAAACATGAAATACTCCCGACAGAGCTTTCTGTTGCTCAATACGCGCTACATAAAAGTGTTTTCGCGAGCGCGAAATGAGCGCGCAAATGTACGCAAAATTGCCCCGCAACTGGCGGCTCGGGGCACATTGCGTATATTCGAGGGTTTCTAAAAATATTCTAAGCATTTCCAAGCGAGGGCAAACAAAATTACATTGGTCCGGTCCAGCTACGTCGCATTCGCATAACTTCAAACTCTGGCTAAAGTTAGCTGGGACACCCGGTATACGCATGTGCCATGAATGCGTCGTGTGTAACGGTATCGTCTCGGTCGCGACGAGCCATCTCTATTTTCTTTCTTGGAATAAGGAGACCGTGTGCTCACGCACCTGCAGCTTACTTAAAACGCAGGAGCACCGATTTTAGGAACTGCACTTCATGCGAAGAGATAGGCGACATTGAACACTCTCTGGCCGTGAACAAATATCGACTAGAAACGGATGCTCTTCTTGAGAATCTACAAAAAAAAGGAGCTACCGCATGCATGCCTGCGACACCTGTGTGTTCCCAGAGGGATCGGTCATAGTAACGTCTGCTGTTTCGGCTGGCGTGTGCATGACTGCAAGGAGGTGGAGGCGAAATACAAGACGAGCATGTGGAGGAGTGCCCTTGTTGCTACCTCCCTCCTTTTATTTTGTCCCTAAGCCTCTTTGCAATCAATTATAGCACACAAGGAAGCTTCAGGTCTCCTATTCCTGAGAGACTGGCTTGATGGACATGCGATAAGCTACTGCTGTGACACTTGTAAGGAACGCTTAGGCGGAGGAATTTCTGATGTCGACCGCTTGCAATAACCTAGGTGATACTAAAAACCACCACGACCGCCTCCAAAAATACATTCTGCACAATGACGTTTTTGTGTTTACAATTATTGCAACTAGTCTTTTATACTGTCAAAAATTTTGTCGCAGTTTGCCTTCAACAGGGCTATGATACCGAATTTCTGAGCTTTAATTATGCGTTGCACGTTAAGGCTAATGCGTCTCTCTGCTGGCTGGAAAAGTTAGGTCAGAGTCAGCGTGGTAGAAAATTTGATTATAATTTCTTCATATCTATGTTGAACTGTACAGCTGACGAAATGAATTGCTACCGCTTGCAACGATTCCCTCGCATAACAGAAGCCGATCTTGAAGGCCATGCTTTTTTGAACTACAAGCGCCGGAAGTAATTGCAGGAGCTGGAAATGCGTAATCAACGCCATGCAAATTTGTGTTTTCTAATGTGGGTTTTGACAATTTCCTGCTAGTATTATTGCGCCAGTGAAAGAATTTCCGCCCCACCTTAAGATAACGCCCTTGACGCTTTAGTGGGCGTCAGAGCGTGCGGAGAAACTCTAAAAGCGTTTAATCCAAACATCCAATATGGACGACACAGCGGTGCCCCACTTTTCTCGACGTGACACAGTCTTTGCCGAAATAGGAGTTTGAGGCAGAGATTGCAAATTAAAATTTCGAAGTAAAATGTGTGGGGAATGCACAGTCTATTTTTTTAATACAAATCGTATCTTGTACTCCGAGTTCGAATGATTAAGAATATCCGGACGATCATGTTGCGGACCCGTTAACCCTGTAATGCCCAAATAAAGTTGGAAGAAAAATTGGAAGAAATCGATGGAATTTACACCTCGGCACGAAAAGTAGCTTAGTGAAAAAACACAGGAATGTTCTTAATTATAGTCTAACTAATGTCATAATTATGTATTCAGTAATTAGTTTGATAACGTATTCACTTAAGAAAGTTTACTCTAGCATATCAATAACGTATCTATGGGCCTCTCATTAAATTTCCCGGTACTTAATCACCCCATTTTCAGAGATGAAATAAAGCAAATACCTTGGAGGATAATTTGACGATTCATAACTTAAGGTATTCATTTTTAAGGCCGTTTTAACGGCAGCGGCAGATATAGACATGTAGCTCCGCTTTTCCTGTTTCGATGCAAAGGCGCCAAGTCGCCCATTGAGCAAGCAAGCCGCCGTCCGTTTCCTGCAGGAGCAAAAGGGCACCTTATTCCATTGGCTTCGATGCCTCGTAACGAGCCCGCTTCGTTGGAGCAGAAGGGGCGAAAGGGAACACCTGTTGCCATGACAGCGCGCCAGGTACTGCGTGAGGGTAAAGAGCACCGCCGCGACGCCACGTCATCCTCACTCTCGCTCTCGGAAGCCTGAGAGAGCGTGTGAAACTCTTTATTATAAAGGCTGCCACACAGGCCTAAAGCGGGAAAAGGGATTAATATATGTTGTCAATTATCATGGACTCCCAGAGGGAGCCCATAACAGCCCTGGGGTCCAGATGTGCTGCCGGGCAGGCACAGCCGTTGGGTGTACACCTGTCCAGGCTTATGTTTCCAGTGAAGTACTTCACGGCCCTGAAATTCCCACAGGATTAGGTTGACGTGTGGTTTCGCAATACAGGAGCGGGAGCTGGCGGACTTGAAATAGGTAGTTTCTCTGCTGTCGGCACCTTGTGCTTTCTTTCTATACTCGTACCGCCATGATACCTCAATGTCTTCTGTTACCCCAGCCCCCGCGCTCACCCTAACTATGAGGATTTCGACTACCCTGGAAATCGCGTTCGGGATCGGGGTGCTGTTTGGAGTAATCTCGTCCATGGCACCTTTTTTTATTGCCTCGTCTAAACCGCGCCTTCTGTTCTTCTGGACCGATTCTAATTTGTGCAGGCATGAGAAGTGGCCACGAGGCGTGCGAGCGGGTGTAGTTATGTATCTCGCCGCTGTGTAAGGTGCCCCGTTGCCGGCGCCACCCGCGTGCACCGGGTTCCATTAAGCCCGCACCCGAACTCCTCGTTCTCGGTGGAGTCGCCTTGTGATTTCTTTTATGTCGTCCGGCCAATTGCCCTTTCTGAGGGGCAGGGGGGTGGCACTGAAAGGGTTTTACTGATTCTAAGGAGAATGCGTATATGGTGTGGTGTCCTCTGGTGACTCTTGTTTTGGTTAGTGCTGTGTCTATGGCGTAAACTGCAAGAGAAATTACGTGAACTCGATGATGATGATGATGATGATGATGATGATGAAAAACGTTTATTTGCTCTATTTTGCAGTGATTTTTGCGGCTTCAGATGGAGTCTTCTATCTTCTCTCCAGGGTCGGTTCCGCTAGTCCAGGGCTCCGCTGAGGGTAGCTGCCCTGCGTGCACGCCTTACTAGTCCTAGTTGGACTTTCAGGATGTCGCTGGATAGCATCCTCTCCCACTGTTTCGCACTCGAGTTTTTTTATTATGGCTAGCCCATCTGTTTTCTGGCAAGCCCATGTGGTATGGTATAGGGTTGGTTTGTCTCCACACCATGGGCACTTGCTCTCGTACTGCGTGGGGTAGATTTTGATTAGCATGTTTAGACACGGGAATGTTCCCGTTTGTAGCTGTCGCCATGCTACGGCGTCTTCTCTATTTAGTTGTTTGTGAGGGGGCGGGTATTTTCGTCTGATCCCTCTGTAGTAGTTTAGCATCTCTGAATAGCTTTGGGCTACCGGCTCGAGTTCCTCAGCGGGGTCGGGATTGTTGGATGCTCGGTTTGTAGCGTGCCCTCGAGCTATCCTATCCGCCTCCTGATTTCCCGTAATGTCGGTATGTCCCGGCACCCAAACTATCATGTTTGGCCTGGTGCGTCGGAGGAGCTTCCGCATATATGGAGCCGCCTCCTCCTGATTCCACGCAGCCGTTCAAAGCTGCCGGCGCTAGCATATCGTCTACTGCCTAGTCGACGTCAGCGTAAACACCATTTGGGTCATCATTTGCGCGCTGTGCGGCGTCTGCCCTCTTCCTCAGTGATGTTCCCTACTAATCATACGTCGAACAGGCTTGGAGCCTCTGAGCTGTTTAACCACCTAGGGGCGTATTTTAAGTTGAGTGTTGAAGTTTCCATATGGGACGCTGTCAATTTGTCTACCATCTAGCAAAAGAAGTTTGCGTCCTGAAGCAGAAAGCACCCGCTTGGCTTCGTGTCTTTTATTCTGGGAATCGAGGATCGGTTTAATCGGTAGTGGACCGGCCAAACTGTAGAGGTCCTCCACTCGGGCATGTCTTGGGAGGCTTGTAATCAATCTGAGACTTTCTCGTTGAAGACGCACTAGCTTCCCTCCTTGTTGCTTTGTCGGAGTGAAGCCTACTGGGCCGTAGAAAGCTTTGGAAGTTAACACCGCTTGTAGCAGTGTACGCGCAGTGCGGATACCGGCTCCTTCGCGACAGTGCGCAATACGACGAACGAGGTGCAGGACTTGGCGCCATTGCTTCTCGAGTTCTCTGAGCCATGATTTGTCTCCCTCTGACTCATGTACCTGGATTCCCAGGATGCTCAGCTGCCTTTTCGCAGCTCGTTCAAGACCCTTGCCGCCGAGCTTGAGAGTCACTTTGTCTTGTCTTTCTTGTAGACCCCGAAGCAGGATGCAATGGGTCGTTCTCGGGGAGGGTTGCATTCCAGCAGTGATCAGACATTCTTCTATTGTTTCAAGTACCTCTTGTATTATTGCCTGGTGTCCCCCAATTCGTCGCGTTATCCGCGCGTGCGTTCCTTGGTCCCGCAAGCCGTCACCTGCAATCTAATTTTGCCTGGCTACTTGGACAAATCATAAAACACTGAGCGTCTCAAGGCATTCGCTTGCCCGCGAGGAGTACATGACTCGAAATACTGCTCAGCGGCATTCAAATGAACATTATAGTTTTCGCATTTAAAAATCATAGGAAGTGCTTAGGTGTCCTCGGATTTTTGACGTGTTCTGACCAGGTGTGCCAGTCGTTGTGACTCCAAAAATCATTGTGAATTTGGAGGAACTATTTCGCATTGGCACATATAGAGGGACACAACGAAAAAATGTTTTAAGCCCTATAACCAAATTACCCTTGCACACAACCGAAAAAAATGCCCCTCTTACCAAGACAGAAGGCTTGGTAAGCAAGTGAAAATGAAAAAGAAAAAGAAACAGACAGGCACTGGTGCCGCCTTAGAAATGCCGCTGCAATCCGCCTTGACGTCCAGATTTTTGATCGCGTCTGCTCAAGCCTAATGAACTCGTTTTGAGCAAAGATGGACAATTTTCCCTTCTGAAATACACTGTAAAAAATTTCCGTAATTTTACGGCGATTTCCGTCATCATACGGAGAACTGTAGGGTAAAAATACGGAAACTATGTCATATTTCAATATTACGGCAAAATCTGCCGTTAATATACGGAAAGTGCTCTCCGTTTTCAGCTTTACGGACATTTTCACTGTAATCATGTGTACGGCTATACACTGTTTTGGACGAAACAGACAGAATTCCGTATTTTTGTTATGCGAACATCCCTATTATTGTGAGAAAACTTACGCTGTCTGAATGAGCGCTCGTACTCGTAAAGTTTCAGCCAACAATATTTTATTGAACACGCAAACTGTACGCATTATGAAGATGCGTACAAAATGTGAGAGCTAGCCTTCTACCAAAAGCTGCAATAACAGATCGTATAAATATATAAACGCATCTTCTATTGCGGTCGCAGTTTGCCGCGCATATGGGTCTCGCTGATCATATGCGCAAATATATGCGTGTTCTCGCAATGTTCTCAAATTAAGCGCTTTGTAGTTAATAGTTGTAGTTTAAGTGAACGAAGAGCCGTGGACATACGTGCATACGTAAACAAGCTTGCAGCATTCAGGTGCTGGTGCACTGGGAATGACATTGGTGCTCTGTATACGCCAAAAATTGTGTGCACTCTAAATCAGTACCGAAACGCAGGAAGTGGTATAATGACCGTAACGGCATTTACATATTGCAACAAATGGTCTCGAAGGGGGCTGGCGGCCTATAGATCCAAGTACAACGGTCGGATGAAATTTTCGAATGCGGCAAGCAATTAACCCAAGTGTCAAAGGGCATTGCTGAACTGCAATGTAGTTGGTTTAACTCATTCCCCTAATATTTACAAAATATCTCGTCTGTGACAATAACTGCCCATTCATTGAGACAAATCGATTACGCATAATCTTCACTGTTCATGTGTTAATTCTTGCGATAAGATGTAATCGCAAACATTTGGCGCTTCATCTTGAACCAAGACCGGTAAGCGCGCTCGTTCTTGTACGGTAGAATAAAGAACGCGAACATGCACCGACATGTGTGTAAACTACTGGAAGGTGACTGAAGATGAAGGACCTATTACCATGCTAGTACTGTGTGTACTGTCAAAAAGAAGAAAAAAATAATACGGAAAGAAAGAATGCCCCGTGCCGAGATGTAACGATTCAAGCTTTATTTCTTTTTGACCTAGAATGCAACACCATTAGTTCCATGTGCTTTATATATGGGTTATGTTATGACACAACTCATTATTTACCCGTTCATTAGATGCACCAACCAGCCCAAATTATTGCTATACTAGAGATTATGGACGCATCGCAGTGCATTGCTTTGCACTTCATTGCAGCACAGGGGTTAGCTATCCCCAGTAACGAACGCTTTGGTTGACCTCCCTGCCTTTCTGCTTCTTGCATTCTCTCTCCCTTTGTATAAAACGCACTAACTTGTGGGAGAGAAAGTGTTCTCCTCTTTTAGAATTCAATTAATTGTTAAGCAATTATATTGCAGTTCCAGTAACTGTATCGACCGGGTCCCGGTCGAAGAAACCAACAGCAGGCGTTTCAAGACAACAGTGAACTGTTATGTTTATTGCGCTGGGCATTTTATACCAGAGCGAGGGAAAGGGGGTAGTGGAAATAGAGGGCAAGGAAAGGCACGTGTCGTTCCAGCGTGCCAAGATAGCTTGTGCTCGTTGAACTGATACTATACAGTAACTAGAGCACAAATGCGAAAACGAAACCGATTCTGTTATCCGCGCTCACAGAGTGCGGCACCAGGGGGCAGCGCGCGCTGCGCGTCCGTTAGGAGTGGCAGACGGAGCTGCACATGTGTAGTCAGCCGGAATTTTTCGTGTCGTGTTTTAAAAGTTGTTAATTTGCCGTAAATATCTCTTGATTTGTACTCAAGAGTGAAGCAAGACTCCAAGGAAGGGAGACTGACGCATCGGGAGCGAAGAACAGAAACGATGGATGGTTACGCTGCTTGGGTCTCGGCACTTTCGAATTGGCAAAGTTCCGAATTTGTCGCTCTGTTTTGTACGCTTGTGCGCTCGTCATTTGCCGTCATCGCGCGGAGATATTTGCGCTGGATGTCTTTCACTTCGTGTACAAAACTCTGCACGCTGCGGCATCGAAGTTGTCCTGTGTTTGGGTGCACGTATGCGCTTGGACACGGATATATCCTGCATGCCCTCAACGGGTGTTCAACAGTCTACGCGCACTCGTAACTTGCTCATGAGGTAAGCCCATTTTAATCTTATTTGGTTTGCATAACGTAGGTGTTAAAGTGATGTGCGGTAAGCCGGTGTCGCGAACAGAAATATTGTTTCAAAAGACCACTATGCAACTTCTTAGGGCAAAACTGACGCATGAATGGGGAAAGGGATCACCCTATCTTTTCAGATCGATTCCAGTCGTAGCGCGATCGGCTCGATCGCAATTTCCGTGAGGTACTTCTGACCTTTTGCTCACTCGCGTTAAAAGCGTAGAATAAAACTGCGTTCAGTTGCGCACTTGTATTGACGCTTGTATTGGCTTGAGGGCATACTGTATCCGATACAAGAACTTCTGTTAAAATACGGAAATAAACGTTCGAGGCAATAGCAGTCGCTCACTACCTGTGGTCGTTACTTTCTTGCTTGGGTGCACGTTTTAATTGTGACCAGAAAAAAAAAGTTCTTTCCTCTGGCTGCTCTGCTGTGTTTCCTCGGTGCAACTTTTTGCAGTGCAGCAAGACGTGTTGCTTCGAATGATGTCTGGGCAGTCAAGGCATTCGTGTCAGTAAGCAAGCAGTAAACGGGGTATCAGTGCGAAAAAAATTGGACATACAAGAGAAGCGAATGGTATCATCATTGACTCTTTTATTTTACGAATATTTCAGTTGTGTTACTAAAGCGGAGAGTGGATATGCATGAAAGTCAGATTGTATTGATACTCAGCAAAAACAAGGTAACTTATCATTACTAATCAATCCTTTTCTTTTACTGAAAGGCAAGTTGCTGTTGTGCTGGAGCTGAGAAGAGGTCTGCTGCCTGCAATGGGTCCATCTCTCTCAAGTTATCGCAGTATTGTAGCTCTCAAAGTGAGTGGATTTTTTTTTCTCTTAGCTATTTGCCACCTGAATCATGACTGCCACCTGCCACCTGAATCAAGCTGTGTAGGTGATCTTTGTTAGTGACATTGGAGTGCTGGTGGACAAGCACTCCTTTATGATTGCAATGCATATGACAGAGTGTAGCTGTGGCAGTATGCGACGGTGTTAATCTATAAGCCAGAATAGGTTCTGTGAGGTAATATGTTAATATATTGATGACATTGGATTGTGGTCTAGCAGGCAAAAATGCTAAACAAGGAGAAGTAATTTTAATTTGCACTTGGTAAGATGTGCAAGCAATTCAGACTGTTACACATGAAATGGGACATTTGTAGATGTCTTCTACAATGCTGCAGTCCTGATTAGCTTCAGAGTTTAGTGATACCACTATGATTTCTCTGTAAAGCATGCAGCACAGTTTAGCATTGGGGGAGGCTGGCATCAACAGGCGTCTACTTACTTAGTTAAATGGGGTTTAATGGCGCAAAAGCGGCTAAGGCAATGCTGCGCCAAACATGAGGTGTTTTAAAATCCAGTTAATGAAGGAAAAGGCTTTGTTAATAATCTATATTTTATGTAAAAATCCAGTGTCGTCTAGGAATTTACAAACGTCACATAATGGGACTAGCGGATCATCACCTAAAATTAGAGCAGGGTGTAAAGGTATGTGTAGTTGATATAATTTGTGCAAAAGTGTTCGTCTGTGTGTTTCAGTCTGCGTACATGTGAGTAATATGTGCATAACTGTTTGTGGCTGTTGACATTTCTCGCATGTTGGTGTGTCTTCTTTCGTAAGTAAGTAATTGTGTGTGAGGTGTGTGTGCCCAATGCGTAGTCGGCATAAAACTACATTGATGAACCGCTCCTGATGGTAGCATGACTTCCACTCGCCAACTATGGGTTTCGTGAGATGTAGTTTGTTGTCAGCACAGTGGTCCCATTCACGTTGCCATTTCGCCGTTAGGGCTTTTCTAATCGCGCGGATGCTATCTTTGTATGGAAGTGTTGTGTTTGTTATCTCTTTGTTCGCTGCCATCAATGCATATCTATCGGCTGCTTCGTTACTCGGTATCCCAACATGACTTGGTACCCAGCAGAAGTGGATTGATCTCCCATATTTGTTAAGTGCAACCATGTTTAGTATGTCCCCTAACAGGGGTTCACACTCAGATTTTAGGTTTAGAGCCTTCAGTGTACTTAAGGAATCAGTGTAAATGACTGTGTTTTTGTGCTTGCCAGTGATAATCTTTTTCACTACAACCCATAAAGCGTAAACTTCAGCAGTGAAAACAGAGGCATGTTTTGGTAGACGAATACTTCTTTCCCAATTTTCTGTTACGGCCCCTACACCCACTTGTTGTTTTGTTTTGGACCCATCAGTGTAGAATTGCATGTGATTTTGATATTGGTCCTGAAGAGCACGGAATTCTTGTATAATGTGGTCGTGAGGAGTGTCTCTTTTCCTTAAATGTGTTAATGTCCAGTCGCACAACTGCGTGAAATCGTACCACGGGGCCAACCGTTCTGGTTTCTTGGCAACCTGGAGGACTTCGTGGGGAATTTCATAATCCCGACACTATTGCTCATGCTGCAGTACAAGTGGCCTAAACATGTTTGGTTTATTTCTGTAGTGTAAGCGTGAGTTGCACTGTGTGACGATGTTGTAGCATATGTGTTGCGGTGATAACTTGAATTCTCAGTACGTAAGGAAATGTGAGGAATGCTCTGCGCTGCTGTAATGAGGGTTCGTTACATTCAACATATAAACTTTGAATAGGTGACGTCTACTTACTGTGAAGTTCAAATGAGGTGTTACTGTTAGGGTGACTATATATAATTTATGGTTTAATTCTAATCTTGTATGAGGCAGACATAGTTTACCCACTTCGTTAAACAATAGAGATGTAATATCTATGTATACAAGTATTACCCATTCATTTATGCCATTTGGACAATGGCAGAAATGCATGGGCAATACTTGTGTACATAGACATTACATCACTATTGTTTAACCAAGTGGTGCCCCTGCATGCTAAATTTTACAGGGCTATTATTAAGTAATGTCAACTTTTGTTGTAACATTAAGGCACCTTTTATATTATTACAGAATACCACCATTGTGTACCATCATAGTGTGATATTTACACTAAATGTATTTGACTTTGCTATAAAACCCTGCACAGTGGTGCATCATGAAATTTTTTTCTATAGTTTCTGGCCTCAGAATGCACTTCACGTTATATTCTTGTCTGCAACAAAACTATAATGCAGGTTTCTCTCCTTATATCTTGTGGCACTTCAAGCTGCGGCGAGCTAAACCACTGGGCAGCAATGCTGGAATCGCTACTGTGTGTGGAGCTGTCTTCAAACACACACAAGGAATACATAATTGCTTTTTTAGCGCAAAACAATGGACACAAGAAAGACAACAGAACAAGGCGCTACTTTCAACTGACATCACTTTATTGCGTCCCTCCTTTGTAGACAGCAGAGTCTAGAAGAACATGCGCTGTGAACACCATGTGCAGGAACCACCAACATCTGATCACAAGAGCACACTCATAGGACAGAATCCAAAAAAACCATATTGAGCACTGTACAAGGTTAAAGAAAGCACACTAATGCACTGTGACCCCAATGACTGTATGAAGAAAGCTTCCGATAACTCTCTGGCGGTGGTATCACGGCTCTTTTTGAAAATCGTAGTATCACGAAACATTGCGAACATAAGCGATCCATACCAACAGGCACAGGTTCCCATTTGGCTCAACATTGTAAAATATAGAAGTGCAAAGCCATGTTTCGTGATACTATGATTTTGAAAAAGCGCTGTGATACCACCGCCCGAGAGTTATCGGAAGCTTTCTTCATACAGTCATTGGGGTCACAGTGCATTAGTGTGCCTTCTTTAACCTTGTGCGGTGCTCAATATGGTTTTTTGGATCCCGTCGCATGAGTGCGCTCTTGTGATCGGTTGTTGGTGGTCCCTGCACATGGTGCTCACTGCACATGCTCTTCTAGATTCTACTATCTATAAAGGAGTGACGCAATAAAGTGATGTCAGTTGAGAGTAGCGCCTTGTGCTGGTCGTCTTTCTTGTGTCCATTGTTTTGCGCTAAACAAAGTATTTATGGATTCGCACCAACTAGCCCGCCAATGCATTGTGTTGAACGCAAAGAAATGCTGCTTTGCCTTCTTTGACGGTGTTACGGGCACTTCT
Source organism: Dermacentor andersoni (assembly GCF_023375885.2). Lineage (NCBI taxonomy): Eukaryota > Metazoa > Arthropoda > Arachnida > Ixodida > Ixodidae > Dermacentor > Dermacentor andersoni. The sequence continues at coordinate 57,135,006 of NC_092823.1, forward strand.
GAAGTACTGTCTGTCCAATAACCTTGGTGGCATGGAAGTGCCGTCCACTTCTATGCGTCGCTTTCTGTTTCATTGTGGCATCACATCACATTATATTCATACTGTGTATGTACTTTTTCTAAGAGACCCATATTCCTATCCTTGTGTTATATTTGCTGTCGCATTATTTATGTGCAAATGACCAGTGCTCCAAGTTCCATTTTATCGCAAAGTAACCTACTGGTACCTAAACAGTTCTGTATATCAGAAAACCAAAGCCGAACTGCCGAACACTATCAAGCAGCAGCCTTAGTACAGTGTCAAGTAGTCAGATTTTATTGGTTATGCAGAGACTCACAGTGTACCTCTTTATTACTTGCTGAACAATTAAGCTGTGTGAAAACTGAGTATTTATGTAGCTTCAACCACATGCTATTGGCCATTGTTCCTGCCCTCAGCAAATGTGGAAGATTATCATGGCATTTCTTTTTCTAACTCTTTTTCCTTATTACCGTGGGATTACTGCATGTGTAAGTAGGAAACGGATCACATAGGCAATCAAAAGCCAACAATGTGTAAACTTGGAACATCGATTGTACAGTTTGATGACCCAGAATAAGTAGAAATACACCATAAATGATTGACGATTAACTTTTACTTGACACAGGGCTAGAGCATACAGTAAACATACTGTATGCTCATACGGTGTCACATCAATTTAAATTTATTGTAGCTTTACAGTGTACGCTTCTATTGTTGCATTCTGTCAGAGGGATGGTAATGTTTCGCGTGTCTAGCAACTAGACTGTCTATATACAGTAGTAAAAATGTGCGAACTGTATTTTTTAATGATTTGATAGAATGTGTAGAACAATAAAGCCATACAATCAACGCACAGTGATGTGACTTTCTCTGCACATGTTGCAGGTTCAAAAAAGTATGGTGGAAGCTGTTGCCAAGGTTCCGACCAGAAAAGACAGCCAGTATAAAAGGGTCCACACCACTGATCTCTACTACAGGGCATGGACAGCACATCGAGCACCCTCGACTGAAGCCAACCTTGTCCCGGAAGTTGGTGCTTCACAACTTTGCGGCAGCACTTCGTTTGCACGGGTGTGTGGCATTTCTTCCCCTAACATGCCTGCCTGATGTGCCATAAACTACCCAAGCAGTGTTTCGAGGTGTCCAGAATTTTTCCATTGCAGTGTCTACAGTGTAGCTAACATGAGTGGCGTGCAATGGAAACACTGGTAAATGAGAAAAAACTTGATGTAAGAGAACACTATCGTATACGGGTTCAGATTGTCATAAAAGCGCTTACCAGACAGTAGAGACCTCCTAAAATGTGAAAAACCACAAAGAAACGTTTTTCGGCAGCAATATTATCTGATCGCACGCACTAGTTAGTCCACCATATGCCCTGCTTCCAGGACAAGCGCCTGCATGACACAGCATTTCCACTGGCTTCACCTGCATCCGGTGCGGTGTGCTGCATCCAGCAAAACATTAGAAATCACTGGTGCACAGTGTTTTCTGTCTCCTTTCTCGACGCCTACTGAACACATGGTAAACTGTTTCCAAAGCAAAAAAACAGAGGGAAAGGGCTCTGAACACATTGCATTTTAATGTGGCTGGTACTGGGTAACGCAAGTACTGTGGCATAGTAGATTTGCACCAGGCAACCTGTGCGCCCAAAAAGGCAGCTGTTTACTTGCAAATGGCCAACGTATTGTGAGCATGTTGAAGTTCTTTTTTTATTCTCATCGCTTATTTAGCTAGTGGAGACAGCTTTCACAACTGGAGAAGAAGCCTTGGAAGCATGAAACACTTCACAAAACCAGCTTCAATATATCGTGTCTGCATCACAATTTCATGGCTGCATGAGTGAACCCTCTGGTTAACATGTAAGAGTGTTCATGATGTTTGCCATGCATTATCCACTTTATTTACAGGTCAACCCTATCTTGAGATTTAAGCTGATGTTGCATTTAGAGAAATTATGGTCGAGAGCCAGCTTTTGAGAATACAGATTGAGCTCGACATATTAAACGCCAGAACAAGTCGTTGAGGATTTCAGATCAAGAATCTTCAAAGGCCAGTTCATTTAGTGGTGTTAATATTCTGCTCAAAGTTGTTGACTGTTACGTTCGTATGGTGCCCAAGCATTGCGGTAACAACTTCACTTGGAGTACATAGCAAGGGTGTATTCGACGTAAGCTGCTGGCTTTTTTCTGTGTTTTCAAAAACTGGTTTCTTGTTCAGTTCAAATTTTCAAATTTTGCATTGTTTATTATTTGTTGTGTTCTGTTTCCTTTTCCTGCAGCTTCTTAGTTAAACATCTGAATAGTGAACACAACTTGACCTTTTGCTTGATTTTCTAGATTACTGCCCTCGATACAAAACAATTTCACTTCAAAACTGCTTGTACCGTACTGAAAGAATAACTTGAAGCAGCCATAGCCACCAATAACCCGCAAGAGATGATTATGAAAATTGTAATATTGTTTCTTGATCTACAGGGTGTCTTAACTATCGTGCACCAAGATTTAGAAATATGTAAATGCGATGTAACTAGACAAAATGAAGGTAATGTTGTTTGCCGTCGCTTGGAGATACTCTGATTATATTTTGCATTCTGCCTAATTACATAATTCTTAATTAGTTATTAAATATCTCCAATAATTAAATGAAATGTGTCAATGAAAAGTTGTAGAGCAATATGAAAGCCTCATTATACACTTTTTTGTTACTGTTACTCATTGTGTGTTACATAAAAGTGTTTTTCCAAGGACTAAGCCTGCGAATACACATAAAGTGTCTTGAGTGGCCAGTCATGTGTCAGTTTTGTGGTGCAAAGCCACGAATACACCTTAAATGGGTTCTTTTAAGAAAAAGACTTGGCTCAGAAAATTATCCTTCTTTATGCAGCCTGTGGAGACAAGGTTTCTTAGACACGGCCATGGCCCTCAAGGAAGATGCCGAGGCCACAGGCAGTTCCTCCAGTGACCGTGAAAAGGTCCCCTGGGGCACAAGTCTAATTTGGCACCCCTACCTTTCTCCTGCAGCTTTTCTGTCTACTTAGCTAACCAGGTGGGTCAATGATGGCAAAGGGAAAAAAGAATCAACAGCTTCAAACGTAGAACTTGCTCAAGCTCAACACATTTTTGGTGTGAAGTTTTTCCCTTATCATTTATCAAAAAACGGGTAATAAGTATATGATATGGTCTTCATACGGACACCTCTTTCCCACAGAGAATTAGCAGTAAAAAAAGCAGCTTATGAAGGCTTGAATATTAGCTAGGATGATGTGGCATAGATAGGATAATGATTATGAATGTTTCTGGTAAAGGTAGTGGTAGTAGAGTGAATAATCAGTTTATATATAGATTAAAAGACATTTCGTTCCAATGCCAGAATTTTAAATCATCCTAAATAATTCTTGCGTTTGAAAGTCTATGCGCATTGAGTGACAGTGCTTCTTGATGCTTGCTTCTTGCTGACATCATTCTTATGCTGCATAATTCACCTGTTTAAATTCCCTATTTCTCCCGTTCAAGCAACTTTACATTCATCATAACATACCTTGTAGATGAGTTCCAGAAACTTGCTGATGAGATTAGGGGGCGGCGTGCACCCCAGGCTTAGATATGCATTCAAGAGCCTAATATCTTGCAAGTGTTATAATTACTCCTGCTAAGCAAGTTCTTGGTGTCATACAAGGTTATTTGCGAGTATGAATTTGCCTAAATTTAGAAAACGGTCAATCTAAAACATGTCAAGCAATATCGCTGACAGTACACACACATTCCAACGGAACTAAATACAAATAAATATAGCACCAAATGCAGAATCATTGGCATGATGCCATTCTTTCAGTGGAATAAAATCTGTCCTGCGTTGTAAATCTGGAATCCTTTATAATCCAGACTACTAAATGCCTCATGAGGGTTGTGACGTAAAATATGCGTGTATTTATTCCTCGTTTTTTTTACTTTAAGACCCGATAATGCTTAAACAGCAGTGAAAGAACTGAGATCACGGTACTTAATACTTTATATTGCTCCAGAAATCCGTTTTTCTGCCGATCGCAGCATTTGACACTACCAATTTTTGACAGAAAATGTGAGACAGAAGGCACATAAAACTTAAGGTGGTGCTATTCACTTTGATTGTTTGGGAACAAAAGTCATAATGTACATGTTATGGCCCTACGTGTCATTGCCTTTGAACAACAAAAAGGTAGGGGGTTTGCGTTTTGCAAAACTGCATGGAGGTTTTTACTGTGTGCAATTAAAATTAGAAACCTTCACAGCTGATACTAAATGCATTCTCCACAGCTTTAGGTTATACAGGTGCACTACTTTACACAGAACACACTCTTTTACCTCATCACTGCCCGCACTCTTAGGCAAAGTTACACCCTTTGGAGTGCCCCTTCTGCCACACAACGATAATCGTCATCTGCCTTGTTGCGTTGCCTTTCTTTAACGCTGCGAGCCCTGTACTTTCCAGTAACGAACGGCATGCGCGTTATTAGCATGATAGCATTCCCGAAAGGAAAGTAGCGGGCGTGGCGTTTTAAAGAAAGGAAACACATCAAGGCAGATAATGATTATTGTTGTGTGGCAGAAGGGGCACTCCAAAGGGTGTAACTGCCTAAGAGTGCAGGTGGTGATTCAGATTCTTCAAAGGTGTTTCATTGTATGGGATGGCACATCGCTCTTCACTTATTTGCAGAATATTGCATTCCAATTGTGTCATATCAGATGAATCCATTAGAGAGCTTTAACTTGCCCTAAATTTATTACAGCTCTGTACTGGTAAATTGGCAGCAGCTTGCAGTGCTTGTGGAAAAACAATTGTAACCGCCATATTATATGCAACTGCTAGTGCACAGGCATCGGCAGCAGCAATGGTTAGGGTACACTTGTTTCTTCTGTTCTGGGGTATGCATCCTCCACGAGAAAGTAGTTTTGTTCGTCTTCCTCTTCTACCACATTGGAATGTAAAATGGGGTGTAATTTGTAGGGTATACTCTTGAATAAACTTCATGAGCATTTATTCTTGTCTGTGCCACAGATCATTGTTGCTACCACTATAAAAGCAGTTTACAGCACCCGTAGGGAACAATTTCTGAATCTTTAACGAACAGTAAGGATAATGAATAATCGAATAATTTTTAGTAATTTTCAACAAATTTAGCACTCTTTGCTTCCCACTGTGGTGTTTTTAAAACAGTAATGTTGGCACAAGGTTTGTCTGCAGGATGTCATTTTGTGTGAATGAGTGCACTTGTGCGCATAACACCTCATCGTTAACATTCTGCTGCACAGAATGTCATTAGCTTTCGTATGCATTGGTCACTATCGGCTGCTCCTTTGTTAGTTGGAATGTAGCATTTATGTAAAGCACATTTGATGTTCTAACAAAAAGCATTGTGCCCTGTTATCTTCTAATTCTCCTACTTGATGCCTAGTGCTATAATAGCATGGTTGACACCATGAGAGTGAGTGTGGTGTATAATTGTGTCTGGTGGGGTGGGGGGTGTACATTAACTTAAGCAACTTTTCCAGACGACTTGAATCAATATTGTGGAATGCTGGTTTTTTTTTTCAATCACTGTTACCAAGTTTCACTTTGGTTGTGGCAACAAGTTTAATGTAGTTCGCTAGCACTCCTGCCAACACATATAATGTGCAGGCATCTGTGTTGAAAAAAAGACCAGCTAATGGTTTGCGAGGAGCTAAGGTCCATTTAGACCATTAAATTTTGAGCTTACAACGGTGGAAATAACTGGTGAATGAAAGCACACCCAGGAGAACTGACCATAATATTTTCTTTCAATATAATAATGATGAAGCTTTGAACTGCATATCAACTGACTTGTTTAAAAAATGACCCATTTCCTTGTTCAAGTAAGACAAAGGTTCCACAGGAAGACAGAAACTTGAAGCCGTCAACAGCAGCATGAATATAAACAGCGCTCGACGTTTTGCAATCTTGCACCTGGTTATCATATTGTCCATCCCATTTTTTTCCACAGGCTGTTCTTTACTGTTTTATGGTCATACCCAGTTTAATTTTAATGTCCCTATTTTTTAATATTTCGTTAATATATCTTTTCTTCATCGGCTTTTAACAAAATATATATTCGTAATGTGCCTTCATTTACCATATACAGTGATGTTAACCAGATGCATCTTGATACAAAATTTATTTTCCTTAATTCTTCGTTTTCCTTTTCCAAAAGTGCAAACTGTTTATCTTGATACCTATTTTGTCTTCTCGGAAGATTAGGTCTACTGGATTAATGACTGCTTACATGTGTACATCATTTTCTGTTTTGGTCACCCCTACTCTTTGCAAGAACTGACAGTAGTGCTCATACCCGCTCCATCACAATCACCACTGCTAAGCACACCCTTCCTTCCTTTATTTTAACACTTTGGCTTCTCTTGACCTATTATATGCACCAGTTTCTTCTCCCCCAATGAGCCTAGGGGCCACTGAGCTATGCACAATTCAAAACAACACAGCCAAGGAAAACATTTGCTACCCTAATGACAAGCACCTATGTCGAAATGTTGGCTATAGCAACATCCCTTGTTCCAACAATGTTGGTCTACTTACATGTTTTTCTAACACAGAAGTTACTGCTTTGTCGTGTTCTGTGATTATACTTTTTTGCCGCTTTCTTTAGGATGGATATTCACGAATACTATTTGTTTCTCCTAACAGCAGCAAATTTATCCTTGCAAGCATTTTGGGTCAAGAACAACTTTCACCAGGAAGAAGTGCAAGACGAGTGATTGAAGAAAATAAAGTTGCTTCTGTGATGTAAGAACCTTAGGACTGAAATGTTGCACCTTTGTGTATATATGCTATGCCGTGCATTCATATCACAAAGTGCAAAGTGTTTTATCTCTGCAGCCATGTCAGTGTGTTGGCAAGACAATTTTCTCAATGGTGACCTGCTGCTTTGTCTATGAGCTGCCTTCATGACATTCGCATTAAAGGCGATGTACTATCGTGGACAAAAGTACCCTGGAAGTGTGAGCGTTGACCAAATTGCATTTCTGTTCAAGACCGCTGAAAACAGTGGGTCACGTATGCACATTCCGAACGCAGATGGTAGCACGGCTGATCCCAGCAAATAGTGCACCATAAAATTCGGTCGACTCTCGCATGTCCTGGGCAATTTTGTCCCCGATGGCACATTCTTCGAACAATGGATATGCTCGGGAATACGGGAAGTACCTGTACTTTAACGGATATAGTACAGATTTAGCATACGGAGTCTCGTTTTCTGAATACGGCAAGTACCTGTATTTTAACGGTTATAGTACAAATTCAGCATACAGTGTGTTCCGTTTTCTGAATACGAGAAGCACCGTACTTTAACGGTTATAGTACAGATTCAGAATACAGAGTCTTCCGTTTTCTAGATACAGAAGCACTCGTATCTTGTATTACGGTCTCTCTTATACAGTTGTCTGTTCTACAGAAATGACCGTTCTTAATTTACGGAAGAGTGTTCGGTCACAAATTACCAGCACATTTTCTGTAAAGTAAGGAAAATTTTTTCTACAGTGTAGGCAAGGATGGAGCATAGCGATTGACAAAAAGCATGTACTGAAATACAACGCCCAGAATACGAGAACGTTTTCGAAATTCTAGACGTCACATTCATATTCTGGCGTTGGGCTATCGCTGCGAAATTCAGTAAACGAAGCATTGACCTTCATTTTTTCTATTCTAATAAAGGAACTCTTGGAGCGCAGTCAACTAAAATAGAGTGTTGAAATAATGGGGTATTAGTTTGAACTGATTTATTGTTTCTCTTTGTGTCCACCTAAATTTTGCAAATACATTTCAAACATGTGGTTTTATTTTGTTTTTAAGCTCAGTTTCTTTTTATATCACACTCTTAATGGCGGTCTCAAGAGTACGTCGTTTCTAATAAATCGTAATATAATCGCAAATTTGTATTTTTGGCAATCATGTCACTATATGCGAATTTCTACCTTAGGAAGGACACGATCGCATAGGCGGTTAAACTTGAGACGGCTATCGCCTCGTAACCTTTTCTCATTGGATGCTCACGGTTGTTCTTCCTATGTTATTTGTTTCTTACATATAGTTTTGTTTCTGTTAGTCTATCTGCCGAGTGGTGTAATATTTGTGCGTTATGTTAAGTCTTTCTTTCGCATTCTTTATTCACTTTCGTCCGCCAGCAATTATTTGTCTCAGAACCACCTCCAGCGACCGACCCTCCAAGTATTGTCGAAAGATAGCGAACTCGTTGAACATGTAAAGTTTCGATTGAAAAATTAATTCCGTATTCAATAAAGAGTTACATTAGAGAATACTTAACTGTTTAGCTGATCTTATTGTCAAACTCATTCGAAAGTGATCAAAATGAATTGACTTCGAATACTGAATTACCCGGGAATTAAGATCGATATTAGAGCCGGGCGCAGTCTCATTTTTCGAAAGGGTGGCTTACTACATACTATCCTCAGAATACATTCAATCGCAAGCTTTGGATTGCAGCAAATTTTCCCAAAAGCACAGTGGGTAATGTTCTCGTTTCCCCGCAGGGGCGTCTGCGTCAGCAGGCGTTTGGTGTGTTGCGACACCACGGACCCGAGCACACGAGGGTTGGACCCTCCCGCGTGTAGCCGTGCGCGGCTTAGCCGTGTCTGGGGAAAAGGGGATCCTGGGGGTTGAGCCGATGCTGGGTGTTGGACCTTTAAGGCCCCCCGGCGGAGGCAACACACCTCTTCGGCCTCGGCTTCACATAGACGGCACCTCCAGACTGACCCACCTGGAGGACATCGGCAGTCGCCTTTTCCTGTCTCTCCCTCCTCGAATCTTCGTCTTTATCTCTCACTTTTTGACCTTTCCTGTCTCCTTCTCTCTTCTGTTTACTTCTTTTCTCCTGGCGGCAAGGGTTAACCCTGTGTGGCTATCCAACCTTGGGTACACCATATTCGGTTATAGTGACGGCGTACGACTGGCGTCGTGCAGACTTGCGTGCAAGCTCTGCCGCGTCCCCTCGTTGGGCTCCGTGGTGGGCGGTCGGCGCTGTTGCCGAATTTTTATATATTTCATGGAAACTTCTTTCCCCAAACTCCCTGATCGCCCTCACAAACGAGGGCGCACCGAAGATCTCTTTCAGTTTTTCGGACGACAAGTCCAGAACTTCCCTAAATACCATGTGATTCACTCAGAAAACCCAGACAAACTAGTGCGTAACATTTCACCGTTCCTTGTTTCGAAGACATTAACTGAAGTTTTTGGAACAGGATATAAGGCGTCGAGAATGACAAGTGGTGATCTTCTCTTGGAGCTCCACGATAAGAAGCAGTACGAGAAACTGCCGAAACTTGTCGCTTTTGGGGAGACCCAAATAACAGTAACTCCGCACCGTACCATGAACACCACCCGCGGCGTTGTCTCGGACGATGACATGCTAGAGCTCACTGAAGCTGAACTCTTGGAGGGCTTCAGTGAACAGAATGTCATAAATGTTAAGCGAATTAAGATCAGGCGAGACGGCAAAGAGATCAATACGAAACACCTGATACTCACTTTCGGTTCAAGTGTCCTCCCCGAGTCCATCGAGGCCGGTTATATCAAACTTCGTGTTAGGCCATACGTGCCCAATCCTCTGAGATGCTTTAAGTGCCAAAGGTTCGGCCACAGTTCACAGAACTGTCGAGGCCGGCTGACATGCGCCAAGTGTAGTGACACTGAACATTCCTCCGAAACATGTCAGAAGACTCCACATTGTGTCAACTGTGATGGCGAGCACGCCGCATACTCGCGCGCCTGCCCGTCCTGGAAAAGAGAAAAAGAGATTGTGACAATCAAAGTCAAAGAAAACATATCTTTCAAGGAGGCACGTAGGCGGGTGTCATACCTGTCTAAGAGCAGCTTTGCCGATGTGGCGCGTAAGGGGGCAGCGTCACAACGGCCTCCGGCGGCTGTCCGACCCACAGGCAGTGAGTCGGCAGTTACGCCATCTGCCCCCGCGGCGGTTGCAGCTAGCGCTGCTCCGTCAACCGAGGAGAAGGGACCATCCACACCGAAGGTGGGTGCAGCCGAGGCTGCCCCAACCTCCGAGGCCCCTTCCAGCGCTGGCAACGGCCAGCGCAGCCAAATCCCTCAGGGAGCCCCATCGACCTCCGGGCTGGTGGGCGCAGGGGTCTTGCCCTCCAAGGCGGGACTCCCTCTGAAAACCTCTCGCTCGCAAGAGCTCTTGTCCGGCGTCTCACACGAGGCAATGGACACTACACCTGTCCCCAAGGCGCACCAAGCGCCTAAGGAGCGTCGAGAATCGCTTGAACGCTTCAAAAAGAACAGAACACCTATTACAGGGCCTCGAAAGGGCTCTGTAATCTAAGGCATCTTTCCGTTTCCGTACACACAGCACTAATTTACATTAAATATGGATACACAAATCATACAATGGAACGTCAGAGGTCTCCTTAGAAACCTTGATGATTTGCAAGAACTTATCCACAAACATAATCCAAAAGTGCTGTGTTTACAGGAAACACACTTAAAATCAAAATACACAAACTTTCTTCGACAATATGTTACTTTTCGGAAAGATCGCGATGATGCTGTCGCATCATCGGGCGGTGTCGCAATTATAATTCAAAAAAGCGTAGCCTGCCAACGTTTACAGCTACGAACGGCCCTTGAGGCAGTAGCGGTTCGAGCTGTTTTCCTTAATAAACTCGTCACCATTTGCTCGCTTTACGTACCCCCACACTACAAATTAAACAAACATGAATTTCAGTCATTTATAGACGAATTGCCAGAACCTTATGTTGTTCTTGGCGATTTCAATGCGCACAGCTGCCTGTGGGGCGACTCTCGTACAGATGCGCGAGGTCGTCTTGTTGAACAGTTCCTTTTTTCTTCCGGAGCGTGCCTTCTCAATAAGAAAGAACCCACATATTACTCTCTTGCAAACCGATCCTTTTCGTCAATAGATCTTACTATAGTCTCCCCGTCTGTACTGCCTGAACTTGAATGGGAAGTTACCGACAACCCTTACGGTAGCGACCACTTCCCTATACTGCTAAGATCACATAAAGAAAACGAATATCCACCACACGCTCCTAGGTGGAAGATTGAGACAGCTGATTGGGAGAAATTTCGATCTCTAACTAGTATCCCATGGGCTGACCTGTCTTCGTTAGGAATTGACGCTGCAGTCGAGTTTTTTACAGCATTCATAATAGATGTCGCATTTAAATGTATACCAGAAGTAAAAGGCTTGACCTGCAAACGGCGTGTCCCATGGTGGAACGACGATTGTAGGATCGCTCGTAAAAAACAGAACAGGGCGTGGGGGTTGCTACGCGCTTCTCCCACTGCAGAGAATCTAGTTAACTTTAAAAAAGTAAAATCCGAAGGTAGGCGAACCCGCCGACAGGCCAGACGAGAAAGTTGGCAGAAGTTTCTATCGAGTATTAACTCGTTCAGAGATGAGGCGAAAGCCTGGAACAGGGTCAATAGGATAAGAGGGCGACAAGCACATGCACTCCCTTTGGTAAACACAGAAGGCGATACCCTACAAGATCAGGCGGACTCACTTGGGGAGCACTTTGAAAGCGTGTCAAGTGCCAACCATTACTCGCAATCCTTTCTGAAATATAAACAAATAGAAGAAAGTAAGCCACTCATGAGAAAATGTCAACAGAATGAACCATACAACTGTCCTTTTAGCATTGCCGAGTTGAGAGCTGCCTTGAGCGCATGCAAGAGCTCTGCACCGGGATCTGACAGAATCATATATGAAATGATCAAAAACTTACACAATGACACGGAGATTACACTACTCACACTTTTCAACACCATTTGGGATGCAGGGTACCTTCCAACCGCGTGGAAGGAAGCCATTGTGATCCCGGTTTTGAAACAAGGCAAAGATCCTTCCTCAGTGGCAAGTTACCGCCCGATAGCCCTGACAAGTTGCCTTTGTAAGGTATTCGAAAAAATGATTAATCGGCGACTCATTCATTTCCTTGAACAGAGCAAAATGCTTGATCCTTATCAGTGTGGCTTCCGAGAAGGGCGCTCCACAACTGACCATCTCGTACGTGTAGAAGCAAATATCCGAGACGCATTTGTTCACAAACAGTTTTTCTTATCCATATTCCTTGATATGGAGAAGGCGTACGATACGACGTGGCGTTACGGAATCCTAAGAGACTTGTCAGAAATGGGCATCCATGGTAATATGCTAAACTTAATAGAAAGCTATCTGTCCAGTCGCACCTTCCGGGTAAAAGTCGGTAATGTACTTTCGCGTCCTTTTACGCAAGAAACGGGTGTACCCCAAGGAGGCGTGCTCAGCTGCACACTCTTCATCGTGAAGATGAGCACGCTACGCGCTTCATTACCACCAGCAATCTTTTATTCTGTTTACGTGGACGACATACAAATAGCTTTCAAATCCTGTAACCTCGCTGTATGCGAGAGACAGGTACAGCATGGCCTGAACAAATTGTCAATGTGGGCAGACAGGAATGGATTTAAGATCAATCCTAACAAAAGCTCTTGTGTCCTTTTTACAAGAAAGAGAGGAATGACCCCAGACCCTTGCTTAGAACTGGGCGGACAACAAATACCTGTAAACAAAGAGCACAAGTTTCTAGGTGTTATACTTGACTGCAAACTCACTTTCGTCCCCCACATTAAACATCTTAAAGAAAAATGTCTGAAAACAATGAACATAATGAAACTTCTATCCCAGACTACATGGGGTAGTGACAGGAAGTGTTTAATGAATCTCTATAAAAGCCTCATTCGATCGCGACTTGACTATGGTGCCGTAGTTTATCACTCTGCCTCCCCGAGCGCACTAAAGATGCTAGACCCAGTGCATCATCTAGGAATCCGACTGGCCACTGGCGCTTTCAGAACGAGTCCCATACAAAGCTTATATGTAGAATCGAATGAGTGGTCACTTCATCTGCAGAGAACATACATCAGCCAAGCATATTTTCTGAAAGTCCACTCAAATCCTCAACATCCGTGTTTCAATACCGTTAATGACACGACATATGCTACACTTTTTCGCAATCGTCCCTCAATAAGACAGCCTTTCTCGCTGCGTGTGAGGGAGCTTAGTGATGAAATGCATGTTCCACTCCTCGAGCTCCGCCTAATGCCTCCAGCTAAGCTGCTACCTCCGTGGGAGTGGCAGACGATAAAATGCGATATATCTTTCATGCAGGTTACAAAACACGCTCCAGAGATTGAAATCCAGATGCATTTCCGGGAACTGCAATACAAACACTCCTGCACGGAGTTTTACACAGACGCATCGAAGTCACGCGAGGGGGTGTCATATGCAGCCATCGGTCCATCCTTCTCGAAATCCGATTTACTGCATCCCGAAACTAGTATCTTCACGGCTGAGGCCTACGCAATATTGTCGACCGTGAAGCATATAAGGAAATCAAAACTCAGAAAATCAGTTATATATACGGACTCCCTTAGTGTTGTGAAGTCTTTGATGTCGTTCTGTAAGCACAAAAATCCTATAATAATCGAACTCTATTCCGTCCTATGTAAAGCATATGTATCTAACCAGCATGTAATTATATGCTGGGTGCCTGGCCATAGCGGCATCCAGGGTAACGTCCTAGTGGACCAGATGGCCACATCAACTGCATCACACACTGTTAATTCTACCGCTGCAGTCCCTGTCACAGACCTGAAACCTTTCTTAAGAAGAAAACTGCGAAACCACTGGCAAATATGTGGGACGCAGAAGTAAACAACAAACTGCACGTGATAAAACCACAGTTAGGTTCTTGGCCCCCCGTAACAAAATCACGGCGAACAGATGTCCTATTCTGTCGCCTGAGAATAGGACACACTTTTGGCACGCATAACTTTTTACTCACTGGAAATGAGCCTCCAACCTGCGGTAGATGCGGGGAGAGGCTGACCGTCCTCCACGTCCTCCTGGAGTGTCGGGAAGCCGAATATGACAGAAAGAAACATTTTCCCTTAGCATACCGGCAGCAGATCCCCCTTCATCCCGTAATGTTACTCGGCCCAGAACCGCTATTTGACGCCAACGCAGTCCTAAGTTTCCTGAAAGATGTTGTGTTGCATGTTGTTAGCCCCACATGTTCGTAGCGTCTCCTCTCTTCAGAGGATGGCGCTATGATAATTATTTTGAATAGCACATGCCTCTAGGCCCTTGTGGTTCAAGGGCTCTGGCGAGGCAGCAGTGCTGAAAGTAATTTTACCATCTTATATATTTTATAATTTGCATCATCCTTCTACGACGGATTTTAATGCTCATAGTACTCGTTAATAATCATCGCCATAATTTTATAGCACATAGATTTTACGCACTTTACAGCGACTATTTTTAGGCCACTTTACAGCCAAGTCACATCTTGCATAATACATCGTGAACATTAACACTTGTCATGGCGCTCTTTGGCCAAACCTGGCCCTTGCGCCACTAAACACAACACATCATCTTAATGTTCTCGTTTAGAGATCGACAAGTACGATTTGTATCAGTACAGTGAAAAGTTACTAGCCTCCGGCAGACTAGAACAGAAAGCGGTTGTGACTCATTTAGAGAAGCGAATCGAAATGGCTGCAAAAAGACCACGGAAGAAAACCTAACATATTGCCGTCAACTCCAACGAGCTAACCAACAAAGGATAGTCATTAGTGAGGGGAAAATCTGATAACATGTCTACTCATTCCTTCTTTCGACCTGCTTTGTGAAGCGATATGGCGCGCGTTCCCGAATCGTGAAGCAGGCAAGCCTGACCTGATAAAGGGTAATGGCCTAATTCTCATGCCGGGCTTATCCTGCACATCACGCCACTGCCTGTTCGGTGAGCACGTATAAAAAAATAAGATGGGCAACAGCTCTGTGTTTCGCTGATTCTGAAGATTGGCACATGTCGTTCCAAAAAACAAATGAACAACATCGAAGCAAGCGATCGCTGAAACGACGACGTCTATGTTACAGCGGAGTCGTTACTGACAGCGAAGACAAGCGACACAAAGGGGAAAATCCGGGTCGTAACAGATCGCTAGTGCGCCACCACGCCCAACGCACGTTTCGCCAGGCCCGGTGCTTCTCACCAGGTGACGCTATCGTTTCGAGGGAGGCGGGATCCCTTTTTCGCTCTTCGTGTTCCCGCGGCATCGTCCTGTGGGAGCCGTCGACCTGGAATTCAGGAAGGGAGCCTTGACCCAGAGACCGCGCACGGTCGAGTGAGAGAAACGAAAACTGGGTCAACTGAGGGAGAGGAGGCAAGATGCCGATAGCGAGAGCGCCCGCTAGCGTCGTTATGGCATGTGGCTCCAGGAAGTGGAGGGCGGAGGGAAAGTTGTGGCCACCGCTTCCCTAATCGGAAAAACTGGCGGGAAGCGTGTCTAGGCGTTGGAAATACGGGGAATTTGGTCCCCGTTTTGGAAGTGGCAGGAATGCGGCAGTGAAAGAAAGGAAGAGTTCAAGAGAGTATGTCGACTGCACATTGTTCGTTAGATTTTATTTTTCGTGCTCTTCTCTTAGCACTGTTCAGAGCGAAGTGAAATACGGAGGTTCTCTGAATGAACTTGTAGTGGTTCATTCAATTCAAG
Organism: Dermacentor andersoni; assembly: GCF_023375885.2. NCBI lineage: Eukaryota > Metazoa > Arthropoda > Arachnida > Ixodida > Ixodidae > Dermacentor > Dermacentor andersoni. Next base: position 57,150,633 of record NC_092823.1, read on the forward strand.
TGGCGAACAGCAGCGCCGGAAATTGTTGAGACAGCTTGTATTGAGCGCACACTATATTTCACTAATATCTTGCTAGGTCATCAGTTGGATGTGATGCTCTGCCGTTATAGTTTTATTTTGCTCTACGTATTCTAGTTAACGGAGGTAGGGTGCTCATTGAGAGGTACTGTTGTAACCATGGGAATTACTCCTAAAGATAATAAAAGGAAGAAAAATGAAACCACGTTTTTCGTATCAAACTTTCTTGTGATAAATTAGCACAGAAAACGTGTTCTGGCTGCGTAAACAAGGCATGTGATGCAGGATCGATGAAAGGCCGTATATAGGGAGGAACGCCCGCTCAAATATACTGTTATCTTGTTCTTCTAAAAAAATAGAAGGTCTGTCTTGCTCATGAACAAGATGAAGGTATACAGAAAACAATTCAATTAGAAAAATTTACTAAGCGTGTCTTAAGACTGTTGCTCACAGTTGCTTTTTTTAAGCTATTTTATCGTAACCAAGACGCTTTAGAGCTCGTTTGCAGTATGCCAGCAGAGGATATTTACTAAAACAGCCTCCTCTCCGCCCTCCCCCAGCCCACAAGAAAAAAAACAGAAGAAATTCGCTAATTGACACAAGATAAACAAGGAAACTTTTAACGCACTTTTTTTACCTTCGGGCTCAGAGACCTCACTTATCGTTTTCTACAGAAAACTGGCAGTAGGAATGCATCCGTGCAATGATTATAACGTGATATTATGTATATATTATCATATGTTATGTATGATAGATGGACATGAAAACGGGGGAGGAAGGGAAGGAAAGAAACCGGAAGAAGGGAGGAAAGAAAAAAGTACCTATTTCCATCGTTACAAAAGATACGCTGCGAAAAAAAAAACTGTCAGTAAACAACGAAAGTGCAAATATTGTGCAACTCGGGGACATTTCGTGACACCTATAGCCATTAATAAAGACAAACAAAAAGGACGAAAATATATCACAAGGCATGGAAACACGAATTTCAGAGTTAGCTTTGACGCTATCGATCATGCAAGTAAGCCGATTGTTGTTCAGGCAATCACGCCGTCATCGTAACATTGACTGAGTAGGAAGCATACCGGGATGCAACTCAAAAATGAAAGCTGCTGCCCTTCAAGAGGGGCAAAAAGCCATAACGCCACCGTCACGTTAACTAGGGTGTCGTCTATGTCAAAGTGAATGAAAAACCACACTCGTATAAAGAAACTAAACAGGCTACTTTGCACCAAGATTACAGTGAACTAATTAAGAACGCCTTGCTATGAGAATTTGTGAGTGCCTTTACATTCGCAGTTCGTAATGTATTAATGAAATGCTGGCAGCGTAACAAAGAGGCAGCTTCAGCGGATGCTCGTTAGGCTGACTAGTAGACAGAGTATAAAACGAGGTATTTTCTAGAAATTCTTTTATTTAAGCCAGCTGGCGAAGGCAGTCTGAAAGTTTGTATGCGAACTAAGGGTGAGATAATGTAATATTCATAGAATCGCGGGTTCTGGAAGCAAGCGGTCGCAGGCCGTTGGTATCTGCATCGCATAAAAATATTTATCAGGATAAGCATCAAGGTAGCTGTTTATTAAACGGATAGTTTCCACGGACCGAAGACGTGCAATATAAAGGCGCGAATGGCTAGTCCAGCGCATACGAGGTAGTTAATATATGCAAAGCAAGGGTCTGTTTATATTCACGGCATCATATTTCCTTGCTACTGGAAAGTCTGCAATAAAACCACTTGCAGCGAGAAAACATGAACAACCGTATTTTTGAAACTTCCCCCTTTTTTTTTCTTTTGTTCTTGCATGGAAGCGGAGGAAGATTTTACTGGAAGGCCATTTTCAACCCAGCGCGACGCAGCAAAGATCGGTCCCAGAGAAAGCAGCAGACATCATACATGTTCAAGGAGAACCATAAAGTACGCAACTTGCAATATTTTTTTTTGCTTGATGTGCGTCATTATTCGCTGTGTGGTAAACTTGTTTTCTTTTTCATGCTGCCATTGTACAGATTGTGATGGTTCTTGTAACGCACGCTGCGACTAAAGGTTTCCTTGTCTCCGACACATCATGCTCTGACGAAGGTAATTGGTTGCAGCAGGCTATGCCTCAGTTCAGTGATATATTTATGACAGTAAAAAGAGCAAAAACATTGCCAAAATGGAATGGTTGGAATGGTTGCCAAAAAGCAACCATTCCGCACAAGCACTGAGTTCGAACTCACAATATTTGTTGAGAGCAGTGCGAATGTACGTGCGCAAAGATATTAGCCGAAAGCCATTTGAAATTCGGCGCTCGTCCCATCTGGTTGCTTTTGCGTCACCGTGTTTTATTCTTTGGCAATGTTAACTACCAGTACAAATGACCCACTAGCCCCGTTAGGCATGTTGTTAAGTTCTATTTCACCTCTACTTTTCTGCATTTATTTTTTTTAACACATTCCTTAGTCATTACAACTGATTTTATCACGATTGCAATTAAATGGACACTACATGAAAATTTTTCTGGCTGCGTCATAGTCTGTAAGCCGCCTGTTTCTGCGAAAACGTTTGGCAATTAAAATGAAAAAGAAATGCCTTTGGCAGATAGCACAGTTCGCGTCCTTGAGCTGGTCTACTCGAGTGAAAGGACATTACTTCCACAAAAAGATTTAAATTCATAGTTGAACTATTCACAAAACTTCAGTATTTAGGTTTTCAACTAATGACCTCATGGAATGCATTTCAGTTTACACACTCTAGCCGCTGAGGCTGCAAGGCATGTGCACATGAAAAGAATTGTGTAGATGAAACTATTTTCGACATCATCATCGTCCCCATCCTGTATTTATCTGCACTGCAGGAGGAAGGCATCTCGAAACAGTATCCAACTACAGCTGACTTGCGCTGCCTTATCCCGACAGGCACCTACAAATTTTCTAATTTCGTGCCCCACCTAGTTATCTGCCGCCCTCGACTGCGCTTCCTTTCGCATGGCACTCATTCTTTAGCTAATGGTCCACAGGTTATCTACCCTAGGTATTACATGGCCTATCAAGCTCCATTTTTTTCTCTCTAAATCTCAACTAGAATATGGGTATTCGTGTTTGTTCTTTCATCCACACCGCCCTCTTCCTCTAGCCCAACGTTGGACGTAACTTTCGCTTAACGTTTTCACCAAACTTATGGTATAAAATGCATCGTCGTTGTAGTTACTTTCACAAGGAAATGTCGTTTTATGCATTAAAGCACGAAAGCAACTACACCAATGTAGTTTTTCCACAATGTTCGGGAACGAACATCTCAAAACTGGTGACATACTGAGCATTCATTCAAAATGGACCCACGGTGCGAACTCCCCGGCTAGAATTTATTTGCAATATGTGCCATAAAGTAATTAAATACGTATGCAGTAAATTTCTGTTACCAAGTAGAATGTGCATTGAATATTCTGGAGCAAGTAATGTCCACCTCACTGAGTTGAATCTTAAAAACGCTTACACCTTTTAGGGCTTATCCCACAACAATTATCGTCACCTGCCTTGCTTATGTTTCCTTTCTTGAGAAAGCCCTAGCTACTTTACTGCGAAGAATGCTGTGTCATGCTGAAAACATGTTCGTGACTCGGAAGTGCCGGGCGGGCAGTGTTAAAGTAATGAGGACAAGACAGCTGACCATTAATGTTGCGCGCCAAGATACGACTCTCTGGGACGTATTTTGTCCAACTATACTCTATTCCATACATAGCAGTCAACGCTATGGAAGCCACGCAAGAAGTTTGGCCAAGAAAAGTTATCATTCCGCGCGTTCCGTCTATGCTTCGCTGCATGCCAACAGCGCTGGCTCGAGCAAGCAAGCTCGTGAGGTTCTTCGCGATGGGTTGCAAATAAAAAGCCCGAAAAGAACAACGAAAACAAAAACGACCTAAAAGAACGTGTTAGCCGAAGTATGTCACGGTGTGTTTGTTTCTAAGGGCAAAAACTTGTTTCATTCCAGTACTGAGCCAACTTAAACATTTGTTGCTCACAGTTGCGGTAAAAAAAAAACGGTATGCAACAGCGAACGAAGCCACTGCAAAAAGTCTCTCTAGCTTCCGCAGCGTCGACTGCTATGTATGGAACCGAGTATAGCACAATTGCTGCCTGAGTAGGACTGTGCTATCTGCCGCGGTAAATAAAAAAAAAATGCTTAAAATCTAGACAGAAACACCCGGTATGTTATTGCGGTGGCAAATATATTGCACACTGAAGGGAAGTTTGGCCATCGGCACCCCCGTCGCGGGGCAGTTCTGTATATACCTATAATAATTTTATCTTCAAGCGCATTTTTGGTAAAACTACCTATTTTCTATTTATCTGCTGCACCTCGTGCCATGTATAGCTGGCATGGTCTTCCCTATGAAATCATCTCGATAACCGATCTTAAAATATTCTGTTAAGATCTGTGCGCGCTTCTTAGCCTGCTTTCCCTCATTTGCTGTTATGCCTCTACATTCTATGCTTTCTTTTGTGTTTCAGATCAGCCACCGCACATTTGCGTTAACTTTATTCTTGAGCGACTTCCATTGTACTTTACAGCTCTTTGTTAGAATGCCCCTCCCCCCCCCCCTTATTCAATAGCCGACAGGGCCTGCAACCACAATTACGTTCTTGACTGATTTAAGGCAGAGAATTTTTGAGAATATAGATAGCACTAGGGACACACTAAATTCAAAGCGCATTCATTTTATAATAATTCTTCTCAGGCTGCTAAAAACTGCCAAACAAATGAATGCACACAAACAGAAAGTGATGTAACTGCACCCGCGGTCATGCAATGCCATCACAGGCATTACAGGGAGCGTTAAATCTTCTAAAGCCTTAAAAAAAGTTGTATTCGCGTATGCCGCATGTGCAAACAACAAAAATCACGTAATGCTAGAATAGCGTCCAAAGAGGTCAAGGGAAACGGTAAATGTTGCTATCAGTGTGAGTGCTTCACAGCCAATTTTTTATAGGATTGCGACAGCCGGATTTTCGATGGCCTATTTTCATTGGGCCTCATCCATTTATTGAACCACGACGACGTGCATGAAAAGAACCCAAACGCTTACATTTGCTAAAGGCACAAATTGTCCTTCAAGGGAGACTAGCACGAAGCTACGAAGGAAACCCATACAGCCTTCTCAGGGACGAAGCTATCGAACTTGAAGTAAATGTACTTTTCTCTGGGGTTGAAACGAAGAGCCATAGATTTTCGATGCGGTCGCTCGACAAACAGAGTTAACCCTGATGCTATAAGACGACAGCGCGAGGCGAAATAAATCGTCCATTTGAGGAGAGCAAAAGTCGAATATGAAATTCAGTCGTGTGGAAGCCCTTAGAATGGACGATGCTCCCATCAGACAGACACATACTGATGCAACCAAGAGGAGCACAAAGCTATACGAACGATACCTATGAACATATTTCTGATGATTTTTGTTACCCTTCCTTTCTGAGTATGCGCATCATCCTAGACGCCCATAAAAAGGTATTCTATATATAGAAAGACAAAAAAGACATACACTCAAATCATGACTAAAATTTCACGCTGTTTTATAAATGTTGAGAAACGGGATTGTAGGCTACATCAGAGCTGGCTCTCCCAATGAACAGTTCAGAAATCGAAGGTTCCATTTCCTTACAGAGCACGCACACGTATTCTACAGCTATAGTTTTATACTAAATCTACAGAAAGGAAAAAAAAAGAGACAGAATCGTAGGGGTAAACAAAACACTAGCCAGAAGAAGCGTTCCATATGCAGTAGCGTTATTAGACGTTCATGTCAACTGTTCAAAAAGAACACTGTCATGCGGTTTCACTCGCATGTCATATTGTCCCAGTCGTGCAAAAGGCAAACAGAAAATATAACTAGAATTCACAATCATCCAGTGTTATTCATGTCGCAGATAGGTACGCTTAGAAAAAACAATAAGGAATTGATAAATGGAAAACGAGACATCCACCCAAACGTAGCTCAGTGCTACAAAGGAAACCCAGACGGGTTCCTCGAGTAAAAGCCTCGCAGTTTTTTTTTTTTCAAATGCGAGGGCTTTCTTTCGAAGAACCCGTATGGGTTTCTTTTGCCGCACTTAGCTACGTTTGGGTGGATGTCTAATTTTCTTTAGTAGTTAGTTCTCTCCACCTTACGGGCTTCCGCAGAACTATTACGTCAAACAAAACAGAGTTTAGCATATTAGTAACATCAGTGCTCAAATCCTGTTGGAGGCGTAAGGTGTTGCTCATGCTTCTTAAAATTTGCCTGGATGCAAAGCCGGTTTGCGCGATGTGCGACCTTCAGTTCCCGAAAAAACAGATCTTGTAAGGTATAGTGCCTGTAGTGAGCACTTATAAAAACCAATAAAAACATATCCTAAAAGCGCGAAAAGCAGCTAAAAGTCTGGCCGCGCGCTTTGGACCCTTTATTAGGATCCTTCCACAGCGCGAGGTGCTGGCAATGCCCCAGGGCTAGCCAATGTTTTCTTTTCGCGACGGTTTTCTGAGACTGCGTGTGTGCTACACCTGGAAAAACGCATTAGCATTGGCATTCGAAGGATAAGGACAATCCATTTTCTTCGGTGCACTTGAGTCTGTGGGATGTATAACGAAGAACCGCATTGGTGTAAGTTGCTTATTGCACAGATGAAGCTGTTGCTTCGCTTAAGTGAATATTTTGGTGCGGTTCGCACAAATCGATACCCATAATGTTAAATTCCCAAGAGTGCTGAGCTGGCTTAACTAAAAGGATCATCACTAATACTCTCGTCGCAGAACTCGGCAAATTCGCTGTAGTTTCTTTTTTCTTTGTTCGTTTTTGTCTTGTTATGGGGAGAAAATATATGCCGTGGAATTAAACAGGATGCTCCAAATATTCCCTGCTTTGACGTGAGAGTTCAGTTCTTCTGCATTTTCGTGCATCTCTTTCTCGTTTAATGCTTATACTTGCACGTGCAGTTTACAAGTCGGCTCAATGAGGTATATTCCTTAGATTGCGCGTTATAAATTTGCGTCTGCTAACCTCTTCGCTATTCAAAATGCTTCTTGAAAATGTCGAGCTTTATAAAAAAAAAGTTCTTTATTACAGTTCTTTTTCAACTCTTCCTCAACGTTTGGGAATTACATTTTCCTCTCTGCCACTTCTCTCAGCCACTTGTTTTATCTAAAACTTTCAGTTAACAGGTTAACTTCACATATATAGCATATAAGCGGAAATAGCACTGTTCTTATTATTTATACCACCCTAACCTTGCTATATCTTTCAATAAGACAGCGGTAGTTGCCTGAAGCAAAACTTAACTTATGACGGGCGCTGAAGTAACGAGCATCTGATTATATTTGTCCCCTTGTGGTTATTTAACAGACACCCCAAAACAAGGTACATGTGCTTTTCTTTTTGAAAATGCATGTACTGCTCATGAAAGCGTGGCAACTGTGAACTTCAAGCGTGACCTCGTACTCAGCAACATCACATCGCAACCCCCGAACCACCTCGACAGAGAAGAGACCAGGTAAATTCAATGTCAGCGGAATCACGCTAATCACGGGAAAAATTAGGATATTCTACTTGCAGTTATGTGGTCAGACAGACCTTATAATGATTACAAAAATAAATCATTTAAATTATTGAAATATAAGCAGGAAAGCTTTCTGATGGCAAATAAAAACAAAGTGTTTTACTAAAGATAACTCAGATAAATATAGAACAGCATCGTCGGAGCATTTGAGTGACATCTTACCACTGCCCACGTCACTACAGAAAGTGGTATACTCGTAGATTGTGCCCTATTTAACATTCGCTGATGCCACCGCTATGTATATCAACCTTGGTGGAAGGAATAAAGTTTTTATACAGGGATAAGGTGCCTCAGAAAGGCCAGCCTTTCTGAGGCACCTTATCCCTGTTTGAAAACTTTATACCGCAGTGTGCTATTCCATCTGTTAGCCCCCTTCTTGATTTTGATGGAAGGAAGAAACACAAAGATAAGCTTAGGGTGTTTATTTATTTCATGGTGCTTAAGGGTAGGAGGCGCAGTAGCTTAGTTATTTAGAAACTCAATTTTTCAACCTGAACCTGAACATACGTAAACTAAAACCATATTGCTTAGAAACAGCATGAATGTAGGCAAGTGACAAATTAGAGCAGAGAAAGTATCTTAATTCCCTTCTACGTCAATTATTTTCTTATCTCTCGCACACCGGGGTCTTTTCGCGGTCATTTTAATTTAATGCCCATCGGACGTCTCGTGGGATTGTTTTGGTGGTGATGGTGTTGATTAGGGTTGGTTCTGGCATAATCTCCATGGTTAGATAATTAACCTGCCTGAGCATCTATTTCCAGGTGACGAGAAATTGTCACCGCACGTGGTTCAGTTTCTCCTTTATATGTAGTGAGTGGTCCTTATCACCATGAACCAGCAATTGCAGTTTGACGAGTCACGCGAAGCAGTATGCAACGCAAATGCGAAATGCGTGTTATGTGCAGTGAACGTTAGACAGTTTCGTGCGGTATCTGCGGGAGCGAGCAAGGAGACTCGTGGACGAGTACAAGTGCCTTGTGATCGTAATGATATCGGGATGAGATCTGTGAGCGGAATAATAGTCGTAGGAATGCAGTCGACGAACGTTCCTGTTTCTTTTCGCCTTCTTTGTTCAAACAAAAGCGTTCACTGATCTTTGTATTCTGATTCAAAATTTAAAGGGGCCCTGAACCAGCCCTAGGGCTTGGTGAAATAACATAGTCGGCGGCTAGCATACGCTGTTGTGAACATCTCAGCCAAGTTCTGCCGTCGTACGTGGTCCGTGGAGCTCGCTAGCTGAGCGCGGAGTCACCTTTCTCTCAAACGTTCTCATTTCAAAAACCGCATGATCCTCGCTCCCTTCTGTGTGCTTTATTTCGTCATAAAGCACACTCCAAATACGCGGCTGCTATTGGTCGCTGCGCTCGGCTACACCGCGGCCGCCGCTAGGTGCCGCCACGAGTCCAGTGGCTAAGCGCACTGCGGCTCTCTGAGGACAGCCGCGTTTGACTTACGTTTAGCGTGGCATAGGCACCAAATCGGAAATTTGAACTGCGCGCCACGGTGACGTCTCCGCCGTAACCTTCGCAGTGCAAGGCAGTGGAGAAGGAAGGGGAGCACAGCTGAGGCTGTGTTTGATTGCCGATAACAACGCTTCTGCTGAACGCATTGAAGTACTTTTTGCGGCAAAGTGGTTCTGAAATAGCCTATCTTCACTTCAGATGTCTTTCTCCACTTCAATAAAAAGTGGTTCAGGGCCCCTTTAAGGACCTGTGCAGCCATTTGTCATCGTTGGCTCCTTTCTGTGTTGTCCGCTATAAGGGACTATATCCAGCAGTCCCTTTTGAAATCCCTCAGCCAAAGAAAACTCAGCTCCTAACAAGGTCTTCCTGTGTGTACAGTTCTAGACTTATTTTTTACAAATTGACTTCATTTTCTATCTTGCCCTGTTTCACAGTTGTCAATGCTTTCTATCACATTCATACCACCCTGATAAAAACGATGCATACGATTGCAGTAGGTAAATAAATAAATAACTAAATGAATGAATAAATAAATAAATAAATAAATATAAAGGTACTTCTCATTTGGTTCTGATGTTTTACATATGGTTTATCTTCAAAGGCACGTACACGTCCCAGTTTAAAGAATCAACCGGGATGCACTACGTCATCTCGAGAATAATAATATTGAGAAAACGCACAGACCTACACAGGAGATGAGGGAGGTGACACTCGCCAGTACCAATAAAAAAATATGTTGCGCTTCTGCTCACCAAGCAGAGCTCAACGCGCCACATTGTTGTTCTTGGCAAACATGTACTCCGTTCGTTAGGAGGTATGTTTTGTCCTCTACATTGAAGAAAAAACGAATACGTAAAGAGATTGGGTTGATAGAGCGGCTGTAAGGTGGAAGTCTTAGTAGCTCGCGTCATGACCGGAAGGGCACGCGCCAGAACAACAAAAAGAAGCTGGTCGAGGGCAAGTGTACTGATTTGTTTTATACCGTTTGAAGCCTCAACCAAATGGGAAGTCGGCGCAAACTCAAACATCGGCTCTCACCGAGGACAACTTTTAAAGAACCCAAAAGAAAAAGTTTTTCGATGGCGTTCACGGTTTGTTGGCATGGTTCCGCGGCGGTATTTGCAATTCGTCGGCTCTCGTGGGCACGGCATAACAACGTGCGCTACGGAGCAGCAAGAAGCGCATACCTTTTCTTTCCTCTTAATGGAATTGCGTGCTGGCGGTGCAGTGACCTGGTGTCCCCACTCAAGAGTTTTGCATCTGACAACAGGCAGGGAGTTTCGTGAGGGAATCGTTTGGTGCTGTTTGTTTTACGATGCACAACTCTGTTTCCACTATCCAGTGTGTGGTTATTCATCATCATCAACTTACTTTTATGTCCACTGCAGGACCAAGGCCTCTCCTTGAGATCTCTAATTACCTTTATCCTGCGCCAATTGATTCGAAGTAGCGCATGCGAATTTCCTTATTTCATCGCCCCACCTAGTTAATTCGTCCTCGACTGCGCTTCCCTTCCCTTTGCACCCATTCTGTAACTCCAATGGTCCACCGGTTATGCATCCTACGCTATGCATGACCTAACCAGCTCCAGCTTTCTCTGTGAATGTCAATTAGAATATTGGCTATCTCCATTTGCTTTCTCATCCACACCGCTCCCTTCCTGTCTTTCAACGTTACGCCTATAATTTTTCGTTCCATCGCTCTTGGCGTGCTCCGCAACTTGTTCTCGAGCTTCTTCATCAATCTCCAAGTTTCTGCCCCATATGTTAGCACTGGTAGAATGCAGTGATTGTACACCTTTTTTTCAGTGATAGTTGTAAGGTCCCACTTAGGATCTGGTAATTGCTGCCGTATGCATTCCAGCATATTTTTATTCTTACGCATATTTCCTTCTCTTGAGTAACTGACCTGGATAAATGTACTTCTTTACAGACTATAGAGGTTCACTGGCGATCCGGAACTCTTGCTCCTTTGCCACGCTATTCATCATTATCTTTGTCTTCTGCTTATGGTCTTCACCCCAATTATTACACTTTCTCTGTTAAGGTCCTCAATCATTTGTCATAACTCGTATTCAGTGTTGCTGAACAGGAGAATATCATCTGCAAACCGAAGGTTAATGAGAACATGGTCGTTGATCTTCACTCTAAGCCTTCCCACTTCAATAGCTTGAATACCTATTCTAGTAATGATGGTTTATTAAAATGCTACTGTCAAAAGCAGCTTCGAGGGTGTTCCTGCCCACAATCTCGGAGCACCATTCCAAACAAGCTGAATCAATCATAAAAGGAACACGGAAGCACACCCCACAAGCACACACACGCATAGTTACACATAAAAAATTAATTCTGGCGTTTTATGTGCAAAAACCAAATCCGACTATGAGGCACGCCGTAGTGAACTTTGGATTAATTTTGACCTTCTGGGCTTCTTTAACGCGCATCTAATCCATGGTATACGATCGTTTCTGTGTTTGCATTTTTTTGGGTATTTCACGCACTTTGCGAGAGATAAGTATATGTTCGTCTATGTTCATTTCTATGTATCAAGGTACCTATGTATACATGTATGTTTCATCTAACCGCCTGCCCACCTATCTCGGGGACTAGGTATTCCGTGGTCTCATGGTTAGCGCATCGGGCTAAGGAAAAAGGGTTCGATACCGCACATGGGACCAACATGGGTCACTGAGTATATGACAATATGTACATATGTGCCGCTCTTCAAAGAATATCTATCACGCTGACATGGACCATTATAGTGGGGGAGCGTGTAGGGACGCTCTTAGAACCCGACTTAGAACACTGCGTATATGTCACTCGGTTTGTGCTGGTCTTTAATGGACTTCTTCCATGCTAACTTTGGTCACATGGTATCTGCCAGTAGGTATGTGTCAATATTCGATGAATATCTTTGACGCCAACTTCAATAACTAGGTGTGTGACACAGCGAAAGTGCCACCCTATCATTAGAAAAAAAAAAGATTCCTTAAATTTCTCCGATGCTGAGCAGAATCGAGTCCACGTCACAGAGGCTCCTCAAGGACAGCAACGGGACGCATAGGCAAGCTGTACTCGCTCTTGTCATCGCTTTACTAGCATGTAACCGCCTGGCCTGCTGGTTGTGGTGGCGGTGGAGGCGGTTACTGATGCATGTGCCACCAGGCTGGCACGGGAGCCCGCGAATGATCCAATGGCGCGTGATCTACTGCAGGAGGCGCCGGAGCAGGTTGCTTCTTTTGCCCCTTGGGCCTGTGGGTAATGAGCAGGTCGTGCGTGTCGTCATTCTCCTTCCCGGAGTAGAACGCCCCTAAGGTGTCGGGTAGTACATGGGTTGCGGTTCGGCGTGGCTCCTAAGAGTGCCGAGTAGGCTGCACACTTTCGCATGACCTTGGCTAAAGGCACCAAACTTAGAGTGGTCGGGCGTCTCTGGATATAGTGGACTTGCTCTTAGGGTCTTTGCTCTTAGGGTCGACGAAGGTTATCTTCGTCGCAGATGTCGGTGGAGTCGCATACGACCCAGTCCTGGTTGCAACGTCCTCGATATTAGTGCTCCCACTGGGACGGCCAGCACCAGGGTGCTAGCGGTATTTGTCACTGGCAAAACAGTCGTTCTTGTGGCGTTTGTTGTGGTAGCGCGTGTCTTGTTTATTGTTGAAGGTCTTGAAAGGCTTAGACACAACCGATATGCTCGTTTGGGGCTACGGTTTCGAGTGAGGTCTAGCCGGTGGTATTCGTTCTCCTCGCGCAGGTGGCTGTATCGAGAAGAGCAAAACCGATGGCGATTTTTCATTGGAGCTGTTAGAACCTCGCTGGGTTTCTCTTGACGTGCGCAGCTTCGCCAAGCTGAGAGAGAGAGCGAGCAAGAGGTGAGGAGAGAAAGCAAAGTATAAAAGTGGCATCGCGCAGCATGGCGACGCGGCAGAATGGGTGGAGCCTAGCGCGGAAGGAGTGGCGCGGCTGGGACACAGACGGTGCAACATCATTGTTTTCCGATAAAAACCCGCGCGTTCGCTTCGGCGGATTTCAAGAAGCTACTAAGTACGCGGCACCGGAGCTCGCATCCATCAGAGCTAAGGCGCGGTGGTTGCTGCCGCGTGGCGTCGATGCAGCGTCTGGTACACTAGACTGACGCACATGGCGTCTCAACAAATCGCTTCTGTTGAGGCGGGCGCATCAAATGACGTGCCGTCCCAACCGAAATTCTTCACCGAGGAAGACGGCATGGATTTTTCTGAAGCCTTAGCTTCCCCCAGCTCCGCTGGTCTCTGGCTTTTGCGAGAGCAGAGCCGCGCGTAATTTTTTTCAATTGTGGTTCTGACGGTGGCAGGGCCGGCTCTGGGTCTCACTCACCATTCGCCCTAAGTAGCAGGAACCGGTAGATGCGAACGAATCGTCGTTGAAGTCGATTTGCACGGCGCGGCGGGTGATTGACGTTTGTTACACGCAAGTTGCAGGGTGACTGGTTTAGGGTCGCGCAATATCGTAAATATATGAGTGGGCGGTCGATGAACTATAAGCTCGGACTTGTCATCTGCTATACGTGATCGGGTGGCTCATCAACTTGTCGTCGTTGAGGGTCAGCTGACTCTGTAAGCGCGCCTCGGTATGAAGCATGATGCACTGCGCTGGCGCTCGAGCGTTTGCTCTGACCCTCTAGCGCTCACAAGGAGCACCATATAAATGTACTTCCTGCTGTCCTCGCTAAAAACTGGCTCCGGCCGGTACAGATCCCAACACAGCGCGGAAATTGAGATTGAAATGAACCTGGCTCATGGCGTGGCTGTTCTTCTCATGGTATTGGAGAGCCTCGGTGAATTCAGGTTCGCATTCGCCGTCGTCGCTCACGAGCTCTTTGATTTTGGCATTGATTTAAGCGAGAAAAGGGTCCTTGTCAACGAGTTTGGCTAAGAAACCACTTCCAGTTCAGTAGGCGCCGGTTAGGCTACCTGCAAAGCTTCGGTTGTGACGGCGATAGCTGAGGTAGCAGTGCTACAAATGTCGCTGTTTGACGGCGTGGTCGGTCCACTATAGGTTGTGCTGACAGCAGTCTCCATCCCGGTTTTCACAGCACGATGTGGTACAGCCCGAAAGAACTGTGCGTTCTTCCACTACGGTTTCTCGGTGCGGCCGGCTTACTGGAGCCCCGTTTCTCCTGACACATACGCACCGTCATGGTGAGCTTGCTTCTTTTCTGTTCTCCACAAACATATCCTGCGCATTAATAACGCGTTGTGCCAATCACGATGTAGTCGACTGTAGTTCAGGAAATTAGGAATTGAGCGCGAGCGCAATTAACTTATTTTTACTCATTCCTGATTATTGATATTGACCTCTGCGGCATTGTACGTACGATGTAGCGTCGTCCTAATCAGGAAACGTTCACACAATAAACCCGCCTATAGTTGAGTTACAGAAACAGTGAGGCTGTAGAACTTTGGTTGTATCGTACTGTAAGTTAACGCTCTCTACATACATGGCTTTTGGGTGCACACAGGACTTGTTTGATGCATGAAATTCCTCTTAAATTTACGTGGAAGCGCCTTACGCATTTGCATCTCTATTATGACGCATGACGCCTTCTAACAAGCGTCTGCATCTGCGTGTCTCTGGTATCGGTGCCAGCTGAGCAGTGTAAAAGCTGTTGCCCGACATTACCTAATCAACACCGCACCTTCAGTATAAATGTTTGTTATTTCTCTTATGAATGTTGCCGGTTGCGATGTTCAAGCCGTGCTTGCATGTGAAGTGGCCGCCTACTGCAAATAAATACGCGGCATCACTTTCGGCGACGCGATAACGTTCGCGAGACTTCGTGTCCAGATGCGCCAGAGTCAAAACAGCAGCCCAGCTTCTTCTTGCAGTTTAGTTCATGCATCCTTAACGTGCTGCTTAGTTTGATTATTTGGCTACAACAAACACGCAGAAAAAAGCTGTTCGATAAGCTAGGGAGCAAGCATAATATTTTTCTGTTTCCATCTGTAGGCTGGAAAATATTGCTTTGCAAAGTAAAAAGCCAGACGAAATGGTTTTTAATTAGGATGATGATACGTTTGCGATACCCTAAGAAAACGCGTACCGAAGCAAGATGATATAATGAAACATATATGTAGTTTGTGCGTAACTATTGATAAGTTAGTATTGCTCGTATTTATTGTTCAAGCTTGTTTGCACGTAGTGTAAAATTGCATCTTTTTATTATTCTATCACATAAAAAAATAACTGACTACAGATACCCTTGTCTGCCGTTTTCAGGCTCATCGATGGAAGACGATAATTATGAGCATGAAAAATTGAAATGAGTAAGTACGTAAATAAATGTTTCACTCATTGCCTTTTAAACATTCATTTCTGGGTGAATGTTAGAAATGCGCGATAGAAAGAAATTGAGCAGCACTGATGTCAAGCTTGCTTATAAAACAATTTCTGCTCTGGCGCCACCTTCCAAAGTCGGCCTTAAAGCTTGTACCAAAATACATTCGTGCTCTAGCTAACAGTTCCCCAAAAGTATGATTCAGGCCACTCGGGATATTCTCAGCTGCACCGCCAATCCATTTTAAACAGATCTACACTTTGGATAGCTGGAAAGTTGCGCTAGGCAAGGGATTTCTTATAAGCAGCTATGACTACTGCTGCTCGGCCTTAAATTCGCAAATGTAACAGGTGCCCTGCAGCCGATAATGAAAGAAGGTTATCAGTGAAGATTTCATTAGCCATATGGACATCGCTATTTGGTCGCATTAGGAACGTCCGTCTCTTCAGGTAACCCACCTGAAAAGTCCGATTAACGCTATGACTTCCGTGAAATAAAAAAAGAATTGTTAGAACTAAAAGAAAACAAAGTTAATAATGCTACGTAGTGGCGAGATTAATAAGAGAAGTTGTGTCCCTTTCGTAGCACTGAGATCAAGGTCTTATATAGCAGTGGTGTCCAAAATTAAAGAGCGTTAGACTAGATGGCGGGGGCTAGCTGTCAAGCGCTTTGTCATCATCGACAGTACTGGTACTCGGCAACGGAGGTAAGGAGCGTCTATAACAAAACCTTGTCACCCACACACTTACATGATTTGACGTGTTCAAGCTCACATAAATTTAAATGTTGTTTTTCAGCTCTTGTTTTTGCTAAATCGCCACGAATGCGGGCACATGCAAGCTTCGGCTGTTGGGCCAGCACCTTTTTTTGCGCGGTGTGTACGTAAAATTTGGAATAAATGATGAAAATGAAGGAGAAAGCTCGCCGTTTTCACGTCACTGCGCCCTCCCTTGCCTTAAACGGTAGGTATGATTATCTTTTGGCGCCCTGTTTCGAAAAGTACATAACTGTTAAGACTACATATGTATTGCTCATATTTGTGCTATTTTTTCAATAATCGTACTCTGTACTGAGCTGTGACGGGGTAAATATAGTTATTGTGCGAGGAAAAGATTTCCATTAGGCAATAATTTGCCTGGTATCTTGAGTAAATATAAGCGCTCACCCCGTACAATGCTCCCCCCCCCTACTTTCCTGCTCTCCGTACCCGTTCAATTTCTCAAGTTTTGTTTTCATTCTTTCAATGTCTAGGTATACAGCCCCTTCGTAACTCCCTCGGGCCTTGGAGGTATGCTGACGAACCATTCAATCAATAAGTTCGCCACCCGACACGAGAAGGCAAGCGATATTAGTTGACTAAGTACTAAAAAATGTTTGCAAACTCCACAAACATATATCAGGTATTTACATTGACAAAGACAAAATAAAAAGAAATAAATGAATGAAACTGTCGCAGCCAGCCACGATATTTACGCTATTGTTATCGTTTAACGTCGCAACCTCAGAAAGCAATTTTCTTATCGCTATTGAACGGCTGCTGACAGGCGTGTCGAAGTTATTTGGGTCACAGCCACACGTGACCTACATTTCAAAGGCAATCATGGAGTCAGCCGCTTGTAAGCAAATCCTGCCTCGCCCTTTTGTCAGGGTCGCATTAAAATGCAAAACGCATCCTCGTTGGGCTCAAGGCCTTCGTCTTTTTAAAGCAACAGTGATTTAATTTACACTTACGCAGTTTGCAAACGATGTGAGTTATTTTGTCCCCAACCGGAATAGCGGCATTTTTATCGCGCGGGCGTCTTGTTAGAAGCAGTATGGTTTACATGGCGCTTTGTTGCGAACATTGTTCCATATAAACAAATGACTTTCGAATGGACGAGGAAGTTTGAAATTTTACTTCGAGTTTATGGACGTACTCAAGTGCTTTACGCTTCCGTAGTCAGTCCCTTGCAATTGCGTTCACAACACATTCTTAGTCATGCAGGAGGGAGGGTGACAAGACGAATTCGCTATAACGAGCGTATTGTATGTAATCGGCGTATTCGGCTTCCCGAAAACAAGCAAAAACGACTATAGTGGCGTGTCGTAAGCAAGTTGTCATTTCATTCATACAACGCAGTATAAACTTGTCGCGTACAAAAACCGCACTTTATATGTCGTACTTTGACCCACATTTTTGAAGATATTTTAATCAAATCGTCCAAAGATGGTCAAAACGTAATACAGTATTTCGCCAAATAAATACATTGCCGACTCATGGGCTGTACATCCTTTTCCAAGCCAAACATTCAAATCCCGATCCCCATACCAGCCCAGGCAGCATGGCAATTTCTGCAGGCGGATTTGTTTACGATGGCTTGCTTGTGCGCCTTATTGTCACTTTATGAATTATGACATATCTAGCGACAATAAGCCAAATAAATTGGAAAAATCAACTGATGAGAAAATTTGACGAGTGACTCATTAAAAGCGAGAAATACGTTTATGGTTTTGATATATGGAACCTGCTACGGCTTGCTACATTGTAAGGGGGATGGACAATGTGCTATATTGAAATACTTATTGCTTGAAAATACAGAATAAAGGACTAGAACGAAAAGGACAGACGAAGACGGTACTGTCTTCCTTAAAGGGAAGCGCGTATATGTGAATATGTAAGCGCCCACAAGTATTTATGCATTTGTAATCTTGCTATAGGGATCGCTTTCTCATTAGGTTGTCTAATAACGTGCGATTATTCACCAAAAAAGGTGACAGCGGGAGTGCTGAGCTTAAAACTGAAACGTTGCAGTGCAGGTCATTTCGCTCCTCATTGCGAGCAAAGCTTGAAGAGTTACTAGCGAGTAGCATACGCAATGTACACGGAAAATTTGTCCGGTCGATCTCTTGCATTGTCTAGCGAAGTGGCTTTCCCGTAATTCACAATGCAGTGCTGTCTCTCGAATTAAAACAAATTTTCTAGTAGCTGAGAAAAAATCACAGCGCATGTTAACAACAACCGGGGGTCTTTTGGTTTACGGTTGATAGCATTACAAATGCACAGCTGGCTCATGCAATAATGCTAACTGCTACAATCACGTAATCAAGAATCGGCGATAGCGTTCTAACTGAGGCGCAGGAGCTTGCTTCCTATGTGAAGTAGAAATGCAAGCAGTTTCCTGTTCTCTAAATATCCAGCAATCAGACGTGGGGATTGCCGCACAAACATGCGCATGCTACTTCTAGACTGAAGCTTGCGATCGCCTAATCTATACTTCTGTTTAAATGGCTGCAACTCCCTACAACAGGAGACATTGCAATCGCAACGATCAAATATTGCCTGTTGCAGAAACTTTGTTAACAGCATTACAATAGTCTGCTGTTTGTTTTAAGCAACTGTTGCTTTCGTTTGTCGGAGATTCTGGGATGCATCAAGGCCACTACGGCTACCGACACTGAGGATGAGATTTGTCTTGAGCAACAGAACACCAAAGCATGGGCCCAATTGAAGTTAGCTCATGTGATGTGCAGCTTGGTCCCTAGTTTTCGTACAGCACCACGATAGCGATCTTTCCTTGTTGAAGTTGAATAGTTTAATATGACTGTCCTAGATCTCGTATGTGTTTGCTCGATATCAGATAAGCCCCTCCGTATCACTTGATTGTAATATGCTCCCCCCCCCCCCAAAAAAAAAAAATAGTGCTCGAAAGTGTAAATTCAATGCACTGCATGCGGGGTACTTCAGCAGAAATGCTGTTCATCGTACTGCGCAAAAGTAGGCGACTACGGCGAACAGACCGTATAGTGCTGGCTGGGCTGGGCTCTTGACTGCGATTTGATTGCGGCTAAATTCCTTTTAGTTTGAGGCCCATTTCTTACGCACTAACTCCTCAATCTGCCGTAAAATTCTTCACGCATCACAGAGCTTTTGTGATATTGTGCTGGTTAATGCGACACCATATCTTCAGTTATTTGTTTTCACGTCAAGAGAAAAGAAATACTAGGGATCTTAACCAGTTGCACCTAGTTCGCTACGCAACGTGCAACCACAGAAACAATTTATATCGGGACTTTGTCCGCCGGTATTATACATAGCTGACCTCGATACATAATATACATACGTGCTCTTTCCATGACAATATGGCTAACGAATGTACCAAAATAAAAGAATGATATCTGTCCTCTTACAGTTATGTTACCATGGCAACTGCCGCCATGAAAGCGCTGAGCTTGCAATAACTAGATGTATAGCTTACGATTATGTGCGCCCTTTGTCCTGCCATGGGCTCTTAGGATTTAATTTGTTTTATGATTTCCTGCTGCTATTCCAAGCAGACAGATTAAGGGTCATCGCTCTGTACATTGTTCTGCGGTTGCCTCATTTCGCCATCGGAGCCTGCAGAGGGGTTTAGGCACTGTCCGCTCTCGTATGATGAATGGTGCCCCTATGACGTCACAGAGCTCCCGCAGACCTTTCTCGATTTAGATGCGACGAAGCACGAGCTTGTCCAATCTTTCAGCCTACGGCAAAGCTTCCCTGTCTGCATAATAGGAAACAGACAGTCAAACATCGAATGTGCACCATGCTGTATCTCAATATTAGACGTCGCCTTGAATAGAAATCATGACGTAAAGATAGGCCTTACGACATTGAACAATGCGCCTATTTCACCGTTATTTGGACAGTTTACTGCAGGGATTCACGGAAGCTTAGTAGGCTGGCTGCACGAGGTAAGTTGGTCCACGCAAGTGTTCAGACCCACGATGAACCGCTTACCCGCAATCTTCGAAGGAAGACATCTATATTCACTCATAATAGCTGGGCCTCGTTTTCTATGTGTGCTTTTGAGAGATGGTGCCACATGTTTTTTTTTTTCTTTTTGTAGGTCATCACGCGAAGAGCACTATTCATTGTTTACTGAGCCTGAATGGCCTTCCCTGGCAATGAAGAGGTGAGAAAGGCAGCACTAAAATTATCTCCTGATGTTGCCAATTTTGCGCTACAACTAGGTCCGTCGTGTTAAGAGAAGTGGAGTCGTAGTCGGCAGAATACGACAAGCTTATGAACTAAATGACAGAATATCGGATAATACTGACCATGTCTAGTGTAATACTGGGAACTCTTTTGATGCTGCAACAGCAATGTCTCACGCGCCAAGAAAGCACCTTACAAAAATGTTTACTAACGGTAATGTGAAAATATTATTAATTAACAATAATATTAACAATTGAATGCTGTTACTAGAGTCTACCAAGAGTTAATTCAAACTCTCCCAACTGTGTTCATACTTTTGTCGCCCTTTAAGAGTTTCCTGAGAGTTAGCGACTTCCATGAGGCTCGAGTTAGACCGCAAGTCCTTTCTCCCATGCGATGCATGCGATGCATGGGGGATGCATGCGATGCATGCTCAAGTACGTGAGGATTGTATCAAACATCTCCTCTACATCTGTTTCCACTGTGACATCCAGCACCTTCTACGCTGCACCAGGCTCGATCACTTGGATTCAACATCATTCATGCTGACAAAAGTGCCTGGACCTTCACCACGTGCATAGCAAACCAACAAAATTAAATGCGCATTACTGTTCTTCCAGAAGACAATGACCCGCAGTGAACGACTGTAGTTTCGAAGTGCATCTCTGAAGGAAGCAAAATCCTCAGGGTTTTCTCTCCTTCATTTATATTGTTCCCCTTTCTCTTGTGTGGGGCGCAACACCAGGTGTGCGTCTGCTTCAGGTGTCTGCCATTCCTTGATTTTTCATTCCCTCTTTGTCCCTGTTCTATAAAATGCAATGCACACAGAAAATGTGATGTACCATTCGAGTCTCTTATATGTCTACCTAGTTTCTCCTTCCATATGTGTAGGGTGGCCAGCCAGGCACGGCCTTAGTTAACCTCTCTTCCATTCCTACTTCGTTTATCTCTGTCGCTTCGCCCTTTCAAGAAATTATTTCAAAAATTCATTAGTGGTTTTGTTTACGCTTTTCTGTTGTGTCGATTTATAACGTAATTTCTGATGTCCACTCTTGCTCTAAAGCTTTGTAAGTAAATATTATTCTGTCTCGCATGCGCTATACCTCATAATCTCAATCAGTCGTTGCCGAAAGGAGTAGCAGCATATAACATGAAGAGTAAAAAAAAAAGACAAGAGGAAAGAACAGAAAAAGAAATCAGTAGGCTTTGAGTTTTCTTTCAGCTATACATCGACTCAATCGGACAGCAGCATAATCACACCGGGAAGCATCATAATATATGTGTTGTGCACTTGGTCCTGAAATAGGACTACTCAATTACAACAGGACAATAAGAGTATTCAGTTTCTGGATTGAATTAGTTTCCACGGAAGCTTCGGCATTGGTTGAACTATTTGCCTCAATTATGATGAAACCGTTACATCTAACGGGGATAGGGAGTGTTGTCACAGACGTCACTGAAGCGTAAAAAAAAGTTTAGCTATGAGAAGCTGACACATGTAAAGTGCAATATCGAGTCATAAAATGTTTATAAAAGTAATTTGATGCGTCTGATTATTGATGAACGATAGAGGGAAGTTTATATCCTAGCTCATTCTGCCTGAAAAAAGGCCAATCAAAAGCAATAGCAAGAGCATGACACTTGCGGTGACGTGACTCAAAAGTTGCCGATTTCTCTGCAACAGAATGGAGGTGCCATCTTTCACCCGGAGGCTTGTTTCGCCATTCTGTGCCGTGGTGGTAATAGATGACATCACCATTCTATTTAACTGACAATGTGACCTTAAATGTGACCATCAGCTAAATTGTTGAAGGAGTCTTACGAAATAGCACGAGAACATTGCTGAATTAAGTGAATTGAAGCGTACGAAAAACCCATGACCATTCACTTCCCGTGAAGGGGCCACACAGTTCGGGACTAGCGAGCCTTTCGACCGAACAGGACAGTGCTGGGCATGTGGTGACGTAATTCCTATATCCGTGCAAGGGAAGCCTGCGGGAGACATCGACAAAAACCGCTTGTGCGGTGCAACATCCTTTACTTTGTGGTGCCATTACGTCATCTTTGTCCGGGATAGTATTGTTTGCCGTTCTTTCCTCGAAAATGATGCACAGACAGCAGCCTCGTCAGAGTCTTCTCACGATGTTAACACCACACAAGTTGCGAAACGCGAGTGTGGCGTGATAGCGCCTTGCTAAAGATGAAATTTTAGCTCGTGGGCTGCATTATAAATACAAGGGAAAGGAGAAAGCGTCTCGCTCTGTATCCACGTCTTGTGGCGCAACAGTCCGTCGACGAAAAGAGAAAAAAAGGTAATATATTGACTGTAAGAAGCAGACACTTTATTTTAGTCATCAGTATTTTTTTTACAAAATTTGTCAAAACTAGCAAAAGTTATGAAAAATGAAGTCAGAAGTTTACAACTCTATAGTCAAGCAACAGAATGCGATCACAATTCTGCAAACTGCGCCTGTTAAGACAATCAAAGCGTACGGTATCTATGAATCATGCAGCGCATTGAAGTGTGTAACTAATTTTATTAAGGCTTTCTATATTTTGGAAATACTAGAGCAATTTCACATTTGCTATAGAGTAGATATGAAATGTTTCTATTCAGATGCTCTAAGAAATGCACTTTATGGAGCTCGCATAACTGTTTTTAGCGCTGACTCATGGGTATGTTAATTTCGTGATCTAGCTTCTTGAAATATACTAGTTGATAGAAATTTAGAAAAAAAAATCTAATCCTGAAATCATAATTTCTCTTCCTACAGTTAGTAGCACGCAGCTTTGCCGTGTAAATTGTGCACACCTTTATTCTAAGTTGCTCAGCAGTTTTCTATAGGCATCGTTTTTGCTTGTCACATGTACGTGTACGTGGAAATATTTTCTGATCCCGAAGTGAAGCTTACATCTAAGCTTCCACTCTGCACTGAGCTACACGAGCATGACTACGATTCTGAAAATGGTAGAAGGCGAAGTTTTCTTTTTTTTTACACGTGCTCTAATGATGAAGCTGAAATTGAGGAGTTTGGCTTACGACGATGACCCGACAAAACACAGAAGACGGTGTAGCGGGACGAAAGTAAGCACGGATCTAAAAAAACAACTCATTTTCGAGCTTCCGAGAGAATGGTGCACTTATTTTTCGAGTACCCTCGTTTCAACTAGCAATGGCCACTGCTCTCTTTCACAGTATTCCAGCTGGTCAAGCACCCATTCGTAGAAAGCAATATTCTAGGTCACTTGCTTACGAGGATCTGAGCGTGAGTAGCCATAAGAAAGTGCTGCTGCGTTACCTAAGAAAAACCCGAATGTGAGATAAATTGTGACTGTGTATTGGCGATGAGTTTTATGTCTCCGTGAGACACTGAAATTGTGCATAAGTGCTACCTTCACGGGCTTGGTAATACCGGTTACACAGAGTTTTATATCTTAACTTGTCACTTTCTGTTTCTTGTCGTCTTTCGTAAGCATTTTCCTCTTCTCCCGTACAGGGTAACCAACCGGCGATATTCTCAGGTTAACCTGCATGTCTTCCCTTTTGCTTTTATCTATCTCCTTTTCTTTGAAGCCTTAAACAGATGTCGCAAGTGAGAGTAAAAACTCGCCGCTGGAGCTCGACTTACCACAGCACACGTGTTGAGCCGCCATGTTTGTCACCAGGAGACTACTTAGTACTGAACCCTGTGAGCAAAAAATAGCCACGAAACCCAGCGTCCACTTGCTCTTGAACTTTACAATGGATCACCCTTCAGATCCAACAACACATGTGGAGAAGTTCGTTTTGTGCTCCTCTACAGGTCATTGTAAAGTGCCTGTCGTTCATTGTATGGTCGTGTCCTGCACATAAACAACAATGGGGCCTTTCTTGCCCTATGACTGTCGGTCTACGGACACACCCATTCGACTCGTCTATGTTTGTGCCATGTGCGTATGTGTGTGCTTCTAAAGAACCAGAACGGGCCAGGGCCTTGGAGTAATGCGAACTGCAGGAACTAACACAAATACAAGAGTTGAACAGGGGACGTCGCACGTGTCTATTTTACGCTCTTGCTGATCGTTTATTACTTTCATTCTTTCGTCACGAACACCGCGTACTTGGTTGGGAAACGAACAGTTTGCAGAGCTTGGTGTTTCAAATGTCTTCTTTCGTTTCGAAGATGATAGACACGTGCGCAGCGCATCGATTCCCCCCGTGTGAGTGAACCTTGAAAAGCCCTCTCACTGATACAAAAATGCCGAAGGCGCCCATTGCAAACAATGAAGTACGCTTAGTTGAGTGCAGTGGAGCTTTGACCAAAGCAGCTTGTCCTGAGCAACCGTTGACACCACTGAGAGCAGTGTTCTTCGGTTAGTCGCTTTCTTCAGTTTACTTAGAGGTTCACTAAAGGCAGATACTTATTCGAAATGAAATGTTTAAATACAAGGATTGTGTGGTGCAAAAAGGAGACTCAGATTATGAGAAAATTGAATCTGAAGGGTCTGAAGCCCCTTTATCGCATTTCATATCTACCGCCACACAATCTACAAGCGGTGATGTTGCATACGCCATCACTGCCCTTTGCTGCCGTCGGTGAATAGAATGGCTCCCGACAGGCGGCAGTGCAGTTTTTTGCACATGAAGCAAACGTGCAGCCATGGAGGAACTGAGTCAAGAGAGAGCGGTGGATTAGTCGCTGCAGCTTCTATTGGTCAAGTGGCGTGTACCGTTTCCATGACATCACATGCAAGTGTAATTATGTGCTACTTGCAGTTTGTGCAAATTTCGCGAGCAAACAAACCAGCCCAGCACTACGCTACCACGAAACTACTGAAACGCGAAAGTGTGGGTGGCACTAAGTCAAGCGAAAATGAAACCTTTCGACCTCCCACGTTGTTCTCAAGGGTAATGTCCATGCGTTCATATTTTTTTTTCTCTAGAATTGAAATAGAACAGGGCACGTATCATTGTATTGAATTACATATAAAAATGCTATTTTATAACGAATGGTTGAGCACTGATGACAGAACTTTGATCGCGAGTGACTTTGTCATCGGGCAAGTACTTGAATGCCCCGGGAGAGTCTCTAATTGCTTCCTGTATTTAACGCAATTTCTCAATTACTAAGGCTCTGTTCGCGATGACATTGATGCTTTAGAGATTATGGAGCACTTATCTATCACTTTAGCTTCACATAATATTTGCCTTTATCGCCCCTTTAGTACAATCGCTTTAGCTTCCTTACAATAAGGGAGAGTCGAAATTTACAAAAAGTATGCCAAGTTGACTAAATCGTGCACCACTCAAACCTTAGGCGCAGAGGAGCCGGATAATTCACTAACAGTTCAACACATTAGGATATGATTATCAAACTCGCGCGATAGAAGCATCACAACACCGGTCGCCGCCTCTTTGGATGTTTCTTTAGAAATTGTCTCGAAAGGACGTTCTAATCCGGTTCATTCTATGCTTATACTGAATAGAGCAGCAGTATAGTGTTCGAAACCATTGAAAATTTTATGTGACTCACTGCACTGAGCTTTGGTACGTCTATGAGCACACTTTAGAGGAACTGAGGCTACGTATATATATAAACATTCCGAAGCTGTAAATCAGGAGACCATCAGAAGCCAAGGTATAGGTGAGTCAGGTTTTGAATATCAGACTTTGAATACTTATTAATTAGCGATTCTAGAGCCCATTGCAAGAGAGAACTCGTATTTCCAGTGCCATGAAATATTACTGCGCCAGTGTGAGTTGAAACATAAGTGGCTGTTAGATACCGACTATAGGCGGGAACGTGCTGTAGTCTATAATTCAGCATTAATGCCAGAGCGACTGATACTCTTCAAGGCAAATAACACTCTCCGTTTTATATCTGTCCCTGCTGCACACACACAGAAATATGTACTCGACAAATGTTTGTAGGTATCTGTTGTTTAAAGTACATGACCTGGGAACCCTGGCATTCGGCCAAAGTCTTACTTTAACAGTTCGCGGAACCATTAGGCTTTTAGCACATTTCGTGATAACTTACCGTTTACACATTTCTACCTGGCACGAATTCTAGCATCGCTATGCAAGTGTTTGTAAAGAGAAATCATATGTTAATGGCCTGGACCACGAGAAAAAATTTTGGTTTGCCAAGACAGTGACATATGCACCATTTTTTAGCATCCACGTTTCTCGCAATTGAAACATCTGGGCTTTAACACAAAACAAGGAATTCCTTTTTCTCTCGATAACATGTACAAATGCAATCATAATTCCAGAATGTCGGAAAATTAGGACTATCATACAAATCTATTTAGATACCTCGAGGAAGAGAGGCGGGCACAGCTAGAATTATGACCAGTTACACGTGTGTCGGAAACACTAAATATTCTACCCATAATTCCACATCTCCAAGTGGAGCTACATCGAACGCTGTGCTACTTGAGCGGATGTATTACTCTGCCGGCGTTTCTTTCCGAAGACAACGGCCCCGTGTTTCTTCTGAAAGGGATATCCTTCAAGGTATTGTGGATGCTTATGGTTCGGGAGTGTCACGAGCAGAATTTGTTGGCCTCCTAAGAAGCCCTATAACTGAAGGCACTCTTTTCGGTTACTTTCAGGAAATGTTGCCTTAATTATTACCTGAACACGGTGATCCATGTACACACCATAACACCAGCACAAAAACTAAATAAAGAAGCAATCACCGCCCCTTGCAGTTCGTCAAGATGGTCTTACAGCCAAGCTGTGTGAGTCGCACCGAGTCTCATAGCATGCAAGTCAAACTTTCCAAGCTGTCGGTACTGTAAATCCCTTGTTGCACCAATATTTTACCTCATTTTCGATTTTGCGTGCTTGACGTTTTGGCTTTAGGAGCCCTTTTTTTGCGATTCTCCCAGTGTTCCCTTTTTTTTTTTTGCGCATGAGGTTTCCGCTTGTGCTTTGCCGTGCTTTTTTTTCCACGTGCAAGTTGTTCCACCCACTATTTCGCGGGCCAGTGAAGAGAGCAAGGTTTGCCGTGAAATAAAAATTATTTATTGTTTTTGTGTAATGTTGTATATGCTTGGTCTTGTGTTGTCTTTACTAGCGCTTTATCTTGAGTGGTCTCTTTTCTCTGCACTGCTCGGTGCACCTGCTCCGCTTGCAGTGCTTTCTCAGGAGACGTTTAATCTTGCATCGTTGGCCCTTGAGTTGACCGAAGATGACGGCGTTTACATTCACAATCACCGTAGTGTGATCACTGTGACATAGAGCCAACGGCATGCCTACTGGATGTAAATCACAAATATCCGGGTTGCACGTGCACGTGCTTCTTATAGTACTGGTGTGCTGATTCTGCTTCTGTACGCTGACGCCGTTCTAGAGCTTCTTGTTCACGGAGCCCGGGTTCTTCCTCCCGACACCGTCGATCGGTTTCCGCGTCTCGGGCGCGAACTTCGGGACAAGCCACGCGGCGCTGCATTTTAAACTCGACTTATCGAGTTCAGCCCTACGATAATAGCCCGTCCACGGGCCAACATTTGCTGACGCACGCGGTGGACAGCTTCCACAGGGGTGCGCACTACTCGTGGTCTACCAATAGTTGTGGTGCGGTTAGCAGCGTGAGCCCGGCATCGCTGCTTGCAAATCTTCTAAATTATATTGCTTCAGAATTAAATCTGTCTGTCATCTAAGTGAACGAACGGCTCGTACCCCGTAAACGCATCCTGCCCCTTACGACGACAGAATTGAGATTCTTCGCTGTAATGACGAGCGCCAAGGAAGCCAGCTGCAGAAGGTGACGACGACGTTGATGAACGCGGCAGCAGAGGCACGAGCGCGTTCGCGCGGTGGCGTCAAGGGGCGCCAACGAGCCAGCTGTGGAAGAAGTCGACGACGCTCGAGCCATTGCTGATGATGATAGGTTTAGCTAAGTCCGGAAACGACGGCACAGCGTCCGAATAATCAGCTTCGATGTAAAACAATTGCGTCTAAGATAAGAAGTGTATTTCCGCGAGTTTTGTAAATTATGGAGACTATTTTGCACATGTGGTGCTGAGCAATATAACGAGGTTACAACAATTCTGTAAGTCTCTTCCACAAAAAGTAAGCAGTTTCCACGCACTGTGGAAATAGATGTAAGCGAAGGTTTCCGAGCTGAATGCTTTGGAAAACATATTTAGCGCCAGCAAACAAGGACAGAAGGGAGACGACACCACAATGCGCTTCTGTCCCCCCTTCTCTCACCACCCTTCTGGTGCTGCATGCAATGCTGCATGCTTTCATTGACGATAATTAGCGGTGATGTTTACGGTTAAGCTTAATTTTTTCAACGTTTAGTCTAAGACGAGAGCGGTGAGTTGATGTTATACGTTACCTTGCGGGCACCAGTGCTGTTTGTCTTCGTAGTACACATAACACGCAGGGAGAGGCGTTTGCTTGAGGGGTTGTTGTGCGCCATATTTCATACGCTTGAGAGGATTGAGCATAGTCATTGCCTCACATGGCACATCTTATTGTGGCACAAGTATTAAACTTGAATTGGATTTTGGGGCTGTACATGCCAGAACCACAATGAGATCATGAGGAGCGCCGTAGTGGTGGACTCCGGATTAATTTTCACACCGTGATACTCTTTAACGTGTCCCAAAATCTAAGTGCGCAAACGTTTTCTATTTCGCCCCCGTCGAAATGTGGCTGCCGAGATCGGCATCAAATCCGCGACCTCGAGTAATGCCATAGCTGCAGAAATATTGCGGCGGGCACAGAAATGTTGGTTTGACGTTCGACCGCTTCCGTAGTGCCACCTCGACCCTGAGGTGCGCTTTGATTAAGGCGGCTTTGCTTCTGCACGCCCTGCGTAGTTTGTCCGCTTGACATACTTGCACGGTGTTTATTTTTCAGAAACAGCAGCAACGTAGTGTTCTGTACCTTGAACTTGAGCTTATCCGGTTTCCCCGTAACAGCCGTCGTATTCTAGGAGGGTCTGCTTGCCTTCTCACGTAAACCAACCCCCCCCCCCCTCCTTTGTATGGTAACTGCCTTTTCTCCTCCTCCTCCCTACAGTTCTATCTACGTTCCGCTGAGGGATCGCACGTTAGTAGAAAGGGAAGCGCAGCAGTTTCTGCAATGCTTCTGAGGGAAGTAACGGATAAGTACAGCTGTCAAGAGGCTAATGCGGCGACGGCGAAATAGCTCCAGAGGGCATTGTGCACATTCGACGTGGTGGCGTGAAAACGAGTTTCTAGCGTCGCCATTAACTCTAACTCTAACTCGCCCTGTCATGTATACACACGCTCTGAACCACCCCCTCTCCCTTCCGACGTGGTGTGCTTGACAGCAGCAGCAGCAGCAGTGGGAAAGTCGAAAGAAGAGGAAAAGAAAGCTTTGCTTTAAAATTAATTGAGAAAGTTTCCATCAGTAATATTGTCATATACCGCACGTTAGGCTTCTCGCAAAGGCAATTTCATGCGGCGAACTTGAGTACTGTGTTGCACAAAACGCTGATTGCTAAGCTTCATGTATACGCCTAAATCAGGACATGAGTCCTTTATACGTCGCAAATAAATTCTGTGGAGATCTGTTAGATGTAGTAACGTCCATCAATAAAAAATTTGTCATCCATCGGACATTGCACAATACTACAGCCGTTCCATCTACTTTGGTAGATTCGTGCTGTTGTCAGGTCAATCGCAATTTTCTCAATTATCACTCTTTATGTAGCGGCCTAAATCACGAGGAGCAATTTCTGTACTTGATTTATAATTACAACTGATCTTTATTAAACTGAATTCCACAGCTTAAACAAAAATGCTAGCTAGGCAAATTGAAAGAAGGGTAGCTGAAAAGACGTGCTTGGGTGCTCAGCTGGCAGTTGAAAGCTTTAACATAAGCAATACAAGGATGTGTTTCATGAGGATGAGCATTCTCTGGTTAACCCTCAATAACGGCCTTTCTATGAAAATGTAGCGATTATGTTTTCATAGTGCATGGAAAATCTTCATACTGCAAACTAACTTGAAACACCGTTCACTGAAATCTTAGACAATGGTACGTAAGGGTTAAGCACCTTAGCGTCCCATTCATTATTTTGCCACGAAGCCTTCCTTAGGCATCGCAGGGTTTCAGTATATATATTCTACCAATGTAGTATGCCGAACATTTGGGCAAGGTTACGTGGAAAATGTCGTCGTTCTCAAGGTGCTCAGTGTACGTTTCCCATGAAATGTACGGAGTTTCTTTTTCTTGCAGGCAGTTCGTGAGATAATCTTCTTTGCACGTAGTGGTCTTTAGTACAATTTCAATAGTCACACTGCCCAGAAAGAATCAGCAAATTATACGTAAGGAAATGTGTGGCTGTTCTTGCCATCGCAGACGCTACACTGCGGTGAATGCGCGAACTTCGGAAACACTACGCGAACATGTTTTATTTCTATCCCATGGGACGCAGTGACGCTGTATCGGTTATATTTTAGGGCTGCATTCAAAAACGATGTAATACAGGACCGAATAAGATAACTGGAGCATGATAGTGCTGCTACATATTAAGGGTTCCGGAAGCACAAATTGATGCGGTGCGACTGTAGACTTTCACTGATAACATCCTTCCGCGAGTGCAATATCTATTGAATAGTGAAGTGAAGGCACTGTGGCTCCTTTCGTGACTACTCTACCAGCGTACATCCTGTGTCAATAGGTTTCATTCATTGGAGAGGTTCTTTATACAATGCACCGAGGATTGGGTGCATTCTCATTGTGATGTTGCACCACTAGCAAAAGGAACTACGAAATCATGAAATAATGAAGTTTATTTAATGAACCGCTATGCACAATTTAATTACGACAGTGCACTCTCGTGCATTGTCGGTGAGTTCCGGTCAGTTACGATTAAAAAAAAATGTGCAACTGTTCCTGGAGGAGTAATCTGTTGTCAAAAACAAAGAAAAGAAACTGATGTATTATCTTGTACTTAGTAACATTAAGATCTTATTTATATTTACTTTGTACTCATGGTAATGTACTAGCCTTTCCCTATTTGCATCAATAGAGTCAAGAGCTAGAGAGCAAAAGAAGCTGGTACCCATTTATTTATTTTATTTTATTATGGCACTACAAATCACCTGAAGGCATTGCTGTAGGGGGGATGTTAGAATTAAAAAAGAGAGAATAATGGTTGCTAGGTGTGCACACCAAGAAACAAACCAAAAGCGTAGTTTCTGCAAGTCAAGATAAGCACTATGCGCTATGAAAAATATGCTGCCTTAGCAGACGCACATATTATTGGCCATTTGTGGAACGAACAGCCTGAGGCAGTTTGTTTCATTCTTTAATGCCGCGGAGAAAGAAAGGTGACTGAAATAGTTTTTTTCGGCAAAAAAAATTTCGCGTATTTTTTTTTTTGTTATGATCACGTCCTTGTGATACGTGTATAGGTGGTTTTAAGTTGATGATATAGGTGATTTTAGGTTTAGGGTGATTTTAGGTTTTAGGTTTTTTAGGTGATGCCACCAAGTGATGGCAGTTTTGAACGGTCAGTTTGATTTCAGAGTGAACGCCTAGATACGGTAGCGCGGAAATAAACCGTGTTGCAATTGAGCATGTTTTTCAGGGTGGTGTCTGTAGTGTAAATCTGAAGCGAGATAGTTACAAACCACACTGCAACATTTTGGACAGCTTCTAGCTGATTAGCAAGAGTTACAGACTCAGAATCCCATAATGCAGTAGCATATTCTAAGACAGGGCCTACATTAGAAAAATATAGAACCTCTTTGACTTCACGGGATGCTTTCCTGATGTTTCTCCTCAGAAAGTTAAGTACGCGGCAAAATTTTACGGTTACGTATTTTATACGGCTGTTCTGCGTGAGGTTCAGTCGGTATTTTGTTTCCTCAATAATGGATATATGTTGACCATTTAAAAAGTATTAGTTTCCTAGGTTTTCATGCTTTGTACAAAACCGGACATCATGATTTTTTGGAAATATTTAGTGTCATATGCCATTTGCGGCACCATGATGCTATTTGATCGAAATCTGCCTGTAAGGTAGTGCTGTCTACGTGATTGGTTATGTCCCTATAAAACACACAGTCATCGGCATATAATCTAATCTTGGATGTAATGTCAAAGACTATATTAGTACTCTTAAAACAGAAGTGGCTCCAGTAGCAAACCTTTTGGGACGCCTGGTGATAATAAGGCTGAGTCTAAATCTGTTCCTCTAATTACTAATTTTTGTTATCAGTGTGTCAGATATTCTTCTAGCCATTTAAGAATTCATTGTGGTAAGCTAAGGAAGGAATCAAAGGCCTTTTGAAAATCCAACTTGATGTAGTCTATTTGTTCGCCGTAGTGAATAGAAAAGAAGAAATCGTGGGGAAATTCACTCACTTGAGTCACACAGGGACGGCTGGCCCTAATGCCATGTTGATTCGAAGTAAGGAAATTGTTATACGCTAAGTGATGATAAGTGCTGGATTATATTACGTGTTCCGAAGTCTTGCAGCGCACAGTAGTTAGTGAAATGAGCCTCTAGGTGGAAAGCAAACTGTGAAGACCATTTTTATGAACTCGGACTACGTTAGTGGTTTTACAATCTGATGGTAGCTCTATCCATACCAGTGACATTTGAAATATGATGAGGAAATAAGTGCGCAAGCTTTTAACAAAACGCAAAAATACCATCTGGGCCAGTAACAGAACCTTTTTTTTAGTTCAGACAGTAGCTTAACTACTTCATCGTAAGATACATATATATCTGGCATATTCGGCAAGCTATAGCTAGCTGGGTCTTAAATAGGGTTATAGACGGGTGTACAGAAAATGCACCTAAAGTAATTGTTGAAGCATCGTGCTTTTTCTACTTTGTCAGATACGCAATTATTTCGAACAGGCAAGGAGGCAATGGTACATTCATCCTTGCCATTTGGTTTACCAAACTTCTACAACTACTTTGCTTAGTGCTTAAGTTTATCACTCAGAGTAGCATGAAAGGTATCCTTGGCTTTCTTTATTTCTAAATTTATTTCTATTCTTAGTTCTTCTACTTTATTGAGTTATTCGTCGTTCTTACTTCTATAACACCACCGAATTAGAAGAGATCTGCAGTTTGCAGACGTTTAATGTGTTTGGTGAAACACGGGTTGTTTCGCCTGTGTATGCCAGTAAAGAATTTAGATGAAACATTTTTCTCTATGAATGCATGTAGCGCGTTCCTGAAGAGCTGCCATAAGGCATCAACATTTTATAATGTGCTAGCGGTCTGGAATTCATCAAAGAATTCAAAACCTCGCATTATCGATTCGTAATTGCCTCTGTGGTAAAGATACGTTTTTCTAGGTGGAATACTCATCGTACAAGAATTCGTGCACGATATCTGCGCCAGACCAGCGTGATGATCTCATAACAGATTTCCCCATATTCTTGAGGTTAGATAAAATTACGCGCGGAAGCTGTATCACCGTGGCGTCGCGTTGGGAAATCAACGTACTGGTATAGGTTATTTGTGGTGATGGTATTGTTAAATTGAAGCATTAATGCAGAGTGGTCGATAGTACCGAAAGATTCTCAACCTGTCGCACATGAGGCATGTTGAGAAGCGCTCCAAGCAAAAAGTCACAGTGACCTCATTGCTTCATGCTCGAAGGCGATTGTAAGGGTTCAATGCTGCCATCACCTGGACTGCGATAAAACGAGCCGAATGCAATATGTTTACCATTGTGAAGCATAAGTTTGCACCAGACACCTTCATATTCATCGTTTCTTTTATCAATCCTAGCTCTTGCAAATGCCGTATCGACCAAGATGAAAGCAGCGCCTCCGTGACCACGTCGGCCCTTCTGACATGCTGCTTCAAATCCCGATGGAAACACTTCTGCGTTGTACACAGGTTCATCCAGCCAAGATTCAGTACCAATAACACTTGAGCATCCGACGACAAAATGAAACTTTCTAGAGCGGTGCCTTTATTTTTGATGCTGCAGCAGTTTGTCAGCGTAACGTTTAGTTCTGTGAGACTACCTGCCCGCTTGGACTTAGATCGGCAGCCATTAATACTGCTGCCCCGGCGGCTTCATTTTTGCAATCGTATAGATACCGCTACGACTGAACAGCACTGTCAGATACTGCATCGTAAACGTAACAGCAGCCATAACGCAAAAGTTGATCAAATTGTATCATGAAGGAAGAACTTTCTCGCTTAGCAAATTCAAAAAGCTTTTTGCAAGCCTGACGAATTCGCAACAAAAAATCTTCTACAGCCTAGTCGGTGGATTTCACTTTACTCTCTGAAGCAAGAATGGATTCTTTCTGTTTAAAGCGGCAGAAATTAAGAACTACGGGAGCGTTCTTATTAACCTGAACACGACCAATCCTATGGGCTCTTTCAATTTCTGTTTTTTTACTACGTCGTGACAAATTGTCAGAATTGTCTGCCGCCACCTTCAATGTTGAAATGGTCAGCGACATTTCTGAGATGGAGTCACCATGACATGAATCTCGAGAAAGACCAGCATTATCAGCGATTGGCAAGGATTGCTCAAACTTTGTTATTCCTTCACGAAATGTTTCAAGTTTTGCGTAATGCAATAATACCTGACAGTAACTCGGACTGTCGTTGCTCGATGCGCTGGACCGCTTCGAGTTGGGCTGACAAATTGCAGGGGTCCATCTGACAGCTAAAATTGGCTTTCCTAGGGACAAGGTTGACTTCAAGATTGCCCTATAATACTGATAGCGCACTGAAGCAAACCGTACGAAAGAAAAAATTAAACTGCCAGTGAGCACATTTCTCAAAAGTGGACCAGTGGCAATGGGGCGCGGCACAATATACAGAAAACGATCCTGACACCGAAAGCACCAGGAATCATCCAAGTGACTAACCTGGGTTACAAACAGTCGTCAGCGCATACTCCACTCGGTGTCGGCCACAAATGCAACTGCTGGCGGTGGGCGTTTAAATACGCTCATTAGCGATGTAACGGATTGCCAGATCGACAAAACACTCGACATCTGGTCTAAGCTCAGCGCAAGATCGTGCCGAGCTATGTGAGCTCCATCGCCGTCGCTGTGATAGCACCGCATGTGACGTGCAGGCGTGGCACCTTGATTGAATTTCTCGACGAAGGTTATTGCCAAGCAAGAAGGTTATCCAGGAAGCAAGCAGCATCTGGGTTAAAAACAGTCGTAAGTCCATGCTCCGCTCGTTGTCAGCCCCACATGAAACTGATTTTGCTATCTTAAAACTGAAATTTCTGACATGACACTGCAGTATATTCGCTACGAGTACCAGTGAAATCACGTTCAAAAGTGTGGAGCTAGATAACAATGAAGCTAAGGTGCAACTGGATTTGAAATACTACTGGGGCCCAATAACGGAAAACTATTCCAATCTGTCTTTATTCTAATCTTCTGACGTCAAATTTACGTAGCCACCGATGCAAGCGTCGGCCGGTAACCCGCAGCGTTGTTTCTAAAGCCCAATCGAAAGCGCTTCTGCTTTGCAGGATGTCAATTTCTTTAGCTTTCAAAGTGAATTGCATTGCCTACATTGAGCAATTTTTCCTAAGTAATTGGCTGAGAAGAGGCGAGCAGCCCACTCAAGTGGAGAGAGTTTCTGTAAGGCCGAGCCAGCGCAGTGAAAGCTGATAGCCGGATGAGCAGGGTGGTGCCAGCATTTGCGATTGGTACGGTTCCAGTTACTTAGATTGCAGTGGCTGGTCGAAAATGGCGGCGGCGTGCAACAGGAAGGTGAAAAATGCCGTTAGAATGGATCCACAGCAAAGTATAGTTGACAGAGCGATGTCGTATACGTGCTGGAAAGTTTCTGCGACGTTATACTGCCACGTAAAATCTTATACGTAAATAAATCCATACCCCTGGCAGTTCCGAGTAGCCAGTGCGACCGCGATCGACGGGTAGTCATCATCTATTCCTTTCGAAACGGGGATGTCTCGGGTTATTCAGAAAAAACTTAGTTTTGTTCGGCATATTATTGCTTCTTTAGCGTGTACAAGTCAGAGTGACGTGGGGAAGCTTTCGTGGCTTGATGACATCGCGTGACAGACAGGTAAAGTGGACGTAGCCCGAAAACGCTTGACCAATAGCAATTGCTGTAACGATGCCTTTTCCGCTAATGGTGGAAAAGGCGTCGAATAATTACTGACTTTTCTTTCGTTCAGTTTAAGTGGATGGCGTGTTAGATGGCGTGTTCGCGGATTAGATGGCGTGTTCGCGGATTTGGAGACGTCGTGTGACACAAAGGCGCAGTGGGTGGTGAGCCAAAGAAAATTTTATGACCAATCGCGGAGGGCTGATTGCAAAACTAGAATAGAAAAGTTCGGAATAGCTTTAAGGCATAGGGCCCCTGGTATTGTTACTGTTTCACGTCCAATAAGAAGAGCGAACTGAATACGAAGGCGATGGAAGGTGTAGACACAATTGCGTTCTTCGTTTGGAGGTTGTGCGCGAGGACCCTGACGAAGACGTACGGCTCCTGGATCTCGAGCTGTCCGCTTAACTGGCCAGCAGTGCAGTTATGATTGTAAATATACATTGTGAATAGTTTTCAGTGTTTCATTCCTCGTTCGCATCACAATATGTACTTCGAATGCATTAGATCTCATTGTTCCTTCAAAAATTTCCAGTTGACAGTCAACACTTGTGTTGTGCCTATACCGTCCTTCCTATTCGCCTTCAGTAGGCTGTTGTTGTTAGCCATGAACCAATACCAACTCGCCCAGTTTTCTATTTTTCCCAGTGTCACTATTTGTTCTGCAAAAATGGGTTTTGCTAAACAATCATTCATCTGTCAGTTCGTAACAGCAACGACATGAATAATAAATGATATTTCCAGGGAAGGATAAGTAAAATCTGAGGCTCTTTATTATAAGGTCTCCGGCATTTGGTCTGTTTAACATACATATTCGATTATGCGTTTTTGTGGTCACTAATATTACATGTCTGCTAAATAAATTCTCAAAACAAGCTCCATTCGGTGATGTACAGAAGTGTATCTAATAAATCGCTTTGTGTTTGCCCTAACGATAAGGATAAACCAACGAGTGAACGCCTGCATTGCATTATTTACCGGACAATATTTGGGATATTTCCTGCGTGCATGATAATGGCGCACAAGCATGAGTGTTTCTTTGGCCTGTTTTTCAAATTATGGTGCAGTCTTTGCAGTAATAAAAAATGCTGCAGCCTAAGGTATCTTCAGGTTCAGCATAGAAGTGTTGCATCTATTGTTTTTGTTTCTACGTCCATGACCATCCGCTGTTTCTTTGAGGCAAATTCCTTTTGGTATATTCCTTTGGAGATTCTAATGCAAGGTCGCATTAAAACGATTACAATGCCTATCATTTCGAATGCCGTGCATAAAAAAAGGGAACCAGTACCTTGAAAATTTTCTTTCAAAGCTGCGATACTACACAGCAGCGGAAAATCCGGCTTTACATAGCATTCGTCACATTGCTTCAGTGTGTGTCCCCGCATTTCGACAATGACAGGAGTGTTTTCATGTTTTCATCTAGAAAGCTGCAGTGGACATTTTCTCTGGAAGTTTCGCGTCCACGAAGCAATGAAATTTCTCAGCGACAAAGTAGGGCACACACGTGCCAGTGTTTTCGCGTGTCCTATCGCACGAAGCATAGGAGGTATATTGCTCGACTCATGCTTGAACGAACCCGGCGCCATCAACGATTGAAAACCTGTAGCCCGTGACAAATATGAAGGCCAGACCTAGAACTACGTTGCTTGGAAGGCATCCACTATACCAGTAATCTTTTGCATAATGCCGAGACGTTGTTAACGAGGCGCCATTGCGTATGGTAAATTTACTGGGATTCCATTGCGAACTCCAGTGATTCATTACATGTGCTGGTGACTTTGATAGATCAGAGTTGTAGCATGTAGGTTTGTGTGCTGGCGCATACATGAATGGATGCCTTTAATGTATTTCTCATTTACGAATTCCGCGGGTCTAGTTATGGCCCAACCAGATGGGGAAGCATGATGCCAGTGAATGTACCGTGCGGGATACAAAATAATGCATAAAGTTCTTAGTCGTGAAAAAAAATTATGACTACCTACCAGCAACGCATTATAGAAAAAATAAACTACATAAAGTTGTCCTTCTATAAAGCTCCTCGGGTTTGGAAACGCGCTATGGGAGAGAGCTTAATTTGCTAACTGTTAAAGAGAGCCTATTCATAAATGCCGGACTTACTGCGAACCGTCTCAATAAACTTCGTCTTAAAGAAAAGAAAAGCGTTCTGCACTGTTTGTTACGCAAGCTGCAAGCAGCCTGGGTCATTAATTAGGGTAAGAAGCTTCCACACGTGCGTTTCTCTGTATAGCGCTGCGGTTGCATTGTCTGCTAAGCTAAACGAACCAAATTTTAATGGGCTATCATATTACTTAGCTCTTTACCAGTTTTACCATCGTCAAATATTATGCCGCTCTTTGATCTTTTTTTTATCTCCCTGCAGATAGTGCATGGGAATTACAAAGAACAAATTTTAGCCGTTTCTGCACTTCAAGCCTCCTCTTTAATTTACGCTCTAAAGGAATTACTATTTCACGAATGCCGTTCCCCTTGCACAGGTTCAAGTAGCACTAAATATCGATAAGTATGGCTTGACCCAGAAAAAAAATGTTTTATTAGGTTTGGGTTTATTTATAAACCGATAAAATACTGATCGCTAGTGAATAAAATCAAGACCCAAAGCTTTCCTTTTTAAATATCGTATCCAGTACATTTTGTCGTTGCACCAGGGCAGCATCCTAAATATCAATTTTTTTACGTTTCTTTTTATTGGTTATCAATGGCTATGAAGGTTAAGGTAGCTTCCTAGATAAGGCATTTGGTATAGTTAGAACACAATTTACAGCTTATTTGATGATAAGCACTTAGCTAAGGCCCAGGAGACAATTAGAAGATTTTGGTGTCACGGAGTTTCTCTGCGGGAGTACACTAAGCCTAGAATCCAACTAAACCATTTCCGGTGCTCCTGAAATGCAATTCACAAATCTAGCATAATTTGTTCCTGTTTACTCTGAACAGTTTGGCTGGCCGTAGTGTACGTGGTATAGAAAATACCATTTTACATGCCAATCACGTACCCTTAAGAGGAAGCTTTTCAAGAGGAGCTGCTTGAAAACACACATAAACAAAGAAACCATTTCGTCTTGTCAGCACTGCCCAAATTTTTAATGGTAGTGCTTGATTACAGATGCTAGCTAACATCTATTAACATCAGTGAATATTGTTACGAGTACGGGGGGGTAAATATATGTATTTACAATATATACAATTACGAGGTTGTAGCTCAGTAGTCAGTGTAACACCATCTACCGATCGTCGAGACACTTCAACCTGCTCTTCACCTCACAACGTCCTTTTGTCCATAGCGGCACAAAATCGTACATGACATTAACCCCCGGCGGCCGAAGCATCGTCTTGATGCTTCCTAGGGTGTCGAATCAGTGTGCGAGTTATGGTACTTTCGTCGCGAAAGGTGTACAATATGAGTTCTCGGTGGGTTAGAAGACGTCGAAGTCACAGGGGATATCTCATATGTGATGCAGGTGACTTGGCGAAGAACTCGATAAAGCCCGACGTATTTTTTTAATGCGAGGTTAATGCGAGGATAAATGCCTCAGGGCATACAAGGGTATGAGATAGGGGTGATTAAGGATGATTAAATGAATGAAAATAGATTTGCTGACCTAATGAAGTCCAAGAGGGATCGATAATGCGGTCCCTGCCCGACGTATCGCGGCAGCAGTTTTTCGCCAAGGCCAACGCGACGGGAAGGTAACCAAAGCAGGACAAGTGACCCAGGGCTCAAATGAACGTCCCGACGACGACTCTCGTAAGGGTGCGTTTGGCTAGTCTGAGACGCCAGAAGACGTTCACGGGCAAGGCGACGTGCTGTGGCCGCATGAGCAATGGCACCGTGAGCATCGAACGTGGTAGTGGTGGCATCTGGAGCGTGCAGCGAGTCAATAGGGAAGAGTGGGTCATGGCCATATAGTAGATAGAACGGAGAATAACCAGTAATATTGTGACGCGACGAATTGTACGCAAACGTCAAGAAGAGTAAAGTTCAGTCCCGGTCCCGGTGATCATCACACATGTACATGGAGTCATGTCCGTGAGTGTACGATTGAGACGCTCGTTAAGTCCGTTTGTGGTAAGCCGCCGTCAACTTGCGGGACTTGGAGCAAGAGCGAAGGAGGTTGTCGACAAACTAAGAAAGAAAACAGCGACCTCTATCAGTTAGTAGCTGACTTGGGGCACCATGATGTAGGATCACCTTATGAAGGAGAAAATCAGCCACATCAATTGCGCAGCTCGTAGGGAGGGCCCGCGTTATGGCATAATGCGTGGTATAGTCCCTCAGAACGGCCACCCACTTGTTGCCCGAGGATGAAGTTGGAAATGGGAAAAGGAGGTCCAGACCGACGCGGTAAAATGGCTCACTGGGGATATCTATTGGGTGAAGGTGCCCAAAGGAAGACAATGAAGGCATCTTGCGGCGTTGGCGAAGTTATCAGGCAGCAACGTAGCTTCGAACAGAGCGATATAGCCCACGCCAGAAAAATCGGCTGCGCACACGGTCGTACCTACGGGAGACGCCGAGGTGACCAGCGGTGGGCACATCGTGTAACTGTGAGAGAATTGTCGAGCGCAGACGCTGGGGAACGACGAGAAGCAGTTCAGCACCATGTGGATTCATGTTGTGTCGTTATAAGGTCCCGTCCTGGAGAGCAAACATACGGATGGAAACGTCCTGTTGATCGGAGGTAAGGCGTTCAATAATGGATCGCGAATATGCGTCACGACGCTTCTCGTCGGCGGTGCGTGACAAGTCGGAGATTAACAAAACGCAGGTATCTGTATCCTTTTCGGTGCCATCGGGAGGGTCAACCGGATAGCGGGAGAGGCAGTCGGCCTCCTTATGTAGCCACCCAGATTTGTCGGAAGGAAAAGGTGTACTCTTGCAGGCGTGAAGCCCATCGGCCAAGACGGCATGTCGGATCCCTGAGTGAGGATAGCCAACATAAGGCACGATATTATTAACTCAAGAATCAAGTTTTGATTCTGTCTCTCAGCAATACAAAAACCGCGCCATAATTCTGAACACTGCAGCTCTATTGACCTTATCGGATAACAATTATATGTTGTATAGTGCCCTGAAATGTACCACTTATTTCTTTGTACATTTGCTAAGCTTATGAAACTACTGTGCGAATTTTACGTGAACTGTAAACTTGTTATGCCATTCCTCCTGGTCAGATTTCCTAAGCGATGTAGTTTACGTAATTACGATATCAGCTTTAGGTTTAATTTTATGAAGTTCGAAACCTTGTGCTTGAACTTTTTTTACAAAGTTAACACTTTTATGCAATATTTTTAAACCAATTTTCTGCAATACTTGTAAGGAAATCAGAACCTTCAAATAATGTTTGCTTCGTGCAATTGACGTAATTCAAGTTCTTTTTTTAACTGCAAGAAATTTAATTCATGTGACCGACACTGGTGGTCTGTCAGGAGGATTTCTGCGTTTTACATCTTTTTCAATTTGAGCATCAGATATGTATACAAGGTAAATGTTCTTTTTAGTGAAGATGTATCAAGTACTTCATCAAGAGCTCCGAGATAATTTCAATGAAATTTCGCCAATCTTACCATAATATATGAATGGGTAATGTAGAAATAAGGAGCGCCAATAAAATGATCCAGATCATGTTTTCACATAACCTTAAGCAAATAGTTAAAAATTTCACAAGAGTTACACCAAAGTCCCAGTCATTGTTGGACGTGGTTTTCATATCCAGTAGAATACCTGACTATACTGTATCAATTGAGAATCGTTTGTCAGGTCATAAGATGGTTTGTTTGAATGCACCGCTGCACACAAGAATCTGTAAGCAAGCATATGTCGTGATGCATGTTAAGGATTATGGCCGTGAGAATGACACGTCTATCCTAGACGTTTTGGAAGAAAAGTTTAATGAATTTGCCATGGCATCTCAATTTATTCACAGGGTTAGGAAGTTTCTGTCGTTATACATTTCAGGTAGTGAAGAATTGTTCGTTAGAGGAGCAAATTAAGCATCAGTAGCAACTAAACAAACCGTTTACTCGTTCTGGTAAGCGCGTAGGATAGCGGTGTAGCCAGAAAAATGTGGCTCCATCTGTGGACCTTTGGCATGCTCTACTACGTAACACCTCGTGTTTTATATTCACTGCGATGCCGCCAGAATGAAATTTATTGTAATATTGGTGGCTTCAAGAATTAAAACAATGTATGCAGTTTCAAATAGTGACCACTCAATTCTATAACCGAGTCACATGGGGGAATATTCGATTTGTTATTTCGAAGTTTCGAATATTCCCACACTCTTCCAAACAATCCACACTTCAGGCAGGATTCTTTTTTCACGTTATTGCGGATTTTTCACTGATATCCATATGCACAGGAAGATAATCATTACTTGGAAGTCAGCGCCCGTGTTGGCCATTTCTGCAGCATTAAAAGTGAGTTTTCCTTTGTCTACAAACTTCTTGCCATTTGCGGATTGTTTGTTACCGGCAGCCTAAACACGAGTGTCGGAGTTGGTGCAGCCACCTGGTGGCCCAGAGCCCCACCAGACAAACACTGAGCTCTTATTGCAATAAACAAGTGTCTTCTATTTGGCTGCTGATGCAAATTATTAGATGTCGAGCAATCGTCAACTCGCTGCCTGCTGAAATGTTTTATTCGACAAGGGCACTCACAAAACAATAACGGACATCTATAAGGCATTGCGCTAAGATCAAGTGTAGTAAGATGTGGTGAACAGCATTCGGTTGAGCAGTGTAACAGGCACTCTACACTCTAAAACTCTGTGTAGAACCATTATTGCACTGCTGACCGTATTATGTCGTTATGCCAACAAAACCGACTATCAATTGCATTGCTATGCACAAGTAGGAAGGCCAGCCAAAGAATGTTTACACTCTTCCCGAAAGCCGTGCTTGATCTTTCGCTGGGCCCTTCGCCAAGGGCGCATTTCCATAGAGCACAATTGTATTTCTCAAATGGTGTAAACATAAAGCTTTCATCGAAAACGCGCAGCCACGCCTGCATGCTCCCGATAGAAAATGGATTTTTGGACGAAGCAGTAAAAATGAGCAACTGCCACCAATTCCCGTGCTCAGGAACCCTTCAGAAGCTGAAAAAAAGAAAAAGCTACGCAGCAGTTGGCGCAGGAAGTATAATGCAACACTTTTGCGCTGTTCCTGAAAACTTGCACATGTGGCAGGGCGCAAAGAGGACCGCAAATTTGGGCGGTGCCGAAAATTTTTATTTATGTAGGTCAAAGCAGAAGGGGCGTAGAAAGCGCATGCTATAGAACAAAGGCGCTCGTGTGTATTGGCAATGGCAAAAAAAAAAAAAAACAGGAGGGAAGGAGTATTAATTCAATATATGCAGAGAGCTATCTGCTATGTACAAGGTGATGGCTGCTATTCGCAGGATAAAGCGATGCAAAAGAGAAACAAATCGAAGCAAGCAAACAAGTTAAATAAAACAGGAAATGGGAAAGTCAGCTGGGACAGTAAGCAAAGAGTAGCCGCTATATAAGTGGGATTTCGGACGCCGTGATTCTAGGTTATCAAAAAAAAAAAAATTTGGTTGTTCCAACAGAAGAGATGAATAAGTTTTGAAAGCTTCAACTTAAAACGAAGGTAAAAGAAATTCGATCTCTGAAAACATAAACGTTGCAAGA
Source organism: Dermacentor andersoni (assembly GCF_023375885.2). NCBI lineage: Eukaryota > Metazoa > Arthropoda > Arachnida > Ixodida > Ixodidae > Dermacentor > Dermacentor andersoni. The sequence continues at coordinate 57,194,680 of NC_092823.1, forward strand.
GGACCGACAGTAAACAGCAGCTATGCAAATCCATGAAAAAGGAATTTTTTCTGATGTGTTCGTTTGTTGTGTCGGAAGAGAGGCTGCCTGAAGGCTTTTCGACATCATTCAGGCTTGTCTAGCATAATCGCGGTCACGTAATAAGTTGATGTAGGTGACGAAATAATTAAAAAAATATGTGGAGCACGATAGGAATAAAAAAATGTCGCAGTTTCGGCCGAATGGCGGAGCATTGATTGCGATAGCAGCTTAGTGGACAGCTGTACAAAGTAGCAATAGTAGTTTTATCGGCCGTATAAACTTGTAAACATAGGCCTACTAATTAAATTAACAAGCAGCGTGTCACGCGCGCACAAGCAAACACGAACATATATCACTTGATGATGGCGGAAACTCACTGTCAAAACGCTTGAGTGATGAAGCGCCGCAGCAGCAGCGAACGAACTGACCTTCGGGCTGCGTCTTGAATCAATGCGAACTAAGCCGCGAAAACAGAGCACGCGGTAGACTCTGTCCCCGTCGCAGATGGCTTTCAAGTTATGACGGCCCGGGTGGGCTCGGGCGAACGTGCGGGCCACCCGCAGTAGAACGGACCTCCCTCCATCCCTCCCCTGACCCCGGAGTATTTCGCGCCACGCAAGAAGGTGCGCTTCTTCGCCCATTCCGTCCATTGCGTGCGCGAGGTAGAGCGGCGATAACCGGCTCACATTCGCACACTTTCTTTCGTATATACAGCGTACGGCGCTTGGCGACAATTTTATCGCCTTTGGACTTGAGGAACCTCACGGGAGCGGCGAAGGTGTTGCAAGTGGTGTGGCGAACAGAGGTGTTGCAAGTCATATTGCACTCGAATGCACCGTTAGGAATTCATGCTGAACGCATAAGTCACATGCTTATGGTAAGTCATTATGTGGAACTCGGGACCTTCAAGTAAGTGGCGGAAGTGTTGAATGGCGGCGTAGATGCCCAACAACTCGCGGCCAAAGACACTGTAGAGTGTCTCGGCGAATTGCAGATTCCGAGAAAAATATCCCAGAGGGCGGTATTCGGAGCCAATATATTTTTGTACCCCACTCCGATGGCCACACTGGCTGCGTCTACCATAACTCCAGTTAGTGCGTCAGACCGGCTATGTACCAGCAGAGTTGCTCCAGCGACGGCTTGCTTATCAGCAAAAAAGGCAGCCTGAGCCTGAGGCAACCATGGCATTGTCGAAGACGGGATTCCATCGCGCTTTGACTAGAAGGATGGCAGCATAGGCTAGTTGGTATCGAATAGTTCAATACGTTTGAAGCACAAAGGAAGCGTTCACTAGGTCGGTGTTCGACTGCAGTAAGAGTGTGCATTGTGGAATGAAACGGGGTAAAAAACTGAAAAGGCCCAAGGATTCGCGAAGCAGGCGAAGAGTGTTGGGCACTATGCAGTTCTTCATAGCCTCGTTGTTCGATGGAAAGAGAAGGATGCCGAGCCCGGAAACGGGATGGCCTACGAAATATAGCTAGGTGGTTCCAAAAACGCATTTGTGTGGGTTTACCACGAGGCCATACTGTTGTAGACCCTGTAAATGTTCGCGCATGTGACGCTCGTGGTCTTCCCGAGTGACACTAGCGACTAGTATTTCATCGATGTAAGTGAAGACTGCAGATGAACCTCACGTCTGGGCTCAGCGGTAAAGCGCTGGAATGCTTTCTACGACGTTGCGCAATCCAAAAGCATGCGCACAAACTCAAGTAAACAGGAGGGTGTCGTGATGCCAGTCTCGGGAATGTCGTTGGGTTTCAACGGTATCTATCGGCATGCCTTCACGAGACCCACTTTGCTGAAGATTTTTGACCCATCCAGATTAGATGTGAAATGAATATGGGGGAGTGGGTAGCTGGGCCACACGGTTTAAGCATTGAGAGCACGGTAGTCTCCACATGGACGCCAATCGTTCGGGTCGTTTTTTGGTACCAAATGCAGCAGCAAAGCACTACATGGAGAACGAATAATGCTGAGTGGCAGAATGTGCTCAAACTCCCGTGTAGCGACTGCTAGACGCTCGCCGAACAAGCGGCGAGCAAGGAAAGAAACTGGGGTACTACGTGTGGTGATGTGGTGAGTAACCCTATCGTTAGGAGGTTTGTCCAAATTGCAAGGTTTTGTGAACTCGGCGAACTCGGTCAAGATTCTCTGTTAATAATCTGAGGGCACAAGTGTGCCAGTGTCATTGGGGCAATCAACTCTCAATGGAAGTGTTATATATATATATATATATATATATACATATATATATATATATATATATATATATATATATATACATATATATATATACATATATATATATATATAATTTCGTCATTTTAGAAGAACACGTAACGGCTTCCGTGGTCGTCTACCTTCACTCAGTGGAAGGGACAAATAATTTTTTAATATACATGGTATTTATTGCAATGAGTTTACACTGCATGGAAGCTACACAACCCAACAATGATAAAAACCACATAGAGAAAGAATAGAGCTCAAAATTTTTATGCGTACGAGCCGATAAAGTGAACAATCGCAGTTGCCCACAATATCACGTTTACTGCTATAATTCCAACGCTAATACGCTCACTGGCGTGATTGCCATTTGTTGAACATGGTCATGATTTCTATACTACACTATTTCTAAACTGTTCAAGAAGTGGGTAGGAAACGCAAGCTAGCTGTTTCAGATGATCGGTGTGTGTTGATGGTGATTAAGATTTCCATAATATGGCACATTCTTTCATGGAAAGATTGGCAGAGAAGCGCGTCCGCCTGTTGGTTATGATCACAATCACTACACCCAAACGCATTTCCACAACGGTAGCTTCGCCATGGCGCGGCCAGTACGTTTAAAATAAATAAGAAATGAAGAAATACAAGTATAAGAGTTCCAACATATCATGACACGGCTGTTCGAGAGCACATAGGCGCATGCACGGTTTCGTTATACCAAAAGCGAATTATTGAAGTGCAAACACCTGTAGCATTCTAAGGATCGACAGTCTGAAGCCTCGATTCTCATAGATTTCAAATTGTGCGTTGGATCTACATAATCTTTTTTCACCCGCCATCCTTCTTCCCAGACACCTTTTCTCCAGCCCTGCGTTGTGTGGCAGACTGGGAACTTTCATCTGACCTACCTCCATGCCAGTAACGCCCCCCCCCCTTTTTTTTTTCATTTCTCTCTACGGGTTCCACTTCTGCCAAATAGCCATGGGAAGCTCGCGATCTGTTTGCTGAAAGTAGACGGCAGTGTTTGACCAAAGTAGACGATATGGAAACGATCTACATCCGATCTGCAGCCTCTTACCGTTGAACGACAGGGACATTTATATAAACACAAAAACTGTGGCAGGGTATGCAAATTGTCATGGTGCCACTTGAAACATTTCTGAGCGTGACGAAAACGTTTCCAGCTATTTCTGTTGGCGCAAACTCTGCCCCACACTTCATAGAATTTTTTCAAATATCCGCTCAGCCGTTTCCACAGGCCACTGACCCACAACTTCGGTTGCTGTTGTGAATTTTTATTTGAGTCCTTTTCTGCCATTTCTTTTCTTCGCTAATATGTTCCCTCACGAGGTTGAAATGACAGAGGGCATAGGTGAAGTAGGGCTCTAACAGGTGGAACACAGTAAATAAATATCTAGAGGTCTGCAAAGAGTTAACAAATCCTCAGAGTTCACTTAAAAGCGTTACATTTAAACATGAAGAGCAGCAAAGTAAAAACATAAATATGAAGTGGGCGAAAAAGAAATGCGCTGACTTCCAACTCTTTGCTGGGAAATGGTGAACTATGGGGAACTCATGCAGGCCAGCCTAATCACAATAGTGAGTACTTATACCGACCACTCATTGAAATTATCAGTAACATACCTGTACCATCTTCGCATGGTGGCCATCCAACAAGCGAAAATATTTTTTACTGATGTCAGAAACTGAAAACGCCTCTTTGCCTTGAAAAGAGCAGCGCTTGCAGCGTGCCATGGCTTCTTTCTTAATTTTGTTGCTTTCGTTGAAATTTCATTATGATTATCCAGTGTTGCTTTAGGATTGTCAGGTTTTTTTTCTCTTTACCATATAATAAGGTATGCTTCCTTCTTCAAGTCATACCTTGAATTCACACTGATTCTTGTTATCGTGTTTTAAAACTGATGTGTGCAATATGCCCAATCACGCAGAGAAAGAAACGAGTAAGAAGACGTAAATCTGTCAGCGAAAATCTTTCAGGCAGATACCGCAACAATGATGTGCGTCAGCGAACACAGAAGCTACATGTCAAATGTACACTTGGAAGTGCAAGTTGACCGAGGTGCGTGCAATTCGCGACTTGATCAGGGAGAGAAAGTTCGCCAGTGGCATCATGCGCAAGACACTTCGAACTGCTATCGAACGTCCCATCCGTCAAAGCCTCGGCGACCAACGATTATTCTTCTATAAAACAAAGGGTTATTATGGTCATACCAGGCACTTTGCGGCACGTATGTTCGCCTATCGCATCGTTTCAAGACTCTTTATTAATAGAAACACAAAAAAATGTCCTAGGGCGGGGGGGGGGGGGGGGGAAGAAATGGAATCACGGCCTTCCCGGCACAAATGAGTGCGGCCCTAACTATTGCACAATCTATTTTTAGTGCATGACAATATAAAGTGAATATGTTAAACTTCAACAATAAAGCAAGAATATGCACGAGCACGCCACAGACGCAAGAATGGAACGCGCGAATTATTGTGAATCTTTGCACGGTTATTTATGTCTATCAGGTCGCGTACACGATAAAAAATGTTTACACCCTTTGGGTTGTATGTTGGCCCCAAACAATAATCTTCATCTGTCTTGCCAGCATTTCCAAACTATTTACTATTTACATTTTCCAAACTATTTACAAACAGGCTTCTTTTGTTTTTGGAAACATATTAGGGCTCTAACGACGCTCAGGGAGTCCTTGAAGACAATGGCGTTAATGACATTTGTCTACTTTATATGTTTGACGGCCGTGAGTATCACGCAAGCTTCCACATTGAATGTACTGGCGCATGAATTTAATGCAACCGGTATCGAAAACGATGCTTCTACAGCTGAAGAAGGCACATTGGGGCGGACTTTAAGCCTTTCTGTAAAATTATTTTGCCACAATACTTCGCTTTAAGTTCAAGGAAGTGAGAACGTATATGCGCGTCAAGTGCATGTTTTGATGCTCCTGCAAAAGAGATTGAACAGTCGATGGTTTTAACATTTGATTTAATACATCTCTCCTGAGTGAATGGTCGGGACACGACGATGACAACACTGAGACGAAATGTTGTATTAGATAATTTTCTATAACGCTCAGCAATTTGCCGCGATACTCATTCGAGACAAGTCTCAGAGAATTACAAAGCCATACGCAGTATGGTAGGCCTTCTCCATGTCAAGAAATACAGATATGAAACATTTTTTGTCTACGAAGGCATCCCAGCTGTTCGCGTCCATACGAACAAGGTGGTCCAGAGTAGCTCGACCTTCTTTTAATCCACACTGGAAGGGATCTACTTTTTTTAAACAGCGCTAAACGACAGGACCAGAATGAGCAGGAGACAAACACGGCGCTTTGAATTTTATTGTTACCATGCAACACCAACTCGCCCAATCCGCTGCCCATCAACTTTTTTGTTATCTTCAAGCTAATGGATGAACCATCAGTTTATCATTTTCACTAATTCCTTGCATAAACAGCTTGTCAGCGCTACGGGTCTGTAGTTGACGGCTAACTCAGGGACCTTACTCCCTTTGATGATTGGGATTACGATGGCTTGTTTCCAAATGGATGCAATATGACCTGTAGACCACATGACATTGAAAAGTGACAGGAGTGTTTTGTGAGTTTAAGGGTTTAAGCGCTTAACAATGTTATATAATCTTCCGTGGGTTACAGGTGCAGATTTTTTGGAGCAAATCAGTGAAGCCTGAAATTCAGCCATGTTATATGGATGCTTGTGCTGTTCGTTTCGCGTGCTCTTTCGATCTAAGGGCCGTTGCTGTGCTCGAGTCTAATATTTTACGAATAGGTTGGAATGCGCAATGGTCCTGCGGAAACCCGCAAGGAGGAGAGAAGTAATTATTAAAGGGTAAATGAGACACCCAGAAAATTGTAGCGATTGCTACAAAGAAAACCATTGCGCGTTCACGAAAAACGGGTAGACACTTAGTGCACTTGTGCCGCAGCCTCCAAATGCGTTGGGTTGTTGTTCTTGGGGAACCATTGTGACGCGGCGTTGCTCCTGCTCAGCATCGCAGAAATTTAAAGGAACTTTTTCGTGATTTTAGAGCGGTACATTTCTAGCAGGATATAATTAGTTACCCAAGCGGGCATCGAAAACGTTTATTGAAAAGGGGCAGATACCCAGTGCACTTGTACGGTTGCCTGCAAATGCCCTGGGTCACTGTCCTTGAGGGACCTTTGAGACGGGTATTTAATTCCGCTTAGCATCAGATAACTTTATGTGATCTGTCTCATCATTTCAGCTGCACATTTCCAGTGAAAGATAGCTAATTAACCAAGCTGGCCTCGAAGATTTTCACTGAAAGGTGGCTGATACCCAGCGCACTACTGCCACAGTCTGCAAACAAATCGAGCTGCTGCCCGTGCTGCTGCGACGTTGTTTCAATTCTGCTCAGCCTCGGAGAATTTTAAAGTATATATTTCGTGATTTTAAAGGGGCAAATTTTTAGTGGAGGGAGCCTCCCCGACTCTGCAGGCATTTTCTCTAAAGTTGTTCTCTCTCTCTCTCTCACCCAGTTACCCAAGCTGGCATTGAAGACTTTCGTTGAAAGAGGGCAGATACCCAGTGGACTTGTGCGGCAGGCTTTAAATGTGCAGGGTTGCTGTCCTTAAGGAACCTTCGTGACGTTAGAGACCTGCACAGAATACCTTGTGCTCCAAATTGACGTCTAATAGCTTCTTCTAACAGTGGTACCTACCCCGTCCCGCGTCTACAGTGACCCTTGTCGGGGTGTAAGGAGTGCGCTGAAGAGCCGCGCGTAAGTAAACAATGCCACATTCTCAGTGAGGCAAGTTGGTCCCCTAGTTTGGTTTCGAACTCCGTCAACTGTCCACATCAGCCCAATTTGCTGCCCATTCGACCATGAACAACCCACGGATCTAGGTAGGCACGAAAACAGATAGATAGATAGCCCTCTAAAAGTGCGTCAAGTATCCAAACAATGCTAATGCACAAAAAAGGTTGCAACTTTACCAGGAAGTGGATAAGAATGTGTTCGTGTACCTATAGTATAAAGGTAAAACCTGGACCAGTTTCAATTATTTTTAGTTGACTTTTAAACCTAATTTCAAAGAAACAAAGAAAAAGAAAGGAACCAATAAATCAGTCCACTAGAGTTTTGTTACTAAGCACAGAGTAAGTACCCTACATAACGGGGTCACTTGCAAAATTTCTGTTAAAATGTATGCCATGAATATACATTGCACTTACTACAATCGGTATACTTACACATTGTTCTTTAAATCAAATAAGCATAATAAAGCACGATGCCGTCGATTTCGGAAGAACATTTCCTCTGATCATTTCTCGAACATTCTCTGCATTTTTCGCGTCCATGCATCAAAAATAAATAGGTTAGCGTGGGCCAATACCGGAGATGATACAATTCCGGGCCTACCTGCGTGGACATGAAGCAGGCTTCAAGCATTCTGTCCCTTATATTAATAGTAATATTATTACCAAAAATAAAACATGAACTACATAATCCAAAATGCGCTGTTTCAAGTCGATGGGCCTCCTGGAGTCGTTTGTCGACAGCACATGGGCTCACGTGCAGGAGGCGTTGCGTTATATGAAGAGGACAAAATGTATGTACAACCATACAGCCATGACTCGCAAGAGCACAATGCCACCGACTAAGGGGATGCGTGTTCCGTACAAAGGATATATCGAGCTGTGATTTCCACAGTGTATATATCTCAGGGCACACCCACGTGGGATATCAAGAAGTTAATGACCAGCACATTAAATAGTTTAGCCGTGGTGACACTACCCCTGTGATCCTTGCAGACTTAAATGGATATATCTCAAAACCAGACAACAAATGGCTCACCCCGTCTGGGCCACAGCAATATAGGGCCGCGGTTGTGCACGTGGTGCGATTAGCATTATATCGCACACCATAATAGTCATAGCGTTTGTCCTGGGACAAGTCTTTCTACCTGTCAACGATTTGTTTAGCATCGAGTTGAGGCTCTTCTGAGAGGAGGGTTAATGCCACGCTCTTGCGCCAAGCGCTTGGACCACTTGTTCCCAGAAGTGTCAAAGCTGTTGTCATTATACTTACGAAATCATTTAAATAAATACATGTAAATTTGTGTAACAATGTTTCATGTGCTTCAGCTTCGCTCGTCATCCACCTTCACAGAGTGGAAAGGCTCCTCCCTTTTTTTTTTATTCCACGAACTATCGCATATTTTATCCGGATTAAAAAAAGTTATGTCACGTGGAAGGGTGATCTCTTAGATTCATCCGAAATTCTCAAATACAGATGTCTGCTCTCAAAATAACGCTTTTTTTGAAGCCCCGTATGAAAGATAAAAGAGTAATGAGCTGATCATATTGAAACAAAACGAATCGAAGCCATCGAAGTCTACGTTCACTTGCCAAAATACAGCATGACATGACGTTTTATATTTTTGATTTCGCATTATACGGCGGCACTGATATATTGCCGGTTGTTGAGCAAATAAAAACTGAATTGTTATAATCAAGCGTGTCACTTCAGGCTTATGTTCTAGTGACCTTCGTCCTTCCTTCGTTGGTGCCTCATAAGTCTACACTCGAATGTGCGACGTCAACCGAATTGACGACCGCTTGTCGTCATTGGCGATATATTGCCATACGTTTGGGCCACGCGCTCCCAGAAGAAGACGAGTACGGGCTGGCTCACAAGCTCGCGCCTTGGTCTTTTCTCAAGGCTGCGCTGTCCCGTCGACGATGAAAAACTGGCAAGTGGTTTAAAGAAAGTTATGACAGCTTGGGACAGGGACGCACCTACGGATAGCAGGCGGACATTTCGTCAAACAACTTAGTGTGTGCACTTCTCATGTAAAAATTTAACATTATACGTTTCCGATTAGTTCCCTTGTTCTCCGAGGATGCTCCCGTGAATTGATAGTTGGAATAGACTTTCTAGCTTACGTCATAGCCTATCGCGACCGGAGCCCAATTGCGTTACCACAGAGAAAGAGTGTCTTGCCGTCGTATAGGCACTTGAGAAGTTCCTACTTTATATCTATGGCCGCCCATTCCGAATCGGGATGGAGCATCACTCCTTGTGCTGCGTTGAAAGTCAGCGCCGAAAGTCACCCAATGTAAAACCTGCGGAATTGCTGAATCCTATCGAGCGGCCTCGAGGGCCCTTTGATCAAGTCGGCATGGACCTCCTGGCTCCGTTTCCGTTTACTTCCGGAAGCAAGTGGATCATCATTGCCACAGGCTATTTAACCTGCTATGCTGCAACAAGGGCTCTTCCTAAAGGAACAGCTCCTGAGGTTGCACAGTTTTTCGTACAGAACATCGTGTTACGTCATGGCGCCCCAACCTGTGTCATCACAGACCGAGGGGCGGCGTTTACGGCAAGACTGCTTGAAGACGTTTTTCAATAACACCACGCATGGAAAGACGACCGCCTATCATCTATCATCTAGCAAATGCCTTGACGGAGAGGCTTAATGAAACGATGACAGACACGCTGTCGATGTACGCAGACGTGCAGCATAAAACGCAGGACGAGGTACTACCGTACGTCACGTTTGCGTACAATACCGCTACGCACGAGATAACACGCTTCACGCCCTTTTCTCGACGATGTTAGAAGTCATGTTACCATGTGACGTTCTGACAGTCTTCATGAAGATACCGATAGTTTTGTGCAGCGTGCCTAGGAAGCACGCCAACTGACTCGAATGAACATCAAGAAACATCAGTGTATTGGCACGCGACAGTACAACCTCCGCCGCAGACAAGTTGACTACAAACCGGGTAAGCTAATGTTAGTTTGGAACCCCGTCCACCGTAAAGGCCTTTCGGAAAACTTCCTAAGCCGTACTTCGGCCCTTACAAAGTGCTTCGGCGAGTGAGTGACCTCAACAATCAAGTTCTTCCGGATGGCACCCAGCCAGAACGCCGCCGACAACCGCGGCTCGAGATTGTGCACGTGGTGCGATTAAAACCATATCGCACACCATAATAGTCATAGTGCTTGGACCATTGCGTTTGTCCTGGGACAAGTCTTTCTGCCTGCCAACGATTTGTTTAACATCGAGTCGAGGCCCTTCTGGCAGGAGGGGTAACACCACGCTCTTGCGACAAGCGCTTGGGCCACTTGCTCCCAGAAGAAGGCGGGGGCGGGCTGGCTCACGAGCTCGCGTCTTGGTATTGTGTCGGTGCTGCGCAGCCCCGTCGACGACTCGGAGTTTAACGGCCTCTTTCAGAAGTCGCCAGACGATTAAACGTGTCCATATGTACAAACAGGCATAATAAAGCCCTGACTTGGTATCTAAACAGTTAAAGAGGTAATCCCAGTACGCAAAGCAAGGCTTGCGAAATCCAAGTTTAAATGCAGTGCTACTGCACGAGCGGCTTACCTTTATTCAAGCTTCTACATATTGAGAAGCACTAGCGTAAAAGCATAAAACGAAGAAAATGTATACTGTTAAAATCTTTATTCTGAGGAATGAAAGCCCTGCGCATGTGATATTTCTTTCTCGATTTTTTAACATTCACCCGGAAGCCCAGTTACTATGGTTTTGTGATCCTGACCTCAAGGTCGAGGGTTCGACACGGGCAGTGGCGGCTGCGTTTCGATGGCGGCGAAATGCAGATGCGCACGTGTAATTAGAATTAGGTACACGTTAAAGAACTCCCGATAATCAAAATTACACACGGAGTCGGCGTACCACCTAATCTCATCCTGCTTCTAACTTGCATTGTTGTTAAATGTGATGTGATGATTTTTTCTTTACTTATGTTACAAAGCCTCATTGCTTCATATCGTTGAAGAAAAAAAAAAAAAAACACGGCAGAACCCATCCTGCGGTGACTGCCGATGGTAATGCGTTAGCATTGAATCAATTTAGCGACAAAATACATTGCTATCGTCTCAACGAATTATGTATCAGGTATGTACGGCAGCGGAACTACTGTTTTGCGTTTCTTTAATATTCCTTAGAATCTAGCAGTGTCACCGCGAAATCGGCGCGTGGCAGTGGACAAAAATAACAAAGTAACAAGCGTAAACACATACATAGCACCTGTAGAGTGCGTGAATAAGCATACAAATCGTAACGCATTAAAATTAACGGGCGCAGTTAATAATTTGCTGAACCACCACAACAGGCTGCATTTGAAATGGCTGAGTACAAACTTCACCTGTGTGTCGCTGGTGGGGCTTGGGAGAACCAGCGATCCTAATTATTTTGCTGTTGCGTTCGACGTTGCAGCTCGAGCTGCAAGCTGTGAATTTCAACGCGTATTTTTTGTTCTCAACAGAGACTTTGTCGATTGCGCAGCACTATACCCTTAACACCTATTCCCACCCCAAGTCTCTCCTACCCAAATGCCACGCACGTTGTTGTGCCGAGATTTGACTCTGCAGCCGGAACTAAAGTGACACCGCGTCGAACAGCCTCCGCTATTATCAATCGCGTTCTTGGCTAGTTCGCCGTGCGGCTAATTAGGCGCTCCACGCACAGGCGCGAAGTGTGGCTGCACGTATCACGGTTTCACCGGTAGTGGGTTCACAATATACACCCCAACGTGTTTGAACCCGCTACCTCCCATCTTCGACGTAAGAAGCGTTCTTCGCATCTTATCATGAAGCTGGTGGTAACTTGACAGCTTGTGGACGTATATGTGTCTGTAAATATGTCGCCGTTCAATGAAGCTCGTTCATTGCAACTTGGATCACTGGGTACGTGGAACTATATGTTTGGCACACTTCCACGAATATCTTTATTATAAATCTTGGTCACCGGGTATGTGCAACTGGGTGTGTGCTTCTGTGCAGTGAACCTCTTTACGACAAACTTGGCCCATTAGTTATGCACCAGAAGGTGTGTGCCAAAGGGTATGCTTCCCTAATCAATGAACATTCAACGCTTGCCGCACACTCGGTGCCCCAAGTTGTGGCGCAACCTGCAAACGTGTCGGGTTGCCGTACTTTAGGCATCAATGGGACGTTGCTTTGATTAAGTTCAGTATCGGAGAAATTCAAAGGACGTTTTCGTGATTTTGCAGCGGCGCATTCGCAGTGGCACATACCTAGTTAAGCAAGCTGGCGTCGAAGACTTTCATTGAAAAGACACCCAGTGTACTTTTGCAGCAGCCGGCAAATGCGTCGGGTTGGTGTCCTTGAGGAGCCAATTTTACACGGCTTTCGTTCCGTTCGGCATCGGAGAAATTCAAAAAAATATATTTCATGATTTTAGAGTGGCGCGTTTCTACTAACACATAAATTATCCCCGCCATTTCATCGAAGACATAATTGAAAATCAGCAGATACCTAGTGCACTTGTGCCGCACCTGGCAAATGCACTGGTTCGCTGACCTTGAGGCATCTTTGTGACATGTTTTTAATTCCGCTTAACATCAGAGAAATTTAGGGCATCTGCCTAGTCATTTTAGAGCGGCAAATTTCCAGTGAGAGATAGCTAGTCGAGAAACTCTCGTCGAGGATTATTAATGAAAAAGGGCAGGTACCCACTGTACTACTTCCTGAGCCTCAGAAAGCATCAGGTTCCTGTCCTTGATGCACAATTGTGAGGTTGCTTTGATTGCGCTCAGCATTGAAGAAATTTGCAGGATCTTTTTCGTTATTTTTTAGCGGACCATTTCCAGTAGCACATGCCTATACCCTAGCTGGCGGCGAAAACTTTCATTGAAAAGGAGCAGATCCCAGTGCGCTTGTGCCGTAGCTTGTAAATGCAGTGATTTGCCGTGCTTGAGTAATCTTTGTGACGTGGATTTAATTTCGCTTAGCATCAGAAGAATTTAACATATGTGTCTTCTCTTTTTAAAGCGGCACATTTCCAGTGACGGGTAGCTAGTTAATCAAGCTGGCGTCGAAGACTTTCATCGAAAGTGGGCAAATGCGCAGTGGACTACTGCCAGAGCTGGAAATTCACCATGTTGCTGTCCTTGAAGCACGATTGTGACGTGGCTTTGGTTCCGCTAAGCAGCGTAGAAATATAAACGACTTTTTTTTTTATTTTACGACTGCGCATTTCCAGTTCTACATACAATGTTACCCAAGCTGGCGCCAAGCACTTTCATTCAAAAGGGACAGATACCCAGTTTACTTGTGCCGCCGCCGGCTATTACTTTGGCTTGCTATCCCTGAGGAACCTTTTTGACGTGGATTTCATTCTGCTTATCTTGAGAGAAATTTAAGGGATCTGTCTGGTCACTTTATAGCGGCAGATTTCCAGTGGCAGATACCTAGTTAACCAAGCTGGCATCGAAAACTTTTATTTAAAAGGGGCAGATACCCAGTGGACTATTTCCGGATCCTGCAAGTGAATGGGGTTGGTGTTCTTGAGGCACGATTGCGACGTGGCTTTGATTAGGCTCAGGCTCGGAAAAAGTAAAGGATCTTTTTTCGTTATTTTACAGCGGCACATTTCAGTGGCACATACTTATGGCCTAGCTGGCGTCGAAAAGTTTCAGTGAAAGGGGGAAGATAGTCAGTGCACTTCTGCCGCCGCCTGCAAATGCGTTAAGTTCTATCCTTGAGGAACCTGCGTGACATGGATTTAAATCCGCTTAGCTTGCGGGTCGCCCCCTTGCGGGTTTTTGCAGGACCATTACGCCAAACTCTTGTCTTTGCTTCGAGTTAATGAATTCGACGTCGCCCTGCCATCTGCTAGCCGCCTCGTCTAGCTGAGGTGGTAGAGCAGCTGTCCCGGAAAAACGGTGGTCCCGTCTTCGAGGCTTTTTCTTTCAAGGAAACCGTATGAGATTCCGTTGTAGCAATCGGTACAATTGGGTAGATGTCTCATTTTCCCTTTATTAAGGTGTCGGAAAAGTGGAATAAGCAGGAAATGTGTTCAAAGTGTGCACCTAGAAAATCAGTTTGATCTGTGAGCGTATGTCCCTATATATTTACAGGTGGTAGAGGATGATATTGTTGGTATTTTCATTTGCTCTGTTTCATGCTTTCCTTTCGTCTGTATAATAATTGGTGCTACTCACGTATTCTTGCCAATTCTCGCGTTTTTTCTCTGCGGCGGGTTCTTCTTCATTGTGACTTAATTGCCTTGTATTTAATGAAATTCTCTGTTATTGATAATTCACGTAGAGATTCGAAGCCTTGTTTTCCTTCTTCCGCGCTTCCTTCTACTCTTCATTCCACCAAGGAATACTCTGCGTCGAAAGCGACCTGTTTGTTAACGGAATGCATACTAACGTAGCAGCAATTACAAACACTGGTAAGTATGCTACTGCATCGTCAATAATGTGACACGCTGACGAAGAAGATGTTTTAATCATCGTCGGAAGAAGACAATGTTCTGGGCTTCGCGCGCTGGCTACCATCTTGTCAGCTGATTTAGTTATTGTAAATATTCTGTATATACACATCTGACTGGTTTTAACCCCGTAACAATATCAACTGCACGGACGTCATCCAAGAGCAAATGTGATAGCTCACGAAACCGCGCGCAATCATCTCAATCGACTTTCCATCGGGAAACGTGTGTAGAACATACAGCCTACTTTGTAAGCTCTAAAGCACAACAATTGTATAGGATATGTCAGTTTTAAACGATAGGAAAATTGTCCATTCCACTAGGGTTATTAATCACTTCCCACTCTAGATAGAGCAAAATTGTACTGGGCGTAATGCTTGTCTATGGAGGGAAATATTTTGTGAGTAGAGCTGAAGCATGTTGGTTTCTCATTGTTAAGCATGCATGCACTTTAGGAGAGTAAGAAATTTTCTGTTAGCCGTCCTCTCGCATGACAACGATAACCCCCCCCCCCCCCCCCCAGTATACTATGAGCGTTTAGATCCACGATGACTATGCAAGTTTGAAAAAGCCTATTAATAAAGTTCTAAAATATTGCTTTAACAAGATATGCTCAAATTCAGTGCGGGAAACTCGAAGTTTATCAGGACCAAAGCGGCGGCGGTGGCAGGGAACGGTCCTGTGGAAGCAATACAATCTGTTACAGTTTGTTTTGGAATTTTATCCATCATATACTGCGTGGTAATCTCCAGAAACCCGATGAGTGGAGCTGAATACGGTAAAGTAGGCATTTTGATGAAATAGGGTTGGGAATAGTAGCGTGTGACAGAAACCGTTGACTCCCAACCCCATGACGTTATCCACCAGTCTACAGCGGCCCATGTCCACAAGAAGATAAAAATGGCTGAAGAAATCGCACCTAAGCTGGCACAGCAGGCGTCTGCTATACAAAATAGCCATGACAATCTTCTCTTAAGAGGGAGATCGAGGGTAAGAGATTTCTCTCCGTAAGTTACGATGACGGAAGGGTTGATAGCTTGTAGAGGGCGTTGACTTTGCCCGGAGATGGCGGTCAACTTTGCACGCAGAAATTATGCTGACCTCCGCACCAGTGTCTACCGACAAACTAAGTCCTGCGGTTCGGTCGGTATATGGAAAATGCGGTTTGACGCATGGCCATGATCAACCGCCGCTGTTATTGACGACCGGTGTGAGCGTTCCTTGTGTGCCACGAAAAGGGTGACACACATCGACCAACCGGGGCGCGAAAACGTCGGTGATAGTAGCATAGGCACTCCAATGAAAAACTCAGCTCAAGTTGGGGAAACGGTCCTTGCGTTGAAGGTGATGTGAGAGGCTGATGAGCTGGATAGGGTCGGTCAATGAAGTTGCGAGGGTTGAGCAAAGCCTCCCGCAAGTCGCCGACCTGAGATGCGAGCTCTTTTGCTGTTTCCAGAAGGGAATATACTTCAGGAAGTGGAGAGCTAGAGAAAGTATTTATGACTGCCGGAGCGACGTCCAATATGTCGTCGGCCACTTCGGGGAGTTTCGACGAGGGCTTATGCTTAGCTGTGACGAAAGACATGCGTACATTGGCTGGAAGACATTCTGGAAGCAACTCACGTAACATCGCCGAACTGAAGGAGTCTAGTTGGTCGCCAATGAGGTGTTGCAGGTGACGTAGAAACAGATTCAGACGTCGGTGATGATGATGTGTAGTGTTTTATGGCGCAAGGGCCAGGTATGGCCAAAGAGCGCCATGACAAATGGTAGTGTTAACGATGTATTATGGAAGATGTGACTTGGCTGTAAAGTGGCCTAAAAATAGTCGCTGTAAAGTGCGTAAAATCTACGTGCTATAATATTATGGCGATGATTAATGACGAAGACTGTGAAGATTAAAATCCATCGTAAAAGAATGATGCATTGTTTAAAATATGCGAGACGTTAAATTGCTTACAGCACAACAGCCTCGCCAGAGCCCTTGAACCACAAGGGCCTAGAGGCATGTGCTTATTCAAAATAATTATCGCAGCGACATCCTCAGAAGAGAGGAAGCGCTACGAACGTGTGGGGCTAATAACATGCAACACAACATCTTTCAAAAAACCTAAGACGGCGTTGGTGTCAAAGAGTGGTTCTGGACCAAGTAACATAACAGGATGAAGGGGGATGTGGTGGCTGTATGCTAAGAGAAAATGTTTTTTTCTTTCGGGTTCGGCTTCCCGACACTCCAGTAGGACGTGGAGGACGGTCAGCCTCTCCCCGCATCTACCACAGGTTGGAGGCTCTTTTCCCGTGAGTAAAAAGTTATGTGTGCCAAAAGTGTGTCCTATTCGTAGGCGGCAGAATAGCACATCTGTCCGGCGGCATTTTGTTACAAGAGGCCAGAAACCTAATTGTGGCTTTATTACATGCAGTTTATTATTTATTTCTTCGTCCCACATGCGTTGCCAGTGGCTTCGTAGTTTCCTTCTTAAGAAAGGCTTCAGGTCTGTGACAGGGACCGAAGCAGTAGGATTAACTGCATGCAATGAGATTGATGTGGCCATCTGGTCGGCTAGAACGTTTCCCTCGATGCCCCTATGTCCAGGCACCCAGCATATGATCACATGTTGGTTAGATATATATGCTTTGCACAGTGCGGAGTAGAGCTCATTAAATACTGGGTTTTTGTGATTACAGAAAGACATCAAGGCCTTCACAACACTGAGGGAGTCCGTATATATAATTGATTTCTGGAGTTGTGATTTATTTATATGCTTTACGGCCGACAGCAGTGCGTAGGCCTCAGCCGTAAAGATACTAGTTTCCGGGTGCAGTACGTCGGATTCCGAGAAGGATGGACCGACGGCTGCATAGGATACCCCGTCGTGTGACTTTGATGCGTCTGTGTAGAACTCCGTGCAGGAGTATTTGTGCTGGAGTTCCCGGAAATGCATCTTGATTTCAATCTCTGGGGCATGCTTTGTGACTTCCACGAACGATATATCACATTGTATGAGCTGCCACTCCCAAGGAGGTAGCAGCTTGGCTGGATGCATTAGGCGAAGCTCGAGGAGTGGAACGTGCATTTCTTCGCTAAGCTCCCTCACACGCAGCGAGAAAGGCTGTCTTACGGACGGACGATTGCGAAAGAGTGTAGCACATGTCATGTCAGACGTCGGTCATCGAGCTGTTTGTTTTTCTGGAGCTGCTGAATACGCCGATGGCAAGGTGGGACGAGACAGCAAAGATGAGCCTCTTTGATTGTCGTATATGGCGTTTCCTCATGTGGCTGCAGGAGGATGCCGCGTATCTCGACCATGGCTTGTCGCGGCACAGCTTCAAGCAGGAGTTCATGTTGACTAAACTCCGACGTGAAGCGATGGCTGTGGAACTTGTTCTCAGCTTGTCTGAACCATAATGTGGGATCTGCAAGCCATAGTTGTGGTAGCATATTGGTGACTATAGCTCCTGTAACACTGCTAGAAGGCACTTGACCAGTTTCAGTCGTAGTTGGACCGGAGTTGAGGTCGTCGACAAACTGGCTTTGATCCATTGAAGTTCATTGTTCCGGTCTCCACCAAATGTGGAGCGACGAAGCACAATTCAAAGCACAAGGGTTTTATTTGCACGTCCCTTCACTTGATCTACTCCATCTTCTAACTCTTCTTCCTCATCTCCTAAGCCGTACCCCACTACTCGCTCATGTGTAAAGCCAGCGACGCAACAGAAGAAGAGTTTGCCAAAATGAGTTTTCCTTCACTTTATCACAACTTCTTTTCTCCTTTTTTCTGTGATGGCCAAGACCACAAGTATGCGCCATGCTCCCCATCAGAGTTCACAGAGGGGAGCGAGTTTTCACAGTTTTCAGAAGAGTGTTCGTGAGCACAGAACTTTAGACAAGTTAGTAGTTCCTTGGTCGTTCTGAGAACTGTGGCCGAATCCATGGCACATAAAGCATCGCAGTGGGTTAGGACCGTACGGTTTCACCGGGATGTTGACATACCCAGCCTCGATTGTCTCGGGAAGCACACTTGAGCCGAAGGTGAAAGTAAGGTGCTTTGTTTAAATTTCTTTCTCATCTCGCTTCATCTTAATTCGTTTCACATTGATCGCGTTTTGCTGTTTACAGCCTTCCAAAGTTTGGATTCGGTCAGTTGCATCATATCTATCAGAAATAATGCCGTGGATGGTGTTCTTAGTTTGGCGTGTTGTCATGGTAAGTGCATATTTCCAAAAGGGACAACGCTCTGTGGTTTTCAAATTGCTACGGAACAGTATTTACGATGACGAAGAGGCGAGCAGTGGGAAGACGACGACGACGACGATGAGAGGTATGCGCGGGCTGTTGCCACTTGGCCAAGTGCGGCATATTTGCTTGTAAATATACTTGTAGGTAGCTTTTCTTCTGCGTGTTCCTACGTAACTTATCTGGTGGAGGTGGACGTTATCTGTACGTTGTCACGGAGCTCGGCATTGGACGGTACGTCGAACCTTCCTTCATGGTTCCTTTCGACGAGAACTTGACTCCGCCGGCTCCGACACCTGCTGCCACTTCGACCACCTACATCACGCTCCCCGCTTCCCGTGATGCTGGCCTATTCTTGGGCAAAGATGTGGAAGACGTCGAGGACTGGATCAGCCTGTACGAACACCTCAGCCGCAATAACCGGCGGGACCCTAATATCATGCTCGCCAACGTAGACATTTACCTAGGTGGCGCACCTCTAGTTTGGTTTCGGACGCGCGAAGATGAGCTCACCAGTGGGGATTCGCTTAAGCAAAAGCTCCGAGACTTGTTCGGCAACCCCTACGGTCACCAACTTGCCGCGCAGAAGGCGCTTTCCGGTCGTGTGCAGACGTCAACTGAGCCCTATGTCACGTAGGCTCAGGACGTCTTGGCTTTGTGCCGCAAAGTTGACGCACACATAACTGAGTCAGAGAAGGTTTCCCACATCCTCAAAGGCATTGCCGATGACGCCTTCAACTTGCTCGTTTTGAACAACGTGGCGACGATGGATGCAGTTATATAAGAGAGCCGCCGCCTGCAACTCGCTAAACGCCAACGTATCGACCAGCAGTTTTGAACTAAACAGATATCATATTGTCCTTGGAATTAGGGGTTCAGAATATTTATGACTTGTCGTAGCACATGTGTGCAAAGCTTCAGTGGAATGAGGTGAATACTTTCCAAGAAAATGTACATTAAATTTGAAAAATTTATAAGAAAGGCAATTTGAGAAAATCGAAGTTTCATGTTCGCATAGTGCTTGTGGATGCTCAAAATGCCCTAGAAGAACATATTGTGCTGCTGAATTTCTTGGAGGTCTCTCCAAAACCCTTCTTAGTGTTTCTTTTATCCGTCGTCCTCCTTTGCTCTCGACACAGTCAGAATTCCGCCGTCAGCACGCTCTTTGTACATCCCGTCGATGGCAATATTACAAAGCACACCTGCAACAATTCCAAGGGCCTTCAAAACAGCTTTTCGTGCAGAATTACCGTCATTGTAGTAGGCTATAGCATTGTTAGTTGCTGCATTGAATGTGTAAGCACTTACAAATCTTGTCTTAGGGCAGCAGCACCAGATGAGTTGGTTGAGCGACTCATTGATTTCTGTGCTCGTCCATGAAGATATTTGCTCAGCACAGCGTTTGCCTTTGAACGTTCTCATTCTACTCCATTTGCTGGACGATCATGCAATCTCCTGGCTAGTAATATGTTTGAAACTCGCAACAGAGGTGACCACTACCGTAATGATGGGAACAATAACAAATACGAAAAACGCTACAAGAACACGACTATTGACAGATCAGCTATACAAGGAAATATTTTCTAGAATATATAATCTAGACGCAAAAGTTTGGCGGAAGCCCGCAAGGTGGAGGGAAGCAATTAAAAGAAAAAGAGACATTCACACAATCGTAGCAGTTGCTACAAATTAAAACTACATGGGTTTCTGGAAAGAAAAGCCTCGCAGTTGAAGAAACATTCATCACAGAATCGAACCCAGGACCACCGCCTTTTCAAGGCAGCCGCTGTACCATCAAAGCTAACGAAGAGGCTAGCAGATGGCAGGGCGAAGTCGAATTTGTCGAGAACTCTAACTAAAGGCAAGAGTTTGACGTAATAGTTATTTTCTACACAGGACTATTATGTCAAACTATTGCCGTTGCTTCGAGTTGTTGACAAATTCGACTTCGCGCTGCCATCTGCTAGCTTCCTGGTTAGCTCATATGGTTGAGCGGCTGACCCGGAGAGGTGGTGTTCCCGGTTTTCGACGCTTTTTATTTGGGGAGACCATGTGGGATTCCTTTGTCGCAATTGCTACGATTGGGTGGATGTCTCCTTTTTTCAATTAATATGTTATTAAGATATCACCGAGATAGGCTCAAGAGATGAGTTTCCACGAGAACAACGATAAAGTGGGTCTGTGCCCTTGGCGCGAGCGAGTGCCTGGCTGTCTGGCTCCAGTGTAAATAGCCTGTAAATAGCCTCTATCGTCTGTGTCTTTCCCCACGTAACTTTATGGTGGAGGATAGCGATTCCCGTTCTCGCCACGGAACTCCGAAGTGGTCGGTACATCGAGCTTGTCACCACGCCTCGCGGTGACGAGACCGCCTCTGCGACGGCTTCGTCTTGTCCGACTGCTCCAATCGTCACTGTTGCTAACCTTGTGACACTGGTGTGTTCTCTGGCGTGGAGGGACAGGAAGTTGACGAATGGACGAAGCTCTATGAACACGGAACTACTACTAACACGTATTACTAACACGGGGGACCCAACGATGATGCTCGCCAATGTGTTCTTACATCTCGGCAGCACCCCAGGCGTGTGCCAATAAACGCATGACGACGAGATAACCAGTTGCGATAATTTCAAAGAAAAGCTACGCGAACTGTTCGGCAACCTCATTGGGTGAAAGGCTGCCGCGAGCACGGCTCTTGCGTCTTGTGTCTCTTGTGACTTTTATTGTCACAGTTTTCTTTCTCCTTTCTTTTCTTCATAATGGGCACGATCACGAATACGCGGCGGGTTCTTCCTTCATAATTTACACTGTGGAGAGAGCTTGCACATGATTCAGAGGAGTGCTCATGAGCACTGCATTTAGCGCAGGCTTGGCGGCTTCGGCAGTTCTGGGAGCTGTGGCCAAATCGCAGGCATTTAAAACATCTCAGAGAGTTTGCGACATATGGTCTGACCCAGATATTCACATTCCCTGTCTCAATATTTTCAGGGAGCGCACAAGAACAAAAGGTAAGTATTAGATGCTTTGTTTTCTTTTTTTCTCTTGCGCGCCTTAGCAGAATTCTTTTAACATTCATTACATTTTGATCGCTCTGGCCTTCTAATAGTTCCACTTCTGTTAGCTCCTGCAGGTCATCAACATCGGAAACAACACCATCGATGGTGTTCATTGTGCAGTGCGGTATCACTGTCACTGTGACATCTCCGAATGATGCTAGGTTATGCTGTTTCTCGTGCTGCTCTTTGCCGCGGAGTTCCAGAAGGACATCACCGCTAGCCGTCTGTGATGCTTTATAGCCTGGTCTAATGACTGAGTTAAGGATTTAGAAACAACAAAAGGTGAGATTGTTCGTGCTTGTTCTTCATTGTTTTTCAGTGTGGATGACATGAAATCGGAGGAAGGATTCTTTTTGGTGACCCAAAAATTCAACGATATCATCGGATTTCATTAGGGAGCGATCAGCTAGAGGAGGGAACCAACTAGCCATAAGTGAGTATTTTCCGGCAGCGACGCCACCCACCCACCATGGAGTCCTACAGGGGGACGCTGCAGAGGCTGTAAAAAAAGGCAGTGCAAATGCCGGCGGTACGCTACAGATTTGACGAAATATGACATAACCTAGGTTGGCTAATCACACAAGGTTAACCCTTGTTGCCTAGAAGATTGGAAGTAAAACGCAGTGATAAGAAGACAGGAGAGATGGAAAGCGACGGAGAAAGAGGAAGGTTGAATGGAGAGAGAGAAAGGAAAAGGCAAGCGCCAATTTCCCCCGGGTGTGTCAGTCCGGGGGTGCCGTCTACGGGAAGCCGAGGCCAACGGAGTGCGTTGCCTGCGCCGAAGGTCCTTAAAGATCCAAACACTCCGCAGCAGCTCAACCCCCTGTATCCCCGTTTGCCTGGACACGGCCAAGCCACGCATGGTTGAACGCGGGAGGGCCCAATCCACGTGTGCTCGGGTACATCACAGAAGTGAAGTACAAAAATTACCAAAGATACAGGACACAAGCTGAAATACAGACAATGCAAAATAGAAACCGAAAATGCTTTGGTCCTATGAAGCAAGAGGCTAAGCAACTGCCGATTGCCACAGCAGACCCGTTGAATGCCCAATTTCGAATACCGGCGGGCAACTGCTGCGATATTTTATGGTCGGAGGAGATAACCTGTAGGTAATTTTGTCAGCACTGGCGTACAGTAGTTTATTATTTAGAGGTTGAAAATTTCTTGCACTATAGGATTTTGCAAACTCGACGCATTCAAAATATGAGAAATCTTCAGGCGAAACACTAGTGTAAATATGTTGCCTTTCCAGGGGGTCCCCGTTCAGGAAAAGAAAAAAAGTTAGCTGAAAGAAGATTAGAAGAGAGGAAGTTCTTTATTGTAATTCTGGTATATAAACCGAATGTTTTTTTATCAGTACAGCATCCAGTTTGTTCACGTCAGATTTGAAATGTGGGCTTCAAATGGCACAGTGCTCAAGTCGGCAGCGCAATAATTTTATGGGTTAAATGGTGCAATGTTCGAGTGCAAGATAGGAAAGAAGCAATTGGGCAGCCGCCATTGAAGATGATTGTCGATGCAAGCGAAAAGCCCGAACGAACGAACGAACGAACGAATGAATGAACGAAGCGCCAGCCAGCCAACCAGATGAAGAGAGTGAGAGGACGAATGAGCGAACGAGGGAAAGGCAGTGATAGAGCTGTAGTAGGAACCTTTTCCTTGCCGAGCCCTACCAGCGCTCATCGATCAAGCACGAAATCCACGAAGACCAAAAGCAAAGTGTTCTCTTTATAAAAACGCAGGTTAGCGTGGCTACAAGAGGAAACAGTCGGTGTTGTTTTGCCGTCGGTGGCTTAGCAGGGTTCGAGTCGACACAGTTGTTACCGCGGCTGTTTCGGCGAGTTACCATCATAGCTCCTTTAATGAAAATATGGTTGGTTAGTTAGGGTTTAATGTCACGAGGGCAACGAAGGCCATGCTGCGCCAGTCACAAGAGAAAAGGAAATGCATGGTTAGAGCAGGCAAACCTGCATTGCATTATAGTTCGTGTCAATAACCAATTGTCCCTAAAAAGTTGAACAGGTTAGTAAATGGCAGTAGCGCATCATCTGCCAATAATAGCACAAGGTGTAAAGGTATACGTAAATTATATACGTTTTGTAAAAGCTTCCGCCGCTGTGTTACAAACTGTGGACATG
This sequence comes from Dermacentor andersoni, assembly GCF_023375885.2. Taxonomy (NCBI): domain Eukaryota; kingdom Metazoa; phylum Arthropoda; class Arachnida; order Ixodida; family Ixodidae; genus Dermacentor; species Dermacentor andersoni. Next base: position 57,218,633 of record NC_092823.1, read on the forward strand.
TTATCAGGATACGTATAACTGTAAGAGGTTGATTGCATTTTTCGCAAGTAGGCGGGTTTTCTTTTCGGAGGAGAAAGTTGTGTGTTAAGTGTGTGTGTCCAATTCGAAGTCGGCACAGGATAACCTCATTGAACCGTTCCTGGTGAGTGCACGACTTCCGCTCACCAATTACGGGTTTACTAAGATGTAGCTTGTTGCTTATGCATTAGTGCCATTTCTGTTGCTATTTTGACGCCAAGGCATTCCTAATCGCCGTGATACTATACCGATATGAAAGCGCCGTGTTTTGTATGTATTTGCACGTTGCCATTGATGCACACCTATCCGCTGCTTCATTACCTAGTATACCAACATGGCTTGGTACCCAGCAAAACCTAATTGACCGGCCGTATTTGTTTAATGTTACCATGTTTACAATATCCCCTATCAGGGGTTCACATCCGGATTTCGCGTGTAGAGCCTTCAGTGTGCTTAATGAATCAGTGTATATTACTGTGTTTTCGTGTTTGTCAGCGATGCTCTTTTTAACTACATTCCATATTGTGTAGACTTCGGCTGTGTAGACAGAGGCATGTTGTAGTAATCGTATACTTATTTCCGGATGTTCCGTTACGGCCCAAGCACCCACGTGTTTTTTGTTTTAGAACCATCGGTTTAAAATTCCATATAATTTTGGTATTTGTCCTGAGGAGCACGCAATTCTTGTATAATGTGTTCGTGTGAGGTGTCTTTCTTCTTTAAATGTGTCCATGTCCTGTCACATAATGGTTCAAAATCGTACCACGGGGCCAAACGCTGTGGCTTTCTGGCAACCTGGAGGACTTCGCGAGGAGTGTCATAATCTCGAACATATTGCTCATATCGCACGACAAGCGGCTTAATCATGTTCGGTTTGTTTGTATAGTGTAGGCGTGAGTGCAGCCCGAGAACTAATGGCTAATGGCAAAAAGGCATCAAATCATAAATAACTATTTTGTTTTCTTCTGTCAAATTATGCGTAATCAGTGTGTACACGGGATATCAAGTTGGGAGCTATCGCGGTTTTCGTGACGTTGCGTGACAGGCAGGTGAAGTGGGGGTGGTCCAAAAAAAGTTTTTAAACAATCGCGGCGGCCTGAGTGCAGAATTGGAATAGTAAAGTTTGTAATAGTTTTACGCTATAGCGCCCGGAATTACAATACTGACTGAGTTCATTTTCACCACAAACAGTGTTGTGCTTAATACACATCCCTGCGGCACGCCATTTTCCTGGATGAATACGCATGACAGCATCGTTCCTAAACGAACTTGAAATATTCGGTCGGACATGAAATCGGCAAGACATTTCAGCATTTTACCGCGGATCCCTAAATTCGCTAAGTCCCTTAGAATACCAAACCTCCATGTTGTGTCGTATGCTTTTTCGAGGTCAAAGAAAACAGTGAGACAGTATTGCTTGTGCAGAAAGGTCGCACGTTTCTCGTCTTCTAGCCAGACTAGGTGATCTGTTGTGGAGCAACCTTACTTGTATCCACACTGATGATTATCTAGCAGATTCTCTGTTTCAAGGACGTATGTCAATCTTATGTTGATGATGGTTTCATAGGACTTTGCAAGACAACTTGTGAGTGCTATGGGTCTATAGCTGGTTGCTGTTGTGGGAGGTTTTCCAGCTTTCAAGAAAGGAATTATAATGGCTTTCTTGCACTCTTTGGGCATTTTTCCCGTTTACCAGATTATGTTGAAGAAATGAAGCAAGGTCTCAACTGCTTTAGGGGATAAGCGAGCTAGCATTGCGTAATGTACCCTGTGCGGACCGGGTGCTGTTTTTCTACCAGTACTAAGTACTCTGTTTATTTCTGGAAGTGCTAAAGCGGCATTATGCAGTCTTCCTGAACTTCCTGTGGTCGGAAGATTTAGTTTTTCTGCTAATTGCTTATGTTTTAGAAATGCTACAGAGTGGTTTTCTGAGCTTGATATATCATGTAAATGTTGTCCTAATATGCTTGTTTGTTCTTCTATATTTGTTCGTGTGCCTGGAGGTGAGAGTATAGGGATAGTGTAAGAAGCGTAGTCGCCTCTTAACTTACGAAGCTGATCCCACATTCGTTTGGATGTTATTGAGCTAATAATAGACGAGACATAATTTTTTTCCAGGACTGTCTTTCGCCTTGTCTGCCTGTGTACCTGACTTTCGTTTTTGATTTTATGAAAGAGAGAAGATTTTCTTTTGTTGGGTATCGCCGAAAGATACCCCACGCTTTGTTCTGTAGTTTTTTTGTTTGTGTACATTCCTTTGTCCTCCAGGGTTTCAGGCTTTTCCTTAAGAAGCCAGAGGACTGCGGGATTGTCTGTTCCGCTGCAGCAAGTATGCTGGCGGTAATCTTGTCATTCATATCGTCTATGGTTAACTCTTCGGACATGTTATCCAGAGTGGCCTTTTCAGTAAAGAGAGGCAGGTCTGCTAGATAGAGTTTCCACCGGGGTGGTCTTTATGGCATGGTAGGAAAAGGAGATGTTCTTTCAATAATAGCAGGCATATGGTCACTACCATAGGGGATCTCAATAACACTCCATTGAAAATGGCCAAAGAGAGATGGAGTGCACAGAGCGAGATCTAGGAAACTCATAGCTCCTGTCTTTGGGGAGTAGTAAGTTGCCGCACCAGTGTTTAAAAAGCATATGTCATTTGTTAGGATAAATTCTTCAAGCGTTTGACCCCTGGTGTCAGTTGTTTTACTACCTCATAATGTGTTATGTACGTTAATATCACCGCCTATTAAAAATGGTGCAGGCAGCTGGTTTAAAATTACCTCTAGATCTCTTACAGTAAAATGTGAATGCGGCGGAATGTATACTGAACAAATGATGATGGCTTTGTGAGCTAAAACGGTGACAGCAACAGCTTCTCTGTGAGTGTCAATGGGAACTTCTCTGGCTGCTATACCACCTGGCAGAACAATGGCTACACCACCTGACAGCCGGTTCGCCTGAGTACGATCGCGCCGTACGACAGTGAAACCTTTTGAGATGTTTTTGTGTTTTTCGCCTAGGTTTGTTTTCTGTGCGCATACGGCTACAAGAGAGAAATTAAATAACAGGTCTTTCATGTCACCTAAGTTATGCAAAGACCTCTACAATTCCAACGAATATTAAAAGCCATTATGGAATTGAAAGGTTAAAAAATGGCATTAACACGTGAATAGGAGATGAGAAAGATGTTAGGCGACATAGATCTAAAGAAGGCTGATACAAAGGAGCGATAACCTGCGGTTACCGCTTCCTTAATAAAAGTGGTTATTGGGACTTTGTCCCTCTTTCAGCACTCGATATAGCGCTTGTCGTTCGGCCCCGATGACACCGGCGTTCTAAGGTCGACTTGCATCGCGGCCGCGTTTCGATGGGGGCGAAATGCAGAAGCGCTCGTGTAATTAGAACTATATGCACGTTAAAGAACTCCATTTAGTCAAAATTACACCCGCAGTCGGCGTGCCTCCTAATCTCATCCTCCTTCTGACTTGCATTATTGGTAAAGGTGATGTGAAGTTTCTTTCTTTACTAATGTTACAAAACCTCATTGCTGCACATTCTTGAAGAAAGCAAAAAAAAAACGCGGCAGAACCCATCCTGCGATGACAGCTGATGGTAAATTAGCATTGAATCAATTTAGCGACAAAACACATTGCTGTCGTCACAACGAGTTATGTATAAGGTATATACTGCAGCGGGTCTACTGTTTTGCATTTCCTTAAAATTGCCTAGTAACCAGCACTGTCCTGGCGAAATCGGCCCGCGGCCCCCGAATCGGACAAAAACAACAAAGTAACAAGAGCAACCACATACATAGCACCTGTAGAGTGCGTGAAGGACCATAAGAACGGCAACGCATTAAAACTAAGGCGTGCAGTCATTAATTTGCTGAACCGCCACAACAGGCTGCATTTGAAACGTCTTAGTACAAACTTCGCCTGTGTGTCGCTGGCGGGGCTTGGGAGAACCAGCGATCCTAATTATTTTGCTGTTGCGTTCGACGTTGCAACTAGAGCATCAATCTCTGAATTTAAACGCGTATTTCTTCTCAGCAGAGACTTTGTCAATTGCGCAACACTATACCCTTAACACCTAATCCCACCCCAAGTCTCTCCTACCCAAATGCCACGCAAGTTGTTCTGTCGAGATTCGACTCTGCAGCCGGAACTAAAGTGACGCCATGTCGAACAGCCTCCATTATTATGAATCATATTCTGGGCTAGTTCGCCGTGCGGCTAATTATGCGCTCCACGCAGAGGCGCGAAGTATAGCAGCACGTATCACGGTTTCAACGGTAGTCGGTTCGCAATATACACGACAACGTGTTTGAACCCGCCACCTCCCATCTTCGACGTAAGAAGCGTTCTTCGCATCTTATCACGAAGCTGGTGATAACTTGACAGCTTGTGGACGTATATGTGTGTGTAAATATGTCGCCGTTCAATGAAGCTCGTTCATTGCAACTTGGAATACTGAGTACGTGGAACTAGATGTTGGGCACACTTCCACGAATATCTTTATTATAAACCTGGGTCGCCGGGTATGTGCAACTGGGTGTGTGACTGGGTTCAATCAACCTCTTTACGACAAACTTGGGTCATTGGTTATATACCAGAGGGTGGGTGCCAAAGGGTATGCTTCCCTCTTCAACGAACATTGCTTGCCGCACACTCAGTGCCCCAAGTTGTGGCGCAACCTGTCAACGTGTCGGGTTGCCGTATTTTAGGCATCAATGGGACGTTGTTTTGATTCAGTTCAGTATCCGAAAAATTCAAAGGTTGTTTTTCGTGATTTTACAGCGGCACATTTGCAGTGGCACATGCCTAGTTAAACAAGCTGGCGTCGAAGACTTTCATTGAAAAGGGGCAGATACCCAGTGCACTCCTCACGCAGCCGTCAAATGCGTCGGGTTGTGTCCTTGAGGAACAATTTTGACACTGCTTTCGTTCCGTTCAGCATCGGAGAAATAAAAAAAATATTTTTCATGATTTTAGAGCAGCGCGTTTCTACTGACACATAACATGTCCCCGCTATGGCATCGAAGACACCATTAAATATCAGCAGATACCTAGTGCCCTTGTGCCGCAGCTGGCAAATGCGCTGGGTCGCAGTCCTTGAGGGACCTTTGTGACATGGGTTTAATCCCACTAGGCATCAGAGAAATTTAAGGGATCTGCCTAGTCATTTTAGAGCGACAGATTTCCCGTGGGAGATAGATACCTAGTCAACCAAACTGTTGTCGAGGATTATTCTTGAAAGATGGCAGATACCCCGTGTACTATTAGCACTATATGTGCTAATGCTTCAAAATCACTGGGGTACTTACGCCGAAATCTACGTAATTCGCCCTCTAACATCCGTAAGCTAGCTTATCAGACGTTTGTTCGCCCCCAGCTCGAATTTGCCTCCACAATCTGGTCACCCCATCATAACCACCTAATCAGCTTATTAGGATCAATTCAAAATAGGGCCGCCAGGTTTATCTCGCGTAACTACACTTACAATTCAAGCATCTCACAAATAAAACTTGATATTTCACTTCAGCCACTAAGTACTCGACGTGATTTTGCACTTATATCATTATTTCACAAGTACGTTCATGCGGATAGAAAATGTTCTTTACGGCTTGAAGTCGCACGTTTCACATCTCGCAGATTACATAATCACCTCAGCTTCACACGCATCTACGGGAACACACATGCATTCATCTGGTCGGCGCTTCCTCGTGCCATTCGATTGTGGGACGCTCTTCCTGATTTCATCGTCTCCGAACCTAATCGCGACAAATTCTGCCAGCTCATCATTTCATATTCCACCGCGTAACTTCAATAAAGTGCACGATGCTTTTTTTCCTTTTTTTCCAGTTATGTGCTCTCTTGTTTATGAGCTTATTTCGCTTATTATTCTTGTATTCTTTAGTATTGTTTAGTATTTGTACTGGAGTGGCAACATTATTTTTCATACTTTATTAAAAAAACTGTATCGTTTGTTTTTTTCTAATATGCACACTCCAGACCTTGTTATGTTGTACAATGCTTTTAATACTTGTATAAGATAGGCATATATTTTTTCACTGTCAATTAATAATGTATGTCTATTATGTTTTTTATATGGTATATATACTCTGTTAATCTTATTGTAACGCCGCCCTTACTCAATGCCTCATACGAGGCCTGTAAGGACATTGTTAAATAAAATACTACTTCCTGAGCCTCAGAAAGCATCAGGTTGCTGTCCTTGATGCACAATTGTGATGTTGCTTTGATTGCGCTCAGCATCGGAGAAACTTGAAGGATCTTTTTCGTTATTTTAGGGCGGCGGATTTCCAGTATCGCATACCTACAGCCTAGCTGGCGGCAAAGCCTTTCATTGAAGAAGAGCAGATCCCCGTGCGCTTGTGCCGTAGCTTGCAAATGCATTGATATGCCGTGCTTGAGTAATCTTTGTGACGTGGGTTTAATTCCGCTTAGCATCAGAAGAATTTAAGAGATGTGTCTTCTCATTTTATTGCGGCACATTTCCAGTGACAGGTAGCTAGTTAACCAAGCTGGCGTCGAAGACTTTCATCGAAAACGGGCACATGCACAGTGAACTACTGCCGGAGCTGGAAATTTACCATGTTGCTGTCCTTGAGGCACGATTGTGACGTGGCTTTGATTCCGCTAAGCAGCGGATAAATTTAAACGGCCTTTTTCTCCTATTTTAGTACAGCACATTTCTAGTGGTATATACCATGTTACCCAAGCAGGCGTCAAAGACTTTCATTGAAAAAGGGGAGATTCCCAGTTCACTTGTGACGCAGCCCACTATTACGTTGGCTTGCTGTCATTGAGGAACCTTTGTTACATGGGTTTAATTATGCTTAGCTTCAGAGAAATGTAAGCGATCTGTCCAGTCACTTCACAGCGGCAGATTTTCAGTGACAGATACCTAGTTAACAAAGCTGGCATCGAAAATTTTCATTTAAAAGGCACAGATTACCAGTGAACTACTGCCGGATCCTGCAAGTGTATCGGGTCGCTGTCCTTGAAGCATGATTGTGACGTGGCTTTGATTCCGCTCAGGCTCTGAAAAATTTAAAGGATCATTTTTCGATATTTTAGAGCGGCACATTTCAGTGGCACATACCTATAGCTTAGCTGGCGTCGCAAACTTTCATTGAAAAGGGGCCGATACTCAGTGCGCTTCTGCCGCAGCCTGGAAATGCGTTGGTTTCCGTCCTTGAGGAACCTTTGTGACGTGAGTTTGAATCGGTTTAGCTTGCGGGTTTCCCCCTTGCGGGGTTTTGCAGAATGATTACGCCAAACTCTTGTCTTTGCTTCGAGTTGTTAATGAATTCGACTTAGCCCTGCCATCTGCTAGCCGCCTTGTCTTGCTAAGGTGGTTGAGCAGCTGTCCCGGAAAGGCGGCGGTCCCGTGTTCGAGGCTTTTTCTTTCGAGGAACCCGTATAGGATTCCGTTGCAGCGATGGGTACGATTGGGTAGATGTCTCAGTTTCCCTCTATTAATGTGTCGGAAAAGTGGAATAAACAGGAAGGGCGTTCAAAGTGTGCACTTAGAAAATCAGGCTGATCTGTCAGTGTATGTCTCTAGATATTTACAGACGGCAGAGGACGATATCGTTGGCATTTTAACTTGTTTGCTCTGTTCCATGCTTTTCATTCACCTGTATAAGAATAGATGCTACTCACGTATATTTGCTAATTCTCCCGTTTTTTATCCGGCGGCGTGTTCTTCTTCCTTGTGCCTTGTCTTTAATTAGATTCTCTGTGGTCGGGGATTCACGTAGGAGATTCCAAGCCTTGTTTTCCTTCTTCCGCGCTTCCTTACACTCTTCATTCTATCACGGAATACGTTGCATCGAAAGCGACCTGTTAGTTTGCGGAATGCATACTAATCCAGCATCAATTACAAAGACTGGGAAGTATGCTACTGCATCGTAAATATCAAGTGCACGGACTTCATTCGAGAGCAAATGCGATAGCTCACTAAACAGCACACAAGTGGCTCAATTGACTTTCCATCGGGGAACGTGTGTAGAGCATGCAGCCTGTTTAGATCTGTGGCCGAATCTGTGGCATTTAAAGCATCGCATTGGGTTAGGTCTCACCGGGATCTTGAGATACCCAGCCTCGACTGTCTCGGGAAGCATACTTGAGCCGAAGGTGAAAGTAAGGCGCTTTGTTTAAATTTCTTGCTCATCTCGCGTCATCTTAATTCGTTTCAGATTGATCGCGTTTTGCTTTTTAGAGCCTTCCAAAGTTTGGATTCGGTAAGTTACATCATATCTATCGGAAATACCGCCGCGGATGGCGTTCTTAGTTCAGTGCGTTGTCACGGTAACTGCATATTTCCAAAGGGAGAAGGCTCTGTGGCTTTGCATATTGCTTCTTATTATGGACTTCTAAAGGGGGTCACCACCAGCAAGCTTCATAGCTTTGTAACCTGGGCCTATAGAATCAGATTGACATTTTGCAACAAGGACAAGTGAAATGTCTCTCACGCTCTTTTCTGGCTTTTCAGAATGTATCATATGATACCTTGGTAAGTTTTCACGTTGGTGGCCAGAACACTGAAATAATCTGTTTTGAGGGCGAGCAGGGAGTTTGACAAAAGAGTTGTAAAATGAAAAAATTCAGTTTTCATCAGTAAGGCCAGCCGCCCATCGCGGAGACAACAAGGTACCGCCGCAGGTCTTTTAAAAACAAGCTTTCCGTATTCCAACTGTACGTTTCTCCTATAACCAAATATGTAGAGCCAAGGCTGGTTGTACCACGCATGGGTTGTCTTGCTGCCAAGAATACCGGTAGTAAGAAGAAGAGAAGGCAGGAAAGATTTAAAGTGATACGTAAAGACGAAGATTGGAGAGAGAGATAGGCAAAAGCATATACCGATTTCCCCCAGGTGGGTCAGTCCGGGGAGGCGGGGGGCTGTTTACGCGAAGCAGAGGCCAAATAGAGGTGATGCCTCCCTCGACGGTCCATAAAGGTCCAGCTCCAGACATCGGATCAACCCCCAGGATACACATTTCCCCGGACAGGTTTAAGCCACGTGCAGCTGTGCGTGGAAGGGTCCAACCCTCGTGTGCTTGGGTCCGTGGTGTCTCCACACACCAAACGTCTGCAGACGCAGACGCCCCTGTGAGGGAGTCTGAGTGAAAGGGCACTCGTTACTTAACCTGCATACTTTGTTTTCATTGCTAAAGGAGGAAGAGCCGGCAACGTGATATAGTGGGGAATCCTATTGTGTCTTGGTTTTGTTGCAATAGTATGAATATTACTGCAATTCGTATTTTTTGTGTTAGTAGTCTTTATGATTATATTATTTAAACACTTTTATCGTGTCATTGAATTTCCAGAATGAAGAGTGGACTTGCTCCCGGAGTGTTTGGATTATTACATCCTTGTTAAGCCTGAGATTCTTGATAATTAAGAAGAAAGGCCTGGCATTTTTTTTCAAGAACGTTTCATCACCAACATAATAAGTGATTACATTCCATGTTGAAGGGCGAAAATTCTGCCTTGCGGCTATATATAACAGATTGTCATAAACATTGAGGGCTCGTACTTCTTTTAAATACCGTCATTGATCAACAAGCTAAAAACACAATAAACGGTATGGAAACAAAATAAAACGCTTGAAATAGCGAAATACAATTTTAAACGCATAGAGAAAAACTGAAAGCAGGTTTACTGGATGATCCAATTAATCAGTGATGCTTCTTTTGATAGCATGACCATGTGTGCGAGCAGCCTATCAAGCGATAGCTATGGTGCAGCGGTGTTCAAGCAAATGTTCAAGGGCGATAATACTTAATTGATAAATGCTTCATTACACAATGCGTATGTCCGCTCGCCTCTCAAGGAGAGATATCAAGCCAGTGATAGGGAGATAGAAAGAAAAGAGATGAGGAAGAAAGCATGGAGACTAAAGGCGCTAGCCTGGTTGGCAACCATTCTGTGGCCCACGCGGAGATTGAAAGACAACAAAAAGAGAAAAAAAAATCTATATAAGCACGCACTCGCAGTCAATAAAATAGTGTGTGCTCAGTTCGTCACAAGGGATCATATAATGTGGTGGATCTCAAGTGCCACAGCAACGTTTCTATGGCTTTCTACATTTCGCACGCACGAGACTAGCATCAGTTACAGCTGCAGAAAGTGCCCAATGTATTAAGGCCAATACGCGCATAACCAGACGTGATAACTTTAGTGCACTGACCTGCCTCCTGGCTTATTCAAAAGTGCGCTTGTTGTGAAGCCTTTGAATTAACCACAACATTCGGATTTCATGGCTGGGAGTTTTGCGATTCAGTGGCACGCACGCTTCTCAGATTGTGATCGCGCAATATTGTGATGACGATTTATCGAATAAAAAAAAGACGTCAACATTACCAGAACATGCAGTCATTCCTGTTTATTTATTTATTATTCATAGAAACTACAACCGTAAAAATGATGATCACAGGAGTGGATGATGATGTAGGGGGGGTTTACGATGTAGGGGCCAGATATGGTCAAAGAGCGCTATACACATGGTGATGGATATGACTTGGCTGTTAATAGGCCTAAACTCTGTCGCTGTGAATGGCGTAAAGTATATAAGTATTAAAACAACAATATTGACGAGAGATATGTACTATTGCATTAAATGCTCTGTTACGGAGGGATGATGTAATAGAGCGTGTAGGTGAACGTAGCACTGATGCCTCAGAAAGGTCCTTCAATGCAGTGGTCTAAAGACACTTGTTATACTAGATGCAACAAACGCAGCAGCAGCCGCCTGCGGTAAGAAGCCATACTACGTAACATTTGGCCGGATGATGTGCAATGTTGGAATGTCGGTTGAAATTTCAAACAAATTTGATGTCATATAGTTGGTTCGTGCAATGTAACTGTGCTGGATGTAATGAAATATGCTGCTGATATGCCAAGACAAAGTGCTTTTTCTTCTCGCATTCTATTTTCCGACACCCCAGAAGGACACGGATGATCATCAGTCTTTCACCGCATCTACCACATGCAAGAGGTGCATCACCAGTCAGAAAGAAGTTGTGCACCGTATGTATGCCCTATTCTTAGCCGACAGAATAGGTCATCGGTTTCTCGTGATTTTTTTATTCATGGGGAGGTGCTCAACTCGAGATTTCGGCGTACCACTACCATTGCAAATAGCCTCCTAATTTTTTCCAGATGAAAGGTTTCGATTCTAAGGCGGGGCCAGCTATGGAAGAGTTGAAATTTTTTGTTGCTGTAGATGTGGTGATTTCGTCAGCGAACATATCACCGTCGACGCCTCTCTTCTCTGGAACCCAGGATATTATGACACGTTGATCGCATTTGCAGTTTTGAATTGTTTTATGTGTTTCGTAGCCGGTAATAGTGCATTGGCTTCAGTGGTAATGATACTTGTTTGCAGATGCAGAATGCTAGAGTCCGAAAAGGATGGACCGACTGCTGCATAAGAATCGCCGGCTTGCGACTCATATGCATCGGTGTAAATCTCCCGGCAGCAGTACTTCGACCGAAGTTCAAGGAAGTGCATTCGAATATGCACCTCAGGAGCACGCTTGGAATGGAATGGAAAAACTTTATTTCTCTATATCTCAGAGAGATTGGCGGTGGGCCGGTGTCTTCATGTTTTGAGGCCTGGCCGCTTCACAAGGTCGGCGCCCCTATTCCAGGGCACCGCTGAGTCTTGCTGCCTCGCAGGCGTGCTGCACAATTGCCCGTTGGGCTGCGAGCTCCCTGCTGGTGAGCAGACCCTCCCATTGTTCCGCACTTGGGTTATTTACTTTATGGAATGCGAAATTATGCTTGCATGTGGTATAACGTGGGGGTTGTTCCGCACCACGGACATGTATCCCTGTACTGGGTAGGGAACATTTTGTGTAATGTGTCCAGGTTGAAGAACGTACCTGCTTGCAGTCTTCGCCAGCTTACTGCCTCATGTGTGAGCGATGCGTGGGGTGGGGGGTATTTAAGTCTCCTTCCTCTGTAGTAGTTAAGTATTTCTGCATACGTCGGCTCCACCGTTAAGGGGGCCTCTAGGGTTTCCGACTGCCCTGCTCGGTGCGTGAGTTCGCGAACTAGGCGGTCCACCCTTGAGTTGCCCTCTATCCCGGTGTGTGCCTTACTGACTTCAATAAACGACATGTCACATTCCACAAGCAGCCGCTGCCACTGCCACGGCGGTCACAGCTTCGCTGGAAGCATTAGGCGGGGTTCTAGAAATAGGGCGCACAATTCTTCACTGAGATTCCTTACACGGAGTGAGAAGAGCTCCCTAGCTGTGGGCGGATTATTAAAAGTATGGCACAGGACACATCGTTTACAGCTGTGTAATAACGATTTTCGGGATTCAAGTTTACTTTCAGGTAGTATGTGAAGCTGGAATATCACCTCTGTTGACGGAATGACACATAATTTGATTCTCCATGAGGACTTTCTACAGGGCTTGTCCTGAAAGCCCGGGTTGCTAGGCGAATACCAAGGTGGTGCACAGGTTCTAGGAGTTTAGCGCGCTTGGCGTAACAGAATGATAGATTATAGCACCGTAGTCGAAGCGAGAGCGGACAAGGCTCCTGCACAAGTTCAGGAGACCTTTTCGAGCACTACCTCATGTTGTGCAAAATGTTCATTGTCTTCAGACATTGTGCTTTCACATATTTAGGTTGGGGGAGGAAGGCAAGCCAAGAGTCTACAATAATTCCTAGGAACTTGTGTTCACTGCTGCCGGATAGTTTCTCTCGATTTAACCACTAGTGTCATGCCTCTCTTGCTTGAAAAGAGTATACACGTTCTTTTCTGGGCGTTTATTTTAAACCCATACACATCGGCCCATTGAGATAATTTATTTAATGAGGTATGGTAGGGTAAATGGTGCAAGTTAATTTTAACGTAATCTTTTAGGAACGGCTGGAGGTATCCGCATCTAAGTGCACGCTCTTACAAAAGATTCTCTTGGGTACAATATGAGAAACTGTGTCTATATCATTTACCTTTCCTGTGGCCCACTCGCAGAATTTTGGGTGAGTTTAATTATTTAATGTATCTTTGCTCTGCAACCACGCAGAGGAATGTGGTGATATTGTGCAGTGTTATTCTAAATACCTATAGGTAATATCTGAACTAAATAGATATCATATTGTATTTGGAGTTTGGAGTTTGGAGTTCAGAATATTTATGACTGGTTGTAGCACATGTGTGCAAGGTTTCACAGGAATGGGATGAATACTTTCTGAGAAAAGGTACATTGAATTTGAGAAATTCATAAAAAATACAATTTCAGAAAAACGAAGTTTCATGTTCGCATACTGCTTCTGGATGCTCAAAATGCCATAGGAGAATAAATACATTTCACTGCTGAATTTCTTGCAGGTGTCTCCAAAACCCTTCTTAGTGTTCCTTTTTATCCGTCGCTTCCTTTGCTCTCGACAGAGTCATGGAATTCCGCCCAGTCAACATGCTCTTTGTACATCCTGTCGAGGGCAATATTACAAAACAAACCTGCAACAATTCAACGGTCTCCAGAACAGCTTTTTGTGCAGAATTACCGTCATTGTAGAAGGCTATAACATTGTTAGTTGCTGTATTCAATGTGTAAGCACTTACAAACGTTTTCTTGGGGCAGGAGCAGCAGATGAGTTGGTTGAGCGACTCATTGGTGTTCTGTGTTCGTCCAAAAAGACATTTGCTCAGAAGACCGTTTGCCTTTCAACGTTCTCTTTCTGCTCCAGTTGCTGAACGATCATGCGATCTTCTGGGCAAGTAATACGTTTGAAACTCGCAACAGAGGCGACCACGACCGTAATGATGGTAACAATAAAAAAGACGAAAAACGCTACAAGAGCACGACTAGCGGCACATCGGCTATAAAAGGAAATATTTTCTAGAATACATAATATTGACGCAAGAACTCGACGGAAACCCACAAGGTGGAGAGAAGCAATTAAAATAAAAAGAGACATTCACACAATCGTAGCAGCTGCCAAAAAGGAAAACTACATGGGGTCCTCGAAAGAAAAGCCTCGCAGTTGACGAAAAAATCATTCCGGACTCGAACCCAGGACCACCGGTTTTTCGGGGCATCCGCTCTACCATCTGTGCTAACCAGGCGGCTAACAGATGGCAGGGCGAAGTCGAATTTGTCAAGAACTATTTATTTATTTATTTATTTATTTATTTATTAATCTCACGTACTTTCAAGGCCCGAAGGCGTTACAGAAAGGAGTGGAGTCAAAAGAAGAAGTAATGCTGTAAAAAATACAAACAAAAATGTATTAACAAAAAATATTAACCAAAGGCACTGAATTTCTTGGTATTGAACTATGAATTACGTTGCGACTCGTATTTGTAGAGATCAATTATCCAAGCAAGCCTCCATGTTTGCGTGTATATACTGTTTACAACTTGCTTTCTTCTAAGTAGTTATGGCAGCGCACCAGATATGCGGCGGTGCCCGAAAAAAGAAACGTATACAACGTTTCGACTCGCAAGAACTTAGTGCATTACGCTGTAATAGCGTGTTTCTCTCCTCCTGGTAAACATCATCATCATCATCATCTTCATCACCATCATCAACGTGGCTACGCCCACTGCAGGGCAAAGGCCTCTCCCATACTTCTCCAACTGCCCCGGTCATGCGCTAATTGTGGCCATGTTGTTCCTGCAAACTTGTCAATCTCAACCGTACACCTAACTTTATGCCGCCCCCTGCTACGCTTCCTTTGGAATCCAGTCCGTAACCCTTAATGAGCATCGGTTATCTTCCTTCCTCATTGCATGCCCTGCCCATGCCCATTTCTTTTTCCTGATTTCAACTAAGATGTCAATAACTCGCGTTCCCTCACCCAATCTGCTCTCTTCTTAACCCCCCCCCCCGCCCCTTAACGTTACTCCCGTCATTATTCTTTTCATAGCTCGTTTCGTAGTCCTCAATTTAAGTACAACCCTCTTCGTAAGCCTTCAAGTGACTGCCCCGTAGGTGAGTAGTGGTAAGACACAGCTGTTATACACTTTTCTCTTGAGGAATAATGGCAACCTTCTGTTTATGATCTGAGAATTCCTGCCAAGCGCAGCCCAGCCCATTCTTATTCTTCTGACTATTTCAGTCTCATGATCCGCATCCGCTGTCACTACCTGCCCTAAGTAGATGCATTCCCTTACCACTTCCAGTGCCTCGCAACCTATCCTAAACTTCTATTCTCTTCAGAAACCGTTAAACATTACTTTAGTTTTCTGCAGAATAATTTTTCGACCCACCCTTCTGCTTTGATTGTCCAGGTCACGGAGCATGCAGCAGTTTCACTGGCATGCCCAAATGTAATCTTTCGGGACGATGTAGACATGGTTGCCAGTCCCGTGTACCCCTGGCGATAAATGCGTTCTCGGTCGGAAACAACCAAGAAAGCTGTCTTTTGTGCCTTGGAGGACGAGAAAGTTCCCAGCACTTTCTTTTCTGTATGTTTTTTTTTTCTGTTTGCATTGAACACTTCCCATTTCTTGGAAAGTTAGCATCGTTTGCAGTGTTTCTTCTTCCCTCTAGCGGTGCTTTTTCAGCCGCATAAACTTGGCAACTTCGGCTGTGCCATTCCGAAAGTTAGTGGGTCCAGAAATGACGTTTGTCAAAATGACCAGATAACCTTGAAACAGAGACGCAAAAAAGAGTTAATCTACATGAACCAATCTCCCCAAAATTAATCATCATTATCTACAATGATAACTGCACAAATCAAGATATTGTTCTAGCCCTACTTTCTAACATATAGGTTTAACACTATCGATGACAAGCAGTCGATGACTAGGCACTCATTATAAGTTAGTCAGCAGTGATTCAGTTCATTTGCCCATAGCTTGACTTAAAATTCGTGTGAACTGACACTTACTGATAGCTAGTCACGGGAAAAGCCAACAGTTGCACTAAGATCAATACCAAACTTCATAAATGGTTGTAATCGTATCGACAGAACTACTCTAATTTTCGAAAGCAGCGCAAAACAAAGAAAAGAGACAGAAAAAAAGCCACCATGAAACATGACGCTTAAGTCGAAAGAGACTTGCATTGAGCTCAAATGTAGGACATTTATCCACAATGGGTTACAACTCTCGCATTGTTAAAAACATATCAGAAAAAGAATTCTGATACAAAAAGAACAAAATACATTCAAACTGAACAAATCAAATTGAGATGCGAATAGGATGACCACCCCCTCTCGACGGCTTGCTGATACACTATATTTCTATTTCATCTGCAACGCCTCTGTCAATTCTATGTACAGATGTTTGCGCTGCTTTAAGATTGCTATGTTACTAAACATAGGGGACATTGCAGACGTTAGTGCGTTCTGTAAGATATAAATTACTTGCGGTTCGCAGTGACTCTTGATGTTCCGATATCCGTCCATGTGTTTATTTGCCGTTCAGCTGCACATTTAAAGCCATAAGCCTTAGTGTGTGTCTTATTACCGAAATACCAATATCGATTGTACCTTTTACACCGTCGATGCTTAAAGAATAACATCCATGCTACCAATGGTTAAGTTGTCGATAGTTTACTTCAGTAAAACACATGCTGAATATGTGCGCGCAAAAAAGAAGAAACGGTATGTGCCAGTCCATATTTTTGATGGTCGTGTTTGGTTTGTATGCATCGGCACGGCCTTGAGGAGAGAAAAAAAACACATTAGTTATAAATTCGGGATTTGCATAAAGGAGCTGCGTTATTTGAGTTCGTGCCACTCTATCGCCGCGAAACGGAAAGTAGAAAGCCCTACCTTCGATATTTGTTTCTATTTTGCCACTTCTTTATCGCTGACTTCCGTATATTCCACGAAGAATGTTATTCATTAGCAGTGTTTTGCTTGTTTCCCTTAATTCAAGCTCGCTTCCCCGAATCGCGACGTGCCATTCCACTGCTCCGACAGATCGCCCATGGCTTTGATCTCTCGTTCACCGCGCCGCCTCAATGAGATTTGGAACTCCTGGTCTACGCGCCTAATTACATTCGCAGAAACCTGTCCGAAGGCATCCTCCATTGCTTCGGCAACAAATTGATTTCGCGCACACTCCAGAAGTCGTCCTCGCCGCAGAGGGTCGATTAAATTACCCGTGTTTACGCGTGCAGAGTGTGCAAACCGTGCCATGTTTTTGTATTTTGTACCTAGTATTTACTGGCTTCTCTAATATTACGGTGTAATTTATATTCGATTACTTTTTCGAAAAAAGAAAGCTTCAGCAAATAACGTCAGATCGTGAGGGGTATATTCTGCGGGAACTTTTCTTTGAATTCCAGTTAGCTCCAGAGCTAGCGATGGGACGAAATTATTGGTGTTAGTACTAATGGACCAGGTATGTAAGGCGAAATTTTTTTTTTCATAACGTGTTGAACCTATGAGCCAGGATGAACAGCCACCAATTCTAGTGATGTACGATAACCCCTCCCGCCCTCCCAAAATACGAAACATTTATGTTTCATAAGATCAGCGTGGAAAAGTTGCGAAAAAAGATGGTAAGTTATACACACAGAGGGTAACGAGTAGGGTATATGTGAATATTAAAAAAAAAGAATCATGCAACTTTTTATCTGAAAGATAGAAATTATTGTACTGCGGCGTTTACAACTGTCGTCCATTCACTAATCCGGAACACAGCCAAAGAATGGAATCATTTGCCCACACCCGTCCTCGCCATTTACTAAGCTCCTGCGCTTAAATGTTCCCTTGAAGAATATTGTGTGTACTAAATACCTATCACAATTTTTATTTCTTCCACCACTACCTTCTGTAGCGACTTAGGGCATTGAAGATATTGCACTAAGTTATTACCTACAAAAATAAAGAACGCATCATCAAACAAACCTAACGTCTGAATGCTGGCGCACGAGTGAAGAACAAAAATTAACGAATGAAATTTAAAAGTTACGTAAAAAAAGAGTACCATAATACATGTTTTCATACCTTCAAAAATTACATGCAATGCGGTAGTCACCGTGGTTTCAGTTTGGCTATTCAGCGAATCAGGCGGCGCTTTACTTTTCCTGCTGGGTGTGTTGTGCAATGCACAATCCTCCGAATGTGATGCATTCCCACTGTTAGCTTCGTTTGTCTCCTCTGACATCCGCTCATTGAGATCGCCATTTTTCTTGCTCTGTTTTTTTTGTAGTTTAAAGGACAACTAGCGTACTTGCGACAAATCTTGTGCCCTTGTAGGCGCTGTCCTTATAATATACCTTTTCCTACGACGGACTGCGCTTTCGCCACACAATTCGACAGCGCGTCTTTCTGTTGGCAGTATTCCAACCTAAATTCCCGCACGGGCTTCCTCTCCATCTGAGGAACGGTTACTAGGGACCGGTTTCTATGACACGTGCTATGACGTCACTGCCCAAGCTCTCTGTGAGGGAAATCGAACACCAACTGCTCTTCGCATATACCGTGCCTGTATTGTATCAGGGTGCTTTTTTCAGTTTCACAGCCGCGCTAATTTTTTTTTTCAGTCGCTCGGCAGTACTAGCGCTTTGCCGTCTGGATGAAGCGTCCTGGCATGAACACGAGCCACGTCATGTGTTTTCGTTTACTCTCGCGTTGGCCCTTTTGTTTCCGCGACGGCCGTAGCTGCGTGCCGAAAATTTTTTTTCCTTCCCTGAACTCTGGACTCTACGTTGCTCAAGGGGACGGCACCCGGAAATTGCTTCCTCCTGGGTCTCCAATGTCATAGCTATGAACAGCCTTTAATGAAATCGTTCATGCCGAATTGAGAACGGGAAATAGGAGCAATAATTTCATCGCCGTTTTCTGCACTACAATCCGTGGTGGGGTCAGCGGATATGGAGCTTCGCTGCGCAGCACGATGTTGCAGGCTCGAATACCAGATGCGGCGGCTCCGTTTACATGGGGGAAGAAACTGCAGGAACGCTAGCGTAAATACACGAGCTGCACATTCAAGTACCTCAGACAGCCAAAAGTACTATTACGGCGCACTCTGCTACGCCCGTCCCTCCAAACCCACAATGCAACTTCGGGAGGTTAAAACCGATAATTATTTCCTTGAGAAGCTACAGTCGCGTTACTCAGATGTTTGCTGGAGGCATTTATCTCGTGCGCACGCACATTTGCTTTTGTTTGGTCAGTCAGTATATTTAGTTTACTTGCTGGTTATGTGTATGCTCCACTATTATGGGAATCATCGGTCAACTTCATAGGTCCATGCCCATGTTTATGCTCAATTTGCTGCATAATCACGCGAATTTCGCAGTTGTATTGGTCACCGATTCTGAAGGCATACTAGTTTCAATTGAGTTATATGAAGGATGCACCATAATTGCGTTGTGGTGGCGCAATAGGAAAACTCAAGGATTACTTACCGGCGACCCGGCCCGCACGGCTGCCGTTCGTAAACAAGAACGCCGGAGTGCACTGATTGTCAGTCAATCTTGCTATTGTCACTACATAGCTTCATTTTTTGAAGACGTCACTCAGGCGACATGACAAAATAATGAACGAAAAAATTCCGAACTTCAAATTCCTCTATACCAATCACATATGCACATAACGCTGAGGCTCTGCTCTCCTTCTACTTGGCATATCAGAGTTCTTAAAGTTGTACCAAAACCTCGTGTATAAAACTTAGTTACTGCCTTTATCATTCTTCTTTTGCCAAAATGACACCTATTATATCGGCAGTGATATAGACTGTGTAAGAATGGCGCGAAAGAAAGCTGCGTAACTCGACACTGCGCAGGCAAACGTTTCGAGTTAGTCATCACCGGGCTTTGTTTTCTTATTTGCACCTTGCACCGAGAAAATGAGCCGTAGGCGGTGACAGTGGTGCTTTGAAGAGATATCAGCACGACTCCAACAATGCTTGCTCGCATTGTTGCCGAATGTACCAATTTATGGAGACATGCCTCATTTCAGTTGGCAGTTACAGCGGCCGCTCCTTCTCCAGCGTCAAAAAAAAAAAAAAAAACTGGAATTAATTTTTGTAATTCGTGTCCGTTCTTTACGTTACGCCTCTTCCTCTTCCTCGGCTAGAGCATTGCAACAGGAGGTGTTCGAATCTAGAGTCTAGGGACCGCTTCTTTGGATTAACAGACACAAATCTCGAAGGTAGTGCCTTTGAAGGTTAGATAGGCAGGAAGCAATTGTAGAGTCGGAAAGACGTAACAGCGGCTACGTTTTGCACCTGACTTATATAGCGGAGAAAAATGCATTTGTCCATGACTTGGAATCAAACGCACATTCGAGCAGCAATATGGCAATGAGAGCCAGGATATCAGTATGCTTTTGCAGAGATTTTTTGCAGCGCAGCTCCTATGCGCCCGTTCCTGCGGTGAGCGTCGGCGTTCTCCCTCGTAACCGAGCGAACGAGCACAGCGAAAGTGGAACGAGACCGTGGAGCGCAGAAGGGGATGAAATGCGAAAGGAGGAAAGCGGAGGAGGAGGTGCAGCAGAAGCACGAGGCGGAAGGCCAAAGAGGAGATAGGGGTGAAAGACTGAAATGTGGCTATGAGATGGCGCCACAGTAGCGTCCGTCATCTGGGAGGGATGTCGACGGCGGCTGCTGTGAACCGCGCCCACACGTCACCCACGCGCTGCCCTTCGCGATCCCCCGATTATTGAGGCGGTGGCACCACACTTCGCTCCGATTGCAACGTGCCGCACGAGACAGATTGCCCGCATCAGAAAACCACGAAATATAAACACGTATAGAGCTTCGCTCAAATTTCGTGTGAGCGAGCATCGTAACCATCTGTGAATTTTTTGTCATGCAAAACAAAATGAACAATGCATGCGTTAACGATCATGTCGCTAAGCTTTCATTTCAAACACCGTAAAACACACACATCCATTCAACAAGTGCTTCCTGTCCGACCGAAGTTCCCGCGCAGCGTACGCACTTCGTGCCTAAGGAATAGCAGCTTCACGAAAGAAGGACCTACTAGCATATCGCGGGGCTTTCAGCATGTCTTTCGCAAAGTGTAATTCTCCAAAAGAATGCATAGACCCAGCCTCATAACAATGTTTTGCGGAAGACAGCGATTAATACTAAACGTACCGCGAATCGACGTTATGTCGCAAGCTAAACAGTGCCGTAAACCGTGAAACACAAATTCTGAGTTAACGCGGCTGCAGTGGTTAACTGAAATCTGAATCACTCAAGCGTTACAGTAAGCGATGCATGCAACCATACTCCACGTGACGCCCATTTCGCATAAGCCCGGAGTGGCTCAAACAAACTGGCTGTATCTTGCAGCGCCACATAGTATATATATATATATATATATATATATACAGAACGCTCGGCCTACTCGCTTCGACTCATGATGCACGTCGCCTGCATAGGACAGGTGTAATTACAACTGAAAGCCTTGGTGACTCGTCCTTACAGTCCGCACGTATTGGCGACTACATTCGCCACGCAAACTGTCGACTCATCTTCCCCCACTGCTTGGCAATTAAGGGGACGCTCGCCTGCAATGATTGCTGTCAGAGTTATCCGCAGAATCTTTATTCGGGTCATGGTCACTGTGTTATGCGGCGTAATTCGCCAAGCGACATGCTGACGGCCCATGCGTGACTTCTTCGGTAAAGGCCTGAGCCTTTGAAGGTCTGCTTTAGTGCAAATGATTTCTTTTACGGTATATGTGAACGAATTAAGCTAGAAAAAAAATGGTTTAACCGAGGAGCCTCGATATTTATTTATGATATCATAAGAAGCCCACAAACAAAGACCCCAAGGACAACCTAGAGGAAATTACTTGTGCTTACTAATTGTGTCAAGAAAAATTGCAAATTAATGGAAATCAAAGTGGAAGAAGAAACAACTTACCGCAGATGGCGAACGATTGGACGTCTTCGCATTGCACGTGCGATGCTCTAACAATTGGGCAACCGCCGACGCTGTTCCCCCTTCCACTTTCTTGGGTATTTTTGTTTTACTGCTAGAACTAAGCCTGGAAGTCTTAGCCAGCTCCACCACTCACGAAATTTGGCGACGGATGGGTATAATCCTTCCTGCCGCACGCGTCACGAGCTCGTGGTCTATTTGGGTAAAGGCAACTGGTCAATAAACCCACATACCTCCGCATCCGCCGCCAAGGTTTGTGAGTGGTGACGCTGGCTAACACTCCCGAGGCTAGTTCTGGTAGTAAAACATAAGTACCCAAGAAAATGGATGCGAGAACAGTTCCGGGGTAGCCCAAGTGGTAGAGCATAGCATGCGTAATGCGTAGACGTGGGATCGTTCTCCACCTGAAGCAAGTTGTTTTTTCATCCACTTTATTTTCCCTTTATTTATCATTTTCCTTAATACAATTAGCAAGTACAATTGCTCCTGTGTGCTCCTTGGTGTCATTGTTTGTTGGCTTCTTATGATATGAATTTAGCTAGAGTGAGACTAGGTGAAACTAGCAATGCAGCCTATACAGAAGCGCACACTAGGCACGATGAAAAGAATTGCTAATGTAATATTGTGATTAGCGTTCTTAGCTCACTTCCCGAACTTTCGGTACCTATATCCAGGTCTGTTTTCTTTTCCCCCCAACTTGAGTGACGGGTTGTGTGGCACTGTGTATGTACAACTCTTCAATAATCCCTTTTGACGCCATCTTGGGTCACTCAATAGAGGCCACTGGGTAAAATCAACACTTCAGTTACAACAACAAAAAATGACAAATATTTGCCCAGTGCATGGAGGGGGCGATCAATCCCACGTCATGTATATTCAGACAATCTTGTCTGAACATTATATGCACATATGTGTCATGCGCGCACTTCGCCGTGGCACCGTGTCAGGGGCGAAGCCGATGGAGGAAGCGCTCGAGAAGAACCCTGCCCCCTGCACCCGTCGTACATGACGACACTGTGTGGCGGAAATACGGTCAGTCGCTGTATTGCTTCAAGGTAGATCGCATGTACACCAACGTTCATCGCGAGATGGGTTCTGCAGGAACTTATATTTCTTTTCGAGCGGGAAAGTGGCGAAACAAAAAAAAAAGTTCCGAGGCTCGACAGTTTTACCTGATGCTGCTAAAAGATTTCAGTCATTCTGTAGAAGCAATATCGTGGGTTGGTGACGAATCTAAAGACTGATCAATGTGGTTGGCTTCGTAGAGATTCATACAAAGATTACTGCGAGCAGCTTAGACGTTGCGTCCGCTCAGCTACGGCGGTGCTCACAGTTTGCTCATGGATTTGTTTATTTTCGTGCTCGTAGCTTAATGCGTACTTGTGCCGTCATTTATGAGGCTTTATTGCCCATTAACTTTATAAAAATCCTTTTTTTTTCTGCGCGCACGTAGGCGGTAAGTGTCTGCGCACATGCATCTTCATTGCAAGTGGCCGCAGTGAAATGGAGCCATAAAGAATATCGATATTAGCGAAAGACAATTTAGCGATAGTTTCGCATCACTGGTTAGTACAGATGGGAGTGTTTTAGGTGGAGGTTCCCCGGAGAGTACGGACGTTCCCAAATTATGCGGTCGAGTGTCCCACTCGCCCCACGAAGATTACATCTATCGCTCTTGGCCTCGGGGAACATGTGGTTCGCCATAACCGGGTGCGCATACGTATAAGCTTGTAGTCGTCTCCACGCGACTGCTTGTCTGTTGTAGCGACACCTGGGAGACCCTGCTGCGCAGCTCGGACTCTGAGCTCCAGCTCCCGCTCGTCCAACTGGCGGAAGAGGCTGCTGGGACCCAAGACCTCCCAGCCTGCATCTGAGGCGGCGGCACTCGGGCCCTCACATGCGTGTCGGGGGGTGGGTAGACCACGTTACCCGTTGGAAAATAAAGTTTACTCTATCTTTAGGTGGAGGCGCACAAGTGTCAAATTTACGAATTGTGTCCACAGGGAACTGAAAATGGTCTGGTGAATTATGTACAGAGGCCAGCTGAAGTCCGCAACAGGCATGTTGTTCTGACCTATTGTTGTTCGTTTCATCGAACACATTTCTAAAGAACTCTGAAATTAGCGCATGTGGTGACTTGAAAGCTTAACTTATGCATGCGAAAAATTGACTCGCCATCCCGTCCCTACGGATGTGAACGTCCAGCGAAGCTGTTAGAAATCACCAATACAACTGCTGAGGGGGGTATGCAATGCTTTGTTGCTTCAGGGTACTGGTAATTTTGAGCAATTTTACCAATGGGAGGAATGGAAATTTTGAGGCCGCGCCGCCCCTGGTCGTATTGATGTTTATTTTTCCCTTTGACGCTCCTCGTTTGACACTGCTCCTTAGGAGTCATAAGTATCCGTTGCCTACCGAGAGGGGTGCTGCAGCACCAGTGAAATCAGTTCCTAGGCTGGTTCCTTTATATATGTAAGATTAGTGACGTCACTCCCCACGTTGCCAGCTGCTGTCGCCGTGGGAGCTTGCGCAACCGTAATCTTTACCGGGAAACGTATGCGCGGTATGCTACGTGCTTGGTATTGTTATGAGGAATGCCTTAACATCAATTATATCGTTCGGGTGCTCGTTTTGTGCCTGTTCTTTACTGAAATGAATTATTTAATTTATGTTGTATTCGCGATTCCAAAGAGTGCAAGCACTTTTCGCTTCAATTTGCTGAATGCCTAAAGCCTGCTTCACCTCCGCCACGGGTCGACCGGTAGTGGGCCAGTTCCGGTGGCGGCACTCGTTTTTGCCCACGGATATAGACGCGAAAAATGCCGACCAACGAGAGGCTAACAGCCTCACTGTATAAGGAACTATGTAGATCCGACGCCGATGTTCGAATCTCCTTGTGTTGACTGATGAAATGGCACGAGAATTGTTCATTGTCTCAAGAGCGTTCTGCAGAATAGTGATTTTACGCCTAAAGGCGAAAACCACTACCATGCGAGCCCCGATTGCGGATTACACAATCTGTATGACGAGTCCAGTTTACAAAGGGTCAATTGGACCCAGAAAACGCGCCATACTACGGAGAAATTGGCTCAGAAATATTTCTCACAGTAAGAATATTTAGACATTGTTTATTGTTTCCCTGCGGAATCGCGTATAATACGGAATCGGAAACTGACACATCTGTCGGGCCACTACAGGTGAGGCTGCATATAGGCTGACTCGTAATGCGAGTGCTGACTTGTGTATGAGACAGGAGCAACAGCCTCCAGCAACAGCCAGCAGCAAAATCCAGCAGCAGCCACGGTCAGCGAAGCCTTGGAGCCTCCGTAAAGAAAGCCGTGCTTGATTGTTCTTTTCTTTTTTTTGCGCTTCACTTAAAAAATAATATTTACGTAGAGGCAATTGGCCAAACCTGTATATGTTCGCTTGCTGCTACTGCGGTCGACAATTTTGCTTGTTTGTTTATATTTTTATTTGTTACGGATAAGAAATTTTGGCGGGAAGGACAAAAGTTTACAGGTGCTTAAGCATGTGCTAAAGAGAAGTAAAACAAAAGCCTACGCGCGCTCACGAGACATTCAACAAATTACTTGACATTCTCATTCGGATGCGTAGTTAATTCCTATTACTTCTTTTTTCCCACCAAAGTTCGTCGGTTCGTGTACCTTAATGAACTCTACCTTAATTAGTGTCAAATGAGATAGATTATGGGGTTTTATGTGTCAAAACTACTTTTTGATTATGAGGCGCGCCGTAGTGGAGGACTCCGGAAATTTCGACCACCTGCGGTTCTTTAACGTGCACCTAAATCTAAGTACACGGGTGTTTTCGCATTTCGCCCCCATCGAAATGCGGCCGCCGTGGCCGGGATTCGATCCCGCGACCTCGTGCTCAGCAGCCCAACACCATAGCCACTGAGAAACCACGGCGGGTAGTGTCAAATAACTTCGCTGTAATTATCACAAAGATTCGTGGGTTCTAGTGCTTATTTACCACTGTGATAATTAACAGTACCTTAGTTAACACCAAAGCTCGTGGGTTTCACTTCCACCAAGAACTGAGGGTTCTACTCTAACCAAAGCAGTTGGTTCGAGTACCTTAATTACTCGTATCTTAATTAACGGTGCCTTAATTAACTTTCAGGTATTTACGCCAAAGGTCGCTGGCTCGAGCTCCTTAATTAATTATATCTTAATCACTTGTGCGAAATAACTTCGCCTTATTTAACACCAAATGCCGCGAGTTCAATTGCCTTAATGAACTCTATCCTAAAACTTTACCTTGATTACCTGCACCTTTTCTAACACCAAAATTCATAGGTTTGACTCCTTTTAATTTTGGTGTATTCCGCTGGCACTCCTAGAACAACGGCTTACCTATCATTGTAATTCGTTAAGTGAATGAAGGATGACGATCGGTTAAGTGAATTCTGTCAACTTTTTAGCATTTCGCAGCAAATCGCGGTGAAGTCAACCGAAATGTTAGAAAAAACAACAAAAAACGGCATAATTGTTTGTATTTAGCACATGTTCGCTTCACATTGCAGGGATAAACTAACCGAGCAGTCTGGAAATACCTCTTGCTTCAGGAAACGATGTCTCCACGACAACGAAATGAAAGCGTGCGAATATTGTCGCGAGCTAAATGAAGAAATATAGGAGGTAAAAAGAACACTCTCATCGAGGCATCCACATTATTAGATAAGATTGGCACGTTACATTCGCTTTGTAAGGCGCATGGCTTTTTCCCTGTATTTCCAATAGGCGATGCTTGCAGCGTCAGTAACTACAGGACGGCACCAGGTTCTTGCCGTTCAATAAACATCAACGTTGCATAAAAGCACGCTGCAGAGTTGTACGCCTTTTATAGCCCCCTTAAACAATCTGGCAACGTTCCCTCTCTTCCTGATATAACAGAAATGAAAGGCTGCCCGCACTCGATGCAGCGTGGTCATTTTGTTTACCCAAAAGCACGCCGTCGTTATGAAACTCCAGCGAGCCATGAATTATTCAAGGTTACAGATTGCGAAAGTCGTGTTCCGGTAAATTGGCTACGTCGTTGCAGGTGGTGCCCCTATTTAGAGTTTGTTTTGATTTCGAGACTAACAATGGAGTACGTACGTAGGGCAGTACAAGGGACACCGTTGCATGTCAACCACCCTGCCAAACTGGTCCCCCACTTACGCATTTCTCTTAGCTGCGCCAAATTTCTGTCATGCGCAGCCATTTCCGCAAGCTGAAGGCCATACTGCCAGACTGAAGCGCTGACAATGGCAATAATTCACTTCGGTATAAAGCGCACATAGAATCGTTCCGAACAATAGAGCATAGCAAATATTCAGCGGGTGTTGCGATAACCCTTCTACTCAGGCGAACTGCTTTCTCGCTAGCTGCTGCAAAGAAAAATGATTTTGTGCTCTTAATAAATCTCAATTATCTCGTCTTTTCCCGTTTGCAGCTGGGTGAACTAACTTAATCGAAGGCTGGTTAGTGGTAAACGCTTTCATCTAAGAAGGATTCATCACCGAGGGCACGTGAACAAATATTTGCAGCACCTACCCTTTGGCAACCTAATTTAGAACTGTTCGAATAAACATGGTTGATTACTGTAATAAGAGAGCCTCAGAAAAAAAATCAGAGGACGCTTCAGCTTTGTCTTTAAGAGCTTTAAGAGCGTAAACGCCATAGCATTAAACGTTTTTTGGCTGCTTCTCACTCTTCCCGGCAACTGCAGCTTATGTATACTCAATGTTTACCGGGAAACGCTGGCGGCGAACACTATCACTATGCACCAAGGCGAGCTTTCTGCTAGAAACGCGGCCCTTTGCATGGGTCGATACCCGCAGGTGTTGTAAAGCCGCTACAAAACAAATTAAATCAGTTGCAGGCTTCTGTTATTGTCTCTTACGTTTTAGACTTCAGTCTGGGAAGATTTAACATAAAACGCATGCGCTATCGGTGTTTTGTTTTGTGACATTTGTTTGTTGGCTCTCATTCTGTAAATTCCCAGGAATAACTTTGTCAAGAATGTAAGACAAGGCTTGAGAAACTTTAGTGTTACCGTGGTGCGGCAATATAACCAGCATATAACACATGTCATATAGCAAGGCGCATATATTTGAGCATATACCTGAATATATACTGGAATTTTTGCTCATGGGGATGACGGCGCCGGACACCAACACCGGATTTTCTGCTGCACGGGGCTCTTAACGCTATCGCAATAATATAGATTTAAAATGTTATTTATAACTTATAATACACCATGCGACTTGTCGTGGCATTTCGAGCTTCAGGATCATAGAGCGCCTGCATGAAGTGTAAGTTCTCTACTGAATGCTCAATATATGAGGCGTTTTTTTTATTTTCATCATATGGAACGCTGTGTTATCTAGGAGAATGAAACGGCAGTGACCTTGCTGGCAGCCTAATGAAAGATATCAAAACGCCTTCATGTTGCGAAGTAGGCAACTAAGTCAGTGAAAAGATTAAGGCGCCTCACTTTCGCACAGCCATAGATAGATTCATACTACTAGGAGAAACAGTTCTATTCAGATTCCAAGCGAATGTTTGTCGTCAGCGCTGCTTTGAAGTGCCGCATAATTTTGTGCTTATGCATGTCATATCTTTATCTCTGCCCTATGCATTCAACGAAGAATATTGCTCAGACCAAGTGTTACTCTTGGAAGAAATGTTGCTAAAAATTTTCGCGATTAGGCATGTGGAAACAGATGTCATGACAGACTTCATTAACAGCATAGGGCTGTAATCTTGAACCTTCCATACCTAACAAAATAGTGCAAAACGACGTTAGCGTTCACAATATGAAAGTCATGTAGTTTCACTGATGCTGCTTTTTACCTGCAGCACAAACCAACTGGTGCAATGCTATTACAGGCCTTACATTGCGTGGTAAAGCTATTAAAGGTGCGATAAATTTTAGCACAACCGCGTATCTCGCATTCGCGTGTATTTAGAACATCCTTAGAGGAGTTCGAACAGAACCATGCCCTTGCGATTGGTCTCAGCGCTTCACCCTTCGTGAGAAACTCATTTGTTTTTAATTTATACTTACTGAGACTCTCAAAGTTCCGTGGTGCATATGCAATAATTCTACTGCCTGCGTTAAATTATTCAAAAAGGCGGGCGAGAATTGCACGAGAAGCACACTCTGCAGTATTAATCAAATCAGCAAAATATAACTATCTGAAATTTGAAATAATCATTACAGGCCACATCTCGCTATTCACGAATTGAATCCGGTCAGCCCACAAGGCACGTGCACACGTAACGAATTGCAAAACTATAGTAACCATATTGAGGCAATTGGCATCAAACTTAAGACACTATCGACTGATACTCAATGTATTAAACTCTTCTCGTTTATTTGTTATACCGCCATGCGTTCTGAAATAAACGCCAGCTGAGAGCTTGCGTTTCACCTGTTGAGTCTTATTTGGCTGTCTTCGTCCTCGTTCGGATTGCACGCTAAATATTTAAGATTAAAAAGAAAAACGCCTTGTTCAGCAGCGCAAGTCACCTTCTACTGGAACACCAATGCGTCTTGTTGTCGAAGTTGGGGACGCGTACCTCAGAACTGGTGCCATCTTGAGAGATGAGGGTGAAAGAGAGCAATGAAAGACGGGAAGGTTAACCAGTACTAAGCCGGGTTAGCTACCCTAAACAAGTGGAAAGGGAAGATTTTAGATCCTTCTAAGTTCCTTTCATAAACGTTTTCCCTGTTAAGATGCTCGAATGCGCAAATTGCAATATGTGCTCCGAGGTTGCCAGATGAAATGCTTTTAATAAAATTTCGTTTCTTAATTATTAATTCGGACCATTTAAATAACGCATTTAGAGGCTATTTCGCCATCACTTTTGTTGTCATTTGTCTAAAATGTACAAGTCAATCTTAAAGGTTCACCTAATTGCCAGACATTCTTCAAATATAGAGTGGTACATATCAGACAGGTGAGAACAGCGGCACAGCAATGCGATTAGCTAGCCAACCTGTTACGTTTGTAATGCAAAATTACGAATATTTTTGTTGCACATAACTCTTATTGGAAAAAATTACACAGTGTGTTCAGAGACACCCCATAAAGTTGCTTTCATCACATTAAATTTAGCGTGGCTACTTTATTCGTGCTCTCAAAGAAACACGTAAAACATAAATAAATTACATGCATTCGACAAAAGTTCGCCTGGTCGGGTAACAAGAAAGAGACGAAATGCGGCCACTGACCAAGCCAGTTGCGATCACTCGGTCAGTGACTGCAACTTCTTCGTGAATAAATGCAGTCACTGCACGCTTGCGTGTCTGAATTACAGCGCTTTCAATCTTGTTTCGAAAGAACGAGAACTGCATGCAAGTTGCTTAACATAGAAAGCAATCGGCCAAGGCGAGCAGCGTACATTCCCACTGTAGACGCCAAAATTGAGATCCGCCGGGGTCTTAATTGATAAGCGATTGGCCGCCTCTGAAGATGGACACAAACAAACTGGTCGGTTTCACGGGGCATGCAACTCTCCTTACAGACCATGCTTCACAGGCTGTCTACGTAAACCACGCCACGGATGAACAAAAATAATGTGAACCTGTAATACTGCTTTCAGTGAGGGAAGCATGAGCGGGCTAGCAGGGGACCCCAGTCGTTGAAAATAAATTAGTTAGAATGAAAGGGCAAGACCTCCTTTCTTCGTGGTTTCTGTCTCGGCAGAAGGTATCACGAAGGTAAAAAGCCACCCTGACTAAATGTACACCAGATGCCTAAGTTATCTTTGAAATAATTGTTTTAGAGATGTTCGCGCCTTTTACTGGCGCTGCTGCTCTTTTTCAGATAGAAATGCAAATCCACGACGCCACACGCACGTTAATATTACATAAAGATACACTCTGACCTAAGGTCAACTGAGACACACATAATGTAAAATTCAGAACCCATAATGAGCGATACACCCATCACTCCTAAACTTCAGTCACATAACTACGCAAAATTCAGGGCACAGAAGACAACACAAAATAAATTTGCACGCAGGCACATGAAGCCAAGCGCAGAGACGATGAAAGTCAGCTTATATCAAACACACGCAGCAAAGTTACAATCAATGATAACTCACTCGCCCTAAAAATCTCTGCAGCGCCACTAAGGCTTGCCCTTGCAATGCACATGTTCGCCATGGAACTATAAGACGTTCTTGAGGCAGAAGGGTCTGTTGTACAACGTCATTCAGTCACGTGTTCACTGCTGTCTTCGTGCGTCGCGTCGCGGAATTTTTGTTGAAGATTTACATTCTCATTCAAATGTACATTCGTGCATTGCTGATTGCCAGGGAATGAAATTTAGAGCACGAAATGTTTCGTGAACACGGTACCGAGCTACAAACTATTCAACCAGTGTTTCAGGAGACCTCCTCGCATCCAGTGTACTCGGGATTTCAAATTTAAGCGAGGGATCCATGGAACTAAACCTGAAGATTTTGAATTGTGATCAAGCCACGTCGCTCTGGAAATGCAGAGTGAAATCTAGCTGGCTTAATATATGTCTCAATTCGCCTGTCTTTACCGAAAGAACCGGTTGTCGCGTTGTTGACAAGAGCTTGTCCTGCTGCTTCGCTCGCTGCAACATTACCAGGGATAATGCTGTCGCTGTTGATGCACATCAAACTTATTGTATCATTGTTTTCGTAGTTCCTTAGATTTGATGCGAAGTTTCAATATATAAATAGAAACTAATATGTCGTGTAGTACAGAAGTTGAAGTAACTGTGACTATTAGTGCATGTTGTTCGAATTGAGAGCATCCTCAGACATTTTGCAAGTTTGTTTCGAGAGAAACTTGAAGCTTCTTTCCTAAAAGACTTCAATATGGTGAATACAACGCCATCGGCTTCTCATTCAATTCACTTACGAAGAGAGACTGAACCGGGATGAAATACTGACACATTTACAAATGGCAGAACATTATTCTTTGCGATTTGTTGTCTTCTTCCCCCTTTTCTCTTTCATTTCATGATATTTAATGTCTAGCGGATCAATTAGCTTTGCTATCAAAGGATGTGCTGACTTCACAAAAAGAGCAGTAAAAACAATATTTTGATTGACAAGTAAAGCGTAATCAAAGTAGCACACCTGCACAAAAAGACAAAGAAATAGACTGCTGGCTAACTAAGATGGTAGCATGACATGTGTTTTTGCTGCAAATGACGTCACGGTACTGCTTAGTTCGACAATTTTGTTGATCACGATGGTGTACATCGAAAATGTAAAGCTTGACGGTGCTGCTACTAAGCAGCGCAGGCCGAAGCAAGGGCAATCCAATTAAACAGGCGCTCCTTACGAAACAACCAAACATCGCACTATACACGACGCCTCCAAGTCATCCAAGATATTCAGTGGTGTTTGTCGGGTCTCAGATAATGCCTCAGGCACCAAA
Organism: Dermacentor andersoni; assembly: GCF_023375885.2. Classification (NCBI taxonomy): domain Eukaryota; kingdom Metazoa; phylum Arthropoda; class Arachnida; order Ixodida; family Ixodidae; genus Dermacentor; species Dermacentor andersoni. Next base: position 57,250,924 of record NC_092823.1, read on the forward strand.
CCAGTCATCAGGATAGAGAAAATTAACAAATTATGGAGCAAGGTTTGAGCACAGACACCTCAGTGTCACTTGCTTGTCTTTTCGACCTCATTTAGTTTGAACTCGCACGCGATCCTAAATGTTGCCTTTGTAATGATTACACCTACCCTATATCACACCACATGGGCGTGCCCCAACGTGAAGGTGACCCCGCAAATACCCAAACCCACACCCGAGCAGTGGGAGGCCGTGCTGACTAGTTCGGACCCTCGTAACCAGCAGCAACTGGTGCGGCGGGACCGGGAGACAGCAAGAGCCGCAGGAGACCTGGACTAAGGGCGCCTCCCACACAAGCAGAAGGACGCCTGCTTATCCTTTCTTTTTTTTAAATAAATCTTTCTCCTCCTCCGTCTTTATTGAGACAGGTCGGCGCATGCCTTCGAAGGATATACTGTGATTGCTGACAGTTAATGCACTCGGTTTCGTACCATCGGTCTTAGTTGTGAATAAAGCGACACACTTATGCGCGGCACCATCGGCTGAGCGTAGCTGCGTGCTTAAATTATGGGGTTTTGCGTGCCAAAACCACTTTATGATTATGAGGCACGCCGTAGTGGAGGACTCCGGAAATTTCGACCACCTGGGGTTCTTCAACGTGCACCCAAATCTAAGCACATGGGTGTTTTCGCATTTCGCCCCCATCGAAATGCGGACGCCGTGGCCGGGATTCGATCCTGCGACCTCGTGCTCAGGAGGTCAACACCATAGTCACTGAGCAACCACGGCAGTTGAGCTACATGCTTGCACCTGTCATTCATGTTAGTACGTGGAGGATTTTTTTCACTGGCTGCTAAGGATTACGTGATTTGTAAAGCGTTACGGGAGCGCCACGGACAGACGTTAGATGTCAAATGAGGTTGCCATTATGGCAACATTATATTTATTATCGTTATGCCACTGTCATGCCCAAATCTATTATTTTTGTCAAAATTTAGTTTTGCTCTACATCGTAGGAAAATAGTGTATCCGAGGCACTTCCTCAATTTAGTCCTTATTTCAGTGCTATCTAGGAAGAAAAAAATTGGCGAGCTGTCTCGGGAACGAAACTTGGTCGTGAAATGTCTTGCGCGTGCTTGTGAGCGTGCATGGGAACTAGGGTACACAACTGAGACCACCAAATACACAAGCTGAATTTATTCGCGTGTTATAAAACAGATATCCCTTACTAATTATACAGCTAGTGGGGGTCGTACGGCCTAATCTTGTGATCAGTTCATATTTGCAATGGGTTCGCCGTGATCAAAGGTGGTGTGCGCAGATGGGCATCTAGCTGCCCGGATGTGTCCAAGCCATTTCTTCTCCGCAGGTGTTGAACGCGGCGACGCTAATAACCAAGCTAGCGTCACGTTTGTGCCACAAACTGCCCACTTGTAAGCCTTATAACTCCTGATGAGGACAGATGTGTGTCGGAGGGATTATACTTGCTATGAAAGACTGAGCTCTCTCGAACACAACCACTTCCGCTTGGATCGACAGAGCGCGCGGCCGAGCGATGTCTCTCTGAACGCCGAGCGAGAGGCTAAATTTTGCTCCGATTGCGTCTTGCGTGCCGCTGCAGTAGCGCCATCTGTGCAAGTGACGCATGCGAGATCGAGTACCGGCTTCTCTCCTCTACGCGACGATACCAAAACAGGGCACATCGCATTTATCCACGCGTTAGGAAGCTTATGTGCTTATCCTAGGTCAGAGCTAGCGGTGTTCCTGCGATTTAGTATCGCAGTCCTGATTGCTCCCCTTTCGTAGCGAGCCGGCCATGATCAAATGTAGCGGACGCAAATCGGCATGCTTCTGCCTTGCTGCCTGAGTCTCTGCACGTTATTTCTGCACCTTGTGTGTCGAACGCAGGGTCCCATAGCCGAGCAACCGTTCCATTTCTCGTAGAAACTGCAGACCTGTAACCCTTATGATTCCTGATGAGCACAAGTATTAGTTTGATAGATTATACCTACTATGGCTGAGGGAGCTCTCTCGAACGCGTCTACGCTCGCTTAGACAGACAAACGAGCTGCCAAACTATGTCTCCCTGGGCGCCGAGTGAGAGGCTATATTTAGCTCCAATTGCGTATTTCGTGCCCCAACAATGACACCATCTGTGTACCAAAGTAATGCTCCTGGGCAGTCTGGTTGCAAAGATATAAGCGGTAATAGCATTACGTGTTTCTTGTACATGTGGTTTGAACAAAGAAATCCCTGTGCTGACCAAACTGAAACATGTTCCACATGAAAAAAAGAAGAAACGAAAGTAAGCTAAACCGTGAATGATAACATTAACTAAGTGAATGTCTCCGAAGCAGCAGGTGTGTAACAAAATGGAGCATGGATTAATGACGTTTGCCCCCTCTCATATGACGCCATTGTTTCCGGGGTCCTGAAGCCGGCACCAGCCAGCAGCCATCCTCTCTCACATAGCTTCGCCAAAGGCCTCTCCATTCTCGAAGTGCCCACCGACCAGACCAGCGCACTCCTACTTCAATCTCGCGAAAGAAAAAGCGTGCTAGTCTGCGAGCGTGATTACTGTTATTGGTCGTCTGGCTCACACGAATGCAGTGCACCTCGGCTTTCTGCGAAAAAAGATTACAAGTGCAACCAGAGGCACCCCCGGCAACAGTTCATGATGTCTCACTCAGCATCTGGCCCAGAAGAGGGCCGAGGGTTGGCAGAGGGCAGGAAAGAGGGGATAATCCGATTAAACGAAACAGTGCAGGCCCGCCTAGTGCAGACACAGTGGGAAGGTCTTCAGTACTAGGTTGCAAACCGAGACGACAAGAAGGGTTGGGAAATGCCACAAAGCACGATGAACGAACCTGCTGCTCTAGAGGGTGTAGGGAGCAACTGGACTTGCAGAGGAATAAGCTTGCGCACTTGCGCAAACCCGTGAACGATGTAGTAACCATAATAGCATCCTGCGGAGCGTCCCTCTGGGCAGTGCGCTTAGTTGTTTCTTCTTTAGTGCGTAGTGACACCTTTACCACAGTCGTCTGCAGTATTCATTGTACGTAGGTAATGTCCATCTGTGGTTCTCTGGCATGTAGGAAAGAAAGAAATAATAAAGAAGAAATCGTCACACCACCATAAAAAAAAAGCGTAGCCATATGAGTGAGCGAAATAGCTGCTGCTATCTCCTAACTATCGAGTAACCCTTTACGCGTTGGAATGAGGCCCGGATCTTACATGACATCCACGCTTAATCTGTTGCTCTGGCCTTCATCCTCAGCTGGCTATCGATTCTAATCTTTGATGGTGACTGACAGGAGTGAATGTTATAACAAAAACTATTTCTAATAAAAATTAGGTCCGCTTTGCCGGGATAATTCAAACGTGATGACAAATTCAATTGTTTTGAAATTAATTCACGGCGAAAGGATTGGTTGTGGGAAAAGGCTTTTCCAAAACTAAAACGGATAGATAATAACCATTTAGTGCAGAAAAAGAGCTTCGCTGGGCAGAACATGACGATCGGAATAAGTAAGCGATATGAAACTGTTTTTCAGTATTTATGACGGTCCAAAGCTTGTAAAAGCGTCCTTTTATGATAAGAAAGCTTCGATTCAGCTGTGAGCTACGGTGATTGTGGCATGTTTGATATCATTTGAAGAGCAATGGATCTGTCAGGGAAGCATGCGACTTTGTTTTTTTTTTAAAGCTCCATTTCCGCTACACAGTCTTATCAAAATTGTCAGGCATACACCTATCAATTAACATATTTTCTCTATTAGTGTTGTAACAGCTAGCTTTTAGAGAATTTGTGACGGCATTTCCGGTAGTGATTTGACGTGGGACCTAATGTAATAAGGTAAAGCGAATTAAACGATCAGCACTAAGACAAGCGCGTTACGCCAGTGGATTTATTAGGTTAGGTGCTATCATGAGGGCCATAATGCGTTTGCCAAGGATAGGCCTATTTTATTTGGTTCAGTAATCGTTTCAGTAAATAATTACGTTTTTATACGTTAGCGAAAGATCTGCTTTTGCATGAGGTTTCGGTGACGATGGAATAAGAGCTGTAACAGCCAAAGTTGGGGTAATTAGAATCCCTTAACCAAATAGAGGAAGGTGCGGGAATTTTTCGGACTAATGCGTCAAGCACGTGATGCTGTTGGCTGTAAAAGTCAGGTTTTTTGTTACGTCCTTGGTTGTAAGCACAGAGCAGTACAGCATGATGATTGCCACGAATAGAGCTGATTGATCTAAATACGTTGTGACGAAGAATGGAGCAATACAACGTTTTATAATATCTCATAGGTTACGGTAAGGCACTGCCACCGAATAACGGCGCCGACAGATGCCGTTATTGTATCATAGTGAAAATGTTTACTTCAGATATTTGAAGTTAGGTTTGAGGCATAACTGCAAGGTCCTCCCATGATGCGTCTATAAGAAATTGTAAGGTGTCGTGCTTAATATTAGTGCTACGGCGGATAAAAAGAAAAAGAAAGTATGTGATTCTAGGCGTAAATTTATCATTATATGTTTGAACGACGTTTTGTTTCTGCCAGTTGACGTAGTGACTAGGCTAGAGTCGTTGTTGGCTTCGAGTTCACAAATAATGTCAATGGAAGGTGAATACACAAAATCTTTCGTTGTATTGTAAAGCTTGTTATAACGTACATAAAATCCTGCTTATTACATGCTTTGTCATAGTCGATAAGCCTTTTTCGTACGGTACTTGTCGGTTTGGGGAAGTCTTTGTTAACTGATATAACCTCTGCCTTGTAACTGTTTCTTGAAAGAAAATGCTTTCCCTTAACGCCCAGGCTAGAAAATTAACTTTCACGGGGCGACATTTATTAGGCGTGTACGTAGCCAGCCTGTGTGTGCGATATATGCGTCACTCGCTTAAGCTCATGGCGAGCTTGAGCACGGCGTTGATGATAGTGCACTTTTTGTTTACAGCTTGGTCATTGGATACGGTTTTCAATAGCGCGAAAAAATTCAGCTGTCTCAACAGAACCAATCTTCTAATTCATCAAGTTCATAATTACTATTTCAGGATTGACGTTTTTCACAGTGTTTTCAGCGGACGAGTTCAAGGTTTTTTAGCTATAGAAAACCTGCTGTGGATATCACCAATTGTTACCTCGAGGGAACGTTGAGCTTCTTCGATCTCAATGAGTGAGGCTATAACATCATTGCGCTTGGGACAAGCCTTGTTATTTAGGTCGCTTTTAAGCGCACTAAGCTGTGTTGTGCTCTTTGCTTAGCCCCTTTTTAGAAATGCCAGTTTTGACGCGGTGTCACCGAATTCAAAAAGTAGTTCGGGCATATGAACACACTCGTGCGTACGCCATAGAAAATAACAGTTGTTACCATGAAACTTGAATCAACTAAGGATCACTAGGTTTATTGCAGAAAAGAAAGTGTTATTTCGCCCTAAAGGTGACGCATCGATTGCGATACGAAATATAACACTGCTATACGAAGTAAGGATAGCAGCTCTATCGGCCATATAAATATGTAAACACTCGCTTATAAACTAAAGTAACATGCTCCGCGTACAAGCACAAGCAAACGTGAACACATCTCACTCGATGATCACGGACATGCTGTGAAAACGCTGGCATGAGGAAGCACGGCAGCAGAAGCGAGCGGAGGCCCCTTCGTTTTGTCTCTCGCTTCAACGCAACACGGCGAGAACATAGCGCACACAAAGCTTTCTGCACTCGGCGCACTCTCTCCATCGCAGGTCGCCTTCAACATAGCGACCACACGGCCGCGCTATGCCGCGCCATACGCAGCTGCTGCCTGAGTAAAACACGCCCACCCCCCTCCACCCCCACTCGGTGCTTCGTGCGTTATGCAAAACGGCGCGCTTCCTCCCCGCCTCATTTCCTTGCGCGCGCGTTAACGAACCGCCATCGTCAGCTCACCCTAGCACTCCTTCACTAGTATCTATAGCATAATGTGCACGTCTACGATGCTATCTCACTTGGACTTCATACAAAACATCACGGCGTCGCAGACGGCGACAAGGACAGCGTAAATAGCCTGCAGTGTCCATAAAATTGGTCTCGTAAGAAATAAGTTTCACGCAGAGACAGCTCTGGAGGCCGTCTAAGCATGCATAAACATTATGTCACTTACTCATGTGCTTGCATTCCTGTGTCAGAATTATGAAACTTGATCCAAGCAGTATGCTCCCAGTATGATCCGCTGCGGTGGTACGAACTTCTGCGGACGGCCGCACAAGGGGAATTGATGACGCAAGCAAACTACTGCAGGTGGCGGCATCAGGTGTGCTGATGACGTTCCGATTATTATAAGCTGTTATCACTCTTTAGCGCCTTATCAATCCACGTTCAGCCATTATCAATCCGGATAATCCGCACTCCGGCGTCGGGTGCGTTTGGTGTGGCCACCTGGATCTACTTTGAAAGCGATATGCGATGGGAACATGGTGAGCTGTGTTCTCATCACTTAGTTGGCGTTGAAGCGAGAGGCAGCCCGAAGGCGAATTCGCTCACGGCTGCGGCACCTACGTTGAAAGCGATCGTCTTACGTGATGGACGGACAGACGGACAGACGTATTGCCTAGTCGGGAAGGCATAGAAATGCTTACGAGTTTAAAAGTTGACGAACTCACCTATACTAAAGACCGAGCGGCTTTCAGGCACCTGCATCATGGTTGTGCCTCGATGCCCACATAGTGCAAGCGCATGCTTCCAGCAGCTTAGGTGTATTGTAGATGCTTTCGCCGACGTGGTCTGCCATGGTATAAATCACACAGGCCGGTCAACTTTGACAGGTGTCGCACAAAGCATAAGTTCTGAGCAGAAATCAACACGGGCTACACAAGATGCTTGGTGAAATTGCATGGCTCCTCAGGAAAGGAATGGACTCGTACACCCAGCTGCGATGGCGCATCCATGCTGTGAGCATGAGTAGAAACTGTAACATAAAGCACAACGGTGTTTCAGACGCCTGAACCATTGTTGCACTCCTATGAGTGTAGCGCCTTGCTCGGACAGTTTCAGAAAGCATACATACAGCATTTTCCAGAGCACGAAAGTTATAACAAAAAATGGGCGTTTCCTGGCATGGAAACGAGAACGGAAACGAGGCCTGGCAGATAAGTTAAGGCGAGCAAGCAAGGTGGACATCTTGACCTGGCGTGCCGTTCCTACGCATGCGTCGCCGCAAATCTCGGAGTCTCGGTTGTCTGGAATCTCGGTTGTCTTATTCTCACGTACACCCTAGCACGCAGAACACTATGTGCATCACGTGCAATCTGCTTAGACATTTTTTTTTTCGCTGTTGAATTGCCGAATGCATTTATGAAATTCTAGGCAGAGTAGGTAGGTCCTGCGCCAAGCGACAATGCATAGCAGAAATTCTCAATTGAAAAAAACAGGGAACGACATAAAAATAAAGCCACGTATACCTATTCAACGTTGTAAACAGAGCGCCCGAGCACGCACCGCACGCCTTGTCTGTGCCTGATAGTGTCAGCAAGAGGTGGGACCATCGCACAATCGTAAGCACAAGCGCACAAACCGCTTCCCGGTGGGAGCATCTTCTGCTACGCTTTTCGCAACAGGAGGACACACGTCCTGCCACGGTAATCAGCACAGTCCTCTTTGCAACAGCAACAGAAAGAAAAAGAAACGAGAAAAATGAATGGGATCATTTTAGGCGTTTATTAATATGTTTCGTCCCTGAGCTGCCGTGCCTTTTTTTATTTCTGCTATGAAAACATGGCATACACAGGGAATACACATAAAAAAGAATGGTGTTGACGAGGACATGCGAGTTATTCTCATTAAGAAACAGAAGCGCTGATTGCTAATACCTCTAACTTCGTCGCCTAGCTATGTCCGGTGGATCACCATGGAGCTTCGCAGATAACAAAGCTCGGTGTGTGCGCTGCTGAAGCGAACAGCGTATCAGAGGCCATTTGAACGGAGATTGCTTCGCGCGCTTACGCTTACTTTCGCTGATTCCGTCACTTCATGCCGTTATAAGGCGCTAATAATTCGTGTGACTGATAGTTGGTAAAAAAAATTACAAACGCGCTTGACAGTGAGATAGTTCCTAGTGAAATAAAATGAACGCCAATAAAGATTTGGCACTGCAGGTAAATCGTTGTTTCTTACGACTTCATCGAACAACTAAAAGAGCTCTGCGACAACTCGGCTGCTAAATGCAAGGCACGATCAGCTTGAAGACCACTGACAATTGTTCTTGTGCGCTTTTTGAGGTGCTCATTCAAAATGCAAAGTGGTTCCATTGTGTACTCACATGTTGACTTCAGGATAAACTAACGCACGAAGAGTAGCCAATCGCGTGGAAAAATTGAGTCTGACGCATGGAATAGGACAAAATTCAGATGTATGCAAATTCCACGCAGGATAATTTGCATACTTTATCCTACTTTGAATATTTCATCCTAATTTGCATTTCAGCTTCTCTTTTTTATCTATAATTGCTGTTGAAAACAGACAGGAAGTCGAGAAAATACTCGCTTTAGTTTTATCACTTTCTTGAAGCTTTCATACAGACGCTATGCAGTTGCGATTCCCACTAGAACGTAAGTTTTGGAGCCACTAATGTGGCAATCTGCCATAAATATTATAAGAGAAAATCTTATGCTCAATTTTACTGTCGCCACTATTCTCAGACTATTTATGTGCATGGCGGGTCTAATCCCATTGCCAGTAATTGCCAGCTACTGTGTCAAGCGCCAGTCATCGATATGAAGTGATAAGTTAGTCATTTTTTTTTAATCTGGTGAATGGATCTAACTTTACTGCATCCCTACAGTGCGCTTCTCTTTCCTTAAGAACTATTCGCATACGCAGTTTGAGCACCGGATATTCCTTTCAACCATTACAAGACCACACTACTACTTTCTAATTTAAAGCTGATATGTCAGTTTTTCTGAAGTCACACGCGTAAAATATCAAAAAGCAGCTATAAATCATGTCTGTGAATGGTTTCGTAAAGGTCTCATGAAAGGTGAAAAGTATCATCAAACTCATAACAGCACGACGTTTCGAAGGAAACCAATATGAGTATCTCAGAGAGATAGCTTTGAAGATAAAAAAATTCTGCTCTGTCGTGTACTGAAACTGTGATTAATGACCTAATTTCCATTGCAATTGCGATAATACATGAGCTAGCCTGGAAGCTAGTATATTGCAGGGCGAGCGTGAATTATTGGAGAACTTGACGCACTGGGACCGTGAATATGGCAAACCAGTTCTCCGGTTACCCGCCAGTTGGAGCAATTGTTCCGAAATGAAGATACAGTCGCCATTGATCACACGAGCAGCACAATATCTACGAAGAAAACCTGTGCGAGGTTTTCCGAAAGAAAGCATCGCAGTGGCTAGACCAACCATCTGGGAAAGGGCGGGTTCAAGATCCTGTCCCAGAACCAGGGCAAAGCTTTTTCTTTTTATCTGCGAAGATTTCTTTCAGAGAAACCACTAGAGTTTTGCTTTGTAGTTTTGTGCTACTCTCTCGTGCATCAGAATTCTTTTATTTCGCGATAGTTTCTCCTAATTGAGGGCTCCCCCAGAACTCATTCGTCATAGTGAAAGTTCGTCGCCGTGCGGCGTTTGGCACAACAGCACTAAAGCCATGGCGACAGCCATTTACTAGCAATGCCTTTTCGCTCCTGAGCTTCTGATTTGTCTTTGCTTCCTACGATGCGGCGACACACAACATGGTCACGATCTGGTTGGCCTCCTTGCTCCCTACAAAACCAGAGGCGAAAAATAACTGTAAATCACGGACTGGGCAAAGCTCCGGAGTGAAAGAGAAACGCCAGAAGCCCAAGCGATAAGCGATCTGAAGGGCTTGGTTAAGGAACAGCCGGAGTCGGTTGTCAAACACTCCAAGGAAGTTGCGCTCACGAGAGACCATCCGTCATGGGATCCGGGCTTCTTATAGACGTGGGAAGCGCACTACAGTGTGCGGAGAAGATGGCGAAGGCCAAGGCACAAACGGGAGTTAAAAATTCACAGCGCGAAGCTACCGAAAGAGGCATGCTACGGGGAAGAACTTGCACGACAGAACACGGACCGGTCATGTAACTCTCTCCAGCGAGCGCTGGGCAGTGCGAAGACGTGGGCCATGCTTAGGCATCTGCAGATTGGGCCCAGAGTACGCAAGCAAGCACGCGATGAGCCGAATACTACCCAACTACGGAGGCACAAGTACCACAGAGGCTATATTAGAATACTTGCAATATAGCAGTTGCGAATGCAAGCTCGTGGTCTGGACAAGATTGTGGACAAGAGGTGGCGTTAGCCGCAGTGATACTTTCCGCATGCATTGTGATACTCAGGCTCGCAGCTGTCTTCGAAGCCGTCAAAGTCTACTGGCTATGGAAACTGTGGTAGTATGCGCTTTCAGGAGGCACATGTATAAATAAGCAGGACAGTTTCTATAAACAAATGTTTATAAAGCATTCCCTGTTAAAATATATACATAATTCTACAGCCACGTGACGCTTCCTATCTACTTTAATTGCCGACGAGTTAGGGAGCTAATTTATTTTTCCGTCAGGAAAACGAATATTGTGCTCACACACATATTCCCTTCGCTGAAAATGGCATTCCCCTCTGTAATTTCACGCGCGCATTCATCTTTGTGGTAGCTTAATATGCGGCACGTCTAAATCAGCAATGAACAACGGCAGCCATAGCAATGTGCTGATAAATGCCCACCTCTACAATGTACAAGACCTGTTTGTCGTCTGTAAACTCGCCTTCTGCATAGCAACCCGTCTGGCCGATGTAGTTTCCGTCACATGACAGTGGTACATGGTAGAGTCCACTCCTTTTGCGCACAACACGATTTGGTCTGCGGCTTCATTTCGCCTTGGAACACTGCTTGAGTTTACGCTGTTGGAGATCGGGCCATTTCTCCATGCAGCCCAGGCGTGGTTGGTGCAGGCAATGTCGATCGAATAGTAGCCCAAATGGCGGATGACTGTCACAAGAGTGCCTGCTTGACCTATCGTGAAATGTACGCGCATGAGGCTGCTCTTGCTTCTTTGTTCTCGTGAGCTGCTGAGTTTTGGAGTGCCGCGCAGCAGGTTCAAGTTAGTAATATAAACGTAACGTTACTATTTTGTTGCCACACTAAAAATCGCAAATTAAGAACAGTCTTTGACCTATACAGAAGCACGAAAATTTATTTCATGTTTAGTCATTAGATTTATCATTAGGCTTGCTGTGTAGCTGTTCTAGGGATGCAGTTACGCCGGTGTTCTTCATGTGGAAGCGATAAACACAGAAGGCAATGTCTCAGAATGAGCTACAGGATGACAGTTCCAATTTCCGCTTTCGCCGTTTCCCCAACCATATTTTATTTTATTTATTTGACAGTACTGCATGCCAGATTGGCCCAAGCAGGAGGATCATGAAAACACAAATCATACAAGCATGTACATGCAAAAAAATTTACATTCCATGTGACATACAACAGAATAAAAATATTAAAATCTGACAGAGCACAAACAAAAAGCAATGAATATTGAAATTCCTCATAAAAAAATTGTTTCCTTTATGCTGAAGAAACAAAGTTTGAAGGGACTATTCCACGTCAGCAGAACGAAAAACCGATTCAGGAAGCGCGTTATAGTCAGCTAATGTTTGAGGGAAGAAACTGTGCTGAAATGAGTTTGTTTTAGCAAAAATAGGCTGTAATGAGTATTCTCCATTATCAAGCGTCCTTCGAAAAATGGAGTGCCTAAGAAATGAGGTAGGAGGAATGGTAAGCCTTATTGCAAAAATTTTATGAAGGAAAGAAATGCGGTTCAGTTTTCTACTAGTACTAAGCAACGGGATATTATTGTCCTTCATATGCAGTGTTGGGCAGTTTGACCTTCTGTATTTACGAAACATGAAACGTACTGCCTTTCTCTGAACCACCTCTACTTGATAGATGTCTTTCTTTGTGTGTGGGTTCCAAATTACAGACGAGTATTCAAGTTTGGACCTGATGGAAGTTTTATAATCCAAGAGCTTAATATGGCTAGGAGTATGCTTTAATTTTCGTCTCAAGAAAGAGAGCTTCGAGAATGCAATTGAACATATCTCAGAAATATGACTGCCCCAGGTTAATCGGTTGTTAAGACTTATTCCTAGATATTTGCATTGTGACCGTTGTGCATTGTGCAATGTGACCGTTGTAGAGGCAATATTGGTAACAGCTAACATATTTTTTTCGCCTAACTCGGAGAAGCACACTCTTATCAATGTTTGAATCCATATTACGTTTTTCAACCCAGTGTCATATTATGAGCAAAGGTTCTTGGAGCAATTGATGGTCTGCTATTGATGATATTTCTTTATATAAAACGCATTCACACGTGAACACTCTTATTGATACTGACCGTGGAATGACATTTATTAAATCATTTATATATATTAAATACAGCAAAGGTCCTAAGACACTACCTTGAGGAACATCGGAAGTAACAGCAAACGATTCAGAAAGGGTGCCATTCAGATCAACAGACTGCGTTCTACCACTTAATTATGCTCTGACCCATTCTACAAGATACAGCGGAAGACACATCAACTGCAATTTATGAAGAAGCTTTGAATGCGGTACCTTGTGAAAAGCTTTCGCCATATCCAGAAAAAGAACATAGATCTGTCCCCGGCTATCCAGTACGCTGTGAAAGTCATCAGTAGTGCTTGATTTGCCCTTCCTGAATCCATGCTGAAAAGGTGATAGGATGTTCTTTTCCTTCAGAAAGTCATTTATAAAGCGGGCTACGATGTGCTCTAGAAGTTTACAGGAGGTAGAAATAGTTGATACCGGTCGGTAATTAGTCACGAGTAACTTATCCTCTTTTTTATGGATCAGTACAACACGAGCCTTCCTCCAATCCTTAGCCAACTCATTGGTTTGTAGAGAGAAAGTGAAAATTTTAGCAAGATGCTCGGAGATCCGGTCCGCACAACGCTTTAAAAAAGCACTTGGAATGCTGTGAAGACCATCACCTTTCCGAATATTTATTTTACGAATCAAAGCCAAAATCCCTTCTGTGGTAATGACAGGAACTTCGCTAAGACCTATGGATCGTTTCGGTGCATCAAAAACCATATCTGAAAGGCCCCCTAAAACAATCTGGAAGTATCCAATAAAGTGCTGAGCTATTTCCTTCTCCACCGTAATAAGCTATTCCTTCTGATCGGCTTTCTTCAAAACGTAGGCAGTGCTGAACATTCCTTCAAGTGGCTTCGCAGTGATGTGAAAGAAAAGCTCGCGCCCTTTACATGTAACCACAGGGCGTACACTCAGGTGAGTTGACCTTATCGAACTGGCACACCGGCAAATACTGTTGCAGTTGGACAACTTTTAGAAAACTATGCCTTTCCATCGAGATTTCGAAAGAAACTTCAGCTTCGAATTCTTCCTGTAATTCCTGGCGAAACGTCATGTGACGTGTTTTTTTCGTATCACTGCGGGAAGTCGTGGCAAGCTGTTTTTCTCAAGTGAGCGTCAGCCATTATATTGGAAGAAACGTCTATTCACATCGGCTGCCATGTACTTCGAAGGGAAAACAGACGAACTTCTGGACTGTTTGGGACAAATTGCTCAACACTTTGCAGAGATAACAGAAATGTGCCAATTTGAATAAAATACATTGCAACTTTACATCGTATGTTCCGGTGCTGTTCAAGTGGTGTTCAGCGGCTGCCAGAGTGCATTGGGGCTGCATAAAAAAACTTCGGTAAGCGCTTAACAAAAACAAAGGCTGAAGAAAGAAAGTTTCCAAATAGGGTTAAAACAGAAGACCACGGACGACAAAGAAAATGTGCTGGCCTTTATATATATCGACGATAAAAAGGAAACAAATACTACGAGAGTAAAAACTTTAAATTAAGTTTAGAAGAGGGGGGGCTGTATTCACAATTATGATTAACAGGCTTTCGCCCGAACATTGTTTCGTTTCAAGCATCGACGTATCTTTTGAGAAAATCAGGCTAGTCCTATCTTGAAGTTGGCGTGCAGATTTGTGTTTACTGGATGTTGCCAAGCTTGTCTGGTGACCACAAATGGATAGCATGAGGTGAAGACGCATGTGTAAAAAACAGTGAAACGCTGGTACAATTGTTGGAGTCCACGACCGCCGCCGGCGCTTCCTATATTCGATGCTGCCAAATTGTGCCATGGATTGCAGGGCATAACTTTAATGAGTAAGCTGTTCGCAATTTATTCCTTATCTATGCGTGTTTGCGTGTTCACTTTTCTGCGTGTTGCAGAACCCACGTGACCTACAAGTGACAACATGTCGTTTCAACATAAGGAACATTCATCGGAGTCCAGCCTTCGATGAAGTGCGTGGACCGGATAAAAATTCGACGACCCACTCGAAAAGCTGGATGGACATCAATTGGATAGGTAGAAAAGCATGATTGCCGAGTGCACCAATTCAGCTACGAGATCAGAAAACTTGCTTGTACAGGCAGGGTTTTTATTAAAGCACCAATGACATCACATCGTCCACTTAACATATTTTCGGGCGTCAATGAATGATTTTTGATCTCGATATCCCTCGAAAACTGACGATTGATGAGCCTCCAAATAATGTGCTGCAATTGACTTTTATGAACAAATTTCAGTTTCATTTCCGAGGAGGTGCGTGTGTAGCGACATCAGGACGCAGAAGCTGTTCACGTGGGAGCAGGAGTTCGTGCCGTTTTCGGACTAAAATATAGGGTGCTATATATATATATATATATATATATATATATATATATATATATATATATATACATAATTATAAGGTGCTAAAATATGGAGATGTTCTGTTGGCACGTAACCCCACTCTGCGTCATGACCTCACACCCACAACTCCTGGATAAATAAGCTAAAATGATTCATACGAACGCAAACCGAATAAATCTGCGCGCTCTGAGTATGGCAAATATGTTTTCTAGAGTTTCAAGGCGAAGGATTGTAATTTACCGCCAAAAAAACATCGAGATTGTTGCGTCATTACTATTTTACGCCGAAACACTATTTCAGTATCGCTCGATGAATGCTGCACCGAAATTTGCTGATCTTGCAGAACCACGACGCTCAATATAATCAAGAAATACGGAACAATCTGCGAATCTAACTTCGCTGTAAAGCTACGAGAAGACGTTTCAATTTGCTTGCTTGTAGCTTTGTTATTTGGCGTGAGAAGGTTAGGTTCAGCCGACTCGTATTTATGCACGCTGACCCCTGACACTTCATCAGCCCAGGGTCCACCCACCGTTGCGGTTCACTGTTGTTTACGGCCAGCAGTACCGCACGAACCCGGAAGACGCCGGCAGGTTGTAATTAGATCACGTGATTTACTTGTTTATCTGCCGTTTCTGTTAGCAGACCTGTGGCAGGCTATCTTCAATTTGGGGTTGTAATCCTCGTTTTTTTATCGTGTTCTTTAATGTAACCATCTAAAAGCTCAAAAACAAGAAAGGGGCTGACAGATGGAATAGCACACTGTGGTATAAAGTTTGTAAACAAGGATAAGGTGCCTCAGAAAGGCTGGCCAACGTTTCGATAGGTAGACCTATCTTCGTCAAAGCACGAAGATATCGATAGGAGGACCTATCTTCGCCTTTGACGAAGATAGGTCCTCCTATCGAAACGTTGGCCAGCCTTTCTGAGGCACCTTATCCCTGTTTACAAACATCTAAAAGCTGGTGCTTTTTGTGTTAGAACATCTGGGTTTGCAGATTCACTTGAGAACGTCTATGGGAATTTAAAGTTGCAGTTAGCAATCATGCTTTCACATATTACAAATGTTTCACTTAACTTGGGCCGAACATTAAACATGTGCAAATGCTACGTAGCTGGACAGAACCAATGTAATCTTGTTTGCCGTCGCTTAGATATACGCAAATTATTTTTTGCTTTCCGTCTAATTTCATTATTAGACTTGGTGAATTATTGAACTTCTCAATTATTATAGGTGGATGCAAAATATCTGTGAGAAAAATTGCACAGCAGTCTGAGAAACTTCTGATGCAGCTTTTTGTTGCTCAGTACGTGCTACATAAAAGAGTTTTTCCAAGCGTGAAAGAAGCCCGCAAGTAAACCCAAAGTGCCTCGAGCGGCAATTCGCATGGCAATTTCGCGTCTATTTGTGGGCTTCTTTCACGTTCAGAAGAACAATTTTATGCAGCACGCATTGAGCAACTGAAAGGTGCATCAGAGGTTCTTTATGTTGCTATGCGATTTTATAACTCACACTTTTCATATAATTAAAATAATTGAGAAGTTGGGTAATTAATTAGGACTAATGAAATTATTGAGTGGACTGCAAAAAAAACACAATCTGAGTTTCTCCAAGCGGCGCAAGCAACATTACCTTGGCTCAGTCCAGCTGTGCGGCATTTGCATGTTTTTAAAATTTCGTTCATGTTACGTGAAACACCCTGTACATCGTGCAGATGACATTTTTGGTAAAACCTCATTATGTGCACATCCAAGCATAATAAAAAGTTGTTTAACAACTTCAAAATAAATTAGCGGCCGACAGCGGCCAGATTTAATAATATGGTGACGCCAAGTAATGGCCCATTAAAATGGAAAATGTAAACATTTCTGTTTATCCTTCCGAACAGGGAGAACAGGGATCTTTTCTGGCAACTATCGTACCACCTGGGATGTGAAATACAATTAGGCGATTAATCGATTTATCATTTGCTAGACAAATTTAAATCAAACTGTTTCAACTATTTCGAAAGTTTGATGCGTCACGACTGTTCGCAGAAATAAAAGGTGTCAGACTTTGGAAAAAATTGAGCACACCACCATAGATATGCGCGCAGTTCGCTACTACGCAGCTAAACGCGAAAACAGATATAGCGTTTCCGTTTCGGGATCAGTTAGCGATTATACGTGAGTACTAATCTAAATTATACGGTAGTTTGAAACCAGACTAAAAGTAACAATTTACCTTCGTGTCTTCTGACTTGTCGTCCAGAACCTGACATAAATTATTTTTAGCTTGAAACACTTGCTCAAAAACTTTGAGTGAAAAATATACGGCATCTGTTGTCGCTGATGTGGAGTTGAAAAGGCAGCTGCACTAATGCATCAGTCAGTTATAGTGTATTCAAAATCTTTCAGGCAGTACGCAAAGAACTAAATCGTAATATATTTTCAACGTAAATGGTAATTTCTTTTTCTTTTAAAGCATTGTGCCCCCTAAAATTGAGTAAGTGATAGTATAAAGCAGACAATTTCATTGTATGATACCTACATATATAGACGAAGATAATGCGAGAATAGCTGATCTATTCTTTCAGTGCATCTAGTCCCTTAGTTACGGAGACCGGAAATTTTGTCGAATACGAGCACGTAAAGTGATCGCTTCGCCACGCCTATATATAGAAACGATAATGACGCGGTACTAACGAGGGTGGGTGACACGTGTTACCTTCCTCTTCATTGAGCAATGAACAACACAAAAGGATGAGCCGCTCTAAGCCTGATTTCTGTATGTTGACCTTCACCGCTCCGGAAGGCTGGTCCAAGCTAACACGTGGTCTTCTGCCTTTGCAAATGTATTCGGTCTCGCCATGCGCGGATCCAAGGGGGATTTGCGGATGGGCTGAAGCTGGTTTGAAAAATAAAGTGTGTGCGCAGCACCAGGATGCGGCATGAGACGATCTCATGAAGTCCTGGTTTCCAGCTGTTGCTGTTAGCAAGCACTGGAGAGACCAGAAAGTTTCCATGAGTATTGAAGAGAGTCCGCAAGCACGTAAAAACTCGGTATAAAGAAGCTTGCATGGACGTCGGATTAGCATGAAATGTTTGAAAATCGTGTTTGCCGCATTGGCTATTTCAGGTACTGGCCCTTCACTGCCGGAGGTACACCGCCGGCTTGCTTAATTTTACATTAAAATATGTTTGTTCTCTTTAGATCAAAGCAAAACTGACAGAGAGGTGCGTTATTGTGGTGTCTGCATGCCTCGGGAATTCATGTGCATCGGGGCTACTACATAACTAAAGCAGCACGCTTGAATGTCAATGCTTCTGTATAAAAGTCTGTGTTTAGAAGGCTCCCTGAGGCCGCTATGAAATCTGTTATTAATGTTATCATTGTTATTATTTTATTCAACGTAAGCATCCTCGTAGTCACCTTCATGATCATAAATCGCCATCTCAAAATCAGCTCTCTCTGAACTGAACTGAGCCGCGATGGCCTCTCACCTAAGTACATCGACAAGAAGAAATCTGCTCGTAGATGGAAATTACAAAATATTCTTTTATGCATTGCGCAGCATTTGTTCTACGAAAACCGGAACTCTAAGACTGCAATAAGCATTACGTTCTAGAATCGAGTAGATATTATTTAAACGGTCTCGATCCTCGTTACTCTTCGCTTGAACGTTTGTTGCCTCGTGTACTGTACTCAAATAAAAAAAAAAAATGTTTTTATCATCAGATAGAAATACATATAGGAGTTTTGGTTGCCATATGTGGTCGACTGCTACATTTTTGACATTGTGAAAACTATAGAGAAAGTGAATATAGAGGCATAAATTCTTGGGGTACGAAAATAGAACAGAAGAAAAATCTGGCGATGCAAGTGTTGAGACCATTCACGAAAATGTGAAAGTACGGGGATGTTAGGGGTAGACTAGTAGGTTCCACGCAGACGCACGAATGAAAGGCTTCTAACACGAGCCATGGTGTGCTGAAGTACTAATGTCATTAAAGAAGCGGGATAAATGTGGCCACCGCTTTGCGACGCGCAGCACCTTGGCAAGTGCAAAAGAAGCGATGTGGCTTAAAAAACGGAGTTTCTCGAGCCGATGTTTATGCTCAAGGTGCTTGGGACAGCCGTGAGGAACGTCTTCCTCACGTTTGACATACACATTGCTTTGAGAGTTCACATGGAAAATGCGAGAAATATTGCTTTTTTTTAAAACGTGGAGGAGAGGCACTACAGCACCTCTTCTGTCACACAGCATTTCAGCGAAGCGTATTTATTTTTATTTTATTCTTCGAACTATGTGCAATGAGTTTATTCCGACATTTTACAAAACAAATACTTCATTTCGCATTTATGAGTGTTTCTGCATGGTTCCACAGAGTCACACCACCAACTCACGTTTTCAGTTAAGATGAAAACAGTCTCGTAAAACACTAGGATAGCAACGCGGATTTCAAGTCATTAGTGGTTATGCTGCGTTTACCGCATGCGGCCATGCGAATGAATATGAAAGTTCTGCCCTGAAGATTCGTAGTTCTGCATAGTAATTTGACAGCGCATAAAAGGAAAAAAAATGTAGGCGATAGGGCTTGTGTATCAGTGCATGATAGAATTCTGAACATTGGAACTCATAAGATATTCAGTATCACTGTCAGAGGCCCCCTCAACTACCATACTAGCATCTGGCGTTCCGCTCAAGCACGCATACACAAAAAATTGTAATCATAGTTTTAATCACGTCTTGAGCTCCTGTAATTATATCACGGTGTAGACTATGTAAAACTCTGGTGGCACGGGTCAATACTGTTTTCTGTTCGCGACGACATAACAAAGGCAGTGCATAAATAAATGAGCACATTCCGCCAAGTTGGCGCCATAACCTACAGTGGCGCGAATACATGGTTCCAAATATAACAGAAGCTTGGGCACCATAGTGGGGTCATACGGAACCATTTAGGGATACCAGCATCAGAAACACTTCCTGCTACAGAGCGTGCGGAGACAATATGCCCCACGACAACGTTGTTATAGGCTAATATAGAACAGACTCCCCGCCAGGGACTTCAATAGCTGCACTCTTGACAAGGAAGGTTAACCTTTATCATTCCCGAAAAATTCCATACCACCCCGGCATTCCTGATTGGCATACCGAATTCCTTACCATGACATGCCTCTTTTAAAATATTACCGGATGAGCATATATAGCGACAATGAAAAAGAAAAAAAAGAAAAGGCGCAGTTCCATTATGCCGCAGATACGTTGTAGCTTTGTGCTCTTCTCAATTTCTTTTATTTCTAAGGTGGAAGTTCCTTACGTTGTAGCGTGCGAATTTAGCGCCTTTCTGTGAAATTGAATGGGCCTTTTATACATGCCGTGCAATGCCGAAACGCACGCAGCCCACGCAAGGTAGCTATAAAAGTCCGCATACCACACAATGAACCCTCGTCACCGCAGGCACTTACGAGTGATTGATATGTTTTCCTCCCCTATCTCCAATCCGGCGTCGCCTTGACCCGGACCTGATCGGACGAAGGACGTGCTATATCAGCAAGAAAAGAACAAAACGGTAGCTCGAAATGACGACGCAAACCACTTCGCACGTGACCACGATCAAAGGCGACTTAGAGAAGAGAAAGGACGTAGAGCCTACAGTAGACAGCTTTAGAATAGCGTTTGCCGCCTCACGTACGTTAAACGCAAGCGCCCTAGTGGGCCGCGATGTTGCGCGCCTTTTCAAGACTTTTAGTTTACCGTAAGGGAACGCAAACGTAAGGAAGACGTTATAAAATAGGGCGCCATCCGGTGCCTCGTGTGAAACGTATCCAAGACAACACAATCCATTAGAAACCATCCTGTTGTTGCTATGCGGACGCGTCTCATTAGGTCTACGGGGGCCGGAATTGACGAAAGATCCTAGAAATTACATGCGATCTGCGCTCATAACTAACGTTTAAGGTGAGTTTAGATCAAGCGAAAGCTCATTTGTATAGTTACTGCCGATCAACGCGAGTAAAAGCGTAGCCATTGCGAGAATTCCCGTTAGAGGGGTAGCCATGTTTGCCGCCTTATTCGACTGCGCCATTTCTTTGCGTCCGTAAACATTGTGAATGTTAAACTCGCCAAATAACGTACGTTATTTTTGCTCACGTAAACGACTAAATCCCCATAACGTTCAGAGGATGCGCAGTGATGATAACGCTATTTCTTCACTTGCGTAGTTCGTTTAAGTTTTCGTGCAAACGCTAAACTAAAACAGTCTAGCATTTAAGAACGTACCGCGACTGTTGAATGTCGTGCCACCAAAGGACCTGACATCTAATTTGGGATCGTGCAGCCCACCCAGCGGTGCGAATCAAAAACGTCGATGCAGTCGCTATCAACTGCATGAGAGCACGATTCAACGAGCGGCACACAACCAAGCCTGGTATCAGACGAGTTTAAGCTTGCAGCCATTAAAAACAATGCAGAAGAATAATACACTATTTCACAAGTCGTTTACAGAGCTGCTGAATATACTAGCTCTACACCGGCAATATCTTTGCTCAGCGGAATAACTTCCGTGTCGTAACTGCCTGAAATTTTGGAGAAATCACTAGTTTTGTATTTGCTAGGTAGATGATGTGTTATAGCGATGCATGATACGCTAGGACATTTGCGCATGCACGTCGTATAACACGTATTCAACAGCCGCTCAGCGGACGACGCGGTGCGGATGAACACATCTCGAGGCGCATTCAGCCTTGCTGTTGGTAAACGAGCCGCGCTGCTTCAACAGTGCTCCAAGCGGTTTGTAAGATGGAATACATGTTGTTTGCGAGCACTATAATACGCATGAACCTCTAGACAGCAATGAACTGGCGGGACTACAGAACAAGTTTCGAAATGAAGATGCTTGGCCTATGTTTCCTGCGCGTCGATGGCACAGAAACCATAAGAGCGTTATTGCAGTACCTCGAGTCAAGTGGTCTGATGGGGATTAATAGGGTTTATTGGCGGAAGGGCCAGATATAGCCAAAGAGCGCCAAGGCAATGATAATGCCTTGTCAATGG
Organism: Dermacentor andersoni; assembly: GCF_023375885.2. Lineage (NCBI taxonomy): Eukaryota > Metazoa > Arthropoda > Arachnida > Ixodida > Ixodidae > Dermacentor > Dermacentor andersoni. The sequence continues at coordinate 57,272,694 of NC_092823.1, forward strand.
TATATGACCTGTGAATGACGAAGGGTAGATGGTACACTGTTCACTGAAAACGCATTCACTGAAAAGTGCGTTAGATATATGTCTTAAGGCTATTACAATGACAAATGACATATGCCATTAGTAAGATATATATAACGGAGAGGTGGCACTGAAATACGTCAAGTTCCATAGGTTTCGCACTCGTTTTATGCCTAAAACCAGACTATAATAGTCTCGTCAAATGTGAAGTTGACAGCTCGCGCCGACAATTTATAGCCTCGGTAACCACCTAGAAATGTGTGCGAAACTGATCTCTATCTGTTTTCCTTCCATTTTTTTATCCCTAGATACGCCTTGCGCAGTTCACTGTAGCAAAGCCTACATGCGTATGCTTAGACCATCTGCCTTTCTTCTGTTCTGTTTTTCTTTATTTCTCTCTCCATGCCTTTTCTCATAACTCACATCCCATAAACTTATGGCATTGCCTGTGTATTTATTAGAGTCTATATGGTATGACGAAATTAGAGGCAGTATTGGGAGATATATTTTTCTTTCGATGGTATTCGCCATGGTTGGCCTCCTTAACTCCTTGTTAGTACACCAAACATCGCGATTTCTAGAAATCTGCTTCTCCAAAGCGTCAGCAACAAAAGCTTTTTTTTTTTTTTGCTGACTACGCGCCCACATACACAATATCTACAGGTAGAACTCAAGCCAATAAATTTCGACTTCATTTTACAGCGTAAGCTGTCATGGGCTCATTCCAATGGCCCTTTCGGTTGGCGATGGTGCCCCCCGCGGCAGCCGGTGTCCGGTGTCCGTAACAGCTATCGCCGGGAATGAGGAAAATTTCAGAGCCATTCCAATCTGTGAAGGTGGATGACCTGCGGAGATGTATATATATGAAGAAAATAAAACAACAAAACGATATAACGCGTGTAGGCTCGTTGCTATGGTTATTTGTATTTACGTTTATCTTGTGGTCACAGTAATTGTGGCTTTATGGTCGCTATGATCGAAGGCCATTAGGTCTGTGACGAAACCGGAGACGTTGTTAGCGAACATTAGGTCTATGCACGACAGATGGCGAGTCGTGGAGACATTAGTCTTGGTGTTACACTGAAGGCCAAACCTTTCCGTGAAAAACGCCAAGGACCACTTTCCGTCAGGACGAGGAACATCGGTGTAAAGTCACCCGCAATGACGATCGGATTGGGGTCTACCGGGAGGATCCACCCACATTTGTCGATCATAAGTTGTTCAAGGTCCTTCCTTGATGTGCCAGGATTAACGTATACGGCGGCCACAACGAAGGCGTCCCCAAGATGTACGGCGCTCGCGTCGGTACAACAACTACACAACGACGGCGAGGCTCTCGCCCGTCGGAGGTAAGGCATATGGTGAAACGGCCACGCTATCGTTGTTTGCGCAGATCGCAGCGCCTATAACCGTCATCCGTCACAGGTCTTGACACATCGGGCCCAAAACGCATCTGGGACACACACACTGATACGATTTTGCCGTATGCTTAAGCTGTTTTAGTTCTATAGACGCCGCCATCGTTTCTACCTTCGGAAATCACAAAACGTTGGAAACTTACCTAAGACAGCTCCACTGTAAAAATACTCAGTTCCGGCTGGGATTGAGCCCCTGCCCGGTGTGTGGGTGTCAGCTACTCTACCATTGAGGAACGCCACCGCGTGCTAGCATACATCGAACAAATGCCCTATAAACACGTCCGGTCGCGCGAGGGGACACGCGATGTGATATGCGCGCTGCGTAGACGCGATGCGTGCACAATATGATTTTCCATTACATACTAATACACCAGGAAGAACTCCGTGTAGAAGATACACAGGTAGCGGTAGAAGGCAGTTCAACAAGTTTCGAGGAAGGAAAAGAGGTTTAAATATAGGTGTACACAACATTCCTATAAAAAATGCATAGCGTATCTGATTTAATCGAGGTGGTTATGCTTCAAAGGGGATGCCTATAAATCATTACCATCATCATTAGCGTAGTATCGTGTGACTCGCCTTGCGATGTGAGATACGTGCCGCGTAGCGTCTATACAGCTGCGCCCTTTGCATTCCAGTCACATTGGTAGCGGCATAAGGCGGAACGAGAAGTCTTGAGGAAGAAAAATAAAATAATAGAGGTATATAAACATTGATGTAGTGAAAGACATGCATGTCATACCTGATTAATTCCAGCAGGCTATAGGTGACTGTTTGTCACCCTCCCGTTTCAATGGGAATGAGATTAATTCATCTTCGTCATCAGTAGTATCGCATAGTGCCACTTGACCCGCGATGCGATATGCACACCGTATAGCGTCAATGCGTACAAACCTTGTATTGCAGTTCCGTTATAGTCAAGTTCAAGCAGGGGCCCCCGACATGTAACAGTTGCATATAGCAGTCACATGCTGCACGTATCTGGACCTGATTATCTCAAGCATTGTAAGTGACGGCGGAGAGTCCAGATCGTTCTCGTAAAAACGACGCGAAGTTGGCTTCGCTGCGAAGACCCTATAGTGCGTGGCCCCGAAACCGGAACTCCTATGGAGCCGCTTCTCCAGCTTACGCTGTGACTTGGCTATGTGTGCCGCGCTGGCCTGTGACCTTTGAACCCTTTCTTTAACGGTAGCTCGGGCATCACTTGCGCAAAGAACTAGCGGTAAAGCATCTTTATTCACGAACGCAAGCCCTAAATATTGTCGGCGTGCGTGTTTGTCAATTTGCAGGCCTTTGTAAAGTATTCAACACGACAGACGCTTCACTCAGTCATGACGGTGAGCTGTAACAAACGTGAAGTAGCGTGCGTGTCCACCTGTGTCGTATCTCTTCTTTTTTGGATCAGCAAGAAAAGAAAATTTATTCCATAGCGTGCATTTTACTCATTTACACTTGTGAACAGAAAAATTTCAAACATGAATTTCGCTTGTACTTTTTATCTATTTATTGGACTGAGAATAGCGTGCAAAAACAAGAGACCTCCGTAAATTTTGATGAAGTGCCCTAGATTTCTTCAATACGACGTTCATGCACCTCGCGCTACGTTGATTAAAAAGTTCAACGTGTCTTGTTTTCGTAGCGCATATTCAATGCTAATAGCCAGCTGTTTTGACAGAGCAATATAAAAGGCAGGGTAATTTATTTCGCGAATGTTTCCCTCATATTATGAAGTTCTCGAGCGAACACGTCGTATCGGACAGAAAATTCCGACCCGCAAAACCAAGCCCATTTCTTCTTGTTAATCGGAGCTTCAAAGGTAATTTCGAAGCTCCGAAGCCTGATTTTCCTCGTGTATACTTCAAAGCGAACTTGAACATCTTGACAATGCCTAATTGCGAGTATCTGTTTATCAAGGGCAAGTTTGAGACAGTGTTACGATTATGTCCCAACGTTATTGGTGATCGAGATTTATTAGCGATCGCAGCGACGCTCCGTCTATGTTATCACCGAGATCTTGGGTTCCGAACGGTGGTTGACAATAAAGGAATAGAATCGAACAACGTGAATCCTTACATTTTGCCCCTACAAAATATCTCCTTCCGGTAAGCAACATTCCAGCATGTACAGCTTCGTGGCAACGCTGTCTGTACAAGAGCTCCCACTTGGGTAGTCAAGCAACCTTTCATTTATTCTTTTGGCTAAGGTTTCGGTTAGCTTTGATACGTTTCGGATGTGGTTGTGTACGTAAAAGCAGTCTATAGCAGTCGCGTCAAACTTTTTGTCTGTATTGGCAGCACCAGCGAGATTGTTCGCGTATACTTCAGTGTTCTTGTGCTTGAGAGCGAGTAATGGGAGCTACAGTCAAATGGAAATTGCTCCGACGCGATACTATAGATAATCAGTCCGTCGCTCAAATCTTTTCCGCTCTGAACCTTTCGTTCTGTTTGAGGTGGCAAATTAGGGTATTTGAGAGCTGAGCAGTTGGCTTGCATTTTGAGATATATATAAAAAGTGCATTTGCGCCGAAAGATTTGTGCAATATTAGATGACGAGCACGGTCTCCAGGGGCCACTAATTCAGAGAGCGAACAACGTTAGCTGTCTTTATTAGTCCAACTTTAGCGGCCGGCTGATACTTTTTACGTTTCATATAGTTGTACATGCAACAAGAAATTCTCATAGTTCAATAAAACATGTTTGTGTTTAGTAATAAAGCTAAAATAGCTTTTTACGTGCTGTTTCAGCAGAAAATTAATCATTGTAACAGACGGAATGGTGCTTGCCAGGCGCGTCTTCAAGGTGTTCTGGCTCTCCGAGAACGATGAAAATGCGAAGTCGCAATATAGACTCTTTTATCGGCGAGGAGGAGCGTAGCCTCGAACCAGCGCGCCGCGCTGCTCTCCTCCTCGCACTGATATGCGGGGATTCTGCTTGCGCTCAGCGGCAGCTTAGAAAGGTAGCAGTTTAATGGCAAATTAGTGTAATTTTAACAAGTTTTGTGTGGGATTGCTCTGATGTCACATGACTCAAGGTAAACGGTCTACCACTCTGCTGTGATGGGCTGCAAAACTGACATTAGGAAGCAAGCTTGAACAGCAGATTCAGTCGCGTTGACTTCATAGACACCGCCGATGCGATAACAGAGGAGCGTCCGATTTGTATTTCCAGCCTAAACAGGAAGGACTTGATGCCATCGCGTGTACGTTTGAAAGGTTTTGGTCTGAGTCAGGGCTCGGCGATGACCTCGGAACTGGGCCCCCATGATCAAAATGGGATATGAAAGAAAGGTGCGTATTCGAGTCGGTCAACTATGGCGAATGGACGAAGCTATTTCTTCGTGCACGCGCATTCAACTTATTCTGTTCAAATGTGTTCTGAGATTATCATGCTTGGCAACCAACGTTCTAGCAGAAGTTCACTGAGGACGAATTATGGAAACAGTGCGCGTCGACTAAGAAATGAAGATGTGTTCTTTTCCATTCTGTAACCAAAGCCATGCCTACAGTGTGCCGGCCGGTCCAGTTCTCATGGGCTCTCCCGTGCTTCGTAATCTCGCCGGTTAGCTGTCAACGTCACTCATCGCGAGTTGTATTAGTGCAAAAAATAAAGTTTCTGTTGCAAAGAGTACTGGTTCATTTATCAGCTCTCAAGAGTAAGCGAGGTGCCGTTGCATGCACAGGCACCATTCGATGCCTAAGAGTGCGCATAATCTTTCAGCGCGTCGCGGGCGACTGGTTGATCGTGGCATATTCCCAGCCGCTATCATCAGCTCATTTTATTCATGTTAAGAGCCCTTTCGATCAAGTTATTTTACAGTTCTTTATTTTGTAGCGCTTCATGTCTCGGTGCCAGATAAACAATGTTTTGAAAATCGTAGCGCGAAAATTTTAGGACCACGAAAGCTAGCAAAACGAGCTTCCTCGGAGCTTCGCAGTTACCTGGATTGGGATGTAGGCTGGTGGCGGCACACCGCATGTCGCATGGAGACACCTCTGATTGTTGTCGCCTTAGTGATACCTTAATAGAAGTCAAGGCTAGACTTGGCTCGCTTACTATTTAGATCATGGGGAATGCTGCGAGAGTCTATCGTGAAGCCCCGCATACCGCAGGAACCTTATTAACGCGAGCAAGGCCTTCAGCGCATATGTTCTTTAGGAGCACTGACCTAAAGCTCTGAGTTCTGATAGTGGACGATTGTCCAACTGGTCCAGTACTCGGCACATCACTTGTCTCTGGGCGCTGCATTGTGGGCAGACACAGATAATTTGTGCGAGCCTCTCATCGCAGTTGCATGTGTCGCACGTGGAGCCGTTGGCCATTCCAATAGGGAAAGGATATGAGTTCGTAATCACATAGGAGGTTACGAGAAAGCGTTTGATTCAGTCGAAACCTCAGCAGTCATAGCGGCATTACGGAAACAGGGTGTAGACGAGCCGTATGTAAAAATACTGAAAGATATCTATAGCGGCTCCACAGTCACCGTAGTCCTCCATTAAGAAAGCAACAAAATCCCAATAAAGAAAGGCGTCAGGCAGGGAGATACGATCTCTCTAATACTATTCACAGCGTATTTACAGGAGGTATTCAGGGACCTGGATTGGGAAGAATTGGGGATAAGAGTTAATGGAGAATAGCTTAGTAACTTGCGATTCGCTGATGAGGTTATCTTTCTTAATAACTCAGGGGGCCGATTGCAAGCCATGCCCACTGACCTGGAGAGGCAAAGCAGAAGGGTAGGTCTAAAATTAATCTGCAGAAAACTAAAGTAATGTTTAACAGTGTCAGAAGACAACAGTAGTTTACGATAGGTAGCGAGGCACTGGAAGTGGCAAGGGACTACATATACTTGGGGCAAGTAGGTGCACCGCGGATCCGGACTATGATTCTCAAATAATCAGAACAATAAGAAGGGGCTTGGGTGCGTTTGGCAGGCATTCTCAGATCATGAACAGCAGGTTGCCATTATCCCTCAAGAGAAAAGTGTGTAACAGCTGTGTCTTACCAGTACTCACGTACGAGGCAAAAACCTGGAGGCTTACGAAAAGGATTCTACTTAAATTGAGGACGACGCATCGAGCTCTGGAAAGAAGAATCATGGGTGTAACGTTAAGGGATAAGAAAAAAGTAGATTGGGTGAGGGAATAAACGCGAGTTATTGACATCTTATTTGAAATGAAGAAAGAGAAATGGGCATGGACAGGTCATGTAATGAGGAGGGAGATTACCGATGGTCATTAAGGGTTACGGACTGGGTTCCAAGGGAAGAGAAACGTAGCAGGGGTGGCCAAAAGTTAAGTGGTCGGATGAGATTAAGAAGTTTGTAGGGACAACATGGCCACAATTAGTATATGACCGGGGTAGATATAGAAGTATGAGAGAGGCCTTTGCCCTGCAGTAGGCGTAGCCAGGGTGATGATGATTATGTTTACGATGATGATGATTTTAATGATGAGTTCGTAAATGCAACGTCTAGCCACAGGCGGTACAGCATGGTCTGTTCACGTCGTGGTAAACCACGCTGTAAGCGCACTCGTATGTCCGGAGACAACGAACGCAAACGACACATGGTGAAAAGGTTCGAGTCCCACAGAGACAAAGTACATTCACGGGACATCCACTGCAGCCGAGTCGCAGCTTCTGTTCGCGAAAGCGGAATCAAGGCACGTTGACCACTTTCATTTTCAGATTGGGCGGCTTCATCAGTGTGGTAATTCCCGCTGATGCTTCAATGTACTGGAATCCATTTTATGACTGTGTTGTGTCCCTCGTCACGGCGGTGATCATATATGTGTCAAATTTCTGAGGCCAGTTATTCAATGGGTCCGTGGTGCATGGGCTTTGTATGCACTGAAGGGCTGCCTTGAAGTCACTAAAACTGTGCGTTGTCGTAGTGGTTCCTGATTATTGAAATCAAGTGCAGCATGGAGTGCCACAACTTCTGCACCCGTCGGTATAGTCACTCATAAAGTTTTAATTTGATCTCTTCAGATTTTACCGGGATGATGACTGCAGCAGCAGAGCTGTCGAGTTTTACCAAAGCGTCAGTGTAGACATGTTGCCGGACCGTGCATGTTGCAAATGTGTTCCAAAGTGGCTTGCTTGGAAGCTTGCAACGGGGCTCCAGATTTTCGTGTGTTGCCTGCAATTGTCAATTGCAATTGCGGCCTATGCAGACACCACAGTGGGTCTGATAATCGTGGAGCAGGCTTAAATTGGGATGCAAGTCGGACTGATGTGTTTTCTCAAAAGTTGAATGTAACCTCTCTGTTGGCAAGCAAGCAAGATGGTGTGAGGGAATCCGAGTCCGGTGTCGGATGTGTGCTCTCAGGACATCTGTATCAATGTAGACTATAATTGGAGTGTCTCTCGCAATGGCCATTGTCGCACTAGATAACTTACTTTTTAGGAGGCCGACACAAATATGACTGCTTGTGCTTGCACCCTCTGGAGTTTGTGGATATTTGTACAGCAAGTATTTCCTATTACACGTGAGCTCTTGAGCAGGAAGCCCCAAAACAGTGCTCTATATAGTTTCAACACTGATGGTACTGTTGCGCCCCAGGACTTCATGCCGGGAAACGCAAGAAGATCCACAACGGTGACAAACGCTTTGTCATGCACGAGATGTGATGACTCGAAGACAACTGTTTATCAATGATGACGCCAAGAAATTAGTGCGTTCGTCTGTATCGTACAGTTTGCTCATTATTCCACAAAGCACTCGAGGCCATCGATTTGAGAGTAAAAGCAACAAGTGCAAATCGCTCAGGTGACCGCTTCAGGCCTCGCCTTCTTAGATATGTTGACGTGGCCATTGAAGCCTTCTGAAGTTGTGCGCGGACTTGTACACGTGTCACTATTGAAGCCTGCATGCAAATGTTGTCGGCATAAGCGGAGAGCTGGATGGTTTGCGCTAACGAATCTGTGAGACCAACGAGCACCAGTTTGAACATGGTAGGGCTGAGTACTCCGCCTTGCGGTACACCACGACTGGTACAGCTAGATGGCGTCGGTCCACATTCAGTCAAAATAAAGACAGATCTTCCATTCAAACAGCTGCGTATCGAGCGAAAGGCGTGTCCACCGATCCCTACAGATCCCTACAGCTTCAAAGGCGTCCAGAATTGCATGATGATCTACATTGTCGTACGCACCTTTAACAACAAGGAATAAGGCAGCAGTGATTCGTTTCAGATGTATCAGGTGTTGTACATATGTTACAAGGTCAATAGCGCTATCTATTGACGAGCGTCTGCGCCGAACACCCGTCATTACCTCTGGATAGAAGCTGTAAAATCCCAAATACTACCCTAGCCGTGTAAGGTTAGTTCTTTTCATTACGTTGCCGACGCAGCTGGCCAGTGCTAGTGGATGGTAAGGTGGCGATTCCAATGGAGACTTGCCAGGCTTGAGGAGTGGAACAAGGCCATTGGCTTTCTAAGGGGGGGGGGGGGGGGGACCAGCACATTACCCCATGATGCATTGCATAGGCCAAGAAGTATATCTCTGGCCTCTTGAACATGGTTTGCAAGCGGAGAGTATGTGATGCCTTCGGGTGCTGGTGACAAAGATCGGCTGCACCTAGCAAGTGCGGCCTCCCGTTCTTCGATGGAGAAAGGAGCGTCCATACGAGGATCGCGCGAGCAAGGGGGGACAATAGGAATAGGTGCGCAAGGTGAATAGGTGATCGCCGAAACCGCGATCCTTGTGCAGTAACCTTCGGCTACATCGACATCTCGGCGTCCTTGCTGGAGGGCTAGAGATTTAAACGAGCGGTACTGGTGAGGAGCTCTTCGAAGTCCGCGAACTGTTCTACATACAACCAACAGAGGTTTACGCGGATCGACAGCCACACAAAAAGATTTCCAGCGTCGATTCTGCAGTACAGCAAGGCGACGCTTTTGTTTCTGTGAATGCGCGTGGCCTCTCTGAGGTGGTAAACCGATTTATTCCGTCTGTACCATCGCTTCGCTCGCTGGCGGATTGCACGGAGGCTCTGTATTTCCGCATCAAAATCTGTATTTCTCCAATGGCCGAAATGAATGCATAGCATCCTGCATAGCCTTGGCGATCTGAATTTTCAGTGTGGACCTAAAGCCTTCGTGACATGCGTCTTCCATAAAGGATTTAAACACGGGCCAACAGCCAATAACGGTTTGTTTAAAATTTGATTGAACGGATTTAGTATGGCCTTTTATTTTCAGGTAGGTAGGAAAGTGGTTGTTTCCGTGTGTTGCTGTATCGGCGAACCAATGGACGCAGCGAGTGAGGTATCACGTGACAAAAGCTAAGTCTAAAGAACTACTCTACGTCCGGCCACGCAGAAACGTGGGACTGTCATTGTTTAGACAGCAAAGTTCATGGTCGCAGGCGAAGGAAACGAGGTTTCATCCTTTGGTATTTACCTTGATACTTCCCCAATTGAATGATGTGCGTTGAAGTTCCCAACAACAATCCATGGAACAGGCGTCGCATCTATATTGTCATTCAGTCTCTGTCTGTCGAAACGACTTGATGGAGAAAAGTAAGCATCCACTAGAGTAAACGCATGTTTTGTGTTTTTTCGCGCTCAAATAGACATACTGATTACTGTCACATGGGAGCACCGGATGAACAACGTAAGTCAGTTCACATCGTATATTGATGATCAGCTTGCTAATGTCATTACAAGTTAATCATACATAAGGACCTGAGATCCTTATGCCTGAGATAAGGCCTGAGATCCGGACGGGTTTCTGTGGGTTCGCTTCATCCGTGAGAATAATGGGAAATCGATTGGTGAAAACGTAATGACGAAAATCAGCAATGTGGAATTTCCCTCCACGGGCATTCCATTGCATAATAGACTCTTCATTGACCTGTCTGAAGAACGGCTGACGTGGTTGAGCCATTGTGCTTGCCACTCGAGGCTCGCAAGAACCAGATCTAGACCATTCAGCACTTGCAGTACGCCCCGAGAAGAAGGTGTCTGCACGTCACTTTTCAACACGCGAATGACTTTCATTAGAGACTTAATTATAGGGATTATTTGCTGTTCTTGACCTCGAACGCAATCTGTGCCGTCATTGGTGCGCTGGTAGTCCAACGTCGATCTTTGTTCTGCTGGAGGACATAATGTCGGAAGTGCAGGCCAGGCATATGCAGTAGACGTTTTCACGGCGTCAACAGATGTGCGGATGAGCGCCTTGGGAACACCTGTTGCAGGAAGTAGTGTCTTTTTTACGAAGGTCTCCGTATTTCTAGTACATGAAGATCGCCTGCGGCATGCACGGCGTCAACGCAGTTTGGCGGTGGCCTCTCTGGGCATTGAGGTTTCCCTTACCATTGATTTTAGGACTTTCAGCTCTTTCTTGTGTCTCGGGCAGGGTTTCGACGATGCTTCATGGGTACCAGAACAATTGGCACACTTCAAATCACTCGTACGGCAAGCATCAGCACTGTGCTGCTCACAGCATTTCGGGTCCACGGTCACATTTTTGCGTATGCCACTGACTTTCCCAATCTTTAAACAATGACGGCACTTAAGAGGTCTTGGAATGAACGGCTGCACTGGATGACGAAAAAATCCAACTTTCACGTGTGACGGCAAGCTTCCTTGCTTGAAGGTTATCTTCATACAACGTGATTCTCATAGGCAACGGGTTTCTATAAGAGTTACATCTGCTGTCGCAGGTTTAACCAAAATAGGCAGATCGTTGTCGTTGATTTACTCATCGACATCATAAATCACATGATGAAGTATGGCGGTCCTGTGGTATTAGGGTGCGAACATTTGTCTTGCCCAGCATTTTGATTGTACCCAAGATATCCAGTGCTACTCTGTTCTTGACATTGACGGCGAGTATGTTCTTAAGGGTGTTAATCTCACATCCGTAATCTCCTTCCGATCAAGAGCTTCCAATCTGACATATGGCTTGGCTGAATAGCCGATGCAGGTCGTCGGTCGGCGTCTCGTGCAAGAAGAGAATGGTATGAGCCTTGCATTGTTCTTTGTCATCGCCGTCATCCTTGTTAAGACGAGGAAGCAGTGACTTGCTTTACAACAGTCAAGTAATCACCGTCATCCGACAGATCTTCTGAAGCATAGTAGGACTGCAAGGTGTCCTCGCTGCCCGTGTCGCTCATGAGCTGATGGCGTTTTCTCGGGACGCTTGACGCTGTGACTTCTGTCTCATCTGGACGTCTAGCTTACTCCGCTTCCATCGCCGAAGATCTCTGGGAGCCGAGCCTCCCGAAAATACCCAAAAATACTCGTAATATGAGAGCAGTGAAAAACGGGGTTCCGCACAAGAGCCACTTCTTCGTCATCTCTCCAGCTAACGAAGTGTACTAACTCTGTGGCTTACAGACGGGCGAGACTTGTTCGCTGATGCACCGGAACGGAATACAAGCAAGAAAAGCAGACAGCACGGGAGCTGCTTCGCCACATTATTCACTGTACGTCACTTCCGCCGGGCAATAATGGCAGCGTGATTTTAAGTTTGTGTATGAAAAACATTCATTTTTGCGAGCTTTTTGTGACACATTGACCTGCCATTTAAACGTAAAATTTTTCATAGGGGCTACTGCCTGTATCAAGCATCTGAACTGGGCTTCTTACGCGGTCAAAATTTCGTTGTAGTTGGCCTTTAACGGCTATAAAAGGAACGCGTGTTTTCGATGCTAAAAAAGAGATCTACTCAAGTAAGTCTAACTTTTTCTTTGTTTTCGCTGCTGGTATTCCTGTCATATATTTCAACTTCGCTGAGACCGAATCTCAGTCAAAAGAAATGGACGTTTGAAACCTTCCTTCATGTATCCCAGAGGAGAACTGTGTACTTCGGGAAAATTATTCACTTCCTCGGGGGAACAAGCAGCGTTTGCTCCTCTTGAAACGACGAGGTGGATCAAAACATTGAAGCTTGCATTGAAGGTGAAAGTCGAAACATTGACTTTCACCTTCAAGTGAACGAGAAAACGCGAGCGCAGTCTAGAGGGCTTCATTTTATTTTATTTAGATGCAGCAGCTAGCTCGTGAGCAAGAACAGTCATGGAAGTCAAGAAGCAGTGTGGAGAAATTCCTAAGAGCAGAGGTTACATCTGCTCTCAGTAGAATATGATCTCTATGGCATGGCATAAAGCACATCGCGCAAGCCTTTGAAGCTCACGTCTTTGAAAGCAACAGGGTTCCGAAACAACGAGTCCCTCCTACACGCAAAGGCGATCGTCGCGAACAGCGTAGTCTGATTGTTTTGCATACATCATGCTATAAAAAAAAAACATGATGCTACGCAATTGCTACGCCATGCTGCATGACATGGAAGCACTGGTTCCCTGCTCTAAAGCTTCAAAAGAAAAGACTGGTGGGCTAGTTGGTGTGGCATTATTTACATAGTAGTGCAGAGGCCCACCGGGCGGCGAAGGAAACAGACAGTAGACAGCGCACACAACTCATTGTCTATTACGCAAGAGCAGATACATACATATATATATATATATATATATATATATATATATATATATATATATATATATATATATATATATATATATATATATATATATGTATATATATTACCATACAAAAGGAAGAGAATAGGATGACACAAGCAAATCAACCTAGCAAGTTCAACGGGCACCAGGCGCTAACGCGGCAAAAAACATTTCTTCCTCTTCTAAGCAGACTTGCGGGCAACTAACACAATCGCTGTCCTAATTTCTGCAGCTTCGCCTAGTGGTCTAGTGAGCTGGGCAGGGCACTCAGTGTCTGCTACAATTTCTGACCTGCTCACCAGAGAAATTCTAGAAGCTCCAGAAATTAGGACAGGAACTGTGTTAGTTGCCTGACAGTGTCCTTATCAGAGAAAGAAATGCTTTTGTCGCGTTAGCCGCCTGGGTCAGTTCAATCTGCTGAGTTTATTCGTGTGACTTCCTTGTCCCTCCATTTTGTACAGTGATGTATGTATGTATGTATGTATGTATGTATATATGTATATATATATATATATATATATATATATATATATATATATATATATATATATATATATATATATATATATATATATATATATATATATATATATAAACACGTGTACTTCTTTGGCTCTATCGGGCGACCACGTTTCACCGCCTAACAAATGTTATCGCAGAGCGCAGGACGCACCTGCATGTATCCGGAAGTTTCTCGAAAGTCTATTTTTCTGAACCTTGTGTTATCTGATTTCATCGCGTGACGCGAATGGTGTAGAACTTTGTGGAAGACACGCGGGTGGCAGCGATTAGTCTGGAACATTCGACGACTGATGTATCAAAGCCGACGAACTTGACCCGCCTATCGGATTTTCGACGATTGCCGAGTGTGTTCGCCGCTATCTTTGTTCTTTGAGTGTAGCCTATTCTTTAGGGCACAAGTTAGCGCAATAAAACGCCAGTTTCGTTAATCACAGCTTTGCTGCCGTGTTCTTCACCGTTACTATTACGTGACGATTATATATATATATATACATATATATATATATATATATATATATATATATATATATATATATATATATATATATATATATATATACATATATACCTGCTCGGTCTAACGTAACGCGATTTCACGAAGTTCCCCATCTAACAAAAGAATTTCCATTCCCCGGCAAGTACCCATGAGGTTCACCGTTGTCATCAACCCGTATTTTGAATGAAGCCTGCATTAAAACCCTCTTTAACGATGCTTTTCGAGAAATACGTGAGTAAAAAAAAGCTGTGATTCCTTTCTAATTTCGACGCATACAGGTTTTTACTCGAGCGTGTGCTCTAACGCTATCGCGTTAACGTCTTGCCACCCTAGCCACGGCCCCAGATTTATTCTGACAAGACTGCAGGCCGCGTCCATGCACGGAACAAGGGATTCCGCAGTCGCTAAAGTTTTTACACACCAGACGGCGTTAGGGACGGGGGTAGTTGGGCCGCCCTCGCGCATCTTTTACGCGCGGCAGACGTGGGTTAGCGGCAAATACAATGCCGTGGTACATCTTGGGTGTCGCTACGTTACAATCTTATATTTCGATGAACCAAAAATTGCTTAGTAGATTTTGCGAAATTCTCGATATAAAGAAATAATGCGAACGTGGTCATCACTTCGTTAAATTGAGTTTCAACTGTACTCTGTAAATATTGTTATAAACATTTGTTATCAGATCAACGTTTAAAAACATAGCTCAGGCGGATACAGCGATTCTATGCGGCAGCTATTCGGTAACTACACATGTGTCACGAAACTTTTTTTCGGAGGCACCTTGAAGGGAGCACGTTGATGTACGAACTTATTCTAGAGATTTAAACCAGTCAAAAGACGAAGAACAGAGCAGACCCGTGGCACAGACAACGACTGTACTAACAACTGTACTTTATTAGAAATAAAAGTCTCCCAGGAAAACCAGCCGAGCACGCGCAGCAGAACAGCTAAAGCACACACAAACCAAAGTTGATTGCAAAACAGAAAAAGTAGCTAGGGCGAATACGACAGAAAACTTAGTTCCTTTTCCGTGAGTGAGATAGCAGTTGTGCTGACGCAATCGTCTTGTATGCTGATGTGATACACTTCGGGAATTTCGAGCTCCTCCCAGCCCTTGGCTCTATCGAGAATTTTCAAATTGGAAGAAAGCGGGACGCGGCCGCATTCCCGCCCATCTGCTGCGTCCCGCTTCTTTCTTATGTTAACATTCTTGGTAGAGGCAAGGGCAAACAAGCGCGCGAAATTCTTGAAGCGTATCACATCACCTTGCAAGTGCATAGGAAGGAAGGAAGGAAAAAGTGGAGAAGGAAGGCAGGGAGGTTAACCAGTTTGGCCTAACCGGTTTGCTACCCTACACATGGGAGGGGGATGGGGGAGATGAAAGATGGGGAGAAGAGATAGAGGGCACATAACACGGCACACACATCGTTGGTTACAGTCTGTCACTCTTGTGTGGTACGTGACATCACTGTCACAGTCGCTTGTCCAAGCCCGTATCCTTCATAAACCGAAGTAGTCCCTTCGTCGCCTTCAGCTGCGATGTCTTCAGTCGGCGATATGTGAAAATGGTTGCAACTGACAATGGTCTACTGTCAAGGTGCGCTAGAACGGACGCCATGGACTGTCTCTGAACATTATATTCAGGACAGTCGCACAGAATGTGTTCCAGCGTCTCCTCGCAAAGACAGGCATTGCAGAGAGCGTTGTCGGCCATTCCAATGCGAAACGAGTAAGATTTCGTGAAGGCCACCCCTAGCCATAAGCGATAAAGCAGGGTGGCCTCACTTCGGCGGAGTCCGGTTGGCATACAGAGATGCATCAAGGAGGGCAGGTCGTGTTGATGATCGCTGCGGTTGGTCTGGCTGCTTGGTGTGCACCATAGAGAGAGCGTGATCTCCTGTGCAAGCACTTGAAGTCTGCTGGCTGCGTCGGAACGTGAAAGTGGTATGGCCTCTTCCTGTGTGTCTTCAAGAGCTGTCCGAGCGGCTTTATCGGCGTCTTCATTTCCGATGACGCCGCAGTGACTTGGCAGCCACTGAAACGTCACGTGATGTCCTTTCTCATGTGATGTATGAAGTAGGCATCTAATATCGAATACGAGCTGTTCAGATGGCCCGCGACGCAGAGCTGATAGTACAGATTGTAGGGCTGCCTTTGAGTCGCTGAAAATTGACCATTGTCGAGGTGGTTCCCGATTGACAAAACAAAGTGCAGCTCGAAGAGCAGCTAGTTCCGCAGATGTAGATGTCGTTGGGTGGTCAGTCCTAAAGCTGATGGTAATACCTCTTTCTGGGACGACTGCAGCACCGGACGAACACTGGATGTTTGTGGAACCGTCAGTATAAATATGTGCACTGTCTGCGTACCTCTCGTGCAGAAGAAGCAGAGACAGTTGTTTCAGCACAGGCGACGACAGCTCAGACTTTTTCCCGATTCCTGGCACGTTGAGATGGACTGTGGGGCTGACAAGGCACCAAGGGGGCATCGATGGTTTAGATGCAGCGGTGAAGCCCAAGGGAAGTTTGTCGTTGTACTTGACAATAGTTTTTGAGAATGATGCTTGGTGCCTGTCTGAAGGTAGTGTTGCAAGGTGGTGATAGGGGGCCCGTGCCAAATGTCTGATATGCGTTCTCAGGGTTTCCACCGTGATGTGAGTCTGCATTGGATGGTCCCGAGCAATCGCAATAGTTGCCTCAGTTGACGTGCATCTCGGCAAACCAAGACAAACTCTGAGTGCTTGAGCTTGCGCTGCTTGCAGAACACGAATATTTGTCTTGCAGGTGTTGTTCAGTACAGGTAGACTGTATCTTAAAAAACCGAGAAAGAGAGCTCTGTAGAGTCTCAGCATTGCGTCTACTGACATCCCCCACGTCTTTCCTGTCAGGTATTTAAACAACTGGGAGGTTGCTGTTAGGCGTCGTTTCATGTAAGCCACGTGCGGGCTCCAACAGAGGTCTCGGTCGATAATTACGCCTAGAAATCTGTAGGTTCTGACATAGGAAATGGTCCGCCCGTTGATTGAGATGACATAAGGCGTCATTGGTTTGCGAGTAAACGCCACTAGGGCGCATTTTTCTGGCGATATGCTGAGACCTTGTTCACACAAGTAGCTCGCTGTCAAAGTAGCCGCTCTCTGAAGCCGTGCACGTATCTGAGGACGTGTGACTGCCGAAGTCCAGAGACAGATGTCGTCTGCGTATACGGAAATTTTGGTGGTAGTTGGCAAGTGTTCAGCAAGCCCAATAAGAGCGAGGTTGAATAGCGTCGGGCTGAGAGCACCGCCTTGAGGAACGCCCTTGCTGGTATAGCGTCGCGTAGTTGGGCCATCGTCAGTTAATACATAGAATGATCTTGCAGATAGGTAACTTGCAATCCATAAAAATACTCGGCCACCTAGGCCAACCGTCACAAGAGCGTCGAGAATAGCCTCATGATATACGTTATCGTATGCCCCTTTCACATCTAAGAATAAAGCTGCAGATAAACGTTTACGGGACCTTTCGTGCTGGACATATGAAACGAGATCAACTACATTGTCGATGGAAGAGCGGTCACGTCGGAAACCAGCCATGGAACTCGGATAAATCTTGTAGTGTTCAAGGTACCATTCCAGGCGGCCAAGGATCATCCGTTCCATTATCTTTCCTACACAGCTGGCCAACGCTATCGGGCGGTAAGAGCTGAGCTCTAGTGGGGATTTGCCCTGCTTCAATATTGGCACCAGGCGGCTCACTTTCCATTCGTCAGGAACATTTCCCTCCTGCCATGAGGTGTTGTAGAGACTCAATAGCGCTGTCCGTGCGGATTCTCCGAGATAGCACAAGGCTCGGTATGATATACCATCTGGACCCGGAGATGATGAGCGCCTGCAGAGAGCTAGTGCCGCCTCGAGCTCCTCCATTGTAAAAGGAAGGTCCATGCGGCAATCTCGGGAATGGGGGACATCATCTCGGGCTGGAGGATCTGGGCGTGTCGCTTGGTCTGCCATTCGCACACAAAAGTCTTCTGCGACATCGATGTCTTGCCGCCCTTGGAAAAGCGCGAGTGCCTTGAATGGAAAACGCTGTTCCGGAAGGCAACGCAGACCTTGCACCGTTTTCCAAATGTGAGACAGCGGCTTGCGGGGGTCGAGTGTTTGGCAAAACGTTGCCCAACGTTCCGACGTTAATCTATTCATTCGACGCTGAATCTTCTTTTGTATCCTCCTGGCTGCCCTAAGGTCATGGATTGATCTTGTACGCCGATATCGACGTTCCGCCCGGCGACGAAGTGCGCGAAGTCGCTCTAATTCTATGTCGAAGTCGTTTCGCGTGTGAGAGATCGTCAGTATGCGAGTGGCGTTCCGCATCGTATTTTTAATTGTTTGTTCTAACCCAGAGGGCAGGCCCTCGCTGCAGGCATCTTCCATATCAGATTTGAAGTTGGCCCATTGAATCGTCCGAATGGTATTCCGTGGGCCAGATCTAGACATCAAGCCTTTGATGTTCAGATAGGTGGGAATGTGATCACTCCCATGGGTCTCAATATCTGGAAACCACTTCACATATCTGGCGAGAGAGTTGGAGACAAAAGCAAGGTCGAGGCAGCTGCCGTATGTCACGCCTCGAAGAAAGGTGGGGCTACCATCGTTCAAGAGAGTAAGGCCATAGTTGTAGGCGATGCTTGATAATCTTCGTCCTCTTGCATTTGTCTTTGTACTTCCCCATGCTGGATGGTGTGCATTGAAATCTCCTATGATGACCCATGGAGCGGGGCAAACACTCAAGATATCCGCTAATCTTTTAGTGTCGAAATTGTTGGAAGGCGATATATACACGCCTATGAGAGTAAACAAGAGTTTGTTCTTTTTAACTGTGACGCATATATACTGATTGTCGTCGTGGGGCGCAATCGGTTGCAAAACATAGGTGAGTTCCCGACGAACAAAAATGATGATTTTGCTGCATGCACTATTTGTTGATGGCATGAAACATTCGTACCCTGACAGTCTGATTGGTTTCGACAAGATGGGCTCACAAATGACGATGAGTGGAAACACATTGGTGTACACATACTGACGGAAATCTGAAATTCGTGATTTTAGCCCTCTGGCGTTCCACTGCATGACGGACGCTGCCTTGACTTCTTTTCGGAAGGATGGGGTATGGGTAGCCATCTTTCTAGTTGAGGGATTCAAGCACTGGGCTTAAGGCGTCTAGCACTTTAAGTGCGCTTCGAGCAGACGGTGTCCTCATCTCAACTAAAATCGTTCGGATGGCCTCCATGAGGGAACGTAGCACCGAGATGACTTGATCTGTTTTAGGTGAATCATCAATGGCCGGAGAAGGCTCCGGTGGCGCCGTGACCTTCTGAGGTTCCTTAGCAAGGGAGCGGCTCGGTAGCGTAGGCCATTCCTCTAAAGAAAGAGTCTTATCTGATGCCCTCGTGGAAGTGGTGGGCCCTATCGCGTCGCGACTAAGTGGTACCGTAGTGGAGCGGGTACTATCGCTTCGCTCATGCGCCTTCTTTGAAGACTTACGACGGTGCCGACGTCGACGCCGACGCCGGACTACTTCGGCTGCCTCCCTGTGGGCCGAATTGTCTCTGGCCATTTGCTTCAGAACCGCGCGCTCCCTCTTGATGCGGGGGCAGTCTTTCGACGAGGCTGCGTGAGGGCCGCTACAGTTGGCGCACTTCAGAACTGTGGCACCGCAGGTCACTTCTGCATGAGGTTCAGCGCAACGGGGACACAGAAGCGAGTTCGGACACACGCCCTTTACGTGTCCTAGCCTGAAGCACTGATGGCATTGAAGCGGCTTCTGGATGAATGGTCGAACTGGATGTCGAAAATGTCCGACTTTAACGTGGGAGGGTATGCAATCCCCCTTGAAGATTACTTTTACGCAGCGCGTATTCCCAAGACGGCGCACTTGCGTAATGATCGTGCCCTCGTTTGCCGGCTTGATGAGGCTAGGTAAATCTTCATTGGGAATGGCAATGTCAATGTCGTAAATTACACCGGCTATCGATGTGTCGTCGATCGGGATGAAGGGGCGCATTTTGATTCCGCCAAGCTCCGTGATTTCTTGAAGTGTTCCAAGCGCACTCGCGTTGTACACGTCTATGGCGAGTATATTCTTGCGTGGGTTTATTCTGATGTCTTTAATTTGATCCGGCACCGCACGTTCCAGAAAAATGGATAGGGCTTGCCTGTTCAGCAACCGTAGGTTGCTTGACGGTTCTTCCGGCATAAAGATGATGACGTGTGGCCAGCGCGCAGGCCTTGACTTCATAGTCGTAGTGCTCGCAGGAGGTGACGGCGCTGTGTTGGCGATCTTTCTCTTCGCCCTCTTACTCCGGACGGGTATGAAGCCGTCGTCGGATGAGTCGTCTTCCGACATAGAGTACAGCTCGGTGTCCTCGGTGTCGCTGGGGGAGCCAACTCGCTTCCTTGCGGTTGACAGCCGTGATGACTTCTGGCCAGGAGGGCCTGTGGCATGCTCCGCGTCCATGGTCGCAAGACGGGGAGGTAAGGCACCCCGAAAGGCAAAGAGTTCACCAAAAATGCAGAGAGCACAGAAACAAGCGTTCTGTCAAGAAGACACTTCGTCGTCCTTGCAAGTGCATAAATGCGTGAGCAAAACATACACCTCGCTGATGCAGAAGGAACTAGGTTTCCTATCGCATTGGCGCAAGCTACTTGTTCTATGTTGAATCGACCTCGGTTTGTGTGTGGTTTAGCCTTCCTGCTGCGCATGCTCGCCTGGTTTCCCTGGGAGACGTTTCTTTCCGAATAAAGTACACATGTTAGTACAGTCGTTGTCTGTGCCATGGGTCTGTTCTGCTCTTCATCTTTCGACTGGTTTAAACCGGAATAATATGTACCAACTGATCCAGATCGCCACTCTTCTCGAGGTACGTAGCATAGGAGCGAGCGGAGGTTTATGGAAGATGTCCATGTATTAAATATGGCATATAAGCATGATCATCAAGTAGCTGAAGCTTGTCTGTTGAAATAACCACGAAATTGCTAGCGTTAGTGAAATTGTCAAATGGGCATTATATATATATATATATATATATATATATATATATATATATATATATATATATATATATATATATATATATAGTCATATCATAAGAGCCCAACAAACAGTGACACCAAGGACACCACAGGGGAAATTACTTGTGCTTAATAAATGAAATGAAGCAACGATAATTAATGGAAATTAAAGTGGATGAAAAAACAACTTGCCGCAGGCGTCACTAGAATGTGATCTTTTTGGGTGAAGGCAACTGGTCAATAAACCCACATATGCTACCTGAAGGCATCAATGTAGCCGGATTTGAGACCCTCGTCATGTAATAAACGAGAAGAAAGGGGGTAAGCAGAGGGGCCCGATTTTTATTAGTCATATCATAGAAGCCAACAAACACTGACACCAAGGACAACATAGGGGAAATTACTTGTGCCTAATAAATGAAGTAAAGAAACGATAAATTAATGGAAATTAAAGTGGATGAAAAAATAACTTGCCGCAGGTGGGAACCGAACCCACAACCTTCGCATTTCGCGTGCGATGCTCTACCAATTCAGCTACCGCGGCGCTGTTTGCCCATCCACTTCCTTGGGTATCTATGAGTGGCGCTGGCTAACACTCCCAGAGTTCTACTAGGACACGTAAATACCGGACACAAATACCGGACTAGGACACATAAAAACACATAAATGGTGTGAAAAAGGCGTTTGTGAAAAATCCCCTGAACTTATCTATCTAAGCAGCTACCTACCGGCTTCAATAAAATTTACTGTTCTCTTTAAGCTGACCAATGTTACACCGGCCACACAAAAGCCTTACAGTATGTCACGCCAAAATAAACGTTGGTTGAAGAATGAGATGCAAAATATATTGGATGCTGGAAAAATGCGGCCATCGGTGTCGACGTTCGCCTCGCCTATCACTCTGGATCCGAAAGAATACGGATATCTGCGACTGTGTACTGATTACCGGATCTTGACTAGCCAATCGGACATTTTTTTCCTTTCCGGATGCCAAGGATGGACAAGATAATGGAAGACACTGGGGGATGCAATATATTTTCCCGTATAAGACCTTTGCAAAGAATTTTGGCAGATTCCGCTCGAAGAGGAATATAAAATGTATACAGCCTTTGTCACTCCATTTGATGTGTACGAATGTAATCGTTAGCCTTTTGGATCTAAAAACAGTGCAGCGTCGTTCCAAAAGATGATGAATAGTGCTCTCAAGCCATTTCGCGGATTATTCTGTAATGTGTATGCAGGCGACACCATAGTCTACTCCAAGGATGAATCATCAGACACCGAAAACTTGACATCTCTTTTGGTGGAAATAATTGACGCCATACTAAAAGTGTATTTTGAGGAATGTGAATTTCCGAAACCGAAAATTACAGTTCTCGGCCGCATTTTGCACGGATTCACAAAGAGCACAATAGAGGAGTTCGTGGAAGGTTTACGACAAATGAAGAAGCCAGACAATGTACACGCAGTCAGAGGTTTTCTTGGCCTCGAAGGACACTTTTGAAATTACATAAAGGATTTTGCAGCACGAGCTAAACTGTTGAAAAACTTACTCCGTAAAAACGCAGATTTCATTTGGATGGAAGAATGTGAGAAGGCGTACAGAAATGTGCTATAAATCATATCATCAGACCCGGTCCTCACAATTCCGGACTTCATTGTTCCATTTGAACTTACAACGGATGAGTCGACCTATGGAGCAGGTAGTGTACTGTACCAACGAAAAAGCATAAATGGCAGCGAAAGAGGAAGGCAAGTGGTCGGATCGTACTCTTATACTTCCAGAAATACGGAACAAAACTACAGCACAACTGAAAACGAGTCGTTGACTGTTGCGCAAGCGATTAGGTATTTTCGATCGTACCTAGAAGGCACGACATTCAAACTGTTCACTAACCATCAGGCGCTTACTCATTTGTTGAACCGGAACGGTGGATTGCTCACTGAATCAGTGAAATACAACAGTTTGATTTCGAGGCGGCACACAAGAGCGGACAAGATTTGTCAGATGCTAATGCATATTATCGACTTCCGATTGTTAGTACCTGTGGGAACGAGCAAAGCGCGAACTCAAATAAAACGTGGGAAGGCACGGAAAAGCTGCTGTATTTCGACGGAAAGCTTGACGAAGCAGATACACTGAAAAAAAAAAATTCTCGAATTCTATCACGGCCGCCCAGAGTCAGGAAGGCATGACGGCTTCTGGCGAACATACTAGAAAATGGGGAGAAGATTTACATGTCCCAATATGAAGAAATATATTAGCGATTACATTAGCTCTTGTCAACCATGTCAACGAAACAAAGCAAAATATAAGCAGAAGACAGGCAGCATGATTTTTCCACTTCATTCAAATGTACCATTTGAAAGCGTACCTGTTGATTTCGCTGAACTGAAGAAAAAAAGTGAAGGCGTGAAGAAGACGCAGTCCTGTTTAGTGTGCATTGATGAATGCTCAAGGATGCCAGCTGCCGCGTCAAGAAAACAAAATACTGATGCCGTCATACCTCTCTTGAATAGAGACATGTTTCAAGGATTGAAATGATGATGGCCCTGCGTTGGAGAGTTAGGCATTTGCAAGGTGGTCAAAATACCGAAACATTACCCTGAAGTTCACAGCACCATTCCATCCATCAGTTAATGGACTAGCAGAGTGAGTTATCCGAGATACAAAACAGTATATAAGAATGTATCCAGGATTCTCAGGAGGGTGGAAGTGTTGTCTACAAGCAGCTGTGTCGCACCGCATTATATCTCATACGAGCACTCTGGGATGCAGTCCTCAATACGCCGCCTTTGAGGAGCCTGCCTATTTGCCTGCGGACGATATACTTGGCATAACAGGGAAGCTAAACTTGAACGAGACGAAGAAAAGTTCACAACAGCAAAGGAAGCACAGGGAAGCGATGAAGAGAGCATTTGACAAACGTCCTAACACAAATATTCCCGCTATTGTATTAGGCGATATGGTTCTGGTGCGGAAAGGATATGGCGGTCCTAACAGAGAAGCTGTGGGTACGTTTAAGGTAGTAAAATATGATACAAACGAAGAAGTACTCAAGACCATCGGCTACGCGACGGAAAACAGTGCGATAGAAATAGCAGCCATTGTGAACGTCTTTTCTTATTTGCAACGGATGGATAAAACAAAGCCCGGGAGAGTGTAGTGGGCCGAGATGACAAAGAACAGGTCTGGTGGGAACGGGGGGAAGAGGAAGACGAAGAATAAAGAGAGAGATCGTGCTTCGGTTCTGTGCACGCTTGTCGTAGAATTTCATATATATATACATATATACATATATACATATATATATATATATATATATATATATATATATATATATATATATAAACTATATAAACTTGGTCGTCTCTTTCCTGCGTGTGTGTGTGTGTGTGTATATATATATGTATATATATATATATATATATATATATATATATGAATATATATATATATATATATATATATATATATATATATATATATATATATATATATGTCCTTGCGACGAAGTTAACCATTGCAGGTAGGGGTTTAGCAAACCACAAGTTGCCAGTCATATTCGACTTGTGATTTCTTCTTATTATTTGTACTATGCCCTGCAGATTCATGCGTGGAAAAACAGAAGATGTTGCCACCATTACGAACAAGCAATTTAAGCCCTCGCTGCATAATTTTGCTCCGTAGTCTCACAAAGAGTGTAGCCTGTGGAACATATAAGTCCTGCGAATGGCAGCGTGACAGACAAGATTACTTAACATAACCCGTAGGCAGTATTCAGGTATTTCTTACTCGTTCTTAACGCAAGATGTTCCGGTCCTCCAGGCGAAAGTTTTAAAAATGAACTGTAAGAGTTTACGTGCTAAACCTAGATCAGATTCTGAGATATGGTGTAGGGGCCGGGGGTCTCCTGATTAACTTTCAACACCTTATGTTATTTATCGTGCACACAATGCATGGTCCACAAACGTTTCTGCATACCGCCCCTATCCAAATGTAACAGCCCTAGCCGTGTTCAAACCCGTCACATCGTGCTTAGCAGTGCATAGCCATAGCTACTAAACTCTACCACGACCAGCCTGAGAAATCATAATTTCATTTGCCTAAAAGAGACGAACATTTACTTACTTGAGCATGTAGAAAATTTTGTAGACTCCAAAGCCTCTCAGACACTTTACCAAGCATTTTAAATGACTTGCATATACTCGGAATGAAGTTAACTAATAGTACGGTCCAGATTGGACAAGTTTTCCGTTTTATTTTCAGTTTCAAAAGTGATTCCTTCTTTGCTTCATTTTTTTTCCATGCGGCCTGAATATGCACTGCTAGTCTGCCAATGTGAGCGTATAATTTGTTCAATATTTTCGACCTTAATTATGTTGTTGTTAATTTGTCTTTTTTTGCCGTATGGGTTTTGGCAAACCATTGTTACACGTACATTTTTTTGCTGATCCATGGGCTGAGACCTTTGTCAGGCTTTATGCCTTTAGTCTCAGGATACGCTCGTTTAAATGAACGAGAAATAAAATTAAATTCAATTCGATTCAAAAATAAGCCCACAGGAACACGAACACACGAACACCGGAGAAAGGCACAAGACAGGCACCCATCTTTCTTGGCTGTTTGTGTGTGGCTTCTTGTGCACTTATTTACCGCCGATCTGCAATGCACCATGTAACGCGTCTGCAGGTGTTGTTAAAATTTTTTCTTCTGTTTGGGGTAATCTTCATGGCACAACTATGTGTGACGAAGTATGCTTCTTTTAGTGCCTGTCGTTCATGTCACTTCAATGTTGCCACGAACAGCGGGAAACGATTTTTAGATGTGATTTTATATTGTTTCATATGTAGCATGCTGTCTTTTAAAACCCGCCGTGGTTGCTCAGTGGCTATGGTGTTAGGCTGCTGAGCACGAGGTCGCGGGATCGAATCCCGGCCACGGCGGCCGCATTTCGATGGGGGCGAAATGCGAAAACACCCGTGTACTTAGATTTAGGCGCACGTTAAAAAACCTCAGGTGGTCGAAATTTCCGGAGTCCTCCACTACGGCGTGCCTCATAATCAGAAAGTGGTTTTGGCACGTTAAACCCCATAATTTTTTTTTTGTCTTTTAAAGCAGTTTGATGGGCTTGTCGAGCTGCATTTGCAGAGTTTTTTCTTTGGTCCTCCCCCATGTAACAATCAGCAAATGAACTTTGCTTTGCAGTTAGGTTTCAATAATGTGGTGGTACTTTTATTAGTATTTATGAGGCTATATTTACGGCTCCAGGAAGCGTTAACTGATATCTGTGTCCGCACTCGAGTCTTTGCAACGCGAAGGATAGGTTTAAAAAGATGAGCTGATATTCAAGGATCAATTAACGCGGCTTAAATGCAAGGCTCTGTTTGTTAGACCACAGTTAGTCGCTTTGTATTTGCGTATTCCTGTCTTCTGTATTGTTCTAATTTCTAAACTAACAGCAACATCACGTACTCATTTGGAAAACTGACACTTTGGTTTCCCAAACTACGTCATTATTTTGGACCTCACTAACTTCGTGTATATTGTCTCAGGTGCGTCCGTCTTTAGGTTTTCCTGTGAAGAAGTCAGTATTTCAGCATATCTAGCTTGAAGTTTAAAAATGCGGCGGATAATATCAGATATTATCCTACGCTGTTCGCGTAGAAGCGAGATGCGGTGTCAGGTGTGACAAGCAGAAGAAAAAACAGAAGGAATTACAAAGCGGAGTTTTAAGCAGCGTACGCTGGGAAATACAAAGCGGACTTCAATGCACAGACTCGTCCATCACATAATCCGAGCATTCGCGTGTGTTTTTTTTTAAACAACGCGCTTTAACTTTAAGCAGCTCACTTGCTTCTGTAATGTTTGTTGCTTTTTATTCACTTCTTTGTTACGAGTGAGGACGCTGTCATGTTGTTGGCCGCGAAATCCGAAACCTTAGAAAAAGTACCGACCCTTTGAATGAAGGAAGACACGAAGAAACAGAGAAAGTATTTCAATGTCGAGAGTAATCCATAAGGAATGTCGCGGGGTTATCTACCAAACGACAAGTCTGCTGCTATAAGGAGTTCAGTGTGCACTGTGAAATAGAGTGTTCGTGTTCTGAACTTTACGAATCCGAGGGATATGCTCCGGCATAGAACGCCTGACCATATATTAGGGTGCTAAGAATTAAGCGGGTGTTCTGCACTATCTAAAATTACCAGGATCTTGAGCTATTTTGCATTCTTTCGTAAGAAGTCACACGAGCTCAACTGAAAAACATTGCGCCCTTCTCATGGCCATATTTAGCTGGATCTTACAGCCTAATACGCAAGCTAAATCGTGTCCTAGAACAGGGCGTTGAGTTGGCAGACGCAGGTACTATTTCGCTTGCTATAAAATGTAAGATGTACGACGATTTCGTTATTTCATTTGCGACGAAACTGCATATATTCAACTTTAAAATAAAATAAAAGGCGCTTGTACGTTCATTTATATCATGCATGTTGTTGTAATTTTCTATCCCGTATTTTAAGAAATAACGCAAAACAAGTCACCAGACAAGCAGCTCTATGGCTTTGCCTTCGTCGCGAGATGTTGCCTGAAATTACAGATACTATTCCAGAGCAGTGAATTCGAGATTTGGCTACATGGAATGTCGTCGAGTCAACCGCAGGAAGTTCTGGGTAACTGGAACTTTATCTTTTTGCCGCTATCTCCTAACACGCAGGAAATGAGATCTCCAATGTTTACAATTGAACGTTTTTCGTACTGTGCCGCCAACGCGCGCCATCTGTATGAAGGTTAGGAGCGTCATCCACTTTCAAAGGGGCCGGTGGCATGTGGCACCATGCTATAGTGTAGTGTCTAAGTGTTTGTTATATTTTATTTTTATGTGAAATGCTTCTGATTTACACCTTTTTCTGTGTCTATTTCTTCGATTCTGCGGTTGCATATATATTTATTCCGCATCCCTCTCTCTACTTATGCGCCACCAATCCTCTAATCGTCTGCTACTTTTAAAGCGCCAATGTTCCTCCCTCGTTAGCGTCTCTAAACCCCAGGCGGACATGAATGCTGACACATTTATATTTACTGCTTGATTTATACTCTGACATTACAACAAGATATCTGTAATGGTTTCCGAAGTTTTTCCAACTGCCACAGACAAGTCAATTTTCTTTTGCTAAATCTCCTGTAGTAACTTCGCTTTCTCAAACTGCCTGATCCGGCCACAAAAAGAAGAGCACTGCCTCTTGAGTTACCATTGAACATTTCCTTCCTAAGCTTTTTCTTCCCTAGTCTATAGCATGCCATTGATTATTTTTGTTCCATCTTCTCTAACCAATGCTTGCACGTCGCCTGTCTAACTTTAGCTTTCATGTTCTTTTGTATCTCCCTAATACTGTGGCCTGTGTACTTTAGCGCCACTGGGAGTCCACATTTCGTCTATACAAGGACCTAAAAACTCCCACTCCCAAGTTTCCCACCTGCTGTCCTCATATGTCTGCGTCTTTCATGACGGGATATCTTACTTTGTGCTTGCGTCATCTCAAAAGATGTCCATCCTTATACTGCTTCATTTGTCGTTTTTCCCTGAGCTCCAAATGTCAATCTACTCACTGCTCTTTGATTTACTTTCAGCCTGGACTGTATTTCTCACATTAAACATAGCACTGCATTTCCAAATGCAATGCCCGATAGAATTGTATTCTTCCATAGTCATTTGACCACCTCATACTTGGTATACTCCGATAGGGTTCTATGCTTCATTAGAGCGGCGTTTCTCTCGCCTTTTGCTCTAAGTGAATCTTAGTGGGTACTTAGATACGTCGTTCCGTCTTTTATACACGCTCCCAGATATCTGTATTCTTTCATGGTAGGCAGTTGAGAGTCGTTTAGCGATAATGTTTGATCTATATTGTAATTAAAAACCATGGGGACAAATTTTTCTACGCTAAATTTCAACCCTAGTCTTTCATCCTCCTATCAACAAATATTTACATGTCCTTGGATGCTTCTCTGGTTATGGCGAATAAGACTATGGTGTCTACGTATATTAAGCCTCTTAAGCTTTGTTCTAATATGATTCCATTTTCTTTATGTGAGAGGTTAAATCCTAGACTTCCCCAACTCCATTTCCCCTTCTCTTACGTAAGACATCAACAGGAGTGGTGACAGTGGACAGCCTTGTTGCAGCCTTGTGTTAACACCCACTGTTTCTTCAATAAATTCTTGCCAGGAAATTTGAACTTCATTTTCTCTGAATTTTCCTTATTTCCTCTTTAGCAGCTCCACAAGGCCTTCATTCAGACCCTCTTCTCTCGGAACATTCCACGATAGTTTTCTGTTTACATCGTCATACATGCCAATCATTTCTAACAAAGCTATGTACAAAGATCTATTGTAAGCGTTGGCTATTTCAATGCACTGTGCTAGCAAAAATTATTTACCATCATATCTTCAATTTTGTCTAACACCGTTGTGCAGTTCTCATACTCAATTACATTGCATTCATGCCTAAAGCTTACACTTTATTGCCTGAATTGTCATCCTATATATTACGGACGTTAGAGTTAGGGGTCTGTAGGATTTAATGTTGTCTTTATTGCTTTTTCTTTGTAATATAATTCCATTCTGCTGTGTCGCCTGCTATCTTGGATTTCTCTATAGCTTATGCTTCTGTTTAGCATCTCCAACAAAGCGTTCCTGCTTTCTTTCCACGGTTCATTTATTATTTCGATTGGAATTTCACCTGGTCCTGTCGCTGTGCGCTTTCAATGTGTGTCTTGATTTCGCTCCCAGTGACATCTTCCTTATGCTTACACAAATCATGAGGCAGTGTGACCAGTGTTGACTCGTTCCAAATACACCCGGTCAAATATCTAGCGATTATATGTGTGCTATTACTCTAAGCTTTGAATACGTATAGTCCACGCTATTCGTATAGTCCATGTTATTCAAATCGATTCGAGAGTCCACCTTTTGAAACTGGGTACGGTATTGTCGTTATATATGAGGGATATCAGACTAAATGGATTCTTGAAGGAGTCAGAGCGATGACAGTGAACACGCTTCCAGATTACTTAGCTGCAGGAAAGGCGCGATTATGGCGTCGGGCCATCACTTTCCCAGCGACCACACGGGGTAGATAACTTATTCTGAATAACTTCCCGTCATTCCTTAAGAATGGCTAGCTTTTGTACAAAATATAGAGGAAGTTTGTTTGGATTTATTAACGGATAAGTCTTGCCACTTCTCCCTTGCTTTAAGAAACAAGGCGCAGTACTGCAGTATCACACGTCTCTTCTTCAGTGAACACGACACTCTACGCGCGTATCGTAACAGGTGGTTCCCTCTTTTCAGAGCGGTCATCGTCACGGTGCATCAGATAAAAGCAGCTGTATTTTTTTTTCTAAAGCTCTTTAATTGGCCATAGTTCTAATTGTCTAAAGCGACACACATGTTCGTCAATTCACGCGGGCTTGATTTCTTATTTTTCAATGTCGCTTCACGGAAATTAGAAAAAAATATTCAATATTCGATCCGAGTGGGAAATTTCATCATTTGCACACCACTACTAGTAATATACCTCACTCGCTTTATTACTTGTGGATTGGTGCCTGAACTGACAATTTTCTCCTTCCTTCTTCTTCGCTTTCATGACATAAATTGCGAAACCAATAAGCTCACCAAGCAAAAAAAAAATCACTCCACCCAGTACACAAACCATGGTTTAACTAAAGAGCGTATTCGTTAAAATTGCTTCGCGTAAATAACTGAACGCGAGGAAGGCTCAGATAAGCAGGATCTGTTTACTTGGCGAACCTTGGCTCTACATAAGAGAAAAATACAGTATTGCACAAATATATCAGGCATGGCCCTTTAATTAACGACCTGATATGCAACGACCGTCATCCGAACAGATACATGGTATTGCGAAAAGTACCTCTATGTTTGCGGGATTATTAAAAACGAGAAAATATATATTTGGCATAAGATTTAGCCGGGTGCCGCGCATTTTCCTACGCGGTGTACGAATATACTAGTTAGTTATGGATTGCAGGTTAACAGTTGCTGTACATTAAGAAGCTTAAGGCTGACGCTTTGGTTGATGGTGGCTACGAAACAAAAGTGCTTCCTTTCCTTCAAAGCATGTATGGTTAATGAATATCTGGAATGAATATCTGGTTATTTATGCGGCAGTAAACATATGAGAAACTAGAAAAGAAGAAGAACCTTTTGAAACCTCTTGAAGGTAACGTTCTAAAAGCAATAATTCTACCCAATCCACCAGCTGGCTAGTTTCGAAGTTTCGGGCTAACTTGGATGACGATTCCTTATTAAAGCTTTCCAGGAAAAAGAAAGTTATGAAGACCTCAGTTATGAGCCCAGTCTTGCAAACAGTGTAAGGGAAAGGAATATATTTTATTTTTTTTATAGGGTCTGAACGCCTGCAGAGCTTGGAACTTATTTTATTGTATAAAAAAATCCCACTTGAGTAGGAGCTCAGGAGGTTGTTGAAAAGCATGTAAAAAATTCAGAAGTGATGGTGAAATAAGGGCTCGTCTGTGCGTGTTGAGGAATGTTATACAGTTTGGAAAATTTCTATGAATCTACATCGGACCAGCAGGAAGCGTACTACAATACGCCGATTGAGATAAATAAAAAGATAGAAAGCTCTTGAATAAAAAAAATGCCGATAATATTTCCTACGTGTATGAAGAGAAGTGCATCTGCATAGGGAAGGGAATCGGGAGCAAAAGATGGCGGAGGGCGAGAAGCGGGAAAGGAAGGCAACAAAATTAACGATCATTGTATGAATAACTGAGACAAAAGCGATGCACTTGATTTAGACAAGCTAGAGCTTGTCGATTAGGCGAATGTCTTAAATGGATGAAAAAAGAAAATTTAAAGCTTTGTCTACCTTTGACGGAGAAGAAGTAAGCACCAACTTTAATTGCTAGCTCTAGTGGTTCTTGGGAAGCAGAAACATTTAAAATCCTCCTCTATGATTTCTGAAACATCACTTTAACGAATGCTGATGATGTGCCTAAATATATAAACGAAATGCTCGGATGGTACTGAATAGCCTGCACTGACAACCTACATGCAAAACATACTTGCTGCTAGCGCTCGTCCTGTCGTCTTCTCTGTCTGTGTCCCTGTTATTTTGCGCTAGTTTTCTAATAATGAAAACTTGCTGTAGTTCACACTAGTTGGAGTACGCGTGGTTAGAACGAACACGTGCAGGGATGGAACCTCTTCCTATATAATTTATTACTACAGCATGAAATAAAAAGTGAATGTAAACACCTCTCGCATACAAGCAGGGTAATAGCAAGGAAGCTTTGCATGTACTCCTCGTTACACATTGTGACACGCTAATTGTCATATAGGCGTTCTTTTTTTGCTGAAACAGGTTAATTAAAACTCACCTAGTAACAGCCCGTATTTCTCTAACATCAGCGTGATTACTTGAAGTGTGAGACGTTACTTTCAGTAGGTATTGCAGTGTGATCAAGGTCACGGAAGAGCAGTACGAATAAATTGACTCTAATGGAGAAACCATCCTGTACATACTACCTATTTTCTGAATTCTTTTCACACAACCTCTGGAGATACACATTTGTGTTTCAATTACCAATAATCAAGACCGTGGAAAACTGCAGGCAGTATACGTTTTAAAGGAGCCATGACTCGGTCATTGAACAATTCTGTGTTTATCATCGTAATACAAAGTATAAGGCCAATATGCCTATAAAGACACAGAAAAAAAGAAAAGGCTCTTACTTCACAACTTGCCTCAAAATGTGAATTGAAAATCGCGGCCTCCAAGCCCCTCCTACCAACAGCACATGCTATTTTGCATGGCACTTGTGAGGTCAGGAAGTACCGGCCAACCACTGTGTCGTTTTTACCAAACTAGCCTTACACAATAGAACACTACTGCTAGCACCCTGTTGGACGCTGTCGTTCGATGCGAGCGGGGCGCAGATGCGCAGCAGTTGGGATGCATCACTTTCGAAAGCAGGGAAGGGTGGCTCTCCACTTAAATGTTTCGATTTCCTGGCGCACTGACGCTTGTCCTGGGGCAAAACGCACACACGCAAATAGGAATTTAGCCTTTCTTTTTTGCGTACAGCTGCTCGGAACGATACAACATTCCTTGAATAAACGTGAATTTATATTATTCTGTTGTGAACTTCTTTTAAATGTGTGCGATACGCTTAGCAAGTATCCCTTGCATGGCATACAGTCAACACCAAGTGGAAAATTACAATCTAACTTTTCGTCGTGAGAAAAATGTGGTATTAAAAAAGGTAAATTTACCAAACTGTTTTATCCAAACGTCAGAAGTGTCCCATCGATTGTCTGCAAAAATATTTACGTGGCTTCCTGAAATACAATAACAATGTCCTGCTATGCTACCTTTGTATATCGACGCTTGTGTTACATTTATTCAGAAAATGGATTAAACAAAAGACCTATATGTATGCGGCTGCGTTTATTGGAACATTTCGAGCACATAGTGTTTTGCAAAATCTAGATGCCACCTCGTATACCGTTAGGGATAGTTAACATTTTAAACGCATCACAGGTATCGCTGCTTAAAGAATCGAAGTGGTACACTGGAGCACGAACTATGTTAAACTCAATCTTCAGTCAGCATTATATGTGTCACCTCGAGACGTTATTTGCACTCAGCTGCCTTTGTAGTAGCCGCAAATTTCGTTTAGCATGCGTTCCCATAAACACTGGAAATACGAGCAAATTATGTTTGCGGCTTTTTATTTAAATTAAGATTAAACAGAGGGGCGTGAAGCTACATACTGTAAGAGCAGAGCTAAAAGTTCTGCTCGAGACCGCCGCTCTGAGTGGCTTATGAACTGCTCACTTTTTTTTCTAAAAGAAATTTCTGCAATAGAATTTGATAAGATTCGGCATGCGCGACAGCGTACATTTTATTTTATAAAAGCAGCGCTCCTGGTGGTGGGGGTGAAAAGCGATTCGGGAGTGTGCCGCCATCATAGTCAGGAACAAGATACTGGGCCCAGTGTGCGAAACCTGTTCCCGCGCCAAATGGTGCAGCAAGGGCGTCACCGTAGATTTGTGGCCCTAGTTATTTTACCCTCGCAATTAAAGCACAACTAGCACATTAAATATTTGTAGAAATTGTCTCAGGAAGAGCACCGAGACAAACATGCGAAGTTGAAGTAAAGCATGGGGACAATGATGTATTTCCGGGTGCCGCCAATCGCTTCAGGCGCTGGTAGTACACAAAAAGCCGTACCTTCGAGACGCGGTTCCACAAATTCCGATGGAGCAATTGCTTCGGGCGTCGTTCCCTTTCGTCACAACTGAGTGTTTGGAGAGTGCTGCATGGCTCAACAAATTTATTCAAATGAAAATTTTATACCAAGCTGAATGCGCCTAAATTTTGCCAGTTGCCGGTGTGAGGGCTACGGGATTAACGTACGTAATTCAAGATGGAATCTCTGGCGTCATGGGCCCTATGAGTGACTACAGAAACTCAGCTATGTCATGCTACAATTTTTTGTGCAAGTAAGCAATATGTTGTAACAAAATTACGTTATCTTTGCCAAGCTTTAACAAGTTGACTTCCACTTATTTTTGCTGATCTGGTCAATGGTTCTTGCAACAGAAAGTGCTTAAACAGCAAGCATTTAAACCTTTTCCCAAAATTGGAGAGACAGCATATGTCTTGAGAGAAAATAGAAAACAGGAATGTGAGGTTAACCAGACGCGCGTTTTCTTTTTGCACCCTTGAAAGGAGGACGCGGGTCAAGGGATCAAAGAAGGGAAAGTAGGAGCAGGTTATAAAGCAGGAAATAATGAATCCTGCTCTGTGCCGCTGTCCCCGTAACTATTGATCGCTTACAACGCACGATTATCCGTAATAGGCTCAACAAGCTATTCGATAGCTCCGTTGTCTATCATTCGCAAGAGGCTCCTAGTAAATACTAATTTACGCTTCGGCCAAAATAATGCATTCCGTCATTTAATAGATGCCCGCAAAGCCATTCTACTTGACTACATAACCTTCGTTGCATGTCCTGTTCCCTCTACGTATGTGTGTTACCATTACAGAGTGTATCAAACGTGTCATTAAAAAGCAGGGTATCATTGATAAAAACATTGATTAAAAATTAGTTTAAAGGATGAATGTGAGCGAAATACTTCGAACTGGGGTAACAATAAGTTGACGCAGCATGTTGCACATTGTCCATAAAGAGATCGGCATAACCGAACTCACAGCGACTGCGGACGGCAATTTGTTGGCATTGGATCAACGTAGCGACACAAAGTATTGCCACGACCGTAACGAGTTACGTAAGAGGCGTAGAACTCCTCTTTCGCGCTTTCCTAAAAATACTTGGCATCTTTAGGGTTCGCCGCCGCAACGCTTCAGGTGGAATCCGAAAGGCACGACGCACCTGTGCGTGCGAACGCTGAGAAACCTGTGATGCGGCAACGGGACGTGAACACGTGACGCTGAACACGTGACGCTGACTAACGGCACTGCCGATAAATCCGCCCGTGGTCTCCAAGACGGGAAGCGTGGCGCGCCAGTGAGAAATGTTTCCTCGCTTGCCACACACCAAGTGGCCCGCAGTGGTTCCAGTTGGCCAGGGGTTCGTTGAAGAGCGGCGCATACCCAATGCATTCGTGGCACAGCTCGCTGCAGCGTTGGCGTGAATTCATTGAAAGCGGCGTATACCCAGTGCATTTGTGGTGCAGCCTGTAAGTACATCGTGTTGCTCTCTTCGAGGAACCCTTGTGACGCCGTCTCGAATCCTCGGAGAACCGGATACATTTAAAAGATCGCTTTCGTCATTGTAGAGCCGGCACCTTCCCGGTTTCACATACTACTTACCTAAGCTGGTTTCAAAAGCGTTCATTAAGCGCCCGCACAGGCGGAGTGTCGCATAGCCAGTGCTCCAAGCCGGCGTGAAAGAGTTTCTTCGAACAGCTACGCAGTCCTGGCTACGCAGTCGCGCATCTGCAGTGGTCCATGTAGGCGTGAAAGAGGTTCGTTGAACAGCGGCACGTATGTGCACATCGGTACACGCTCTGTGACCCTAGTTCGTCCGACAGTTGGCTCCGAACTGTGTTGCCTCAGTACAGACTACCAACTACCCAGTGACCGCGGTATGCGGGAAAGCGATTGAATACTAACGCATCGAAATTCTCCTTCATAGAGCGAAAGGAGCACATTCGACCAGCAGGCAAGAAACAGGGTACACGCAAACGGAAGACCAGCAAGCGCTGTTTAACGACTGACAGCTTACAGGGAATGACACGCGACATGAACAGTGTTAACAAAACAGAGATCAAAAGAAAACGGAAAACACGGAAAGTGACCCATACATTGAGACACAAAAACCAAAAGAATGCTATGATTCTGTCATGGATTCTCTAAGACAACGACCCCTAATTGGACAAAGGGTTCTAAAAGTTAGTTCGCGAAAGCGCTCGCATGCGTACAATCCCAAACGTCTCTGCAAATTCACGTGTACTGAGCGACCACATGTCCTCTGCGAATTGTGATGCCACTGAAGTAGGGCAGGCATCCTCAGCCATGACGATGACAAGACAAGTAAGAGCTCGGCACACCTGTAATATTTTCTCGCCTGTGCCTTAAGAAACATTGACGCAATGGCCATTGAACATATTTTCCCTGTGTGGGAAGGCACACATGACACAAATCTACAGGAGTTATGGTTTCATTTTCCCAACTCCACCTTGCCCAGCGGTCCATAGTAGTGCCGCATAAAAGGAAGGTAGCGAGTATGTTTTTTTTTTCTTTTTGAGGAGGCCGAAGTCTCTAGTGGTCCTAAAAAACTATGCCCCAATAAATGTGAATATTTATTATTAGATAACAGTAAATTGTGTATTTATTTATGTATTTGTTACAGCAACGTACTAGTATAGTGCACACCGAAGAAGAAGCCTCATAGTAGAATTAAAATTCATTCTTCATGCCATATGTAATACCCAAGTAATTCGGATTGAGTGCTCCGAGTGCCATGTTCTTTCTTACGCAGCATACTAACTAATAAGCGGTAAGTTATATAGTGTCCATAAGGAACGCTTCATGCTAGCTTCTGTTTATATGTTTGCTGTCAATCAGCTATTTCATAAATGGTGTTAAGCTTATTTTACATGGGTGGGTAAATTCGTCAGGGAGAATAAAACACGAAATGAATAATTATCTGAAGCTGTAATCCCCCTTTCTGTCAATAGCTTCGCATTTAAGAAACCAGACAAACGCGAGAAGTTCAAGAGGTTGGCTAAATGCGCAGAAACAGCACGCAACGACATCTATGGATGAGGGTTCAAGCTCAATTATACTTGCAGTATTTTGTTCAACGATGCAACCACGCATACTTTTGCATATGAGAAGGCACGATGATTAAATTAGCCAAGCCATCTCGTACTTACGTGCCTTTACCAGTAGTTATCTGCATCAACCGGTCAACAGTCGAAATAAGCAAGAGACGTTTAGAAACTCGGTGGAAAAAAAGCAGGCGAGAGACTAAAACCACTGAATAGAGGTAGATAGAAACGATTAATGAAATGTATACAAGAATGTTAGAAAAAAGTACATTGAAAGCATATCTGCATAACTCAAGCGGGCTAGGTTACAATTTGTCCCCGCCTCGTTGTGAAGGGAATGCCCAAAAATCATCATCCTCATCATCATTGTCGTAATAATGGCACTGCCGTTATTACCGTACCTTCATCACTTAAAAGACAACGTTTTGCCACACTTCTAAATGGTGGTTTCCCACCGAGACGGAGATAACATCATCGACACTGGCAATTAAGTCACTCTGGAGCGGTATTATTGCGCAAATATGTCTTTACTCTCTTCATTGTCGACCTTTTTTATATATGTAATTTGAGAACTGTGCGAACTTTCGGGAGCGGGTCTCTGTCACCTTAATCTAGTGCGTCAATCTCGGAGCGTGTGACCTCTTCTCCTCAGACGGTCTGCTATTTTGACTTCCATTTGTCCCACTCACCTCTTAGCATATGGATATGTGCCGCTGACGTATCTTCGACGCAAAATTTGAAGGCGCGCTGCACGGACCTGATGTTACCATTGCAGACATTAGCGTTGCTCGAGGGACGTACACAGATCATCAATATAGGAAATGTACGAGCCTCACCAGTAGTGCTCCTCTACAAAGGTAACAAAATATGTGGCCCAATATTTCTGCGTGAACACTTCAGAGAACTGCGAAGCGCCACGGGTGTGCAAACTCAATCCGTCTGCACGGATCGAGAACGAAATGTGCCACTTCTTGTAATACGTAGTTACTTTGCACACCTAAAAAACGTCGCATAAAAGCGGAAGAGAGATAGCTGGCAGCTGCCATCAGGAGAGGCACCACACCTATCAGCTGTAGTAGAGAAAAGGCGCGTTCAAAAATGATAGGGGATGAAAAGCTGGTGAAATATTAAGGAGAAAAATTGAAAAAAATGGGGGACGACGGCATTGAAGAAGAACACAAGAATGGAACTCGCATGTACGCCACGCATTCATCACGTGATGCTTGAGTGAGTGAGTGAAGAAACTTTATTGCAGGTCCGGCGAGGACGCGAACTCGTCACGCAACCGGCTAGCCTTCCGGCAAATGGTGCAGAAATCAGAAGAAAATTGGATCGAAACTCGTAGGACATATGTGAATGTCCAAATTCGTTGTCTTTGGAAAACATAAAATGCCTCTGCATTCTTGATCACGTTCAGAAGCACGACCGAAGAGAAATATATTCTCTTCCTAAGTAGCACATAATGATCCAAGTGATCGGTATTCTGTGTAAAGCGCAGACCACTTTGAAATGAACAGAGGACCATCCGATAATAAATGACTCAGTGTTTCTGTTGTCTGAAAGGAAGTGTTGGATGCATTGAGTGCCCGCCTCCTGTCGCTGCAATCGTTCAGCCACCGTGACAAACCCTTAATGAAGCTTTAGTGACAAAGCTCAAGGCAACGCGGTAGACCATGCCCCCGAACACGCGGAGAAAATGATCTTGCAAATGAAATTTGTTCATCAAGTTTCTGTGCTAGCTTTGGGGGCTGGATCAACGGGAGAGCATCATCGAGCTGGCAGGAAATTGCTGCACGATTTCCAGACTCACTTGTCCGAGATGCGAGTCGGTGTGCATCTTCAGTGCCAGCAATTCCCACGTGTGTCGGTATCCACCTATAGAAGGAAACGATTACCCGCGAAACTCAATCTTGGCCGAATCGGAGCGACAACTTTAGCGATAATGTCAATTGCTGCGTTTGACAATATGAAATAGACAGATGTATGTATTGGACAGACTTGGCAGGCCATGTAATGCGTAGGACAGTGGGCCGGTAGACCATCAGAATTACAGGATAGGCGCGAAGGGAAAAAAAAAAAACGCACTCGAGGATCGCAGATAATTACGTGGGGAGATAAAATTAGAATTTTTGCTGGCCCAATTTTAAATTAGCACAAGACAAGTGTAATTGGTGCGCACGGAGAGAGGCCTTCGTCTTGCAGTGGACATAAAAATCGGCTGATGGTGCTATGTTCGGGAACCCAGAATCCTTGCACGCGAGCAAGTGCATGTTTTTTGGTGAAGTGGTTGCGTCACTGATTTCACTTGTATTCGTCTTTCGCTTTCGAATGTGGGCGGTAGGTTTTACTTCGCAAAGGGGGACGGGGAGATGGATACTTTTTTGCCACGTAAGCAGCCCTGACGTCGTTTGAAAAGACGTTGTGTTAATTACCGAACGCTCTACCGTGGGACGTTCCGCTTCAGAAACAAAACAGGAAATTTCAGTCTGTCGTATTTTGAGACTTTCTTTCTGTCGTTCTGTTGTCTGTCGTTCCGTTGTCTTTCTTTCTGTTGTCTTTTGTTCTGTAGTGTGTACTGTGACGTCCTGTGGTCAAAAGTTCTGTAATTCTTGATCAGTATTTAATTAAAAATTGACAGAGACATCTTTAAGGCTACGTAAATTTGTTAGTACAAAAAAGATAAATATAAAAGTAAAGAAAACTGCCCCGCCGGGGATTCAAACTTGGGACTTGATGATCCCGAGCCCAGCATATTACCACTGCACCACGCCGAATTTTTCTTTCATGGTATTTATTACAGTAGCGTTCAACCCGACATTCACCAGTTCTGCATAGTCAGAGAATGGAGGGCACAATGAAAGACACGCACACAAAAAGCAGCGTTCATACCGTGAGTAGAAACGTTGGTTTCACCACGCCGACGATGTCTTTGTGTGTACAGTTTGGCTATGTCAACAGCAAGAATCTGTGTCTGCGTTATGCTTTTATTTGCATTTTTAAGAGCCAAGATGTGCTTTCACTCCACCGCGTCAACTGCCGCATCTCTAGAAGAGCAAGAGTGTTGTTACAATCATAGGTGCATCGTGGAGTCCTAGAGCATCGATTTAGCTGCACGATATCCATATTAAATAAGAAATTTGGAAACAGACAACGGTGACCGGGGACACTGCTTGGGTTGTTACTGCTAATTTCAACAGTTGTCTCTCGCTATTTACACTTTTGAGCGCGCATATAACTTGCATGTTCAATGCAAAGTAGCTAAATAAAAATTCGTGGATGAGTGTTCATTCTGACAGCATACTGGCTTCTCACGGCAGTGCTGTACCAGAATAACAACATCCGAGCGAGACAGCTTTTCACACAACTTTGTGGAACAACCCAAAACTTCTTTTTCGCTTCGCAAAAGCTTATACAATATTTCTGGGAAAATAACTAATGTGTCAGTGTAACGGCACATGTAAGTCCACAGGCCTGTGTGCCACATCTTACCAAATAAAACAAAACGGATACGCAGTCATTCCCGCAGGTGGTATGATTCTGATGAGCGGCCAATTTTGAGGCCGGTAGGGCGTTGCTGGTGCCTCGTCTTCACGGTACAGTTATAAGAATTGGCCACGTCGACTGTAATACCGGTGTTGGTGCTATCAGCATTGCCGGCTTCAGAGAAGCACGATTGAATACCGCGCAGCGGAAAAGTACAGTGTATACCACCGGTGTCGAAACTGACATACAATTTTAAAACTTCGCGATGGAAAGCGCTTCTGTCGCGGCGTCAGAACCTATGCCGCTGCGATAGAAACTGACACATTTCTAACGCCACGACTGAAAATGTGTAGTCCTGACAGAGAGTTCCTGTTGCGACGTCAGGATCGCTGTTACAATAGAAAGTTGTTGTTGGGACTTCATAAACTCTTGTCGCGACAGAACGTTTCTGTTGTGACGTCAGCATTGGTGTCGTAACAGTCGGATAGGAAGCTGTTGTTGTGACTTCAGAACTCTTGTTGTCACGACCGAACGTTTATTTTGCGACCTCAGAACTCTTGGTCTTCGCGACTGAATGTTTCTGTTGCGACATCAGAATTTCTGTCGTAACGTCAGAAATGTCTGTCGCAACTACAGAAACGCCAGAAACTTCTGTCGTACAACAGAAATTTCTGTAGTTGTGACAGGAATTCCTGTTTTCTTTTTAAACTGGGTGCACCATGAAGCAGAATACGGACAACTATTCGTTCAGGCCTGAAAATAATTACGAGCAGAAGAAAGACTGAAACAAAATTGCTGTGCCAAGGTGTTCCGCAATTGAATTCCGGGAATTTAACCTCGGCTTTGCTGTGTACTATAGAGTCATCAAGTCGAAAGGTGCTGTTTGTATCACATTTTCCCCTTGAAACCGCACAGTCATAGCTTGACAGTTGAACAAACAGAAGCGAACAACCGCAAAGTGGCAAGGATGATAAGTTACATATATAATGGGTGCCGCTTCACTCGCACGATAGCTTTAAATGTTCCTTCATACTACTTAAAGAAGCAGAGTACTTGGAACTGCCGAAGTCGTTCTGCTGATCACAGAGGCACGTGCGGCGACGGATTAATAACGTAACTTTACGTTAATAGAAACAAGTCGTATTTCACTGAACACCTGCCATTACGAAAATGGGCTTGAGTGGATGTTGAGTAAGCGCAGCGCCTCGACGTCGAGCACTCCATGTGCGAGTACCTTTGCGAGAACGCTAATTATCCCCAGAAAGTTTCACACGCACGTGGGATCTCTACCTCTTGCGGCAGCCGAAATAGAAAGCGAAAGGAAGTAATTAACGACTCGCGAAGCGCAAACGTAGAAATAGAATAGCAGATAATGAAGGCGGCGCCGTGTGGCCATCGTCAGCGGAAGCATACGCCGCAGTGCGGAAACATCGCAGCAGCTCTCCATGTTTTGCGTGAGTGCAAGCGACACGCTGCCACCTGGCAGCAGCATTTCACGGCGTCGAACTTTACCTAGCGAAGCGGCACTGGTCGTCGGCAGCGAAAGCTTGCTAGAGGCGACGCTCGCTGACCGTGGCAGCGTGCAAAAGAAGTGGGTTGTGGCGTGATTTGGGTAAAAATAAAATATATGTCACTGAAACGAGAATTCAGGCTATGGAAAAGGCTGTTTTTCGACGGCCCCTTATCATGACGTGGGAGCAACAGAACAAGTACGGAGACTATCAAGTATTTTATAGACAAGACAATTTAACACAACGCGAACTTACGAATTTTTCAATTTCGGGAAATGCCTTGGATTTGCGGACACATATTCGTTAGCCTTAAGCTTTTAAAGCATAAGCGTTCTTTGGAGAGTGCCCCAGGAGATCTGCCGGTCCTGTGATGCCTTAAATCTGCCAAATAAATTCATAATTAGTGAAGTTAACACATGTAATCGTTATAATAGTGTAATAGTAGATT
Organism: Dermacentor andersoni; assembly: GCF_023375885.2. Taxonomy (NCBI): domain Eukaryota; kingdom Metazoa; phylum Arthropoda; class Arachnida; order Ixodida; family Ixodidae; genus Dermacentor; species Dermacentor andersoni. The sequence goes on from NC_092823.1 coordinate 57,315,454, forward strand.
AGCTGTAGTGCTAAAAAACAAACAAATAAATAAAAAAGGGAGTTACATCCCCATCGCCGCGTCAAGGCGGTTACAAATAAAGTTACTTCGTATAAGATTATTGGTAGCATTAGAAAAAGAAAAGCTGGTTATGTCACCGTCACCCCGTCAAGGTCGTAAACAATAAGGAAAATAAAAAATTCAGTGCCTTCCACTTTTGAAGAAGGATGACTAGGGAAAATATGTATGTGGGCCCCTTAATGGCGATCGCACTGCACATCCGCCGCGGGTCGCGCCGGTAGTTCACTATTGTCACGTAGTAGTGATGGTCAAGAAAACAGTAGAAATAGCCAATAAGCTTTGGTGCACGCAGCTACTCAGAAAGTCCTGAGTGAGTTCAGGACGACAAATCGAAGCATCCACTGCGAACTACATTTTGAGGACATAGGGGGTGACGCACGTCAATGTTTAAGGTGGTGGCAGCGGTAGGCTGCGCCGTCTGTAAGCAGCTGTGTCGCTGAGGCAGCAGCAGCCGCCACCATGTTGCTTAAGCAGCGGCGGTGGGGAGACGGCCGTCAGTTCCCCCGCCGATTCCCTGATTCTCGTGCAAGCTCCCGCCGGCGTTCGGGACGAGCGGACTGCATCTTTCGAAACGGTGCGCTACGCAGGCACACCTGCCCATCGCCTCTCCTCCTCACGCCCAGTGCGGCCTCTCATTGGTCGCGTCATCCCACCGCCTCCTCCTCCTTCGCCGTCACTTTTCTTCGGGAAAGAGCGCCTTCCTAGGTGTGCCCATCTTATCGGTGGATCGGACACCGATGCCGCCGGTGCACGCCGCGTGTCTCAACTAGGAGTGCACGGGCACGTCAGAGGATGTCATGGATAGGCGCAGCCAATCTCCCACCACGCGCCTCTTCACCGAAACACCTGTGCCGCGACGCGTGCTCTTAGCTGTGACGTCCCTGTCTCGCCTAGCCTTTCCTCCTCTCCACTTCCCTTTGCATAGCTGCGCCGAGTTTTGAGCGGTCGCCGGGCACGGCTGGAACTCAAACTTATCCAGCTCCGCTGTTAAAAAGGTAAATCAACCGTAGCTGTGTTCAGGCAAAAAAAGAGTCACATTCCTTCGCGGCACACCAAAGACAATCATAGCGTAACTGGATGAGCGGGTTTATAGTTACTGTGTTTCCGGCAGCACGCATTAGAAGGTGTTCGCGGCGAAATTTCCTTCCGCCGTTTTCACGAAATGTCCTGAAAAATAAATAATGAGTTTTACGTGCCAAAACCGCTTTCTGATTATGGCACGCCGTAGTGGGGGACTCCGGAAATTTCGACCACCTGGGGTTATTTACCGTGCAGCTAAACCTAAAAAAGCACGGGTGTTTTCGCATTTCGCCCCCATCGAAATGCGGCTGCCTTGACCGGGAATTGATCGCGTGACCTCATACTCAGCAGCCCAACACCATATCCACTAAGCTCGGCACAGTGGTCTGCTGAGCCCGACGTTGCATGGTTGTAGATGCGCGCGTAGCTCTGGCATTCGCTTATTCAGCAGTGGTTCGGTCCTTTCAAGTAGGCGCCATAACGTGTACCGAAGAGTACACAGGTATCTTGACTGCGTGGCGCAGCGGTCACATCCGTTGACCCGTGGTACCTTGAAGCTGTTGTTGATAATGAAGATTATGATTTATTGGTATTACCTTTGTTACAGAAAGGCGACAAATAGTCGCCTAGCCTGCTTGAGATAACCAGGTGCAGCTGCATGGAACGTGCAACTGCTGCATGCAACTCCTACATTTGGGACACCTGGTGGAATGCAACGGAACTGGAATGCAAAGTTTGTGCACATCGACGCTACACAGCGCGCATCTCACATCGCGTGGCAAGTTGCATAGTACAATGATAACAATGATGATAATGATAAATTATTGGCACCCTCTTTGAAACTGGGCGGTAGCGGTCACCTAGCCTGCTTCATTTATGAGGTATGCCCTACACGTTTTCACTCTAGCATTCTTGTGCATCTCCTTCATGCTATTTTTCTTCCTCAAACGTTCCAACCATATTTTCTACAATCCCCCATAGCGGCTTGGAGCGAGCCGATAGCTGCGACGAGTAGCGGCGGTGATGGCGGCGGCGGCTGGAACAGCTATTAGAATAAGCCCGTAACTGCTTACGTTACAAAAAAAAAAAAAACGGTAACAATGGCCTTTCCGCTCGGTTGATACAATATATCTGCAAAATACACGCTTAGTTAGTCAAGATTATCGTTATAGTAGTGTATTACTAAGTCATTGACGGCGATGGGTAGACTTGCTTAAGTTACCTAAATGAGAAAGCAAAACTGAAGTAGCACCCGATGCAAAAATGCTTAGATATAAGTAGAAAAGCCTGAGAATTTCTGTACCGTTTTCTTTTCAATTCAAATCCATTTATTTCATTTATTTCTTGAACTGCCCATGAGCGAGCATAAGCCCTTGTCTGGGTGAACTTGGAATTTCAAGAAAGAAAATAAGAAACAAAGCACGAAACGGAAAAAAAGTGGCAATACAATGCAGCATAAGAACGTAGAAAAGCATTTTGAAATAAAAGCACACGCAGCTTTGAAGACGTTGAAGGTAAAAGGTAAGAAAGTGTCTGGCTAATGCAGGGCCAATCCCGGGGCACACGATAGACAATTTCGCACACGTGTTGAAATTTATTTTATATCAGGAAGAACAAGACGGTGTGTGTCAGTGACACCTCCTGGCCCACATTGTCATGTGGTAGTGACGGTGAAGAAAACCGCAAACCTGTGAATGGCCAAGCTATGTTTTACTTGGTGAACCTGTGCCCGACAAAAAATTCAGGCTACACTCAAAGCACAACAATACCGGCGAACGCAGTGGGTGATCTAAAATCTGATCTGCCGGTCAAGCACGTCGGCTTTTTCACGCGAGTCATCGAAGATTCCAGAATAATCGGGGCTACCCGCCTGTCTGCCAGAAAGTTCCACACAATTTGTGTCACTCACACATGCCATCAGATTAAACAAGCTTCGCTGGCAACTGAACCATCGATAACATTGGAGAAACTACCGATACATTTTTGCGTGTCCGGCACTGCGCGATAACATTTCTTAGACTGTAAAAAACGCTCTCGCGTAATAGATGAACAAGTACCCGTGCCAATATTCGCAAACTTCTAATCTGCTAGAATGTTTGTAGCAGAAAATTCTAACAAATCCTGATGCTGAACAAATTATTCAGAAAGGTGGCCAGGCAATGGTAATATGTGCTTACGAAAGAAAATCTTTGAGAATCCTGTTCATGACTCTTGAGCAGCCATGCACAAGAGTTTCGAGAACGAAGGCTTTGGTTTGGTTCTCCGTATACATGTGCACTGCAAGGTGACTACAATGCTCCTGGTCCCTTATGAGCAATGCGATTTGCGCACCTTCCTTGATTCGTAATACCGGGTGTTTTGATTTAACGTTAACGGAGTTTTAAAAATCACCTGTCACATTTAGCAGAAATCTACTTAGGGAGATAGAATGCTGAAAAATGTATAAACCATTTGCACTGGAAACCAACATGCATAATTGAAAAACAAATATTTCTCTAACTACCTTTTCAAATAATTACTTAAGCGCCCTCATTGTAATACACGTGTTGAAGTGAGTGATTTGTCAAGGCAATTCCGCTTGGAAAAAATCCTAAACTAGCACAAGCTTTGGGAGAACACTGGCAATCTTGACCTAGGAATGTACTGCTGGTGCACTTATTTTTAGACGAAAGTGTTTTTATGCATTTAGGTGCAAAAGTTACTGGAATACCTATCCGTTTGGTTGCAATATTCGTAGAAATATTTCTCATAAGTGGTGCCATCCTATAAATTCTTTTCAAGGGGACTTGATTCTAAAAGCTACCCAACACAATTCATCAATTGCATTGTGCGGCATAAGGTAATTCAAAATATAATAAAAAATGTGTTGCTTAGTGAAATATTCCTTCGCATCTTTTGTGTAAATATTGTCTGCCTTGGAGAGTAATGTAATTCATTAGGAATAATTTAGGTACATTCACGGGTCATCTTTAATAATTATGTTAACGATAAAATAAAGCACGCTGTATGTGTGCTGTATGCTTCAAACAAATTTTAGTTGCGAGTTTGTGGTTGCTTTAGGGTTACATTCCGGTCGTGTCTAAGGTGCGTGCTAGTTAAACCTACATGCGTAAAAGATTGCAGCGAATGTATCGCCCGCTTTACCAAAGTCTTAGAGCAGACGTATGTAAAATATTGGCAAAACTTGGGCGTACCAGGGATCAAGTTAGCTTCCGTAAGCCCTTCGGCTTGTTAAGAAGCTTCAACCTTCCCTTGAAGCTTGTTAGCGTATCGAGCGCGAAGACACCCTCAGCGCGCTCGGTGCTTCCTGCGATAAGTGTGTATTTAAAGGCTAAAGTTACATATGTTCTTTCGAAGAAAAAGTTATTCGTAAGAGCGCGTTTTCGATTCAACAAAGTTCTCGATTTAGCAAGGTGATTTTTGGGTCCCATGAATGTTGTACCCTGAGGGTTAACTATATTTCATTTTTGAAACTTTAATTCACAAAGAGAAAACGAAGACTACCATGCTTCTGAACTGTCAAACTATATGTTATTTTGCGCAAGCAGCACTAAGTTCAGTAAAAGTTTCTGTCAACTGCTTCGCTAAAGTGTGCGTGTATTCTTTATATAAAATGATTCGTAATCATTCTACAAATAAAAACGCTACATAATTTGAAATTAGGCATCCTTTTTTTTGTATGTGTTCCCATATTGTAGGAAAGTTCAAATCAATGCTGTAGGCAATGACTTCCTAATGACAATGCAAAACGACAGGTATCAGCGCCACGAACTCTTACAATAGAAAAGTGACCTGTCATCAGTAAGAATGAAACTACGAACGGGAATGTTCACTTCCTTAAAGAATGCTGCAATGCTGCAGTGTTTTCATCTCTCCTTTTGCCGCAGCATGTGTGCGTCGTGGTTCGTTAAATAAGCACAAAAAACGATTCGCTGGCTTTGTATGTCACAATCTTCCTCCGCAAATGATACCAAGGCTTTGATGGCGGTCGCGCTTGGACGCGCCCGTTCTAACTTGAAACCATCCTCTTCATGACTTAAGCAGTTGAGAAATGCAAATGCCTTCATTAACCGAATTCTGCGAGAGACCACTAATGCCGACGGCGTAGCCTAATCTTTGCTTAAGGAAGAAACTGCTAAATAAATGCGTCTAACGTACTTTCTGCGAAGCTGGTTGGTGAGTTGGCGGGATTGCGAGACGGGATTTGTGGTTGCGTAAGAATAAATACTTTGCCGGCAGTTTAATGAACATAAGGTGAGCGTGCATTGATTTGGAAATTCCAGGTGTGGAAGATATCTTGCGTAAGCTTGGCGTTGCAAATTACCGAATGAAGAAGTTGGAAGAAGCTTAAACTCCGGCTGCAAGAGTAAAACGCGATAGCATTAAAAGATCCGTGACTGCGTTTGACAGTTCCCAGCAACTGCAGTTTATGTAAGCTAAATGTTTCCCGGGAAACGCTATGCACCACTGTGAGCCTTCTGGTAGAAACGCGGCCTCTTGCATTGTCCAATCCATGAGGTAGTGCACAGCCGCGCCAAAACAAAAAGAAAAAACAGAAGCACGTCATTTTCAGAATTTTGTTATTGCTTGGAACTTTTATATTTAAGTGTGAGGAGATTTAACGGGAAAGGCATGCACTGTCGGTGCTTTGTGTCATGGCATTTGTGTTTAGCCTGTCATTCTCAAAATTCCTAGGACTAACTTTGTCAAGAATTAGAGACAAGGTATGAACAACTTTCTTGATAATGTAGTGTGGCAATATGACCTAAATGTACCGCATGTCATATAGCAAGGCTTGGATATACGTATACATAAATTCATACCGAAATTTTCGCTCACGGACGACTCCGCCCACGCCGACACCGGGTTTTCTCCGACACAAGCCCGTTAAAGCTATGATGTTAAAACAATTCCTGCTCACCTGCTGGAGGAAGATGGGTGATAAAAACAGTCGATTTAAGGAACAAACTTCTGAAGGCACCGATACTCAGTGACATTTACCTGAGTCTTAGGCTTTGTGGGGATCGACTTCATTTCGGGGGGTCGTGCATTCTTTTGGTCACCAGTAAACTTGCGTTTGGTAATGAACACGAGAGGCTACAATATTTTGCTAAACACATTTGCCAGCGACACATTTCGGTTAATCCATTGACGCCTTCCGCGAAATGGGTTCCGAGATTGAAGGAAGTACACCACAGTCATGAATTAGGTGTCTTCGGTGTTACTAAACCTGGCATAGATCATCTCTAATTGAAGTGTTTCGAGAATTAAATACGCGCTCAACACTGACAGGTTACCGGTAGATCCCATATCTGCTGTGATAGATAGAAAAACCTATTAGCAAGTTGAGAAAGGTAAAGGTCATTGCATTATATGAACAAACTGGACTTTACTACAGAGTCGAAACTCGGCAGAACAACGTGCGTAGTGTACTGTGTTCTACGTTAGTCTTCAGATTTGTCCTGTTGCTCTTCCTTTCCTCTTTCCTCCCCTCCTTCGTATCGTCCATTTCTGTGTTGCTGTTCCAGCCTGCTCCTCACTCTCTCTTTCCTGTTAACTGTGCATATGTGTTCAAAACAAATAATAATAATAATAATAATAATTACTACTGAGATGAACTGCGCAATCTCAGGTGTAGAAGCTCTTGCACCAGAGAAAAGCTACTTCCGGCTAATGCTCGTTTACTCTTTGTCACGTGGGTAGAGAACGCGTTGCAACTTTATGAACGTGATATACCAAGCGTATTTTGAAAGAAAAATTAAAGACCTAATTGCCGGTCTAATGTAAGGACAAAAATGTGCACTATATGCGGTTCTAAGTGATTTTTTTAATAGTGTTTTCTCTGCGTCTGAGTTGAGTCGCGATTTAGTTAGTTGTACGTGATATTTGTTTTACGGAGCTTTTAGCACAGTTATGTCACTTCCCTTCAAGTATGACTTTTTTCTTCTGTTTACGGTACTGTTGTTCAATGAAGGTTGTTTTTATTTTTACCTATTCCTGCCCATTGTGCTTTTCAAGGATAGCATATATTTTATTCGTAAATAGTTGCAAAAGCAACGTGCTGCGTCACTTAGCGCGCAATATAGTTAAAATGGTCTTGCGAAAACGATAACTTTTATTTTTCAACTTGACGAAGTTCTTAACACGGTAGGTGCTGTTGTTCGCAGAACATTCGTTTTTTTTCACCTGCTTAGCATGTGTTTCCTGAATGTGTCTTGTGTGTGTGTACAAGAAAAGAATGGTGTAAAGAATGATTGCGTTATAATTGATACACGTTTAATGTTTTTTAGAGTCGAGAGAAAATGTAGTGTATGCTGGGCCTATGTGCATTTTACAGGTGCTCGTTCGGAAAGCACATACGATAATTTTTTCTCTGTATTTCATCACAGTATCTTTCCTGGTCGCGAATACATCACAGGTGGTCGCAGATATAAAATGATACGAGGTTCACATCAACGTTGTCATTATTCCTCCTAGCTCCCTTCTTGCCACCTACAAAGATAAACATTATCTTGTATTATCAGCGAATCATATAGCGAACAGTGTTACCGTAACCTTACATAAATACAAACGATTGAAACATTATGTGTATCCTTCATAAAAAAGAGATTATTTCTATATAGAACATTTTGTCACAAAGTGGAAAATAGGAGCCTGAAAAGAGAAAGCGAGAAAAACGATGATATTCCTCTACCAAACGGGCTTTGCTATGCGACAAAAGTGTGGTAAGCCGCACTGGGAGACATAAGTCGAGCCCTATCTCTTGAAAGTTTATGTTGTTCGAATGGGATGTCATTGAGCACATCATTCAACCAGATTGAGGACGCGGGATCAAATCCAGTCCGCGGACACTGCATTTCGATGGAGGCGCAATGCAAAAACCCCTGGTGTGCCATGCATTGGGGGCCCATTATAAATACCCTGGTAGCAAAAATTAAAACCTCAGAATCATCCGGTAGCCAAACGTAAAACTCCGGGCAATTCATTGAACAAGCTTCAATGCCATGGGAGGACGGGCTACCAATATGGTGAACATTTCTACCAACATTGAAATACACACTGAATGCTTTACTCCTTTATGCTTGTATCCATTCTAAATGTCAGTAATATAACAGTAATACATCAATTATCTATTAGTATTCGGCCCATCTCGAAAGGCAACGCCAGATCCATTATCCATTGCCTGCAAAAATCATACGTCACACGCTTGAGCAGTAAAAACCCCTCCTTAACAAAGAATGATTCCGCCTAAAATGCTGATCTCTTCATTAGTAGGTTGAGCCGGCTCTGTACAAAGTCTCCCTTCACTCTCCGCCGCAAGCCCTTTTGTTTTAAGATGGTCCAAAATATAGCGTATACCTCAGTTTTTCAACCAATAAAGACCCAGCGTACTTTACGACATAGACCGCCTTAGCATTCTAAAGAATCAGGCCCAATAGGTGAAACGTTCGAGAGAGTTACAGTTTAAAAACATCATTGGGTACCGAAAACCAATGATACCTGGGTGGTATATCTTCTATTTTACCATTATTTAGCATATCTGTCTGAGAAATGCAGACACACACGAATTCGGAATAATTTCTTGACAAACTAGACAAGTAACAACACCAAGTGTTTCTTTGAACAATCCAGGCAAAAGGAAATATGTAATTCTACTGCCACATTTTAACAAAAACGGAGCTTCGGTAAGTACAAAACGTTCTTTCCCAAAAATTTTAAGAGAAGAACCCACATCCTTGACTATGAAAACCGCCGACGGTGCTCCACGTAAGGAAAATGTAAACGAAAGGTGCTAGATGATTTTCCGAGGCTATAAGCGTGATGAGTGAAGAATTGTACGAATGAGAAAAATTCAAGAAGCTCGCACAACACTTGGTGACCTAAAACACCAAGGAAACACGTGATGTTGCTAATAACACCTTAAACTGGTGTTATTATCTGGGTACTTTCTAAGTCGATGCGCTTTGTGAACTGATAGCCTAGAACTCTGAAGCTACAATGTAGCCGCTAAAGTTAGTTGAATATTTGTTTAGTAAGATTGGTTATCTGGTAGGATTTGTAGATTTCTCATGGAAAGGGTGTCTGCCTGCTCGATTGAATCAACTTGGTAACAAGTGCGTTAGTTAACCGCAGCATCATTTAAAAATCTTGTCGACTCTAAATGAAACGACCTATATACAGAGGTAAGGGAAAAAACGGTTTTATTGTTGTGTACTGTGATGCTGAAATGCAGTTCCGTGGTTCCATGACCTCTGTAAACAGCTACGTCGTTTGCGAAACGTGAACCGTGGAATGAACAATAAGTCATGAGGGTGGAAGAGAAAGCTATTGCACACCTACGCTGTATTCACTAAACTCTGTATTCGGGAAACCGGTGACCATAGCGTGTACGCGTATGCGGTATCCGGCACAATACCGGAACAACTGAAACAATGCGGTACTTTTACTAGAGACAAACACTTTTGAGATACTTTTGGAGATGAGGCAGAAACCTATATTTTAGATAAATTTACCCCAATATTTGAGAATTTCACAATTTCTTAATTATGGAGTTTTACGTGCCAAAACCACTTTCTGATTATGAGGCACGCCGTAGTGGAGGATTCCGGAAATTTCGAACCCCTGGGGTTCTTTAACGTGCACTTAAATCTAAGTACAGGGGTGTTTTCGCATTTCGCCCCCATCGCAATGCGGCCGCCGTGGCCGGAATTCGATCCCACGACCTCGTGCTCAGAAGCCTAACACCATAGCCACTGAGCAACCACGGCGGGTAATTTGGGAATTTCAAAATTTGTTTATGGGTAAAAATACAGGAATATTACATGTGTGTAGTATAATACACAAGGAGGTCCCATAGTCGAAGGCTGTCGGTACCTCCTGTTAAGGATACTTATGGTGGTGTACAATATTCAAAGCAACAGTAGCACAGATGGGAGCTAAGAGGAATATTCAAATATGTTTGTTGCGTATGAGTAATAACCACACTTGTTAACAGCATGACAATACGAAAAACATCAAATTAGATAAAAACAAACACAATCAGTTAGCATGTATTATGAATGCTTTTAGTTCTATATTAAATTGGAATAAGTATCTTGCATTTTCGCTTATGAGTGGTAGAGTATTACAAAGAAATATAGAGGAAAATTACCCAGTTTGTTCACCATAATACACGATTTATGTAGAAGAAAATTACTATAGAGTGTAAATCTAGTGTTACTATGAGCTATCAGGTCACAAGGTGCGAAGCAGATTGGTGGTAGTTCCTTAGTGATATATTTCTGCAATAATATTCCTAGGTTATATTTGGTGAGCTCTGAAATGGTTACGATGTTATTTTTTTTTTTCATATAGTAGTGATTTAGCATTTGCAAAGCGTGAACTGCTTGTAACAGTTCTTATGGACTGGTTCTGGATTACCTAGGGGGATGACAGTCAATATCATAAGTGTTGCCCCAGCTTATTATGCCGTAGTTAATATGAGAGTGAACGAATGATGATACAGCGAGATTAATGCAGTGTGTGCAGTAGGGACAGGTTTTAATTAGCACGAGAATACAGTATGCTAATTTCTTTTTGATATGAGAAATGTGATCTTTTTATTTCAAGTTACAGTCAGAGAAATCCCAAGGAAAGACGAGTGTTGACTGGGAGGAAAAGAGTGTGAGTCAAAATTTAAAGGAAAGAATGGCGAGCGTTGTTGATGTGAGGAAAATAAAAGAAATTTATTCTTAGTTGCACTAGTAAAAAGCTAGTTAGCATTACACCAACTTATAACATTTTCTAGATCAGTATTTAGCTTGTTAATAAGAAGCGACATTATTTTATCAAAGCCAAATATGGTAGCATCTTAAGCGTGCAGACTGCACTTAGTTGACGACAAAGGGTTTGGTAGATCATGAATATAAATCAAAAACAGTAGCAGTCCTAAAATGCATCCTTGAGGGACACCAGCTTAGTGTTTTGTTCTCTGAATCACACATTAGGCACAGACACAACCTATTAGATCTGCTAGACTCTCCTAGATAAATAGATTTTTAATAGTAAGAGTGTAGGATCACGTACACCGGTAGCCTCATACTTAGCAAAAAGAATACTATGGTGTAAGCAGTCAATTGCCTTTGTTACAACGATGAAGTGTGAACCTGCAAATAGACCTTCTTGAATAACTTTTTTTAATTTGTCAGTTAGATGCATGAGTACCAGATCTGTGGAGTATCCATTACGAAAGCCAAATTGGCATGAAGGGAGAATATTAAATTTTGTGAGGTATTTGGTTAGACGCAATTCCATTAATTTCTCGAGAATGTTACCGAAAGAAAGGTAAAATCCAAATGGGGCGGTAGTTGTGTATTACTATGCTGTCACCTTCTTTTTAGAACTGGGATGACTTTACCGCGCTTAAGGTCATTAGGGAACACACCAGACTTAAATATCAAATTAGTTATATGGGACAAAATATCAGATATTAGGTGCGCAATTATTTTAATGGTAGCCGGCACAACTTGATCAATACCGCACTGGTGGGTTTTGTGTAACAAATAGCCTGATGTATTTTTTCTAGTGTTATGGGAAAGAAAAAAATAGGGAGGGAGTCGATTAAGTTGAGTAACTCTTGGAGGAGAGGGTGCATCATTGTGAAAAATAATAGGAGCTGCAGGTGTTGCCTACTAGGATAGGGTAGTTATAATCTGGGTCATCGTACATAATTTTTGATACTGGTCCTGGTCGAGAATTTTTGTTTAGAAAGTTGACAATGTTCGATTTCAATTTGGTATTATTGCCTGCTTGTAAGATTTTTCGTCCTAGATATAATCGTTTTGCCGCTTTTAGCTGGCTGTTTATAGAGTTACGGATGTTTTTATATCGGACAAATAATTTAGTATTAAAAGGTTGGTTTCTAATTTTTTTTGTACAGGTTATGGCGTTTACGCAAAGCTGCTCATAACATCTAAACATCTATGGATTGCGGGCGAGTGCAAAGTTTTTTTTTTTACTTTTCCCTTTACAAGTTAATTTATGTATATCTGATACCATTACAGTAAGAAACTTAGAAAATGCTTTCTGAGGATCATTACTAGTTTTCACTTCGGACCAATCCAAGAAATTAGGCAAGAATTATTAAAACAAGGTGACAGTCGACAAGGGTACGTAGAACTGCCTACGACGGAATTCCATCATTCTACGCTGTCATATTTGCCCTGGAAGGGGGGGAGGGTTACATACAGCTGTAATAATGCAGTTTCTGTAATCCTCAGGAAATCAGTTGCGATAAGTTGCGTCAGAGCTGGCACAAAAAAAGTAAAGTGGCATGCTTGAATGCAACGCTTCTTCTTTATAGAAAGGCTACAGATATTCGTACAATGGCCTACAAATATGCGCAAGCATTCTTTGGATCGGCTGCTACTTTGCTCTTGCTTGTTTATTTAACTCGCCTATGCATGTCGACCTGTCACTACCAGTCATATGGTATTATACTATTATAACAATTAAATGTGTTAACTTGGCCAACTACGCCTTTATTTTATAGATATATCCTACAAACTGCGTGCGAACGCCTTAACAATCAGTTATTTCTTGCCACACAACCGCCTCATTAATTATATTCCTTTTTTATATCCCTTTATTTAGTAGCACGCTGTCAATGTAAGAGTAAAAAAAAAAATCCTACCACTTCGTGAAGTTCGTCGTACTGGAAAGAACAATTATAATTAACTAAAGGAATGTTTTTCATTATTTATTACTCATGTCTTCCTTGCGGGTTTCCGCAGAACTATTAAGTTAAGAACAATTGTACTTCTCAACAAGAACTCAAAAGCATGAAGCAGTGCCGAACTAAGTAAATGTGAACGCAACACAAGGAAGGTCTTCATTCTCAAGAAAAAGCAAAGAATATATCAGAGCCCTAGAACACTTCGCCCGCCAGTTCAGTATAGTGTCGAGCAGGCGTCAGCTTCAACTGAACTTGAGAAATTGCGTGAAGAAAACTTTTCAAATCGTTTAGAAGCAAGTAAGACTTAGAAGCAGGAGATAAGAAACAGAAATGGAAAAAAAAAATTCTAATTCATGCACGACTACATGGTGAACGCCGTTTTTCACGAAACACGAGGACTTGAGCTTTCATTTCCTTTTTCTCTTTTTTTTTGTAATCTCACCAGCTCCATTTGAAATAAGTTTGCGAATAAAACAGCTCAAGAAAAGTCGGAAAGAAATACATTTGTTTTTTGTCACAATTCTGGGGTATTAGGCACATTTCATTGTAATTTAGTGGTTTAGGTTTTCAATGCTAAAAGAAATTTTTTAGAAGGAAAGAAGTTGATGACCAGGCTTTAAAACGGCCGTCAGTCTTCTGTCTCCTTTAATTTTGGGCATGTGCATCAAAGCGTAAGTAAGAAGGGATGTTCAAGCTCACACAATGTCTTTACTCTTCTTGCTTTCAATTATAACTTTAATGTTATTCCATGAACGCCATGCGATTCTTGACCGCAATCTTCCTTAGTGAATATGCGCGAGGGTTGTTGAGGTAACTGTCATAAGTATCGTAACTATGATGTTCTTATTGCTATCTTAGACAACTGTCTTTGAAGCAGTCATCAACAAAAGCCAGACTGCGACTGGAGTTCGGGGGACATTTATTTAGGTGTTGAACTTCGAGAGTGTGGGCACCAGTGTTGAACAAATAAGGCTGACATTGAAAAGCGTGCGTATTTAGTAGATTTGCACGCATAAACATATTTGCATTTGCATGCGTCTTTTCTTGTCCGCGTCTGATGCTCGGGTATTGCACCTAAATTCTATGGGACTCTCTCTTGCAAATATTTGCTAATGGTTAACGTGCCCATTTATTTAAGAACGCCTTACGGCATCATTCGCCCCGTTCATATCAGCATCACCCAGATTTGCATGAAAAAAGCAGACGTTAAAACGAAAATTAGCCGCTTGGTTTTTGTTTCGATGATATCATATCATTGATGACTACCTGTACATTGATTCCGCGCTTCAAATGAGAACAATTGTAAGCGCCTGGAGTGAAGTGTAAAATGCAAGGAAAAATTAATACAAGAAAGAAGAATTTAAGTTCGGCACATTCCTGTTCAAAATGACGGTTTAGTACTTCGGGCTTTAGAAGCAGAGGAAGGATACGTTGAGTTTCCGCGCAAAAAGCATATTACAAGATTTCCACGCTTCAGACAATTCTTTTGTGGTAGTGTAAGCATGGCCCATTGTTCCATATTATTGTAACGTGGTTCGGCGGTCAGCTGACGTACACCTCGACAATCAGCGAATTCTTCAAAGCTTACCAAAAAGAAAAAAAAAGCTCCGAAAGATATAGCGCCCATTTTAGCAGTTTATGAACTTTCTTCATTGATTATATGACAGAGTAAGTTCACAGTTTAGCCACGACTGAAACAATATTATCATGTCGAAAATATGGTCGAGCGGATAGTGAGATTTGTTCCCTTGCCTCAAAAATAGGAAATGACAAAAACGGTATTTATAAAACCAAAATGCTGTTGTGGAAATGCTTCAAACTTATCAGCAAAAGCATACATCGCGAACTGCAACTTTAAAGCCACCTTCAAAGTTATGTCATGCACAGGCTTATGTTCTTCAAGCCGCAAGTCCAGTCGCATATGTTCTTGACCACTCACCGTTTTCTGCAAAACTAAAAAAAAGCACGAAATTCCTATCAACATTGGCACTCGAAAAGTTGAAGGTTGAATACTTTGAAGACTCAGCACTGGAAATTAGAGAATGAACGAGGAGTGCAATGCTCAGGGGCTTCGAGCTTCTAATCCTCCGTGAACCAGATACTCAAAATGGGACGTTAACTAGGCGAGATTATGTAATCAGACGCGCTTACTTATTTGCTTTTTAACGACGATGAACAGCTAAGCCTTGTTGTTATTCTTTGTCTGGTCTTTTGAACTAATACCCGAAGAGAGCTTGATATCAACGCTCAATCCAGCATTGTTGAGTTCTCTTTATTTTCGCTTACTTATCAGCACAGTAGATAAAATAATGGCTCAATATTGTCATTACACTCTATGCAATGAAACAGTGGGTGCGAAACAGTGAAACAGCGATGAAGCGCAATCGCATAGAATTTGCCTCGAGTGGCAAGTACAGTATTAGTGAACATTTTTGGAAAGCTCAATTTCTCTCAGGTAGAGAAATTAAGCGGCAGGAAAACACCTTTCTTAACATTGCAAGAGAAACAAACTTCACTTTGATCTTAACCAAAAGGTCTAAACACAAAGGACAGGTTAGATGCAGCGCAGAGCAAAGCAGCAAGCAGGTGAACAGAAACCTACATGGGAAATAAAGGCCTACCGGAAAGGGGGATGGGCCCGGGAGAAATTGTTTGAGAAAAGGCGTCTCGACTTGAGGCTAGACCTACCTGGAAGACGAGCGAGCTGTGCGGGCAAGAAAATCAATGGACGCCAATGTCAGATATAAGCCCTGGCTCCTGCGTACGCTTAGAGAACCTGACGTGATCATCAAAATAACCACCGTCGGTATTTATGGAGAGCATTGAGAAACCTCTAGTGTCGTCGACAGGCGTCGTGGCTATTTGGAGGAGTTCATTGAGCTTGATATGAAAAATAATTCGGCCCTTTGAACCTGAGCACCACTTAATTTGCAGTTTCCTAGGCCTCTTTCGTTTTGCCGTGCACGTCTTCTCAAAGTGTAGCCGCTTTTTTTGTGGAAGCGGCCGATATTGTCACAAGCCTGCGGCACTGCGTTCGACAACCGTCTCACCTGCTATGATCCTATATACATACGTACTCTGAATAATAAAATTCAGTTGGCGGTGCGCAGCTGAGCTTGTACTTATTTAGGCTAACCACACGCCTATTTTCTTCCCCCGATTGCGTGCTTTGAGCAGCACATTTACTTCATGGCGCATATCTGTGGCGTGATATAAATGACTGGTCGTTTAGTTGGTGAGGTAGTATGTGAACTCTGGGAGACGCCATGGCAAACTGAATATGCAGTCAGCTTGCAGTGGATGCTGCTTTGAGACATGCAGCATACACCCGCTGTTGCACAGGCAGCAGCGAATGGGTGCTGTGAGCAGCAACTTCACAGGCCAAGCTTTTTTTGTTCTTTTTTTTGAGTTGACAGGTATTTTATGATGTTGCGGTGTTTGGACTTCAGAAAGGGAAAAAAAAGTGTAAACGCGAAATGTGTAGAAAACTTAGGAACAAGGCAACACTTAGGAAACTGGTATCGTGGTGAGAACTTATGCATGCCGCGTCGCCCGCTGTTAAGGGAAGTACAATGCTCCATCAGTGCCTCGAAAGAACGCGCCCGGTGGTGCGTGCTGGGCAACAGTACTGTAAACTAGCCAAGTCAGGCACGCGTTTGCGACGAAGTTCATCCAAAGCAGCGCATTTCACTGTCGCGTCTACGCTGTACTACGAGGTGTGGCCATGTAACAACGGGAGAAAAAAGACGATTCAACTGAACAACAGAAGAACACAGATACGATTACACATTGTTTCAAAAGAGTGTAAGTGTGGATGATTTGATAATTTCGCACGATGGTTCCTGCACAACTTTTTTTTTTGACAAATGAAATTTTTGTTTTGCGGGCTCCCGTGCCAATATTCTGATGTGAGTGCGGGGCACGCAGTAGTGTGGGACCACGGATTAATTTTGACCTCCTCGGCGTTTTAAGGTCCACTCTATGCACGGTGCATGGACGTTTTTTTTTCAATTTCGTCTGCATCGAAAAGCGGCCTCCGCGGCCGGGATTCGATGCCGCACCCTCGGCCTTCGCAGCGCAAGGCCAGAGCCGCTACACCAACACGATGGGTGTTCTTCCCAAATTTTTTGAAATATTTTTTGACAATTTTGAGACCTTAAACAGCGAGTCATCCATGAATGAATCAGCAAACTCAGCTTTCTCATTTTAATACTACATATTACCCTAAAATTGTTTGATATCTTGCCTTATTAGAGCGCTACTGTGTATCACATGTATTTGAAAAGAAAAAGTGCTGTTCGGTCCGACATACAGTTTCCTCTTAATGGGTAACTGGAGATGTTATAGGGGCTGAGTATCTGATGTGATCATTTATAGGAAATGTTGCCACCAAGTCTACTGAGAAGCGTACATTTAAAGGTATTGTTTGAAGAGTGGTGACCCCTGCTTGTATATTTGTTTCAAGCTAAAAAATTAGTCTTACGCGCGATAACTTTCTTTTCACTAATTACCTGTATGAGCTGTGCAGTACACTGCGTTTCTGTAGAAAGGCTACTTACTAAATTTCCACGTGCTAATGAAAATTATTCTCGGGGCTCATTATTTACAGCCAATACTGTTCCAATCATCTTTCCTCATACCTTGAAGATACTCTGTTTGTGCCTTCATTTTTAGGAGATGACATGCCATCGAAAGGATAATGTAATGTGTAACATCGAAACCATCTAGGGAAAAATTATAAGAGTCACACGCAATCGAAGGAACCTAACAACGAATGAAAAACGGTAAAACGGTGAGTTGTAAAAGGACGTCACGCTCACAATACATTGTAATTATAGCGGCGCTTTCCGTCTAGCCGCGACCGACAGGTGTTGAAATCAAGCCTTTCAACCTCATTTCCTAAAAACATAAAGAGGGGCTTCCGAATGACACCCGGATGCGAAAACACGGTCAAGCACAAAAAACGTCATCTGTGAGCCCGTGCCGGATGTGCAATCTGTTTTAGCGCGCGATCGCGCTTGTTATTATTATTTTTTTTTTACCTTCGCAACCCAATTTTTGAATGCACCATCGCTTATTGGCTTGCACATCGCTTTATGCGAAGGCCGCTGCTGCAGACCTTCGAACCGTTGACACTAACTGACAGTCTCTCATTTTTGGTTCTTCGCCGAGAGCGCTTTATTTTCCGCAGCAAAAGTTTCACAACCTTGACGGTGCGGAAATCATCAGCAAAATAGTGAAGGTAAGAAGGTAAAGGTACATAAATTGTTTCAAAGTTCTCTCCTACCCTCGTCTCATTTTTTTGTTATCGCGGTATTTCGACCGTCATATTGGACACAACACGTGGGTATCTGCCCTTTGAAGCTATCCTCGTTTGTCCTGTCTTGTTAAGTGTCCCGGAAATTTGAAAACAAACGGTCGTGGGAAGAAAGTGTCGCCCACGTTTTTCTCAATGACGGAAAAGATCATGCATATATAAAAAACAACCATATTTGTCACTGTAAAAGTAATGTCGTTGTTTGCCCTTCTTATCTAGTCGAAGTTGCCCTCGACACCTTGTTCCTGTGCTCTGTGCAAGCTTCTCATTATTCGGGCTCCACCACAATGCACGTCTCAGTAGATAAAAGCCGCTGTCATCGCTTGTTCCGTTTTTCCATTAGCTAGAACACCCTACTGTTTCTTCCACGCACGTGATGCTCTTGCCGTCTTCGCAAGGAAGTATTTGTGTAACGGGTCAATTCTTTATAAAAGCTCTCGTACCCTACCAACATTTCTACAATCTAGACGTTTTATGGTGTTTTAGAATGAACTTTAAAGCTAAACGTAAATTTGACGTGTGGCCCACATCGGCCCACGGCCGATGCGGGCCGAGCTGCTTCAGCTCGGATAGGACTGCTGGTGGGGATCAGGGCCGGCGACGGGTGCGGCACGCGTCGGCAGTGGCGTAGCCAGAAATTTCGTTCGGGGGGGGGGGGGGGGGCTCACATTGCAGGTGGGCCTCCTCCTTAAGAGGAATCATTAGGTCGCATGCTCCTATCCAAATACATGTAGAGGGAGAATTCGTTTTTCTCGGCAACCACTGCACCAAATTTGACGAGGTTTGTTGCATTAAAAAGAAAAACCTAAATTCTAGTGACTGCTTGTTTCGAATTTTCTATTTAGGTTGTCAATATTTTATTGAAAAGCGGCAAAAATCGAAAATTTTCAGAATACGAAACAATTAAGTTTACAACTCTGTAAATCAGCAATGAAAATTGATATCACAATGCGGTGAATTGCACATAATAGTACATCTACAGCGGACAAAATTGATATGTTACACATGAGACTCAAAAAATTAAGTGTTATGGAAATACGGCTTTTGCAGAATCTTTGTACATAAGATAACGAATTCACGTAATATACAAATTTGACATATAGAATTTGTCCGCTTTGAATGGTGTAATGGATGCCGTTTACAGAACCGCGATATCTGTTCTTGATGCAGAGCTATTAATTTGTAAACTTCGTGCACGTATATTTTAGCGAGCTTTGGAATTTTTAAGAATATTTTAAGCAGAGTTCAGGCCCTAAATCGAAATTCCCCTTCGAACAGACACTAGAATTTAAATTACTCTCCCAAATGCAACAACTTTCATTAAAAGCGATTCAGGAGTTATATCAGAAAATCGTTTCTGCGTTTTACATGTATCTGTATAGGCCGCGTCGGAGTTGGGCCCGAGCTAAAGCTTCCTCTTAAACAATTTGCCTAGGGATCAAATACACGAATAATAACTGCATTGCCATTGCCAAAGATGCTGCAAACGAATTGTTGAACGCTAAGCACTGTCAATACAAGTAAACTATATTTTTTCATAAAAGAATAAGCTCGTATGTGCCAAACATTGTGCCCAACGTAACTGATGTCAATGCTTCCATGTATTTTGTCTATTTAATAAGTAAAGAATATATAACACGAACTTTAGAACTACATCAGTTCGAAGCCAGCAAAGCAGTGCATGCCGCTGATATGAAAAATGTAAAGGCGACAGGTCTGAGCTGTGTGGTGGATGTTGCAGCGTTTCCCGCTTGAACTTTGCCAGTTTTGTATTAACCACATCAGCGACGTGGGAACGGGCATGGTCGTGGAACAGGATGACCCCATTCGTCAATTTTCCACTTAGTTTGTTCTTGATTGCGACACGCAGCCGATCCGGCGCTTCATAATATCGGAATCAATTGATAGCCTCTCAAGATTTAGCAAATTCTATGAGTAATGGCCCCTGACGATCGAAAAATAAAAGTCAACAGCACCTTTCTGACGGAAATGACTGCCTTTGCTTTCTTTGGGGGAGGTGAATTTGAATGTTTCCATTGTAAGCTTTGCCGTCGTGTTTCAGGCTCGTAGTAGTGACATGATGGTTCGTCTCCGATCACAATTGCAGACAAGAAATCGTCACCTTTATTGTGATACCGGATCAGATGAGTTAAGGCAGCGCCGATCTCCTTATTCTTGCGGTGGTTCAAAATCTTCCGCATCCATTGCGCACACAAGAGCCGATAACCGAGATTTTCATGAATTATGGCGTGAACCAAACCGTGACTGTGACTGATGTTCACACACTCTGCCAGTTCATCGATGGTTATCCTCCGTTCTTGTCTCATCAGCTCATCAACCTTTGCAATTTTGTTAGGGGTGCACGATGGCGTTGGTCCGGTCTGGGATCGCTTTTGCAACTTTCACGTCCTTCTTTGAACCGTTTGTTCCAACGCTTCACAGTGGCCAATGAAATGAAATGTTCCATGTACACGGCAGCCATACGGCGACTAATTTCTTTTTGGGAAACACCTTCAGCTGTCAAAAACCTGATGGCACCACGCTGCTCAACTTCTGGAGAGTCCATTACGGCACGTAACCATGTTCAACCTAGTGTATTAGAGCATTAAAGAACATTTATCCTCACACCTGCGTGTCACTGTTGTAAATGAGAGATGCCTGTGTGCTACGCGCAGGCCTTGCAGATAATGAACAGAACCATAATTGGGCGGGGTGGGTAGGCTCACTTTAATTTGACTCGCCTTCGTACATTAGAATTGCGAATATACAATGGAATATACAAATGCGAAGATACAGCTTGATAAAGGGCAAAAAAGTGCCACTGGAAACGAAGTTCACTGCACGTATACACAATATCTCGCAACAAGACATTTAAACATACGTATAAGTAAGTCTCCAATAAATCTACGTATCTAAGAAAAAGTCATGGTATATAATGCGTCAAACAAGGCAAATAAACATGTTGCGCAATCACAGCTTCACAGAATCCTAGATCCTGCCCCCATTCCATCCACTTCCCCCGATGTATCGCGCGCGACGGAAGGCGGCGCTTGCTCCTCACTTTTCTCCCTTGCGCACACAAGATTGAGCCACTATCGTCGCCCCCCCCCCCACCCCCCACACGCTTTCACTCGCACATACACAATGCGGCGCGGGGTCACGATGTTATCGCACTTGGACTTTATGCGGAATATGAGGGCGACGGGAGGAATGCGCATAGAGTGTCCATATAATTGCTGTCGCAATAATATAATAAGAGTATCCGGCAGCTGAAGCGTCCCATGGCCCATTACTTTCCACAAAAGAAGTAACAAAATACCACTTTCACCATGCGACAATTCGCTGCACTACCACAACGCTTCTTTTTTCCTTTTGTGGAGCGGGGGCACCGTAATGAACAAAAAAAAAACGCAAGGTATGTTGGTCACAATCAAATGCCTACTTTGGGCAACTAATATGGCTATTAAAGGAATATCGAAGAAAACACGAGACGCTTGGTCCACCAAGAACCATGCGCATACTGCTCGGTATGCTACACCGGCGAGACAAGACTTTCTGGAGAGGTTGCGCTCAAGCGAACGCGCTGCAATCCGTCGAGTCCCCACAGTG
Organism: Dermacentor andersoni; assembly: GCF_023375885.2. Taxonomy (NCBI): domain Eukaryota; kingdom Metazoa; phylum Arthropoda; class Arachnida; order Ixodida; family Ixodidae; genus Dermacentor; species Dermacentor andersoni. The sequence continues at coordinate 57,337,173 of NC_092823.1, forward strand.
ATGGCGGCTAGCGACCATTGTTTCTTTTTCTCGTCGGCTAGCTAGATATCGTCCAAAGCTCTGCCAGGCGAAAATGCACTCGGCCAGAGAAAACCGAACGCGCACCGAAGTGCGCCGCGCGGTGGTCGGGGCAACGCGAGAAAACGCATGCGCTCTGGCTGGCTCTGGCAGCGCGCGGGTAAGGGAGCGAGAACAAAAAAATTCAAGAGGCTGAATGTGTCCTCGCGATTAAAAGTCAAAGTAGAAAAAATAAATAAGAACGTAGTTGCCTTGGCTGGCTTTAGTGTCTTGACATGAATGCTTTTTCTTAGGGGGAAAACAAATTGATATTTTTTATGTAACATGACGGCACAAATAAACCACCACAACGCTTCGCCTCATCGGACCTCGCTGCGTGCTTTGTCAACTTGTCTAATAGTGCGTTGATTTGGCTTGTCTCGTTGTATGTTCCGATGTAAGACTTTAGAATAGTCAATGCACCTTTGGCGTCACATGTTTACAACAACATCAAACCCACAAAGTTCCTAAATCGGAAATCTAAAGCACAACTTTGGAAATGTCAAAGCACCTTTCACATCAAAAGTTTATCAGATTTATACCCATAAATTTTCTGAATTGATATCCATGCGCTCTGTAGATTCCGCGGCCTCCGCGAGATGCCGCGGCGAGCCCGTTTGTCATCAAAACGCCCTTGAAACTTTGTGCTCGTATGGGGCTAATTGGCGTTATGTGACTCCCGGTACATGGGCATTGCATATGGGCATGCTTTGGCGCAGGTGAAAAAAAAATGTTGATATTTTTTTTTATGTGACATGACGGCACGAATGAACCACCACAACGCTTCGTCTCATCGGGCCTCGCTGCGTGCTCTGTCAACTTGTCTGATAGCGTGTTGATTTGGCTTGTCTCGTTGTATAGCCCGATCTGCGACTTTGGAAAAGTCAATGCACCTTTGGCGTCAAATATTTATGGGAGCATTAAACTTACAAAGTTCCGCAATTGAAAATCTAAAGCACACGTTTGGAAATGTCAATGCACCTTTCACATCAAAAGTTTATGAGAACTTCATACACATAAAGTTTCGGAATTGATATCCACGCGCTCCGTAAATTCCATGATAGAGTGTAGATTCTGCGGCCTCCGCGAGATGCCGCGGCGAGCCCGTTCGCCATGAAAACATCCTTGAAACTTTGTGCTCGGATGGGGCTGCTTGCGTTATGCGACTCCCGTTGCATGGGTGTTGCCACAAAATTCAGCCCGAGTTCGCAATTTTTAGCGGTGAATTGGCTGTTCGAGCGTGAAAAAAACGCTCTAGACAAAATCCAGAATGATTTCCGGCGCCGGGGGTTGCTTTTGTCGGCGATGCATGGACAGCAAGAAAAAAATTCCGGGGGGGCTGAAGCCCCATAAGCCCCCCCCCCCCCCTGGCTACGCCCCTGCGCGTCGGGGATGGCAACTGATAAGCGATTGGCATTGTTGGTTGGCTCGGTGAAATTGGCATTACCTTGAAGCCTTTGACATGGCGCTTAATCTTAAGCAAAAATTCATTCAGGCGAACTTAGAGCACACTAAGCGTGCGATGGCGGTGTCGATACGGGCAATGGAGGCAGGGAAATTTCGTTTGCGGTTGTGTGCGACCCTCATTTTGCCGTCACTTTAATTACCGTCACATTGCTATATGCTAACGAGTATGAAGGCTAAAGCCTGCGCGCTCACTAGCCATTATTTTAATTACTTGACTACGTCTTCGGAATGCCTCGCTGCTTACTATTACTTGTTTTCTCGTTACTTGTTGCCAAGGAGAATGTATTACATGGCTCATGAGGCGGGAAATATTGCTAAATTTAAAAGCTGAGGGTTCGACTACCACCCAGGGTGGGCGGTTCGAGTGCCTTTATTAACTCCGAATTAGTTAGCTGTTCCCGAATTAATTCTGCCCTCATTAACGCCAAGGGTCGTGGGTTCGACCCTCACCAATAGTCGTGGGTTCTAGTGCCTTAATAAACGCAGGCTTGATGAACTGTGCCTTAATTAATTAGGTCCTTAATAGCGCCAAGAGTAGTGGGTTGGAGTGAATTTATAAACACATCCTGTTACCTGTGTCATAAATAACTTCGCCTTGAACCAATGTCGTGGGTTCAACCCCCAATTTTGGTGCCATAAAGCCTGCCGGTGAAATTTTCGACCCATGAGTCATCTAAGGCCTCTGCCTTAATAACGGGGTCGCGGACAAGCAATGAAATTAGTGGACAACAAACCAACCACCATCACCTCCATTCCGAACCATGTGACGGCTGCTGACGATTAGTGCAATCGTTCCTAAATGAGTCCCGGGCTGATGTGTCAAACTAACACGAATGTTGTTCCGCGCCGACAACGTTCCCATGCTCGTACTACAAGGTAGGCAATCAGACAACAAAAACAAATTATGGGGTTTTACATGCCAAAACCACTTTCTGATTATGAGGCACGCCGTAGTGGAGGGCTCCGGAAATTTCGACCACTTGGGGTTCTTTAACGTGCACCTAAGTCTAAGTACACGGGTGTTTTGGCATTTCGCCCCCATCGAAATGCGGCCACCTCGTGCTCAGCAGCCCAGCACCATAGCCACTGAGCAACCACGGCGGGTAATCAGACGACAAGAAAAAGTGGAGAATGCGCAGATTTACACCATTGTATACACACAAGCTCTCATTCAATGAAATCAATTCGGACATTCATTGCTCCCCGCGAACTAAAGTCCGCGACCTACATTTATGCTTGCCGAACAAGAGAAGTCATCTGTATCGTACATGGCTTCCTTCCCTGCAGATTTTTCACTCTTCTTTGTAAAATATTGCCATTGTTTTCCAATACTTCACCTTTGTTGTTTATTAGATGATGTAGTCTCATAAATGTACGTGCCACTGAAGAGCCGGCTAAAAGTTCACGAATTTCTGTGACTTTATACCATAAGCAAAACGAGGACAAGGTGAAAGCAGGAGCCAACGTTTCGACAAATGAACTTGTCTTCTTCAAGGCGACATAGTTTCCTCGCCACAGTATATATAGGTTGGGTTCTTCTAAAGGGGAGAGGGTGTAAGGCGGGTGGGGGCGGCAACGAGCGAAGGTGTGTCAGCGTGTCGCATTGAGAATAAAGAAGCGCTGTGCACAAGGCCAGTGACCCGGCCGTATGTCAAGCACGTGTCAACGCTCGCATTGCCAGTATATGTTGCCCGTTGCCCGTCCGCAACGCCCGTATATCTCACATAGGATGCTCCTGACGGTAGACATGGCTGAAATTTTGTGTGTTCTCTCAGAGTCAATGGTTATAACCCTTAGTCAGTGCCACAACACTTGTCAGCTTGTTTTTCGTCACCTGTTAGCTCACCTACCCATCGGCAAGATAACGAATATCACATGACAGGCCTACACGTGTAACAGCCCGAACGCCGATGAACTGATCTCTCGGTTTGTAAGTCCGATACCGAAATTATTGTTGTGCACGACCGTGGTCTGTGTATTGTTCTTGCCTTGTAACAATGAAAGCCAATCGCATGTGCAACTTCGTGAATGCTTTATATTTTAACTGCGTAGGGAAGCCGAGGACCACACATTGACAGGCTGCAATAAATTTTGTTGAGGACATGGCACCGATGTCACAGCGACAATGTACAAGGCAGAATTGAAATGAACGGATGACGTAAACAGATGCCAATTAAAAAGAACAACACAACAATAGGCCAATCTTTTCCCCTAACCGTCCATACGTAATTAACGACGGCAATAACAACTTATCTGTTGCATGCAAATCAGGCTAAACACTCTCTGAGAGCATAGAGGATGAAGCTTCTGAGGTGAGTGAGCAATGACATTCCGACATGGGCTGGGTCCACCACCAACAATAGCGACTACCTTCCCATGTCCTTGCGTCTAAAATAAAATCATAAGATGCCAACAAAGACACCAAGGACAGCATAGGGGAAATTACTTGTACTTACTAATTGAGTTAACGAAACTATAAATTAATGGAAATGAGAGTGGATGAAAGATGGACTGGCCGCAGTTGGGATACGAACCTACGTCCTTGCATTACGCGTGAGATACTCTTACCAATTGAGGTTACCGCGGCGCCGTTTTTCTATTCGCTTCCTGGGGTACTTATGTCTTACTAAGGAAGCACAAATACCCCCAGAAAATTTATGGGGAAACTGCGCCATGGTAGCTCACTTGTTAAGAGCATCGCACGCGTAATGCGAAGGCGTGGCTTCGTATCCCACCTGCGGCCAGTCCATCTTTCATCCACTTTCATTTCCATTATTTTATCGTTTCTTTAACTCAATTAGTAGGTACAAGTAATTGCCCCCAACGTTGTCCTTGGTGTCATTGTTGGATCTTATGATGTGATCATTAAAAATCAGGCCCCTCGGTTGCCTTTCTTCTCTTAAAATAAAATTAGTCGCATAGAAACCAATCAGCAAAAACGTCCCTACATTTCCCCGTGGGCTTTCAGAGATGCACACCTGTGCAGACAAGAAAGAACGATTCAAGCAGCAAAGCCACGGGTTCGTGCGTGCACCCGTGATTTTTACGATTGCATTTTAACCCATCTGAAGTGCCTACAGCGTTCTTGCAAAATAGTCTTCAATGAGGGTCTTCAAATAAGATGTAGGATAGTGCATTTCGCAAGCTAATGAATGAATGAATGAATGATGTTTAATAGCGCAGGGGCCAGAAACGGCCAAAGAGCGCCATGCTAGTGTTAATGAGTTCGCAGTGGACTGATTGGTTCTGTGAAGTGAATGTGACGTGGCTGTAAAGTGTGCTAACAGAGTTGATGTAAATTGCATGAAATCTATGCGTAATAAAATAATGGGGATGACTATTGACGTGTACTATGAACATTAAAATGCATTGCGGAAGAATGATTCATCATACAATATATGTGACATGCTAAAATTGGCTGCAGCACTACTGCATCACCAGAGTCCTGGAAATCCAAGGGCCTAGAGGCATGCGCTATACAAAGAAAACTCTCATAGCGGAATCCTCTGGAGAGAGGATGCGCTAAGAATTTAATGGGATTGTAACATGTAACCCAACATCATTCAAGGAAGCGAGGACTGCTTTGGTCTTAAAAAGCGGTTATACACCAAGAAACATAGCCGCATGCAGAGGGACGCAATAGCAGTATGCAAAAGGAAAATGTTTGCTCCTGTCTCTTTCGGCTACCTCACACTCCAGGAGGACGTGGAGGACGGTCAGCCTGTCACCAGATCTACCGCAGGTTGGAGGCTCGTTACCAGTCAAGAGGAAGTTGTGAGTGCCAAATGTGTGTCCCATTCTTAGTCTAATCAGTAGGGTATCTGATCTTCGCGTTCTCGCAGTTGGGTGACAGAAACCTAACTTCAGCTTAATTACGTGAAGCTTATTACTCGTTTCAGCGTCCCACAAGCGATGCCAGTGTCTTCGCAGTTTGTTTCGTAGGAAAGGCTTCATGTCTGCGGTAGGGACAGCAGCAGAAGGAATACCCTGCGATACTATTGATTTGGCCATCTCGTCGGCAAGCACATTACCCTCGATTCCTCTATGACCAGGAACCCAGAATATTAGTACATGTCTATGTGATAGATAGATGTTGAATAAGAGTGAGCAAAGTTCATTGAATACAGGATTTGTATGCTATTGTAAAGAAATGAGCGCTTTTACTAGACTTAACGAGTCCATGAATATGATTGCTCTGTCACGCTTTAATTTCTTTATATGTTTTGCCGCAGACAGTACTGCATAGGTTTCTGCAGTGAAGCTACTTGGTAGGGGGTTCAACACGTCAGATTCAGAAAAAGAGGGACGAACAACAGCGTAAGATACCCCAGCATGCGATTTTGCCGCGTCTCTGTAGAATTCGGAGGAGGAGTACTTCGATTGAAGTTCACGGAAATGCTTAGGGATTTCGAGGTCACGAGCGTGCTTTGTGACCTCTACAAAGGATACATCACAGTCTATCACCTGCCACTATCAGGGTGTTAATAGCTTAGCTGGAGGCATTAGCCCATGTTCAATAATTGGGAAATCCATTTCTCCGCTAAGTTCTCTTAGACGCAGTAACAAAGGAAGTCTCATAAAGGGTCTGTTACGAAAAAGTGTTTCACACGTCAGGTCATTAACTATTGTGAAACACGGATGTTCCTTAGTAGAACGCACTTTGAGAAAATAGATGAAGCTCATGTATGTTCTCTGAAAATGGAGTGACCACTCATCTGACTCTACGTATAGGCTTTCGACAGGGCTTGTTCTAAAGGCGCCAGTGGCCAGGCGGATACCCAGATGGTGGACGGGGTCTTACATCTTTATAGCGCGCTTGGGGCGGCAGAGTGACAAACCACGGCACCATAGTCCAGTCGTGATCGAACTAGGCTCCTGTAAAGATTCAATAAACCCTTTCTGTCGCTACCCAATGTTGTGTGGGATAGGATTTTAAGTAAGTTCATTGTTTTTAGACATCTTGCTTTAAGATGTTCTATGTGTGGAATGAAAGTAAGCCTGAAGTCAAGTATAACACCTAAGAATTTGTGTTCTTTGTTCACAGGTATTTCTTGCCCATCGATTTCGACGTCGGCATTTGCAGCAAGTCCTTTCCTCCTGGTGAATAGAACGCAAAACTTTATGTTGGGGGGTTCACTTGGAATCCGTTTTCCTCTGCCCACTTAGTAAGTTTGGTCAATCACTGTTGTACTTGTCTCACACAGACTGTCAGCTTGCAGGATTTAAAACCTACTTGTATGTCGTCTAAGAAGACGGAATAAAAAATAGATGGTGATATTGCTTTGCGAAGCCTGTTAATTTTAACAACAAAGAGCATGCAACTCATTACGCCTCCCTGGGGTACCGCAGTTTCCTGTGTGAATGCACGCAACAGTGCACTTCCTATTTGCACAAGGAATGTACGGTTGTGTAGGTAGCTTTCTATATTGTTTAACATAGTGCCACGGCTGCCCAGCGTCGATAGGTCGTGCAGGAGTCCGTAGCGCCAAGTTGTATCGTACGCCTTTCCCATGTCGAGACACGCGGATAAGAAGGATTGTTTATGCACGAAGGCGTCGCCAATGTTTGTATCGATGCGCACTACATGATCGGTTGTAGATCGTCCTACTCTAAAACCACACTGATACGGAACAAAAAATTTATTTAATTCAATGAAGTGTAAAAGTGGAAGGTTTATCATTTTTGCTAAAGAAAGGTTTGCATATGTAACTTGTGAGGGCGATTGGGCGGTAACTTGTTGCGAATGTGGAGTCTTCGCTGTTTCAGAATCGGAATGCCAAGGGCTTCTTCGTATGTGGTAAGGAGGTACCCCGAATCCCATATAGCGTTAAAAAGTGCTAGCAAAGTAATTTGAGTATCACTGGGGAGGTGTTTAATTATGTCTTACATGATCCGGTCCTGTCCATGTGCAGAGCTCTCAACCCTGCAATGTTAGAAGGCGCGTGAAAAGGTTCATTCTGTCTGCAATCGCTATCGATAGCCTTGCGTTTTGCTACTTGTTTGTGTTTCAGGAATGCCTTGGAATAATGATGAGAACTAGAAACGCGCTGAAAGTGTTCGCCAAGAGCATCAGCTTGTTCTTCCAAGTGGTTCGCTTCATGGTTCACCAAGGGCAACGAATGCATTTCTTGTCCTGTTAGCCTTTCCAGCCCGTCCCATACTTTAGCTTCTTGAGGATACTAAGTTATACTATAGAGAAACCTCAGCCAGCTTGCGCTCATTGCCTGTTGTCGCGTCCTTCTTCTATGTGATTTAACCTGTTTGAATTCTATTAGATTTTCGGCTGTAAAACTCTCACGTAATTTGCCCCATTCTTTATTTTGTCTCCTCCGTGCCTCTCTATAATCGCGATTCCACCAGAGGACCCGTCTTATGAATGAATTGCGTCTTTTTGAGGAATGAACTTTTCAGCGGCGTCAATGATAAAAGCAGTAAAGTATGAAAAAGCATGATGTATACGAAAATTATCTGTAAAACCCCGTTATATGTGGGAGTTGAGAGAAGTCTCCTGCGAGGGGAGCGTGGAGGGAAGTGATCTTGGTTTACGAAGTTCAGCGTTACTGGGAAGTGATCACTTCCGAATTGATTTTTAATTACGCCATTCTAAATCAGGGTAGATAGAAGCGGAGCCGGTGGCCTGCTCTATTGATGAGGTGTTATGATGTGGAATATAATACGTTAGTTGTTTCTTATGAAAGAGGCATGCACCAGAGGTTAAACGAAAGTTTTCAATGAGTCGATATCTCGCGTTGCATCGTGAGTCTCGCCACAACATGTTATGGGCTCGGGAAGCTGATCAATGCGATTATAAAAGGCTGTCTTTTCGAGATGATGGTTCGGGGATATTTATATGGTAAGTACAGTGACCAACTTATTAAAAAGAATGGTCCGAACTGACACTGCCTCAAGGGGTATCAGAAGAGCGACGTTATGGCAAGCTACCACCTGGTCAGCTACTAGTGCTACACCACCGGAGGCATTAGCCTCGTCCCAGTTTTTCGGAAGACTGTGTAGTTTCGAAGAAAATTTCTGTTGTTAGGTATTAGATATGTCTTTTTAGTACACAGCAACTTGGGATTGTGTTTGTGCAGTAGTTCTCTAATGTCGTCGAGGTTATGTAGAAGTCCTTGTACATTCCACTGTAGTACTTGCGTTACCATTATGATAAATGTGCTTGGTGATGTATGTTTAGGAGACAGACATTAGTTCACGGTCCCTTTCCAGGTGCCGTGACGCGGGTTTTGTCTTTTTTGGAGCGATCAAGATAGGCTCGCCGCTCCTTTGACGCTGGTGGCGCAGTCTAGCTGGTTGTGTCCATTGCCTCTTGCGAGCGCTGGATTTCACATAAAGGCCTCGTCTCAATAGACGAGACTTTGTGGCCACCAACCCGGAGGTAGATGGCCCCTTCTGTGGGCGTGGTCCCTTCTGCGGAGCAGAGCTAGCTACAACCGCTGGGGGGCGGGGAAGATAGCGTAACGGCTGGCGTCTCACTGCGTGTGGCTCGGCCAGCCGCCGGAAGCCGTTGTGTCGCTGCCCCTCTGACGCGTCACATCGGTAAAGGTGCTCTTGGGCAGGTATGACACCCACATACATGCCTCCTAGAATGATATATTCTCTTTTACTTTGATTGTTACAATTTCTGTTTCTTTCTTCCAAGATCGACAGGCCCGTGAGTAGTGCTCCCCGTCACAGTTCACACAGGGGAGAGAGTTTTGAGATGATTCAGAGAGGTGTTTGTTAAAACACTGCATTTCGCACAAGTCTGACGGCTTCGGCAGTTCTGTGAACTGTGGCCGAATCGCTTGGTACTTGAAGCATCTAAAGGATTTGGGATGTACGGTCTGACTCGGATTCTCACATACTGTGTCTTGATAGTGTCGGGTAGGTTGCTTGAGCCAAATGTAAGTATTAGGTGCTTGGTATCAATTTCATTTCCGTCAGGCCTTATCTAATTCTTTTGACATTGAGCAGGTACTGTTCATTGCAACCCTCTAGAAGTTCGGCTTCAGACAATTCTAGCAGATCATCATCGGAGACACGGCTGCGGGTAGTATTCATGGTATGGCGTGGGGTCACTGTTACTGGAACACCCCCAAAAGGTACAAATTTCGATAGTTTTCATGTTGCTTCTGATCGCGGAGCACTAGGAGAGGATCACAACTAGCCATTTTCGATGCTTTGTATCCGGGACCGAAAAGTTCCGTCAGATATTTCGAGGCTACGAAGGGTGAGATCATCCCCGCGTCTTCTCAGGTTTATCAGAGTGGATTACATGAAAGCGGGGAAAGTTCGATGCACGATTGCGAAAAAACATAAAGACATCTTCGCGGCGCCCCAATTTCTGAGGCACATGAGGAAGTGGGGGGAAAGAGGTTTCTATGAAAAGACATAAAAATTCGGCAACAGCGCCGCCCTCCTACCACGGAACCAAACGAGGGGATGCGGTAGAGCTTCCATAGAAGTCTGCACGATGCCAGTCATGCGCCGTCCCCATAACCAAATATGGTGTACGCAAAGTAGAATAGCTACACAGGGTTAACCCTTACTGCCAAGGGGAAACAAAATAAATGGAAAAGAGAAGAAGAGAGTAAAGACCTAAAGTGGGAGAGTGACGAAGACTTGATGAGGGAGAGACAGGAAAAGGGGAATGCCGGTTTTTTCCACGTCGATCAGTCGTGAGGTGCCATCTATGTGAAGCAGAGGCGAAAGAGGTGTGTTACTTCCTCTGGGTGGCCTTAAAAGTCCAAACACTCCGCATCAGCTAAACCCCCAGGATCACCCTATCCCCAGACATGGCTAAGCCGCGCACAGCTAAGCGCGGTAGGGCCCAATCATCATGTGCTCGGGTACGTGGTGTCGCAACGCACGCCAATGAGTGTATGCATATTTACTACGCGATCAACAATGCTAACCGCATCGTCTGTTATTTGCAGCGAATTGCTTTAGCTCCTGTTTTCTCAAAACCGTTTCTTTAAGAAAATATCACTCAGATCAAAGTTTTTGTTACCTTTCTTTGATGCAGCACCTTTACTGTTCTATAGTTGTGCTTGCACATGAACCGACCCAAAACCGTTCAACGCTTTGTATTGTCGTCAAAAGTTTGCTGCTAGTAAAAGTAATAAATATTACTTGAGTTCGCTAGCCTTTCTTAAAGACGAAAACTACCCGGTTTATGGCTTTTCTGAACTTGATATTCAGAAAAATCAGATCTTTTCCCCAACCCTGAGTGGAAGCAAAGCATCCTACCCTATCTCCTGCATTTAGTCTTTCGTCTACCCTTGTTGAATATTCCTAGTAGTGTTTTGCCAAACCAACTTGTAATTCCATCCGTTCGCACCGAAGGCGTCATCCAAACTGTATGACTTCTCTGCCCCTATTGTCAGCAACTTCAAATATACGGCCTTCAAGAGTGCTATTTCGAAGATCCCTTGACCTCCCACTTCTCTCTGTAACGGCGTAATGGCACAGAGTATTTAAATAAACGAAAATCAATCATTTGTGCTAGTCTGTGCTCTTTTTTCATTGTCTCAGTACGTCAAACGAATTAGAATGCCAAGCCTGTCGCTAGACTTACCTCCACATCATCATCATCATCAGCAGCAGCAGCAGCAGCAGCAGCAGCAGCAGCAGCATCATCATCATCCTGGTTATGCCCACTGCAGGGCAAAGGCCTCTCCCATACTTCTCCAACTACCCCGGTCATATACTAATTGTGGCCATGTTGTCCCTGCTAACTTCTTAATCTCATCCACCCACCTAACTTTCTGCCACCCTCTGCTACGCTTTCCTTCCCTTGGAATCCATTCCGTAACTCTTAATGACCATCGGTTAGCTTCCCTCCTCATTACGTGTCCTGCCCATGCCCATTTCTTTTTCTTGATTTCAACTAAGATATCATTAACTCGCGTTTGTTCTCTCCCCCAATCTGCTCTTTTCTTATCCCTTAATGTTACACCTATCATTCTTCTTTCCATAGCTCGTTGCGTCGTCCTCAATTTAAGTAGAACTCGTTTCGTAATCCTTCAGGTTTCTGCCCTGTACATGAGTACTGGTAAGACACAGCTGTTATAAACTTTTCTCTTGAGGGATAATGAAAACCTGCTGTTCCTGATCTGAGAATGCCTGCCAAACGCACCTCAGCCCATTCTTATTCTTCTGATTATTTCAGTCTCATGATCCGGATCAGCAGTCACTACCTGTCCTAAGTAGATGTATTCCCTTACCACTTCCAGTGCCTCACTACCTAATGTAAAGTGCTGTTCCCTTCCGAGACTGTTAAACATTACTTTAGTTTTCCGCAGATAAATTTTTAGACCCACCCTTCGGCTTTGCCTCTCCAGGTCAGTGAGCATGCATTGCAGTTGGTCCCCTGAGTTACTAAGCAAGGCAATATCATCAGCGAATCGCAAGTTACTAAGGTATTCCCCATTAACTCTTATCCCCAATTCTTCCCAATCCAGGTCTCTGAATACCTCCTGTAAACACGCTGTGAACACGCTGAACACAGCGTGCTCACAGCGTGTTACCTCCACAGGTAGGATTAAAACTTTTCATTTACTGGTTCACAGTAAGGTAGAGTGACAATGACAACGCCACAACTACAATGTCACATTGCGTTCTTCGCATTAAGTTTCCAGCAGTAGTTACAAAGAACTTGAAGGTTCAACTCAGTTTCCTCTTTGAAGAATTCACGCGTGTAATTGATTTATTCGCGCCTCATTTCATTGCAGACTCGATCTTCAAAGAGTGTTGGCGGATACTGAGGTCTCCTAAACTTTCAACTGCGCTTTCAAAGCAATACGACCGGGCGTCCTTCAAAGTAGTCTAGGGAGCTGCAGCTGACAACGGAAACGCCAATGTTTTCTTTTTCAACTAGGCGTGAAGCCCGAGGCACTGATTAGGACTAATGTTTACGGAAATTGCAAGCGCTTTTTCGGCGAACACTATAAAGCAATCCTCGTGGCGTGCCAGGCCCGTTGGCTTAGTTTCCTCTTCCCCACTGCGTTATTTTCCTGGTAAAATTGTTGATGAGAGGACTGCAAAGTTTATTTCTGCTTTCACTTTTAGCAGGAAGGCGAATTCAGTCTTCAGCAACAAAATGCGCAAATTCACTTCGACCTTATTTTCTGTCTGTTCACAAAAGCAGCATTAGAGTGACCTTTGTTTCTTAACCTCTTGCCTACGTCAACCGTTTTTATGTTGTGCCCGCTAATCTTGCAGTTGTACTACACCCTCCAATCGTCTGTCGCTCTCGGCTGGAGATATTTTTTCTTCAACGCATTTCGTTAGAATTATATCGCCCAGTTTTCTACTCAGCGCATTTGCCTGCAACCTCATGAATTTCATGACCGTTTAATTTGCACTATAAAAATTCACTCGCGATTACAATACTCCCTAATGTGAAATTTGAGCGCAGCTCTATACGCATTTTTATTTCTCGACATACTGAGGCAAGGAATTTGAGAAAGACATGTACCAGAATGGGCAGTCATGGAAAATCTCATGTGCGGCTCAAGCGCGTCGGCTTTTAAACACTACTCGGCGAAGTTTACAGTGTGATTGCTAGTGCCGCGTGGCTTCCAGAAAGCACCACACAATTCGCGTCGCCCCGTCAATCTGATTAGAAAACAATCGCAAACCGCGAAACCCCAAACAAGCGCAAGCGAAAGCTGGCACAAGCTGACGACACTACGAAACGAGCGGTTCGGCGGTGATCAGATACAAGTACGCATCGATCGGTCGGGCGCATGCGCATGACACCAGTTCCCGCGCGCGCGTCACTGAAGGAACCGCTCTCATTGGTGTCCGCCGTTCGCAGTTCGCGTCTTTCTCCTCCCGCTCCGCGTTCGCTATTTCATCTGTCGCTGTGCTCGTCCGCTCGGTGACGCCGACACTCGCCGCAGTACTGAGCGGCTATGAGCGGCGCTCTAACGTACGTCACCTGCAGTCGCACTAAAATACACACTAGAAGTTTCTAGTCTTTTCAGCACACGCCAATCAATTTCCACTTAATCAATTCCTCCGATAAATTAGCTTTGTCCCACGTTTGTTTATTGCCCACCTAGATTCAAACTTGTCACGTGGTACAAAGCAGTGGTGGTACACTTTTCAGAGCTATGTGTTACCTACCGTTCATGACTTCAAAGTAGTTTTCATGTGAGCTGCTATCCATTTAGAGCGAAAACGTTCCTTTCGCACTTCCAGCTGTTTTAGTGGTTGGCTGGTGGTTGGATACGGCACAGAAATACGTTCGTTCATTCATGTGTTCATTCCCTCGCTAACTCGGTTGTTTATTCTTTCGGGCTGGTCGCTTACATTGACAAACATTGTAGTAGTTTCTGCACAACGTTTATTCGTCCGGGAATTTCTTGTGCTGATCCTCAGCCCCATGAATATTTAGCCTACCTAAAGGAAAATACTCCACGACGACTTCCAGATACTTGATGGCAATGCCTAACGCTTCGCCGCATTGCTGTGTAGCAGGTCCGAACTTTGGTTCAAGCTGGAATCCCAGCTTTTCTATCATAATAAATTCTTTCTTTCTCTCTTTCACCCTTGGGAAGTTGTTTGTACAAGGTCCTAGTTTTTAAGTTATTCTTCAAACGTATACTTCGAGTATGCCTATTAAAGACGCAAATGTTTTGTCGAGAGACTGCAGCCCTCATGTGGCAAAATAGGGACTGTTGTCTGTAAACCACGTGATGTCGAGATGTTCCCCGTTGGTTCCTAAGCCTTATCCTTTCAAATCTCGCGCCATAGATATTGTTTGCAAGCATGCAGCGAGTAATATCACAACGAGGCAGAAAAGCGGCAGCTGGAAAAGAAAGGCCTGAACACGAACACGCCGTTGAGCTTTCTAGCAGACTAGCTGTCGCTGTTCCTACGCTACGCCATTCTGCTGAGCACGAAGTCGCAAGTTTGAGTTCCATCGCCGGCAACTGCATTCCGATGGGTGCCGAGGGCAAAAGACCCTCATGTACCATGGTTTAGGTGACAGGAGAAAAAATTCAGATCAGAAATTGTTCCGGAGCTCTCTAACTATCGGCACGTTATATATCTGAAATTAATTTTCTTTCGTAACGCTTTTTCTTTCTTTTTCCCGCAAAACCACCAACCACTACCCACAACCCGTAAAAATGGGCCGGGCCCTAACTTTTAGCGTAGATCAATAAATTCTACTTACTTCCATTCCTGAAATGGATGAGAGAACAACGTAGTGCGTAAGCAGGTCTCGCGCCTTCTGATCGCATATTTTCAAGGCGCAGAACGTATTCCAACTCTGCAGCCCTTTCATCAAATGCGATAAGATTCGCACGTGCAGCAATTACTGGCCGATGCTGCACAGACCTTGGCCAGTCTACATGACGTGCGCTGTCATCACACAATGTTGAGAGGCTTTTGAGAAATTTTCGTATGCTAGATTGCGCAAAGGACTAGGTTTTTTGCAAGTAAAGCAGTCCTTATTACTATTAACTTTGTAACAAACGTTTTGCCGATAGAGCACAGAGGCGAGCATTTGTGTCACGGGACTCTCTAAGCAGGTAGACACGCATCAGGTCAATGTCGCCCCAAAAACTAGCTTCTTCGAACGCTTGGGCGTCTTCTTTATGAGACACAGCGTGGTTTCTATGCAGCATGGTCTTCCGTCGATATCGTTATGATATTTTATGGTAGGCTCAAATGAGCTGACGGTGCCATCGCACGTAGAGAGCACTTTTAACAGTCTTAACCAATACGTAATCCCCGAAACCCTTTCGTGGCTCGATGCACAGTCAACAAGCAAGCTACGTTGTTCATAGCGGTTAGAAATACCTAAATGCGACATCAAACACAGCAAAGCTAACATAAATGCTATCAACTAGGTTGGTTTCACTGGTAGCTAATGCACTATACCATAGAGTGCGTGCTTTGGTGGAAACTATGGGACGAATTCATGTCATCATTCATGATTATTTGTGTAAATGATGAATTACATTGGTGAAGGGCCCCTGAGATTACACTTTCAAGTATTTGTGGTATAGTACCTCTAAGAAAACTTCCTGAAAATTGAAAGCAAACAAACGCTTTAGAAAAGCAGAGAAAAGCCTGAAGGATCTCTAATACGGCTGTAGACAGTGCACTCAAGACTGTCTAATCTCTTAGAAAATAACGGTACAAAAAAGTGATGGTGTTGGGCTGTTAAAATATACACATACACTCCGGACATGTTAATGCTGCTGCACCCGGCACTAGGCAAATACAATTCGCGCAGAAAATTAGGTGGAATGCCCGTGCTCTTGGGAGGAAAGCAATGTTTTTAGTGTCGACCACAAGCAGTAGCTTGCCAGAGATACACAAGATACCCTCTTTGAAGAAAAATGGTAGTTGCATTAGTGATATATAGAGGAGCCACGGCAGTCACGGTGGTATGGAGTAATCACGTGCGTGAATGTGTGGGACAATCAAACATGCTCGCAGTAGTGTTACGAGTTTCACATATGTAAGCTCAAGCGTTAGTTTTCGTGCGCCTTTTAAGTCTGGTTAACCTCCCTGCCTTTCTCTCATTTGCATATCTCTCTCTCTCTTTCGTGCGCCCTATAGGCCTCATCGCTCCCGATTTCAGGCTCGCCGAATCGCTTAGAAGCCTGAAGGTGCAGATCTTTTGACGACATTCTAGGGAAAAGTATGTTTTACAGCGGTCCCGTTTAAATGACTAAGCCCCTCTTCGATGCTAAAACAATCGCCGTCTCTATATGCATACACTTGCGCAGCCGAAGGCGTTATGATGCCGACGGCTTGAGGACATTCTGATAGCAATTCTGAAATAATTAAGATAATCTAAGGACGAAGGCGTGATGATGACGGCTTGAGTTCATTTGGATGACGACGAGTATACCACGACTATGACGTAGCGATGACCGTATAACAACCACTGAATAAGGACATTGGCGCGACGATAACGGTGTGACGGCGAAGGTATGATGAGAATAAGTTGGTGGAACGGCGGAAATCATGACGATGAGACTATCCGCAACGTGGCGACAGTATGACAAAGAATGCATGACGATGACCGCTTGACGACGACGGCATGACAACGGTGTCATAATCCCGAATGAATGACGACAACCTTTATTACGATGAAATACCGCAGAAGGAATGAGTTCAATGCATGGAACGACGAAGGTGGTACGATGACTACGGCATGCCGAAAATGGCGACGACACGTGTAAGGCGACGATGGAGTGATATCTGGTGTATGAAGACTGTATAACGATGACTGTATGGTGGCGATGGCATGACGAACGCATAGTGACGACTGTATGGTGACAATCGTAAGACAAAGCTGGAATGGCGGTGATGGAGCAACCACGACGGCATCACAACGATGGCATGACAACAAATGCATGACGACAAGTGTTGGACGATAACATGAGAGCGGCGTAATTGTCTCGACGGAAGACAGCGTGATCACGATGAAATAACGCTGAAGGAATGACGACGATGCAACGATGAAGCCGGTATAACGACAATGGCATGATGGCATGTGTAAACGCAATGATGGCGTGACGTCGACACTACGATGACGGCAATCCCGTGACGAACACGGCGTAACTATGATGGCATGATGAAGACTGTATGAAGAGAATCAGATGATGACGACGCTAAAACGGGTCTTGACAACGACTGTATGAGCACGATGATGGCGCGACGACGTTGGGACATACCCATGGGAACTGTAGACTGCTACACTTCCGGGATCGGCCCGCCACTGCATACGGTGCCAGCGGCGAAAATCAAACCAACAAGTTCAGAAAGGATAACACTTTAAAAATCTGAAAGCAGGGCTGTGAGCGTGGAACGCTACCGTTTGAGCGCCGCCTTGGCAGTATTGCTCCTAATCTCGAGCACGCCGAATCGCTTCCGAGACTGAAGGTCCTGCTTCCGCTCTGACAATTCAGTGTAAAATGTGCTTTATACCATTCTGGTTTAAGCGGTTGTGCTCTACTCTAATGTTCGAGTGCATGCCGGTTCCTCAAGCATGCACTGTCGTAGCCGGGCGTGCTGCTGAGCCACCCCGCGCCGATGTTCTCGTAAATATCATGTGGTTATCGATACGCGGCGGCAAATGCCTGGGGCAGATGCATGCGGTACTTGCGACTCACAAAGGGAATGGCGAAGATCAGAAACTACGACAATACTGCGGGCGCGATTGTTAGATTCATGGGATCTGCCACCTGCGATGATGCCGATAAATTTATTGACGCTTCCTTTGGAACGAAGCGGCGACTAATAGTCACCTAGCTTCCTTGATGTTATCAGGCTTTACTATATCTATCGCAGTCGAGCTTTTTGCCTACCTATACTTGAGCACTTCTTTCTTCATTCAAGCCTGTACCTCTATATTCGTAGAGCTACTACAGCAGCTGCTCTTGATTCGGGCAGCCTATTTCTGTCTGTTTTCTTTTTCGCCAATACTATTACGCATCTTGCTTATCTCGACTTCTGACGAATGAATTCTTTCATTTGCTTTCAATATAAGCGCTTATGGAAGGTGCTCACTTCCTACGGGTCTTTCTGAGTGAACATCTTGGCATGCCATTGTCATAAGCTGTGTCGGTTACGGACTCAGCGCTTCGAATATTTGCTAAAATATGTTTTTCTCCTTAGAATGAGAGCTCCGCCTTCAAAGCGCAATGCATTTCCCTTCATGTTAGCGTACCGAGTTTTGCTACAGTTTTGTTTCTTTATTTTCAAGTTTGTAAATGTTCATATTCTTATTTATTGCGAACCTTTGCATTCTTTTGTCTTATTTGTTGCCCCCTTTCGCCGTTTGCTCTGCGCTTCTGTAAGATCAAAAGTGGTGAGGATGATGATTTCTTGGCATTCCTTAGGCACGGGGTGGTGACAAGTCGCCATCTATCCTGTTTGATTCAGTGAGGTAGGCTATAAATGATTTTCACAAGAGCATTTTTATACACGTCTCCTTCATCTTCTTGTCGCTTCCTCAGTACTGCTCTATCTACCCTCTACCACTGCCTGCGTGTGTGTGTGAAAACATTTATTGGAATGAGGTCCGGAGGCTGGACTTCTTAATGGTGCCTGTAACGGATCCAGTTGTGTCAATCCGTACGCAAGGCAACAGCCTCTGGATGTGTTGCAGGGAACAGACCTTTGCGTCGTGTGACCAAACTCGCCGCTCTCCTTAGTACAAGCCCTCCAGGCTACGTGTGTTCTTCCATCAATGAATGCCCATTCTGCCGCACGACTTTCTCAGAGCTACTTATGTGTCTCTCTCTCTCGCATCTTTCGCTGTGTACGGCTACGCCGGCAACAGAAAACTGAGGAGCTTGCTAAGAACGACTAACACTTTGAAAAGCAAATGATTGAATGCGAACTGCACAGGAAACATTAATTTTAGTCAGCCCACCCAACGAGGACCAAACTATCTCTTGTGCGGTGGAATCGCGGTTGCTCCTTAAGAGCATGATTTAGTTCGGG
The DNA here is from genome assembly GCF_023375885.2 of Dermacentor andersoni. NCBI lineage: Eukaryota > Metazoa > Arthropoda > Arachnida > Ixodida > Ixodidae > Dermacentor > Dermacentor andersoni. Next base: position 57,356,175 of record NC_092823.1, read on the forward strand.
GTTGCTTCCGATTTCTCTGCTCATACACATTTAAAACGCAGAAGCACTTTCATAAAACGCTGCAAAACCAAAATACAAGAAATTTGGTTCATTTGAAAAAAAAAAAAAACTTCTCGCAGTTAGCGATAACCCCCTCTGTCTTCTCCTCTGCTGCTTATATATACATTTCCTTTCTGAGATGGTCTACTCTCTTCTCAAGGAGTGCTCCCAGACCCTGTGGGTGTGCTGGATACACGCGTTCAGTATCTTAGCTGGGTTCTCAAATCCCTTCGAAATTGAAAAACAAACATGACAGGAGCTCATGGAAATGTTCATGCCTCATAGGAATTATCGACTTTATTTCGGTCCTCATACATTACTGGAAAATTGCCAAAAATTGTCAACCTATGAAAATGCTAAAGCACAATTAATTCAAAATTCATAACTTCCCACAAAATTTACATATCTCAGTTCTGTAAACTGTTTCTGTAAGAGCGTTTGATATAGCACATTAGTATTTGAGTTAGATCATCCATGATTAGGTTATAGTGCTTACAATCATTCAGAAATAGTCCTATTCATAAATTAGTGGTATACTTGAAAGCGGTGCATAACACATCAGTATAATACGCATTATATGTTTTATTATGTGTAGATTATAGAAGTGGGAAATTGTACTTAAAACTTCAGCAGCAGGAGCTTGATGTCCAGCTTTTCAAAGCTTTTCCAGCTTCAAAGCTTGATGTCCAGCTTGATTTTTCAAAGCTTTTCGTTCATAGGTGTCCTTTGCCAATCACAGGCCGCCTTCTGCGATGTTATCCTGGCATTAAAATTGGCTGGAATTTCATCTTGCGAGCAATTCTTGCCTCAGAGGGTTTAGTGCATACTGGCCCTGCTTCCTTAAATGCCTACGCTTTTACTGTTTCTTTTAAATGAAACTAACTTATCAAAATTGGTGCAGTGGTCCCCGAGGAAAACTACTTCTGCCTTCCTATGTATATAGATAGGGGCTCCCAAGGTGAAGCCTTCTCTTAAGGAAATGGCAGCAGGATTAGGATGAAACCACGAGAAAGTGAATCAAATTGCCTATATATCCAGCACGGCGCCCATGCAGCCCACAAGAGAGATGAGGAAGGTAGAAACACAGAAAGAAGATACTTGTTCCGCGACGGAGTCCGTAAATAGAATAGATGACAGAAGGAAGCTCCAGGGCGTCCCGAGAAAATTGGCTCGAGGACCGCATGCCGTGTGACGGAGGATTTGAGAGGGGCTGGGCATTACTGCGCATGCGCAGCGGAATGACAGGCGAAAGAGGAGAATGGCGCCGATATGAAAGTAAACAAAGTGAACAAATGAATACGGAGAGTCGGACTGGACAGTACAGCAATGCGGGAACCTCTGCGCAGACGGCTCCTGCTGCGTCACTTGTCTACTGGCGGGGACCTTTTTCTCTCGGTTATAGTTACGACACAGTTATATATAGCGTTCGCTATCCGCCATGAGATTGTCTGGTCATCGCGGTGGTTTCGCTCTCACGACAGTGGTCGGGTAACAAAACGCGTAGAAGGCAACGAAATTACATATGAACGCTGTTGCTATGGGGCACTTTGTTCTTAAGGCGGAAATGGCGGAAAACATAGAAACGGGAATGAATCGAGATACGAAATGGCCTCAACTCAAAGCAGAAAAAAAATGACGCTAAGAAAAACTGAGTCCAGGACAACAGAGTGTTCCGAAGCAAAACAGACATCGGAATGTAACATATGAAGAACAAATCTAAGAAACCAGACGAGCACATGCAATCTTTTTAATACGTCAAATCTTACTCGGTTGGCGTCCGAAAGTGAAATTATGTCAAGATGGTAAATTCTTGGACGCCTAGTTATCATTCTGGTATGCAAATTTGTGTGTTTTGCTCTTGGAAATTGTTTGTGAATATCTCTTTAGAATAGTCACGCCCTGAGTGAAAGTCAATGTCTGTGTCAACCAACAGGTCGCAGTCGCATGGATACTTCTATGGGGCGAACGCCAACCAGCTCTTTCAGAAGTTCGTCGTTCACTAATTATGATGATAATTTTCATACAATGGAAGATACGTACAACAAGGCTTGGCAAATAAGAGGGCGCTACATATTATGCCAACGCCAATTACTCCTTCAGAGTAATAGCCATATGTTGATGACGATTAGTTTTTCATACTTTGGCGCGTATACACAACGGGGGCGATTGGCCAACATGCGGCCACCACATTTAGGATAAATTAGAAGAATTGACTGAATTAAGCAATAAAATTTGATATAGCAGTTGTAGCACTGTGTTTCGCGGTTGCGCGAGATCACATGAACGCGCGCCGGTTTGTCTTACGCAGAAGACGCTGGAATCAAATTGGCACATTTGGACCATCTGTTTAACCGCTACACAAAAGCTTCGCTGTACGTAGGCTCCAATATATTATTTCAGTCGGCATAATATTAATTACTGTGTTTGCTACGCAGAATAAAAAAAATGATCGAATATTACGCTACATCCTAATGCGACATTTAAGCGCAGTTAGGAACGCGTTTTCATTTTGCGATATATTGGCTCACACGGACAATCTGTCTACTGGCGACCCATTGTAAATGGAACTGAGTGGGGCACGAGTGCTGTGCTGATCGGGAGATCGCGAGAGGCAGCGCGCAGCTGACGCGTAGGTGCGATTCACAGCAGCCACCGCAGACATACTTCCGCTCATGCAGCCCTTTTGCGAACAGACAACACGTCAAGTGGCTCGATGCTCGCGCCCCCGCGAACGGAGCGAAAACGAGGGAGCGCATCGAGGAACCCCAACAACGCACGCTGCTGTGGTGCCATCTCGTAGCCATCGTCATCATGGTCTGTCTTGCGCGGCACTATGCTTTTCTTATCACGCCTTTGACATACCCTCCTCCTCCGCCTTCCGCCACATGGAACCACAGCACCTTCCACCTCCGCTTTTCTCCGCGCGCTATCATCGCCCTCGCCGTCTTTCATGCCCCGTTGTGCTCCGCGTTCGCTCTCATCTTTCGCTGTGATCGTTCACTCGGTTACAGAGTACGACGCCGAGGCTCACAGGAGGAACGGGCGCCTCAGAGGTGCACCCTAGGATGCGTTCACTGGCTCTATTTTCCAGCCACGAGTACATTACACCATGCCGGAGGATCCAACAGAGCATATCCACTTGCCCAAGCTTGTAATGTCACAAACATAAAAAAGCTAAGGCCATTCTGTATACCGTGCTATTGCTCTATGGGGCGCATGTGCTGCAGAGATAGCAACAAGGTGACGATTATGTGTATGTACGGTGATTGTGCTGTGGTTTATTCTTCAAATAAGCAGGCCTGGGAGGCGCTCATTGCTAATTTGCTATCTGTGAGCTATATATATGTATATATATATATATATATATATATATATATATATATATATATATATATATATATATATATATATATATATATAACGCGGGTAGCCTATACTCTTACATTCAGAGGAAAACAATGGCGTAGGAAAGGCCATGTAATACTTAGGGTAGATAACCACTGGATCATTTGACAAAAATTTAATTTCGGGGTTTCACGAGCCTAAACCACGGTCTGATAATGAGTTCCTAATAGCTAGAGTGAAGAAATTGTGAAATTCCCAAACACAAGGTTGACTAAGCTAGCAGAAGACAGGGGAATATTGAGATCGCAGGAAGAGGCCTTCGTCCTGCAAAGCACAAAAAATAGGCTGACGATGACGGTGAGGACGATATGGATCATGTGCGCCGCTGGTAGCGAATTCTCGATAAGCACAGCCTTAGTGCGCCTATTGAAAGAGTAATGCAAGATGACACAGTCATATATATATATATATATATATATATATATATATATATATATATATATATATATATATATATATATATATATATATATATATATGTCACCCCGGAATAATGAAAACGACGAACATGGAAACACGTTTATACTGCTCAAATGTGTCGCCTAGAGGGAAGCCTTCGTGAAAGTTACCTGACTCTGACGATTGCTGGCAATTGAGCTGAACCAACTGTGCACTAAAGAATGTTTCCAAGTTCGTCATTTTCACTTTCACGCTACACCAGTGGAACAAACCTGCTTTTTCGCCACACACACACACACACACGCACACACACACACACACACACACACACACACACACACACGCACACGCACACGCACACGCACGCACACACACACACACACACACACACACACACACAAACACAAACACATATATATCATGCAGGAAACACGAATGAACAAAACGCGTGGGCATTGAAAAATAAATCAATCTTTGCCTTAAGATGGAAGAAAACAAGGCGAAACAAATTCAACAGATCGAACGAGTTGGAAGCTATATACAGCAAAGCTTTGTGTGAGTGCATAGAGTCGAAACATCAGTACACGCACACACTCAGGCACGCACGCACGCACACATAAATGCACGCGCACACACACACACACACACACACACACACAAACAAGCGTGGTCGCCCAGACATTACGCCGAACATCTTTAAGCGGAGTTGCTGACTAGCGAGCAGGACGGACGCCTTGAAGGTATCAGTCAGAGTCAACATGCAGATGAGTATGCACGTAGCGCAATTCGAAACCATTGTATCTACTGAAAACGTTTACTTCCTCATTAACGTGCAGCCGTGGATGCACAAAAGGGAGCTTTGTGGTTCTTTTTTTCTTTCGTTTCCCCCGTACGGCGGGCCGGTGCTGCAGGTGCCGCGGACGCGCGGAGGCAAGCGCGACGAAGTGGCGGTGCCAGGACGTAGCCATGGTAACGAAACCCGGCGACGCTTGCTAAGGAAAACTTCGCTTTTCAAGTACAGCGCTTTAGAACGAGAAGACAAACGCGCGCGCTGGTGAGGCACAGACAGGAAGACAAACAAGCGCGCAGGAAATAACTTCTCTCTCAAGCGGGCAACCTTAGAGGCCGCCTTGAAACGAGAACCAAGCAGCGGTCGCAAGTTCCGCCAGTGACAGTCCCTCCGCGCCTACGCTGCAGCTCCTCTGCTTTGCAATATATTACTGCGATAGTGGGTCACAAAATTACACGGCCTCCGAATGACTCTGAAGGCGCACTTGTGTAAACCTTCCCGCGCATGAAGACTTGCTGAAGCATTTGAGACACAGGTATATTGCAGGGTGCGCTTCACTGTTTGAACAAATAATGCTGAGACGGCGAAAACATGATGCGTCACTTGCAAATTAACCTTCTGGAGACGGAAGTTTAGCATTGCGTTGTTGTCGTGATAACGTATGCGTCTTGCTGCGTTGAATCTAGCGTGTTGTTCAACTCGTATTAATTCCGTCGCCTAACAATCTGTACTCTCCGTAGCTGAGATATTCGCTACGCTTCATAAGCCTTTCTGGACTTAGAAGGGGAGGGGGAACGGAGCGAGTTGGTAGATGTTCATGATTAACTTTTTCAGGGCAAAAATCACACAACGACGAAATGGAGACCATGCGACAGAAGCGCCGGCTGTCAAGTGAAAGTTTATTTTGAAAAGAGGGTTGAAAAAAAAAACATAACAAAAGATGATTACAAAAAATGGACTACACAAGGTCAAGCCCTGAGCTTGAGAATGCTTAATCATTGCCAATGTCAGTTTCACTTACCCGAAGCTTAGCAGCACCTTCGAGGTGAAAGCAGCGCATTATTATTTTTTTTGTTTTTATTTTGTTTTGGAATCTTTTTAGGAGAAATTGTGCATTATACGCACGTTAGAAAAATAATCAATTCGTGTCATTTCGCCGTTTGACGAGGAAATACGATAGAAATGTGTGTGGTTCGAATGATGGACGCTGGTATTCATGTTACTCCACTTGCAAGCAACGAAGCTACTGCCACTCGTCTGATAAACAGTATGTACGCTTATTCTGAATGAGGGTCGTGTGAAACAATATCAGGCTTTCCGGAACTAGGAAACACGAGGCGCTGCTTCAATTTGAGCGTAATCGTCACTGAACAAACTGAAATCCCGAGGTGGCCGTTAAGGATTTGGAGAGGTTTCTTTATCAGACATCTTGAAAACAGCGTTGTTTCCCGATTTCGTGCACGTGCGAGGAAATGTTTGCCGTGCCGTTGTTACAAACGTCACAACGAAGTTTGTTGAAAAAATTATAAAATATCTCAAATGAATGTTTCATTAGATATATACTAAAGGGGAAATGTGCGTGGTTGTCGTAAAGCTCTTTTCTAAATATGAAATTAGCACCCATATCTCAAGTAATCTTTGTCAAGTTGGAAGAGCGCAGCAGCACTTACCTGCTCGACCAGAACACTAGAGATTTGACGGTAATTTGACAATGGTTATCTAGCTACAAAATACACGCTATTTAACTGGCAAGCATTTTGTCTCATTTCATCGAAATAGGATAATGTAATCGGATTACAAACGCTCATGGGGCATATCGCTTCTTAGGGTAAACAACCTACGTGAGCTTACGAACGGCACATTTCTCACCGCGCAATATCAATTCAGGGCCGCTTGCACTGCGCATATGGGCTGTTCTTCATGATAACTTGTGCTGGGTGAGGCAAAGCCTCCAGCGGTCTAGCTAGTGTCGGTTGCCTGATCATTTGGATGCAACGGCCTTGTGCGTTTGAACAGGTATTCCAAGTCTTACGGTACGGCGTAGGCGGCAGTGGACTTTTCATTTTAAGTCGACAGCTTCAGTGTACTACATTGTGATGCATCTTGAACAAATTTATAAAAATTGAAGACCAACCATGAAACCTTTATGTGGTATAGGTGGTGTTCAGGCGGAGCAATTACAGACCTCGATTTCCATGCTTAACATGCCTGCAGCTACAACACACCGCCACATATATCGCCGACAAGGTTCGAAGCCTGCTCGGAGAGGTGGAGGGTGGCTGAGTAAGTGGGTCCAGGAATTATGATGAATGGCCTCGGAAAGTTGATGTCCTGGCGATATGGATAATAGGCTTACTGCTCCCAATTCACACGTAGCAGCGGTAACTGGCGAGCGAAGCCATCTCTTCCCACCACGATCAATCATCATTGGTTCCACGTGACCATGGTAAGTAAATGCTGGAGAGAGTCCCGGAAGTAATGGTAAGTGCGGAAAGTTGCCAAAATTTGTTTTGGGTGTTAAACTTAACTTTTGTTGAAAGCGAAAAGATGAGAGAAAAACACACATAGCTCAATCAGCTATGTGTACTGACTCGCAACCTACTCATGCTGTAAAGTTTACGAGCCTACAAAGTTTGAGGAAAGCAGTTAGCCCGATGCTACACAGGTGCTGGTTGCTTTTCGTTTTGAAGAGTAATTTGAATAGCGTGCGGTTTTTCTTGCAGGTATACAACAACGAAGGTTTAGTGCCACGTATTCTTTTACCTCTTAATTTCAGAATCACTTGGTGTGTAAAGCCACGGGCGCTGCATAATTTTTTTATCCAGTGACTGTGGTAAAGCATGAGCCTGGTATTTCTTCTGGAAGAATTTCCCTTCGCGCTCAAGAAAACAAAAAGTGATAAACCGTATTATAACACATTAAATGACTCAGACATATGCAGGGAATACGCATTTTCTTAGCAAGAAAATACAACTAATAAAACATTGGTATCAGTAAAAAACGCTGCGATAGACTTAGCGTAAATAAGGATTTTCAACGAAATGTGACTTTATTACAAATTGCAGCCGGCAACAATATGATCTCTGAAGGTGTGGAGGGAATACCGATGAGTAGAGTTAAACGTAAACGTGGCGCTTGTGGTAAGTTTAGCAAAGATGCAAGCGAAGTCACAAGAGGCTAAACTCGCGTAACGACTGCGTCCTGTGCGGAACGATACATGGTGTTTTTTTAGCTGCACAAAATTTTTAACCATTACAATATATATCACCTGCAACCGTATGTTTACCATTTCAGTGTACGGATAGGTGGCCTCGAGATACGCTGCAATTTCCGCAATTACGTGTCTAATTAGCGAAATTACGCTAATTAACTTTCGAGTTATCAACAATAAGTGGCTACAGCAAATAAGCACTTTGGGGCCCGTCCTCGACATTCCCTATCCAAACAATCACATCTTGAATAGCGCATTTCACGAGGGAGCTACGCGAAGAATTAGTTCCCCTTGGCGGTCTCTATGACACCGAAACTGGCTGGAAAAAGAGCGTCTGTGTCGTCATTGTCACCGCCCCCCTTGCCCTTTGTCACGTCTTCGAGGTCACCGCCAGTATGGCCTCGCCAGCAGCTTGTGTAAACTCCTTTATGTCTGCGGCGTTGGCCTAGCGCTTCAATGCCAGTACTCCGCCAAATTTACTTCGTCGTTCCGTTGGGGGCCACGTGTACACTTCCAGCGACCAAATGCCGTTTCAGGGGCCCGAAAGGGAAGACGAAGTAAATTTGGCGGCCCGTCATTCAATTGCGGTCATTCAATCGGCGACATTCCGTTGTTCTATGTCATTGCCGTCATGGGGTTGTCGTGATAGTCATAGTCACGCATTCGTTTCATAACATCATTGTGATGCTATCGGGGTCGTTTTCTAGCCGCCATTAAAAATACGTCGTTAAATTCTCATCATACTATCCTCGTTACGCCTACGTGTTCACGCCATCGTCGTCATATGCTAATCGTCCTCCAATCGTCTACAGGGCACTGTCGCCACACCACCGTCGTTATACCATCGTCATCACTTCAGGATTGTCATCCCATTGTCAACGTGCTGCCGACGTTCCATCGACGTCACTCTTCGTCATTCTATCGTAATCAATGCGTCGTCGTTATACAGTCGTCGTCACGACGCCCTAATTATTCAGTCATATTCATGCCAGCATGGTCATGGCCTACCCTGGCGATCGACTGTCGTATCAAAGTGGGCAAATCGCGGCGACTGTTTATGTGTCACGTAGCCGAAGCAATAGAAATCTAAGACTGTCCGCTACAGACTGCAAATTCAGGTGTGTTCAGCAATATGGTGGGTCCCTGAAATACGTGAATCCTAACACGTTAACATCGACAGTGACAATGAGAAGGAATATGCGGAATTTTCGTTGATTTTGTTTGCGACAATTACTGGAGTCTCAAAAGCTTTTAGAAGCACATTTGAAACATGCGTTTGAGTGCCGCTGTGGCGTTGATGAATTATTTTCCCTCGGCCTCATAAAGTTAACGTACAGTTTACTTATTAACTTGCGCATTACACTTTTCTCGCATATGCACTTGGCTTTCCAGTTCAAAAAGTGCATAAGTCGACGCGGTGACTCGGCCGGTTTGGTATAACGCTTTTGAACATGGGGGGTCACAGGTTCGATCACCGCCGAGACGGCCGCATTGCTACAGAAAGACGAATGCAAAAAAATTCTCTTTTTCAGACCTTCGTGACGTCAAGCTGCGTAGAATGCCTCCACTTTGACGTCGCTCAGCAAACGGGGCTGTCTCACAGCGTTAGATCCTAGAAATAGTTTTAAAAGCACATAGAGCAAGCGCTGCTGAAGTATGGCGAGCTCGGCTCAAATTGATGAAACTTGTTCACGACGCAGATAAAGTCATTTCTGACGCAACCTTATTATGTTATACCAGCTATAAGGGCAACTATCTCGCTTCGTCTATCGCCTAACTAGCGTTTTATCTGCACAGTAAATCTCTAGCGAAATGGCGCAGTAATATTTAAGACATCTTACCGGATCAAGGCTCCCAGCTCCAGCGCCTCATCCGTTATGTAGTAATTGGCTCGTGACGTTGCACGCAAGGTCTATAATCGGCTGGAGTGCAGCTTGCCGTTGTTTTATTTTTCTATTGCCTAATCCCCTTTCACCACCTGTACCCGAGGATAGCTGATTGTCACGTGCTGCAAACGAAGCGTGTACTTTTTTTTTTCAGATTTGACTGAGATAAAGGCGAAACTTCATTATTTTATTGTTCCTTCAAAATTTCTAGCGCTTCTAGCCACTTGTCGTCTTTCTTTTCCTTATCTCTTGAATTCCATCTTTTTACTTAATCGAGCACGTGGCAGCTGAAATTCTGTGCGTTGAAAAGTTTATAGCATATTTATAGCCGTGCTCTTCCGGTATGACCATGCGAAGCGATCCCTGCTTCCTGATGCTTCAGTACACAACATGAAGGGACATATTATTGGGCTATTGCTAATCAGGAAGATATAAAAGTTACGATTTCGAAGTCACAATTTCGCAGTTTGTTCGTTGTGCCCCGAAAAGTGTGTTTCTTTTCGGTGGAGTTCACAGAATAAAACCAATGGGCTCAGGTAAACCAAATTCGAAATCAGCAGGTACAAATGTCTATGGCACAGGCAAAATTTCTGGAGCTTCAGCGGGACGGATCCTTTAGCCTGTAAGAAACAACACTAGTCGGATACAAATACTTGTGACGCGACTTGAATTATTGTAATCTGTTGCAGAAGCGTACATACCTGCATAAAATATGAGAAAATTTCACAACAGAGGTAGACAGCGAGTAAGTTAAAGAACAAGGAAGCTAACCGAGGTGTCGTCCCTTTCGGTCTCTGGCACGGGGGGAAATGGGGGAGAAAATAAGAGCAAGACGGAAAGAATGAGAAGGCGATGTGGTGTGCGCCTACCCTAAAATGACCGTTCGCTCTCGTATAATCTAGAGCGCTCGTGCAGTCTAGTTGCCTTCAAGTAGCGCATTGGTGCCTTGGTCGACTTGTGCATACTATAGAGTTATTTAGCCAACGCGTCAGAATCTCTGTTTCCAAAAGCTGAGGCTAACCATGTCGATGGGATCATATGCGACCGATAATGGCGCTGATAACAGCGCTGAAGTGACGTCAGCAGAAGCACTTTCCTTTGTCGTCTGCTACGATTCCGCTACAATAGCTCCCTTTTGTTTCCTCGGGCTATCCCTGCGCGCTCGCATAGTATCCTGCTCTCCAATACTAACTGTATTTTTCCAGTGCTAATTTTGTAAATGGTGCACGTAGAGTAATTCCTTAGCGTATCTTCTGTATAACCACGTTCATCACGGTCATGGACACGATATCATTACTCAATAACAAAGTATCCCCCCGAGTAAATGGAGCTTACACAGTTTCGTAAAAGAAGCACGATCTCAAAGCTCACTCGAAAAACTTCGCATCCTCCAAGGAGCAGTGTAGTTAAATCGAAGTGTCAGTTCCTTCGTAATTGTAGTCATTGGATGTAGCAAATAACCAGCATATTACATGTTGCATATAAGCCGGGTGTTTCAGCGAACACTTTCAAAATTTTTTAAAGGTTGCCTGTGGCAGATAGCTCAATTATATTTGATGAGCGGTCTACTCGAAGCTGCGTACACTACTTGCACAACAATTAAATGCAAAATTTACGAGTTAACAAGAATTCACTAATTAACTTTTACGTAATTATCTTATGACCCATAGTGCAATTTACAAATTCTAGCAGTGGACTTCGCAAAGAGGATCCGTTTGGAACGAATTCTCAGGACGACACCAGTTTCGAGATATAAATTCCCGAACTTTGTGGAGCAATGCATTGGCGTCCCAGTTACTAGTGTGCTTCACTGCCTGAAGCGACATTTTCTTAACAAATTAACTGGAACGCCAATACATTTCACCGCAATGTTCGGGAATTATAACTCCAGAGTGGTGTCATCCTGAAAATGTTTCTAAGTGGATCCGCCTTGCGAAATCCACGGCTAGAATTTGTAGATTGCAATATGGGTCATAATGACATTACTTAGAAAATTAATTAGTGAATTATTAATTCGTCGATTTTGCATCAGGTTCTTGTGCAAGTGTTGTCCGCCGCTTCGAGTAGACCAGCTCATGAACAAGAATTGTGATATCTGCCGCAGGCTACTTTTTTTATTATGTATAGATTACCGGTGCAATGTGTAGTTCAAAGAATATCAACGCAGGCAGGAGAATCGTTCGTCTTGAAGCTTCCATATTTATAAAGTGGTATGCGAACCAGACGCTGGAACAGGTACGGCATATGAAGGTAGGTAGGAGGGAGTTCCTCTTTGAAAATTATATTTTTGATGAAGTGAATGCACTTGTTGGGGTGTTAAAGAGATGACAGTGCGATAACTGCATAGTACGAGAAAAGCTCCAAGCAGTTAGAGGAACACGGTATCAGCTTATGATATGAGGACTGCTTTCCTATCTAGTTAAGCAAGCTCGGAATGCATCGTTTTTGTTGCGCGCATGTGAACTGTAGATCAGGCGCCACTAAAGCGTTTTCTGTATTTATGTCTGCTATTTTTTTAACGTATCTATGCATTAGGAGAAGAGGGTTAGTCAGTGCTGGTTAACAGGCCCCAACATCTCCTCGCATAGAATTCGTACAAAAATTAGAAAAGATTTTCGCCATATCTTCCTCCGCTCGCCAAGGAACTGTCACTTAACCTGTGCGGCTTCGGCTTTGGAGTACTTCCGCTGAAATGGAGAATTCGACGCCCATGATATCAAGCGGCGAGGTAGGCTGCGCTAGAACGGAACAGAAAATCTTAACACTATTTTTATTCATTTCTAGAAGAGTACTCACAAAAGATTAATGCTATGGAGGGCAGCTTCGACCATTATATTGTTCTTTCTAACTGCGTATACTTTTATTCATGTCAGAAACTTTTTGTCATTTCCTCTCCATTCGTCCCGTTTTCATTACCACTTACAAACACTGAGATCCTTTTTTTTTTGCTTATGGGAAAACTAGCGTAGCGGTTTCAAAGTTTTCTACGGCTCGTCCTCGTATTTGCGGGTCTTTTCAACGTGGAGCACTACATTTTTTCGAGAAATTTTCCGACACGCACCAATATAGCTCATTGCGTTCCCTCCGGACTTTCCGTTTCCCTTTCCAACGCTGAAACGGTTGCTAGGGTCTGATTCCTACCATATAATGCGTGTGACAACGTCTTCGCCTCCGCACTTTTCGTTTCCCTTTCCAACGTTGAAACGGTTGCTAGGGTCTGATTCCTGCCATATAATGTGTGTGCCAACGTCTTCGAGCATCTCGCCTCGTATATTTGCTAGGTCCGTCTCTGTTGCTCTCTTCTGCGAAACGAAGGTGTGCCTGCGTTCGCTTCGGTCGTTTTTGTATGCTTGTTGTCTAATCTACTTGCTATATTTTGCTTTCTCTCTTGCTTGGAATGACCTTTGCTTTCTTTAGTGACTTTCAGACGCTTCCTATGCTTCAAGACGATCACTTCATTTTTGTAAGTAAGCATTCGATTCACGCAAAGACTCGGCAACGTCTTCGCAAATGTTTTGTCGCAGAGGGATTTGTAAAGAGAGGTGGTGCTGGAGTGGTCGCAATGATATATATATATATATATATATATATATATATATATATATATATATATATATATATATATATATATATATATATATATATATATATATATATATATTGGATATTTTTGTGCTAGCGCTGAAACACAGCAGTGTAGTTACTTTTGTTGATTGGCTGTGACCCCGATTAGGCCAGAACTCAGCTGCTCGAGATGGTTGTGGCATCATGCTCGGCGTGAAGTGCTGATTGGCAGAAAATTAGTGCGTGTTCCGAAAGTCGAAATTTTGGAGCTGTCAGGTGCCTGGTAAGTACTAGATTAGACCATACTGAACTTTTGTGGAAAAAGAAAAAAAAGAAAAAAGAAATGAACACGACGTGAATTCCAAACATAGCATTTCTATACCTTTGTTCTTGATGTTATCTGGGCCTCAGAGAGTGTACCTGATTCTACCTTCGATGTGAAAACAATCTCCCTAAAGGATGTTAAATCATGAGGCCATATATGTAAATTGCGATATCGTCTTTCTTTGTTGTTGTTTATTAACTGTTGATAAACACGAAAGTAGGCTACGCACCAGAAACGGCTATCTCTATGCATAGTTATGTAACTGAAGCTACCCCGTCCCCCCCCCCCCCCCCCCCCCCCATAACGGGCAGGCACATTCTGCATATAGAGCTGCATATTCAGTCAATAGCGAAAAAAACGTTATAATCAAGGAAGAAAACCCTAAGCGGAAGGCGCACCCTAAATTCATTTAACCTATTACAAGTTCATGCACACTCTGAAGCAAAATGCTATCCCGCGTGCGCTCACAAATGCTGAAAACACAAAATGTAAGCAGATTTCTCAAGGATCTACCAATTAAAGGAAACCAATTCCTTTCCATAAGGATTTCCCATATGGACATAGGGTTTCGCGAGAAATGGCCATGGACCGGGCATTTTGGTTACGGACAAAGCAAGCTGCTCCAAGTGACTCAATGTTTTTTTCCTAAGGAACTCTCTGATCGCAATGCGGGCAGTTCATTATAAAGGGCCTAAAAGAAGCGTCTAGAGGGTCATAAGCTGCTTCGTTCTCACTCTGTATGGAGATAAACAGGTACACGGAAGTCAGCACGTGAGGAGACGTTCCGAATGGTAGAGCACCTTACAAGCCAAGTAGACTGTACGGACAATCTCGTCAGGCACGGATACTGTTCTGCAGACGCTATTGGCAATGGCTGTCCGAGTTTCGGGCAGCAAAGATGCGAGATGTCGTGCCGGCTGCGTCATAACGCCATGAGAATGCACAACACAAAGTCTGCGCTACCATGGGCAGTGTCGTTCAGGACTCTTCGTTATTTATTCCATCTTCTGGAAAAGGCTTCATCAGCAGACGCCGCCCTAGTGCGTACAATATTTATAGAACCACTGCTGCTGCGCCTCCGAAGTGGAAAACCGTGGCCTTTGTTAGGGTGCTTGGAAACTGTATACCGAAATCATCCGCTCTGCTCTGTCTGCAACCTGTAATGCATACCGTCAACGCACGCACAATGGGCGTTGGACGTTTGCGCTGCACGAGAACAAAGAAAGAGCTGACATACGTAAAAGTAATTGGAATGAGTCAAAGTGGTCGTCCTTGCCATGAGACTGCATAAAGGGCAGCTTAGCTCTATGCACTAAAATTGGCCCTTGCACTCATTCAAGCGCCGGATAAACTTTCTGCGCGGACTATTCTCAGAGACTAAGAGTCAGCTCTTCAGTGCTTAAGGGGATTTCGTGCGTGTGATCCTAACGTATTCATGATCTCTCATATTTTATTTAAGATAGCTTCAGCTGCGTCATAGAGCCACCAAACGAAGCTGAAATGGATTCCTGGGCATGCCCGTACCCAAGAAAACACCGACTCCAGCAACGTGGCTCGAGAAGGCCATCATTGCACTCTAGTCACATTAACTTAAATTGCGAGAGCCGATGCAAATATTAGACGAAAAGAATTATGCAAGTCTATAGCACAACTGAATTGAATTCCGGGGTTTTACGTGTCAAAACCCTTATTTCATTATGAGGTACGCCGTAGTGGGGGTCTCTGGATTAATTTTGACCACCAGGAGATCTTTAACGTACCCCCATGCAGGGGAGACGGGCGTTTTGGCATTTCGCGCCCATTGTAATGTGGCCATCGCGGCCGGGATGTGATCCTATCACCTCGTGCTTAACAGCGCAACGCCACACCCGTTACGCCACCGCGGAGGGCGTCTATAGCGTATAATTTACCAATTTGGCTCCAATTCAATTAATGTTCTCTTTTATAGAGTTGTCCCTTCTCTAGAGGTTTGGATCTTAGCTGGCACGGGCCCGGATACGAATTCTCTCATTCAGCGTATCAGGTTACAAGTGGCGTACAAAGGCAGCCTTTGGTACTGTATGCTGGTATGTCCTTCAGATATGCCTTCTTTCACTTTCGGCCGTTCATGACAGAACCTAAAACACGTTCTATTAGGCTGTCCTAAACTTAACACAATGATGTGACTTTGAAGGCTACATTAAAGACCCTTGAAAACCGGCCTTTAAGTAGATAGAAACTTGCTTGGGTCATGGAGTAATGCATAATTACAACGATTAGTTCTGAAAGATTTATTAACCTTTTTTTACTGAAAGTGAAATTCTATCTATGTATTAACACTCCTTATGTCCTTGTACATTACAGTGTTGTCGCAGCATTGTTTGTGGGCTGAGGATGGATATGTCTGCTGTTCTTTTGTTTTTCTAATAGCAGTTGCTTAAGCATGTTTACAAAGTTTGCGTTACTGCTGAACCACTTTTATTGTGTGTCACGTGATATTACCATTCTTTAGTCATTGGGCAACCTACTCTCTGTGGAGACGCCTGCGACACAACATTTGATAAAATTTTTAATGTAGTCAGAACAACTCAATCACTCACATTCTTTATTTGCACTAGCATGCTCGACCACTTTGGTTGTACTGCTCTAAACATTGCGATGCTACGTTGTGGCTGGAAGTAGGCGCTCTTAAGGAACCTGCATCTCACAATTTTTTTTACACAGATAGTGCATTGGCACAGCGAAACCTTTGAAACAACTTAAGAAAACATGCTTTGCGTTTGGACAGTAATGGATATAGAAAGCACATTATTTTCGGGTACTATAACAGGGTGTTTTAGGCTTATTTTAGATATCCGCTTGCTCCTTCCTTGAACTAACTGCACGAAATCCCGACATACTTCATGTATATCTGTAGACACTGATGCGCATGATTGCTTGCGACTAAAATTATTCACACATCATGTATAATTAGTGGCTCTGGCAGAAGCAACAATGCATAAATATGACCACTAATAAATTGATGACTGCTACCTGGTAGCCAATGACGGTCATTCTATGCTTTTCGCACCTGGTGGTGCCATAGGGGATCACACCAGGTGATCTCAATGCCATGCAAATTCTGAAGCTCGGCGCTAAAATGGGCAGGGTGTACATACTCGCGCGTTAACGGCGAATGTACTTGGAGGGTGGAAAGTCAATGAATCCTGGAGAGAGCCAGGTGGGACACTATGTCACTGCCGGTGGCTCGGTTGACGGGAGCTGCCTTCAACGCACGCTTCTATAAGAGGATTTGGGACCAGATGCTCTTTCATATAAGACACTTTCTAAGCTTCTCGCGACGGAAGTTTCAGGGTCGTTTGAATTATTTTAAGCTCACTGAAAGTGAGAAGAGTGATCACTCATTTTATTCTCTTAGGACGGGCATAATTAAGAAACTTTTTTTCTTCCTAAAAGATCTTTGCCATTGGCTTGCCTCATTTAATAACCAAGTCTCAACTATCACGAGTGGCTAGCACCTGTCCTTACAATCAAAGTTACGATATAATCATGTTCTGACGATGAGCCCATATTTTGTTGCTGTTCTGAAATATCCTTAAATGCGCTGTTTACTAAGGCTGGGCTAGCTTTCGACGTTGAAGCGTTATATGCCTTGACGGCCTACACATGAGCAATAGTAACGCAAAAAAAAGATCGGTCCAATTTGTACTGATGAATGACGAACGAAATAACGATTCAAACTTTTTTTATTGTGGGCTTTTATCCAAATATGCAGCTCAACGCAATTTCAGGGAATAATTGCTGCCCACATTTATTTTTCTTTTCTTCGGCACACCATGTGTTCAATGCGCCTATAAAATATTTGATATTGCGTGAGCAAATGTGCGGACGCTCAAGATGCATTCGAGCCTTTAGCTCCACTACTGTAGTTGTCGTGCAGTGCCGCCGAAAGCGCATGCGTGGTTCGCATGCCTTCTGTAAAAGGTGTCCAGAGACGCGGAGTATGTTTCGCTTCCAAAATTTAGAGGATGCTTAAGCTTCGCCTTTATAAGAGTGGAACGCGACAGCATTCAAAGAGCCCTGTCTGCTTCTCATGCTTCCAGGCAACTCAAGCGCATGTAATCGTATGTTTACCAGAAAACGCTGGCGGCGGACGCTATGCACGAAGGCGCGCTTTCTCATGAAAATGCGGCCTCTTGCGTGGGCCGCGATCCGGTGGAGGCAAGCGCCATCTAGAGGTGTTGCAAAGAACCGGGCCGACGTTCCGTGGCCTCCAAAATATTCGCGTGCCGGTGCGCGCAAATGGCGGACGCCGTGGGCGGTCTACATATGGTATAAACGCTGAAAAAGGGATTTAAATGAGTTTCCGCGTCACAGAATTACCTTTTCTCGTAGATTCACATTAGTCCGACGCTATCATGTCTTTAGGCTGCAAGTCGTACTTTACGATTTTTTCTACGTATCTTAGCTTTAAATATCAAATTATTTCGGTAAATTCCTTGAGCCACATTGAGGGCCTGGTTATGCGTGGTCCAACAACGTCCAACGCTGGACACCGGACGCCGACCAGAGACGCTGACACCGGATTTTCTGCGACAGCGGGCCCTTAATGCTGTTGCGTTAAAAACGATGAAGGAAACTGGGCGCTCAGTCAATGCTACGCTGCTATCGCGTCGGTGCCGGAGCAAAGGCTGCGTTCTGGATTCCGCTGCTGGCATGAGCGCTTAGCGAACGCTCACTACAAAAACCCTAGAGCTTCTTCGTAGCAGCTGCGTGTATGTTCTGGCCTGAGCAGAGAACATGAAGCTATCTTTATCTAACGTTTCGCTGGGCGCCGAATAGCCACAACGGATTTGCATCGCTCTCAACTCGTGCACCATCGTGCTTTGTCGCCTGCAGCGCCACTGGTGGTGCTCTTCATTACAACAGTGTTGTGAGACGCCAATTAGCTGGCAGAGCACTGTTCCTTCTTTCCAACAGCAGCTTCTTTGCCTGCTGCGTCGTGCCAGCATGCCACATCGGCGTACATTTAGAACACTAGACAGTTTTAGTTTAGCATTTGCAGCCAAACGTAAACATGGTACGTACGTAAAAAAAGCAGCGTTCTCATCACTGCGCATGCTCTGAAGGTTATTGGGATTGTGCGGTTTCCGTGCACTATGAAGGCGTACGTTATTTGGTGAGTTAACGTTCGTAATATTTGCGGACGCAAAGAAATAGCGTTTCCGAACATGGCGCCACCCATGGCTCCCGCTTCAGCATGAATTCTAGTTATGGATACGCTGTCACTCACGTTTATCACCGGTAACTATTGTAATGAGCTTTCGCGTTCTCTAAACTCACCTGAAAGTTTAGTTATGAGCGCATTGCGCAGCCATTTTCTTAGAACAGTCATCAATTTTGGCGCCCGACGGCCTAACGAGAGGCGTCCGCAGAACAGCAACATTGTTGCTAATGAATCGTCTTGGCTCGGATAGGTTTGGTACGAGGCACCAGACGGCGCCCTATTTTATGACGTCTTTACCATAAACTAAAAGACTTCAAAGGACGTGCACTGTAACGTCCCATAAAGGTGCTAATGTTTAACGTACGTAAGGCAACAAACGCTGTTTACAACTGTCTACTATCCAAGAAGTTAGAACGCCACGCTAAACTTGCTATCGCTTTGACTTCGTCCTCAGGGCGACACTGCCGAACGTTTTGTCACGGTTCTAACGTTATAAGCGGAGCAGTCATGAATTGCTCACTGACAGTTACACGTACTTCTAAAAACATGCGTGCCCTTGCAAAAGACGGCGCTGCCTCAATGTTAAATAAGGGACCACAGGTTGCGAGAAGGTACGTCCTGTGTCATCAGAGTATAGGGGTGCTTGTACTTATGGACAACATCAGCCTTCGTAAATATCTAACCAAGACTGGCCACGGATAAAAATTATGCAGATCCCATGTGCGCTGGAAATCGAAGCCTTGCGAAGCGTTTTGCATTTGACTGGCTGTCCGCCGTAGTTTGTGGTCGCAGCATATCGCTTGCAGACAAAACCAACATGCTTGCTTAAACAGCCAATTTGTTGCATCAACAAATTGTTGCATCAACAAACAGCATCAAGGCAATGACGTTAGTACGAAGGTCACGGTGATGACATCACAATCGATGTATATTTTACTTGGGTGAAGAAATCTTACAGCCTGCATCGCTACGACATGGAACAAGCCCTGACACACTCTTGCTTTTGTAAGCTACTTCTTGCCATGCGATGTGATGCACGCAAGCTATAGAGTTTGCTGCGTCTACTCCATTCTTTTCAGGCACTGCGTACGTGCTCTTTTCTTTTAAGGCGCAGCGTTTCTTTGAATTAGCAAGGATATTGCGTCGGATATTGATATTTATGTCTGCTGTCCTTCGTGAGGTAAAGTTATTAATTATGGGGTTTTATGGGCCAAAACCACTTTCTGATTATGAGGCATGCCGTAGTCGAGGACTCAGGAAATTTAGACCACGTGGGGTTCTTTACCGTGCACCTAAATCTAAGTACAAGGGTATTTCACATCTCTCCCTATCGAAATGCGGCCACCGTGGCAGGGATTCGATCCCGTGACCTCGTGCTCAGCAGCCCAACATCATAGCCACTGAGCAACCACGGCAGGTAGGAGGTATAGTAAATGACCTTACTGTCCGTTTTACTAGATGAATATTAATGCTAGTAAACATGCGTGCTACACCTACCACAGGCCGGTCGGCAGGAATAATTATATTGGCCGGACCGACCACACATGAATTGCGCCAAAAGATCTACGGCGTTTCAACTGCTTCGCTTACAGATTTAACGGCGAATGACTCTTTGCTAATTCGATCTGTTTTCATCGGTCCCCCACGTGCCAGCCTCCGCATGCATTTTATTTATTGCAAAGCCCGAAAGAATTTCGTCGTCATGGCACCCGGCAACAGCAAGGACAGTGTTAGGCGAAGTTTGTAGAAAAACAGAACCAAAGAAAGAAAGACGTATCTTTGGTTTCAGCATTAGCTGGCGTGAATCCCGTGGGTTCTTCTCTCGACATCGCCAGACGAGCAGCCAGGAACTGTTGATATCTTGTCTATCATTTCGCCTGGCCGTAGGCACAGGTTTTGAAAAACACTGAGAGTTACTGCATTGGGTTAGCAGAAAACTTTCACAGAATGTAGGTCACAAGCATGCATGGTGTGGAGGAGAAACAGTGGTCAATGCGTTTCACTATTGGTTAAAAGCGGCCAATTGTTTGGATATTGGTGGCCACATAATTTTGCTATGTCTCGACACGTTGATTGCAATCGAGGCCTTTTGCAGCAAGACATTATGACCTCTACGAAAGCACCAAGCCGGAAAGTTGCATGAAATGGGACTGCGCGTCTTATGCTTTATTAGTCGGCGTCAACTTTGTCTTGAATAATAAGTCTAAAACTTGGAAAATTTGGGCACAAACAGGGCCAGCGATTTCTAAATTATAAGTAGAAAAAGAACAAAGACAATAAAGAAAATGCAATTATAAAACACCGTTGGAAGGCTTTACCATATTCGCAACAGACTAGCCGAGGAAGTACACACTTCAAGGATAGTGAAAATACAAAACTAATAACTGCAAGGGCAACACAAGCATGGACTTAATGGATATACGCTTCCACGTTGGCGACAGGCATGTCAAAGAGTTATTGTCGGTATATGACCTGGCGGAAGCCGGAAACTTGCTCAGCCGTCTAATTCATACTATCGATTTGGTTTTGCTACCGAGCATGGTTCCATGATACTGTAATATTATTTAAGGTAATACTCTGATAACGATAGCAAATATGGGCGCACTATTGCACCGGTACTGATTTTCACCGGGGTCCTTCGCAATAATCTCAAAGTGCTGTATGGAAGCTCTATTAAAATATAAATAAGAAAGCGGTGGTGCCATACGGGTTTGAACTAGGGACTCACATAATACCAGTCCAAGATTCTGTCACATCCACAGTAAGTCAACGAGTACTGCGCATGGAGAATAGTGTCTCTGGCTTATTGATAACTCGCCAAAATGATAAGCTTGTACAACCTTCTGCAGCTTAACCAAAAACCAGCTGCGAGATAAAACAGGTTGAACGAAGGCGGTAGTGAGAAGTGAAATGCAGCAATGGAGAAAATGGAAGTTTAATGCTGTGTCTTCTCCACCTAGTGGAAGCGCCAATTCCAGAAACAAACAAAGCTAAGACTAGATGTGATGTTTCATTTTCAACATGGCACATACCCGTGAGGGACATTGACCACGGACATGAGAAATTAGATTAGTGTTTATAACAAACAAGAATTTAGACGAAGCAAGATGAAGAATATATCGCATGAGGCAATAGCCAGTTAATAATAACACATTGCGCACTTAAAAAACTGTGATTGAAATCACAAGCCCTTAGCAAGAACAGATAAGCCTCATACCTATTTGAAGTTGCTCGATGCCTTTACTGCGTAGACTAATGTAGTACACTGCTATTGATCTCTGGCTGTGGCCTGCACAGCTCCAAGTCATAATAAATTTTGTATAGTCATTGAGAACACAATGTCATAGAGAGAGAGTTCAAATCTCTTTATGTTAAGATTTTGTTTTCAGTAACCTGGAAGGCTTTTCCTTCACATGGTTGTGCGTTAGTTTACGTGTTTAGGACTACGCTTTCCAAAATAAATATTACCCGCGAGTGAAACGCTGTGGCCTCTACTTCTACTTTTGTGTGTTCGCTGACTTCTACAACCTGAAAAGAAGCCAGTAAGAACAATTGCTGTAGTTATCAGGGGTATTGCTTTTTTATATTCAAGGTAAATTTCCAGCAGTTCAGCGACGTAAATCGGTACATATGTAATGCGGAAAGTGAAGAGCTAAAGCCCAGTAATGCTCAGGCGAAAAATGTGCAAACTCGCGCTTTTTCCCTTACTCGTGTAGCATATGTGGCAATTACACAGGCATATTTATTTATTTATTTATTTATTTATTTATTTATTTATTACATAATACTGCAGACCATTGCTTGGCCCAAACAGGAGTGAATTTAGATTGTTACATAACCAAGAGAATAAAATTTATACAATATTAGCAGCACACGGATACAAAACATACATATTATCAGGCAAGTAGATGATGTAATGCATCAGAAAAGTTTTGGGAGGAAAAGACAGATGCCGGTAACGAATTCCAATCTTGCACTGTTCTAGGGCAAAAAACTGTATTTAATTTTGGCGAAAAGGGGAGCAAGTGAATGCTCATGAACGATCCGAGTCCTTCTCACTTGAGGACGCTTAACGCACTCTGGAAATTTGAGTTTATTTTTTTCTGTTAAACTATTAAACAAGAATATCATTCTATTAATCTTTCTGCGGGTTTCTAGTGTATGAATGTTATTTGAGATCATTAATTGCGAGGGAGAGTCTTCCCTTTTGTATTTCCCGTATATAAACCTAACGGCTTTCCTATTGACTTTTTCAAGGACCATTATTTCTTTTTTCGTGGATAAGTCCCACACTACTGAAGCATATTCAAGTAAAGACCGCACACAAATTTCATAAGCAAATTTTTTTATGTGTGCAGGGGCAGTTTTTAGCTTTCTTCGTAAAACGCATAGCTTTCTTAATATAGCTGTAGAAATATTAGTAATGTGAGCCGACCATTTCAACTTATTGTCAAGTGTTACACCGAAATATTTATATTTCTCAACTTCCAAAATCATGTTGCTGCGAATAAAGTAAGGAAGCAAACTGGGAGACTTATTTCCATTTATATGTAAGAGGGGAACAGTTTTTTCACTATTAAGCTCCATAGCCCATTTCAGACACCATTCTTCAATGACAAAAACTGCTTTTTGTGCAGAGCTGTGATCATGTTCAGATGAAATTTGTTTAAACACAACACAGTCGTCTGCGAATAACTTAACGAGACAGCTTCAGGGACAACCATAACTAAATCATTTACATAAACTAAAAACCACAATGGTCCCAGCACACTTCCCTTAGGAACTCCTGAGTGAACATTAACAACACTAGAAGCAGTCTTATTAATTTCCCCATATTGCCGTCTGTCTGTAAGGTAGGCTTGAACCCATTGAATGATGAAAAATGGCATACCCATACATTGCATCCTATAGAGAAGTTTGCCACGTGGGCACCTTATCAAAAACTTTGCTGAAATCAAAGAAAACCACGTCCGTTTGCCCGGACATATCGAGCACCCGCACAAATTCATGTACAGACAAAACAGGTAACTGTGGATAAACCCTGCCTAAATCCGTGCTGATTATCCGACAAAAGATCATGATCGCTCAGAAACTTTCGCAGGTGACTGGCTATAATATGTTCCAACATCTTACAGCAACTGCATGTTATGGAAACAGGCCGATAACTTGAAACTGACAATCGATCGCCTTTTTTATATACGGGAACCACACGTACTATTTTCCAATCTGAACGAACTTTTCCATTTGCTAATGAGAGTTTAAAGAGGTCTGTGAGGCAACCTGATATATGTTCTTCGTGTCGCCTCAAAAATACATTCGGAAGAACATCGCGTGCAGCGGACTTTTTAGTGTCGAGTTTTAAGAGCATCGCCAGGCCGCCCTCACGAGTTGCTTCAATGCGATCCTCTGGTGTAGCCACTGCTTTTTTTTCATATTCATCCAATTCTTAAAACACCTCGTAGAAATATTGATTAAAATTTTCGGCTATTTCGGCAGCGTCCGTGATAATCATGTCCCTAACTTTTATTTTAGCAAGTGCATCTTTGGGTTTACTCAAGTGCGGCCAAAATTTCTGCGGATCAGTGTGTAGAAACTCTGCTAAAATGTGCGAAAGATATTTAGTACTGGGGCAACTCACTTTTGATAATAGGTCATGTTTGATTTCTTTAAATAGTGGCGTCGATGTCCCCTGCTTCTTACCATATCTCATAAGTCTACGCTTAATGTGTATAATTTCATGAGTAATCGATGGATGTTTCCGCGTTTTAAATATTTTTCTGTTTGGAACATATTTTTTCATGCAATGCCTGAGCACATTAGCGAACCATTGCCAAGAGCTTTCCACATCATCACATATAATTCCAAGATTTTCTTCAATGTAGTCAATAATCGCCACATCGTCAGCTCTACTAAATTCCTTAACTGTAGCGACATCAAGCGCATGTGTTTTTGATTTTTCAACCTTCCAGAAAAAAAGAAATAAACTGATGGTCGGACATGCCGGGTTCAATTGTAACAGTTCCTTCTGTAAATCCTTCACTAATGAACAGCAGGTCAAGAATTGATGTCTCGCGAGTTCATTCAGTAACTATTTGGTGAAGACCAAGAGCAAGCATAACATCAAGCATTTTATCGCTCGTATGCAATAATCCAAAAGACAGATTGGTCCAATTTAGGAAAGGCAAATTAAAGTCACCCCTTACAATCACATCCTTGTTTCGTAAGAACAAGAAGCGATCATACAATTTACTCAAAAAGCTTTCATCAGCGTCCGGAGCACGATAAACTGCACACAAATGAAACGCCGTTTACTTCACTTTGATTTAAAAAAAAAGGCTTTCATGCTCAGCAATCTGGCTTTCTACGTCAAGATCGACACAGGATTTAACAACCACAGCAACACCACCCCCTCTGGATCGTCGGTCCCGCCGATATAACTGATAACCTGGTGGGACTATGTCATCGTCATCGATTTGCTCGTGTAGCCAGGTTTCAATTATGACACACACATACGGATCCAAAGAGAGCAAACATTCTTCCAATTTATCTTTTTGTTCACAATGGTTCTTGCATTGAAAGAAACTAACCGCACATCGGACGTATCTGGCCATTAACTTTCAGATAAAGATGTGGTGTTGCGTTCTATCAATCTTCTGGAGTTTAGAGCAGCATCCTATTTATAGTACAGCCCATCGATCTTCAACTAGTCATAAACCAAGGAAACCTTACTACCAGCCTTCTTTTCAAGTTTTGCACTTTGCCAAAGATGCTTGCGTTTGCACAACGTTTCCGCGCAGTAGTCATTATCGATTGTAATGTTTTTTTTTCCTTTTAGATACATTGCTCTAGTCTGCTTGCTTTTCCCTATAGTCCTGAAAGTACCTTATGACAGGGCGATTAGAACTTTTCCCCAATCTATGGATTCGAGCTACAGATGAACACTGCACTCCCAATTTAGCAGAAAAGGTATCATCGATAACTTTTCTGCGCAAATCCGACTCCAATTCAATAGGATCATGCTTTACACCAAGAACAATTACATTTAACCTCCGACTTCTATCTTCTAAATCTTCGATCTTGGCTTGATGCCGTGTAAGTGCATCCTGCACACCATTCAAAGCTATGCTTATGTTTTCAATTTCTTCTGTTTTCGTCTGCATCTCTTTTATGTTTGCGTCTATGTTATTCAAGCGATCACCAAAGTTCCTCAGTGCCCTTTCTGTTGCCTCTAAACGAGACCTAATGTCTTTCTGCCCCCCAATGAGTGCCTGAAACATTTCATCATCTGTTGGGCCTGGAGGCATCTCTATATCTCCGCAAATAAGCAGCATACATGAGCAATAGCAGTTATAGGCACAGTTTAGACATGTGCGTGGGCACGGCAGGAGAACAAGAAACCTATCGTCAGATCGTATGGTGCAAACATAACTAACCTGTACAAGGAAAAGACGGAGCATTTTGAGCACCTTGCCCGCAGCGCTGTCGCCGTGCCCACTGAAGACGGACGGGTGTGGTGCCGAATTTATAGCGTCAAGGGTTGATGACGTCAAGGTCGGCGACGTCCGATATCCATGTACCTGTGCCGTCCCCACGGTGACAGCGCTGCCAGATGTGCTATCTTTGGTGACCATTTCTTCCGTTGCTACTTGATGAAGCTTGGCGATAGTCTGTGTAAGGTGCATGCGTTCTTGACAGCAGCAGGACCTGTGGCATCCCCACGGTGACGGCACTGCCAGATGTGCCATGTTGGGTGACCAATTCTTCTGTTGATACATGAAGAACCTCGGTGATAGTCTGTGAACGTGCATGCGTACTTGACAGCAGCAGGACCTGTGGCGTCCCCACGGTGACGGCGCTGCCAGATGTGCCATGTTGGGTGACCAATTCTCCTGTTGATACCTGAAGAACCTCCGCGATAGTCTGCGAAGGTGCATGCGTACTTGACAGCAGCAGGACCTGTACCAGGAAAAGATGGAGCATATTGAGCACCTTGCCAGCAGCGCTCTCCCCGTGTCCACTCATGTAAATTTATATGAGTGGGCAATATGTAAATTTATCAAGGTGATCTTGCAGAAAACCTTTCAATGTGCTCAACGGGGGAGACTCGATATTCTTAGAATATAAGCAGTCGAAAATAACGGCCAGGTATGAAGAGACTTCATTGCTAGGCGCTATATTATGTATGTTTACATGAAATTTACATGTTACATCATGTAACATGTAATCATGTACATCAGTTATGGTACATCATGTTTACATGACCATTCTTCATATAGAAGTGTCACAGCACTAAAATCTAATGCGAATCTTCCTAGACTAGAAGCGAGACGTCAAGTATCCAGGCTCATTCTATATCACAAGTTTTATCATGCCCCGATTGGTAACAGCGTCATATCGCCAGCTCACCGCCATTCATCCCGGACCAATCATTCAAAGCCAGTGTACCCCCGGAATGCGCTCACATCCACCCATCTTCATTCGTTTTTTCCACGTACAGCGAGAGACTGGAATGATCTGCCTGAAGAAGCGGCGGACCACTCCAGTGCGACTGCGTTCAGGACTGCCATCGAACGCATTTTCCTTTGAAGCAGCCCACCCCTCATTTAAACCCCTCTCCGTGGGCATTTGAGGAATAAATAAATAAATAAATAAAACTAACTGCAGTCGCAGATTGTGGGATAAATTCAGGCGAACGTACTTAACTTAAAAATGAAAAGGGTTTGTGACCTAGATAATCTAACGTATAGGGTAAGTCCCAACACTAAGAAGCGGGAATCTTGACACGAACAGAATATACAAAAATGACAATAGCGGTTTGAGAGCAGATCAGTGCCCTACTCTGACAGCTGGGCAGAAATATCGTTGAAGCAAGGCTAAGAGGGCTTACAAACTAACAATTTTTTGACAGAAACAACTTCAGCAATGACTACCAAAACGCATCCATGTCATATTAGTAAATGCCAATAAATAATCAAATAAACAATGGTCAAAAGGGTTATGCAACCATTCAAAGCATCTCACTGTAACATGCAAATGCTTTCATAGGCAGTGAGCTCACTTATTTTGACGTTGGACTGAAAGTTCAGAAGTCTTGGATGGGTGTTGAAAATAATCTGAAGACGGCAATTTCGATGAAGCTGAGGAACCTTGTACTATTGAAGAATCCGCGTAGTATGAAAGGAACGACTCCTCAATAGGTTTAGCTCCTCTTCGCGCTATCGCCGTATTCTTTCGCACCAGGAACGAAACTACAACTTCTTGTGAAGCTTCACTGTAGGCGGGCTATGCGAGATACGTTGTACACCACCATGTGCCCAGAGCGTTCAAAGGCCAATGTTTAGCAAATGCATGCCTTGATTTCGCAAGAATCCAATTGGAATAGTTACGTACTGCCATAGAAACTGAACATGAACGCTGTGATGAACCGTGCGACGTGGCTTCAAAGCGATGATTCAAAGTGAAAAAGCAAGCGAAAATTCTGCAAACGACATTTGCGGATAGAGACAAAGCTGCTTCAGCGAGCTGTCGGTGGAGGCGCGTTATCCGGTTCAGTCATTAGAAGGCTTTCGATTGCAGCCTGTGGCCTCGTGTAACTACAAATACTAGATAATGCCTGCTCCACAAGATAGTCTTCCTGATGATACTCGCCGTGAGGCCATAGACACTTGACACATGACAGAAGTGAAACATTCATGAAGTGATAGGCTTCAAGGTAATACCGACAAATGGCAATGCATGGACAGGTGTCAGCTTCAAGCTGTTACACACAATTCCTCAGTACCAAATAAACAGCAGCTACTGAATCACGAGGCTATCGCCGGAAATGAAAAGGCAGGCGGATTGGCTATTGGAGCGCGACAAATACCCTGACTCTCGTTACAGCTTATAATAGAGGCCAAGAATGTGGTCGGCGTCCTGCGAAACTAACTTTGCAACGACATATGGCTTGGCGAAATAGCAACCTTTTCGCTATATTACCTAGGTGACCCGCTCTTGCGGTTCAAACCCCCCAAAAATATTGACCGCATATTGGGACACACTCCTCTTCGTCAACGTTTAGACGTAACCTACACGCCTTCATTTCCTTTTTCAGATAAAAAGATTAAGGCAAAGAACATGCTGTACGTTAATCTAGGTCATGCAAATTATATTTAAGGTATGGAGGACGCAAATATGTGCCAACAATAGTCACGATGATATGACGAGAAGGGTGTGGCGACGATGGTATGATGACGGTGGTGTGATGACGGTGTGATGACGGCAGTGTGACGAAAATTGTATGATGACGATATTGTGACGACGACAAAAATGACGACCATGAGATGACAACTCTGTAGTGACGGCGATGGCATGATCATGATAGTACGATGAAGATAGCGCGACGCAATGTGAAGAAGATGCTCGAGGTAAAATAATTACACTATGAGGAAAACAACGGCGTGACTACAGTAATATGACGACGAATGTATGAGAGCTGAGGTTGAACAGCGCGAATAAAACAAGGACACGAGGAAACAAATACCGCAGACAAGCGCTGACTGCGCACTGGAAGCTTATTTGAAATTCTCCTGCCATTTTATCCCTTTTTCAGCATAGGCATGCGTACACCAGTCGCACACATCTATAAATCAGCAACATCATAATCTTTTATCCAAAAAAGCTATTTCTTTTTCCGACAAACAAGAAAGGGTGCGCGTACACATTTATATCCTTCCCTTATAATGTAATAAACCTTTATTATTTCCCTTTGCCACTTACCTTCCCGTTTCCCTACGAATTTCTTTTTTCAAATATGGGAGCGCAGGGACACTTCTTACAATGCCCTCTTAAATGACTCCCATAGCCATTCTTCAGGTTATTGATGTGCTGAGGAGTTCGTTCATAGAAACACTGTCCCGTTGGCCCATATACGTTTTTCCACAGCTCAGCGGTATCTGATAGATAACGTTGCACGTCTATTGAGTGAAACGAGATTTATGGTTTATGGTGCACAGGGGCCTTTCACGCGTTTTCATACGATTACATATCGAGGAAAGCTTGCATGGGGCACTGAAAAGAAAATTATGAATTTGTCCATTGGAAACTTTCTTTAGATTGTGTGAAAACTTGTGCAGGTGTGGCCCCACGTGCGCTGGTCTCTTGTGTTTATTCGTTTCTTGCTGTGATGGTTCGGAACTTATTCGTTTTAATTTTCTGCAAGATGGCTTCGCATACTGAAGTGATGACAGAACAGGGAAAGCCTGCGTTGTGTAATCGTGCTATCTGATTTAAAAAACTTCACTTGCACTCATGCTCACACTAATTACTTAGTGTTGCCTTAATGTACCTGGTTGCTATGCCTGTCTTAATCAATTTAGAGTGTGCGCTGTCATAGCGCAACAAGGTTGTCTTAGATCTAGGATGATATCCCGAGCATATATGCTAGTTCAAAGAAAAGCAGAGATTATTATCGGGAAACTGAATGCGGTCGTTAACTGGCAATTTATACGTGAACTTAAGTCCTTCTGATGAGTTAATAAACAAGTCCAAAATTTCTTCGACGGCGTCATGAAAATGCATACAGGTGTCTTTCTTCATTACAATTAAGCAGACGTCAATATAGCTAAACACTCGCGTTACAGACGTGTGCACCAACTTAGCAGAAATTACATTGTAAACCGAGGATAAAAATATGTCACACAAGATGGGGGCTATGGCTGATCCCATACAGATGCCAGTGCGTAGGATGTTGAACTGGCCATCATACTTAATAGCAGTTGAACGATGATAAAAATATAAAAGGGTTAAAATCTAAAATAAAAAAGCGTACGAGTATGACGGCATTGGCATGTTGGCAATGCAATGACAACTATGACATGACAGTGGTAGAACGCCGACAATGTCGGGACCACAACCGTATGGAATGGGTTGATGACAAAGCAAATTGTACGACAAAATGACAGCGATGGAACGACCACGCAGCTACTTTGTGATGACGACATTATCTCGACGATGGAATGACGACAATAGATTGATGACTGTGCTATGGTGACGACGATTCGTAGATGGCGTGGTGACGACAATATTACAACGCGCTGACTGCGACAGAATAAGAACGAAGGAAATATGACAATGACATGACCACGAAGAAAAGACCACACTCTCATGAAGGCAATAAAATGACGACCACGGAACGTCGACTTCAGCATGACAACGACAGCATGTTGGTATTAGAGCTCACGTCTGCACTCACATGCATCACCTGTCACTGTGGGCAGCATTAATTCGTGCTGTATCGTGTGTTTGCACTATTTCTGAGACTGGCCAATCGCACAATATCTGGTGTTCTTTTTTTGCGCTAAATCAAACGTATTTTCGAGGTGCCCTATCCCTTGGACAGTCCCAAATTTTTCGCAGGCCTAATTAGTGCGTTCTTGCACGTGGCCTTTTATTGAACTTGGCTCCGGCTAAGCAAGAAATGCTTCGCATTTAAAAAGCACTTCTCCAGATCGCAGTTCTTGTGATTGCTCCTACACTTCAGTGGAACATATTACTATTGTATGGCCAGACTATCATCAGTAGCGCGTCATCCAGCATGACCGCTTCAACATCACTGACAGGCGTACACTGCAGATTGGGCGAAGTGCCAGGACCGAGGTCATGCCTTGATAAGACAGAGGAATCTCGCCAGCGCCGTTCAGGGAGATATGAGTGTACACTTACCTAATGGACCGCCGGTGAGTTATGTGAGAAGATTTATATAGAAGATATAATAGATATATATAGATTTATATATATATATATATATATATATATATATATATATATATATATATATATATATATATATATATATATATATATATATATATATATATATATACATATATGTGTGTGTGCGTGTGTTAAGGTTGTGGCGAGTTGTCAGCTGTTCAGTTTGTGTGTCTTGCACACGTGGATATGTTTTGTTAATGCTTTTTAGCGCATTATCTTTCTTTGAGATGTATTCCTTAAGATTTTGTAATTGCCGGCATTAAGGAAGCCTATCTTCGCATTTTGCTATAGGTAAAAGAAAATAAAGCAGTAAGAATAACATTCTAGGGTTGTTTCGTGGCAAGTCTGTCAGCTGCTCATGAGTGTTCGTACCAAGCGACGCTCAGTGCACTTTGTTAATACGCAACACGATAAGTATTAAGAAAAGCGCTTTCACACTAGATTGTTTCGTAAAAGCAAATACCAACCAAACCTGGTTCTGGACATGATATTAGCTTTAGCGTCTGGCCAATCAAAGGCAAAGATCACTTACGCATTGACAGCTTTGTGAATTCGACAGGAGATTACAAACATCGGAGTTTAAACGCAGACATCATTTGAGCTAAACATGAGGATACGCGCCAGGCTTGGGCAAAATGTTAGAAGGAGGTAAAATGTAACTTACAGAGTTTTCCGGTGGGCTGGTTTCGCGATGGTCGCAGTCTTGCCCAGTATTAGAAGGCTCCACTATAGATGTCTTTGAAGTGCGCCTCTTTCAATGCGACGAACTACTGAAGGTCTGAAGATGCCGCTGTTCAAAAGGCCACGCCGACACTCAAAGCGAAACTTTCGGTACATAGATATTTCAAAGTAACTTTTGCCTACCGCGGGAGCAGCATCACTTTCGTACCGTGCGTTTCTATTACCCTGTGCCTAAAGAGTCTCCCTGAGTGCTTTCCCTTTCCACGGAAGAAGCGCTAATGACGCCTTACAGAACACGAACCAGCGCACTTGTGGAGCGCCGACTAATTAGCGCTCTCCTAAATTTAATCACGGGTCAGCTGGTATGATGTAATGAAATGCGCGGCAGCTTACGTACAAACAAGTCGAAATGAAAACTTCTTTCCAGAGGAAGCCTGCACCTCACTTTGCTCAACAAATAGTTCAAAGGGACTTGCTCTTGGGCAACTTTATTGTTTATTGGGCACATACCACTTCATTCCTATCTGAGCCGATACTGGTACTGGAAGGAAGGAAGGAAATCAACTTTATTCAGGTCCTGCAGGCCACGAGAGCTTTGGGCTCTCATGGAGTGGGCGTCTCCCACGACGGAACCGGGAGGTTGAGTTTCCTGGCGGCGTCGTGGACCTGCTGGACGGCCCAGAGTTTGGGAGCGAGTTCTTCGCTCCGGATTGCTTCTTCAAACTTGCGCTTGTCCTGTTCGTAGTTTACGTGAGCTTGCGAGCACGGCCAGAGTAAATGATAAACGTTAAGGGATGTATTGCAATTGGTGCAATAAGACTTGTAGAGCTCAGCCATGTAATGGTGTAATCTGTTTTGAGTGGGGTATGTGTCTGTAGCATTCTGAGTGTAACCGCTTGAGCTCGAGTGAGCGTGCGGTGTGGCGTGCTATATTGTCTGCGTTGTAGGTAGTAGTGTATAGTGATTTCATTGTATGTAGTGGGCGCGTCCTTATTCTCCGAGTGGTCGGGTGAAGCCGCGCGGTCTGTAAGCGCGCGCGCAGCCTCGTGTGCCGCCTCGTTAAGGTTGGGGACGTCGCCGAGCGTTGGTCTTAAGTGTGCCGGGAACCAGTATATGAAGTGGTTCTTAATCTCTTTCTTTGAAACAATTTTGAGAGCCTGTGCGCAGACCGTGCCCTTTTGGAAAGCTCTGATAGCGGCTATGGAGTCGCTGTAGATATGGGAAAGATTGTCGTCGGTGAGCGCAACAGCGATCGCAACCTGTTCGGCCTGTTCAGGCTTCCTTGCAATTACCGTGGCTGCATATCTTGTGGATCCGCGGCCGTCCACAACCGCCACTGCGAAAGCTTTGTTTCCCGTGTATGCCGCCGCGTCCACAAAAGCTGAGCGTTCACGGTTCGCCAAGGCTTGGTTAAGAAGGAATTGTCCTCTCGCTTGTCGTCTGCCCCTGTTGTATTCGGGGTGTACGTTTCTGGGTATAGGGCGGACCGTGATCCTGGCGCGTATGTCCCGTGGGAGGTCCGCAAAGTCTTTTTCTATGTGTCCATGTGCAAAGCCTACCTTCGCAAGGATCGTGCGCCCCGGAGGCGTCGTCGAAAGCCTAGCAAGCTGGGCGCGCTGCTGGGCTTCGGCAATTTCTTCTAGGGTGTTGTGCATGCCCAGGTGCCCCAGCTTCACGTTGCTGGTGCTGGTTGGAATGCCGAGGGCTTGCTTGGTGACCTTTCTGATTTGGGCATTCAGTCTGTCTCTTTCGGATCGTGTCCAATTGAGCATTGCCGCAACGTATGCGAAGTGACAGGTGACGAACGCGTGTATGAGTTTGATGAGATTATGTTCCTTGAGGCCCCTGTGTCTATTGGCAATTCTTCTGATGAGCCCAATAGCGTTGTTGGTTTTGGTGATGAGCTTCTGAACCGTAGAGGCATTGACGTCTTTAGTCTCTGCGATCATACCCAGGGCTCTGATTTTGTCGACGCACGGTATGGCGTGTCCCGAAGTGGTTCGTACGATAATTTCTTGATTATAGTCGAAGTCTGACGAGTATGGCCTGCGGCCTTTCTGCGTGGGTCTGCGTACGAGCAGCTCCGACTTGGTAGGCGAGCATCTGAGTCCTGTGGGAATTAGAAATTCTTCTATTGCATTCACTGCTTCTTGCAAGATGTCCTGCACCATGCCCGGGGTTCCTTTGGACACCCACATGGTGATGTCATCTGCGTATATGGTATGCTCGAGCCCATGGATCTGCCCTAGTTTCTCAGCAAGTCCCGCCATGGCAAGGTTGAAAAGCATAGGGGAGATGACCGAGCCTTGGGGGGTGCCCCTGCTCCCCAGCGAGAGTGTCTCCGTGGAGAGGTCGGCAAATCGGAGCGTAGCCGTCCTGTTATCCAAGAATGACTTGACGTACAAATGGAACCTAGCTCCGAGGTTGAGTTCGGAAATGGTGTCCACAATGTATTGGTGAGAGAGGTTATCGAACGCTTTCTCTAGATCCAACCCAAGAATGGCCTTGGCGTTTCTAATGGGGTCATCAATGATTTGGTGCTTGATTAAAATCATGGTGTCTTGAGTTGATAGACCGGGTCTAAATCCGATGAGGGTGTGTGGTAACAGTCCCTTGGTTTCGAGGAATCTGGAGATTCTGTTTTGAATGGTACTGAATTCAAACACATGCGGCAGAACATGAGCGCGTGAAATGTAGAAGACGCGGCAATGAAATTTCACACGCGCACGCTTCAACTTCTTTATTAAAACGAATGCCTCAGCGAATTAACAGGCATGGTGCTCTGGGCAAACAAGGAAGCATGAACGGACCTCACTTGTTGACAGCGGACACTCGCCATCACAAAGCTGTCGTGACGGAGAGCACCGTCACCGGGTAGCCTATGAGCTTCGTGCGGCCTCTCGCTTCAACGCGTCTCCGAAAGTGAAGATCAAGGAGAAGAGAGCGCCCATGAAGCGACTAGCCTTCTCGGCCCGCCCATCATCTTTGCACCCGCAGCAGATTACCTCCAATATTGGGCACGCGGCCCGTGTACGCGATCCGCCGTGAGGACACCCATGCGCAGCCATGTATGAGCAAGAGGAGGACGCGCCCTCTTCTCGCCATTGTCCTTGTGCGGGCTTCATCACGTTACCTCCAACACTGGGCGCGCGAGAAGGCAGCGCGTACGAAGCCTTTGTCATACTGCACTTTACTTTACGTGCTTTCCTTAAATCGCACCGCATGCGGCGCACGGGACTCGAAAAGAAGTCGTCGGACTTCTACTTTATGCGGAGCATTGCGGCGGTAACGACGAAGAAAAGTTATGTGCAGTCTGTCGTTATTTGCTGTGGCAAGAGAAACAAATTGTGTTTCGCTACATCGCTACATGGACGGCGCCATTATTATAGCACCGCAAGGCGCTTTTCAATGCCTGCGTAACGTATGCGTAATGGCCATCTTAACTGTATCACGCTTCTATTTTCTAGCGGCGCCAATGTTCCACTATACGCGTTAAATGTAAATCATCATTAAAGAAACTGCATATGGTTCGCGATACACAACAATAATAACCATTTTCATTAAAGTGGGTATGTATCCCATGAAAGCTGCAGGATCCAGACAAAAAGAATGCCTGCATTTTGGCGTTTCTTTCTTTTTTTTTTGCTCCGAAAACGTGTAGACCGGATTGAGGCAGCCGCGTTCGCGAAGTTGGTGCTGCAAGAAAGGATAGCCAGCTTAAATGGTGAATTACCGCTGACGTTGCAAACGCCGACGCATCATAGGCTAGAAAAGGAAATACTAATAGATGAGTGTTATCACTGCGTTCTGGAAAAAAACGGGCTCACAGGAAGTTCTTCAGAAGGAGATTTGGCCCACCAGATGCAAAGGTTGCAGCAGCTGGTTGACCAAGCCTTGTTTGATAATCTGCGCTTCTTGTGAATGAACGAATGATTTTTAATGGCGCAAGGGCCAAGAATGGCCAAAGAGCGCCATGTCCGTGGTAATGAGTTCGCTGTATACTTAATGAGTTCTATGTGGCTGTAAATGGGTCTTAAAATATAGTCGCTCTAAAGTACATAAAATCTGTATAATAAGATTATGGCGATGGCGTATGACGTGCGCTATGAGCATTAAGATGCATTTAAAAAGAATGACACTATGTGTAAAAATATATCTGGTTATAAGATTGGCTAGAGCACTACTGCCTCATTAGAGCCCTTGAAGCACAACGGTCTGGAGGCATGTGCTATGCAACATAATCATCGCAGCGGCATCCTCTGGAACGAAAATGTTCTACGAGTTTATTGGGCTTATGACATGTAGAACAACATCATTTAAGAAATTGAGGACTGTCTTGATGTTAAAAAGCGGTTCTCTGTCAAGAAACATAGCCGGGTGAAGAGGAATGTTGTAACGGCATGTAAGAGGAAAATGTCTTTCCCTCCGCTTGGGCTTTCCGGCACTACAGGAGAATGTGGAGGACGGCAAGCCTCTCCTCGCATCTACCACAGGTTGGAGGGTCATTTCCGGTGAGTAGAAAATTATGGGTGCCAAATGTGTGTCCTATTCTGAGACGACAGAATAGGACATCTGTTCGGCGTGATTTTGTTACAGAGGGCCAGAATCCTAACTGTGGCTTTATCACGTGGAGCTTATTATTTGTTTCTGCGTCCCACATGCGTTGCCAGTGGTTCCGTAGTTTCCTCCGTAAGAAGGGTTTCAGATCTGTGACAGGGACTGCAACGTGGGATTAACAGAATGCGATGCAACTGACGTGGCATCTGGTCCGCCAGAACATTACCTTCGATGCTCCAATGACCTGGCACCCAGCATATGATGACATGCTGGTTACTTATATACGCTTTACACAGAACGGAATAGAGTTTATTAATTACCAGATTTTTCTGATTCCAGAACGACATCAAGGCCTTTACAACACTAAGGGAGTCCGTATATATAACTGATTTGTGGAGTTTTGATTTCTTTATATGCTTTACAGCCGACAACAGTGCGTAGGCCTCAGCCGTAAAGATACTAGTTTCCGGATGCAGTACATCGTTTTGCGAGAAGGATGGACCGATGGCTGCATAGGACACCTCGTCGTGTGACTTCGATGCGTCTGTGTAGAACTCCGTGCAGGAGTGTTCGTACTGGAGTTCCCGGAAATGCATTTGGATTTCAATCTCTGGAGCGTGCTTTGTAACTTGAGTGAAAGATGTATCGCATTGTATCAGCTGCCACACTTAAGGAGGTAGCAGCTTGGCTGGATGCATTAGGCGAAGCTTGAGGAGTGGAACATGCATTTCTTCACTAAGCTCCCTCACACGCAACGAGAAAGGCAGTCCTACGGAGGGACAATTGCGAAAGAGTGTAGCATTTGTCATATCGTTAACGGTATTAAAACACGGATGTTGAGGATTAGAGTAGACTTTCAGAAAATATGTTTGGCTGATGTATGTTCTCTGCAGATGAAGTGACCACTCATTCGATTCTGCATATAAACTTTCAATGGGACTTCTCGTGAAAGCGCCCGTGGCTAAGCGGATATCTAGATGGTGAACAGGGTCTAGCATCTTTAGCGCGCTCGGGGAGGCAGAATGATAGATCACGGCACCGTAATCTAATCGTGACTGAATGAGGCTCTTACAGAGATTCATTAAGCACTTCCTGTTACTACCCCACGTTGTCTGGGATAGAAGTTTCATTAGCTTCATTGTTTTCAGACATTTTTCTTTATGTTGTTTAATATGTGGGATGAACGTGAGTCTAATGTCAAGTACAAAACCTAGGAGTCACTGCTCTTTGTTTACAGGTATCTGTTGTCCACACAGTTCTAAGCAAGGATCCGGAACCAGGCCTCTCTTTCTTGTAAGCAGAACACAGGAACTCTTGTGAGGATTTATTTTAAATCCATTTTTCTCTGCCCACTTTGACACCTTGTTGA
Source organism: Dermacentor andersoni (assembly GCF_023375885.2). Classification (NCBI taxonomy): domain Eukaryota; kingdom Metazoa; phylum Arthropoda; class Arachnida; order Ixodida; family Ixodidae; genus Dermacentor; species Dermacentor andersoni. The sequence goes on from NC_092823.1 coordinate 57,394,360, forward strand.
AACCATGCTGTACCCGTCTCTCGCACACTGCGAGGTTACAGGACTTGAAACCTATTTGAACGTCGTCCACATAGACGGAATACAAAATGGCCGGTGGTAAGGAAGCACGAAGTGTTGTCATCTTAACAATAAAGAGTGTGCAATTTAGCACGCCTCCCTGGAGTACACCAGTTTTTTGTGTAAAAGTACGTGACAGCACATTGCCGACTTTTACCCGGAAGGTACGGTTGGACCAGTAGCTTTTTATTAGGTTTAGCATATTACCATGCATGCCCATTTCTGACAAATGTCTCACGATCCCGTAGCGCCAGGTTGTATCGTACGCCTTCTCCATATCGAGGAATATCGATAAGAAAAACTATTTGTGTACAAATGCATCACGGATATTTCCTTCAATACGTACAAGACTGTCGGTTGTGGACGCCCTTCTCGGAAGCCGCACTAATAGGGATCAATCATTTTGCTCAGTTCAAGGAAATGGATGAATCGCCGATGTATCATTTTTTTTTTCAAATACCTTACAAATGCAACTTGTGAGGGCTGTCGGGCGGTAACTTGCCACTGAGGAAGGGTCTTTGCCTTGTTTCAAAACACGGACCACAATGGCTTCTTTCCATGCGGTTGGAAGGTACCCTTCATCCCAGATAGAGTTGAAAAGTGTCAGTAGTGTAACGTGCGTATCATTGTGTAAGTTTTTGAGCATTTCATACATGACTCTATCAGATCCCGGTGCAGAGCTCTTGCATGCGCTCAAGGCAGCTCTCAACTCTGCAATACTAAAAGGATGGTTGAACGGTTCATTCTGTGGACACTTTCTTATGAGTGGCTTGCATTCTTCTAATTGTTTATATTTGAGAAAGGGTTTTGAATAATTGGTGGGACTTGACACGCTCTGAAAGTGCTCCGCATGTGAGTCTGCCTGGTCAAGCAGGGTATCGCCTTCTGTGTTTACCGGAGGGAGTGAGTATGTTTGTCGTCCTTTTATCCTATTCACCCTGTTCCAGACTTTCGCCTCGTCTGTATAAGAGTTGATAACCGATAAAAACTTCTGTCAACTCTCTCTTCTGGCCTGTCGGTGCGTTCTCCTGGCTTGAGACTTTACTTTCTTGAAGTTAATAGGATTATGTGCAGTGGGAGAGGAGCGTAACGATCCCCACGCTTTGTTCTATTTCCTACGGGCGATCCTACATTCGTTATTCCACCACGGTACACGTCGTTTGCATGCCAACCCACTTACTTCGGATATGCATTTTGATGCGGCACCTATTATTAATGTTGTAAAATACTCCACAGCAGCATCAATTTCTAAAGAAGACATATCAGCCCATGAGATGCTAGTGAGAGTTGGAAATTTCTCCCAGCCGGCTGTATCTCTCTTCCACCTAGAAGCTTGTGGAGGATATTCATTTTCTTTAGATGTTCTTAGTAGTATGGGGAAGTGGTCGCTGCCGTAAGGGCTTCTTGGCCCTTCTTGTGACATTTCCACAAGGACGAATACAACAGCTGCAATGATATGGCGAAGGGATCAGAGACAGAAAGAAGTAGGTCTGAAATGTAAAATTTTATCGAGCATTCGCACGGGGAAACTTTCTTACTTCTGGGGGAACGTGCATTCAGACATTTATCGGCACAGTCAATCCATTGACATATAATTTACGCATGCGCCTATTTTTCATAGCGCGTAGAAACTATTCCGGGGAGTAATGTTATTGCGACAGCAATTAAATGGACACTCGAGGACAAATTTCCGCCATCCTGGTAGGCGTTGGTGCGATGCCTTCTTTGCGATAACGTCCCTGCCTTGCTCCGTTTGCTGTGGGTGTGAGTGAAAACGCGCGACGATGAGCTGAGAAGCGTGTTAGGTAGATGTCGCGCGCGCAAGCGAGGAAGGCGGGGAGAAAATGTGCCGACTTCCGTCGCGAGCAAGGCAGCAGTGTGGGGGCGTCCTACGAGGGCGAATCAGAAAGTTATTGTCGCTATATTTTTTTTTTTGCAGCCAAAATAAATTATATACAGGTAATTACAAATATACATACTATTTCATGTACCTTACACTGCAGGGGTTCAGACATTTGCCCCATCGCAGCGCAAATTTTATCTGACCCTGTCTTCAATCAGCGGTGCACGCGGCCTCCCATAACGCTCATTCTCATGAAAGTCTTCACGGCCCTTTTGCGAACACACAATACCACCACCTCACACTTCTAAGAGGGGGACACCTTTCCCCGTACGTAGGCTGCATTTCCCTGTGGATTTTGATGGACGTTCTTCTCTTGCTACATAGAAAAGGAATCCCACTTCTTTGCTCGTACGCCGTGCACGTGTGAAACACCACCGCCATGTTCCACAACTGACAGCAGCAGAGTTCCGCGGAGCTACCTGCAGATAAGACCGGACCGTTCTAAGAAAGGTTCGCCGCTGGGAAAGGGTATGTTGAATTGGAATTTACAGCCGTTATTTGGCGAAACAGAAAAAAAAATGGCAAATGCATTACGATTTGCCCTTGCTCTTCTACGACGGCTGTGTAAGGCGTGATGGAGCGGAGTAGCGTGGATCCTATCTTCAAGCAATCTATTGTGGATAAAAGGACTAGGCGCGCCCAGCGCTGACGGTTCAATGTGCACTGTGTTCTCGCCGCGTAGTTCGCATTGGAAGCGATAGGCAGCACGAAGGGCAATTGCCTCGCTGGTGCTGCCACTCTTCCTCACTCCAGCGTTCTGACAGTGAGTGTCCACGATCACTGAGTGAGGTGTGTCCATGTGTGCCTGTGGGCGCGTGTAAGCAAACTTGTTATTTTACGACAATAACGGTAAGCAAATGTTTGCAAATTTGTACGACCAATAAATCTACAATGCCTACTTCGTATAACTGTCTACAAATTTGCTATCGCAATCGATGTTTCGCTTCTCGGGTGAAACTGTGACACCTGTATAATGACCGCATTGCTGCGGACTTTGAAGAATACCGGTGGCGCTAAGAGCAAATATTTCCCCGTAAGGTTTGCGACTGTAGCTACATGGACAGTGCCACGCGTAATATACTTTTTACAGACATCGTGAAATAATTTGAAATAATTGATTAAGTGCGTAATTAAGCAGCCACCGTATGACCACAAGATCTTTTACGAAAGCGAATGGGAGCATCTGGAAGTAGGTGATTCACACCAAATAGCAATCACGCGCATTAGAGTCTTTGCAACGTGATTGTCGTTTCTTTCCCCGAAGATATAGATGGGTTATAGATAACGTAAGTGCGACAGTCGTTAAAGTAGTTTCCGCTATAACACTGCAAATCATTCCATCAATTCGCTGCTACTCTAACTGCGTGGCTGCGATGGCTTACCAAGGTATGTCAATCATTCGAATTCTTATCAATGAATAAACTGATTCTGATAATACGCAGCGTCCAGCACGCATAAATTTAATATCTGCGTTCAGAATAGAAACATTCTGTGCAGCTGTATCATCGCTTTACGGACACACTGCCAGCAGCTTTGGAATAGCATGTTTATAATGCCAATGTCAGCCAAGGTACGTCGGTATCAGGTCTCATTAAACAGAAGTAATTAGGTCTCATTATTCAAAAACGAGGAAGCCATGCGCTGCTAGCGACGATAATCACTTGTAATACACCAAAACAGAAATTGCTCACCGCGTCCTGCTTCTTCTTTTGTCCCTGAATCCAGCTGCCACGAGGGCTTCTTATTAGTACGGTCAATTAATCTAAAACGCCTCCGTATACTTATGCCCCCTTTCGCTTTCCAACCAAATATCGAGACGAAGAGATGGCGTGTTATTTGTTTCGCACACATGTCCATTCTAAAATACAGAAGTAAAGGTACCGTAATGCTCGGGTAATTACCAACGAGCGCACCTTTTTTGCAAGATCAGAAACAAGACAGTTATTTTTTTTTCGCGAGCTGAGTAAGGAAATGCGTGAATAAACGAAATGGTATAGCGCTTATTACGTTGACATATTGCGCAGTGTAGAGATTTCCTTTTTATTTTGGGACGGTAATAGAAGTTAGTGTGCAGTCAAAAGGAAATCCAAGGAACTTGAGGCCCATGTATACTTTTCAGTGGCAGCGACGCGGAAACTTTCGCTGAGATGCGACGGTCAAATTTACAGCTCTTATAATCAAAACGGCTTTTCATCTAAATCAAGTCAAGAAGTATTATTGGCTGACTTATGATTGCATTCATTGCCCGAATGATCAGCTAGCGTTTTATAAAGAGATTGGGCGGAGCCAGTCAGTGGTTCGTAGTTTTCTTAAAAACGTAATTTTCCTGCTATAATCAGCATGCTCATCCTCCCCTAGAATTTAAGGACACTTCGAAACGTACATTCCTTGAAGCCGGCTGACGCGGCATCAGCAATATCTTATACACGTGCGAAGTATTCAACGCCATTCGACACAATGCCGCAGTGGTAAACGTCGTTGAACATGCATTGAAAACGTTTTGATGCTGCTATCGTCGCTATAGCGTGCCTAAAGATCTGTGCTTGTCACTCAACGACCGGACAAAGGCCTCGCTTTCTCGGCGCACATTCTTCCAATACGCCACTCTATTACGCAGATCCCGCGAGGGGAACCGTGTATCACTGCAGTGGATGACGGCACATACGGCAGGTGCATTTGTACAATATGAGATATGCTAGCCGATACAACTCTGTACTACCTTTGAGGAGTGATTTCCGCCAAAAGTTGTTACTGTTGGTGCTCCAGTAGCTTTTATTGACGTGAACCAAACAGAACGTGCGCCTAATCAATAGCCGCCAATATCAAAAATGTAGATGAGTAACAAAAAAACTCTACAATAGAGAACATTAGGTGTAAATAAATTGAATTAAGGCATTTTACAGACGTTAATACGGGTAGGCCTCTGCTTATTGCCGACATGAATGTACAGCGCAAGACCTTGCTTAGTTATGATCAAGTCCAATGACGCTGCTGAGACAATTAAGTGTATGCGGAATCATGAATTCCGAAGAATACGATAGCGAGCCTCGACAGGCTGGGCTAATTTCGCATTAGTGCATGAGAATGAAAGATTGACCGCAACAATTGCCATATAGCAAAAAAAAGACATGGTTTTTCATTTGTTATGTCTCTTTAGTTTCCGTGAAAACAGATGGTTCTTGTGGACCTGGCGCCGTAGTGTTCATATCGAAGGTTGAGGGAGACTTCAGATTGATCGGATCTCTACAGCGGTATTTATTAGCTTAGCGTAGCTGCTTTGCAGTTTTATAAATATTTTTTAAGTCAAGACAAATGCGGCAAATCTGCTCGACGTTGAGAATTGTCTCAAGTGACAAACCTTCAATGGATTTCTGAAATTAGGCTACTTCACGTGGCCTAATTAAAAATTACATTCTTCCATATGAAAATATACTTTTGGAAAGCTACTTTTGGAAAGCTAAATTAGGATCCCGCATAATTTAGTTTAAGATACTAAAGAAATGCAGTGAACTTGATTACGCTTATCAGTGTACATTTTGTGGTGACGAAATATGTGCTGCCAGAATGCATTCCGCACAACGCATCTTGCTGCTAAAAAACGTTCCATATTTTGCTTTTCACTTGCCATTCTTCAACCCTACAGATATACATTACTTCATCTTCTGAAGAAGCAGTGGCGCTAGTCATCAATGGTTTTTTGTGTAGCGTCGCTAAAGATTGAAAATTCGTAAATTATTAAAAGTTGGTCAATATAGCGTCCAGCAAAATATAAGCTAAACCTTTAAATACTTATAGCAGCCTATACTAAACGTCTACTATCTTTATGACTGCTTTATAGTCCTAGTGCGACTAAAACAGTGAGTGTTGTGATTTCCGCTTTCTTCAACTGCACTCACGTTTTCCATATTGTGTTTGCGTTGCAAGCAAAAGATTGTGCTTGCTGCCAAAAGGCGAGGGCTGGTGGAGGTCGTTTGGTGGCGCTTCCGTTCAGCAGTCGACATAAATGAGCAGATATTGACAATATTGATGTTTACCACGCAGGAGGTAGACGCTGGCACAAGGACGTAGGCAGGTGAAACGCCACTTACGAAGAGTTACGAGTGACGAAATGGGCACAACTGGCAGCGATCATCTTCTACGCGATCACCCGAACGGCGTTTGCACGAAAATTGCTTGGTATACAAAATAACAGGCTTGCGATGTAATCAAAGCAAAGTCACGTGAGTTCTGCGCGTGCTTCCTTTAGCTCAGCGCCACTGCTTCCTTTCCTGATGAGACCTGATGTTCAGGCTTCAGCAAATGTTTCAGTGGCTATTCTGAATTTTATAGCACAGCAGTCATTATTGCCATAAATCAAAGGTTTAGGCGAGAGAGGAGTTCTATTGTAGTAGCTGCCATAATCGGCACGGAGCAAATACAGTTTGCTGGAAATACTGTCTATCGATCCATAAATTTGGTATACACGTTTTATACGCGAAGAACGCATTAACTATGCCCGTGTCCGCTGACGCGTGCTTACATGAATTTCTTGCATATAACAATCACAATCGTTAGTCCTGTAGATCTTTACGCGTATCTTGTACTCAGCTGTTTGAAGGAAATGGTGGGTTCTAGCATCCCCAAATAGCACAGTGGGTTATGAAGGACGCCATGATGGAAGACTGAAATAATTTCGAGTGACTGTGGTTATTTATTGTGCACGTAAACTACAGCACACGAGATCCGTTATTTTGATTAAAGACATTTTTTGCGAAACATGTTCATCTGCTGAAAGGCATCGACCTGCGATTCCCTGCGACAGAAATCCCCTTGACCCAGACACCGCGGGAAGAAAAGTAGGTCACTGGCAAGAGAGGAAGAAGCGATGTGAGAAAGTGGACGGAAAGTTGCAAGGGGTGCGAATGGAAAGTGAAAGGGTGTTGCTATTTCAGTGAACGCTTTATAAAGAAAACAACAAAACAGCTCATAGCAGCCATACGTCGCTGGCGAAGACGCGGTTGTTCTTTGCTTTGGAGAAGCACATTAGAAAGCTACCCCAAAGAGATAATGTGTGAGTCGGGCGGGTGTGCTGTTTTTTTTTTTTTTGCTTTAGCTGCGGTAGCTCGGGTCGCTAGAGTACGGGTGGAGAAGCCCATGAAAGAAGCGAACCGAGCTGATAGCAAAATATAGCAAATGAAGCTGACGAAAGGAAAATATGAGCTAATGAAAATAAGGAATGGTTATTGAGGAAATGACATGGGGTTGCTTTCTCGCTAGAAGCAAAGTTACAACAATGTTGAGGCTCCGAAGATCGCTCGAAAACTTTCTTACATCTGGTTTTGTGAATAACCAATTTTGCATCTAGGATTTTGCAGGACATAGGTATAGAGTATTTGTGCAAAGATACGTCTAATGGCTTGACTTTTAAGCAGCAAGCACATCTTATATATCATAACGTAAATCTAGATAATTCAGGAAGCTGCACTGGGCTTGAAGCCTAAAGAAGAGAATGGAGATGTGTCGCACGAATTCATGTTTGTACTTATTTGCATGAACCGCTAACAGCTTAATGTTATCGCTTGGTACAGGCCGTGACTGCATGATCTGGAACTTACCCGAACGGTATCACTGATTCTATCTCTTCGCTATGTTCTCGCCCAACCTTCTGTAATCAGATTGTACGCGCGACGTGAATAGTGTTCAGCCTTCTGGAAGGTATGCGAGCACCAGAAATTACGCTAGAACCTTCGACAAGTCGCCTAGGAAAGCAACGCGCTTTACCCGCAGATAAGACTTCAATGATGGCCGACTATGCTCGTCGCTTGCTTTGTGCTCTGAGGGTCACATGCTTTTTCTGGGTAGAAGTACAACCAATGAAGAGTTAGTTTCCAGGCTAACAGTTTTGTTTAAAAAAATATGGGGTTTTACGAGCCAAAATCGCTTTCTGATTATGAGGCACACCATAGTGGAGGACTCCGGAAATTTCGACCACCCGGGGTTCTTTAACGTGCAACTAAATCTAAGTACACGGATGTTTTCGCATATCGCCCCCATTGAAATGTGGCCGCCGTGGCCGGGATTCGATCCCGTGACGTAACAGTTTTGTTAATGTGTTCTTTACCGTGATTAAAATGTGACGAAGCAATAAATGATTCGTTATTGAGCTCAAACAAATATTACTAGCGGATCGACTAAACGTGTAGCAACCAAGTTTCTTTTATAAGCCTGAGAGCATTGAAGGGTAATGATACAAAATGAAATTATTAAAACAGAAATTATTTAGCATGAGCTAATCTTCTAGAAGTGAGATAAATATCGGTGATGCAGCTGAATATGCTGAAACGTTACCCGATTATGTAACAGTAGGTTACTGTGAGGCAGTGAGGCACCAAGGACTAACCAAAGGCGCCATCAAAAGTCGAAACTTCAGGGCCGTGGATGTACAAACGAAAATCATCTCAATTCATCTCAGCCACTTATCTCGTAGTCCAACTATATTAAAGAATTATTGAGCACCTCATAGGTTTGCGTATTCGCTAATGAGTGCATTAACTGTTACTCGCACTCATATATCAGCCATCAGTGTGAGTATGTGTGAGTGCGGGTGAGTATGAACACGAGTTGCTGCGTGGCAGTGTGAGTGTCCGTGGCATAAGTTTCGGCTTGTGTGAGTGAGTATGAGTGCGAGTGAACGCCAGGGCACGAACGCGAGTGGGTGTGAGTATGGGTATGAGTAAGAAAGGACGAGAGTGTGTTGGCGTAGTTAAGAACGCCGGTGTATGCCAGTGAGGGGGCGCTGATGTGGGAATCTGACTGTATATGGTCGAGCGTGGATTGACGTGAGAATGGACGCGAGTAAGGGACATTTAGCGTGAGTGAGTGCGAGTAAGAACGTGAGTGAGTGCAGAAGAGTTTCAGCGGACATGAATGTGAGCACCTGTGAGTGAGCATTCCCTAAATAAATATGAGTTAGGGAATATCGAATATTCCGCCGCCGTAAAGTGTACCTACGTGCGAAATGAAATGTTGGGGATTCTAGACTGAAAGAGATTCTGAAAAAATAATTTGAAACATTAGCGTATTTTGACATAATAGTTTTGCGGAAGCCCGCAAGGTGGAGAAGTAAATTATGAAGGGAAAATCAGACATCCACCCGTTCGTAGCAATAGCTACAAAGAAAACCCATGTGATTTCCTGGAAAGAAAGCCTCGCAGGTGAAGAAAAATTTGTCCTGCTCCGGAACTCGAATCCGGGACCACCACCTTTCTGGGGCAGCCGCTCTACCATCTGAGCTAACCAGGCGGCTAGCAGATGGTAGGGCGAAGTCGGATTTGTCAACAAATCCAAGCAAATTCAAGAGTTTAAACAGCACCGCTGTTAAAAAGACGTTTTCGCAATTAAGTGGGCCAGTTGGCGGAATTATTGACTCAGGGTGCAACAGATTAATAACGTTTCTATACTAAATTCGTGTCGTTAGGCATGAAGAAATACTTGAAAGGTCTTGCGCAAAGTAATATGCCACAAAACGACAGTTGAAGAGCCACGGAGATAAGAAGTTGTAGATATAAAAAAAAGATGCAGATACAAGCCATGCGCGCAATTACCGTTTCCAAAGAGTTTTTCAAAGACTTGGATAACTTCATCAGTCAGATAGTGCTCAAGTATTTCAGACAACAGCGAAGCCACGCTGCTTCTAAATCAGACAAAATATAGAGGATGGAAATGAACAGCTTTTGGACGTTTTTATTTCTTGTAAGGATAGTCATCATCGTAAAATACTAAAAACAAATCGCTGTTAAGGAACAAAAAAATGTCAGCGGAAAGCTTTTCAATCTGGCGCTTATTGTTGTTTTATACGACTATTACCATCTCTTCCCTTGTTTAAATCAATCTTAATTTCTTCGTATGGCTGAGCCAGTACTTACTCAGATCACGTTTTGAAAACGTGGAGTGAGGAATACAGACGTGGGCCTTCTTAATATGGGGTAAATTCTGAAGCTACCGCGCACAGATAAGGTTACAGACGAGTGATGCAGGTGTGCTTCATTTCCTATGTTTCCTGAGAGCAGAGTTTTCGACAATCATCGGTTCGATGTTAATTTGATAAAACTGACAACGTGGCAAGCACTGATTATTTGCAGCGTAAACAATCCGCCGAACGGGTTCCTTTGCCAAGAAGCATTCGACTGCGCAAAAAAAAAAAAAAAAAAAAAGAAACAAGGAGGGTGTGAAATATTGTCCTCCACTCTTCGAAATAGATATCCTATCATGACAAGTATAAATGAAATGAGAATGCTTATACAGACGATAATAACGCAACGCTTGACAGGCTCTAACGAGGCAGCAGCAGTACGGGGCAGTTGCTCTGTCGTATTTAGTCTTTTAGAATCGCAAAACCTCACCTAAAATGTTGTTGCGCAATAAATGACGGAATTAGATATTGCAAGCTTTTCTTTCATGTGGGAAATTGAAGACATCAAGTCGTCATGAGTGTTTTGCGCAGCGTTTCACTATAACACGTCACGAAGTGTCTATTGTCCACCGTTCAAGTGGTAGACACGCTTCCTGACCTCCTTGGGAAGCGGGCGGATGTATAGGAGTAAGATTTTCGCAGAAGTATGCGGATTTAAAAAAAACAAGCCTGCAAGAACACATACCTGAAGTACCAATCCTGAGACATTGTAAATGTTGTACTTTTCGTCTCATGTACGATGCAATATACTCATTAAAATTCGAGGCTTGCACGGGACCACGCCGCATTTAATCCATAAAGGACAGTGTCGCTAATAAGCATTGTAATTCGCGATGCTTCTATAGCCGCCCGATTTAATGGTTGAGGCTTATTAAAAGCTCGGCACACATGAAGCATTGGTATTAGGCGAAATTCAAGGCACAGCTTTTCCGTGATACACGAAGCGTTGAATGCGCGGTTACTTGAAATTAACGAAAAGAAGGGGGAATGAAGTGGCTCATCCTAGTTTTTTTTTTTTTTTTCACAAGCAACAGCGTGACGGTGAAGGACTATGAAGGCAACGAAATTTAAAGCTCCTGTTTGAAGAGCGCGATTCATTTCTTTAATTTTGATTGAGAAGCTGGAGAGTGGGATTTCCCTTCCTTTTGGTCCCGTCGAATGGAACGGCTGCAAGAAACAGGGTGAAGGACGGCCGGCGGTATATTGCTGATGGTCCTTGCTTGAGGAGCGAAACACATTAGGATAATTGGTTGTCAGCGGCGGATGCCGATCGCATTGACGGCGCCGAGATGAGGCAGGCACGCGGCTCGTGACACTGGCCGATTACACCCGCCACGCGGAGTGGCGGTTACAGCCAGCAATTCGTGACGCGTTTACGACCCTGGGGCACTATAACGCAAAACTATTCCAACATGTTCTTATTCCAATCTGCTGACGTCTAATTTGCGTAACCGCCGACGCAAGGATCGGGCGGTGACACGCAGGGCTGTTTAAACAGACCAATGAACTGCTTTCCTCGTTTATAGGAGGTCTCTTAAATTATGGGGTTTTACGTGCCAAAACCACTTTCTGATGATGAGGCACCCCGTAGTGGAGCACTCCGTAAATTTCGACCACCTGGGGTTCTTTAACGTGCACCTAAATCTAAGTACACGGGTGTTTTCGCATTTTGCCCCCATCGAAATGCGGCCGCCGTGGCCGGGATCCGATCCCGCGACCTCGTGCTCAGCAGCCCAACACCATAGCCACTTAGCAACCACGGTGGGTTAGGAGGTCTCTTTTGTTTGCTTTTAAAACGAATAACATTGCCCACACTGAGTGGCTTGTCTTATCTAATTCGCTGATAAGAGGCGTGGAGCACGGCTCAAGTGGAGAGGGATTCGATGTGGCTGAGCCAGTGCACTGAAGATCGGTAACCGGATGACGAGGGCGGTGCGGCGTCTGCGATTGGTCCGCTTTCTCTTACTTAGCTTGGGGTGGAGCGCTCGTCGAAAATCGCGGCGGCATGGAACGGAAGGTTAACAATGGTTCTCAAAAATCATCAGAAAAAAAAAAAGTTGACAAGCGAGGTCGTAAACGTTTCGAAAATGCTCGAAAACGTTACACAGTCACGCAAAAAAAGTAGTATTGCTCACAAATAAACCTATGCTCTCGGGCATCGGGCAGGTGCGAGTAAGTACCTGAGCGATCGGCAGCAGCCATCTTTTATTCCTTTCGGAACGGGACAGCCTACAGATATTTAGAGAAAAATTCAGTTTTGTTCGGCATATTAATGCATCTTTAACGCGTACACCCGTGAGCAAATGTATACGGGCCACGGGAGCGCGTGCCAAACTCCATCGACGCGCCGTCTACCGACGCGGTGCCTGGTGTCGAGAGGGCCACTAGAGCAGCGGTGCGCATGCGCGTCCCATCATATCTGCTGGCCTGACATGTAGCCTTGCCTGACATGGTTATGGTGCTCGTAGACTAAACGTCCACTGGGCGTCGTTTTCTCTGCTCCGTCGCATCTGGGCCATTGTGTTACGCAGCGGCGGCGGCTGTGCTGGCACGCGCGTCCGCCGCACTTCGTTTTCATTCTTTCTTTTGGGTGGATTATCGCGCGCAGCACTACCTTCTCTGACACCTTCAGATGACTCGCGCAGTATGGCTTCCTGCGGCGTTGCATTATCTCAAACTGTTCCCACGTTTGCTGCCGCAGGTAGAAGCATGGTTTTGCAGCCGGTGTCCGCCGTCGTGTTAAGGAGTAGAACTGAGTTGCTGACGCTACTATGCTCCGCAAGCAGCAGGATGCTAAAAAGAGCACACCCGCCCCCTATCTGCAGGCAGTAGAATCAGGGGACGAGCTGCCGGCGTCTATCTCTGTGTTGAAGTGCTTCCAGAGATCTGTGAATCGCTTCGACGGCCTGGTGTGCATTCATTCCTGTCATCCCTGGAAGCCAAGGCTTGCTGCTGTGGTCCAGACTGTGCAGTCACTCCTCTGACACTTTGGACAGGACACGGCACAAGATTCCGATGCCACTCGTTGTCATTGCACAATCTGAAAGCCCTGGATATAAGTGTCCGTCGATGGCTGCAGTGGTACTTTGACAATCAGGCAGAGTTATCGCGGCCGAAAACGAGAGGGGGCTTTCATATAAAAGGAGAACCTGCGAATAAGATTCCTTGTTGAAGTAGCCACGGGTCTGCAAAGAATTGAAAGTAATAAGCAGAAAGGTATCGACAGAGGACGGCCATGCAGGTACCTTGCCAATCGGTGTTCTGATGGTTGCAGGCGTGTTCCTTCCTCCTAAGAGGCACATTTAAGGGCAGCTAAGCGTATGTGCCGCGTGACTTGTAACACATCGAGATTTATAAGTTTACAACGTGACTGATTTGTAAGGGTATTCATGCAATGAAAAAATTGAAGTAATGTGTGCGAGCGTTCTAGACCTGTCTCTAAAAATCGGTTTCTGATACAGACAACATGGAATGTGTCTTACATGTCGTGAAAAGAATGTTAAAGTTTGCTGAAAACCACTATCATCAGTATGCTTGGAAACTGTCTGGCTGGAAAAGAAAAGCACACGGACACAGTTTTATTACGGCAGAATATATATAAACACATTTGAGATGCAGTCGAGCCCTCGGCACCACGACCCGCATGCTGTCACGGTATAGTCAGTGTAGATGATTATGTCAAACACCTGGTCGAATTCCGGGTCCGACACATGCAACGCCAGGGGCGGCTTTCCTCATGGCTGGACACCCAGTAGCTCTGTTTCTACTGCGCACCTGCAATGACCTCGCCTGCTGCGTAGCGCTGATACGCCGCCCCCACTTAGTGTTAGAACATCGTTTGACGTGCTCCTCCTCCACGCCTAAACCTTGTTATCGCTTTCAATTTTTCACCCTCTTTGCGAAGCGGGCCGCTTCTGTACACTTTAGTTAAGTAAATACTACACATCCAGTTCAGTGCTATCCACTGATCGATGTACCCAAGGGTAAATCGTTGCCCAGCGTTCTATATATTTGGACCAACACGAAGATATTGCACATTGTAATTAATTCTGTTCTACAATATCTTGCAAGTGATTGCATAAAATATGCATCCGGTATGTAAAGGGAAATGCTTCTGATATTATGTGAAAGTGGTTTAATTATGCTGTTGCTGTCAGTTTTTGGGAAAGCTGACGCTGATTTTTATCTATACCATTGTGTCCTCGCTGATGACTAAAATCACCGGTGAAATCACACGAAAATCCTGAGTGCTGCACAAACATGCCATCCCTCTACACGATCGTAGATCATTATCCACTGGTCTAGTGTAGAAACAGCGGTATTTAACATAACAAACGTCAGGAGGCTGTTTCTTTTTGTACAGTGCTCAGTCATTGATACGCGATACTCGGAGCGTGTGGTTTCTGATAAATTGTTGTGCCACTGGTGTGCACTGGGGACACCAAGGCAATGTATCTTTGTACCAAACAAAAGCCAGGGCCTTCAGGATGGACTGTGACTGCATTCTGCCCCCTCAGCAATCAGCTAACGTACACCCGCGGCGCACAAAGCACCGGCTACTACGCGGTCTCAAGTGTCGTGCTTCAATCTCTGATCACTGGGAATGTACGTGGGTATGCTACTTTCAGCATCTAACCGTACTTAAACAAATCTTGGTTTTTCATGTTGGCAATACGTTGGCCGGTGTCAAAGCACGAATGGAAAAGTGTATAATAACTCTGAGATATCTTCGACTGTAAAAATGATGTAGAATCTCCAATTTCATCGCTTCGATTTCAAGGCTTCGTGCAAGCGATGTGCGACCTACACAACGTTGTGAAGGTACATTTGTTTCCACCTATATGTGAAAAATTACCACACGTATGTGCATAGATGACCTCGAAGGCGCCGTCGCAGTTGGAAGACAGCGGTACTAAAATACCTTACGGCTGGACGCAGCAACAAATCTACCGAAATATTGCCCAATTTCTCCGTGTTTGTGTGTTGAAGCATCGCGGGGAACGCTGGCTCTAATGCCTACGTGCACGTGAAGCCCTTATATAGTAGAAAGTAGCGACATTGTCCTATCTTTGCTGCACCGTCCTCACCCACGCTCCGGCCTTCTCCTCGCGGCCCTCTTCGCATTCGTCGCACTCCAGTTTCCTTCGCGCTGATCGACTGCGGCGCCTAAGAAGGACCCGTCACATCAGCACCGCCTCAATGAGACGTCTTAAGTTTGTTCTGGTCGTTTTCCTTACTCCGCTCCCGTCACCATTCCCAAGCCACGTCTTGGTCGCTCTGTCACGGCGCACGTGCATTTTCCAAGACAATCAAGCTTCGTTTGCTAGGACAATTCCTTGCTTCGGTGCGTTTCGATGCAGGAGCAGACCTCTAAAAAATATGTGCCCTACGTTAATCCCTCATGGAAGACGTGATGTGTTGCGTCGTAAACAGTGGCTGCTCATCATCGGAAGGAGGGACTTCGCCGCGTCGAAGCAGATGGTATTGCTTGCTAGGAAAGCATTGTTTGTTAATACCTCTCGCACGAGGATTTCTATGCGTTTTTTTTTTTTTTTGACCAGACATATTGTTGAATTCACCATTGTGCCTCGCATATAGCCGTAACCTTGAGCTCAGTGCCGCGTTGCTGTTACCACTGTTCCTTCATACTCTTCATAATTTCAGTTTCCGTTTTTCAGTCTGAAATATTTTTCTGATGAACATAAACGTAGCCTTTCTTACAAGAACCCTTACACCGAGCCAATTCTTTCGAAACCGTACCGCAACACTACCGAGGTTTAAGCACTCTTGAAGGCGCTGGTGGCTACAACTTTTCCGTGAAAGACGCCTTTCGGTCATTATGCACAATTTTTTCACAGTATATCCTTACTCGATGATCGTAGCCTCTTCGCCGCTTTCAGTATTCATGCTGACAGAAATTAAATAGAAAAACATGTCAATCTTGCTAACGTTCGTCAAAGGTAAAAACAGCGGACTTCCTGCAGCCACGCATTTGTCTGGGAGACTAAAAGTTACGGGGCCTTCTCCCTCGCTGTGCTAAGGGACGTTAAGGGCATTCCTCGGCGAACATTTTCCATTTTGACAGTATCTTCATAGCCCCCTACGTCTTGGCGCTGTCATGGTCGTTTCGTTAACTTGGTATATACCAAAGTTGGCACTGTATGACAAGAGTACATGAAGAACACAAATGATCCCTAATGACATGAATATCATGACGTGTGTGTCGGGTAGGTCATAAAACAATCGCCTACATCTCGGTGCTCTCATGATCGTGTCGTTAACTTGTTATGTACGACAATTGGCATGCTGCGATAACAGCGTATGACGAACAAAATGATAGGCCATCACATGAATGTCATGAGATCTGTATCATGACAAACGTGTTATATATATCACGAAACAGCCTCATACGTCTTGGTGCTCTCATGATCGTTTCGTTAACTTGTTATGTACCAAAATTGGCATGCTGCGATAACAGCGTATGACGAACATAAACGATACGCAATCACATGAATGTCATGGGATCTGTATCATGACAAGCGTGTTATATATGTCACGAAACAGCCGCATACGTCTTGGTGCTCTCATGATCGTGTCGTTAACTTGTTATGTACCAAAATTGGCATAATATGACAAGAGTGCACCACGAACATAAATGATCCGTCATGACATGAACACAATGAAATGTGTTATGTAGGTCAGGAAACAATCGCCTACTTCTTGGTTCTCTTGTGGTCGTTTGGTTAAGTTGGCAGGTACTAAAATTGGCATAGTATGACAAGAGTGCATAAGGAGCATAAATTGGAGGTCATGACATGAACATCACGACATATGTGTCAAGTAGGTCATGAAACAGACACCCACGTCTTGGTGTTTACCAAAATTGGCATGATATGACAAGAGTGTAGAAGAACATAAATGATAGGTCATGACATGCGTGCCATGTAGGCCATGAAAAGGCCCCCTACGTCTCGGTGCTCTCATGGTCGTATCGTTAACTTGTTATGTGCCAAAACTGGCATTAGTGTGACAAGACTATATGACCAACATGCAAGATAGGTCATGACATGAATGGCATGACATGCGTGTTATGTAGATTATGAAACAAGCACCTAGGTCTTGATGATCTAATGGTCGTTTTGGTAACTTTGTAGGCTCCGCGCACACTGCTTCACAAAACAACCTTTCTCACACAACATGGGGCCTACCATTTTTTCTAGACCCAAGTTCTCCCAATAAAAAGTTCATGGCTCACTCTTTTGATCCTGCGTGCTTCTTTACCATCGCTTTACCATTTTAAGCTGGCAATTTTTGTAGTTGTACCGCAGAGCAAACGTAGTATTCGTCCGATGTTTCATGAGTAAACTTTTTCATGTGGTTTTATTCATATTTGTTCTCATATGTTTCTCACTTGGCCTCGCCGCGCTGCAACTCTGTAATGCGGCGAAGCATAAAAATGCTAGTGATTTGCTTGAGTGGTGGGTTGCAAACCATCTGTGTTGCAGCTGCTGCTGGCGCATTTAACACTTACAAGTACGTCAAAGCCTAAACTACGATCCGCGCATTTGCTGAAACATCAACTAACCCACCGGCGAAAAACGCAACTTTGCGCCTAACAACTGATCGCTCGTCGCCTTCAGTTTATCTTAGAAACAGACGGAAAACTTGTATCGCTTGCATTGTCACTTATACGCAGTTCTCTCTAGACTCTTCTGCACCAAAATGTGCCATAAACAGTGTCACTAAGCAAACAATCATTAAAAACCTGGTTAGTTAAGGTACCGCTATTATAATACGGTTTCGTAGGAAACGTCGTGCTTCAGCGCACATTTAAAGGTGTACTCGGTCATTGTCCGTAGAAACTTTTTTCCTAGCTTTCCTACGTAAAATAGGAAATACTGTAGGCAGATTCCTCCACGATGGTGAGTGAATGTAGGAGAAGTAGCTCGTTTCGATAACAATCAATTCATGCGCCGCTGAGCGCTCTCTTTTCAGACAGAAGAGATGTTTGCAAGTGACTTTAGGCATTAAAATCCTTATAAGTAAACGATGAGAGCTGAAGACGCCTTGAATGTGCAAATATTGGTCTTTGCAAACGCCAAAATAAGCAAAAATAATACAAGGCGTGTCATAACAATTGGAGCTAACAGATTAATACCACAAATACAGCCTCAGATCAAAGCCGTCCTTTTTCCTTAGGGGCAGAATCTTCGACTCCTGGGCGGAAGTACTTGGATTCGAAATAAGCCTACGCCACCATTTTTTTTCTTATTTTTAATTTTTTGTTAATGCTGCTCAGTTGGTGCTTGTCGGTCGTGTCACAAGCATTTTCGTCGCTTTCATCTGGCAAGATGACTGCAAGCAGGCGAACTTCACAACCGCCGAACAGCCACCTACATGTATTCTACACTCATGCGATGAGTTTAAGTACGTTTATTACTCTTCGCTCTTTTGCTTAGACATTCGCTTACTGAATCTTCGCTCGTGCTTAGCACATTAGGTGGTGGCAACCTATGCGTGTACGATGAACAGTGCTGAAGAATAACTGTTTATTTTGTGAGTTCAACAAGTAGCAGTGCGCTTTTACGCTATATGCTGTTTGCACTCTTTGTGCGACTTAAATTATAGGCTACTAGAATTGGTGGCCTCGTCATCGCCTGAGCTTACTCATGTTTATGAAGCTAAATGCACCAGGTCATAGCCATATCTCTAAGATCCTTATTGGCTACGGAAGTTGCCACAACCAAGGTCATTCATTGATGCAACGTAACATTCTTGGGAGACCACCAAATTTCATTGCTAAAGTAGCGCTCTGCCTTTTGGCATGTGGCTTTGTGTAAACTTTTCTCCACATTGATTTGGGGTATACTTAGGGTCAACTCAATGGGTACGTTGGACGTACGCGGAAAAATGATATTAAGGGATCCTGCCGGCTTACACTGCCAGCTACCTGGATTCTACCAGCACCACTTGCTTCTTTAACTGCTTCTCAAAGCTTGGCGGTTCTTCACATGTTTCAGTGAGGCTCACAGCGGTTTGCAGAATACGAAAAGAAATGTACCAATCTACAGTCCTGTTTTCGAGCTACACGTTCAACTCCCTTGAGAAATTTGCTCTTGTTTGTTGCTTGAGGAATATACACACGATGAATTTGTTTGGCGAACTGACAAAGACTCCTCGGCCCCAATGTTTTAGTAAAATATGCCTTTTGGACCGTGCGGCTGCAGCCGAAAAGACGCCGAAGCATCATTCATTCATTCATTAGTAGTATGGGACACATTTCCCGGTGGAGGGTCAAAAATCAAGTGATACATGTAAGGCTTGTGGTGTTATCCTTATGATGGTTTGCGAGGTTTTCTTCTATGTACTGACAAAGCGAATAGTTCTCCGTTTGTATATTTTAGCAAGGCTGCACTGACACATGGTGAGGCAGAAGGTGCTTGAATTTTCCTTTTCTAGGCACCCTAAGCTGCGCTGTAGTACTTCAAGTATACTTTAGGCATTTCAATTGGCGCTGTAAAAAACTTCTGCATGCTTTCAATTCGAAGATGTAGTGATCTGATGGGTTTCGTGAACAATGCGTGCCTCGCCAATACGACAGTTGGTTGCTACCGTAGCGTGAGAAATGTGCCATATTGCAGATAAAAACTAATGAAGGCCACCATGAAGCATTTCATCGGTTACAATTGATTGGATATCGATCTTAAGAACGAAACCTTTCTTTCAGGTGATTGCTACTATGGTATTTGTGAATGAACTTTGTAAATATTATGCATGCCAGGGCGTCGTGTTATCAGCCATGAACAAATCGTTTTATGGGGGCCTGATTCAGAGTGCGGTGAAAATTGCAGCAAACTTTTTCACACAAAATGCGCGCCGAACTCTTTCTTTTACGCACTAATAAAATAGTCTTATTGGACTAGAACAACTCACCAGAGCAATAAAAACCACAATGACAGCTTCGCTGGGCAGTGCCCTTCTAACACGGATAATATGTTGACACCAAATACTAAAACTTTTCTTCCATGTAAAACGCAATGTCCCTCATAGCCAAGTTCTAAGGGAATTGTCACGAGTGATAGCAGACGACGCTTGGTGCGTACGTCTCGCGCCTTGGCGCGGAGGTAACAACAAAGATCGGCACCGAGCTCGCGCTCGAGAGGAGCGCTTGTGAAATAAAGAAGGGCGAGGCAGTCCCTTCCTGGTCTCCACTGCGTCTGAGTGCGTCTTACGCCGCCCTGGAACCCATAATAACCGACGACCACAACGGCGCGTCCCAGGAATGTTAACTGTTTAGCGAAGCATCATAGACAACCTCACGTCTTGAATTGCTAGACATTCTCCTTACGCAAAATGTATGGGCAGACACGGCACATATATGCTTTGCGAAACAAGTAGCCCCCTTCAACGCTACATAGCTTGCGATATCCAAGCCGCAAATTTTCTCGGCTCACGCGCTTTTGCAGAAGGGACTGTGGTTCAGACATGGCAGCAGAAAGAAGCGGACACATCCTTCAATAAGTACGGCTTGAGCAACCCATACTCCGAGCACACACGAGGGGAACGAGCGCGCGTGGCAGCCGAGCGAGCCGGAGAGAGTGGCGTTTTGACCGCGACGTCACCCGCGAGAGGGTTCCACTCCAAGTTCTCGCCGCTAATAGCTATACAGGGTTGTGACTTAAACAAAAAAGCTTATCGGGGAGTTGGTGTAGGCTTACCATTTAGAACTCTAGAGCAAAAGAAAGAGAAAAGAAAAAAAGGGATGCAGAAGCAAAGTTCTAACTAGATATGGCTATACGCGGATGCACAAAAAGTTTTGGCCCCCTTGAAATCTTTAACACGCCCTCCAGGGCCGGTTAAAGCATCTCACATAGTTCACTGCGCCTCCAGTAAAGCGCGGCGCCAGTAAAGTAACATCACTTTCAGAAAGTGAGCAACAGGATTACTTATAGCTTTTAATACCGCAAGAAGATTTAAAGGGACCCTCACCCGGTCTGGCCATTATTAGGTGACCAGCGCAGAGCATACAATGTGCGCTAACGATCGTGTTGGCGAAGAATTACATCGCTACGTGCCGCGGAAAGGCATGAAATTTCAATCCAAACGCCATTTTCCCTTTTCCTCGTGGCGACCGTGCTACAAGCCGGATGGTGACGTAGCCGTGTCCCTGCGTCTACGTAGTCGAGTCGACAGTGTGACGTCGCTCATGGTGACACGTGACTTCGAGAATTTTCAAGGCAACATCTCTTATTTGTGTGGTTTGTTGCTTGAATTGACGAATTGTAGTTCGGGTAAATAATAAAACACACAAATCGAATGTTTGCGTGTTTTTGTTTTACTTCGCCCCAAGCAAGACGGATGTACTCCCGCTTCGTCTAGCTTGTGCCTACGGTCGTGCAGTCACGTGCGTAGGTACCGAAACTATGCGATCTTCTACCGTGTTTTATCACGTGATCATCTCTGCGATCCGCTTCTTCTGCCTCAGTATTCGTGTAGCATTGAATTATACTGCTAGTCATGTGTCCTTGTGCACACCGCGCAAAATCGTGCGTTCCGCGAAACGAGACGTCACAACAGCCCGCGCGCAACGCCGTCAGCGAAAGTGCTCAGCTCTGCAAAAAAAAAAAAAAGAAAAGAAAGCCAGGACAAAAAAATGAAGGCAGGACCCGTGACGTATGTGTCACGCGATCCTCGAGGTCTGGTATGGGAGAGCGCAGGGAAAGAATTTCTGTTGTAGAGGCTATACGGGGCGAGTGTAGAGAGTGTCTCGCTATGCAGTGGAGCTCACCTTCTGAAATCATGGGTTAGCGTCACTGAAATATTGCTATCTTGGCTACTAATGAGCAGATATGAAAAATTTTTGCAGCAGAACGCTCTTAGACGACACGTAAGAACTTCCGCCCTATAACCAAAATTTGCTATAGGGCCTCGCGAGATGCCCTTTAATGTAAAAAGCCTGCGCTGTGAGTAAAATTGCTCATGATTTGCGCACGCGCTGCGGTTGACAGAAATAATTGTGAGGAATCATTCAATGAAGAATATAAGACCTGGCATGAACATATCTGACGGCTGAGAACTATAGCATGTACGTTGCATATGCAGTATAAATAAACATATCTAAAACATATACATTAATAGGGAATCGGAATATGAAAGTAATAATAGAATTGTGCCGTGATTGTGACCCAGCATTCATAACAGTTATTGTTGAAATAAACTTGTCTAAATGCATCGTGGTGAGGGCGACGGCGAAGATTCACCTAGAGTGTCGATAAAATCCCGCAATACTATACGTACGTCGCAATCCTCATAGTCACATGTACGCACGGTAAAGAAAAGGTCCACATATATTTCACAGACATTGCAGTGGTACTCACTCTTAAAAAAAATGTATCTTGGGCAACAGCTTTCTTTGAACGTCGTTACATTACGTTGGCCGCGTTCAGGTAGGTTGCATTTATTTGAATGGTCAAAAGACTATTTCTGCTATATTTTAGCTTTTGACCTTAAAAACTGGCGAAGTGCATCGATTCCATTGTACTGTACAGTTTTGACGTAACTGCAGCTGTGTTTCATTTCACACCAATATTTTGCTTCGCACTTCGCTAACACACATGTTGCTTTTTTGTGCGTGGGTCTGCACTCTCGCCAGTTTCGCTTTGAATGTGGTTGAGAAATTTATGCGTCATCTAACCATTGTAATCCCTCTCCTTTTACTTGCATTTTGTTAAAGGATCTCTGTTTGAAGTCTCCTAGAAATGCGTCCGCTATACATTCCCACTAAACTCCCCCTACCTTTGTTGAGCCTTTGCTTGGTTGAAAGCCACAGCACACGTATATTACATGGCCTGGTGTATATGAAACGTGCTCCAGCAGCTGAGGACTTATACGAACGGCGCCTTTGCTCCGAAAAAATGCCTTTTTTATGTATTTTCGCCATACTATTATATATATATATATATATATATATATATATATATACATATATATATATATATATATATATATATATATATATATATATATATATATATATATATATATATATATATATATATATATATATATACTACACCCAATCGAGACGCAGATAAGTAGTATTTCTTACATAACATTGCTGTTTCGTGCTATATTGTTCCATTTCTTTAGCTTCATATTTTGCAAGTCGGCCTTTTGTACGCGTATTTTTTTTTTTTGTTAGCTTGCCCCTCCAGCGTGGTCCACACGTCCTGCAGTATCATATATATATATATATATATATACAGATCGTGGTGCTTGCTCTTCTGACCGTATTCGCACTGACTATCTGGGCTTCTCTTCTGTTTATTGTTCCACGCTTACTTCTAATGCATCGTGGTATTCTTATCGGAGCTCCTCTACCATACTCACTTCTTTTTCCATGTGGTTCTCGAGCACCGCGATAGTTTTTCTTTCCAAACATGTCGATGCATAGAGCTCACGCTGACATGACCAAGCTAGCCAACATTGTTCACACTGCGCGAGGATCTCAGCACAAAACTTTCCGAAGAGGCTGAGACGAGCATTTTGTCTTGCCCCTTTGTCCTTCCACCTCACCCGCCGTCTCCGGAACAGTTGCTAGGGCTTCGTACCTACTACAGGAAGCGTTTTGACGTCACCTCCAGGGCTGTTGCCGAGGCAACCAGTGTTTCATTTAAGCGCGCAGTACGTCTGAGGGAAAACTCGTCTTCCGTTGGTTTGTCAATTTGATGGGCTGCACTCTTTGTTCAACAGGGCTCTCGAACTTCGTCTTGTTTTGCGGCGACGTCTCGTCTAGTTTGGAATTTTGGGGGCGCCTAATATTACTATGAAGTGACAATCTTTTACAGCTTAAGCGGTTATGGGTTCACTACCATAGCCGTTTCGATTGGCGATGGTGTCAGCCACCGCCGTTGCCGCCGCTGTCCGGTGTCCGCAGCAGATATCGCAAAGAATAAAAAAAGAGAGAGAATTCCAGCTGGCATCGAACCCAGGCCCGTGGCGTGGGAGTAAGCTACTGTTCCATTGAGCCGCGGCATCGCTTGCTCGCATATATATATTTATATATATATATATATATATATATATATATATGTTTAAAACTCGTCCAAGCGTGCCAGGACCACGTGATGTGAGATGCGCGCCGCGTAGCTTCAGCACGTGCACATATTCAAATGTGTTTTGCTTATTGCTACACAAGGTGAAACTCCATTAGGTTTGGGCGACTAATTGGTTTTCCAATTTAGAATGTGTCATTTAGAATCGAGACAAAGCACCGCCATCAAGAAACAAAAAGGCCAGTGTGAAGTCAGGCACCGCAACCGTTACGTGGATTGTGTACAGAAGCCCCTTGAAATGCGGCGCAGGCTACGTAGGTCAGACAGGCAGGTTTCTAAGCGATCGCCTGCGTGAACATGCGAATGATGTTGAGAGTGGAAAAGAAGTTTTCTTAGCCCTCATTAGTAGCATGTGGTTGCACCCTTCTGTGTGAAAAAAAATAAAAAAGCGTGATCTTCACGCACAGGGAAGGTGGAACGCGCATCATCATCGAATCGGCTAGCCTGGCACGTGAAGAATGCCTGTACATAGGCAAGCCATCCATGACCTTATCACGAAGGGAGTTAGCAGTCTTAGACAAGTGCAGCGCGAACATTGGGCGGCGATCGCATCTTCAGAATGTTTTTCTTCTAGGTTGTTTCATCTGTATTGTTTGTGTTCCACATTTATATTTTTATGCCGTTTTCCCTCTGTGTTTTTGTATATGACACCTTGCACCAGGCAATAAAGTTTCAGTTGGCAGTAAGCGCTTGTCCTCGTTTTCCTTGCGCCCCTTGTCCCTGCTTCGCGCTGCGCCACACATTCCATGTAAAAGATGCACAGGTAGCGGTACAAGGTAGTTAGACAACGTTTCAGGAAGAAAAACAACTATAAGAATTTGGATACAAGAATGCTGGAAAAGAACGCTGATTGCGTACCTGATTGGATGAAGCTGGCTAGGTAATCATGCCGCCGCCACGTTTCAAAGGATATGGCAATAAATCACCATCATCATTATGATCGTATCGTGCCACTTGTCTGCGATGTGAGATGCGCCCCGCGACGCGTCGATACATGTGCCCTTTGCATTTACGTTTCATATTATTACAGCAGTTAGGACGCCGTGTAGCAGTTGCAAAGGTAGAGGTACAAGGCAGATATAGAAGTCTTCAGGAACAAAAAGAAGATTATGGAGATGTATAAAAATTACTCTAATGAAAAGCACGCGTGGCATGGCTGATTATTTCAAGCAGGCTAGACGACTGCTTATCCCCGTCTCACTTTAAAGGAAATACCAGCAAATCATCACCTTCATCAATAGCACCGTATCGTGCGATTTGACACGCGTTGCGACATGGCCGCCTCCTAGCGTAGATACGTACAAAATTAGAGTTGCAGTTCCATTGTATTGAACCAGGTGTTCCGACATGTGGCAGTTACATATAGAAGTTGCACGTTGTATGTAGCTGGACGGGGTTAACTCAAGCGGCAACCTGTCACCATGGACCACGTTTCAAACGAGACGATAATAAACCGTCATTATCACAATCAACAACAGCATCAACTAGGCAACTACCCAGGATTCCTTTTCGGGGTTGGGGGAGGGCATGCAACCCGAGGTAACATTTCTATGCATATAGGGTGGGGTTACCTTTACTGGTGCAAATGTGAATAATGCCCATCACTCTCCATAAAGACGCGTAAACGCGTAAACGCGCACAACGGAAGTGAAATAAGGTGTATCTCACAGGTAGGCATGTGAGATACACCTCTCCTTTACTTGTCAAACAAGGAACCACATCTAATGGACTCGCGCAGGAAAGAAGAGCAGGAAGAACACTACCAAGAACATGTAAACCAGTGAAAGTGTAAAATAAAGATTTCTAGTAGCATTTATTTTAATTAGCTCTGGAATAATTATAGAGAAATATATAGTTGCGAACAATCACAGATCTTTGGATCCCTTGTTTACTGCTCTCCCCTGTTAAGTGGAAAAACCGAATTGTGCTCATATTTGGGAAGTTGCTTTGCGATGCGCGGCCGCCAGTCCCGTACAACCGCGCAGGGCGCAGCACACTGCGGTTCTAGACGTACTGCGCCCACCGCGGAAGGTTAGAAAATCACCTTAATTAGCACAGCAGGGGAGTGGCTGCGT
Source organism: Dermacentor andersoni (assembly GCF_023375885.2). Taxonomy (NCBI): domain Eukaryota; kingdom Metazoa; phylum Arthropoda; class Arachnida; order Ixodida; family Ixodidae; genus Dermacentor; species Dermacentor andersoni. The sequence goes on from NC_092823.1 coordinate 57,420,460, forward strand.
CAGGCGGCTCGATTGTTAACTGTATAAGCGTCATTCAAAACTCACGGAATTATTCTCCACTTCCGGCGGTGTTTTCTCGACTTCCTTTTTAAATAAAAAGATGTTGATCCATAAATATTTTCACAAACAATTTTCAATTTTCCTCGCTGTTTGACTGTTTCCTTGGTTTTCTCAATTTTGCTCAAGTTTTCAATTTTGCACAAAAAGTGCTGTACAATTAGGGAAAGACCCGACGAGGTGACAGGTGACAGTTATATTTTTATGGGTTGAGCGGTTCCTGCAGCGTTTGATGAAGGACGCTGTTTCGCAATATTTTATCTTCCACCTTATCTAACCCACATCGCGCATATATTGTTCCGAGGACCTGCCAGCGTCGCGGCGAGCCGTCGCTAGAAGAAATAATGACGCAAAAGGAAAACATAAACGCAACTGACTCTTTCTACGGCTACAACTCATTCCACAAGCATACAGACCAGCTGACTACGAACCGAATCCCTTTCCAGGTCCCTGGAAGAGTCTAAACAAAGAAGGTTGAACTAATGAAACAACAGCGATGCGCGTGATTGTTCAAGAGATTATGACAAGTGAATGCATCTCGAGTTAATCGCGCGGGCACCGAATCGATGAGAAAACGAGCCTTCACACCTCGCGCACAAGCGAGCATGAACACATCTCACTCGATGACCGCGGAAACTCGCTGTCAAAACGCTGGAGTGAGGAAGCGTGGCAACAGCAGCAGCGAGTGAAGGGACCTTCGTGCTCCGTCTCGTGTCAACGCGAACTCAGCCGCGCATACACAGCACGCAGAGTACTGTGCAGCCGTCGCGTTTCGCTTTCAAAGTGCAGCGGTCCGGGCGGGCGCGCGCGGCCGCCCGGAGTAGAATTCCCCCCCCCCCCCCCCTCCCTCCTCGTACTTACCGCGGTAGCTTTGCGCGCGACGGAAGACGGTGCGCTTCTTCCCCGCTTCCCCCCGCCCCATTGGGCGCGTTAAGTTAAGGCGCTTGAGCACGCTCTAGCCAGCAGAGTGGGCTCTTTTAAACTTAACGGCTTAAAGCGACTTCCGGTGCGTGATTACGGACTGCGCTCTACGCGCCCCATCCTGGAAACGGTGCGCGGGAGCGCGCGCCTGCCACGGCTTCCGGAAATATGACGCGTTTCCTACTCTTTCCACTGAGGCAAGTCCGTTCTCCTTGCCCACTCGTTCCTCCCGCCGCCGCGCAGCCGGGCGGCTGAAGAGCTCTCAGGCGAGGTCGGGAACGTGTTGGCGCGCTTTGAGCTTGGCGCGAACGTTGAGCTTGCATCGCATACGTGAGCCGCTGCTGCTGCCTCCGTCACTGCGCGTGAAGTTCTTCTACCTCTTCATCGTTTAACAGGAACTGACTGCAGGAGTACGGTCGGTGGGGCCATTTTCGAAAAGCGCGCGAAGTGCGATAGCGGATGCGGAAGCAAAATAACGTGCGACAGACGGCGCGTTCGTGCACCCGAATAAAGTCGGCGAAAATGGCCGCTAACTTAAGCTCCGAAGGCGTCGCACTCCAGCGCACTCGAGCGTGCTCCTTTGGAGTTCGGAGCGCGCTAACTTAACGCGCCCATTGCCTGTATGAGATTGAGCCGTGATCGCCGGCTCACCCTCGCACATTTTCACTCACACATACACCATACGGCGCGCAGTGATGATGATATCGCCTTTGCAGGTTATACGAAACCTCACGGCGACGGCGCAAATTCGCCTGGAGTGTGCGTATAATCACTATTACAATAAAACGTTTCTCACAGTTCGAATAAAGCAGGTCTCCCAGATGGACGATTTCATGATGTCATTGTAGGTTATTTTCGACGAACTCAGCACTGAATGTGTATTTATTGTGCGCCCGTACTATCGTGGACAAGAAGACAGAAATTGAGAGAGTATCTACCAGCAGTTAACTCGATAGAAATTACATTAGGACTTACGAAAGGCCAACTTGGCATATTTGGCACCTGATATCAAGCTACAGTCAATTTTGCCACAGTGAGTGTTGAGAAACGCCGTGCAGAAACTTTGTTAGTGTTGCCAGTGAAGAGAGAAAATTAACTACAACCACAAAAAAAAGTTCGTTGATTCTCCACACTAGTAGAAGTGTACTCTAGTGAGACTATTGTGTACTAGCCCGAAAAATTAAGGCAGCTGATTTCCGGCCCTCTTAAGGGGCCCATGGTTCACAGGCACACAGTCGGCATTCTTTACCTTGTTGACCATCAACCAATAACCACAGTTTTCTAGTCAAGGAAAGTGCATATAATTGGGACACTTGTACACAAAATATCACGCCAATTTAGTCTGTTAGTTACAAGATAGGGAGCGCGGTAAGTTTTGAATGACACGTTCTGCCCCCTGTCTCGTTTCACTCCGATTTACCCATATTTTTAACGCAGTTAATGACCAGAAACCTTGCTGTGTTGTTTTCTTATTTATACCTGACCAGGGCAGTTTTAGCCGAACCCCGGACTAAATTCGATAACACCTAAAAAAATAATTTTTTCAAGATCACGCAGTAGATGTTCTTACCATGGGCTCGTCTACAATTACGTAGATAAGGGAAGCCACTCAGGTCTCCTTACAAATAACTAAGTGCTTTATTCTTCATAATATCTATTTATATAACGAATTTATGTTACGACAGTTTTCATGAATATTTTATAGACAAATAAACCTTCTGAGTATAGCGTCACAGAAATCCCTCTATTATGCTATCAGTTATTCGACGCCTCAAGCATCACAGGTTATCCAGAGCCTTTGAGAATTATTTCAATGTTATAAAGCACGAAAGGAAACCGATGTCGTTACAGCTTTTGGAACCTATTGAATTACAAAGTGTATAATTTGTTTATGTAACCGCTTCTGCAAGTGAACACCGTTTATGGCTAGGCATAACAAGTGTTGAAACAGTTGCAACAGATATCGCACCTCCCCAAATTAGGAAAGAATGATCAAGTTCAACGCTATGAAATGCGATGTAAATTGTTTAAACCGCGAAGCTCCCGACACTGTAGTTAAAATAGGTACCTTATCTTATCAAGATTCCCAAGAAGGCAAAAAGAAAAGTAGCAAAGAAAAAATAAACCATAGGTTCTGTCTGAATTCCCCTTTTACTGCCACTCGGGCTGTTTCAGCAACGTGTTGCAATCCCACTGCGACGACTGCCTGTGGCGGCCACGCCTTTTCTTTCTTTTCATTTGAGCGACAGGCGCGTACCTCCACTACGGTGCTCTATATATTTGCGCCTCATAAAACATTTTCGTTGCCCGGTGCCTAGCGACAGTGCGAACTCTGCGCACGATGATCTGGCAACCCTGTTTGATCGTTGAGCGTTCGTCTCGTCCTTAAGCGTCGCAAATGCTACAGGAATCGGAGTCTATAAAAACAGCGTTCTTATCAGCACAGGCGTGACACTGGACGAAGGCTAAATGAGTTAGCAGAACAAATGAAAACAAAGCACAGACACACACTAAAAAACCACAGGGTGAGCTCTTTTGCAGGCACATTTGAGGAAGAAACTAAAACGAAGGAAGCGGGCTTAATTTTCTGGCGAACTGTTCTGCGGGCGAATTGTGAAACTGCGCGTGCGGAAGCTAGCCAAGTGCTTCCGCACGTGGAAACAAACCAAAACGTTGAGTGGCTCTCGCGCGCCGAAATTCGTGGTTGCTTCGGACGTCGTTACGGTTCTCACGCAACCGACTGCGGAGCACCATGCTCTGCTGCTGCCAGAGCCACATTTGCTTGAGGAAATAGTCAAAAGCACAACTTTACTATGACGGACATTATACTTGCGTTTTGGTGGCAGATAGGCCCAAAATAAAGCTCGCAACATAACGAGAGAAACAAGAATAATGGAAGGCGGGTAACCACAAAATGCGCCGCTTAAAAAAGAAGAAGCTAAAGACATAGGAAGAGAAAAATATGAACATACACGTGCCTGCATTATTGCACGTGGACTGCATTATTGCACGAGGCACGTGGACCCACGCAAGAGAACTAATGACACAGATACATTTAGTGCCTACGTCTGTTGTGAGCAGTGTCCTAGTATCTTTTGCTCTTATGCAAGCCGGCAGTCCAGTGTCTCTGCTACGGTACACAGCAGCTTCCTCTACCATACTATAACGTGGTCAGATGCACAGAAATAACATTGCTTTTTTTTTCCACTCGTGAGTGTCACTTGGTAGGACTGTCGTCCAATTCAATAATGAATAAGCATGACGAACCAAGCATAGGCTCTTGCATGCCAGCTTTTATATGTTCCATCTGCTTTATGTAGTTTTGCGGAGCACCTCTTGAAAGCAAACGATGTACGTGCACCTGGAAGTGGTGAATATAACAAAGCCTTTCTATCATTCTCGAAGGCGACACACCTTATACTGCTGCTAGCAGCTTAATCAATCTGATCACTGATGTAGTTCAATTTTGTAGGCTATTGCCGCACGTCACGTCATGCCGCGTTTTCTTGTGCAACGCAGGGGTCCGTCTCTTCTTGAACACGTTGTTTTCTAGTGCGTCAGTTCCCATTCTCATATTTAATTTTCATTCTCATTGAAGCACACTAAACAAACGCTTACGCATCGCGCAAGTGCGTGCCGAGTGACCTTACCCCGACAGTTCCAGTGCGACAGCTGCTTTCGGGGGCAGCGCTAGCCGCAGCTGTGCGCTCAGTCTAGATCGCCGACATATGTTGTTTCTTCCTCAGCCCGAGGCGTTTCTACAATGCTTCGCAACCACGTAACGTGTTCCTTATCAGCCTTGGCTGCACGCTTCCGTCTCGAAAATAGTACGATTTGAACTGATATAAACCGCGTGCCGCTGGACCATATCCGTGCCGGATGTTAAATTGGGCGCTTCGCGTGTGACTATGGAAATACAGAAGCGTGCCTTGGCCCAAGAATGTTGACGCATGGGCGAACAACAAGAGGGCCAATTTCCAACCCAGCGATGATCTCGACACCAAGTCTGGCACCGGTAGCTAACGCAAAGAGGCAGCCTGGCAAGGGTTCACGTGGTTAACTCGCTAAAAACCATCAACCCTGTTCGACCTGGGCCCGTCATGAAGTCAGGACGACGGCAAACGATCTCTACTTAGGGTTTGGTGCTCAGGGGAAAGGGTTGGCGAGTGTGGGCTAATCTAAACGGCGGAGGTACAGCGTCTGAAAAACGAGGTGGAACGCGAAGCACTGACACGTGACGAACGTGCCAAACGTCTGAAATAGCTTGCTGACTTTGGCACCGCATAAGTGTTCATGTGATCACGGCTTAATTTAAAAAAAGAATGAACAAACGTGGCCTTATGGTTAGAGCACCGAGGGGCTGCAATGCTCAAAGCCAGAGGTACGATGCTAGCGTCGGGCGCGAATCTATTTCATATTGAACCAATTCAAAACAAGTTAGGACCGGAACTAACCTATACTTGGATACCTACGCCAAAACACCTGGAATAAGGCAAAGATTGCATAATATTAACATTTGAAGATGCAATATGCCGTGGTAATGTGTTTAGGTGAACCTCTCATTAGTGTTTGGGGCTATTTTTCAGCGATCAAGTACTTAACAAGCAGCAAAAAAATGTCCTTTGATCAGACATATAAATATGATCAAGTACATAAATATGTCATTAATATCTCCTGATACAAAAGCCCTCAGGAAAAAGCGTTTAACACGCGTAGGTTTGAGAACAGGTAGTGTTGCCTTTTTTTATTCACTTGGGTGGCTACGCGGCATGATGTATAAAAAGAAATATTAGCATAGAGGCCAGTTTCATGCTGATAGTGCAGCAGTGACTTGCAGAAAGTGTTGTCCACCATTCATCGTTCGTAGGCTTCAGCTTGGTTTAACTTCACACCTCTATGTACACCTTTCGTGAATTGTATTTGTACAAGGACACGTCCACGGATACATCCTTTGCAAAATCATGAGCGGAGCACTTCGGACACCGGACATTAGCTTCGCACCGTTGAACCTAAGAGCAAGTGGTGGCTGATGTAAGGGTCAGCCCGGCCCGAAGCGCGTAGACAGATAAGTACGTCTTCTACCCGGCAAGAAATAACGTGACTTGTTTGTTCGTTAATCGCTTATGGTTGGAAGTCTTTCTACAAACACATTTCTTTCTGAACGCGTTCGCTCCGGTAATCAGCTCTACAGCCAGAATCTAGTGTTGAGAATGCACATCGTGGAAGCCGCTCGAAAGGCTGCTTTAAAGTTTATAAAAGCGTCGGTCCATGGCATATACACTTTGCCTTGTCTGTACATGTGAATTCTTATACATAATTTTCTTGCTTAGCATTTTAAAGTACAGCTCCAGTAACTCTAGAAGCTGCTTTAAAATTGATAAACATTTTGTTGTTCGTACATCAGGAAAAATTGTTCATTTTCTTTTTATTCTCCACAGATTAGCAAATTATAATCCTCACTATCGCATTGTGTTCAACAAACTGTTCCAGTATGTGGCAATGTTTGGTCAGGTCATCATCATCAGCGGTAGCCTATTTTATTTACGCTGCAGGACGAAGGCCTCTCCCTGCGATCTCCAATTACCTACCCTTGTTCTCAGCCAACCGATTCCAACTAACGCTTGCGAGTTTCTTACTTTCATCAGCCCACCTAGTGTGCTCCCGTCCTCGAACGCACTTCGCTTCTCTTAGCACCCATTATTTAACCCTAATGGTTCACCGGTTATCTAACCGACGCACTACATCACCAGCCCAGCTCCATTTTTTTTCTTAACGGCAATTACAGTATCTGATTTCTTCGTTTGCTCTTTGGTCCACTCCGCTCTCTTCCTGTCTCTTAACACTACGCCTAACATTCTTCGTTCCAAAGCTCTTTCTCAGTCCTTAACTAGATATCGAGCTTCTTTGTCAGTCTCCAAGTTTCGGCCTCAGATAGCACCAGTAGAATGCTCTGATTATACGCCTTTCTCTTTAAAGATAATCGCTAGCTCCCAGTCAGGATCTGACAATGTCGGCCCTATGCGCTCCACACATTTTTAATGTTCTGCATATATCCTTCTCTTGCTCAGGGTCGCCAGAGAGTAATTGACCAAGGTAAACGTACTCCTTCACAGGCTTTAGGGGTTGAATGGCGATCCTAAACTCTTGTGTCCTTGCAAGGCTATTCATCGTCATCTTTGTATTCTGCATATTAATCTTCAATTACACTCTTACACTCTCTCTGTTAAGGTCCTCAATCATTTTTAACTATTTTTCTAACCCGCTTTTGTTTGTTTCTCTTACACAAGCGCTTCATGGCCAATCCCCCACTGTGGGTGTTTGCCACAGATAGGCAGGAGAACAAGAACGAGCTCAAGAACTTGTTTTTCTAGGAGGTAAAAGTCTCCGTTTAAATGCTGTCGTGCAAGATCAGGTTTCAGTGTGCAGTGTCTATATGTACGGTATCACTGTTTTTAGAGCGTAGCTGCATATGGCTATGGTACCATAGAACACTACCAAACCTTGCCAGCCGGCATATCAAACAACCGTTCAGATTATCGGAAACGACGTTCATATACTTGCTTGACGCCTGCCGGCCAGCAGTGCAACGGCAAGCGACTAATATGCGCGAGTGCGTCGCTCTTGAAAAGCGTGTGGCGGTCAACTTGTACGTGCTGCGCTCTTGCGCGGAGGACAGAGCAATAGCGGACATCTTCGGCATTGGTCGTTCTACGGTGAACGTTATATACTGGTAATTTTGTGCGACTGTTGCTGCCACCCTCCAAAAGGAATGGGTGAAAATGCCTTCACCGGACGACCTGCCAGCGCACGTAAAAACATTCCAGGCAGCGTGTGACTTTCCGCAAGGAGTCGGGGCCCTAGACGGCTGTCACATACCGGTATCGCCGCCAAAGGAGCACACAAGTGATTATTATAACTACAAAGGCTGGTAAGTATGTCTCTACGGGTACCTTTGTTGTCGTTGACGTGATGAATAATTATGGCTGTAGTTGATGAAAACGTTTCACCAAATCGAAAAATTAACGTTCAGCATTGCCTTCGTTAAATATTTTCAAAGCAGTTAAAAGATAAATACTAGGTTTCCTGCTCCTTTTTACATTTCACCACTCATTACGCTCATACTTAGTGGTGCGCAATGCCCTGTGTAATTGTAATTCGTTGCTCTTTATTTTCTTGTGCTCTGTAACTTCATATTTATAACGTTATTCGTTGCAGATACAGTATCATATTGCTCGCCCTGGTCGACCATATGTACCTGTTCAGGTACGTGAACGTCGGTTCACCAGGGCGCTGTCACGACGCGTATGTGTACCGCCAGTCTGCATTGGACGATCTGGTTGAGGGACCCTTGTTCCAAGCCCCAACAGCAACAATCAACGGATATCTGGTGCCACCGTTGATCCTGTGCAACCAGGCGTTTCCGCTGACTTCTAACCTAATGAAGCCCTTCAAGCGCTTTGGAGAGAAAGATCGGCGCAGGCCGTACAATCATAATTTATCAAGGTCCCGGAGGATCGTTGAAAACGCGTTTGGGAGACTAAAAGCTCAATTTAGGCTAGCTCTGAAGAAAATAGACGCGGACATTAGGAATGTGCCAATGATGATAAGGGCACGTTGCGTGCTCCACAAGATATGTGAACACTTTTCAGGCTCTCTTTCACAACAGTGGCTGCATGAGTCTTTTATTGAAAGTATGGTGTGTATGCAACCTGAACATTCTACAGATGTGCAAGTTGGAAGCGGACCAGATGTTCGAGGAGTCCTCGTTGAATATTTTCGCGAGCGTGAAGGCCACCAAAGTTTATGCTGCAGGGCTGGATTCAGTTTACTGCGCTGTTCGTCGTTGTCCCCTTGTACACATACATATCCACATTTTTTTGTTTCCCCTTTTCAATTCCCTGTGAAACGCAAAGCAGTTTCTAAGTCAAAGGAGCTACGTCACTGAATGACAGCATGCTAGTGGAGTCATCATGTTGCTTGACAAGTTATCTTTCTCATTACAGTGATGCGAAATAGTTTCAAATATTTTACAGGCCTGTTATCAACATTTTCTCTAGCCTCATAATAGCTGTTACCTTCAGTCAAACTAACAATTCCACAATAAATAGCGAATTATAGGAGCTACTGAAAAGCTCCCTGTTATGTATCTTGCATCTAGCGACTGGTATGTCACACACGATCACGATCATCATAGAGTACTATATTTATTTTCTTTTGTAGCAGAGAAGGTACGAAAATTAATTTGAAAGTTGAATGACTTCTCCAGAGTGGGACCACCATCACATGATGCCAGAGGTTTTTCTTATGTGCTTGAAGCCCGAAATGGCAAAAAAGTTGGACAAATGAAGAGTGCGATGATCACTTCCATGCTCGGCACAGACAGTCACTGATGTTAGAATACAATATCAGTGTCAGACCAGGGGTTTTTTACACAGTCCAAAAGTGCAAACCAACATTTATAGGTAGGCTCCTTTTCTTTGTAGCCTTTGTAGATCTCCTTTTAAGCTCTACTAGCACATGTAAACATAGTGGGTAGCAGGTGGCGACTCTACTCTAGCACAGCCAATAGTTCCAACAAATTACGTCTTACCCCATTTATTCAACTGCCATTTTGGTTTAATGAAGCAGCTGTTCTGTATCAATATGACAGGAGAATGGATTGATTGAAAACATGTTTTGTTGTCCCTTTTATACATGTGTGTTGCCGATGTGCGCCAGCTGATGCTGGCACATCGCTGCAATATACAAGCTTTGTCCGGGAAGTAGTTGGACCGATTTTTTCCCACCACGATGTCGTAAGGAGTAAGATGTTATTGCACTAGCTGAGTGGGGGGGGTCTTAGCTACGGTTGCACCAGTCGTATACAAGCCTTCAGGGAGTGTAGATAGAGTTTAAGCTGAACCCCTTTAACAGTGCCTTGTCATCTACAGAATGAATCGTTTGTTAGAGCAGCGTTACGCAGTGAAATTTTGCGTCAAACTGGATAACAACTGGGAGTGAGACTCATTGCATGATGAAGTGTTCTTGAGTGGCACACATTGTTTCAGGAAGGAAGAGAGCAAGAGACCGTAACGAGGAAGCTGAAGAGCATTCCAGTTTCTGTGTTCCAGGGAGCCTTCGGTGGTTGCCAAAGTAGCTGAAAATTCTGTGTTGATACAGACGGGGCATATATTGCAAACTATTAAGCCGATGTGTCAAAATTGTGAATAGATTTTTTAATTCAGTCCTACTACTTTCCGGACAACCCCTGTATGTATGTTCACAATAGAATATGTCTATTAAGAATGCTTATGTAGTAATAAAGAATTCCAGCATCATGCACAAACAGCCTGCAGCTGATAGTCCTGAGGCTGTGTGCTGAGCAACAGCTGGATCAGTTTCATTCTTCACTAGGTACAAGGACGAAATGACTAATAGGTCACAACAAATGCGGGAACGTGACCTCCCGTCAATCTTTATTCAAATACTGCTCCAGCAGGCCAACAAGCTTTTCTTGGGCAATTATGTGTCGCTCTCTGAGTACCCGCTCTTATTTGGTTGCCGATTCTAATGACTGCCGAAGCAGGCGTTGCTCATTAAGGAGGTCCCGCTGAAATTCCCTTGCCCCTGTCAGGTTTCTCTTTCGAGGACGACGCTGGTTCTCGTTTGTTAGCTTTTTCAGCGATTGCGTCGCATCTGCCAGTTCTGATGTGGCGACTGTTTCCGGTGGCTCAAGCTCCCATTCATCCTGGGTGTTGTGTGGCGATTGTTAGCCATGTTCCTTCCTACAGATCAACTGAAGGGTGAAAAGAGTTGTATCTTAAGCACACATACACAACAGTGATTCTTGATTTAGTAGCATCCTACTTAGCTCATTAAGGCTACCTCATCAGACCTGATTATCACAACCATACAATTGTCTTCTATAGGCCTTTTTTACATTTTGGCTCTAGTGTGTTCATGACACCAAAAAACTTCCTGTTGCACACTTTGTGCACCCAGTTTTACCAGAAAGCATGCGATTTGTAGCGCTATACATGAGAAGATAGGGCACTACCTCATTATATGCCTGCATGCACATTCCAATGCTTCAAAAAGCATTCTTGTCTGCATAAGTAGGCATAATGCTCGATTTCTGGCCTTGTTAGAACTTGAGGACACATCAGTTCTTTATGTCATTAAATGTACGAGAGCAGTGGAGATTACTGAAGCATATTAAATAAGTTTGACGTGTTTAGGCAATTCATCAACAGCATCAATAAAGTGCACTTGAATCACGCTTTTATTTCATCTTGTTTTCCGTGCTTTTCTGTCACCTCGTCGTCATTCACTTGATGTATACAATGTTCATGCTTCCGAACAAATTTTCGGGAGCACTTGTCCTGCCTCAATTGGCAATTATTTTGCGTTTTCAGCAATACCTATCCGGAACTGGCTGACTTCTCCATTCTTAACCATTTAAAAGCACGTCATGCTGAGTCTGCTTCATGTACTTTTATGGGCATGCATTTGTACAAGTGTATCACGACGAACTTGCCTGTTCAACTGTAGCATCTGTGCGCGCTGCGCTTTCTTCTACCAGCGACTGGTCATTCGCTGGCAGCGTACCCAGAAAGCTGTGTATTTCACTAAAACACAGCCATAGCACAGTTGCAGAGCCTGTTGTTCGCGTCTTTGCCCAATTTCTGGAAAGGTTGGTGAACAGCATAAGTGCCATTGCATGAGCTAGGCAAAATCCATAGGCACTGTAAGCACACTTCATGCAGGAAAAAAATTGCAGTATGTGCTTTAGGGCTATACTTTCAAAATAAGTAGTGGCAACAGTGTCCGTGTGCCAGTGACCTCGATTAAGCATGACATAACTAGCATTTGCGGAACTCTCATAATTAACATGCATGCACGCACTCCTGCTTGAATAATTTTCACTGTCACAGAGCAGGCAAGCGGATTTTGCACAATCCAGTAGACATGGTTAGCTGTCTTGGTAACAGGGAATGAATACTTTAGGTCATTTTACGTTCCATCAAATCATACTATAGTTACATACTTCTCGTAACGCTCCCAGCCGGTTTTTTTTCTTTGAAAGACAAGCCCAGCACATATGGATCTGAAACGGACGCTGCGGCAGTGTTCGAAGTTGCCATTCGGAAGGCATATCAATGGCATCTTCACGAAATACAATAAGAGAATGAAATGAACCATGACCGATGGACGAAAACATGTGCATGAACCCCCACACACATCTCACGACATCAGTATGCTAGTCTTCAATGACTTGAAAATTAAGCGCCAACGCTGTTTCTGCCAATGTGCAGCGCATATTATTAAGACTTACCTGTATATTTGGGTGATATTGTCTACCTTGCTCTGCACCTGTTTTCTTGTTCGGATAATTCCGAGCCTGGCGCGTCCTTGCAGAATGCTTTCATATATTCTAGCATTCCTCCGCTCTCCTCTCAGCTGGTCGAGATGCTCTTCTTATCAACGCCCATGTCTCCCGTTCACCCCACGTTGTTCGTGGTTGCGGCGGGGCCGTCTGTTGGGTTCCCGTTTCCGAGGGGTCAGAGGCGCTCATTCCTAGTTTCTGGGCAGCGAGAGGTACGCGTAAACGCGGTAAAATAAAGAACTACAAAACAAGTGACGAGGGAAGAAGACGCGCAGAAAAGAGCCGAGGAGACTTAGATGCCTAGCAGCCGCTCATCAAAGAACCAAATCGAACATGGCAGCCGTGTTGTGTCAATGTTGCTGCTGACGACAGGCCGAGCCGGCGCTGCTGTACCGGCGCGTTCATGATGGAGATTGCGGGTGTCCCGAAATTGTTTAGTACTTTATTAATAGTACTGAGCACTTATAAGCTTGTTCTGAAGGGGTAAAAATTGAACTTTCATATTTTTGGAGATTCTTTTTCTGCTTTCGGACGCCCTCTAGGCACGAGAGTATTCCCTTGAGGTTTCAAAAGACGAACGTGCGCTCCTTTGACTCAAAGCTCCCTTCCGGTAGGGCTCCTTTCCTGCGCCTGCGCGACAGTGCGCATTCTCCCTTGAAGTAAAGCATCGTTGGTTCAAATGACTTTGAAATTGCCCGTATGACTGAGGTATAAGTTTCATGGCTACTGACTATCGTGGCATAGTTGCGATGACACTACCCCGGTGGTCGTTTTCGGTGATTTCGCTGTGGATGTGCCGGGAGCGAAAAGGGAGCGCTATATGAGTTTCGTGTTGCAGGCATATCATTTGCGATGCCACGCTGATCCGACCCGACCGACCACCCAGCTGCGTACGTGCATCGATTTGACAGTGTCAAAGAATGTGTTTACAGTTGCGAGTATGCCGATCAGTGTATATCACAGCGATCACAAATCAATTGTGACCGTCCTTGCTAAGTTACAATGAGTAATGCAATACAGACAATACAGATTCGTTTTCTTAAACGACGTCAGAGCTCTGCTGGTTATCCAGCTTCGCAGGGCGCCATGGCCTTGAATTTTCTTTTTCTGTAAAAAAATCATTGCCTACCTGTCAACTTCTCCTCCTTCATTGTTCCTGGAACTTAGCAATCTTCTATACGTGTACTCGAATACATGCCGTTAAGACCTGCTCACATCTTTAGAAGGCCTAAAACATCGCTAAATTTGTTTAGATGTTTACAAAATTTATGCACCACGAGAGACGGACAGTGAATAAGAGGTACAATGCTGTTCGCAAAAACCTCTTGCATTGTTTTCTTTTTCTTGAAGGGGCAAGACGGGAGCGTTGAGCGTGAGTAATATAGTGAAGTCTCAGTTGCAAGAACGTCGGTTTAACGAATATTTCAGAATAATGAACTTCTTGAAAATCCCCGGCAGTTTTCTTATGCATTCAATGCAAAAATCTTTCAGTTAAACGAATTTCTGAAAAGCGAATATTTCAGTTGAACGAACTTGATCAGTGGACTGGGGCTCATTTTTGAAATCAACTCACGAAGTTTTGCGCTCTGCAGCGCTAGCATAGCCGACGCCCGTCACCTCCAAATCACCCCTCCAGCGGTGGCTACGTGCTGAGTAAGAGTGCTGGTTACCTGTGCTGAGCTATCAGATCTGGAAATTGATTCCAGTGGTATATTCTCGAAGAAGATGAGTGTGACGAGGAGGATGCACTGGCAGAGGCAGATTCAAATCGTGTAATTCTAGCCGAGACTGTAGGCTAGCTTGCAACGTTGCGAGACTTCGTGTCTCAGCAACAGACTGCCAGAGGAAGTGCACAAATACATCGACTCTCCGGACAGTTTTGTTACCTCTTGCGCTTTAAGAGCACCAGTGCAAATGAAAATTAGATTTTTTTTTCGAAATGAGATATGCAGCAACGTAGCTGTAACAAACTTCGTATATATATATTGATGTACATAACTACATTTCTTTTCGCCCTTTTGACTCGATGTCTGCTGTGACCTATGCTGTTCCATATTCTAGTGAATATTCAGTTTAGTGAACTTTCAGTTAAGTGAACTACTTTTTGGTTCCCTTGAAGTTCACTCAAGTGAGAGTTTACTGTATACCGGTTGTTTCAGCGAACACTTTCAATTTTTTTTTTTTTAAATTACCTGTCGCAGATATCAAAATTCTAGTCCTTGAACTGATCTGCTGGAAGAGGCGGAAATTACTTGAACAATAAAAATGGAAATTCATTATTGACTTATCAGAAAGATTCACTAAGAGTGTTTTTAACTAATTACCTTATGACACATGTGGCTTTTTACGAATTCCAGCTGGTGAGACAGAAGGTCTGTCAACTTGAAAATAATCGTTTGGATGACACCCTACAGATATGCGGCCTCAAACTTGCGATAAAAACGCACTGTTGTGCTAATCACATTCTTAACAAAACTTTGTTTTATGCAAGGAATCAGAAGTGTAACTGGAACGCTAACGTAATTCCCCGCAATGTTCGGGAATGAATGTCTCGAAATTGGTGGCATCCTTGGAATTTGTTCCATGTGGTTCCGATTTGCTAACTGTTCAGCTAGAATTTGTAAGCTGCAACATTTGCATAGTGTAATTGTGTAAAAACATGATTAGTCCATTTTGGTTAATCAGTCCATTGCGCATTTCAATTTGTCTGCAAGTAACGTCCGCCTCTTCGAGTAGATTAGCTCGTTGGCTAAGATTGTGGTACCTGCCACAGGCAATTTTTAATTTTTAAAGAATATTCGCTGAAACACCCGGTATAGAGCTTGGCACATCGCTGCACGTGTGCGCGTATTCCGACCTTGAGGAAGCGCGCGAGGGATGTCGCAAGCAATATATTTTTGCCATTGTCATCGTCATCATCGTCAGGCTATTTTTATGTCCATTGCAGGACGAAGGCATCTACAAGCGATCTCCAACTATCCCCGTCTTGCGTTAGAAGATTGGAAATTTCCTAATTTCTTTAAACCATCTGACTCTCTGCCATCCTTCACCGCGCTTCTATTGCCTCGATCCCCATTCTGCAAGCGTAAGAGACAACCGATTATTGCCCTACGTATTACATGGCCTGCTTATGCATTTTACTCTCCAAATGTAAACTAGAATATCGGCTACCCCCTTTTGCTCTCCAATCAGCGCCGCTACCTTCAAATCTCCTAATGTTATGCCTCAAATTTTTCGTTCCAGTTTTCGTCCCTCGGTTCTTAAAGTCCTGTCGAGCTTCTTTGTTACCTCCAAAAGCGGCAGTAGAAGATGGCATAACAGTCGATTAATTCGAAGCCGAAGGAGATATTATGCTTGAAAAGCTTGACCCACCCGCCGTGGTGGCGCAGTGACTTCAGTGCTGCTAAGTCCGAGGACCCGATAGCCAACACCGGCCACAGCGACCGCTTCTCGATGAAGGCAATTACAAATACACCCATGTGTCATGCATTCAGCACAGGGTGAAAAACCCTAGGTGGTCGAAAATAATACCGGTGTTTCGCCATGTGAAACCCCAAACTTTAGATAATTTAAAGCTTGAAACTCTTTATACGCACTGGAGCATCACTTCAAGAGTACCTGGGAGTTGGAAGAATGCCAAAATTATACTAATTTATAAGGAGGGAGACCTTAATGGATTCAAGTTCTCAAGGTACAATAGCTTGCTTTCGGTGTTGTGTACAATACTGAGCAAGGTAATATTCAAGAATATTGGGCGAACGAACACTTCAATGCACGAAAAAGAACAGGCTGAATAAAAGAAGGGGTATACACAATGAACTACTTGTTATCAACTAGGTACTTGAGAAATCTATGGAGTGCAAAATACTTCTTCGTTTGGCTTTCAATGAGAACTAAAAATCAATTCATTCAATAGAGATGACATTAGTGAGAGGTATTGCGCAAAAAAAGGAGCACAAGAGCCATACGTGGAAATTAGGAATGTATGTAAAGGCACCAAAGCTACTCCAGTTCTTCGCAAAAAAAAAGCGTAAATACCTGCGAAAAAAGTGGCCAGACAAGCACATACAATCTCTGCATTACTATTCACTGCATGCTTAGTGACCCTATTCAAGCTATTATGCTTGGAAGGAACAGAAGTGAGATTTGATGGGAAATATCTAAGCAACCTGCGGTTCATAGATGTTATTTTCCGGCGGACCAGGAATGCGGACACATTGCTTTGTCAATAAATGAAAAATTTGTCCATTGGTTCATTTTCTCCAAAAAATGAACAGTTTGGGGTGGGAACCAGGCCACCTCTGTGCAGATAAAAATTTAGGAATTGAATTTTATTGCATAGTCTACGGCTTGCAACTGCAAGTGTTCGCAATTGACAGAGTTTGCGGTTGCAATAATGCATTCAGCGCAAATGGCGAAAATCTGAATATGTTCTTAACGATGGGGCGTAACACTATTGCAGCACAATTTGTCTCCAAAGGTCTAGCCCTCGTGACGCGAATTCAAGCCCGTAAGAATTGAATAACCGAAACTAATCTGCCTCAGCATGAATTGTGTCGTGCTCATTGCCCTTTGACCTTCTACGGTCGCGCACAACCACCAGAAATTTTGCAATGCGATGAAATAACTTATTCTAACACACACATAGCCTGACTTCCTAAAAAATTAAATGTATCTTATTTTGGAAATGTGTATAATGTATAATTTCTATATGTATATATATTATATATAGTGTTAATTAATTCACTTCCCTAAGTTACGTGCAAATAATTACACCGTTCAATAACACGTGCTTCTCCAGTAAGGCGTTTATATTTATTTTTTTTGTAAACCTCCTTAACGCATTTCATGCAAGACGCCGAAATCATTGTCGATTTTCAGTGTATACATGCTACTTGTAGATAGGAAACAAGAACTGTGGCATTGCGAACTGATGAAAACTAGCGAAATACACAGTCCTCATGCTATTCTTTATGCGCTCTATTTTTTATGTGCTCTATCTGGAAAAGTTAATCCCAGTATAGCCTTACAGTAAATTGGTGATGCAAACAAACGTGAGGCCAACCAAGTAGTTGTGCATAACTTGACTCTCTTGTATTGCAGAACTGAAGAGCTTTAATCTCCGACAGCGAACTACAAAAAAAATGTATTTAATTATTGCTATCCTGCTAAAGCAAAGTAAGATACGCGATGAAATAAATAAAAGTAAACACAGCAACCATACAATGAATGTTATCATTCAGAAAGGGTGTTTCCTTGTCTTTATTGTCTGCAGTGTTCAGAGCACACTATTATTTCTTTTGTTATCGGAAGTTTCACACTCTGCACGTTATACTGAGACGAGAACATAAAGATGCTGTAAGGCTCCATTTTGCGCAGTGCGTGAAAAGTAAAGGGTCTAAACATATAGTTTGGACTAGGCGCGAAAAGAAAGTTAAACGACACACGTTATTCCTTACAGTAGCACCCAATATAAATGCAAATCTTTGGATCAAATTCAGACGCAGGCGCATAAACATGACTAGCTAGGCCGCGACCCTGAAATAACGGCATGACATTTCCGGCTGTACCTATGCCAATAACAAAAAAGCGTCTTTTTTGGTTTGCCCATTAAGGTATATATATGAAAACGTGTGCTCAACGCCCACCGTTTCCAAGAATTATGATAGGTCGCATTGTCTGTTCAACCTTCCTAGTAATACGCACTGCAATGAAAATGTTTTTGGCACGTATTGCCACAGTCATCGCGATTGTCATGCCACATCGGCCCATGCCCCGAGAACGTATACCCCTTGTTTTCTTTTATAAAAAATGTATGTCTTTTGTATCGCCTAATACACACCCTGTTATTCCACCATTTAAGCTGCATTCATAAATTTGGTGGACGTACATACTCGCGCGACAGGTGGCAATGTCGAGGTAGCTATTTGGCACACTACTGCATGGTGCACCTCATGATATACATAGAACAACTTCTGATTGCATAACGAAAGCAAAACGAAAGAAGATTCAACATGTTCACGAAGAATCTATGTGCTTTCTTGCAATGAAATACATAACCGTTGTAGAACTCAAAATAATGTTCGGTTTTTTCTTTCAAATTTATGGCTGTAGCTTGTCATACAAGATGCAAAAAAATCCGTAAGTAAGCATGTAATTTCCACAAAATTTCAAACTTGAATTCAGCGCACACGAAATTAAAATGTTTGATCAACAGCTAATAACTAAATTTGGCGCCGAGTTAGGACACCTGTGTTATGTGCTTCGGCCTTTTTTTTCAGTCAACAGCAATTCTTCCGCTGTATTTCTAGAAGAAAACGCGTATTGTCTGGCCGGACAACGACCGCAAGCTGCTGAAGTCGGGTGAGCAGGGATTCAGATCAGCACTCTTGAAACGTCTTTACAAGCGCGATTAGTCCATATATATAGAACATGTGGAAGCTAGTAATTTTAATCACTCAAAATCTATCTGGAAACATGCTCGTGAACAGACATCCAACAATACTAAACAAGATATCTCCCTACTCAGCGGCGAAAGTCAACCTGTTCCAGATGTTGCGGGTGCCTTCGCCCTACACTTCGGGTCTGTGTACTGTGAAGGGTACAGGTACGGAGTTAAGTGCGTTTTCCAAACACTCTCCCTTGGACTCAAGTCTAACGGCGTGAGAGGAATTGTTTTTGAGGGCCAGAAACGCTTAAATTCATCTTTTTCAGGGGGTCATAATAACATTTCACCTTCTTTGATTAAGACGTAGAGAGCCTTGTTTGTTGCACTGCTTACTTGTATTTTTAATTCTGCTTTAAGGACGAACACATTCCCAAAGTCTTGGAAAACAGCACTGGTCGTTCCAGTCTGTAAGTCAGGGGAAATGCTGCTGCGAGTAACTACAGGCGTATTTCTCCCCTATTTGCCGCATCTAAATTATTCGAGTCAACTCAGCACCCAATTATTTCATCTTCTATTACAAATACTATAGTTCGTTAGCAGCTTGGTTTCATATCGGGACGATCCACAACAGCGAACTTCGTTAGCTTTATGATGCATGCCTTTCAAGCAGTGTAAAAGAAACAGCTTAATGCCATTTATTTTGACCTCAGTAAGGCGCTTGATGTATGTCACAAAATACTCAGTCAAAAGTTGACGTAATTTGACTTGCACCACTCTATCACAGTGCTGACAAGAAGCTGCATACGCGACTGGTACTGCTATGTTAACGTAAATGGTCAGTCGTCAGAATTTTATCCGGTTAGAAGTGGAGTTCCTGAAGAGTCTGTCCTGGGCCCTCTTCATTTTTTTTGCTGTTTATTAACGACGTTTCGACAGTCATTCAAAACTCTTCAGTTTTGTTATATGCTCTTATATATTCAGAAGGACATTGCTACTTTTGCTACATGGCGCGCTGGAAACAAGCTGGTCATAAACGCATGAAAAACAAAAATTCTAAGCTTCACAAACAAAAACTCTGATGCCTTGTGCGTTCCGTCATTCTGTAATCCTTTTCGGCTTCCCCATTTTTGCTTTGTATTCCCTTCGTGTACACATTTTATGCTGTGTTAAAATCTGTATGCGCGAAATTAATTTTTATGTGTGCGCGCGTGCTTGTGTGTGTGTGTGTGTGGGTGTGTACTGTTTTCCCTGTGAATTGCTTTGACGAGGGCACCAGCACCAAGACCCTCGAGGTTGTTCCTAGTCTATTCAAAAAACGCCTTGGATTTATTGGTTTATCGAGTGATTGATTGATTAGCGTACTGTGATCTTTCCATCCAAAATATACTAGGACGTTTTAGTGAGGCAAACAATTGCGTTATCTTACAAATTCGCGGACGCTACTTGGAATAGGTTGGCGCAGGACTGGGGCAATTGAAAATCGCAGGGAAAGGCCTACGTCCAGCAGTGAACGTAAAACAGGCTGATGATGACACTCTTAAAAACGTTTGCTCCATTTGGGGCTTGTATTTTCCCACAACAACAATCGTTATACGCCTTACATTCGTCTCCTTTTTTGACAACTGTGCGCGCGACACTTTTCTGTCGAGAATGCTATCCCACGAAGATAACGCGCATGTCGTTCGTGACTTGGAACTAGCAGTCTAGCAGCGCTAACGAAAGAAAATGCGGCCAAGATAGATGGCGATTATTGTTGTGAGACAAGATAAGCCCCAAAGGGTGCAAAACATTTTTTAAGACTATGTGATACAGCACGTAGTTATGGGTTGTTGTTGTATAGTTACGTTTGTTTTCTTCCCGAAGGAACCCTGAAAAAAAATTTAGGTGCACTAGCTATACATTTTTAGAACCAATATTGGTGCATAGCAGGTAACAAAAACAAAATACCAGCAGTGTTTACAGTGAACATAGTGTGGGCCTATCATGTTTCAAGACATAATAACGATATAAGGGGAAAATACCTCTTAAATGAAATGGAAAAAGTTTTACTCGAATTGAAACTGAAAGACTATGCAAAAACCTACCATAATACAAAGGTGTATACATATGATTCGGACTAGATATAATATCAAGGAAGATCGCATCGAATTTTATTGACACCTCTACTAGCTGGAGCTGTGGGAAATACATTTCCATCCAGTAAACAAATGTGTAAAGATTTTTGAAGGTTTTTGATATTTGCCCAGATTCTCTGGAATTCTGGTCTGGTGTTTTTGCATGGTCAAAATAATATAGCTGTAACTTCATTGTGCATCATATCTGACGTGCGATAATTGTTGCTCATAAATATTCAACCAAGAGTCTCTTGAGAAAAGTAAGGTTGGTTTAGGTACACCTGTCTAAACAAAGCCTTGCTTAATTTCATTTCAACAAAAAGAATATTCATGCACTGAGGGGTTAAGAAGGTACACTAATTATTTTTATATATTCACATCCGGCCACATTTAGCTCAACTGAAGTTGGGCAGCAGTGTAATCACACTTGCAAAATTCGCGCCTAGCACTACTTTTGACATATTAAGCCGTAAGGTGTCCTACAATTATGTGGGCGCGCTCAAGCTAACACTTTGCCGAAATTTGCGAAGAAGTGTGTGTCTAGCAGTTTGGGACAATCGTATGTGCCACGTCAAAATATTTTTTAGGAGATTTGGAGACGGAGATCGCGATGGCCGCGCTAGAGCTAGAATTTGTTCTTAGTAGACATGACCACTACACTTCTTTAATTTGAGAATTAAAACATGCCTTCCAAAGTGAATGAATTAAGGACTACTTAGGAAATAGCTTTACTAGCCATGTGGGCATTCACATCTATCACGCAGATAGCGTCCACCAATTGAAGTAATCGTACTCAGAGGCCGAATAGAACCATGAAATTCTATTTGTCATTTCTTCGAAGTAAAAGTATAAACGGTCTATTATTTTTCTGCCAGTTTAAAGAATACAGAAGAACCATATTTATTTCATTTTTCTTAAAGTGGACAAAATTTTGAGGTTCAAGTTACTATGATTGCGAAACATTTTCGGACTGTAATCTTCTCCATGCTATTTTATCACTGCAAGAACTTCGCGATATGCTGGGTCACAACTTCGTTTTAACCCTGCAAAAGATTTGCGTCAGCAGTGATTTTTGCAAGTTCTTGAAGCTGCGCAATCTTTTTTCAGTAAGCAGTCTTCTGGAGGACAAGAATTCAGTAATACCTAATTATTACAGTACCAAAATATGTTTAAATCACAAACGAGTTACAAACACACGCCTCTAGAACGCAGGTAAAATGTGACGTGTGCCAAAAGCACAGGCATGGATGCTACAGCTGACCTAAAAAAATATCACGCATAAAGTTTTACATCCATGGGCTTGCGAAAACGAGTGAAGCTTTAAGCTTCGCCTGGTACTGACAGGTGTACGTTAGGCGCTGTACTCTAGAAGATGCAGGTGTCAATAGCAGGTGAGGCTTTCACAAAAATGCTGCGCTGTTGGAGACTCATTTTCAGCATGAAAATCTTGTCCTGCGTTACCCGAAGGCTCATTCAAAAGTAAGTTCACGAGACTTTTTTGTTTCGAGAATGAGATCTAGCTTGAGAGTCCGACGGAGACAAAAGAAGCATATGCTTGCTGCTTCTTCGTTTCACTTGCACATGGAAAGCATGTCCGGGACTAGCAAAAAATACATATATGCTTCCGCCTCTGCACAACTCTTAAATAAGGCGTGGTGTCTTTTAGGTTACCTTCTCGTTGCTCTGCCCGCTATAACATATTGAAAGGCGCTGTTTTGCACGAACATAATCCTTTAAGGGAGGTTTAAATGTTTTAACATTCTGAAGAGCAAGAAAGTTGAATTGTTTGATATGCGTCAATTTCTGCAAAGTTGCATACAACTACACGAATGAAATTTCATTTTTGATCAATTATAAGCATTTACCTACTACATACACACATGTATGTGAAAAGAACTAATCATGTGTCGCGACAACGGATCCGGATGAAACAGGCACATTGTATTATTACTTTCCTGGCGACTATGCATGCAATGCACGAAGGCGATTAATTATGTTATCTTAAGTGAGGTGTTCTAAAACATAATCAAGGTATGTTTGCTTGAAAATGTTTTGATAAAGAAAGCCAAAGTTACGCAGTCATAATAATGTAACAGTGTGTAGGCACAAATGACGCATGTTGGACGAAAATAATAATGACTGTTACCTTAGATCATAGAACACGTTTTAAAGGCTTATTCAAGGACTAAAAATGCTGAATTTCAATGCAGGTTATTCCAAGCGATAGCAGGTTGTTCTCACCATAATGAAAGTGCGCTTATATGGCTAGAAATGGATACATAAATGAAGTTCGTACCGCGACAAAGATGACACACAGACAAGCATCAAAACGAGAACGCACGCTGTAACTTTCACTTAAGCATGTAGCATGTAGCATGAAAACGCAGGAAAAAATACGCAACTGTGTGTCCTTCACAGAATGAAAAATTCAAATTACATAACACGTAGTGGCTCTGATGTGAGCCTTCACACCACTGTAATTTATGCCAAAGGGGAACTCTATGTTACCTCCCCATCCATTCGGCATGTATAGCACCATAGAAGAGACAAAGAAGCGCACCTTGCGGGGCAAAAGAAAGGACTCACGCTCACCCAACCTGGCCGATACACACTGCGTTGGCTCGGCTACTCCAATCCTGACAGTATGGGGTCATAAAAGGAGCATGTCCCACCGGATATCCGCGAATGCCCCTACGTGGCAGCCATTCCAAGAAAAATGGACCCCGCCCACCATAGGGACCGCCGACAAGCAAGACCGAAAACCACACAGAAATAGCACACCAGGCCCTCCGAAACGAGGCTCACAGCTGAGGCCAGGTACGCTCCCAACGTGAGCATCGTGAACAAAATCCTTCGGCAAATTACCGTGTTGACAATGTTCAGTACAGGAACAAGCGGTGCTGAAGGCATGCTCGTCGCGTTGGCCATATTTATTTATTTATTTATTTTCAATACCCTAAAGGCCCCGAGAAGCATTACATAGGGGGGGATACAATTCACACATGATTTGTAATAAAAATGACTGAAGGCAACAAGCACAGATTTCGGTAGAAGAAACACTTTGTAAGAGAAAGATGAAAAAAGAAGAGGGGAAAAAAAGCGAAAAGTAATTTGGGCGAGAATACATGGTACAAGTCATATTTGCTGTACATGGCACTTTTCAACAAGGCGCAAGTGGCAGGTGGGTGCGGGTAAATGGAAATTTAGAAATATACATATATGTAACACAGGCCAGTCAAGAAGTGGCAGCTGAACATTTTATACATTTAAAAATGTGCGCAGGGCTGATTGGAAGGCAGACGGGTCAGTGATTGTTACAATATCTTCAGGTAGGGCGTTCCATTCGTTCACTGATAACACGAAAGGGGAATTTTGGAATTTTTTGGTCCTAGCAAATATGGGAGCCACTTTGCATACATGGTCATTGCGGGTGGACAGATAATGGGCGGGTAAGATGGGAGCAGATGAAAAAGATGAACCACTATAGTAAAGGGAGTGAAAAAAAGACAGACGGAAATATTTCCGTCGTGTGTCAAGATCCGGAAGATTAAGGGTCTGCTTTGATGCTGACACACTTTGATATGGGGAGTAGGAGCGCAAAATAAAGCGGGTGGCCTTATTTTGAATTGATTCGATGCAATCAGAAAGGTTAGCTGTGTGAGGGTTCCAAATAATTGAGGCGTAATCGAGGGTTGTTCTGTCAAGGGAGGTGTATGCACGAAGTCTTGTGTCACTGTTTGCAAGGTACAGACGGCGTTTTAAAAAGCCAAGTTTTTTATTGCGTTGTAATATGCTCAACATGCATGGCCCAGCTTAAGTCAGATGTAAGAATAACGCCCAGATATTTAAAGGAAGAGGTTCGTTCGAGTATGCAGTTGCGTAGAGTTTATACGTTAGATGGAAAGGTTAGCTTGGAAGAAAATGTCATGACCTTAGGTTTCTCTGCATTTATTTCCATCTTCCATACGCGACACCATTCAGCTAATGTGGTTAAATCTTTTTGTAATATGGCAACGTCATCAGGGGTGGTTATCTGTCTATAAATTACACAATCATCGGCAAACAGCCGTATTGTTGAAGTTATATTCGTAGCTATGTCATTAATATATATTAGGAATAATAATGGGCCTAACACTGACCCTTGACGTACCCCTGACCTAACGCGGCAGAAAGTAGATTGGTTGTTATTAATAGTTACCGACTGAGAGCGACCAGATAAAAACTCGTTAATCCACTGGGTAGTTTTCTCATCTAACTTAAGGCTGTTTATTTTCATGATTAGCCGTTTATGGGGAACACGATCGAAGGCTTTCGACAAGTCAATAAATATTGCGTCAGTATAAAGCAAATTGTGCAAAGAGTCATGTAGGTCAGTGGTTAGTTCGAACAACTGTGTTTGGCAAGACCGTTTGTATCTGAAGCCATGCTGATTTTTGAATAACAGATTATTTGCATTAAGATGACTCATAATGTGGGAGTAAATTATATGCTCAAGGAGTTTACAGCAAACTGATGTCAGTGAAATAGGGCGGTAATTGCTTGGACATGAGGGATCACCAGATTTGAATATAGGTATGATATGGCCAGACTTCCAATCATCTGGAACACAGCCGGTATCCAGTGATTGTTGGAAAATTAAACACAGTATAAATGCTGATACGTGGGAAGTTAGTTTTAGTAGTTTAGAACTGATGCCATCCGGTCCAGGACTGGAGCTAAGCGGGAGCCTGTCGATAGCCCGTGATACACCTGTTGCAGTAACGGTGATGTGCTCGCTTGGATGAGTTATCGTAGAAAGAGAGACGGTACAAAACTGGTCGAGTGGCGGTTCGTCGGTAAAAGCTTGACTGAAAGTGTTGTTCAAGAGGTCACCACATGCTTCATTGGGCACCATGCAGCCATCTGCGTCCTTTAGGGTTATTGCAGTGTCCGTATCTTTAGGGTTAATTACACGCCAAAACTTTTTTGGATCAGACGTTAACAAAGTGGGCAGGGTATAATTGAAATAATGATCCTTAGCTTCTTCAATTGTTTTTTGTGATTCACGAGCTAACTCTTTATATTTTTTCCACGCATAATCAGTTTTGGTTCGCGAGGCTTTATTATACGCTCTTTTCTTTTTATTCAGGCAATGTTTGACTTTTTTTGTAAACCAGGGAGCATTTGTTCTTGACGTGAATGAAATCTCAGGGATGCACGTATTTTCGATTTTCTTAAGGAAGTCACGGAACACTATCCAATTGTCATTAGTTGAACGATTAATGAATTTGTTTAAAAGGAGCTTGCAAACTCGGTTAGCATGCTATTCATGTTTCCAAAATCTGCCTTTCTGTAATTAAGTATGCGTTTTAGCTTTGTTGGTTTATTAGGAAGTGGGAGTGGGTGCGAACAATGTACTACTCTATGGTCACTAATTTCATCAAGGACGTGAACTACAGCATTAGTCGGATTGTTAATTAGGACTAAATCGAGGGTGCGTTCGCCTCGTGTCGGCTCCTTTACCAACTGAGTTAAATGAAACAAGTGTAATGTTTGAAGGAAGCGAGCCACCTCGAGCCGGGCGGGTGTTAATGGCGATGATGGCATTGACCAGTTAATAGCAGGGTAGTTAAAGTCGCCGCCAAGCAACAAAATACACTGTGGATATTTGTTATAAATAAATTCAAGCACACTGGTCATGTGGTCAACGAAATCGGGTTTGCTATCAGGAGGCCGAAAACATACGCCGATGATGCATGTGCGACCTTCAAATCGGGTTTTTACAAAGATCATCTCAAGAGGGGTATCAATAACTACAAGAGAAGGTTGATACGCAGTCCTTATTGCTATCAAGACACCACCTCCTCTAGACAAAGTTCTACCTTTACGAAATATTGAAAAGTAGTCAGGAAGTGACAACTCGCTATTGCGTATGTCACCCCGGAGCCAAGTTTCTGTGCATAGTATAATATCAGCAGAGCACGTGTGAACTATTGAAGGTAAAGAATCAACCTTATTTATAATGCTGCGAAAGTTAGCCAGAAGAATAGATAAGTTATGTGCCTTTCTACTGACAGGCTCGATTCGTACAGTTTGTCATTCTGAGGCCCGTGGTTGTGGTGTGTCTGCCTGAATTACACGGGCAGAAACCGCATCATAGCAGTAGATGTGCCCTTTAAGCTTCAGTTTGTTGTACCGTATCGTGTAGCGGTCATCCTTCCCTTTATTTTGTTTAGCAAAGTCACGCAGCATTTTCCTTGCAAACTGTATTTTTGGGGAAAAATCTTCCTCAAGCTAGATCTTAGGTTCAACATCTCTGAGTTTATGCGCATTGCGAAGAAGTGTGGCTTTCGTCTTGAAGTTTAGGAACTCGATAATTAACGGACGCGTAACATCAGGTCGAGGCTGCCCGATTCGATGCGCGCGTTCAATGTCTTCAGTGTGCAAGGTTATATTTAGGTGAGTGGAACAGAAATCTCTTACTAACTTCTCGCTAGCGTCATAGTCTTCCTTCGCAACTTCAGCTAAACCTTTGATAATTAGATTGTTTCTTCGTGAACGATTATTCAGGTCATCTACAACATCTTCTAAGTCGCCATTCGTACGTGACAAAGTCATTTTTACTTCTTCAAGCGAGTCATTGACAGCTTTAACACCAGTGCCGATTTCGGGTACAATAGGTAGATTTTTTTCAACTGCGCAGACTCGGGACCTAATATCGGCAACATCTCGCTGATTTCTTTCAGAATAGTTGCAGTGGGGTCAAAATTCTTTTTGTTAGTATCCATGAATTCTTTGAGTAGCGCATATACATCATCTACTTTGGGGCCAGGGTTGGCTTCAATGTCCCCAGCACAGAGCAACAGCAGCGCTAAGCAAATTGACAGGGCAAGCGAGGGCTTCGCGCAGACGACACAGACTAAGCTGACTACGGCATGTGAGCGCTCAGTTAAATCAATCTTATTCCGGTGACAGGTACTGAAGGCACCGATACGAACCCTGTAGGTAACTATGTCAATTCCCATCACTCAAAGAGGTACAGGAATGTTGGGCAAAAACAGCAATAAGGGGATAAGCAGCCACGGTACTTGTTAAAGAAGAAAAAAATAAGGGGTGAGGGGTGTTAAGTGCTACTACATACCTAGAACACAGCAGTGAAATGTTAAGACGATGTCGTGCGTGACCGCATATTCCGGAGGGCCAGAGCGAAGCAGTGCCTTTTATGCGGTGCGGTGGCGCTGGACCGAGGAGTCGCAGCGCAGGCGCAGTAGCTTGCCCTACCAGGACAGCGACGTCAGTCGGTCGACACGTGGGCCAGGCCGTATCTTCAAAGTCTGGTAGGTCGACGCACGAGCAGCAGGCGGTGGCGATGGCAGAAATCTGGAACACAGCAGTGAAATGTTAAGACGATGTCGTGCGTGACCGCAGGCACGAAGCGTGGCAAAGATCAGGTAATTGTGCTCGCCCACTAGTAAGGGGCTTGCAGTAATCACACACAAGCTAGAATCGTAGAGATGCGCTTTTCATCTACCTTGCCGAAAACAGCCACGATCACTTTGACCCCTGGTCCCGAATCTCTCGCAAGAAATCTGAAGGCCCACGACCCGGCTCGAGTGCCCGTCGACCGAGCCCCTTGGCGAGATGATCGTGAAGGGGTAAGACCATAGCAGGCATCCTAAAACAGTTTCACGCCATGCTGCAACACTTTAAACTTGAAAGACGGAAATTCCTCCCACCCCACGCATCGCTCATGCACCAGGAGGCAGTGTCATGGATGCAGCTACAAAAAAAAAAAAAAGAACGCATTCCCTACAACGCACGCTATATCAGGCGATGCTGGCCACGCAATATCCACACGTTAGTCTCCGTTGCAACGCAGCATCACGCTTTACCGTGCAACATAGGTACGGCGAATAACGAGATCGGCACCACGTAAGACGCACGCGACCGCGCAACAGTGGGAAGCTTTGCACTTCAGCGTCGAGTCCGCGGAGCAGCTTGATCTGGTCAGGAGAGCGGGTCGTGAGTCTGCCGCGCGTGGGGTCATCTATTCAGTGCTCAAACAATGGCCGAAGCCTCCCGGCAGGGAGCATCTTGATGGGATTCTGCACAATTGAAGTTTTCTCCGTCTCTTTGTCTCTCCCGAATTAAGTACTATTATTCTTCGAGGCTGGCAAAGAATCAGACTGACGATCGTAAACACTTTCAACTATTTGCTAAAACAATCTTTCGCAAAGACGGCAATTCGCCCATAGGCAATAAACATTGCATAGACGCATGCAATTATGCGAAGCTTTTGTACAATTTCGTATCGGGGACAGCAATATTATTCCCAGGATCGTGGGGTGAAAGCTGCACCGATCGTAAAACACACTCATAACAATCCGTAGCACTTGCATACGCAATTTGCGGCAAATGCTATAGTTATTGGCTTGCTTACCAAATTCTTTTACGCTGTCTTCCGAAATAAATTGCAAATACTTGTTGTCGATTTTGTTCCCCCTACTGTTTTGTCGTTCAATACACATCTGACTACCGGGACATGATTCAGTTGCAACTGTCTGTAGAATACTAGCCTCCAGAACACACGAAAAAAATATTTATCAAGTCGAGGTATTGTACAGCAGCAACGTGGAAAGTTCATCATACCTTGCAGCGAGTGCCGTCTTTTTTTTTATGTCTTCTCCGTGTCCATATGAGTGCGCTGCTTCACAAGCAAGGTATGATGTACAGCGGTACTTATCAATTAGTTTTATATATATTGCGCATCACACAAACTCAAAGACTGGTGGCATGTGTGGATGTGTTTCGGTGGCCGCTAGAAGCCGTTGTGTGCAGTATGATAATAGCATGTGTTCGCCGCATAGAAGTCGACTTTGACGAGCGGGCTTCTAATTCTTCCTCGTCGCGCTTGCGAAAACAGCTTCATTAGCACAGAGAGCATTCATTAGCACAATCGTCATATAGAGCCTCAAACATGGCGATACTCGCGATTGGTGATGCATCTGGTGGAAAAGAGTGTAGAAAATATTGACCCCATCACTCCCAACCGCATGTCGGTGACCACGTCACGTCGTTCTTTTTATATGGCAGTCCTGACGGCTTACACTCGCCAATATCGACGGCAATGCAAATACAAATGGAAAGGGTATCTTGCTGAAATTTTATAGGTACCACTTCATCATTTAGATCATGACGTCATGACGTCCACCTAATTGGATTATCCCACCCCTAAAATCACAACTTGCACAGTCTCGTTACATTTGCAAAGAAATGGATTACTTGGTTTTGGCCTCAACGTTCTTTTCCCTGATGAAAAGGACCCTACAATGACACTTTCAGCAGCCGCTCCCGCCAACTGGCTTGTTTTTTTCTTATCTATCTTTGAACAACTGATTTTGGATTAAGACGCCCAACCATCTTAACCTTCAAACTGATTTGGACAACATTACATAGCCGGTCTCAGCTATCTGGAAGACAGTCTATAAGACTGGTCTTTCTATGTGTACAATTAACTAGTCAGAATAATGTTTTATGCAAGCCGAACTTAAAAGGCATTGTTCTGACTCCGCGATTAAGCAATTTTTGCAACAGTAGTTAACATAGTCAAAGGCACAAATAAGTAGTTAAGGTTCATTTCTTCCTTAAAAAGAGAAACCTGAAGCTACAACCAGCAGGTTACAACGCACCAACTAATCGCAGTTCTCATTATTTTCAGGAACGATGCTAGGTACAGGCGCAAAGCGAATAGAAAAAAAGAGTTGTTTCACTAGCCAGTCATTCCGGGACTCAACTCGGAAGTGAAACTTACTGCTGTTTCTCAACATGAATCAGCTTGAGTTCTGTTTCACTCTGCTGTTGCTAGAGATCGCTCAACTCGGAAGCAATACGCTTCCTTCCATAGTGTTTACCCCACGACAAAATTCGGAACTATTTTTTTGAACAAACTTCTCGCTAATCTGTGTTTTGCAAATGCATGCGCATTTTGCCCGTCGGCCGTGCAGGTCGGGCCGTCAAGTTTGCTTTTCCAAGAAATAATCGAAGTGCTCAAGCCGTAGTGAATGTAAACGGACAGCGATGAAAATGCATAGAATACCGGAACTCACGCCTGCGTGAGCGCAAGTTATTCATCCATATTAATGAAGAAGCACAGTAATTCATCACGGCAAAGCAAGTCGAGCTTTCCATCGTTGAGCCACTTCAAATGGCTTTTATGTAGGCCTAGCCCTCGGAGAAGAATTTCCGCCAATCTTGAGCGTCTTTACTAAAACAATAATAAAGAATTTTCTCGCGCGATACCGCATACATTTCGTTCTATATAATGCATAAAACCTCTAAGCTCATTATCTTACGCTTGATACTTCATTCTTATGGTAGTGCTTCCGTTCACTGATTGCGTCCCCGCATGGGCGGAGAAGACGGATCATCAACTTATCTACAGTGTTTTGGATTAATTAGACGGAAGACTGATAATTTTGTCGATCATTTCTAACTGGTATGTTTCCTTCAGCCCTGTTGGCTAAAGGACTAAGAGGTTTGCGAAATTAAACAAACCACCTCAGCGATATCAAAGCCCATGACAATTTTTCGGAGGTCAGTACCGTGCAAGTTTCCACAAAAGCTTCTGTTCTAGTAAGGTGAAAGGGAGGCCATAAATCTTGAAAAATGTTAGTGTAAACATTATGTAATTTGTTTTTGAACGTATGTTTGGTTCTTCCTAGTTTTTTTAAATCTCAGTTTGCAACAAAGTTAGCTCGCTGTTTCGTAAGCAATGTTTTGCTCTAACTACGACGCCAAAGATTTCATAATTCGTATTCCTCCGTCTCCTCACAGGATACAGCATGCTCCTTCTTAAAAACAATAGAAAGAGTTGCGCAAGTGGGAGCAAATAATGAGTTTATTATTTAGCAAAGGAATAATTTTCATTATTTGATTGAAATATATGAGCGATCTCCTAGTGTGCATTCTTGCTTGTGCTTGCGAGGGAACAGGAAACCATCTGTTTATCGTATCATCATTTAAATAGCAAGAATTGTCGTACCAAGCACAAAGCCAAGTTTTGGGCTAACTGGCAGTCCTGCTGGCTGCCACGTTGCAGATCAGAGTAGGAAAGTCTAAAGTAAGATAGTCCAGTTTGGTGAAAGAACCATTTCATTTCCTGGCAAGAAACATTTTCCTGAGAAACTCACCGGCACTGCGTGAGAACGTGTTTTCCATTATTTACAACGTAGTCCGACGACTTATAGTACCTTACATTTTATCTACAAAATAACCGTAACCTTTACTCAAGGCAGATGTCTCGCAGTTAAAAAACTCACTGTTTCTTGCTTTAGTATTAGGATTTATTTCGACACCTCGATTGCATCAGTAGTTTCGGCTAGCAATGTAGATGCCAGGCGTGAAATCGTCCTTACGCTACCGGTAATCTTATGTGTAGAATAAAAAATTTAGCGATGTCAAAATATTTTTTTTTATTTCCGCTAACCTCCTTCCGGTTAAGGATGACTTCCTGAATTTTCAGGCGCATCGTAGCAAAGAATCATATACAAGAAAAGCTTTGGGGACTTCCTTAACGCTATGTAAAATAAATCCGCGACAGATAATCAAACAGAGTACACGTCTTCAGTGAGCAATATTTCAAGAAGTCCACGTATGTTGGCACATAAGGTATTAATGCGCCTTCAGTGTTCCAAAGTTTTAAAATTGTGTTGGCTTGTCCTAATGCAGCCGCAAGCTTTCTGAAGCAGAAAACAAATATTGTGGTCCTTATCGCAAGGCGATCAAGTGCAATGTGCATTGTCAGTACCTATGCGAAATTAATCACTTACTATTTCTTTTGTTTTAGAAGCTGGCATTTGCGCAGCTAAAAAAGAAACACGATTTGCACAACTGTTTGCGGTCTAAATATGGTGACCCTTGAAAGATGATTTTATGGTGCTGCTTCAAGGCTTTTCAAGATGCGAATTAACTGAGACTGGGATATCCCCCATCCTATCGTTCTTTGCTTCTGATCGTGTTGTTTGTATAGTGAAGCGTTTCATACCAAAATATTTTAGTACACTTTCATTGTTCTGTTTATAAAACACAATTGTTAAGGAGCCACGCACAGCGTTAATATGCGCTATCATATTTTTACCGAACCGCAAATCGCAAAGCATGAAATTCTCTTTTGTGCCACCCGCCTAATCATAAGAAGTGGTTTCTTGTTTAGCAATAGTGCGATAGCTTGATTTTGGATTCAAGGTCTGGCCCACACCAAATTATCCCTATCAGATAATTTTCTTTACGTGCTGAAACGCGTGGAGTCCCTTTCAACGCGACAGCGCGGTTATGGCAGCTGTTATACCCCCAGGAAAATAGGATTTGTGTCGCGAGTGCCAATTTGTCCCCTGGTGCTGGGAAGGCCAGTCTTCCAAGAGAAAAAAAAATACAAAGAAAGAACCTCAAGCGTGCTGCCATGTCGCCGGTTTTCTTCATGCATGTGGAGGAAACGCCATCTAACTTGTCTGTTATGGGCACGAAGATACACGACTTTCTCTGCCGGTGCGAGCGGAAAGCAACACCGCTTGCATTTTTTTTCAGATTGTTTTCCTCCTTCAAATCCTGTTTTCAAGACCCTTCGGTTTCTAATTTTCATGTAGCATTCACAAAATGTGTGTAACGCCGTTGCGTGCAAACTTGTTTTTCAGTTCAAGATGCGCGAGCCTCGAAAGCGCGGTACTTTCTTTCGGCAGAACATGAGTAATCAGAAAAACGGTCTCTACATTGATTTTATTAAAAACCTATTCCGCTGAAAGGCATTCAATACACAACACAATCATGTAGAGCTGAATACCTCATTCCGTACTGAAGGGTACATTGTGTACTTCGATCATACGTACATAGGACAGCTTTGGACAACTTCTCAAACAGAAAATCAATGCAGAGGCCATTTGTCTGTCCAATGCACAAGGCAAACCTACCAACCTATATATATATATATATATATATATATATATATATATATATATATATATATATATATATATATATATATATATATATATATATATATATATATATATATATATATATAAATATATATATATATTGTTGTTGCGCCGTTCATTCCCAGCGCCATGCTTTAATTATGCTGAAGTAGGCGTAATGCTTAGCCTATATGCCCCGGATATCGCTGGGTGTTGAACTTTGGTCCCCACCACAGCGTGCGGTTGCGAAAAGGACGCATTACCCACTTTTACGCCACGCAACATTCATGCTCGGTAATTTGTGCGTGGCGTGGCGCTTTACACAGAGTGGGTTATTTGCTGCCAGGGTGAGTAGTCTTGGCCGCCGGCGACATGCGCCGCCCGAATCCACATCGGTGATTCCAGCTTCTTTGCCACTTTCGTCATTCTCCCCGACTGCTGCAAAGACCTCATCTTGGGGATGGATATTCTGCGAGATCACGGCGCAGTCATAAACATTCCGCAACGTACGCTGACATTTTCTGCCAGCCCGTACGGCGACACGGTGAATGACGCGAAACATGAGCGTTTGTGAATCGCCGACGATGTGACCATTAAGCCGCGATCCTTCCGCCTTGTACCTGCATCATGAACGGAGCCCCCCCACAGTGACGTGATCACGGAGCAAATTGTTGCACTATTGCTTACTCAAGCCGTTTCCATTGCTAGAGGCGTACTCGACGTGACTCATGGGCATGCGGAAGTCATCCTCACCAACTTCAGCAACAAAGGCCACCACATCCAGAAGTTGTGTACTGCGACGACATCACCCAAGTTGTAGATTGTTTCGCTCTACAAGCAACGACCGTCCCGCCTTCGACTCTTTTGTCTGTCGACGTCAGCTTAACCCTGTCGCCTTCCGAGCGGCAGCGACTATTGGAACTAATGTTCGAAGACTGCTTTTCGGCTGTGTCAAAGCTTGTACAATCACCACTGACCAAGCACCGTATCATCACCGATGATGCTACGTGGCCGATTCGACAAAATCCCTACCGTGTAGCTCCAAAGGAACGCGAAGAGATTCAAGATCAAGTGGAGATGATGCTCCAGGATGACATAATGCAACCTTCGGAAAGCCCCTGGGCGTCACCCGTGGTCTTAGTCAAAAAGAAAGACAGCAGTTTGCGATTCTGCATCGGCTACCGCAAATTAAACAAGGTAACGAAGAAAGACATCTGTTTACAGATGTCTACAGATGTTTACAGATGTCATCGAAGATTCGCTGGACAGGCTGCGGCATGCACGTTATTTTTCATCTATGGAGCTAGGAAGTGGCTATGGCATAACGAGGTCAATGAGAGAGATTGCGAGAGAACTGCCTCCGTGACCCCAGACGGCCTTTGCGAATTTAAGGTCCTTCCTTTCGCTTTGTGCTCAGTGCCTGCCACTTTTCAGCGTCTAATGGACACCGTACTTTCAGGCCTGAAGTGGCAAACATGCTTGGTTTATCCAGACGACGTCATAGTGTTCTCAGCTACATTTGAGGAGCACCTATTCTCCAAGCTATACGCTCAGCTGGCCTGACGTTAAAGCCCGACAAGTGTTATTTTGGTTTCAGTGAACTGTGTTTCCTCGGCCACGTCATCAATCACGACGGCGTGCGAACTGATCCTGCCAAAATAGACCCTGTGACAAAGTTCCGCACACCATCCGACAAGAAGTCAGTGAGGCGCTTTTTGGAGCTGCGTGCCTATTACCGACGATTTATTGCTAATTTTTCATGTATTGCAGCGCCGTTAACGCGCCTGACACGAGACTATGTTCCCTTTCTTTAGGGGGAAAATGAGCGAGCCGCATTTAGCAAAGTACGCCAACTCCTGCATGGGCCTCCTGTTCTTGCACACTCCGACCAAGATCCCGCTACAGCATTTCACACTGATACGATCAATGTTTGTCGGGGTGCCGTACTGGTGGAGTGGCAAGACGTACCTGAAAAAATAATCACCTGCGCTAGTAGAACTCTCTCTTGTATGGAGGAAAACTACTCAACTACCAAGAAGGAATGCCTCGCCGTGGTGTGAGCGATTATAATATTGCGCCCGTATTTGTGCGGCCGTTGATTCAAGGTTGTCAGCGATCATCATTCTCGTTGTTGGCTGACTAACTTGAAAGACCTATCTGGCCGTCTGGCGCACTGGAGTTTTAGGCTTCAGGATTTCGACCTGACCATCTTTTACAAATCAGGAAAGAGGCACACCGACACCGACTGCCTCTCGCGATCACCTGTCGAGTCCACAGGTAAGGATGACGTGGACGTGGACGCTGAATTTTTGGGTGTCGTCGACGCCGTCACTATTTCACAGGAGAAGCGCCACGACCCAGAGCTGCTCCCACTCAATAATTTCTTGGAAGGCCGAAGTAAAAACGTTCCGCGACTCTATGCCAGGGGACTGCCGTCGTTTTATCACCGGAACGATGTTCTATATAAGAACTTTCCGCCAGTGGAAGCACGTACCTCCTTGTCGTACCAGCATTACTTCGAAAGAAGTACCAAAAACATGCCACGATGAAATCACCGCAGGTCATCTAGGCTTCGCGAGAACATTGGCCCGACTCCAAAGGATGTACTACTGGCCGAAGCTACCCGCTGCTGTGAAACGTCACGTACAAACATGTCCACACTGCCAAAGCTAATGGGCCTATAAATTTTCAAATCTTTAACATCTCCCTTTTTCCCGATTAGTATAATGTTTGCATTCTTCCAGTTTTCTGGGACCCTTGCAGTCGATAGACACTTCGCATAAAGAGCCGCAAGTTTTCCAAGCATTACGTCTCCTCTATTTTTCAATAGAATCGACTGTTATTCCATCTTGTCCTGCCGCTCTTCCTTGTTTCATGTCTTGCTGTCACATATAAGAGGGAGACTAAAATAAAATTGTAAACGAAGAAAGGTTTCAAGGAGACGACGAGGATGTCGTTAAGGATGACGTGTATTAATCGAAGACTAAAGATAAAGAAGAAGTACTCCGTGAGGTGACAAGAGATGATTGGTGGAGAAGGGAAGAAAAAGAAGTATCCGGTGAGGTGGAAAGCGATGAGTGGAGGGGAAGAGTAGAAGAAGAAGAGAAGGATTACGTGGACTAACGTGAATGCTATAAAAGGGCGAGGAAGGGCGAGACAAGGGGGGAAGAACAAAGCAGCGGAGACTCGACGGGTCAGGGACGGTTCGGCCAGAAGAGAGCGACGCCGGCTACTGCTCCGGTGAGCTCTTGTTCTACGGCCTCGCACCGCAGATTTCCGGCCTTTCCTGAGCCAGTTCCGGGGAGTCCACTGAGAACGCTACTACCTGCTACGGCCAGGGGTGCTTCCAGCGCTGTTGCCACTCTTCCGGGTGGCGCCCCAACGCCAACATCATCGGCAAAACCTCCACGGGCGTTTGCACCGGGAGCGTGTACAGCGCAGCCAACGACGCCGCCAGCGACGCCAACTCTAGAACGTCGAACGCCACTTCGACGCAGGCTACGGGACCACTACCACGCCACATCCGCACTGAACCAGACGTGAGAACGAACGCCATCCACTAACAGTAGAACGCTAGCAGCAGTGTTACCGGGTCGCGTGTACTGATAGACTTTGTATTTTGTGTTAGTTTTGTTAGGTTTGTGGGCTGGTGTTTGTGTCGCGTGGGTTGTAATAAATGTGCATCTGTGTGGGTACGCCTGTCACCTCGTCCATTCTTTCGGCCAGAGTGTTCTCCGGAGGAGATCCGTGACACTTGCAATGCCCTTCGGACCTCATCACTAGCTATAGAAGGAGTTTCTGTATCCTGTTCATTATGGTCTTTAATTTAGGTATCCTGACTCCTCTGGGTACTGTACAGGTCAGTGTAGAATTCTTCCGCTGTTTTTCCTATATCTTCGAGATTGCTGATGATATTACCCTGATTATCTTTTTGTGCATACATCTTCGTTTGTCTTATGCCGAGTTTCTTTCTCACTGACTTCCGGCTGCGTCCATTTTTACGGCTTCTTCAGTCTATCTAACGTTATAGTTTCGAATATCACTTAGTTTAACCTTGTTGATCAGTTTTGACTGTCCGCGAATTCTATCTTATTGAGTTGGACACGTTCATTCTTTGTCATTTCTTTATTAGGTCCTTTGTTACTTGGGAGAGCTTGCCTACTTGTTGCGTTGGTGCTTTGCCACCCACTTCAATTGCTGCCTTTGAAGCCAGCCTCGTTACGGCTTCATTCATCACCTCTATGTCATCATAATCACCATCTCTCTGTTCTAAGGCTGTATATGTGTTTGCAAGTACCAGCCTGAAATTTCTGCGAATTCCACCAGCATCTCTCCTCTAGCGTTCCTACAATCGACGCAGTAGTTGCCAATTGCCTGTTCACCCGCCTGACGTTTCCTCACTTGTGCATTGAACTCGGCCATTACTACTGTATACCGAGTTTGCGCTTTCTTCATCTCTAATTCAACATATTCATAAAACTGATCTACCTTCTCATTGTCGTGGCTTGATGTCGAGGCTTGTACTCGTTTAATCTATACCGCTATTAAATTTGGTTACGACTACTGCTACCCTCTCAATAATGCTGTAGAATTAGTCAATGTTGCCCGCTGTGTCCGTATGAATTAGGAATCCTACCCCGTATTGCTTCTTATCAGGGATGCCTCTATAGCAGAGGACACGGTCATTATTTAGCGATGCATACGCCTCACCAGTTCTAATCTCACTAAGGCCGATAATATCCCAAACCACGTCTGATGTTTCCTCAAAGGGTCCTGCTTATCTAGCCTCACTCGATAGAGTTCGGCCGTTAAAGGTTGACAGGGTAAGTTTCCATTGGTGGCCTGTACGGACCCAGAGATTCTTAGCACCTTCTGCTGCGTTACAGGTCTGACCGCCACCTTGGTGAGGTGCTCTGCATGTGCAGGGGACTGAGGGTCGTCGGTTAATTGTAGATATCATCAAGGAGGTTGTGGCCGAATACTGCACCAGGGAGACCAATTCCTGTTCTGGTGAGGGAGTGTCTGTTGAAGCTTAGTGGGCCTTCCTAATTTCGTTGTGCCTGGGTTAGTATAGCCCCACTCGCTTCCGGCAACTTTCGCCGGTGTCAGGCGTCACTCCAAGTCTGCAGATGTAGTGCGCAGGAATTGTCAAATTCAGATACACTATAGTAAAAAAAAAAAGGGGGGGGATTTGAACTTTCGACTAGCGCAAACGAACATTCGACATAGCTCCGCAAGATAATCCCGCAGGCGGCTAGGCTACCTTGTCGCCGAAAAGTACGGCCCAGAGGGCCCTACATGTTTGAGAAATCCGCTGATTTGTCCGCTGTTTGCGGGTATATCGTGCAACCTATGGTTGCACGATATAGTCTCAATTCTCCATGGGCCTAACCTCTTGTTTCCCGAATCTCACGCATGCACGCGGTCTTGAACGATCCTAGGTTCACGATATATTTTCGCTGAATGTGAACAACACTTAACACTTGTGTGTAAAAATAAAAAAGGGAAAAGTTTGCAGCGCTTACCGAGGGGCTCCGAGTCGCGTATCATCCGCTCGTCGCGTCTGCTTGACCCTTGGCGTCCGAAAGCTAGCGCTTCCCGGTAACTATAACTAAAACCATCACTGTGGCAATTGCGGTGTACTATCACAATAAAATATATGCTCAGAAGTGATCATGAGACAAAAGTGTTAGAATATGTAAGTACCACTAAGGCCTCGCCAGGGCGCTTGTGCGCAAGGGCCAGGGAGCGCGTGCGATAAGGACGGCGGCAGAGCGTTTCAACGTGCAGGCTCGTCTACGGTTAGCGAAAACTCATTAGTATTTAGCGCCATGTATCTGCAATATTTCCGCCTCTTAAAGTGGCCGATACTACGCCAAAGGTAAGTCAACCAGCCAGAAAGTCCGTGGAATATCGATTGGCTGGCCTCTGTACCAAACGTGGGCTGCTGCGACCACTTGAATACTAATGAGCTGCTCGAGCCAACAGTGGATTATTCTTTGCAATCCAACGCAGTATAGAGATTATCACGACAGCGTCCGTGTATTCAGTAACTGCGCCGTTGAAAGGGACTTCCAGCTTGACTAGGACTGAGATTATTATTTCACTAAATATAGTCGGTGATATTCGCCCTGGACCAGGAAGCGGTGGTATTGACCACCAGCGAACCGAAAGAGGCAAACAATACCGGGGACGCCCATGCGTTAGAGTCCCCATCATTCCATAACACATCGTGATTATTGCAGCTATGTTTTGCGCATATATGCGACAACCTTTGAATTACACATAGAGCCTGCACATCACACAGGTGTAAAAAATAAGTACAAAATTCAACGCAGCAGAGGATTGTTCTATGAAAGAGCAGCACAGAAACAAGACACACAAATATCGGGATACTAAATCTAAGCTCACGCACTAGTATTTTATCGAACACTTTTTTTAGCGTTTTTACGTTAAGCGTTATGTTCAAAAGCACTTTGACGTTGCGCGCTTTTTGAAAGGATTGAATCATTGTGAAAGAAAGACGCAAAGTGCAATATAATAAGTTATCCCCAAGTAAGCGCAAGAAACTGACAATTAATTCATTTCTTATTATCTATAGTTGGTCTGGATTTGTCATCGGATCGTGCCCACCCAAACATAATACGCCCTTTAGACATGGTTTAAGCGCAATAACAAGACGCGGACAACAGAATAATAGACGCAGACAGGCGCATAGATGTCTTTCATTCTGTTGTCCGCGTCCTACTCTTTGCACGTAAAACCATTTCTAAAAGCCATGTACCAACTAGCCCGAACGCAGACGTTAATAGTGCTGCCACCTACCGGCCACGACTACTGAGACAAAGCACAAACGCCGGCGGGAAAACTGGTTTGTCTTTGAGTTGCCGCGTAACAGAATCAGGTTTTCGCGTATATTCGAATTACATTCCGAAGCTATCATATCTGCAGCTTGTGTGTAAGTCGTACTTCATGAACTTTCCGACGCAGCTTACTTTGCAAAATTCAGTTACAGCTGAAACTAGACTTAACGAAGTGTTGACCACTCTCTAATTATTTCGCTAAATCAGGAAGTTTGCAAAATCGAGAAATGAATTTTTCGGTGCTTCGAAATCTGTAACGAAGCGACACGCAAAAGCTACCGCCGCATCGTATTTGCCGCGAATCCAGCCATCTGTCGCATAAAAAATGAAATAATGAAAGCAACCACCGCCGCCCCGACCGAGTTCGTGTTTAGTCCGCAGTTCCGTACATGGCAGCGGCGTGCAGCCTCGTCAATAAAAGAAAGCGCCGTGACCAGGGCACCGTTATAAAGCGGTAGCTTTAGAGCACACGCTCGAGAAAAACGCGTCTGCGTCAAAATTAGAAAGAAGTCCCTGTTTTTTTTTTACTTACTTATTTCAGGAAAAACTTGGAGTACGGTCAGATTCGGGAAATGGAGTATGGCCAAGTGTGTTTCCTTCATTCGGGCTGATTAAAACGTTGTACCCTACAGGTACCTGCCCAGGAATGGAAATTTCTTCGTTAGATCGGCAACTTCGTAAAACCGCGTTTCGTTAGATCGAGTTTTAACGCTAGTTCAATAGGGCAGTTGCACTTGGCAGAGAACCTACAAGAATTGGGACGTATGCTGGACTTCCGCACACGTGCGCGTGCGCATGACGTACAATCGCAATCAAAAATACTTTTTCAAATATATTTTTATATATTAACATGCGGCCACATTTAGCGCAATTGAAGTTAAGCATCAGTCTAATCACGTTTGCGAAATTCGCAAGTCCAGCACCACTTTCGATACATTAAGCCTTAAGGTCTGCTACAATTACGTGGGCGTTCAACCTAACACTCTACCGAAATTTCCCAAAGTGGGTTCATCTAGCAGTTTGGTACAACCGTAAGTTCAACGTCAAAGCATTTCTTCAGGATATTTGGAGG
The DNA here is from genome assembly GCF_023375885.2 of Dermacentor andersoni. Classification (NCBI taxonomy): domain Eukaryota; kingdom Metazoa; phylum Arthropoda; class Arachnida; order Ixodida; family Ixodidae; genus Dermacentor; species Dermacentor andersoni. The sequence continues at coordinate 57,462,187 of NC_092823.1, forward strand.
CGGAAATCGCGACGGTCACGCTAGAGCTATGATTTGTTCTTAGCTGACGTGCCGAGTACACTTTTCCTTCAATTTCAGAATTGAAACATACCTTCCAAAGTGAATAAATTAAGGAATATTGAAGAAATAGTTTTACTAGCCACGTGGGCATTCATATCTATTGCGCAGATAGCGTCCACCGATTCAAGTAACCATCCTCAGATGCCCAACAGAACCATGCAATTCTATTTGTCATTTCGTCGAGCTATAAAAGTAAATGGTATCTATTATTTTTGTACTAGTTTAAAAAATACAGGAGAACCATATTTATTGAATTTTTCCGAATGTGGGCAAAATTTTTCGTCATACGTTATTACGGTTGCGAACATTATTTGGACTAATCTGCTCCAGGCCATTTCATCACTACAAAAACTTCGCCATATAGTAGATCATAACCTTGTGTTCACGCTGCAAAGGATTTGCGTTAGCAGTGCTTTTTAGCAGTCCTTGAAGTTTTGTACTTTTTTTTCTGTGAGCACGATTTTGGAGGACAAGAATCCAGTAGTACCTCATTATTACTGTACCAAATTTGCTTAAATCACATCAAAAGTTATAAACATACGCCTCTCGAACGCAGGTTTAATGTGAAAAGGGTCAACAACACAGGGACGGATGCTACAGCTCACTTTGTAAAAAATATCAAGCATAAAGGTTTACGTCCACGGGCTTGCGAAAAGAACGAGTGAAGCTTTAAGCTTCACCTGGTACTGACAGCTGTACATAAGGCGGTGTATCCTAGAAGATGTAGCTGTCCATAGCAGGTGATGCTTTCACAAAAATGCTGCACTGTTAGAGACTCATTTTCAGCATGAAAACGTTGTCCTACGTTACCCGAAGGCTCATTCAAAAGTAAGTTCACGAGACATGTATCCTTCGCGAAGGAGATCTCACTTGAGAATGAGACGGAGAAAAAAGAAGCTTATGCTTGCTGCTTCTTCGTTTCACCTGTCTGTGGAAACAGAATCTCCCGGACCAGCAATATATATATATATATATATATATATATATATATATATATATTCTTCTACTTGTGCACAACTCTTAATATAAATAAAGCGTGGTGCTTCTTAAGTTACGGGTGCGTTGCTCTCCGTGGTATGACATGTTGAATAGCACTATTTGGCAAGGACATAACTTTTTAGGGAAGTTTAAATGTTTTAACATTCTGATGAACAAGAAAGTTCAGCTGTTTGATATGTGCGAATTTTTGGAAAGTTGCAAATAACTATACGCATGAAATTTCATTTTTGAATAATTTTAAGCATTTAAGTACTACATACACACATGTCACGAGAACTGCTCCGCATGAAGCGGGCACATCGTAATATTACTTTACAGCCGACTATACATGCAATGCGCGAAGACACTCGACTATGCTATCTTTAGTGACACTACATGCTTGCTTGAGAAGGTGTTGAGAAAGCAAGCTAAAGTTACGCAGTCATATTAATCTTACTGTGTGTAGGCAGAAATGACGCCTAATGTTACACGAAAATAATAATAATTTTTACCTTAGATGATAGAACACTTTTTAAAGGCTTACTGAAGAAAAAAAAAATGCTGAATTTCATTTCGGGTTATTCCCAGCAATAGCAGCTTGTTCGCACCGTAATGAAAGTGCACTTATATGGCTAGAAATCAATAAAGGAACTTCTTACCGGAACAAAAATGAAACATAGGCAAGCATCAAAACGAGAACGCACGCAGTAACTTTCACTTACGCGTTTAGTACGAAAAGGCAGGAACATATACAGAGCTTTGCGACCTTCACAGAACGAAAAATTCAATTTAAAGAACACGTAGTGTCTATGAAGCTAGCCTTCACACTGCTGTCACTTATGCCAAAGGGGAACTCCATGTTACCTGTCCATTCATCCGGCTTGCATAGCACCATAGAAGAGATAAAGAGGCGCACTGGCGGACCAAAAAAAGGACTCACGCTCACGCAACCAGGCCGATACACCCTGCCACACCCTGATACTCCACTCCTGACAGTATGAAAGGAGCGCGTACCACAGGATGTCCGCGAATGCCTCTACGTGCAAACCATTCCGGGAAAAACGAATCCCGTCCACCATAAAGACCGCCGACAAGCAAGAGCGAAAAGCCACAGAAATAGCATGGCAGGACTGTGGTCATCACTGTGGCAGGACTGGCATCACGGCTGTGGTCAGGTATTAAGACAGGCGAGAGCATCGTTAACAAAATCCTTCGGCAAATCGCTGTGGTGACAGTGTTGAGTACAGACACTAGCGGTGCTGAAGGCGTGGCCGTCGCGTTGGCCATAGGCACGACGCGTGGCAAAGATCAGGTAACTGTGCTCGCCGACTAGCAAGCGGCTTGCAGAAATTACGCTGAAGCCAGAATCGCAGAGATAGCGCTTTTCAACTGCCTTGCCGAAAACAGCCACGATCACTACGACCCCTGGTCACCAATCTCTCGCTAGGAATTTGAAGACCCACGACTCGGCTCGAGTGCCCGTCAACCGAGCCTCTTGGCGAGATGATCGTGAAGGGGAAAGACTAGAAGACATCCTAAAACAGTTTCACGCTATGCTGCAACACTTGAAACTTGAAAGACGGAAATTCCTCCCCCCCCCCGCAACCCTCATGCACAATTAGTGTCATAGAGGCAACCACAAAAGAAAGAACGCATTCCCCACATCGCACGCTATATCAGGCGACGCAGGGCACGCAATGGCCACACGCAAGTCTCGATTGCAACGCACGAGCACGCTTTACCGTGCAACGTAGGCACGGCGAATAACGAGATCGGCACCGCCCAACACGCAGGCGACCGCGCAATAGTGGAAAGCTTTGCACGAAAGCGTCGAGTCCGGGTACAGCTTGATCTGGTCAGGAAAGCGGGTCGTGGGTCTACGGCGCATGGGGTCCTCTATTCAGCGCTCACACAATGGCCGAAGCCTCGCTGCAGTGGGCATCTTCATGGGATTCTGCACAATTGAAGTTTTCTCCATCTCTTTCTCGCTCTCGAGTTACATGCTATTATCCTTAGAGGCTGGTAAAGAATCGGACTGACGATCGTATAACACTTTCGAGTATTTGTTAAAACAATCTTTCGCAAACGCGGCAATTCATCCATAGGCAATAAACTTTGCGTGGACGACAGCAATTATGCGGAGCTTTTGACAAATTCGTATCGGGGACAGCAATATTGTTCCCAGGACAGTGGGGTGAAAGGTGCGTCGTTCGTGAAACACACTTTTAACAATCCGTATCACTTGCATACGCACTTTGCAACAAAGGCTATAATTATTGGCTGGCTTAACAAATTCTTTTGCGCTGTCTCCCGAAAAAATATTTGCAAATATTTATTTTCAATTTTTTTCCCACCACTAATTTGTCGCTCAATACACATCTGACTACCAGATCACGATAGAGTTGCAACTGTTCGTAGAATGCTAGTTTTCAGAACACACGAAAATACATTTACAAGTCGAGGTATTGTAGAGTAGTGCTTACCAATTAGTTTTATATATTTTGCGAATCACACAAACTCAAGGACTGGTGACATCTATGGATGTGTTTCGGTTGCCGCAACAAGCAGTTTTGCGGAGTATGATAATAGCATGTGTTCATCGCATAGAAGTCTACTTTGACGAGCGGGCTTCTAATTCTTCGTCGTCGCGCTTGCGAAAACAGCTTCATTAGCACAGAGAAAAGTACATAATAATGGTCATATAGAGCCTCAAACCTGGCGATACTCACGATTGGTGATGCATCTGGAGGAAAACAGTGTAGAAAATATTGACACCATCACTCCCAACAACGTGTCGGTCCCCGCGTCACATCGTTTTTTTTGTATGGCAGTCCAGACGAAAATCTACAGGTTCATCATTTAGATCGTGACGTCACTTGGAGAATAGGTTTTGCCTCCAAATTGGATTATCCCACCCCTAAAATCACAAATTCCACAATCTCGTTACATTAGCAAAGAAATGGAATCAACAGATCACTCGTTTTTGGCCTCATCATTGTCCTCCTTGATGAAAAGGACCTTAAAATGACACCTTCAGCAGCCGCGCCGATCAACTGGCTTCTTTTTTCTTATCTATCATCGAGCGACTGATTTGGGCTTAAGACGCACAACCATCTTAACCTTCAAACAGATCTGGACAACATTACATAGCCGGTCCCAGCTATCTGTAAGAGTCTATAAGACTGGCCTTTCGTTATGTACAATTAACTAGTCAGAATAATGTTTTATGCAAGCAGAACGTAACAGGCATTTTTCTGACTCCACGATTAAACAATTTTTGTAAGTATACTTAACATAGTGACAGGTAAAAATGAATAGTTAAGGTTTAACTCTTTCTTGAAACGAAAAACCTGAAGCTGCAACCAGCAGGTTACAACGCACCATCTAACTTGTGCCCCTAAGTGTCGTTTTTCATTCTTACGGAAACTAATCTCAATTCTCATTACTTTCAGGGACGATGCTACGTACAGGCGCAAAGCGAAAAAAAAAAAGGAGTCGTTTCGCTAGCCACTCATTCCGGGACTCAACGGAGAAATGAACATGAATCTGCTTGAGTTCTGTTTCACTCTGCTGTTGCTAGATATCGCTCAACTCCGCAGCAATAGGCTTCCTGTAATGGTGTTCACCCCTAGAAAAAATTCAGCACTTGTTTTTTTTTTTCAACGAAGCTCTGGTTTACTGGTTTATCTTCATTTTGCAAACGCACGCGCATTTTGCCATTCGGTCGTGCAGCTCCCAACCGCCAAGCTTGCTTTTTCAAGAAATAATCGAAGTGCTCAAGCCATAGTGAATGTTACCGAACAGCAATAAAAATGCATAGAACACCGCAACTGGCACGAGTGTGAGCTCCAGTCATTCGCCAGTATTAATGAAGGCGCACAGTAAGTGATCACCGGATAGCGAGTTGAGCTTTCCATCTTTGAGCCACTTCAGATGCATTTTGTGTAGGCCTAGTCCTCGGAGAAGAATTTCCGCCAATCTCGAGCGTTTTACTAAAATACTAATAAAGGATTTTCTCTCACGATACCACATACACTTTGTTCTATCTAATGCATAAGCCTGTAAGCTCATTATCTTATGTTTGATACCTTATTCTAATGGTAGTGCTTCCGTTCACTGATTGCGTGCCCGTATGGGCGGAGAAAAGTGAGGATCATTTTATCTAGAGTGTTTTCGATTCATTAGACAAAAGACTGATAATTTTGTCAACCATTTTTCAAACAGGTAAGCTTCCTTGAGCCGTGGTGGCTAAAATACTAAGAGCTTTGGCAAATTTACCAAAACCGCGCAGCGATATCAAAGCGCCTGATAATCTTGCGGATGTCAGTACCGTGCATGCTTCCACTAAAGGTTATTGTGTTGGAGTAAGGTGAAATGGCGGCCATAAGTTTCGCAAAACGGTCGTGTGAACATTACTTAATTTCTTGTTGAACCTATGTTTTGTTCTTCCTTTCATTATTCCCAGCATGCAACAAATTTAGCTCGCTCTTTTGCAAGCAATATTTTTCTCTAACTAAGACGCCAAAGATTTCGTAATTCGTATTCCTCCGTCTTTTCGCAAAATACAGGAAGCTCCTTCTCAAAAAATAGACAGAGTTGCCCAAGTGGGAGCACGTCAGGAGTATATTATTTAGCAAGGGATAATTATTTTTGTTATTGGATTGAAATATATGAGCGTTCCTCCCTTACTATGAATTTTTGCTTGCTCTTGCGAGGGAACAGGAAACCATATTTTTATCGTATCATCATTTAAATAGCAAAAATTATCGTACCAAGCTCAAAGTAACGTTCTGTGCTAACTGGACGTCTTGCTCGCTGTCACTTTGCAATTCAGTGTAGCAAACACTAAGGCAAGATATTCCACTTTGGCGAAGGAAACATTTCTGTTTCTAGCAAGAAAAATTTTCGTGAGACACTCATCGGTACTGCATGAGAACGTGTTTTCAACTATTTAAGATGTAGCCCGCCGACTTATAATACCTTACATTTTATCTACAAAGTAACCTTAACGTTGACTCAAGGCAGATGTCTTGCTGTTCGAAAACTCACTCTTTCTTGTTTTAGTATTACCAATTTTTCGCTACCTTGTTTGCGTCAGTAGTTCCGGCTAGCAATGAAGAATCCAGGCGTGAAATTTTAACTTACGTTACCGGCAATCTTCTGTATAGAATGCAAAATTTAGTGATTACATTTTTTTTATTTACGCTTGTCGCCTTCTGGTTAATGATGTATTTCTGAGTTTCCAAGCGCAGCGTAGCAATCTTATACAAAACAAGCTTGGGTAAGTTACGTAACGATTTGGGAAATAAATCCGCAACAGATAACCAAACGAAGAGTATAGCTCTTGAGTGAGGAATGTTTCAAAAAGAACACGTAAGTTGCCACATCAGGTATCAATGCGCCTTCAGTTTTCCATCGTTTTATAAATTGTACTGGCTTGTCATAATGCGGCCACAAGATTTCTGAAGAAAAAAACAAATCTCGATGAACAAGTGCAAGTTGCATAGTCAATACCTACGCGAGTTTAATCACTTAACTATTTCTTTTGTTTTAGATGATGGCATTTGCACAGCTTGAAAAAAAAAACACGAATTGCACAACTGTTTGCGGTCTAAATATAGTCACCCTTGAAAGATGATTATATGGTGCTGCTTCAAGGCTTTTAAAAATGCGAATTAACTGAGACTGTGATACCTCCGTCGGATTTTTGTTTCCTTCTGATCACGTTGTTTTTATAGTGAAGCATTTCATAGCCAATTCAAGACGCCCACTGCAAATCATGAATCACTCACACGGTTCTAATTTGTTGTTTGGTTATTGCTGACTAAGACTTTACTCCTGTACGCCATATAATGCTCCTTCCGATAGGATGTACACCAGTCTCCATAATAAAAAAATAGAGCGGCAGTGGTATATGAGCTCCGGTGCTATTTGCAAGATCGCAAATTTAACACGGCATTTCCGATTACACTTTCATTGTTCATTTTAAAATACACAATAATTAAATAGACTCGCATAGTTTTAATATGCGATCATATTTTTGCCGAACCGAAGTTTGCAAAGCGTGAAGTTTTCTTTTGCGCCGCCCGCATAATCGTAAGAAGTGTGTTCTCGTTTGGCAAAAATGCGTTAGCTTCGTTTTGGATTCAAGGTCTGGCCCGCCCCAAATCCTCCCTATCAGACAATCTTCTTTAACTGCTAAAACGCGTGGAGGTTTTTTTTTTTTTTTTTTTTTTTTTTAATGCGTCAGCATGGCTATGTCAGCTGGTACACCCCCAGGAAAACTGGACTTGCGCCACGAGTGTCAATTTCTCCTCTAGTGCTTGGTAGGCCAATCTTCCGACAGAAAGAAAAAAAAAAAACAAAGAAAAGATCAAGCATACTGCCATAGCACCGGTCTTTATGCGCGTGGGGAAAACGCCATCCCGCTTGACGTCTGCTACACGCGCGACGAGCACACAACTTTCTCTGCAGGCGCCAACAGAAACCACCACCGCTAGCATTTATTCGTTTCCAAATTGTTTTCCTCCTTCAAATCTTGTTTTCAAGGCCCTTGGGCTTCGAATTTTCATGTCGTACTCACAATATGTGTGCGACACAGCTCCGGGCAAACTTCTTTTTCAGTGCAAGATGAGCGAGCCGCGAACGCCATGGCGTGCGGTATTTTGTTTCGGCAAAACATCAGAAGGCAGAAAAATGGTCTATTCACTGAATTGATCAGAAACTTATTGCTGTTGAGTATTGTATTCAATACACAACCCAATGATACAGAGCTGGGCACCTCATTCCCTACAGATATGCGCTTTCTGTACTTCGATCGTGCATACGTATAACAGCGCCTGACTTCTGAAACAGAAAATCACTGCAAAGGCCATGTTTGTTTGCAGTTCACCACACAAATCTACCAAAGCAATTTCGTCGCACCAGTTATTCGTGAAAAATATGAAGATGACCAAGAGCAGCAGATCCGCGTGCTTTCTCATATCAGTAAAACAGCTTCTTTTTTCATTCGATTTGACGGGTATACTTGCTAGACCAAAAAACACGCTACACCTAGCCTGTTTTCTGCATAGCTCTCCGAGTGCTAATGTGCCGATAAATTATTAGCAAATAATATTCAAAATGTCTACAGTATTTTTCATATTTCGTTTGGTTTCGCGATACAACAATTAAAACCGGTAGAACTTCATTCATAGCTGTAATATCGCCAAGAAGGTATCAATAAGAACTTCCTCACAATCATATTGCAGATGTTGCTTACAATTTGTAACGCACTTGGGTTGTTCTACCTCACATAGGCATAAATGGCACATTTCCTGGGCAACCAAGAAGAAACAGCACCGACTTTCTTTGTCAAGAAAAAGTAAATGCATCAGAAGAATGTGTCGATCGGCGGTTGATTGTCAGTTGAGGTGGGCAAGGACAAAGTGATGCACATGTATTTTAATAGGCGGCATCACGGTTGTGCCCGAGTTAAAGCTTCCTCTTAAGGATTATGTAATAGAGCGTTTTATTTAGCTTCAGTTTTTTTTTTTTTCAAGATACCTATGAGAGGAAAACCAACTTTAAGGTTTAAAGCTTCTGGGCAACTGAGCACTGAAAGTTTTGCTTCGGAAGAATTTCTGCTATAAAGCGGCAACCAAACATAAGGAGAATACAGCAGCGCATGGCAAGAGCTGGCTTCGCCGTATAGTATGTTGTAGCCCCAAGCGCTGCACGACTTGTTACGAACATAAATTTCCTCATTGTCCACGAAAAGTGTTCGCCTTTTTAGCTTAGCATATAATCGAGGGTATCGCGCACCGCAGAAGAGCGCGATATCTACAGAAACTGATAAGCACGCAGTTTCAAGGCGCACGCGGAACAAATTTCGCTGCGTAACGTAACAGGGCACCCGGCGCCGTATCAGCCGATGAGGGAGAGACGTCGATCGCGGAGCACATGGAACTTGCGCCGCGCCCGGTCAGTTGGTTTCTGTACGAAAATAACGAACCGAGAAAGCAGATATTCGCGACAACTAATAACTCGTTTTCCTTACCTTCATAGATCAGGGTGCGCTTTCCCACTCCAATCCTTTGGAACGGCCAACCGCAGCAGTCTTGGTTTGGCAAGATCGGCCTGGCCCCTTTCTGTGAAGTGGTTGCAGTAGAGGCATTAGCCGTTTTGCATGCGCTCACATGTCAACTGCACCGTAATTTAGCGTAATTTAGCCATATGTCGCAACTGAGAAATGGGCAAAATATTGCGTAGTCATTATTAAAGAACACCTAAACGGGAAAATGAATGTTCAGAGTGGGAAGAAGCGACGAGAATATTCTGTCGTTCGAGGCATACGTTGGAAAGTGAAGCACACTTCGGAAGTCGCGCAGGTAGCTCGACCTTCCTGGCGTAATTCAAAAGGCAAATGGTTACTCCTACCTAATTCATTTTTCTTTTTCTTGCATCTGCCATGTTCCTGAACATTCAAAGATGGTAATGTCGAAACAAAAAATTGGTCAATGGAATCCTCTCCAGAGCGTACGATCTTTTGCTGCCTTCGGCTTAGTTGCGGATGCGGACGGGGAAGCTTACATCTGCCGCCTCTGTACACTTGGGTGATGTCTTTGTAATTTGACACGGGGTGCGGTAGCTTTGGCGCATCCTCGGCCCGGATTGACAGTTCTCGGGCACAGTGGTCGGCGAGTGCGTTGCCTTCCACTTGCGAGTGAGCCGGGACCCACACGGAGCTCAACGGCCCGTCCCGGTGATTTGCGTTTTGTGAGGATCGCAAGTGCCGCGGGAGAGATGTTACCCTTGCGGTAGCTTGCGTAGGCGGTCTTGGAGTCTGTGATCACGGCCACTTCTTCTGCTTCGGTTGTATTTGTCGTCCGTATCGACGCGCCTGTGACCAGTTTATCGATGGTGGTGACGACCGCCGTTGCTCTGGTGCCGTGCTTGCAAGCGGGGTCGCTAGCGCATCCCATGCTCTTGCACAAGATGTTCCCACTAGAGCATGACACTTCATGCCCGTCTTGCAGACGATCGGAAGGCACTCTAGCACACATCCTTGCAGAGTGCACTAAGCTCAAGAATCCCCCCCCCATCCCTCCCCCTCCCCCCTCTCCCCCGAGCGATGGGAGACCTTGCTGTCCAGCCCCGACCTACCGACCCAGCTCGCGCTGGTGGCTAGGGGTCAGGCACTGCTGGACGCATATGGGACCTGAGAAGAAGGTTCCACCCCATCTGGTGCCAGCGCGCACCAACCTTTACTAACGGCTCAGTAAAAGTTGAAGCTCAGTAAAAGTCTGTCCAGCGTAAACAGCCTGTGCGGCAAGCACTCAAATACCTTCGGCAAACTTTTAACAGCGACTTTTATACTTGCGGAAAAAATGAAGAGCAAGCGCTAATACATAGCGAAGCTGAATTTCCGTGTCCGCGTCAGCTAGCATCAATCGGCCCAAAAGCAATTGTCACCAAGCAGCTTCGGCTGCTTCATTACTGCAGAAAAATACGCCGAGAAAACCGAGAGCTATTCACTAGAAAGCCATCGCGGAAGATCTTTTGTTTCGTCCTATGGCTGTTCTCATACGGATAGCGCTTCTTTCTTCACAACTGCAGAAATTAGCTTACCTTTCGTAGGCTGCGAAAGGCAAGAAAGCTGCCCTGCTGCTCCTCCTCGAGTTGCCACACAACACAGCCGCGCAGGACGCTTCCTACCCTCTCCTCAGTTTTTCTGGCATTTCCGGAACGTTCGGGGCACAGAAAGAAAATTTTCAACTGCAGGGCATACGAAATATGTACGAGTGCGCAGAAAGCGGCCGGCGCAGACGAACAAAATGGTAGCCGAAGCGATAAGAGCAAAAGCGCCATCCATTGGCGCAACAAATGAAGCGAGACTAAATAAAGATATAGGATGCCCAAAAGAAAATAACGAAAGAAATTTAATTTCTACATCTAATTGAATCACTTTACTGCTATTTAGGCTGAATAGACAAAGTCACGTAAGCAAACCTACTGAATTTTCCTTGGGCTACCTGTGTCATGACGACGCTATTTACCGCGTATCGAAACTAGCCTAGCTGTCCAACGAGAGGCAATAGCCTTAAGGGCGCCGTGTCGCAGAAAATTCAGCGGCGGCGTCCGGTGTCCCACGTCTATTGTCTTTTCGCGGAATTTCATTTCGAACACCGCATAAGCAACTACGCAGACTCTCCGTGGTGCGCAAAAGAAGCTCACTGAACTGATTGAATTTCACAAAGAAAAATCAAGAGTATTCAAGCCCAAAGCATTAAGATATGTCTTGGCTTACCACGCAGTGCATCAACGGCTGAAACCATTGCTCTTGCGCAGGATTACCCAATCACGACGCACATTACTGTTGAGACAATGCGTATGCATCTAAGGCATTATGCTAGGACCCCTTCCCACCACTTGGCGAGCCTCACTGCTGCAAGGCCCTGCTCGAGATTTAGCAATATTGTCAGTGCACATCGTGCGTCGTTTACTTCAGGGTACGCACCTGCCGCCAGGCCAGCGTTTACTCTGTGGTGTTTGAGCCATCCACAAGTACATATAATGATTCCAGGACTACAGAAGAAGACAGATCTACCAGCCCCTGCTCTAAAACAGCTGAGCTTACTTCTTCTGCATGAAAAGTACAGCAACCACGTGCACATCTATACCGATGGATCGACTACGTCGTGCAGTTCTGGTGGTGCCGTGGTCATACGAACGCGAGGAATGATACTGCTGCTCAAGACATCGCATGTCACGACCTCAACGGCGGCAGAACTAACGGCCCTGCGTCGAGCACTGGAATTCATTTATTCTGAAAGACCTAGAAAATGGGCTGTGTTCTGTGATTCAGAACCGGCATTACAGTGCACGCAGTCAGTTCTCCGACACCGATGTCATGACCAATTGACATACGAAGTCGTGAAACTTTACCATGATGTCCAACAAAAAGGTCACGAGGTCGTTTTTCAATGGGTACCTGGCCACTGTGGAATCGGTGGCAATGATTCCGCCGATAACGCTGCTCGTACAGCACATCAAGAAGAGCACAGCGTTCCAATTCCGCTTTCGAGGACTGACGCTGCAAGGCACTTTCGACACCTGGCACGCAGTCTAACAGTGACCGATTGGAACTCGCCAAACTTACGACTTACACGACTGCATCGACTAAACCTCTCCCTGCCACTTCGACCTCCACTAGGACTTCCTCGACGTGAAGCTGCGCCTCTCTGTCGCCTTTGGTTAGGAGTTGCCTTCACAAAGGCATACTATACATTAATTGGAGTGACTGACATTGTAGATGCGAGGTCTGTGGCAACCGAAGAAAACATCGACCACCTGCGGTACCACTGTCCAAGATATGCCCCAGAGAGACAAGAACTTGTCAAAGCTTTCCAAAAACTGGACAATCGGCCGCTTTGTGTGCAGGTGCTGCTGGAACGCCGCCCCCATCGCCCGTCGGCCCATAAAGCGGTGAAAGAGCTTTTGTGCTTCTGAAGGACGACGGGTTTGTGCGACCATCTGCGACGACTAATGCAATTTCTGTAAGACCACGCGCGTCAGCGAACAAACCGAAATTTCCCTCTTTCTTTGTCTCCTCTCTCTCCCTGTGATCTTTGTTTTCCCCTCTCCCATTCCCGCGGTGTAGGGTATCCAACCGGACGTTATTCCGGTTAACCTCCCTGCCTCTTCTACTTTTCTTTATCCTCCTCCTCCACAAAGAGAAATGTCTCAGAAAAATCGTCAAGTACGACTCGCGTACATCATACATACATAATATTGTCGAATTGAAGTGTGAATATACGAGAAAACATACAGTTGTTACGCGGGAACCCTAACAGAAACACCTTTTCCAGCGCTTCTACATTTTATAGAGTGGCACGCCCGGGTTCTTGCAACACATCCGGATGGCGCTCGCCTCCGTGTATCGCGGCCCACGCAAGAGGCGGTGTTTTTACCATAAAGCTGGCCTTCGTGCATAGCGTTCGCTACCATTGTTTCCCGGTAAACATTACAGTCCCATATTGTGCATTGCAGTGGCGGAGTCGCAGTGGCTGACGAACTCTGCGCCAGAGCATTCCGCTGCGGCGGAGGACAACAGAATGAAATCTGCGATTAAAACGCGGGCTTAGAACGACGGAACGCTGAGCAAGTTGGTAAGGATTCATAATGCAAAGATGGGGTAAGGCGAGCAGATACGGACACAAGAGAATTGGGCAAGACGAACGCCGACTATCAGGTGAAGGAAACACTGAGGCGAAAAAAGAAAGACGCAAAACTCATCGGCGCATGCTCTGGAATTGTAGCACCGCGTGTCAATTGGGTACACGTGCCGGTGTACGTTAGGGGTAACTATTAAGGCATTTGATCTCTTCCTTATGTAAGGTAATCGCAGGCATATCAATAATGATGGAAGTACCTGCGTGAGTCAGCCTTCGATCACCTTACATGTATAAGGAAGCGGTCAAATGCCTTAACAGTTATCTCGCACGTGGACCGGCACGTGTACCCGATCGACACGGGGTGCTACCATTCCAGAGTGTCATACGTAAGTGCCGCGCGTCGCCCCTAAAAGATCGAAGCGGCCACCAAGCGTCGTGAACGACGAGGAAAACAACGGGTGCACGAGCACGGCAGCACGAGGGCGCGCTCGCGGTGTTCGATCCAGGCGGGCAGCAGCTCCAAGCTCCTGGGCGGAACGAGGCGAGTGCTCCTGCCAGGCGAGACGTCCGTGGCAAGGTGCGGAGGACCGCGGAGCCGAGCGTGGACGTCCCAGGGCCCCTGCTGCCAGTGCTCGAGACGCTGGCTGACCCGAGGGCCGCCGGTCCCTGAGCTGCCGCACCTGAGCTGTGCCGAGCAGCGTTTCAGTCTGGCACAGATGCTGCTGTGCTAGACGAGGTCCTCACGTGTGACCGCTGTACGTGGATCGCGAGCGGCGCACGAGCTGGGCACTGAGGTCGTGCTGGACGTGCGACTGTAGCACGTCGGTCGTGAGCGGCGTCCGAGCCGGACATCGAGGACGTGTGGAACAAGGCGTCCCCTGGCTGCTGCCGCGGCGGCTTCCGAGCGCGCCGAGCCCGAGAACCGTGTTGAACGGGGCCTGATTGCGTGGTCGTCACAGCCAGCTCCAGCACGGGTGGCCGCACGGTGCCGTGACGACCGTACTGTGAGCCTCGCAGCCCGGGACTGTTTCAGCCCGTGGACACACTGACTGCAGTTACGCTGTCATCACTCTCTGTACATATTCATATTTTATAGGTTGCTTTGAGTTTTATAAATGCATATAAATGACTCTCTGTCTTTCTCCCGCATCACTGCTCACTAGCGAAAGTGCCGAACAGTCCTAATCACCACACAGAGCATGCGCCGATGAGTTGTGGGTCTTCTTTCTTGTTCCGCCTCCGTGCTTCCTACAGCTGATAGTCGGCGTTCGTGTGGTCCACTTCTGTTGTGTCCGTGTCTGCAAGCCTTACCCCTTCTTTGTATTATAAAACACAGGCACCCCCGCCAGAGCAGCTGGCAGTGATTGCGAACGCACATGCAATGCAGAGGGCGTCCAGCATTCCTCGCGATCTTCATCGTTCTCAGGTTAAGCTCGCACGCGTTCTTTCCAAGTGTCAAGTTTCTTTCTAGCCTGCTGCGCTCTAATGGAACCGCATGTAAGTCTGCGTTTCGAGGCGGGCGTGATCGCGTGTCGGAAACATGGGAGAGACAGCGAAGTCTGCGATCAGTACGGTGGCAGCACATCGACACAGCCTCAACTGCCTTCGGAACTCCATTTCATCAACAAAAGTAAAGGGTGTTAAAATGGGAACTTCCGAAAAGGAGTCGTTGTTACCTCTTCATCCCAATACTGGCGAACGACTTCGCTGACGAAACGCGCAACATTCGGTTTCTTGGGCGGTGGCCGAAACATGATGTTGGACGCTTTCTTGAATAAACTAGCTTTCAAAGCTTCTTCGTTGCATGACTCCCGATGGTCGATTCTAAACTTGAGCTAGATGTAGCACTGCTCTCCGCAAGCATTAAAAGCGCAAGTTGACGATGACTGACTTGACCACCGTCATAATGTCGCGACACATAGGCTGCTGTTCAGAGCGCGCGTCCCCGGCATTTCGGCAGTCTCACACAACTCCTGGTCCTTTAGCCAGCGGCCCTCGACGAGCGCCACCCTGGAGATGTCACTAGTACGAAGCCTGGCTTGCGCTTTCAGGCCACGTCTGCGCTGGTTTCCTCCCTATTTTTTCTGGTAATGTCACTGCCAATCGCTCGTGTATGAAGTGACAAAATTTCTCACAAATATCAGCCTTCGTTGCGTCAAGTAGCAATTCTTAGTTCTAAATTACAGGCTTGTCTTTAGAAATTCCGTCAAGCACTGTCTTCGAAGTGGAAACTTCAAAAGCAGTGTTAAGGTACTGACTCGACACAGCGCAGCAAAAATGCTTGATAGTCACAAAATCTCCCTACTTCCTGTTTCCTGACCAGTGCGTGCCGAAAGCTTCGGCCGGTAGTTTCTGAAGCTCACTTCGGGCCGACCAACTTCAAAGGCATGTTTACAGTGTTTTGCGAGAAAGACATACAGTAACATTGAAGCTAGGTGCCTGTCCGAGCTTGAAAATTGCGTTACATGGCATTAGCTTCTTTTCCTTTGTGTATTTATTTTATTTAAATGGATGAAAAAGTGTATAAAAACGGCGAGAGCATGCTCACTCGTTTAGTCTTTCCGGAAGCTCCCTACTACACCGTGTCCGACAGCGCTTTTGATTTAGTGTCAGAATTTCGAGAGGCGAAATGAATGAAATTTCACAAGGACTCGACGATGTAGAGATCGGATTTCTGTTTGAGGAATCGATAAAGCACACAAAAAAAGTAAACGTATTTTGTTGATCATAGAGTCCATGCGGACAATACTTACATACAAGATATGGACGTCTGCTGAGAAAGGGAGTATTGGTTTCACGTAAAGGCGGTATAGAATAGTGAGAAGTGCTTATCTTTACATTAAGTCACCTAAACTACAAACTTTGTCTAACTGGCAGAATGTGGTACGGTCCCTTACAAAAGGTTTTATAGAACGTCCATAGACAGTCTATAGACATTCGTCTATGAACTCTATAGACTGTCTATAGACATTCCTTTAGAGTGGTCGATAGACAGTCTATAGATTTATGGCCCTACACTTTCTATAAGCTAGTCTATCAAAAGGCTGGGTTTATAGACTTACGTCCATGCACTTTTCATAGACTAGTCTATAAAAAGTCTGGGTCTATAGACTGCCTTATACTGTCCATAGATTAATGGAAATTCACGTTTGTAGACAAATGTCTGCAGAATGTCTATAGACAGAAGTGTATAGGGTTATACAGTTCTACTTTTGTAGATTGAAGTCTCTAGAATGTCTATAGACAAATGTCTATAGATAGTCTATGGACATTTGCTTATAGAAATTTTATAGACTTCAATCTACAAAAGTAAAACTGTAGGCAGTTCTACTTTTGTAGAACGCGCTCGAGCGAAGGCGTGGGATCATCCCCCGCCTGCGGCAACTTTCCTTTTTATCCACTTTCATTGCCACTAATTTATCATTTCTTTATTTCAAAGATACCGTTGGTGCCAGCAACGGTAAGTTTCGTTTCAAGGCAGGTTCATATGATACATAGTGTACTTATCAGAATAAGAGACAAATGCGAGAATCTCAAACGATTCCTATAATAATAACGGCTGAAACAAAAATACCCGGCTGGACTGTGCAAATTTTTCGGGTGTTATTGCAATATGCCGTGCCCAACAAACATGCTGAGGATAGTGACTGTAGCTTTGGACAATCACGTTAAGGGTCGCAAGTTATCTCCGCTTAGAACAGTCTGCAATGTCTCTTTTCTCTTACTCCGAGATGACTACATTTGCCACACCTTCAGTAAAATGCACATGAATCGGGTGTATTGATCAGGTTATCAGCTAAAACATGTTACGATCTCTTAAGTGTGTTGATAAGGGGTACTTGAAGAAAAGAGCACTACGAAGAGGCGGACTAAAAGAGGAACATGTACGATGGACAAGGCGCTACTTCCAACTAAATGTTTTTTTGAGAAAACAGGATTTTGAATAGATACAGCCTAGAATAGCCAATCGTGACATCACGACCTTCCTATCTCATTAGAAACGCTATCTATTTTTCGGTAAGCGTCATGAAGGGCAGCTAATGCTCATGCTTTCGGCCATTGCGATGGAGAAAGCTTCTAATATCTCCCGTTCTAGTCTATCTCCAGACCGTGCCAAAAACCTGGGGTGCGATTGGAGATCGTTGTTCGGCGCGTTCGTTCGGTTAACGGCGCGCGATTGGCCTACTCCTCACCGACGTCGCCAGCCGCGGGGCGCGGCCACGTTTTTGGTGACGTCTAAATGACGACACGTTCCTGTAAATCATCTTGCCACCGAGCACGTCGTCTGCTAGGCGCCGAACGCGACGGGAGTTGGGAAGTTGGGAGCGATCATGGGAGCGATCATCGCTCGTTACAAGAACGGCTTCGCATGGCGCGTCTCGTGGATTGGATTACACCCAAAAGGCGGCTTCGGCAGCTGATTAGCCCGTTCGAATCCAATCCATAGTTTAATCCGGGAAAAATGGCGCTTGCGTTGGGAAATTAGGTTGTTGCGCTGGCTTGAGGAGGAAGGAGAGCGGGTGGCGGTGCGAAACGCGTTTGAAGAAATGGCCAAAAGCGAATTCCGGCGTCGCTATCGTTTCTCGAAACAAATAGTGCATTGGTTGTACAGCGAAATCGGCCCCGTTATCGGTGCTAGCGAGCCACTGGAATGTTGTTGCTGCCTCTTGAAAAGTTCGCCATTGTTCCCGTCGTTTGTTTGTTTGTTCTTTTTACTTCTAGCTCTGCGCGGCACCACCTAGGAACGACGCAGAGAAACTAATAGTTATAAATTGCAGTAGTCACACGTATTTGAAAACGTGTTTGAGCTTGAGAAGAAAAAATACATTTTTAGATAAAAATTTCATTCGTTGGAAGACAAGAAACATTTCGTTTTATAGTATACCGTCTGCAAGCAGACAACAAACGAGGGAAGTAAACTTCCGGGGAGTTCACCGCTTCCCGATTGGCTGCTTTCTCCGCCACGTTCTCAGAAATTGTGCATATTGCCACTATGTGACGTTGCAGCAACCGAAAAGAACGCGCATCGAACAGAGATCTCCGATCGCGCCCCTGGTGTCACGAAGATAGGGACGGCAATTGTGACGTTTACAGTGTTCTACCAGATGCCCCCCCCCCCAATTGTTATTTACGGCCGAATCGTGCTCACACGCCCTTTCATTAAGACACCGTTCGGTTTGACTGATATAAACCTGTGGGCTATTCTAGGTTGTATCAATTTAAAATCTTGTTTCTTCAAAAAACATTTAGTTGGAAGTAGCGCCTTGTCCGAGGTACACGTCCTCTTTTAGCCCACGTCTTCGTAGGGCTCTTTTCTTCAAATATGCAAAACCAACTCGCCCACATCAAGCTTTTGCTGATAAGCGTAGAACAAGTGCAATGTACTCTAAATTATTTGAATAACCTGTGCGTTATCTACTAAGGAAAGACCACCAAATCAATAACCTGGCTCTTTTTTCTTTTGTACAGCGCATGTAGTATACAGTCTGTCCAACACGACGGCACTAAATGCAACAGCAATGAAAATCGAAGCACTTATTACGCAAAACAAGGGCTTCTTACCATGCACGATTGGCACAATGCGAATCTGCGCCAGCAGCTGCCGAGTGATTAACAGCACGTAAGCTGCATAACACCGAAGCATCGAAAGGCGCTTAACGCTTTTAAACCGACCCGGGAAATGACTTCTGCTGCTAAACTGCTCATAATAGAGACTCCCCCCCCCCCGCCCCCCCTCCCCCCAAAAAAGCACTCTTCCTGCTATCATCAAACCCAATGCCTTCAGTTTGAAATATGTAAAGGGGCTTCCCCCAGCGACTAATTTACAGTTGTCTAATTGTTTCGACTAAGTTGCGAAGCTGCGAGTGACTGAGTTTATCACAGCTTTCATGCTGCGAAAGCTTTTGAGGTTGCATATATCTAGATTAGGTGAATCTAAATCAATGCATGAACATATCCAATAATCTCACCACACCGTGTTGTCCCTTTCTTTAAGTCTCGTGTTTTGTTTGCGGCAACTTCCCAATATTATTTAGATTGGTGGCCAGAAGCCTTAAGAACACTGCTACTTTTACCCTATACGAAAACGGCAAAGCACGCACTGCTGCTGCATGCCCCGCAAACACGGCCTTTCATCCGAGTACGCTAGCATTTATTAGACTATAGGACTGTTTAAAAATTTCTCAAGCTAATACAATTTCGAGGTATATACGTAAAGTGTTTCATGAGAATTTCACTACACCTGCGGCGCAACGTTCACGGCTGCCCGATCGAGTGCCACGAAATGAGATCTACCGATGCTGGCTGATGAACACTCACAATAGGCTTAGTGGCTGTTCAGTATCAAGGTAAACACATGGTGTATTTTATTTTTTACGCACTTAAACTATGACGCTAAAATCAACCAGCGTGAGCGATCACCTACCGCAAAACAATTCATACAGCGGAAGCGGGAACAAGAGCGCGTTATCAAATCATGTAAATGACAAACCGACACTAGGCCCGAGTCACCTAGGCTACATGCAGCTGGTTCGCGCTGTGAAACGCGCTCACCTAATCATGAGCTATTGACGGAAAACAACTTTGATAAAACTTACCGTTCAGTGCAGTTGACGTGTGACACCACAATGAAGACACTCATACAGACACCAAGTTACAGGCAGGCACCGCACGCCGCTGCAACAAGCGTTTACGTCTGTTTACGTGACTGGCGCACTCGTTGACTATTCAATTTGAAGCGGACAGATGGCGCACCGACGTTGCTGCCATTGCGCATGCGCAAGCACTCAAGGTGCCGAGGTTGTGCGCTCTCCAAGAAGTCTGAGCGCCTTTTCTTTTTTCTTTGTCTCCATCTCTCTCTCTCTCTCTCTCTCTGCGCGCCATGCGCGCGGAACGGGTTTCTTTCCCATTTTTCATTTTTTTCATGGATGAAGGAAATGTACTGGCACGGTCATAGGTTAACGACTTTTGTCTATCTATAGTCAATATACAGATGGTACGTAAACCTGAAGCAATAATATTTTTCCAGTAGCGGCTGTTCTCTAATTCATCTGACGCCTTACCACAACCGGTATACTGGCTGTTCGCAGAAGTTAACATGACCTTGGGTGACGTCCCGCCATATATGACCTTCATCGGCGGTGATATAGGAAACTGTGGAAAAAAATTGGAAACGCAAAAAAGTATACAGGGTTTTTCACTTAATTTGAGCCAATCTTTAAAATATGCAAATGCTACGTAGCTGGAGAGAACCAAGGTAATGTTCTTTGCCGCCGCTTGGAGATAGTATTTCTTTTTTTGCATTCCGCATGATTGCAGAATTAGTCGTAGTTAATCAACTTCACAATTATTCTAATTAGATGAAAAGTCTCAAAGAGAAAATTGTAGAGCAATATGAGAAATTCCCGATACGGCTTTCTGTTCCTCCACACGTGCTCCATAAAAGTGTTTTTCTGAACGCGAAAGAAGCCCGCGCATACACGCAATGTGCCTCGAGCGCCAAGTCGCGCAGTACTATATATATGTGTGTGTTTGTGTGTGTTTGTGCGTTTTGTGTTTGTGTTTTGTGTTGTGTTGTGTTGTGTTGTGCGTGCGTGCGTGCGTGCGTGTGTGTGTGTGTGTGTGTGTGTGTGTGTGTGTGTGTGTGTGTGTATGCACGTGAATGTGCACATGTGCGTTTGAATCAAGTAATACGCAGACTGGCAATAGACAAAATAATCAACACCATATCGAGGGTTGCAATGTGGGCTTCTTGGTAAAGTATCTTCAAGGGGTGTATGGTAGCGGGACTAAAAGACGGCACAAAAGAAGGCACACAGGGACACACACGGCGCGTGTCTGTTCCCGTGTGTCTTCTTTTGTCCCGTCTTTTAATCGCGCTACCGTACACACCTTATTGACTCTCGTCTATAGACAGTCTATGGATAAAGAATCGATAAGTATAGATGAAGACTGTAACGAATTCTGTCTACAGGTAATCTATAGGGCGGAAGTAGACCAAAAGAAACAAGCATCATATCGACTTTTTGCTATAGACCGACTATAGAACGGGAGTAGACAAAAAAACAAATAGAAACCTTATCAACTTTCGTCTAAGATAATCTATAAACTGTGAGTAGACAAAAATATTCGACACCTTATCGGCTCTCATCTATACGCAGTCGAAAGACCGAGGATGAACAACAATAAATAGAGAGTGTATCAACTTTTGCCTATAGCTAGTCTGTAGAGCGGAAGCAGAGAAAAAGAAACAAACAGCTTATCAACTTTTGTCATTAGGCACTCTATAAACCGGCATTAGACAAAAAGAAATACAAACCTTATCAACTCTCGTCTGTAGACAGTCTATAGTCAAAGAATGGACAAAAGTAAATAGAGAGTGTATCAACTTTCGTCTATATGTAGTCTATAGAGGGGACATAGACAAAAAGAACCAAACACCTTATCGACTTTTTCTATAGACCGTTTGTAGAATGCGAGTAGACAAAAAGAAATAGAAACCTTATCAACTTTCGTTTATGGACAGTCTGTAGACTTTGTACCAACAAAAGGCCAAATCTACAGAAACGCAAGGTCGTCTTTAAAAAGTTTATAGGCTTTCTGTAGAGAGTCTAAACTCATTTTTGTAAGGGATATTCCTGCATAACTTCACTAGTTCAAGAGCGGCACCTGCATTACTGAAAATTTACAGTAGTCTGATTACCACTTGTTACCAGCACCTTTAACAGGTACGACAGAACCTTTAAAAACTGAAGGACATAGTTTAAAGCTGAGGTATATGATGAGCCTGGAATTTTCTGGTTCATTGATGGGATAAAGTGCTTCTACGTTTAACGAGTTGATGCACCTAACTAGTATGAACTTCTGTCTGGGCTCTGATCAAGTGCCCCATCATCCTTGAAAGAAAGCATTGACTAAGACTCCATTTCGGAACAAAGAACTTGTGCGCAGAAACGCGTTGGTGCCCCTCGACGCAATACGATCTATTGGTCTTCTTTGCCATTTGTATAATAAGTTATCGCACATTCAACGCAACGAGAATTGAAGGCTGACCGTGCAGAGAACGAGGCATAGCTGCAACACACACACCAGACATGAATACATTACACTGTTCAAGAAAGTAGGTTCCGTTGAACAGAAAAGTACAGCTGAATCTAAACGTCGTGTTTATTTTTGATGACAGTTAGAATGTTCAACACTTGTTGAGCAGAATAGCTTCCGGCCACGGTAGCCTAAATGACGTAAAAAACCTACGGAGGGATAGAATATGGTACCTGGATATGTCTCTGGGTACAGCTGGGGAGCGAATAAAACCTACTGTCATTTCAGCTGTTTAAAGCAAATGGTATACTTTCCCTTCGCAATTGGCGCACGTAGAATAATTTACAGAGGACAAGGAACTTATCACTGGACAAGATTAGGTTACGACAGGTTGCGCGGGTCGCGTCGTGGAGGGGATTAACAAATCGTGCGTTTGTCCGACGTGTTATACGTGCATGCTTATGCCTAATACGTCCGTCTACATACACCTTTGCTTACACTATTTACCAAAATATTGCATTTGCGTAAAATTGCGACTGCATACAAGTCGCATAGAGCCAGAGCATGTCAGCTTGGTTTGCATTTTATCAGATGGTGCAAACAATATCACAAGTTGACAATAATATAAACTTGTGCAGAATATGTCTCTATGTGAACATTATTATTCCTAATGATTCAGTAAGGTTTCGCTTACCGTGGATTACCGTATTCTTATATTATTTCACGCAATCGGAAACAGATTGACTTTTGCAAGAAGTGCGGCAGGCTCGGCCACGGACCCGACGTGTGTCCAAGACGGCAGGTCAAACTATGCCCGACGTGCGGATCGAAGAACCCAAGCAGCGAACACGAGTGCACGCCCAAGATCCGGATCTGCGGCGAGGCGCACCCCATGGCCGACCGAATGTGCAAGGCAAAATATAAGTTGTACACATAGTGAAGGAGAGAAGGTGGCGGGCGAGAAGCAAAGAAAGGGAACGCACATTAGATGAAGGAAAGACGACCCCTCAGCGGACCCCATCACCATCGGGGTACAGTATGGCGGAGGAAAAAGGCCCAAGTGGCTCGAGATCCGGATCGCTCTCGCCGATAAGAGGACGTAGCCGAAGTGGTAGCAGACGTAAGAGCAGAAGTCGAAGCCGGAGTCGGAGTGTAAGCCGCAACCGTAACTGACACCGCCCCCTGCCAGACGGCGTGCGGGCCACACATGGCGAGATACAGACAGGGCCACGCACAGCCACCTGGTCCGACATACTCACGGGAAGAAATTGATACTCTCTAGAGTGCACGCCCCTCTCTGGCACCACGAGGGGTGTCCCCTACTCCCTACTGGCAGCGAGGATGGAGAAAATAGAGCGAGAGAATAAGAAACTTCTAGAAGAGCTGGGCAGGGCCTGAAAGCAGAACAAACAATCAGCAAGGAACATCGACGAGCTACAGCAGATGTTAAACGAATTTTTAAACAGCCTGAGAGGATCCTCTCATTAGAGGATCTTCTCCTCCACTTTCCGCGAGGCCACCGAGCAATGCGATGCGACCGCGACAGGAGGCGAAGTAGCGCAGATGGACATGGGTTGCGACGAAGAAGAAGCGCCGTGGACGACGGGATCCAAGCGTAAGCGCACGAGCGTTGCGCTACCTACGGATGACGCTGTAGACCACGCACAAGCACCGAAGATACCGAAGTCAGGAGGCACAAAGCTAGACGCGATCGAAGAGATGGTGAATAAACTGACGGACAAGGCGGAACGAATGTTTGACATACTCTTGACTAGGCTGAACGAATCCGACGCGGGATGGGACACGTAGTACGCAGCCGTTACCACGCAACTCGCGGCCATGAGTAAGCGAATCTAAATCTGGAACGCGGGACGATGCAGCTGCAGCAACATCGCCACCACCTGCCCGGAGGGGCCGAGGTACCGTCATCACAAGCGGTAAACGTACCGACCAGCCTCACCAGTGGCAACAACGCCAACACCACCCACACCTGGTCAGAAGGGACGCACAGAAAGTTGTGTCCCCCCAACACCTCTGCATGACAATCATGGCTGTGTCCCGCATGTCCGACAACAGACGCATAGTCTGGCATTGAAACTGCAGGAGCTTCAAAAACAAGAAAGCAATGATGGTGCAATACATGACAACGCTTTCGAATAACAAAACTTCTTGTCCTGCTTGCCTTGCAAGAACCTATCGACGGGGCCCAGTTCTCGGGCTTTGTGACGTGCGGTCGTCCCAATAAATGAATGGAGAGGGACGTAAGGGTGTACACCCTAATTAAGCCCGGGACGGCCTTCATCGATCACGAACACATGCTCCATGAAGAGTCGCACATAGACCACGTCCTGATCGAAGTCTTGCCGAGTAGTGGAAGAAGGAAGATCGGCCTCTTCGTGCTCAACGTATATAGCTCCCCTTCGCAAAGATACCGCACTCACACTTTCGACGCCCTCTTTCGCGAAGCGATGGCCAAGGCCGCCTCCGATCTCTTCCTGATATGTGGAGACTTCAACGCGCCGCACACGCAATGGGGATACAGAGCCGACTCGCCGAAAGGGAAGTGGCTAGCCGGACTGATGGACGAGCTCGGCCTGTCTGTACTCAACGAACCGGTGTTGGATTGGATAGGGACTGTACGGCGACACATCCCCCGACCTCTCCGCCTGACTGGATGCGGGTGGGGACACTTGGTCAAACTCCTTCGAGGACCTGGGGACTACAGAACCCTGTGCGTGACCGTGGGAAAGGATGAAAGCGAGGAGGACGTCAGCCGAAAGGCCAGCATAGTGGACTGGGACAGATTCCGGAAAAATCGAGAACGAGACAAGAAGGAGGGCCCGATCGAAGACTTCAGCGAATGGTGCAGAGAATAGCTCGTGGACGTAGAGAAAGGCACCGATGAAATGGAATGGACGGACTGGCCATAAAAACCCCCAGAGAAGGAGGAGACAGATCCCGCGGAGCGGACGACGACGGTGCTCCCCAACCGTCCAGAGGGGACAGCCGGCTGGCATATCTCGTTGCGGCCAAGAAATCCCGGCAACGGAGAGCGAGTAAGTAAAAACTCAGCAGGAAGATACGCAAGAAGATCGCCGAAATCACCTGGGAGATTGAGACGCATTATGCCCGCCTGTGCGAGCAAGAATGGCACGAGCTTTGTGACATGATGAACGGGAACGTGGGCGCGGGACGCACCTGGAAGATTCTCAGGCACCTGCTCGACCGGGGAAGCACCATAACGCCGAGCCATACAGAGATGGCCAAGCTGCTATGCAAGTACAAGGACGACCAGGAGGCCTTCGCGGAAGAGAGCCAGCAGACGCACCTCGCTCGACCGGAAGGGCAGTCCCCCGGAGTACCGTGGGGCTCTCAACGAGGAGCTGGGCACGGATTTTCCGTGCAGGAAATTAGAACGGTCCTCCAGCTATTGAAGACAAATCGGCGCCCAGTCCTGACAGGATCAAAAACCAAATCCTGAGGAGCCTGAACGACGATGCCATCGAGAAGCTCTGCGAGTACATCAACGCGTGCTGGAAGGAGGATCGAATTCCGCAAGAGTGGAAGACCGTGGACGTTATGCTCATACAAAAGCCGGGCAAACGGCTAGAGATCCAAAACATGAGACCGATCTCCTTCACGTTCTGCGTCGGGAAAGTGATGGGGCATGCCTGCCTCAACAGGGTGACGACGCTCCTCGAGAAGCAGGACGCCTTCGTCACCCACATCATCGGTTTCCAGAAGGGACATTCGAAGCAGGACGCTATGCAGCCGATCAAGGAACAGGTCGTGAACGCTCCGAGCATGCACGTGTGCGCCCTGCTCGCGCTAGACCTCAAGAGCGCCTTCGACACTGTGAAGCACATCGCCATACTGGGCAAGATCAGCCGACTAGATCTCGGGGCGAGGTTCCGCCGATATGTCAGGAGCTTCTTGAATGGGCACGAGGCGGCGCTCAAGATCGACGGGGCCCCACCGCGAACGGTCCGAATGGGTGGTACGGGAACGTCGCAGGGCTCCGTACTCTCCCCCATGCTTTTCAACCTCGCCATGATCGGCCTGCCGGAGCGTTTTGACGCGATAGAGGGCATCAATCACACGACCTAGGGAAATGACGTGACGGTGTGGAGCACGGAGAACACGAGCGTCGGCGAAATGCAAGACCGGCTGCAGCGGGCCGTCCGGGAGGTGTAGAGGCACATCGAAGACACGGGACTCGTCTGCTCACCGGACAAGTCGGAGATACTGCTCCACAGACCGCACTAGAAATGACCCCTCCCGCAGTGCTTGCTAGACGCCCGTCGCTTGGGCGTCCGCGTCGGCGTCACGACGAGGGAGGGGACCCGAATACCGATGGTGTCGAAGTTGTGAGTGCTCGGCCTTTGGCTAGAAGAGAACGGTGCCAACTACGAGCTGGTTGCCCGACTGCAGAAGAAAATGGCCGCCGCCACACACCTCGTGTGGGGGGTCGCGAACAAGAGGAAAGGAATGAAGGAAGACAACGTTACGAGACTGATACTGGCGTACGCGCTGAGTCACATAGCGTACGTCGCCGCGTACGCCGGCTGGAAAATGAGCGAAACCGATAAGCTGAACGTGGTGATCCGCAGGGCGTTCAAGGCCGCCCTAGAAGTACCCCAATACACGCCATTCCACA
The DNA here is from genome assembly GCF_023375885.2 of Dermacentor andersoni. Taxonomy (NCBI): domain Eukaryota; kingdom Metazoa; phylum Arthropoda; class Arachnida; order Ixodida; family Ixodidae; genus Dermacentor; species Dermacentor andersoni. Next base: position 57,489,076 of record NC_092823.1, read on the forward strand.
TGTTGTGTACGCCCAGCTCGAGGAGATCACCGAGGCGCAGAGAATCGCGCAGCTGGAGAGGCTGGCGAACACCAGAACGGGAAGACGTATCCCAGACCTGTTCGAGATTCAATATCACGAGGCGCGGGGACTGAACGAAACACTGCTACCGGAAGTCAGGGATGCCATACAGACGGGAAACATGCCGAAGAACATGCACCCGGTGCATGACGTTCAAAGACGTAAACCCAGGGCGGTAGCATTTCTCGAGAAGCACGGAAGACGAGAAGGTGGCCTCTTCGTCGATGCAGCCAGGTACCCGCGTCCAGCCGGTGATCGTGATGGCGATGAGGGACGACGACCATCACCGCCGTTACAATGGAATGTGTGAGACGAACGGGAGTTGCCAACACCACCATCACTACAACTGCTACGACAAAAACGGCAGCAGCAACAGTGGCAAGATTCACACGGCGGCCGACGGCGGCGGCGCCCGGCTTCTCCATGGCAGTCGTAGATACGAAGGGAAGGATCTGAGTCACAGCATCAGCGAGGCTGCCGTCGGCCCAATCAGCGGAGGAGACAGCCATAGCCCACGCGGTACTCGAAGGAGGTGCGGAGGCTAGCCTGATCATTAGCGACTCCAAATCAGGGATTCCGAACTACGCCAAAGGTTGGGTGTTCGCGGATGTTCGTGCATGCTCACCGCAAGGGCCGGGGACTTTGGGTCCGGCACAATTACAAACAAGTACCTCAAGCGGTTCCCCGGGCACGTCGGGGTGGTTGGCACTAACAAAAACAACAACAGCCGCGACAACAACAATGCTAACGGCCGAAGACACACCAACACCCCGCTCAATCACAACGAGCGCGCCCACCTCGTCGCGATCATCCAGAAGGGAGCCGCTGCCCTTGTTCTGCGGGACCCCAGCGGAGGAGTGACGGCGACGGCGGCGGCCACCCCGTCCGGCGCAGCCGCTGTCGTTACAAACGAAACCCAAATCGCAGTGGACAGAGCTGGGCACCACGGGGACGCCAAATACGATGTTGAAGACTTTCCGGCCACGTACCGAGAAGTGCTTGGTCACTACAGGAAGGAACAAAGGAAATACCCACAACCCCACGGGCGGCTGGACAGGTCCCAGGCGGATGATCTGAGATGGTTGCAGACGGGCACTTTCAGCAACCCCTACCACCTGCACCACCTGTGGCCCGCGCTACACCCGTCGCCCGGCTTCCCGTGGTGTGAGCACGAACGGGCCGATATGGCCCATGTGTTTGGGAATGCTAACGCCATGAGGAAGAAGGACCAAGAGGAAGAGGAAAGACAACAGGACCCTCTGAAGCGGGGCGCCTCGCTGAGAGATGGCAAGCCGCCCTGCTCATCGAGGCACCCGATGACCAGAAGTGGACCGCTGAGTGCGCCATGGCCATGGCCGAGGATCTCGGAAGATTTCCTCGGGCGATGGACGCCTGGCAGCCTAGCCCCGGGTACCAGCATCAGTAACCGTTGGACAAATAAAGTTTATTTCTATCCTATCCTAATCTTCAAGTAAATATACTTTGAGTTGTTTACGAAGACAGTGAGCAATAGCAAGTTCCTTGTAATCTTGTAGCGACCATCTCGGCTACGGCTTGCCACACGTTTCTGGAAATGCTAATCATTTCCCCAACCAGTCCTAGAGATGTCCGATGAGTTTCGAGTTAAGCAAAGTGCTGAATGTGGGCCTTAGTTTAGACACTATTGGACACTAAACCCTGCCGCATAACATCGGAAGTGCACTGATAAGAACGTTCTATATATTTCAAGCATAGAGTTCATGGAAGTTCCCTAGAAGTTACAGTCAAAAAGGCCAAGTACGGAAACCATAAAAGCAACCGTGATGATCTAGTAGCAGATGCTGGGTCGAAGTTCGCAGAGGCAAGTCGGCCACGGTAGAGTGTTGCGGCCCCCCAAAAGCTCTTTGCTGATATTAACGCCATGTAATCGCTGACAAATAGTATGTGACCTCAACTGACCGTTGAGTGAAAGCGGTACCAGGTTACGGGTGTAAAAAAACACAACTAAGGCGCACATCACGGTCCCGATATGTTGAAAACTCGAGCATGCATGGTATGGTAAAACTTTATTGAAGTCCTGCAGATCGTGAGTCTTCACGAAGCGGGCCGCTCCCACGTGGGAACCGGAAGGCCGAGCCTCTCGGCCGTATTGTGGGCCTGCTGGACAGCCCAGAGTTGGTCAGCCAGAAGATAGCTGCGGAGAACCGCCTCCTACCTGGCCGAGCTGTTAGCGATGATAGAGCGTGATCTAGCATGCATAGGTTATATATATTTGATTTTCAGGGTTCACGTAAATTTAAGTTGGAAATGACACAAGATTGCAAGCATTATGTGTTTCTTTTCATAGCATCTAACTTGAGGGATTGAAGAAAGCTTCGCATGGCGTGCATTCAAACATGTGTGTTACTTTGTCGTAACCTTTTTTTACGGATTTGTCGGAGAATGTCTAACGTGCGCTATATTGATAAAAACAGCCGCAACGTACAAACGCAAGGTACAGCCGCAGCCTGATATCAGTGCTAACTGAGCAATAGAAAGAAAGAAAGGCCAGCAGGTCAAGAAGCGCGCGTCTGATTTGCTGCCGTATATATATAAAATAAGGGGGTTAGGCCATGAAGAGGCACATAAAAGGCGGACAATGTTAAACTTTATGCCACGCGCAACGACTTCCACTCCTCAGCGATGTACTATGGCATACATAAGGCTTTGTGCCCTGCGCTTGACAAAATATATTTAACATATATTTCTAGACATTGGACATATATTTGGCAGACAAATGATGTCTTGTCGGCTATGACGAACAAAAAAAGGAAGAACGTTTTGTAATATCTGCAAGGTCCGTGGTCTGTTTACGGAGGAATCGAGAACACTTTTAAATTAAACTTGGTTTTACTAGGAAAGTTATTCTGTAAGAAGCTCGCAAGAAATTTTATAGCAAGTTCGCAAGATGAATTGATAGCATGCAGAACCACAGCACGATCATCTCAAATCCAATATTTGTCACGGAAAGGCTGTTTAGTACACACAAAGCAAGATCTTAGAACAGTGAAAATTAGGACCATAGTGTGACTCTCACCCAAGATTTCTTTGCAGGCGCGTGGGATAATCACGCCATCTCTCGCTTGGTGTTCGTGCTTGGGGAATCGCGGAAAGCCTTTTTTCTAAATAATTCGATAGATGGTGTTGCTATAGATCACTGGCCATAGTGGCAAGCTCGGAAGCGGCAAAGATTGTTTTGTTTACCTGTACTTAAGGCATTACCGAAGGCTCACACAGAAGCGACAGTGCAAGCACTGACGCACTGCAACATCCCAATAGCCACCATATACAGTGTGTCCCAGCTAATATTAGCCGATGATCAAAAATATGTCAAACCATTCTAGTAGGACTTAATCAAATACATTTTGTTGGCTGCTATATGGAGAAAGCCCAACTGCTGTTTTAATCCGCTTAACTGCATAAATGTAAAGCATGCTAGAATGTGTGAGCGGCTCCACAATATAGCTAACAACCTGCCCTCGGTAGCGCTCACGTAAAGGGCATCGACTTAATTATAATCCTTGGGTAGGGTTAGCTGGGCAGTCTTTTACAAAAGCGAAATATCTTGTGCCTCGCTTGAGCAAGAGCTTATGTCAAGTTTGCGTACAACAAAGCTTTTTTAGCCTTTTCCCCTCTCCTGTGGTGTACGCTTGTAAGCGCTATCTAACGCGCTGGTGTAGTATCTACGCGAAAGCGCTGCACTCCCAAATCTCGCGGAAATCGTGCCACAAGAGCCATGTATCGCCTTATACAGTTCTTGAGTCGAACAGCAATACCTCTCACTTGCCGCCCCTAGCTCTCATGAATGTCTGATTAGCATTGGTTGAACGTGGCGTTGGCTTTCCCTCTGACACTGTCGTATGGCGCTGTTATTCCGTGCGCACGGGTTCGGGGTCAGGTGAAATTTCAATATTTCGCTGTTCTTCTATATTAGCTCAAAAACATAAGGCCGCAATAGGCACCCAGGTGGAATCATATTGTTTTGACGTCTCCTATGGGTATCTACAGACAGCGGGATTATTGACATCTTGACAACTATAACAAAATTTAAAACACTTCCATTCTTATTTTTATTAAGTAATTAGATGTCAGGGACTAAAAGTTACTGAAGTTTCTCAACAACACCCTTAACAGCTTACGCTCGGTCTTATTCACGCAAAATGATCCTTTTCACTAGCTCGGTGCACGGTAGATGACGCACATTGCATTACGCTTGCGCCTCTTCTTGCGCAAATAAAAAGGAATAATAAGTAACAATAAGTGATAAATATCGAAGTTAAAACGTTTGCTGCAGGCCGTTTACATCACTCATAAGTAATCTGAAATGGCAAACAACTTAACCGTTTTTGTATTATCTGCAAACTTCTTCGCTACTTTAGTAGAAAATCTAAATCGTTCTGCAGTGTGAAGTGGCTTTGCTGTAAAGGCCATTTCGCTGCATGTTCTCCCAAACAACATGATCAAGAGCCTCGGAGAACAGCAAATACGCCGAGTGGCAGCGCTATTGTTTGCTATGAAATATTTTCCATTCCAAAGCTTTCTTCGTACGTGCTTAGTATACAATATATATAGTGCCGTTGGCGCGGAACTTTGGCATTAGTAGTCTTCTACTTAAACCGCTTGTTTCGAGGTCCTCGGCGCAGTCGCGCCATCATTCGCTCTGTGTTTGCACTTTGGGAACGCTCCTTTAAATGCTTTCGGTAGATGGCGCCATTAGTCCTCCGCATTTGATCAAAATTTCAGTGGGGGCGGGCCAGGTCACTCACTTCGCCTATGTATCACGCAACGTCCATAATCGGCGGAAACTCATCAGGTCAAAGGGATCTGAACTAAGGATGAAGCAATATCACGATATATTTGCCAAACTTTTTATTTTCTTCTGCTGTGTGCTAAGCGTTCACAACTAAGGGATGCGCACTCTTTCAAAAAGAAAAATAAATAAAACATATTCACCGCTTTCTTCACCATCATGCCCTTGGCCATATTCAACATGGGAGCACTGCGGTTTTCTAACACACAACCACGGCACCGGCCACTTGCAATTTTTGTCTTCGGTTCCATATGCATATATATATATATATATATATATATATATATATATATATATATATATATATATATATACATACACACACCGGGTGTCCAAGTTAATTTCAACCAATAATAAAAAGCCAACTGCCCTAGAGAAATTGTACTGACTGCATTGTAGCCGTAGCCATGTGTACTTACAGCCAGTATTTTTCATCACAAAGTCTTTTAATTAATTGGCTTTATTTGGTGATCTTTCTATTATTGCTCGAATCTCAAACATATCAATTACAAAGTTGTAGGGCACCTCAAATAACCTCCCGATCTAACATTTGTTTTGTGCTAAGCTTTGCCTTGTTTGTTTGAAACAGTGAAAAAGGAAAAAGAAAGACGGACGTTACGGCATATGTTGTTTTCACTAGCGTTTCGGCCGGAGGACCGGCCTTTGTCGGAGTGCACGTCACTCCTACGTAGGGCAGTCGTCCGGCCGAAACGTTAGTAATAAGATATGCCATAACGTTCGTCTTTTTTCTTTTTTAAATGTTATATATATATACACATGCAGGGTGTCCCCCGTAACTTGAGCCAAGAATTTAAAGAAGAAAGGTGCGTAAGAAGCGAATTGAACCGAACGCACACTTTTCACACTGGCCTAACTCAATTTGTTGTTTCCCCCATAACTCATTAATTAATTAAGTGTAATTACCAAACTTTTTAATTATTGGTTGAGGACCCCTAGTATGACACGCAGATTTGTAGAGCAGCTTCAGAAACCACCGATCGAGTTCTTTCCTCTAGGATACGTTTCACGCACTCTTTCTTTCCGGGTTTCAACGAAGGCTTGCGAAATATGAAAAACAAAGACACGTGATGAAGCGTTTGCGTAAGTTGAACCATAAAGCTGCCTACTGCGTGGGCAAGGGGAAAGTGCCCCTCCTACTAACTTGGTAGATACGCCTATGTTTCTAGTTACATGAAACAACCTGTAGTATTGGTGTACATACGTGCGAGGAAAACGAATACCGATGAGAGTGCTTGCTGTCCAGGGTTGGAAAAGAGGAAGAGGACAACGTCGAATTCTTAAACCAGTGCTCCACACTTGCACCTTTTTGAATTTTATGCGATGCCATTTGGCCTGTGAAACGCTCCGGCAACTTTCGAGAGATTTATTGGCATTATTCTGTGTGACTTGAAGTGCACCATTACACGGGCTACCTCGACCACGTCATCTTTGGCCGCACCTTCAGCGAACACAACTCGCGTCCGGATTCAGAAAAGCTGGCCTAGTCTTAAACTCAGAGAAATGCCACTTAGGAGACCGCCAAACTATTGTGCTAGGGCAACTCCTCGATAAGGACGGCATCCACCCTTATCCCCTGAAGATTGCAGCCATTGAACTGTTTAGTGCACGGCATTCTGTCAAGGATCTCTGTTGTTCCTCCTTCCTTCACTCTATCCTTAAGTTTGCCGACGTCTTGTATCCGCTGACACGCCTGCTACGAAAGGACATCCAATAAGTGTGGACTCCGGAGTGCGACTGTTCTTTTTATCAGTTGAAGTTCCTGCGTACGTCATGATCTGTTCCTTACAATCCTTCAAATTCAACGAAACTCCATACGAATGCTATCGGCATAAGTACTGCTGCCGTCCTAAGTTCAACGCTATGGTGACCACGAACACGCGATCGCATACGCAAGTCGCTCAATAAGTAGGCCTGAGCAAAATTACACTTTCAGAAAACAAGAATGCCTCGCAGTAATATTTGCGGTTCGGCGGTTTTGTTCTTGCTTGTATGGACGCCCCTTCAAAGTTGTCGCCAACCACAACTAATTGTGTTGGCTTGAAAACCATTGTGACCCTTGTGCACTGTGCGCCCCGACTGCAAGAATACACCTCCACCGTCTTTTATAAGAGTGGTCAACGACACGCTGAAACCCGCCGTGGTTGCTCCGTGGCTATGGTGTTAGGCTGCTGAGCACGAGGTCGCGGGATCGAATCCCGGCCACGGCGGCCGCATTTCGATGGGGGCGAAATGCGAAAACACCCCTGTACTTAGATTTAGGTGCAAGTTAAAGAACCCCAGGTGGTCGACATTTCCGGAGTCCCCCACTACGGCGTGCCTCATAATCAGAAAGTGGTTTCGGAACGTAAAACCCCATAATTTAATTAACGACACGCTGACGTGGACTGCCTCTCGCCTATGCCACTTAGCACTAAGTACTGTGACGCCGACGACTCGATAACCTTGTGACATCTGTGTCACCAAATTTTCCAGACTTCGATCGACAGTTTGAAAGCAGAACAGTGAAAGGACACTAAATTAACTCCGCTCTTCACCACTACGACCGCCTCTGGTTCAGTACACCATTTCTGTGTATGTGGTGGACTTTTATATAACAACTTTTCCAGCACTGGCGCGCGTTTTTCTCCTGGTGGTGCCGGAGAGCCTTCGCGCAGCGATTCTGAGTGCTATACAGGAAGACCCTAGGTCTGGCTACTTAGGTTCCGCGAAGAAGCTCTACCGCATTTAGGAACGCCTTTATTGGCCTGAAATGTGACAGTGTGTTGAGGCATATGGGGCCAGCTATATGCAGTGTCCGCTCCAACAAACGTCCATCTACTGCTGCAGTTGGTCTTGTTGGAATCGCACTGCTGGCACGAGTTGTTGGGGTCTCGGTGCTGACGCCCGTTATTGCCAATGGGTCGCAAGCCCCAAGGGTAGCGTTGGACTGGCGGCCTGGGGCACTGGAAGCATCCGAAGGTCCGGGCAAAGCATGAGAAGACTGGTAACAAAACAACTTGTTTATTCTAACATAGCAAAAGAGCGGCCGGTCAGGTCGACCGGAGTGGAGAGACGGGAGAGCACGTAACTCAACAGTACAAATCGGAGCCTCTCTCTTGGCGTCCGGGGGCAGCTGCTCTTATACTCCCGGCGTCGCGGTCCAAAAGGGAAGGAGGGAAGGTCACGGGATGAAGGTCACGGGACGGCGCAGCAGGAGCCCACGACGGCGCGAACTGTTGAGCCGAGAGACCTCCAGGCTCCTCATTCGGGGAACTCCGCTCCCCGGCTGCCGCGCTTTGACAAGCGAGGGCACACACACACACACGCACACACGAAGACACGTGGCACTGAAACACGCCTGGACACGCTTGGCGGGTAGGCGTTGCGGCGGCGTCGAACAGGCCAAAATGTCCGCCGTTTTGAACAAAGCCCCGGCGTCCGTTGCATCCGCGCCGGCATTACCGCGCGTTGTAGGCGAAACGTAACAGACCGCCCCGCCGGGGGAAGGAGATCCCGAAGGTCAGGGGACTGCATCCGCTGTCCGGAGGGATGTCGCTCGATGATGCTCATAACCGAAGTTGGGCGTCCTTGGGCGTTTCTTGAGCGCAGCGCACAGAGAAGGCCTCGTTCTCACGTTCAGGTGCACACAGGACACTGCAAAGTGACTTCGGGAGAGTTGACATTTTTGTTCTCGTTTCCGGCAAGCGTTAGAACCACGCCAAAAGTCAACCGCTCAGTCAGCAAGCACGGCACAACCCTCACTAAGCCCTGCCAGGCTCTTTCCCCTTTTTTACTGCTGCCTAGTTCCTTACAGTAGTTTAGCAGCACTCAGAACGCGTCCACAAATCGGAAAATTGCACTAGAAAGCACATCATCACTTTGAAACACTACACAAAAGCAATAGGTTAAAAATCCTGCCTCAGGAAGAAAAACATCAGTAACAAGCAATTTTGAGGCTGATTCCCACGTTAGGGGCTTCGACTTAAGCCATCGGCGTTACCGTTGAGACTCCCCTTTTTGTAACGCACCTCAAAGGAATATTGTTGCAAAGCGAGGCTCCAGCGCAGGAGGCGGCCATTTTTGGGAGAGATGGTCTGCAGCCATTGGAGAGGGCAGTGATCCGTTTCAATGATAAACCTCGAGCCAGCTAGGTAACATGACAATTTCTGAACGGCCCATACGATACACGCACACTCTTTCTCGGTGGCGCTATACGCCTGCTCACGACTCGTCAGCTTACGACTAGCATACAGGACGGGGTGTTCTACTTCTCCATTTTCCCATTGGCACAGTACAACGCCCATGCCTCGCTCACTAGCATCACACTGAACAACGAACCCTTTTGTGTAGTCGGGCGATCGTAGCACAGGCTGGCTTGTTAGGGCGCTCTTTAGGGCGCTAAAAGCCCTTTCCTTCGTCTCATCCCAGACGACTGTTTGCGGCTCTGTCTTTCTTAGAGCATCCGTCAAGGGAGCCGCGATATCAGAGTACCTGGGGATGTACCTCTGATAGTAGCCGGCGACACCTAAGAACGACCGAATATCGGTCTTCGTGCGCGGTTGCGGGAAGTCTCGCACAGCGGCCACCTTTATTTCAGAGGGGCGGCGTCGACCCCGACCAATCACGTGTCCGAGGTAGACAACCTCGGCCTGTGCTAACTGGCACTTAGGAGCCTTGACTGTCAAGCCCGCATCGCGCAGGCGGGTTAGCACTGCCCGCAAGTGCGCCATATGTTCCGGCCAGGATGCGGAGAATATCGCTACGTCGTCTAGATACGGTAAAGCGAATTCTTGCTGTCCCCGCAACACTTTATCCATGAGGCTTGAAAAGCAGTATGGCGCGTTCTTCAAACCAAAACTCAAAACTTTAGGACGGAATGTCCCCATTGGTGAAATGAATGCCGCATACCTACTAGCCTCTTCTGTAAGTGGAACCTGCCAATAACCCCTGACAAGATCTAGGGTGGAAATAAACTGAGCGCTACTCACTCTCTCAAGGCGCTCCTCGATGTTAGGGATCGGATAAATTTGATCCTTAGTGATGGAATTAAGCCTGCGGTAGTCGACGCAAGGACGAGGTTCCTTGCCCGGTACCTCAACTAAAATCAAAGGGGAGGTATAATCACTCTCACCCGCTTCAATAACACCGAGCTGTAGCATTTTCTTTACCTCAGCCTCCATAATATCGCTCTGGCGGGGTGACACCCGGTACGCCTTGGATCGTACTGGCTCTGGGGAGGTAAGTTCTATGTCATGAGTAAGGACAGAAGTCCTACCAGGCCTCTCAGAGAACAGACCTTGAAACTCTTGTAAGAGCTGGTGTAGTTCTGTTTTCTGCTCAGGCGACAGCGATGCTTTCCTTATTAAGTCACTAATGACTTGATCGGTGTCTTTCCTGTTCGTCACTGAGCCTAGTCCCGGAAGCTCGACCGGAAGCTCTTCTAACTTTCCCGCATCGGGAATTTCCTCTCCAGTATCTGGTGCCTTTAACGCTACAGGCTCAATTTTATCCCGTTCGGGCGTGCTCTGAATACTAGCTTGCTGCGCCTCTGACCCTTTTTCAACGTTCAACAACGTCGGCCCTGCAACTACCGCCTTTGCAGCGAGCTCCCGAACCTTCGATCTGGTTAAGGCCTGAACGCTAGCCTCACCAAACAAAAGCCCCTTCTCGCGCAGGAGGTGATCGGACCTGTTCGAAAATAGGTACGGGTACTGGGCGGGCAGCATAGATGACACTGCGGCCTCCGTCTCAAGTGCTCCGAAAGGTCCTTCAATAAGCACTTTTGCTACCGGCAGACACACGCTATGAGCTTCCACTGCTTGCTTGATCCATGCGCACTCGCCCGTGAATATATCGGGTTCTACGTAAGAGGGGTGAACGACATCCATTGTAGCTGCGGAATCGCGAAGCACTCGGCACTCTTTCCCGTTCACGAGGAGGTCTCGCATGTAAGGCTCGAGAAGCTTCATGTTCTCGTCAGTGCTGCATATAGACAAAAACACGACTTGTGTTTTTGTTTCTGGACACTGCGCCGAAAAGTGACCCGGCTTCTGGCACGTATAACAAACGCGCGCTTGCCTCGTCTCGAACCGCTTTCTGCGTTCGGCTTCGGTTGCCGCCGTCTCCTTACGTTCGGTCTGACTGCTTTCACTCGCATCCGCACTACGTGTATCCCCCTTTGCTCTCATGGGTGTGAACTTCGGCCTCTCCAACTTGGAGCCAAATTCACCCTTTTGACCGTCCTTAGCTCCGCGAGCCCGACGCGTCACAAACTCCTCGGCTAGCTCAGCGGCTCTAGCCACCGTACTAACGTCTGGCCTATCCAAGACCCAGTACCGCACGTTCTCAGGTAACCGACTATAATACTGTTCAAGCCCGAAACACTGCAGAACTTTCTCGTGGTCACCAAACGCTTTCTCTTCTTTGAGCCACTCCTGCATGTTTGACATAAGCCTGTACGCAAACTCTGTATATGACTCACTTCTGCCTTTCTCATTTTCCCGAAACTTCCGACGGAACGCCTCCGCTGACAGCCGGTACTTTTTTAGCAGACTCGATTTCACTTTGTCGAAATCCTCTGCCTCCTCTCTCTCCAAGCGAGCGACTACGTCGGCCGCCTCGCCGGGTAGCAAAGTGAGCAAGCGCTGTGGCCACGTTTCCCGAGAGAACCCCTGCTTCTCGCACGTTCGCTCAAAGTTAACCAGGAACAAACCAATGTCCTCTCCAAGCTTAAACGGCCGCATCAGGTCAGTCATTTTGAACAATACTCGTTCTCCTGCACCGTGTGCCTGACTTCCATTACGAGCACGTTCCATCTCTAGCTCGAGACGCTTCATTTCCAAAGCGTGTTCGCGCTCTTCTTTTTCTTTCTGTTCTTTTCGTTCACGCTCATCTTTCTCTTTCTGTTCTTTAAGTTCGAGCTCCCTCTCCTCAATGGTCTCAAGGCATTCCGACAGCTCGTCATCCTCAGCTTCTAACTCAAGAATAGCCCTTAGCAGTTCTGGTTTTCTGAGTTTGTCTGAGACATCCAGACCCAACTCTCTCGCAAGCTCCAACAATTTCGGTTTGCGCAACGACTTCAAATCCATGGCTGCTCTGAATGCTGCTTTCTCTACTGCCTACTATTGTCTTGCCGCAAACTAACCCGGTAGCAACGACAACCACAATTACCTGCTCTGTTTCTAACACTAACAAAAGCCTGGCAAAACTCAGAAGAAGAAAGTCCCGCACTCACCAAACCTCGCAGTCAAGAATTCAGCGCAGTCGTTCCGCTGCAGGCAACCAGTCATCACACAGGGCTCGTTGCACTGCTCCCGGATGGTCGTTGAGCTGCTCAGCATACAGTCAACCGCATCTCTTCGCTGCTGGCCTCCGTTGTCGCGATCTCACCGCTGGCAACCAGATGTTGGAATCGCACTGCTGGCACGAGTTGTTGGGGTCTCGGTGCTGACGCCCGTTATTGCCAATGGGTCGCAAGCCCCAAGGGTAGCGTTGGACTGGCGGCCTGGGGCACTGGAAGCATCCGAAGGTCCGGGCAAAGCATGAGAAGACTGGTAACAAAACAACTTGTTTATTCTAACATAGCAAAAGAGCGGCCGGTCAGGTCGACCGGAGTGGAGAGACGGGAGAGCACGTAACTCAACAGTACAAATCGGAGCCTCTCTCTTGGCGTCCGGGGGCAGCTGCTCTTATACTCCCGGCGTCGCGGTCCAAAAGGGAAGGAGGGAAGGTCACGGGATGAAGGTCACGGGACGGCGCAGCAGGAGCCCACGACGGCGCGAACTGTTGAGCCGAGAGACCTCCAGGCTCCTCATTCGGGGAACTCCGCTCCCCGGCTGCCGCGCTTTGACAAGCGAGGGCACACACACACACACGCACACACGAAGACACGTGGCACTGAAACACGCCTGGACACGCTTGGCGGGTAGGCGTTGCGGCGGCGTCGAACAGGCCAAAATGTCCGCCGTTTTGAACAAAGCCCCGGCGTCCGTTGCATCCGCGCCGGCATTACCGCGCGTTGTAGGCGAAACGTAACAGTCTCCTGCAGCCGATATCGCCTCCAAGCACGCCTTTCCAACAAGTGGGCATTGACTTCGTGAGCCCCTTTGCAAAATAACCCAAGGGCAATCGTTGGAATATTGTTTGCGTGGACTACTTCACAAGCACGTGAGAGACGGCAGCCGTGCCATCCGCAACTACCACAGACGTTTCAATATCCCAGCTGCAATATGTCATCCTCCGACATGGTCAGCCTCGCGTTATCAGCAGTGACTGTGGACGACCATTCACAGCGCATGTCGTAGAGGAGCTGCTGCTTTTGTTTGAATCCCACTTGTGTCATTCGACACCGTACCATCCACAAACGAATGGGCTTACGGAGCGCGCCAACCGAACAATTGTGAACATGTTATGTATTTATGTTTGAACCAACCACAACAACTGGGATGACGTGCTGCCTTTTATCACGTACGCGCTCAACACCGCGAAGTACGAGACTACCGGCTATAGCCCTTTCTTCTTGCTGTACGCACATCCAACCCCGGTACACGATCGACATTGTTTTCCGTTTCTGTAATCACGAAAATCCCACTGTCACCGAGACCCTCTGCCTTGCCGAAGAGGCGCGTTGAGTTGCTCGTTTACGCACTTTGGCATGGCAGGACAAATCAAAAGCACGCTACGACATTCGTCATCATCCTGTAACCTATCGCCTTGGTGATTTAGTCTGGCTGCGGACTCCAGTACGGAAACGCGGGTTATGCCAAAAGCTTTTGGCAACCTACAATGGACCGTTTGTTATTATTAGCAGTCTTACGAAGGTCACCTGTACCATAGCTCACCTCACAGCGCGTGATAGAAGAACTGCCAAGACCCAAGTGGTCCATATCGTTCACTTGAAGTTGTTCACGTGAAGAAGTCCAATGGATTGACTCGCCCGGCGAGTTTCTTCTGCGACGAGAGGAATCTTGCACATACGTAAGAGGTAAACAAAGACTTGTGAGCGAGCTTACGGTCCCGGATTGGAAAAAATGAAGAGGACGACGTTCAGTTTTTCAACCAGCTGGCTGCTATTTTGCTAACCATCGCGACCTAAATTAAACCGTTCCCTTCAGCCGTAAGAGTTATAAACGGTCTAAGCACGCATAATAATATGTAGTGTGATGAAGTGAGCAATAAAACAATTTATATGTGTGCAAAGCATGCCCACATATACGTGTGTGTTTTTTAACATATATATTGAATGTCAGTGTCGCTCAATAATGTTCAATAATACACAATATTATACAACAAGTCAACAGCACTTAGTAAATGAATTTACTTTTGTGAAGTTTTCAAGTTAACTCTTGAGTTATCAGCGTGTAAGTTAAATAACTGTTGATGCATTATTGAAATGATATTTAGGGAAAAGTGACTCAAGAATCTTTCAACAACATTTCAATATTCAATGTTATGACAGCAGAAATGCGAATAAAACAATTTTTAAACCTAAGTATTTTTGCGAAATAAAAGTAGCCATCCAGAATTCTCTCCATCTACGTCGCTCGATTTTTACAATACGTTATGCTATGTCATACACAAAAGAGGTTGCGTGACACACAACGAAGATAAGGTCAGAACATATCTATTTCACACTACTTTTTCTGTACCATCTCAAATTTTATTTACCTTTCAAATATTTCCAAAAATGTTACTTCCTTATTAAGTTAAGTCATGACCGCTGTGTCCTCTTCCAGTTCTGAGTTGTGGGTGGATGTAAATATTGAAGAAAAAAGCCTCACCTGGAAAGAAGCAGGATAAGTAGTTCTTATATCAGCATTTATAGGGTGCACGCTCCTTCCACTAGTGATAGCACTGTTTGCTCTTCTTTTTCACCGTACTTCCGGTTTCCGCTGTATCTTGCATTGCCAGTACACTCTTGAATAAATGTACACCATTTCGGTCGTTTCTTGGCACACAGTGATAATCGTCATCTGTCTTGCTTGCGTTTCCTTTCTTGAAAACACTGCGCTCGCTACTTTCTTGCCCAGTATGCTCTGTCATGCTCACATTGCGCATGCGGTGCATGACATGAAACTACCGGGCTCGCCGCGTTAAAGAAAGGGAACGCGGACAAGACAGATGACGATTATTGCTGTGTGACAAAATACAACCCAACTGTTGTAATTTTGCTTAAGAGTATCGTTTCCCCGCATTTATCACTAGCTCCTATTTACCGCATATATTGCGGCCGTTTGCTTTGAGGCCAATTCTCGGTGCAGGGCTATCTTGAAAGCGCTTTCAAACGTGAACGCGTCCGTAGCGAACAGTGCCGCCTGAGTTTCTTTGCTCCATTCTGTTGTGCAGATATTCTCCGGAGAGACATTTACGTCCTAAAGGCTTCAACTCCGACACTCTTAAAGATGTTTGCACCCTTTGAGGATTATCTTGACCCACAACAATAATCGTCATCTGCCTTGGTTGCGTTCCTTTCTTGAAAAATCGGCGTTCAACGCTCGCCCCTTTTCGGCGACGTCGCCCTGATGACAACCATGTCGTTCATAGCCTGGAGGTACCCGGAACGCAGTGTTAAAGAAAGAAAAAGCACTGAAGGCTAAAATTAAAAAATAAATAAATTATGGGGCTTTACGTGCCAAAACCACTTTCTGATTATGAGGCACGCCGTAGCGGAGGACTCCGGAAATTTCGACCACCTGGGGTTCTTTAACGTGCACCTAAATCTGAGTACACGGGTGTTTTTCGCATTTCGATGGATGGATGGAATAACTTTAATGAAAGGTCCCGCGAGCTACGGGGCGCAAGGTCCCATAGAGCGGGCTACTCCCACGTTGGGACCGGGAGTTGTAACTCCCTGGCCGCATCGTGGGCTCGCTGGACAGCCCAGAGCTGCTCCGCCTGCTCCGTGCTGCGTAATGCTTGTTGTAGCCTGGCGGAGTCTTGATCCTTGTTTGCGTGGTCCGACCACACGGCCAGAGCAAGTGATGTACGTCTAGTGTGCTATGGCGATTTTCGCAATATGATGTTTTGTATAGGTCAGGCATGTAGTGATGTAGTCTGTTCTGCGTGGGGTACGTGCATTTCACCCCCATCGAATTGCGGCCGCCGTGGCACTAAAGGCAGGTGATGATTACTGTTGTGGGACAAGCCCTACAGGTCTCTAAGTGTTTTTAGAGTGTATATGAAGTCTCCTGCACTATCGTATTCAAGTTGAAGTCTCCGGTGGAATTTGTACCTTTCAGGAAATACAGACGCCTTCCGGTTGTACTCGCTTTGCAAGCCTCGTTTTACTTCCGCGAAAGTCTTGTCTTGAGTATGTCGTATGCTTCTGCTCCAATTACCGTCATATAGGTCGACAATTCCTTTTATATGGCTATGTCGTATGCGCTAGCATAATAGACAGTTTCAGAATAGCGTTTTTTGCTTTATGCACGTTAAACCCACGTAACTTGGAGGGAAGTTACGGTGTGCGTCCCTTGAAGACTTTTAGTTCAACATGCGGTCACGCAAAGGGAAGGAAGACGTTAAAGACAGGGCACGTCCTGGTGCCTTGTGCCACATGTATTCAAGCTAAGGCCATCCTTTAGGAAGCATCGTGTATATGCGGATGCATCTCCTTTAGGCATATGGACGCTGGAATCGCTGAGCTAGTTCTCAAACTTGACACGCTATACGCCCATTACTAAAGTTTAAGGGGAGTTTAGAGGAAGCCAAAGCTCAGTTGAATAGTTGCTGGAGGATAGGGGGGTAACGCGAGAAAGAGTGTAGCCTTGACGAGAATTCTCACTGAAGCGGGAGCCATGTGTGCCGCCATGTTCAATAAGGCTATTTTTTAGCCTACGTAAACATTACGAAAGTTGACTCTACAATAACAGACGTTATTACAGCAAACGTGAAGCACAGAAATCTAATGACGCCCGGAGCATGAGCAGTGATGGAAGCGCTATTTCTGTACGTACGTAGTGCGTTTACCTTTGGTATTGTGTTCGAAGCGTTCGACGCATGGGTCGAAGCTATAGGCACTGGAGCCGTACTCGTCAAGTTTGCCGTGACATGGCTTACACAGATGATGCCAAACTGGTACTTATCGGTTTACGGCCAAATCTTCCGCTTCCCTATCGTAGCAACACCACCGTTGAACTTCCACAGCTTCTCAGTCGATGTTTTAGGGGGCCCCGGATCCAGATATTGTCGCCAGATGAAGTAGCGCAGACGGGTGGCCAGCATCCAGAAGGAAGGGCTCTTCATTCAAGAAAATGCATGCATGTTCTTATACATTACAAAGTTTGGCGTCACACCGTAGCGTGTGCCACTTATAACTTATCACACAACACGACGACCACTCTGGCCCACGTTCTGATTTGACATATCAAAGTACATTGAGCAGATTTAGTGCATGATTGCGCTGCTGTAGAAGGTAGTAAAATTACTGCTGTGCTGCAAACGTCTAGTTGGATGTCTGATGTGTGGAATAGCCTCATTTTTCATCCTCTGCCTGACACTCTATTGGGTGGTAGCCCAATAGAGTGTCTTCAATAGAATGTTTTCATTTTATCATTATACTTCAACAAGTGGAAACGAGTAGTGCAACAAGCCCCATAATGAACGTGCGCTAGGAGCAAATCATTTGTTTACATTCTTGGTGAGCAGATCTGTCGAATGCATGGTCCCATGGAACGAAAAATGCCGTTCCACAGAACTAAGTGTCCTTTACCTATCCCGTGAAGGCGTATGGCAAACAGATCCTGCACGTATAAGTGACTGAGCATGTGAAGCGTAACTTCTAAAGCTTTGTTACTGTCATGTGCCGTTTAAATGCTCTGTGTACGTTGGCTAGTCGGCCACGCGCGTATTGCCTGTTGCGGCGCGGCGAACGCTGGCGCCCTCAAAACTGGAATAACAAACATGTGTTCCGCTTGCCTTTTCACAGCGTTGTGTACTGCAGAGTCATCGCTCTTTCTGGAGTATTTCTTAGAGCAACCAATGACCACGCAACACGTGGTCGTCGCTTGGAACACGTGTGCCAGAAGGACACGCCGAGAGAGGCCCACATCGACCAGCAAGAGTTGGTAGCAGCCTGGGTGTCTAGGCTGGATTAGGTGCAACTGTGAGTTCAATCGTGGGGTACGGTTCTCAGACCTTCACCATATCCAATTCACTACGACTCACCGCGAGGAGCTCATGTCGTTTGCTTAGGCGCTACTCGAAGGCTGTTAAGAAGACAATTACACAATTACCAGCCGTGTGAATTTGCCAAACGAACATTGATAGTACACCCTATGCATTTAGAGCGAATAAATACCCAGGTAAATTTTGTTACAGTTGGCGTTTATGAAAGGTATTTGTGAGCAGGCAGTAAAACTTTTGTGAAATACGAGATTTGCCCAAGAAGCAATATACCTAGTTCTACAATGTCGACCTTCGCTTTAACTCCACTGAGCTCTTTATACTATGTAGTCCAAGTGCAGAGTGTAAATTAAGAGTGACACCGGTCTCCGACGCCATAATTCATTCAGAGGTGTGCTTCTGATTATGCGAAACGACCAGATTCTGCGTTCTTCATTCTCATTGTGAGTAGGAGGAAAACGTCCAAGGGCGTTCGCATAAAAACAAATCTTTATTTCGCGCTCACGAAACCTAAAAACTCCGGCGTCCACAAACATCACTGTCGTCGAAGAGGTGGCCATGACACACACCTATTTCTTCGTCGCATCCATTCCGCGCCCATCAGCCAGGATGCAGGTGGCATGGGAAGGCAGCGTGGGTCAGGTGCTCCACTCACAGCAGCGCTTAAGGCATAGCGTTTTGGGGGAAACAGAGGTTCCCTTCCATTGTCGAAGCGAGGAGCGCTTGGAGGGGGCGATCGTTGCTGCATTGTAAGTGTCCCTGCTGCCTCAGCATGAGGTCTCTTCTCTCTGCTGTGCTGGGGCCGTATGTGTTGACAAGTCGTGGCACCATCTTCAGGAACCTACCGAAAGAAAGAAAGGACGGGTCCGGTCGAATATTTCGACTCGGATATCTGGCGGCGAATATGCGACAGTTCTGAGAAAAAGTAACAGGGGATCCCCCACGATTATTTGAATCGAGTTTAGCTGAAGCTTTGGTTAAATGCATCAGGTAAATGCCAAGAAAACGGGTACGCGATGCGCGCAATGTTCTTACTTGAGCGCCCGTTGTGCGCTCAAGGAAGACTTAACGCTATTCTTACACTGCAGAAGTGTTTTGTCATTACACTTCGCGGTAATGTGCAAGCAGCTGTTCATAGTCTTCACCGCGTTATATGCGTGATACCGATTAAGTGCCCGCCAGGAAAGGTGCGGGGAGCCTCACCACGTGACCCATTTAAGTGACTGCAGATTACATAGTCTGGGATTCACCCACTTTACTCTGGGGGAAACCGATTGAAAAGAGGCTAGAAATACGGAGGACGAAGGCTTAGGAACCGTCGCTTTAATAAAAAAAAACTTTGCGTTCGCAAGCGTTTATTTGGTATATATATATATATATATATATATATATATATATATATATATATATATATATATATATATATATATATATTAACCACTCACATCCGCCGCCCAGGTTTCTGAGTGGTGGCGCTGGCTAACACTGCAGGGTTAGTTCTGGTAGTAAGAACACAAATAGCCTACAAAGTGGACGGGAAAATGTCGCCGCGGTAGCTCAGTTGGAAAGGGCATCGCACGCGTTATTGCGAAAAGGCTGGCTCGTATCCCAGTTGCGGCCACCTTCTTTACCAATTTATCATAGGCTCTCTTTTATTTCCAATAATGCATCTTTCCATTAATTGAGTTATTAAGTACAAGTAATTCCCCCTATGATGTCCTTGCTAACTTTGCTTGTAGGCTTTTTATGAAATCATCAATAAAACCGGAAACCGGCGCCGGCCCCCTCGGCTACGTTTCGGTATTATATATATATATATATATATATATATATATATATATATATATATACATACAGATATACATACACGTGTGTGTGTGTGTGAGCAGACGCACCTACCAGCCAGGGTCTCCTTAGTTCGGTAGAATTGCCAGGAAAAGGTTTGATCTCACGAAAAGGAAGAAAGCTCCGCCATACACGCGCCCATTCAAACAACCTATACATCTAAGACAATGAAGCTGTGTAAGGGAGTTATGACAAGCGTCTGGTGTCGAAAGGGTATACCGTTTGCCACCTCCCTGTACCTCTGAAGATTCTCCATGTACAGTTTCCTGGATGCTGTGTAATTATTTCGCTGCAACATGGCCTTTATAAAGGCTTCCCCATATCCAATATAAAAGTCTAAACGGCGAATTACATCAGCAGAAATTCACGAGGTGGAGAAAGTTTTGGAAAAAGGAAAAATAATGCACCTAATAGCTGTTTTTTTTTTCATTTTCATTAGTTTTTATATGATATGCGTTTCTCGGACAACATATTAACGAGAAAGCATCAAGGGCCCCGTGCCCGAAAAAAGTACGGTGTCGGCGTCGGACGTCATTACGCGAAAAATCATTCTTAGCCACAACCACGCAGGCTCTCGGCTTGACGCAGAGGCATTACTGAACTAATTGAATTTCTCAGAATACGATGCTTCAGAAAAATCATAAAGTTCGACCTAAACACAACCTATAGATGTTACAGCCTCGGATTTTAATTTGAATATGCTGGACAACATCATTCTTCTACGCGGAAACTCAAACACAGTCTCACTTTTCAGCGTTTCTACTATTCATAGAGCGGCGTGGCATGCTACGTTGATTACAACAATACAATCCAGATGGCGCTCGCCTCCACGTATCCGCAAGAAAGCTGCGGTTGCTGGGAAACATGGCAAGGAATCAGGAATGTTTGAGTGCTATCGCGTTCCAATATTAAAGGTGAGGCTTAAGCGTCCTTCAAGTTTTCTAGCTCCGGCTGTACCAGCGCCAGTTTCAGCTTGCACGTTCGGATGGCCTGGCTGCTCGCTGTCCTTAGTGACTGCACTCTATCAGCTTTTCCAGGGGTGCTTTTCCGGACATTGCCGAATTCTTCCATATGGCATTTCGAGCAAATCATAGAAACGGTAGCAGCCTTGTGACCCAATCCTAGAGAACAACATGGTGAATTGTATGATAACCCGGAATTGGAGAAAGCTCGAAATAGAACTGCTGTCTATATGACAGCTTTAATCACGCTTTTCACGAAGCAGTTTGCTCTAGAGAAACGATATGGCGGTTTCGGCGGCGCGGCGCACGCTGCTTCAGCGAAAGCGAACGAGTGCGAAACCATTACCTCATCGGTGCTACTTCTGTGCGATGGTGAAGCGCGAAGTAGAAGTTAGCGTGATTCAATGATCTGTGTTTGCTTTGCCTTTATCTTGCGTCAGAATTTTCAGTTTTTTTTCGCTTGCGAGCATAGATGGCAGAGTTATGTTGCAAAAGTTATCGTGAGCTTCCTTTACTGCTTTTATGTATTGGGTATTTGATGTCACGTAATCTGTCCAGCTATCATTCACAGGCGAGTTCATAGCAGGCCTAAAAAGACGTTTCATCTTGTTCGATAGATGCTTTTGGTGTTGTACCATGAAGCGTTCGAATCTGTGCTTATGCTGACAACTGGAACATATTTATTTGTTAATTCTGTAATTCTTGCGAAGAACATACTGAAATTAGTCTCAACGTTACGAGTGTCAAATTATCAAAAAAGACCGCAAGCTGTTCGTTCTTTACATCAAATTTAGCATTTGTATAAAATGTAACATGCTTGCCAACGTTCATAGTGGCAGTTGCGTTTTACTGCAGAAGCGTTGCATGGCTAGTTCTCCTTCAGAGTTGCGGTGCCAGAATGGAACGAAAACTGCATCGTGTCCCTGCAAGCACGAAATGGTTTCTGGCCCGTTTACCCATACACATAACTGAAACAGCCACCCAGGTGTTTCCTTTTATATATCGCAGTTCGGCAGCGAAGTCTCGCAGTTATCTTGGCTTTCTTGATCAAATTGGCGTACAACACGGACACGGCAATGCGGTAAGGCCTATACCCAGCCTTGTCTCAATGCAAGGGAGCCTGCATTCCTCTGTGGCGTCATTCTCAGATGTCTTTGTGCTCGACCCCTTGTCGCTATACCGTCACGTAATCTGAACCAGCGTCACGGAATTTGAACCAGCGACGAACGCCTATCAGGGATGATCGCTACACTACATCAACTAACAAGGAAGCCCGCACATCATCCATCGAGGGTGAACTCAATCGAAAACTCGAAGAACTGGGATAATGAATACGGCAACACAAATCATACAGATGCACATCTATGAGCAACACGTATGGGTTCCGTGCGTAGCTTCGTATTACCAGTCGGGTGAATGGCAATTTGACCTTTCACACTGTAGCGGAATCGTCCCTGCAGCTAAGCATTTATGCCATTATGCTAGAGCATACGATGCCACATACCCGCAAAGGGGCCTCAATCAAAGAACGGCTCGTAGGTTTAAGATAAATATAAATAAAAGAAGTAATACAAGCCATTATACTCGTGGTCCGATTGCATAGCAGAAGTGCACGGGAGCACGAGCGCTCACGTTTCTCTTACGCCAAAGAAGCAGGAAGGAACTGGGCAAATTCATAGCATTGACCGCTTCATCATACCTTCGCTTCATACGATACAAAATGCGCGTTGGACGTGCAAACCTTGCCGCGAAGCTGTCTCTTTCAGGCAAATGGATTCATCGTCTGAGTTACGTGCATTTAAACCACACATTTTAGAACGCTTCCGTCATATAACCCTTCCGGCCAATTGAAACCAAAGCTTTTTTTGCCTACCACCCTGCGGTTTTCCCATGTTCGGTCGCTCTTCGCGTTCTAGCTTAGTAGATTGATCCTCACACTAAAAGAAACCACATGCGCCAGCGGGAATAGAACCTCGGCCCCTGAACGTAGCAGTCCTACACTCTAACCGTTACGCCACATTCACCATTTTCTTTATTCCTTTGCCTGCCGCAGTGGCTTAGCGGCTATGGTGTAGTGCTGCTAAGCATGAAGTTGGGGGACGAAATCGCGACTGAGCGCCGGCATTTCGACGGGGCCGAAATGCCCAAACACCCGTGCCCGGTGCATTTGGGGCACGCTAAAGATCCCTTGGTGGCAGAAATTAATCCGGAGACCCCCCTACAGCGTGCCTCATAACCAAATCGTGGTTTTGGCTCGTAAAAACCCAGGATGTAATTCAGTTCTTTTCGTTCACACATAACATTTATATAATACAGCCAATTAACCTCGTCCGAAAGCTGCACAAGCAGAACACAATGCATGCCACAACAGAAACGAAAGAGCGGAACCTGTATAATTACGACTCAATCAAGAAAACAACTATAGTTGAGCCCAAAAGGGCGATAACGGCAAACACCTAATCAATCGATGATAATAAAAAAAAATTAAAAATATTATGGGGTTTAACGTGCCAAAACCACTTTCTGATTATGAGGCACGCCGTAGTGGAGGACTCCGGAAATTTCGACCACCTGGGGATCTTTAACGTGTACCTAAATGATGATAATAAAAAGATGAAATGCTATTTGTTTTCGTAAGTACTTCCGGAGGACAGTAATTCTACTAAATCAAACTGACGAAGCAACTACGGGTTGAGCTTTGGGTTCGAAAGTTCGTGTCTTTCGTGAACTGTGTAGTTCAATTAGTAAAAACGTAACAACGGGCACATCATATTCAACGGGCGTAATCAAACATCAAACAATATGCGGATTCAAATCAAAGCCTTTCTTCAAGTTCCTTAGAACTCGCTAAACAATATGGCATCGTTGCAACTGATGAAACGATGCTCGAGTCTTTCCGGTACTAGGCAAATATGGCAACTCAAACATAAGTTGTTATCAAGCCACGTTCTTACAGGTAACGTTTCTGTGTGTAATGTAAAGAGAAATATTTTGGGACCCAGAAAAAAGTATCATGAAAAAAGAAGCGCACCGTCAGTCACAAAAAGGATCCCATAAACCAAGCCCGCCTGCACGTACATGTCTAAGAAGGTTACCTCGCCTAATGTGATAAAATGTAGAAGCCGGCACAAAAGTAGCAAATGTTATAGAAAGCGTTAAATGTAAATCGTGAAAGAGTGGAGAATCGGCAGTACACATTATACATTTATTGCCAGGAAAAGCTTTTCCTTCCGAATATAGAAAGGCAACCTGGAACTATAGTACCAGCAAAACGCTGCAATGTCGGCACTCGTTTCCGCTAGTAAGGTGTACGGAACTCAGATATGTCTAGAGCCACACTAAAATGCTTGGATATAACTCATGTCCACAGGATCCCCGTAAAATGGCTTCCAGTGAAAGACCACAAGCTAAACCAAAAATCAGAAGGTTTTCGATCAACTGAACAAATCGGCACGGCCTTCCGGTGCCCAGATAAATCAATCTATATACGATCTCGTGAAAAACCACAATCACACGTTTAGCGCTATCGCCCCATGGCCAGCTAGCTTCGAATCCTGGGGTGCTGCGTGCCAAACCCAAGATTGGTTATGGAGCACGCCATAGTGTTGGACTACAGATTGACTTCGATCACCTGGGTATCTTTAACGTGCTCCCAACGCACCGAACACATTTCTGCATTTCGCGCTATCGAAATGAGGGCACCGTGGCCGGAATTTGATCCCACGAGCTCATGCAACACCACAGCCGCTAAGCCACCGCAGTAGGTGCCAGCTAGCCCTTCTACTGGATCGCGGCGCGTTGAGTACGACGATGATTAGCACGTACTCCCAACGGGGAATTGACCAATATGTAGGTTGTACATATTGTGTCAACGCCAACAGGCACTTTGAGATGATCGCCGTGTACTGATGATGATCATGCCTATCCATACTATGGCACTTAGCTACAAAGGCGGCTCAGCCATGGAGCGATCAGTACATTTAAAATAAGTGAAAACGAAGAAAGAC
Organism: Dermacentor andersoni; assembly: GCF_023375885.2. Lineage (NCBI taxonomy): Eukaryota > Metazoa > Arthropoda > Arachnida > Ixodida > Ixodidae > Dermacentor > Dermacentor andersoni. The sequence goes on from NC_092823.1 coordinate 57,513,900, forward strand.
AAGCCGCTATTAGAGTTATCCCATTGCGCATAGCATTGGCGCGTTAGAACTTAGGCGATCAAAAACGCGTTTCCTTCATGTCACAGACATAGGAATCAGGAGCATGCCACCACAAAGAACGTGGGCGCCAACTTGCCTTTTCTGCTGCAGGCCGCTCTGCTGCGGATTTTGGCCGCTCGGCCGATCTGCTAGGGCCGCGCCGAGGCATTTACGACGCTTGTACTGAATTACCAGGACCATTCGGCACCTAGGCCTAGCGACGACGGATTAGACAAGGCTGGTATTCCGTCCTTCACTGTCTTGGCGCTCACGCTCATGTCTTCGCCTGGTGCCCCCACCGGCAAAGACGTTAGTGCATGACCACTGACAGCCTCTTCTTAGTTAGGGTGCGTCACCAAGCCCCGCAAGGTGAGCTCTAGTTTCGGTTTCAAGAAACATGCGCGCCCCTAGCGTTTGCCCGGCATCCTGAGATCCAATGGGATGTAATAAAAAAGATGTGGTTATTAGATTTTTCGGCAATCAGCAAGTTTTTGGAAGCAAATTGAGTGGAGAGGAAAAATCAGCTCTTCCCGCTTACTCGTTTTTTGACTGATGTTTAATTGCGAATGTTATATCGGGTGCCACGCGGGAAGTTGCTGAAGGTGTGCGACTGTCACGTTCCCCCCCCCCCCCCCCCCCCCCCCCCCCATCACCGTCACCGCTCGCTCACTGATGTCGCACATCGGCTCGTGCCCGATTACGTGCTTTGGTTATCGGTATAAGTATGAACATGGGGCAGATGAGGCAGGTTTATGGGCGTCAAGCAACGAAAGACGCAGAACAGCAAGTACACGAAGCATTAGAAGAATATTCCTAATTCGAGGCATAATATGCTTCTAGCTTTTCAGATTGTTAAGGGAGAATATATTAGGATGACGGCTATAATGATAATGATGAACGAAATGAACAAACTTGTAACATTTCAATAAAGCTTCGCGAAAGTATCTCTTCACATAGATTCCAAAATGGTTGTTGCATCTGCACGTTCTTTTATTAAATATATGCAAGGCGATGACAGTACCTGTTAGGCGGCGCCGGCTACTCTTGCTTAATAGGCTTTAAAAAAGCACTTAACAAAGCATGCAGGAAATAGTAGCGACAAGAGTTCTAAAGTTAACACACACAAAAAAAATTTTTTTCAGCAGATTTGCAAGAACCCCAATGCTGATTTAACGAACGTACCGCTACGTTAGTGAAAAACAGTAAACACTAGCACGTTGAAATTTCCATACGCATGAGGCGGAATGTGCATCTCATTTTGTTTGGGAATGATGCAGTTTTTAGGCGCAAGCTTAGTGGGCCCTCCATGATATCGGCGAAATTATGTTTATTGCCGCGAGAGAAGCCAGCGCCGGAAGAGGAAGGCGCCTGGAGGTGGAGAAGAGAATCGTTCCGTTCGCGCCCTTTCCGTTCATGCCTCAACGCCGCAGTGCTCTCGGTGCATGTTCGTGGCGTCCATATGCTTGTGCGTAACCCGTGTTCACAAAGTGAAACGTCGCTGTAAGTTTTGTTCATGACGCCCTGAAAACAAGTCTGTCACGTTTTCGAACGTTTCCAGTTGGAATAACAGCTGCGCTGCAGCATACTGGGGGCTACAGTAATACAAGTGTCTTTCTATATTTTCCTCCTATATATATGTATATATATATAGATAGGAGGAAAATATAGAAAGACACTTGTATTACTGTAGCCCCCAGTATGCTGCATATATATATATATATATATGCAGCATACTGGGGGCTACTTATATCTATCTCTATATATATATATATATATATATATATATATATATATATATATATATATATATATATATATATATATATATATATATATATATATATACAGTCGCCAAACGTTCCCGCAAGCTTCATTTAGGGACAGTAGGTGCAACCACTGGAGCTGCCGTAAGTAGAAGGGAAGCAATTGGCTACGCTAGGTGGCCTGGCTGCATAATCGGGCTAATATTTCACAAGTCAAGGCGCCTCTTCCATATTTGTTTCAGCATGTCTGCGGGGTGAACATGTAAATGGAACTTTTGGCAAAATAATTTATTGTGCGATGAATTTATGCTTAAGTTATACACGGTACCGTTGTATGAAATACTTCTCCCCGCTGCCGCCCCTAGTAGCCTTCCTCGCACAAGCTGTTTCGGTCGGCTTTCTCTATTAATGCGTAAAAATTTTTATCGAGGTCCCCTGCGTGTCAGGAGAAAAGCGCTGTGCCTTCTATCTGCGCAAAAATGCGCAATTTGCGAGACATTTATACGGATTGATATCGTAAATTTAGGTTAGTAGTAGCTTTTAAGTGACAAGGAGCAATATAAAGCAAAAACATGAAAAGAGATACCTATAGAGATACATAGGGCTCCTTACAAAATGCATCGGGAAGCTCATAATTAAGGGTGGGCGAAATGAAATTCGGGTGCGGCCGAACTTGAAATTTGGGGTTGCGTAAACTTGAAATTTGGAGGCTGGCCAATAGGGAATTTGGGTGTGGACCAACATAAAATTTAGGAGTGGGCCAACTTGAAATTTGCAAGTGGGCCAACCTGAAATATGTAGGTGGGCGAACATGAAATGTGGGGTGGGTCAACTTAAAGTAGGGGATGGGTCCGCTTAAGGATCGGCGGTGGGCCAACTTGAAATTTGGACATGTCCCAAATCAAATTTGGGAGTGGGCCAACTTAAATTAGGGGGTGAGTGAATACGAAATTTGAACATGAGCTAAATGAAATTTGGGGATGGGCAAAGGTGAAATCTGGGGTTGGGTCAATCTGAGGATTACAGACTGAAACTTCGAGCTGGGCCAACTCGAAATTTACGTGTGGGCCGACTCAAAATTGCGGGTGGGTCAACTTGAAGTTTCAGAGTAGGGGGTGGCCCAATTGATATTTGGGGGTGGGCCACCGTGCACTCGGGAGTGTGCCAATTTCAATGTCGGGGTGGGCCTGCTTCAAATATGCGGTTGGCAGAACCGAAATCTGGGGTTGTGCTAACTTGAAACTTGGGGGCGGACCTACCTGAATATGGGGGTGGGCCAACTTCAGATTTTACGGTGGCCCAATGTCCAAATGAACGCTGCTGAGCGTCATTCGAGTTACGAACACCTCGTGGGCAAGCGACCGCATTGAGACGCTTGGCTCGTTTGTATTGGGTCTTACGGACGCGCGGCCAAAACGCAGGCTAGAGCATGCGTGGATCAAAGTCGCTAAGTATTTTCGCTTTTATAAGAACCGAAAACTAGGTGCGTTAGCGTAGACGAGGAACGCGCGCATAACACAGGCTCGCGAGAGCAACAGCGACGGTGACGTGGAGTCGCGGTGATGCCCTTTCCCCTCACACAACGGCCCACGCGCTACTGTGGCAGCGGGTGGCTCAATTGGCCCAATTGCATTGAAGGGATGGGATGCGGCAATAAAACCTGTGAATTGTCTACTAAAGGCTAAGCATTCTTGGATACCGCAATAACCATGGGTAGACACGCATAAGATAAGAAAAACAAGCAGGAAAAAGTAAGCACAAAGTCACAGCCGAATCAAGCAATGCTTACGCATTTGTAGACAATTCACAGAATTGCTGTTGCTTTTTACAATTTGTCTAGATCGATACTTATATAAGTTCGTTATAATTGGTCAGCCAGGTCACTAAGTTAATTGGCCATAATTTGAATAGTTAGTTTGGTCAGACAGCCCATTATATTTGCTTAGTAAATTGTAGTCAGATAGCTAGGGTATTAGTCCGGTTGAAAAATAATTTTGTTAGTTTAGTTAACCTAGTTAACTTCTGAGTTAGCTGTGTTAGTTTCATTAGACAATTAGTTTTGCCAGTTTTAATATTCATAGCCTTTGTTTCTTAGTTGACAAGCAATTGGTTCGGTTAGTTTTGTTAGCTACCTCATCTATTTAGTTGGTGATTAGTCATTATTACAGAATTAGTTTACCAGTTCAGTTAGTTTTGTTAGTTGTTTGTGACGTTAGCTAATATTGAGCATACTTACTGAAATTGAGAGAGTACGTCATGCTAGTTAATTATTTGCTAGTTTAGTTGGTAATTTCATAATTATTTACGAAAATTGTTCAAATAATTAGTAACTATCGCGTTTAAAATTTACACTTACTAAGGTGAGTTTTGTACACTTGTAACTTGACCGACAGGTAGGCACAAAATAATTGTTAGGCTTTTGTTGCTCACGCGAAGCACACTATCACTAGGACGAGGGAGATGTACAGTGCAAAAACTGAAGTACGAGTGGGTAAAAGCAGAAAGGCAAGCCTTTTAGAAGTAACAACATAATTGCGAATACAAATTTCTCTGTAACCCCTATGTAACAATGCAGTAGTGTCGAGTTCAGCTTCTGAACTATGAATTACGCAGCTGTTAGAAATGCAGTTCAACGTGCAACTGAAACAAGTCGTTGTAGTTGAAAAATCGCTCGAGCTCAAAATTTTGAACTTTATACAAAAACAGGGCGGCGATTTGACGGTTGTGCCGACAATATTCACAAGCCGATTGTGGCATTTGATCCATGCGCCAAAGCAGACTTAGGCAAAGAACGCTTGTGGCGTCCGTCGCGCCTGCGCCCCGGCGCCCTTCTACATTGGCCATCACTGAGGTGCGTCACCTGTGGGTGCTGTATTAGGCCCTCCCGTAGCGTTATTCGGTTGCTTCGCGACCAGGGGAAGCGCATTTCAGTATTCTGGTAATAAGCAGGCAGCTCACCATGTCACCGACTTGGAGTTGAGTGGCGTCCAGCACCATACGTGACCGGAGGCTGCCCTTCGCAGTGGCCGCGCCAAGGCCAAAGTATAAAAGCCCCAGGACCGTCTTAAGTAAACGTTCTTCGTGTTCCAGATGACTTTGTTATCGAACGCTTCATTCAGCTTGAACAGACGAAAGAAACACACGCCTGCGTGAACGTTTAGAGACGCAGGATTCGAAAGAAAGGGTAACTTTGAACCTGTCGTCTCTCTTTCACTTGCCGGAGCTCGTCCAATGAGGCAACTAAAACGCTCAATGGTGCTCATAAACACAGGAACGCATCAGAACGCTTCCATAAATCTCTTCTGACTAATACAGATTATAACGCTCAAATTAGTCAAAGCACCTGAACTAAGTTACCTGAACTCACCTGAATTAAGCGTACTTAATTCAGGTGCCACCCATTTATACCACTGCCAAATAACATAATCTACGCACCACACATTTTAATCCTTACACCAGGGAAGTTAATTTAAAGTAAGGATGCATTTACGGAGGCGTTGTAGGAAGTTCAAAATAATGACGAGTTATTATAATTTAGCGCCGACAAGGAATTTAACGGACATGGAATTCAGCGGCATTTATTTCAATGTTCTTTGATTGTAGTCGTTTTGCTTATATATTGTTTCTGGATTCTTGATTGTCTTGTCTTCTTGCTTCCTGCTTCTTGCTTGTCATGTTAGGGCTTTATTCTTCATGAGAGATGGTGTCATTCTTCAGTGCTGCTTGGTTTTTCTTGCTTCGCTTGTCATCCTTCCCAGAGTGGAAAGGCATCGAGTTTTCTTTTGCGGCTGTGTTAATTTAAACTTTCTTTAATTGTTGTTTTGTTGCTTTGGTTTATTAAGTGTCCTTTTGTATTTCGCTCTCATTTTTACCTGGCATAGTTGCATAGTGCCTATGGAGTTGGCCAGCTAAGCACGAGGTCGCGGGATTGCCTCCCGGCCACGGCGGCCACATTTCAATGGAGGCAAAATGCGCAATCACCCGTGCACTTAGATTTAGGTGCACCTTAAAGAAACCCACATGGTCCAATTTTCCGCAGTCCCCCCACTAGAGCTTGCCTCATAATCAGGTCATGGTGTTGGCACGCGAAACCCCAGGATTTTTTTTCTCTTCTGTTGGCACCATCAGGACGATTCTGTTTGGAGGGAGACATTGAAACGTGCATTTGTCTGTCTTTTTTGTGTGACCGCTTTTCAACGTTTAAAGAATGTGATTGCTCAGTGCGGGACACGTCTCCATGTATTGGAAGTTTCTCGAATGTTATCGATGATTCAATCTGCTGTATGCTATTACCGAAGCTTGTGTAATCTCGTAGCATGTGTGAAGCGAATTGCGTAGAACTTTCTGGAAAACAAGCGAGCACCAGCGATTACTCTGAAACCTTCAATGACTCATGTTTAAAAGCTGATGCGCTTGATCGGCAGATGCGATCCTCGATGATTGCCGACTGTGTTCGCCGCTATTGTTGTTCTTTGAGTGTAGCCTGTTTTTCGGGCACAGGTAAGGCCAATTAATATGCTGGTTTCGTCATTCACAAGTGTTCTGCTTTCTTCACCGTCACTATTAGGTGAAAGTATGAGCGTGAGTAAATATATAAGAAGACTGAAAGAAGTAGGATGGTAAGTGAGTGCCGATGACTGGACATGGCTAGGAAAGGGAGCGTTGTACGCTTGTTGGAGATCAATGACCCGTTTGTTCAAGTTCAAATGAGGCGGTGCAGTTGGTTAGAACGAATGGTGACAGGGGCGTTACAGCCTGTTCTTTTCACTTGAAGCATTTATGTTACTCCATGCCCCAAAGTCCAATGGTGACACGTGCTGAAGAATGCATTGATAGCTTTGTAGTAATTAGGTTTTAGACTCAGATAGGTATTTGAGTAAGTGGGTGCTTAGAACTTCTTGCGTTCTATATCAATTCACCTACGTGGAATACGATCTACACATCTGTCTTCAAAAGAAGTGTTTGCATTGGATCGTGCCTGGCTTCCATAATTGGTGAGGATCACCAAAAATTTTGGATATTCAGGTGATTACCTAGTCCTCTTTAAATCCACCAAATCTGGAAACAATGTAGTGAAGAACATTTGTTCGCGATGTCTCGACAGTGTGGTGGTAACATACGAACTACGGGTCAAAAATTCCATCCAGTTACAAGAATTGTTTTGTCTAAGAATCACATTTTATCAAAATATCCTCATAACAATAAGACATTGTTTCCGCACAATTAATCTCTTTCTAAGGTAGTGGAAAGAGCAGTCGCTAACCTGTGTTTTGAACATGCACTCCTTAAATTATGCCCCATAAATATCAAGAAGAATTGACATACAAGAAGAGCTTCTTTCGTACGCAGGTTATCTTCGCGATGTACATGTTTCAGTAGCAGAGAGTGCGTCAAAATTTAAAGAAACAGAATGGCATGCATATGCACAGTTGTAAAAATATGAAAAAAGTTGTTGAGCCCTGATAGCACAGCGTATCACACTCACTAAGAAACTTGGACGAAAGGTTAAAGTAAATGCAGTATTTTCCGCTCAGCAGAAATTACTCAGCTTATACAGTAGCACAGTTCCGTTTGCAAGAAACGGGTAGGTTCTAAATAGAATCATCGTCCCCCTCTTGTGTCATACGCAAAGAATGTTGTGTAATGCCTTGCACTATTGTGCGAGATGGTTATTAGGGAAGAACGGAAGGTTCCTGAACGGCAGGTTAAGATAACATAACGAAAAATGAAAGCAATACCGGGATGGTCATGTGTCTGTGCATTGCGGTGACTGTGGGCGTAGAAAGAGAGAGAGAGAGAAAGAGAGCACAGGAAAGGAGAGGAGGTTAAACAAATGCACGTCCTGTTTGCTTCCCTGCACTTGGGGAAAAAGTATCAGTAAAAATAGAGTCTCGGGGTGTAAACCCTTATATAAAACGTGGTCTGTTATGTATCGAAATGAGTTGTGGGATCGAATTCCGGAGAGGGCAGCCGCACTTCGGTGGAGGCGAAATGCGAAAACACACGTGTACTTATATTTAGGCGCACGTTAAAGAACCCCAGGCAGTCGAAATTTCCGGTGATGTCCATTACGGCGTTCCTCATAATCAGAAAGTGGTTTTGGCACGGAAGACCCCACCAAAAAATATGTAGGAAAATGAAGAATAAGTTATGCGAGAAAGTGGTTGAAATGCTTTGATAGCGAGGGCCCCTGATAACTGTATCAGTTCCCTTTGAGCTGTTCTGACTATAAAAGAATTAGCGTCCCTGCAAGCGGCTGGCATTCATATGCTCTGATTGGGCTCTTTCGGTGTGTGGGCATAAAAATACGGTAGGTTTCTGAAAATAACGCTTAGTTGAATGTACGAGCTCCTACTGTTGTCCCGCTCCTCCCTGTGTCTACCGGTTCTATGACCTCCATTGCTGCGAGTATGAAGGCGAGTGAATAAGATGATTGAAATAAGAAATAAACTGAATGCCGATGCGGCAATGTTGCAACGACTGGGAGTGAAAGCGGGTGAGTTTAAGTGGGCGTTAGTATGCACATGAGTGAATACGATGACTGAACGAAATAACACTCAGTAACTATGTGTGTTCACTCATACTCCCAGCACATTGCAAAGCATTTGCACATGAGTCACCTTTTGTTGAGATTATGTAAATAACGAACTGCACTTTTTCGACATCACATCAAAGTAATAGGACTGCCCTTTTCCTACCAAGTTTTGACGTCCGCATTGTGTGAGGCAGCGCCCGTAAATGGTATCATGCTTGTTCACATTTTTGTGTCGCGTTCCTTGACTTGGCGATAACTGATTCTGTATAAAGCATCGTTTACCTTTGAATAAACCTTTGTGTTGCGAGTCCAGTGCCTGTCGTCTTGTTCCCTTCATCCTTCTGCGCGGGAATTTTTCACTGTGTTACCCAAGACGAAATTTGGCATAGACTTTTACAGCTGTGCCATATATGTTCGCATTTTTTCGGCTGTTTAGGTGCCCTCTACGGCGGCCATCATCTCTCGTGGGAATGTCAAGGTCTTTGCGGACACATTGTATAAAGAATCAAGGTACAAAAAACTATATGCATGGCTAAGGCTATCCTCAAGCAAATAACATATTCAGGTAATCTTGTTGATTCATTTATTTCAGTTAACCTAAGCTGAGCAAACGTAACTCTTATGCACCCGTCATCATTGAGGCGAATAATGTACGCCTCTCGCAGCTAGTCTGCGACAGGGTTACTAATCGGTCTGGGTAGTCTAATACAACCACACAAGCATGTAAGTGCGAAGGCATGTTAGGAAGCGTATTATTGTACGCCTATATCATTTTCTAGTGCCATTCTTGTTCATCGCTACTTCCGACGGAGGTTGCGTGGCAGTTCTGGGTACCATACAGGTCATGTACCATTCGCCTGCCGGTTTTTATATATTGTGGGGGGAATAAAACAAGGCAGAAGAATATTGCAAATGTGCTTAGGTAACACTTTTCCCGTCGTGTATAAAGTCTGGTTAGACAAGCTTCGGCGACACCATAGACAACACATCGAATCAGCGTACAAGTGATAAGCTGAAGACGACGATAAATTTGAATAGCATGATGAGAGAGAAATATTTCACCATATGTAGTGAGCCGTTAGAATCTGTGCAGAAGTACATTATTGTTGGTCATTTACTCACCGGAAAGCGTAATCTTGAGAGGCAAACTTACAGAAGAACAGAAATCGCTTGTAGCACCCACAGCAGGTGTTATGAAATGATGAACGGGAGCCTAATGCTGTCAATGACAACAAAAGTATACAATCAGACGCTTCGCCATTAACAAAGAAGCTTGAGAACAAATTAAGAAGCGGGGAAATATTGATAGAAGAGAAAACGTTAGGCGTAGCATTAAGGCATAGGAAGAGAGCGGTGTGAATCGGATAGCATGCGGCGATAGCCGATATTCAAGTTGACATTAATAGGGAAAGAATGGAGTTGGGCAGGTCAAGTTATGCGTCGGTCTGATAACCGGTGGACCTTTAGAATTACAGACTGGTAGCAATGGTAGGAAAGCGCTTCCAAGGACTCTACAAACTTAGGTGGGTTGATGAAAAGAGAAAAAGTGTAAACTCAACTTGAGACGAGCTGGCGCAAGACAACCGTAATTAGACATCGCCTGCGACGTGCGGTGGACATAAACATTGTCTCATGATAATGATGACTCTAGTGGATGAATTATTTGAATGGAGCATCCCTAATAGCCGGAATACCGTTTAAAATATTGAGACATGCATTCCCCCGTAATGACTCAGGCTTTTGTTACCTTGACTACTGATACGATGTGGAAGTAGGTTCATCATCATCATGAGCCTGATTATGCCCACTGCAGGGCAAAGGCCTCTCCCATACTTCTCCAACTACCCCGGTCATGTACTAATTGTGGCCATGTTGTCCCTGAAAACTTCTTAATCTCATCCGCCCACCTAACTTTCTGCCGCCCTCTGCTACGCTTTCCTTCCCTTGGAATCCACTCCGTAACTCTTAATGACCGTCGGTTATCTTCCCGCTTCATTCGTGTCCTGCCCATGCCCATTTCTTTTTCTTAATTTCAACTAAGATATCATTCACACGCGTTTGTTCCCTCACCCAATCTGCTCTTTTCTTATCTCTTAACGTTATACCAATCATTCTTCTTTCCATAGCTCGTATTTTTGATGCAAAAGCGTCAACGCTTAAAAACAAGAAAGCCAACGTCCAGCGTATACTTCAGCGAAACACTACTTAAATTCACATTGGCTGTGACGCTCCACCACGAGTGCACCTCCACGAGGTTACCGCTGACTGCGGATCAAGGGCACGAGAGCGCCTCGTCTGAGAAGCGCGGGAGAGAGGGAACACCTGCTGCCGGCGTTGCGGGAGGGGAAGTGCATCGTCGGGACGTCAAGTCACCCTCGCACTGGTTCTCGTAAGCTTGGGTTATTCGCGCGCTACTGTTCCCGAGATTTCTGTCGTTCAAACTGCGCCTTTGAAAGGCCTAATAAAAACGCGCCTAGCGTCTCAACGCGCTCACTCACCCGAAATGATTGCACAAAGACTCACAATAAAAATGAAAAGTAGCGCCATTCTTAGAAGATACCGGCGTCCTCCTTGCCTGCCATTTCTCTCGATGCTAGGCCCTCTCATTGGCCGAACCCCATCGCGTGCCCTCGCGTCCTCTAGCGCGCTTTTTATCTTGTTTGTTTTGTGCTTCCGCAGACATTGCGGTGCCAAACGTCTCGAGCGGCGTACCCAGGCTCCACGTTTCGCACCTTCCTTGTGCTTTTGTAGCGTATTTCCTTCTTCGCGATGCCACGTGACTGTGCCTTCGGGTGCACCATAAGCGAAAGGGACGGCAAGCGAACATTCCGTATTCCATCTGCCAAGCGAGACGCGACACAGCCGAAGGTCTCGCTTCAATGAATCAGCCGGGCTGGTTTAAAAACAAGGCAATGATCCCGGCTCTCTGGGTTAAGCCAGCGATCATTCGCACATCACTAATACCATATGCTGCCATTTGTGGCATGCGGCTTCGTTAGTTTTTCGCTCTCTGAAGTGTCACGTGCTCGCACTGAACTTGTCTGCAACTATCAGGCCCGAATTCAATCAAGTCGTCTTCAAGCGCACGTGCTCTTTGTTGACTCAGTCATACACTCCATGGCGTTCTCGTTGTTTGGCCTGATTGTATGCGAATGGCACCTTTAGAATGTATTGCCGTACATTACGAAGCGGTAATTGTACACAAACAAACAGGTGCTGTGATGCCTTAGGAGAGCATCTGCTAGTTCAGAACCGCGTGGGGGGAGGCACGTTCGGCAGAACAGAGAGTGAACGCCTGCAGACGGGGAAGAGAGAGGGGATGGTGCTACTTAGATTCATTAATGAGCTTCAGGAATGCATAACTCCAAGCACCGCTTAGCGGCATTCAATTGGGCATCAGTGCTTTCGCATTCACAACCAATGAGAAGTGCAAAGGTGTTCTCTGACTTTTTTTTACTTTCTCTGAATCTACAGTATTCTGCAAGTTATCAACGCCAAACTTACGATAATATCATTCGCATTATTTACGCAAATTGCTAAGCTTATTTCGTCTTTCTAAGAGGACATGTGCAGTAGTCAAACGGACAACGTCAGCACCAAGTATGCGTCATAGCAATTACAACGACCAAGTCACCATCTACATCTTTCGCGTGAAGTTCTTGTGACGCATTTGACTCAGCCAGATAAAGGTCAAATATATCCAGTCGAGGCACATTTCACATAGCAAAGTGCTAATGGTGGCGTGATGAATAAGTATTGTATTCCGATAATTTCTCTCGCATTTGTCAAAACGCTTTTGCCTTCTCTATGTGTGTGGAAATGAAGAGAGTCCGAAAACGTGTCTGCTGCCATTAACGGAAAGGTCAACACTGCCTCATGGGACAGATCTCCGAGAGAGAACGTTTATCGAGTTTTTTATGGCTCGTGATGTTCAGTATTCAAGGGCCAATAACAGCATTAATCAGTGACCAAGTTTCGTGAACTATGTTCCAGAAAAATTGCACACAAGGAGTTACCTAATGTACATTTTTTTCTAGATCTTTCATGTTGTACCTGGTATAAGCCCATCATATCTTAACTCAATGTCAGTGGCAATCGGTGAGATAACATATATAGGAAGGGAGCGGGTATGGAGGGGCAGCAATTTTCGGGAAGCAAATCACAAAAAAAAGCGACGCAGCAGACGTACAAGACGCATAGGAAGGGGAGCTTTAAGAAGTGCAGAAATTATTTCTTAAGAAAAGAATAGCTTCGAGCACGTTCTTTAGAACTTGATGCCTTTATATAAAAGCAAGATCATTTGCGTGCCCGTGGTGAACATCTTTAAAACTTTATCAAACAACTATTTCGTACTATTTATTACCTAATCTTGCTTCCTGCGTTGCGCGCAGCACATTTTTCTTCAACATTGGAAGTACTGCTGGAAAGTATTTCGTATAGAATTTAATAGCTATGTACGCTGCAAATTTCTTTCAAGATTGGTTAGCCACTGATTAATTTGATGTCCTTCTTCGCTCAAGATAGGTTTAAAGATAAAACCGGCACCATCTCTCCACAATTTGGAAAGTGCAGTCGATGCTAGGTTATGGTCATGCGAGCTCTTTCGTTATAAATACTACGATTATTCGTAGGCAATGTGGTGTTAGCGTATCTACTTGTAGAAATATATGTATATATATATATATATATATATATATATATATATATATATATATATATATATATATATATATATATATATATATATATATATATATATATTTATATATATATAGCCTTTACAAGGAGGACAACAGCCACATATCATTTCTGGCAATAACGCGAACCACTTCTGCATTCTTCAACTGACCATGAGTTTTCATGAACATGATATGATGTTTTAAAACAATTTGGCATTCAAATAAATATAGCTCAATTACCTAGCGCATACTCACGTTTCCATATTATTTACCTTGTGATACTCAATCGAGCGCTTTTAAAAATCTGCCGTTACTACACCGACCAGATTTTTAATGTCGATGCCGAAAGACAGCTCGTAGAAAAAGTTTTAAAGCTTCGTGTCATTGTTTAACTCTCAGGATGAAGTCTCCATTGATAAAACTTTAGCATCGATGATCCTCCAAGTAAGATATTTGCTTTGAAAAACATGCCGGATCAGTGCCTGCGTGACAGCCGGATACGTTCAGTCATGTTCACTTTCAAACGTCGTTGTCTTTTTTTTTATCACGTGGCGTTTGAGTCTGATTTTATTGCGGGGTGGTGTTTTCTGCGCTCCCGGCAAGCCCGATTCTAATGTTGCGAGATTAAGCAGTGAATGTCAGAGCGAAGCTGTGTATAGCTGCCCTCCGGTGCTGGTAGATGTCCGTACGTTTACGCGTCGCATCAAGACGAATATTTCTCTCCAGTTTCATTCGAATGATCCGTAACTTTCCGTCTAAAGTAGGTATCATAAAAAATATACGAAAATTGGCCGTTTAAACGGCTCTTCCATGACGTCAACTTTCACTTACTTGTCACTGTTTGTTCACAGCGAAGTTGTAAACGTTACAGAATTCCAGTCTGCTGTCAATACATGGCCGTATACGGAGGCAGTAGTATGGTTAGAGAAAACAGTTTAACTTGTTTTATCGAAACTATCCGGAAAAATTATATAACAGTAAGCCGCCAAGATTCGTCTAACATTATACCGAGGTTAATATATTTTTTGAAATTTGGTTAGCTCACAGTAAAGTTGTAACTATTGTAGAATTTACATCTGCCATGCAGCGCGGTTATTGCACGCGTCACTACTCTATTAAAGAATTAGATTCAGTCACCCCTCAGTGAGAATATGTATTCGTCGTCTTTTTCTTCCAATAATAATAATAATAATAATAATAATAATTATAATAATAATATTAATAATAATAATAATAATAATAATAATAATAATAATAATAATAATAATAATAATAATAATAATAATAATAATAATAATAATAATAATAATAATAATAATCCTTATTGCCATAACACATATACAGCATTATAATCATGCCTGTCTAAGCCTACAAGGGCTTGTGGGACATGGCCCTGCAGAATTGGCAAGGCAATACATTGAAATAGGAAAACAATCACATATCAAAGAAAATAATGACGCTGTTACATAAAGCGCGCGACACTACATTTGGCTGCGCAAATTTATTGCAGCAGTACCTAGAGTTCAAGCTTACATAAAACGAACAAAACATACAACACAGAATGCAAGAATTCGAATCTTTGAAACAATTTCCTCATAAATGTTACCCGAGATGAGAAGGCAAAGCAATGTGAATATGGAACATGCTTAGCCTACAGAGCACGTATCATCTTTTTCAGTGATCTTTTCGAAGTTGCTGTGAAAATCCCCTCTGGTAAATTGTTAAACAAATTAGGAACGTACACACATCGCCGGGCCTCACCCTATCTCGTTGCGGAACGAGGCACAGTGAAACGCAAGCCCGAACGGAGCATGCGCACAGGTTTATGCTCAACTTTGAAATCTGAGTTCCAAAAATGACGTAATACCACTGTTTCAACAAACAATGAGCGGAACGTAGGAAAACTTACGGCGATAAATATGTTTCGAGAAGAAAGCAGAGGCGAATTATACGCTACACTTTGGAGCATGTTTTTTAATAGAGCGTCCACCCGGCTCTCCCAACGCGCAGAACAGAAGGCGAAAATTGTGATGCCATACCTTAATATTCCGTACGCAGGAGCGTTCACAATTGTTTTTTTTTGACTGAAAAAGGAACTATACCTTTACAGTGATAGAGTACCCAGGCAACGCGTCGGAGCTTACTGCATAAATACGCTAAATGCGATTCCCACGACATGTTTGAGTCAAAAAATACGCCCATGTATTTTATAGACTGCACATATTCCACTGGAGTACAGCTACAATGCGAACATGACTTATTGTGCAATAAGATATGTTCATCTATCAACGTCATCTTTAAGGGATTTCTGAAGCAAATCAACTTTGTTTTTGAATTGTTGATTACAAGAAAATTTTTAGAAAACCAATCAATTACGTTATAGACATCTTTTTGTAACATATTGATTGCTGATTTGTAGCACAAATGCTTTGCTAGCAGAACGGTGTCATCGGCGTATTGAAAAATGGTGGATTTTGAAACAGTGGACGCAAGGTCATTCATGAAAATATTAAAGAGTAGCGGGGCTATGATGGACCCTTGAGGTACTCCAGCTTTAATAGGCAAAATAGAGCTAGAGTGATTGCCTAATACTACTGTTTACGATCTGTTCGATAGATAATTTTTCAGGATGTCATGAAATAGCCCCCGGAAGCCCAATAAATGTAATTTGTTCAACAAAATGTCGTGGTTAACTGTTTCAAAGGCTTTACTAATATCTAAGAATAATGCAATGCTAAACAAATTTTGGTCGAAAGCGGAAACAATTTCATCCGAAAAGGATTCTAAAAGTAAGGTAGTACCCTTACCAGCGACAAAACGAAACTGATGAGGGGACAAAATCGAGAACTTGTTAATGAAGGAAAGCATTATTTCCAATAGAGACGTTTCTAACACTTGGGAGATTATAGGCAAAATGGATATGGGTCTATAGTTTTCAATTACATCTTTTATTCCTCCTTTGTGAAGTGGCTTGACTAAAGCAGTTTTGAGTTTTTCAGGGATAGAAGAATCGTCCAGAAACCCGTTAAGCATAAAAAGAAGAATGCCCGACAGGGTTTCAAAGTTTCTTTGGAGCATGCGCGCTGAAAGGCCATCAAGACCGGGTGGTTTGTTCTGTCTGAAGCTAAAAATAATCCTATGTAAGTCAAGTTCCGACAACTTCGGCAGGAGGGCTGAGGCAGATATAGATTTTTGAAGCGTGCAGTCCAGAGCATGCCCTAGACTAGCTCCGTCAGACGAACGAGCAAAATGACGGTTAAATAGATTAGCCGTTGTTGCGGGGTCGTTCGAAAACGAATGAATGGCAGATCTCGAGTGTGCTTTTCCTCGAAGGTGATTTATTAAAGACAAAGTCCTTGCTGAGTTTTTGAAAGCTAGATTAAATTGATGTAAAAAATACAGCCGTTTTGCCGATCTAATGAGGGCAACTACCCTGTTTCTAGCTGCTGTGTACTCAGCGCGAAGTGTTATATTTTGGGGGGAACGGTTCGAACGTTTCCACAAGACATCTCTTTCCGCTGTAGCATGAATTACCTTAGCATTTATCCAGTTATGATTTTTTCGGCGTTTCCTTGTTACAGTTTTTTTTGCCAAGTTTTCAAATGTTTGTATTTGTTCACAAAAGCAGTCGTAGACATGTGCAGCCTTTCTGTTCATTAATGTAGACCAATCAAATGCCCTGATTAGGTCATCAAGCTTACGCTGGTCTATTATAGAAATCTGAACGCTGCTAGGCGAGTCCTCAGCGCAAGCGCGTGTTAATGGGGTTGACGACACAAAGTGGCAAGCCACAAAATAATGATCTGCCAAACGCTGTTTTATGACACATGAATCTAAAGAATAATTTGAAGTACGAACCAAAATATGATCTATGCATGAACTGACTACACGCCCATTTACCAGGTCTTCTCTGGTTGAAATGCTTATCGTATTTTCAATGCCGTGGGAAGCTAAAAGGGATAAGTAGTCGGATACCGCACCCTTTGTGTGACAAAGAGCGTTTATGTTGAAGTCTCCAACTAGGCATATTTCATCCACCGGGTTGAATCATTGTAAGAAGGCTTCCAATTCTATTAAAAAGCGACTGACACTATTTGATGGAGGACGATAAAACGCGAATACAGATAGCAGGAACCGCCCCTGAGCCACTTTGATAGCAAGCCATTCCGCAAAAGTGAATGCAACACCGATGTGTGACACGTCATACACGTTTTTGACGAAAATAGCAATCCCTCCTCCTCGCCGATGTGATCGTGTTACAAAGTGCGGTTGATAACCGTTTAGAACAAACGTATCCAGGCCTGTATCTGCGACGTTAATTTCTGTTATAACAAACAAATCCACAAAACTAAGTGTTGAAGTGACAATCATTTTAAATTCGTCCCAGTATTTCCGTAAGCTTCTAATGTTAAGATTAATAATTATGAAGTCACCTTTCGACTTGGGACTGCAGCTGTCACAGAAAGACTGAAAATCGGGAAACTCTTCGCAGGTGCTTGCCATTATGTTAAACAATCTTTTCAACATCTGCTAGCATGTTGATTCGAATCAGAGTCGAGGATTCATCTTTCTTTGCGAAAATTTTCCGGCTTTGACCCAAGTGAACTTGTATCCCTTTTCTTTGGCTACTGTCCTTACTCGCCAAAACAATTCTCTATTTTGCTTGGTTAAATTTTCATTGAAAAATAGTTTTGGCAACTTATGAGAGTGATGGAGCTCCCGCAACTTGCCACGAACCTGGAACCATCTTTCCTTAGCCGTAACAGATGTGAAGCGCACCAGGACTATGGGAATCGAATCGCGTTTTCCTTGTAAGCGATGAACAGCCACCACATCTGATAGGGTGAAATCCGCCAATCCCAGTTTGTCAGCGAGCTGCCCCAACGTCTGCTTCAAGTCTTCGTGATCTTCTTGAGGAAGGCCGTGAATTTCCAGATTAGCATTGCGGCTGTATTGCTCGCTGTCATTTTGAACATCGTGCAGATGCTGAAGCTGCTCTGCCTGCATTTGCACTGTAGAAGATAGAGCGGCAATCTCAGATTCGTACTTTGCATTTTGAGTCCTGATTTCGTTTAACTGAGTGACAACCGAGTCGTACTTATTCGACATAAATACCACCGCTTCCTCCAGATGGTCAACGGACTGAGTTAATTTCGAAAAATCTTCTTTGAGGCCTAGAAGTGTGTCCACGTTTTGAGTCAGGAATGGTAAGCAGAGAAGGCTCTCTTTTATGTCCTTGAGCTCAGCCGCCAGTGATCCACTCGGGATCACGTTATCGACTACTTGAGAAATGTCAGACTGTGAAGTGGAACCAGCCCGGCTCTTTGTAATTCTACAGGTTTTGTAGATCCAAGCTTCTCTTTTAGACAAACCCATTCTGGTGAACGTATTTTGGGCAATACCAGAGCAAGATTGGCCTAAGTGATAGGAATGGTTACAGCCTGAGCACTTCATTAACTTTCCGTCAGTGGGCAGCTGTTTGTGACACACAATGCAATTTTCATCATCGCCCGACATGCTGATTTCACGAGGTAGCAACAAAATTGTATTCAACAACCAAAAATTGCAGTCGGCGGCGATCAAGCAACAAAAAAAAAGTAATAGTGTCGCAACACTCTACCTGTTAAAAACGAGGTATCAGCCTTGGCCGAGGGTATCGCCGCCAACTGCAAGGAACCGTGGGCGTCCGGCCAAAATATATAGGTGCCCTTCTGCCAGAGTTTCAAGGTGAGTAGAAGGATGTCGCTGAATCCAGAGACTAGCAACCCAGTCCTGGTGTAGCAAAATGATGGACCGGTCCCACGACGCTTGACGAGAATCCCGGAAATCAGGAATAGCAGCTTGAAGAATCGTGGCTTGAAGAATAGTGGCTTGAAGAATCGACAAACCAGTTGCAGTGCAGCCACAACACGTTCTCGCGGCGCATCTGTAATCTGTTAAAAACGAGGTATCAGCCTAATAATAATAATAATGATAATAATAATAATATAATAATAATATTAATAATAGGAATAATAATAATATAATAATAATAATAATTTGTGCACCACAAGAAACAATACATAGTAAGCGGGCCTGTCGAAGCCTAAATGACTTGTGTGACTAGGCCCGGCAGTAATAATAATAATAATAATAATAATAATAATAATAATGAATGCATACATGCGTCGGATTGACGTCAAACACACCATAGCTTCGCCACTCGTCCTTCTTGAGAGAGGGGAAAGGCTGATTAATTTTTATGACTATGTTGAATTAAATTATATTCGAAAAATTAAGAAAAATTGGGTGCAATAAAGGATGACTGCCTCCAAATTTGCCACGTAAAGTGCCTTCATACCTCTAATAAAAAATTTACTTATCAAAATTTTCTAAATATTCTCCTGAACCTGCCATTATAAGTAGCAAAATATGTCTTCCTAGCCTTTGAAAAAGTTGTAAAAAGAACAAGCACCTCACGCAGAAAACGTTTCTAAAAAAATATTGTATGGGTTAAAAACACCGTTACATTGAAATAAATCTCGTCCCATAGAGGACTTCTGGCGAGCTGCTCAGTATATCCTTAGATCGTGTTTTCACTAGTTAGCTTATTAAGGCATTAATTTAAAATGCGTATTATCTACCTTAAGGGGAAAGACAGTTTGCAAGGTGGTCTTTTAGGTAGCTGAAAAAGTTTGCTTTATGGTTAGTTCATGTTCCACAGACTTTAATAACACTGTTCCCAATGTTATACTATACCGATTTGAGCTAAATGCTAATCGAAAAGAAAATTAGAAAAAAAAATTGCCCTCTGAGGTATGCGGCTGTAATAATACGTCAAGGCTCAATATGATTGAGTATGCAATTTGCGGTAAACCGAATTCACATTTTGATTATTAAACTTATTAGTGAAGCTGAACAAATGCTGAACGAAAACTGAACAAATGCTGCACATGCAGGCTGCGTGTATTTTTTATTCTACGTCTCTATATTAAATGAGAAAAAACGTGAGAATGCCCCATGTAGAATTGTATATCTTGAACGTAAGATACCTTACTAATATCATTGATGTGTGTTAAGTCGCGATGTTGCAAAGTACACTTCTGAACGTGGTTGTACAGAAGAATTATATTGAGGGATTAGCAGGCAATCGGTCTAGAAATTTGTACGCGGTCTTTTTACGTCCCCATGCCGCGTTCGCTGAACTAGACCTTTCTAGTAATGAAAGGTTCAAGAAGAAAGTTTTTTACTAAATTATGGTGTTTTACGTGCCAGATCGAAGCACGAAATCATTATGAAGTACACCGCAGTCGGAACCCACAAAATTTGGGCCATCAACTGAGAACGTGCACCTAACTCCATGTACATGGGTGTTTTCGCATTTCGCCCCCATCGAAATGCAGCCGCCGTGGCCGGGATTCGATGCTGCGACTTCGTGCTTAGCCGCCCAACACCATAGCCACTAAGCAACGACGGCGGTTCATTTTGAAACGTTTCACGATTGGAATAAATGCTAATGCAACAACAACAGTGCAGCTGCTTAGTGCTGCATATATGGCAGTTTGAAAATCTTGGTGAATCTAGCACTTCCACCAGTGTCATGGCCTATTAGGAGTCGGGAAAGCTGGTGTGGAGGACGTAAAAAGCAATTTATGAGAGCAAACCTCCCTGCCTTTCTCTCATTTGCATCTCTCTGTCTCTCTCTCTTGTGTTTCTCCATTCCGTACTTGGAGTCAGCTCAAAAATATTTTTCCCGCAATTGTCACGACAAGAATAATATGAGTAAGCTAACCTTCAAGCGCACCTTGAAGATCAATTAATACTCCGTGCTATATAATTCAAGACGTCCGTTTTATAATAGGCATAGTCTACACGAGTGGCATAGGCAATCGGGGTCGAGGCTTATTTTCAGACGGCGAGTATAACAGAGTGCGGAAAAGAAAGCCTTTCCAGTTTTTGCGGAATTCCGAGGGAGTTTATTCATTTGTTTTGAGTAAAAGCATATTGTTTGCTTCTACTCTTTTAGAGAGGAATCAGATCGTTTACCAAGGTCAGAAAGTTGCGACATCAGAAAAAAAGGTAAGTTGCTTTGCTGGCACCAACCACAAAGGAAATGCCAGTTGTATGGTTGTATAGACATTTTGACTAAGTTGTGTGAAAACTGAATCAGAATCAATATTACTGTCAGGTTTAACAGTGGAAGGAGTTGCAACTTGAGAGCATCTTATGGTTCATCATGATATAGCGATCACGAAAATGTACTAACGAAATTGTGTGACAAATGTGCTAGAAAGCTCAAGGATATTAAAATGATCCAAGTTGTAATTATTCGATAGTCTGCTTTTGAACACATTAAGAAAACGACAAAACGATGTGTGCATTGAAGCGTAGAAACAGAGGACGTTTTCAGTGACTCAGAACTCTGCACCAGTTTGTTACGTATCAAGGGCACAACTACTTATTGGTGCCCTCCTTATTAAGCGAAAAGCCCTATTTGCCCTATTGCTTATTCAAGATTCAAAGTCCTCGAGCGAAAACGCAGTGACCACAAGAAGGGCACAAACACTAGGACCATCATCAGCAAGGACACATAACCCTGAAAGCACAAATCGCCCGATTCTTGGTTAATCCCCCATAGTGGGTATGAGTAACACTAGAAGGCAAGCAAGCAATATGCATAACGATGGCTGGTAAAGCGAATTAAGAATGCTGATAAAGCGAATTAAGTGGATGACTGGGGCAAGTTAAAGGAAATAGGATTAGAAGACGAGTAAGTGAATTAAGCAGAAAATAGGGCATTAGGCGGGATGGCTAAGGGAAGTGGACTAAGCGAATTTAGGTTATTTGTGCTTCAAGTGTCCGGCACTTGGGATTTGGCCTTCAAGTCGTCCTAAGGATACCGTAATAGACCCTGCGATTTTTTTTTTTCTTTGCTGCCGAGGCGTTGAGCTGGGGCATACGGCTTATGTTTTCCGCGGCTGATTTTTAGCGACATGCTTATGAAATAAAGACACAAAGTAATGTTTCTCCGATAAGGGACCGCTCCCTATTGCCACCTTGATGCGACCATTAAATTGTTGTGAAGTTAGTGCTTCTATTGGTCATTATTTGATTATCGCGAACACGAGCAATTGCTTGACACAGATGGTGATGCTGCGTAATAAGCGAAAACATACCTCGTTTGAAACAGAATGAACCTCGAAAACTGCAGTTACGCGTTTGAAGAGTTTATTTCATTAGCCATCATTATGCTTTTGTTTGTGTCCTGGATCGAACATTGCAGCCGTTCTTTTTTTTTCAGCAGTTATCAAATGTTTTCGGTGGTACATTACGTGTGTACCAATGTAATTGCTTTTCAACCGTTTTTTTTTTATCATTTTGCCAAACTTTATAAGGCTTTTCCGTTGAGCATTACTAAAAAAGTTTCTATTAAATATTATCTAGCGCATCAATCATTCACATTTAATTGCTGGCGTGGCCACGCTTACAACCTTTTTAATGGTGGGTGTGTAATTGGTCATGATAATTGCTCTATAGTATCGTGATCGTTCCTCAGCCGTTTCGGCGGCACGGCTTTTCCGAACCGCATCTGCTCTCAGCGAGCAACCTCCGCCGCGTGGTGACCTTTGCGTTTCTGAAACTCCTCAGCAGTCCGCAGCTTCTTCGGGGTAATGATGCATGCATCAAACTTCATCAAGCAATAACAAACAAAACGACGCATTCAGAAAAATGAGAAAGGTGTCATACGACAATTGGTATAACTGGAAGTTCAAGAGTATTTATGGCCCTAGTTTGCGGGTATACGTGTTGCATCAGTAGGCGCCTATGCATTTAGGTAAAATTTAAAATAAATGATGGGCCTTTACGTGCCGAAACCACGAGCTGATTATGAGATACGCCCTAGTGCGGGACTCCGGAAATTAGGATCACGCGGGGTCCTTTAACGTGTACCTAAATCTATGTACACGGGCGTTTTCGCATTTTGCGCCCGTCCAAATGCGGTCGCCGTGGCCAGAATCCGAAGCCGCTACCTCGTGCTTAGCAGCCCATGTATTTAAGTAAGTATTAACTTCAAGGCTTATAGGGTAGCGCGAATAAAAGACGGGACAATAGAAGTCACACAGGGACACACACAGCGCTAATCGGGGACGAGGACTGGACATATTTGTCTGTCTTATGTCCCGCCTTTTATTCGCGCTACCGCACACCCCTTCAAGGTGCGTTACCAACAAGCCCACATTGGAACCATCGTGAAATAACTTTTTCATATTCAGATTTCGATAGCCTATTGTCTGCTTAAAAGTCTGCTGCGACATCGCACTTAATTTTATTTATACACATTGAACGATATGATAGGTATGTAAATTTCGCTTTAGGCTGTCACAATCCCAGCAAAATAGACCACAACAGTAGTGGCTGAGCAGTTATATAGGCCAAAACTACTGAGAAACCTTTTTTTTTCTAGTGACGAAAATAACTATTTGTTCTATTAGCCTCTGTAAAATGTAAAAAATCAAGCATGCCCGCACCATCAATGCTGTATAGAGGTCTTAGACAATTGAAAACAAAATTAACAACTATTCAGTTTGCTGCAACCTAAAGAAAACTCAGATAAGGATTGTACTGGCTATGACAATCCAGGAAGGCTAAGCCATTGGAAATACCAAGCTGGGCTCAGCTTCAATTGTAAAATGTATATACTGTAAATGTAAATGTATCTACTGAAAATGTATATACTCAGCTTCTACTGTAAATGTCTATAGGCAAAGGGTGGAGTGGTAGCTTGGGTTTCCGAGCCACCACATAGTCGGCACCGGTAGTTTGGTGCAAACACAAAGACGACTTCGAAGTACGACCAGACATGAGATCAGACCATCAGAGCATGGTTTGTCCGTCTCTGCGTCTTTTAATGACGTCTGAGAGCTTCAAGCTCCAAGTTTTAGGGCTTCAAACTTCCTCTACTTCGCCGAATAATAATGGCCATTTGCACAAAAAGTGACACAGCGTTTTCAGCACCAAACGATTTTAATAAGCAGCATTGGAATGAAGAAACGAACTGTTTCGTTTGTAAAAACGACATGGCAGTGGCACGAACTAACCATCAAGCTTCTTGCCTGTGCACTTGAAATCGTATTATTGTAACCTGGGAATATCCCTTAATTGTAATTCGGGCTTGTGCCTATAGAAATATTCAATAGCGCCTCAAAACACCCTAATTCGGCATATTAACGATAACTCCCATCAAATGACGGTATGAGCATAGCCTGAATGAAGAATCTCTTTTTCCATCAGCAATTACTAAAAACGAGATGCCCACAGCAACAAAACTCGCAGCCT
Organism: Dermacentor andersoni; assembly: GCF_023375885.2. Taxonomy (NCBI): domain Eukaryota; kingdom Metazoa; phylum Arthropoda; class Arachnida; order Ixodida; family Ixodidae; genus Dermacentor; species Dermacentor andersoni. The sequence goes on from NC_092823.1 coordinate 57,538,232, forward strand.
ATCTCATCATTTCTATCCTGTTGGCAATCAGGTAAGTATATTGTCCATGCATTGTGTGTTTCTAATCCAAGCGTGCATGTTCAACGGTCAGCATCCTTTGATAGCGTGTAATTGTGCATTAATTTTTCTCAAGCATCACATTCAGAAAAATAACTTAACCTTCCTTTCACGGAATACCTACGTGCACCTGACGTTTGTCACGTTTAATTAAGCGACAAGTAACGGTGCTGCATTGCTCCCTTAGGTCGGGATCTTCTTCTCGATGCTGACTGATTGCCCTGGCTCGCGCGGCTTTTACTTCTCGATAGGCGCGTTGACGGCGAGTTCTTTTAGAGGCGATTTCTTGCCGCCGCTCGTCGAATGCTGTGTGCTTCTCCGGGAGAACGCGGGGCCGTTCTATCCGTTTTCGGAGGCTGAACTGAACAGAAACGAAGCAGGCGCAGTGCACGCGAAAGCCCTTCCGGCTCTTTCTCTGCCCGGCGGAAGCGAAAAGTCCCTGATAGGTTGCGCGCGTGGCGTGAGCTCGCGCCTATGCAGCTGGAATCCTCGGGAATGACTCACGCTCCGGCGCAGCCACAGCTGTCAACTCATGAAACCGCTCTACCCGCAGGTGCTCTGCTCTGGGAACAACTGGGTTTTTCCATGACATGACTGCCGTCGAAACTTGTAAGCCACCACTAGCTTCGCTACAAAAAATAGCGGCTCTCGTTAGCACCGAGGCTCCATTTACTTCTACCAAGTTATCCCAGAGACCGGTATAGGAATGTGCTGTTCTGCTTAGGCCACATAAAGACATCTTTTGTACAGGGCGGATTGCAAAAAATTCCGCCTGAACGCTTCTTAGGACGAATGTCGGTGTTAGTGTGACTAGCGTTGATGAAATGTAGCGACACGCCCTAATGCCTACGCCCAAACGTATGTGCAGCCGGCTCCTCTCTCGCGCTTCCTACTGCACCCACTGTGCCACCATTAGGACAACGCGTGCGGAGGATTAAAGAAGTTCACCGGATCATTTTTGACATTGCAGAGTGGCAGTCGCCTAGGGGCACATACATAGCTGCCCCAGTTGATATCAAACAGGTTCATTTAAAACAAAGACTGAGTGGAACATACGCCGTAGTCGAAGTCAGCGTCAAATATTATTACTGAAGAACAGTAGATACCCAGTGCGACATATCCAGTGCGACATTCCCAGTAACCCATGTCGGCGTGAAAGAGGCTTGTTGACGAGTGGCACGTAGGTAGAGTCCCAGATGCTGGGTGACCGAGGCGTGTCGCGTGTTTAGTATCAACAACGTGCCCTCAACAAGTGAACCCGATGGGCTTCCCATTCGACCACAGACTACCCGTGACCCATGCTAGTAGGAAAACGGTCAGACGCATAGAAAAATCCACAGTAAGCACCTGAAAAGTTCATAAACTGTCCAAATAATGGTAATGACATTAGTAGTGCATTTTAATGTTATTAGCATTCTTAGGGCACTTCGCGCACTTTTACGGGATTCGGGAGGTCGGCATGAGCCTCCAATTATTTTCTGACAAACGTGCCACTGCTTTGTAATATAAAGTCTATGGTGAAATGAATAGAGCATTAAGCTGCTGCGGAGACGAAGCGGGTTTGGAACAGACCGTCAGACAAACTTGCGTCATTCGGTATGTGCCACAGTATAGCTAGTTTTCAGTGAACCTCGGGGACGGCACTTTCTATTGTTTGGTTTGATTACAGAGCATGTGTCGGTCTTGTGACGAGCATATGTGTCATCAACTGAGGTCGCTTCGTAAAGTAACACCCACGTCATAGATATTCAGATATTGTCGTCCAAATATATATTACACAGGCTTAAAACGCTTATATTCCGGCGTGCCACTAACTCGCTCAAAGCGTTCCAAGTAGAAGCACGACCGATGATCCAGGCTGTATACCCACCTTACATATTACGCACACTCGTCGGCATACGCTGGACACTGAAACAGAATATGCTTCATGGTGTCAATTGGCTTATTGGACTTACCCAGAGACCTTTATCATTTGACTGTGTCTTAGGCCCCTTAGCCTGCCTCACACAACAGAGGCTTGCGATGAACTTTTTATATACGTACATAGAAAACATTGGTCAACTCGACAAACATTATTTCTACTCTGTCACCCTCGAAAACCTTTAACATGGCGAATTCTGTCACCTCAATGTGGGACGGTGCATAGAATGAACGACTCTTCGATCGCACGCCGTTGCCTATCAGTCAGAAAACTCAATGCCCAATATTTTTTTAATTTATTCCTTGTTTTTTCTCCTCTCTCCTTCTGTCATTCTTTCTCCAATTGCCTTTCCCACGCAGAGTAGCATGACAGCGAAGTCTATATGCCGGCTGAAATCTTTGCCTTTCAATAAAGTGTCCTCCCTGTTTATTAGATATGGTGTCGTTTGGTGGGGGAAGTATGCTGTGTCGCTGCATTCCTTCATTGCTCATTACATGAATGTGGAATTCATCCTGTGATAAGAGCTTCCGGTATTTTCTTGTTGCGCGAGCATTTTTAGAACAATTCACGCTGTTTTCGGGAGCTACGCGTCTATGTACATTTGTATGCACACGCCTACCTGATTCACATGGATGAATGAATAGCGCATCGGGCTGAAGTGCTGAAGAAGCACTGTCTAACACTGAAGTAACAGAGTGTGAAGTAACATCTTCAGCCAGACCAACCTGGGTCCTTTAGTAGGCGGCACTGTCTAGATATGTACCAATTTTTAATGAACCTACCTAAAGCTGATATGAGTCACTGCATATGCAGGACTGGGTAAGTGCGCCTGTTAGAATAAGCTCTGACGCTCACTTGAAGCACTGCGAATGTGCAGATCACTCTGGGCTGGTTTTTAACGAACCACTGTGGTGCCAACTTGTGTCACTGGTTAAGTTAGGGTAGCTGCGAGTCGGTAATAAATGAGCGTCTCTTAGAGTCAACTTGATTACCTAGGTATGTGCAACGTGGATTTAGCAGCTATACAAAGACAAAACAGATTCTTTAAATGTATTGGATGCTGATCTATATCAACTCCACATGAGAAGGGTTCCTTAAGGACAAGAACCTGATAATTAAGCAGATAATGTAAGATAGCAGAGAATGAGATAAGATAGATAATCTACACCTATCTCGCTAATATGACGCTCCGACCACCCTTCAACTGTGTTTGTGTTTCATGAATGACATCAGCCTGACACCTCTTTCCTTTAAGTATCTGTACCTAATGTCTCTCCCGTATATTGCGGATGGCGATTACGTTATGATTCCTATTGTCGAGGGTCTATTGGCCAGAATTGTTGCCCTTCGCCATAGCATTCTCAGCGTTTCTAATACCCGCGCCTTCCTTGACATCCTTAACTTCACTTGGTGCACGCAGCTTATCGCAAATGGCATGACCTTGGCCATCGTCTCTTCCGTCCAATGGTATGCCGATTCTACATTAGTTTACTGCGATCCTTTGTTTCTCGCTGTATTCCCACGTTAAGCCATACAACCGATTGTGATATTACCAAGACGATCGCGCCTGACCTTCCGGCGCAGGCTGCCAATATCAGGCGCATGTTGATGTCCCATCGTGACATGTTTGACTTCGATAATCACGCTTTGAGCCAGACATCTGCCTGCACTCACCGCGTCCAAACTGGAGACGCCAGCCCCATCAGACGACGTGCTTATCCTGTATCCCATTATGAACGGCAAGTAATTCATCTCGAGGCCGAAGGAATGCTCACATCATCATTGAACCTTCCTGCGGTCCCTGGGCGTCACCAGTCGTGCTAGTAAAGAAGATGTAAAATAGCTAGCGCTTATGCGTAGACTTCCGTTGCTTGGATAATGTGACACGAAAGGACGTCTACCTTCTGCAGAGAATCCTCCACGCCCTGAACTGTCTCCATGCATGTACTTCTTTCTCCTCCATCCAACTACGGTCAGGTGGCTGGAAGAGTTCCGCAGATCACCTGGATAGCGAAAAGACTGTACTCATTACACTGGATGGACTTCTTCAATTTACGGTGATGTTATTTGGGTTGTCAAAAGCCAAAATGCGTTACCCCGAACGTTTGACAGCATGATCGACTCTCTGCTTCGCGCCTACAAATGGTCCGAAGAATTTTTTTGTCTAGTTTACGTCATCGTTTTTCTCCGACATTCGCGCGTCACATTAGACGCCTGTCAGTAGTTCGTGATCTTTACCGGTGAGCAGGCCCACAGGTAAACTCATCAAAATGCTGTTTTGGCCTACGTGAACTAATGCTAAGCCACCTTTTCAGTGCTCGTGGCGTACATCCTCATTCTGACAAAATTCGTGGGGTAAAACATTCTCCAGTAGCACGTTCGGCCAAACACTTCGGGAGTATCGTCGGCCTATGTTTCTAATTTCGACGCTTCACCAAGAACTAGCCGACATGGACCATCCCTAAACCTAACTCCTGAAGAAGGATGCATAATTTTCATGGGGTCCTGAACAACCTGACGCAATTCGCACACTCACTCGATTACATATCACCCAACCCATCTTTGCCCATTTTCACCCGCCCCCAGCCACTGAAGTTCGTACTACCGCGAGGGCGCACGGTATAGGCGCTAGCCTTGACCAGAGGCAAAACGGACACGGCCGCATCATCGCCTAAGCCAGCCAACTCCTCTCGCCTTCAGAACGCAAGTTTTCGATCACTGAACTAGAATGTCTCGCGTTAGTATGGGTAGTTCCGAATTTCGAACATATTTGTTTGGCCGCACATTATCGGTCATCACAGAGCACCATGCACTATGCTGGTTGTCCGTTCCTTAAAGGTCCTACTGGACGAATTGGTTGCTGGGCATTGCAGCTTCAGGAGTATACCTTTGATGTCAATTACAAGTCCGACCGAATGCACCCGGATGCCAAATACCTCTCCCGTCATCCGGGGGATCCACAACTCTGCTGCCCATGATGCCGACACCTGTGCCCTCGCCATCCATGAATTGTAGGCTGGCGCTCCATCATATACCAACTATTCTCCCACAACTCAGACCCATCTCTCCACCTGCTTAAGCTCCTTGATAGTATTCGCTACCGTCACAATACTGACCCCTACGGCACAATACTTTCTACGTGCACTTCCTACATCTACTCGTTCCACTGTGGTCGAATAGCTAACCGATGCCCCAACAGCTGGACATCTCGGAGTGCTCCGCCTAAGCACTGAGACGGCGTTTCCTCCGGCGGCGGTCATATGTTACAAGCCATTTTCTTACATTGGACAAAGCGCAAGCAAAGAGATGAAGATGAGGATAAAAGGAATGCTCGTTTCCTTGTTGTTCCGCCATCTCACCTTCTCTCTGTTTATGTTACCTAAATACATTTTCTTTTTTGCTTGGCCTAGTTTTATCTCCATCACAATGTTCGGAGAAGCTATCTCCAAACAACTTTGTATGTGTTAAGCGACAACAAATCTCTCATAGGATTGTATCGTGGGATATAAGCGGCTTGATAGGGTTTACGCATGTTCTTCAAGTTATTCTTGCTTCCCCTAATTCTTTGACTGTTGTTAACTCTGCCATTTTCTCTTCTGCGTGCCTGCCACAAAGCCCAGCTGTGAATGCATCTTCGGGATCACGATGGTATAGGAGTGACTGCTGGAGATATGTAAGTACACAAAGTGTATTTGCAATGCCATCAATTTGCTTGGGCAGGGCGCTTAATTTCGAAAGGCTTCTGCGAAATATTTTTTTCATACACTGCAATAGTACACAGAATTATTTTCAGGTCTAGTACTTCCTTTGTATGTTCTCCCGCAATGAGAATTTCATGATATGAACCATTCTAACTTGCAATAGCTGTTAGACGAATTGAAAATAAACAATGAGAATGTTAGTTGTGCCAGTAGGAAACAAGGAATTCCAAACAAATAAAAAAGTGCAAACTATGTAACGTACGTGGCAACTTTGCGGAGCCGAATACGTAAATACTGATAATATACACGTGGTTGGTCAAATAGAAAGAACTAAGATATTCAAAGTCCTGAACCACTCCCCCCCCCCCTTCAGCTAAGGAAAAAGGTAAAGCTGTTTGCACGCACTGTGAAAGCTGTCAAAACAACGAAGCAGGTGATCGTTTGCTCAAGTTCGGACTCCTGTTTAGCTTGATTTTCGTGAAAGTCTTTTGTCTCGTTGTCGTCGTTTTGCAAGATTTGAGCATCGGTTCCGGATTGCGCAAACTGTTCAGTTGCGTTAGGTTGTGATCAAACCTCAGTCTATCACACACAATGCAGCTGTGGCCACACTCACGGTCACATGGTACGACATTACGCTGCCGTCAGGACTTGATGCAATTCGTAGTATGAAGTCTCGAAATAATGTTTCTGTTGTGACTTCAGAACTATTGGTCGTCACGACAGCATGTTTTCGCTGCGACGCAGAATTTCTGTATAAACGTCAGAATCGCTGTCACGATAGAAAGCTGTTGTTGCGACTACAGAACTCTTGTTGTCACGTGAAAACGTTTCTGTTGTGACTTCAGAACTCTTGGCTTTCGTGACACAATGTTTCTGTTGCGACGTCAGAATTTATGTCGTATAGTCAGAAATGTGTGTCGCAAATACAGAAACGTCTGCAACTTCTGTCATACGACAAAAATTTCTGGTGTTGCGACAGAAATTTCTGTAGTTGCGACAGAACATTTAGTGGACATTTTCAACTGACAATATGGCATTTACCATTTAAAGCAATTGTGGCCCTCCATATGATTTGCTCGTCTTCTTCGGAATACACCTTATTGGCCAATGCCGATTTCTTGCTGTGATAGAAAAGGTAGAATGACAAATAACTTATTTTAAATTTAAACGCTAGGCTATATGTGTAGTGGTTAAAAGCCATAAGATAATCATGGACTGGAAATGGAAATGGAAATGTGGACTTTATTTTTGAAACATCTGTTTTTTCTCTAAATATCACGTCCTCGTTCGCATAGTGCTTAACTTTCCATTCCGTCTACTTCCCTTATGTGAAAGAAAGAACTGTGCCTGCTAACTAGTGAGCAGAGCATTGCGCTACTAATATAAGAGACCTGAATTGCCTTCCAGTCAACGGAACTGCAAATATTTTATAGAGCCACAGCCGGTGCGGCCATTTTCCAATACAACCACTCTGCAAATGAAAAAAAAAAATGAATGAAAGGCGGAGATAGGAGAATAATAAACGAGATCTTAGTTTTGAAATGTACAGCCAACTTTTTTCAACTTTCTATTTATGGACTGCTTGAGGAAATAAATATCAACTGACTCTGAAGACATAAAAAATGAAGATAACCCTCCCGTCCATTTCAAATCATTTAACACGGAATCGTTCTGATATCTCATGTTGCAGGTCTGAGCTTCATGCTTTCTTCATGTGGATGACATATATGGAATCTCAAATATGAAAATTATCTTTGATGTAGTGTTTTTCTTCCCTTTTCGCTTTTAATGATTGTATAGAAGCCAAATGCGTGTACCTTCGTTTGTCTTTATGTAAGTTGGTTATGTATACCGTCACTGCGTGCAGGCTGAGAAGCTTAACCAAACCCACAAGAGCTTTTTTTCCCATGCCCTCCGCTCTCTGAAGTGGTAAATGAAATATTATTTGATTGATTGACAGACAGACTGACCGACAGACTGACCGACTGACTGACTAACTGATTGATTTATTGATTGATTTACCATCTGCATCACCTTGTTTTCTCTTTTCAGAACTGCCGTGGAACAAAATGCCCCCAGCCTTGCCGGTGCCCTGGACCCATTCAACGCTTATTTGGACGCTACACTTGTTATTGACGGCGAAATAAATTAAAATTCAAGAAATCTAAATAAACGTTGTTGCAAAAATTGTACTAGTATTCTACTTGTTGATAGCCTGAGCGAAATGAGTTAATCAATCAAATTTGCCACAGAAAACGCTCAAGAGGTCGGTTGTACCCGGTGGTTGAGGACGATAAACGTAACGATTCATGATACGATGGAACGAAAGCTACCCGCTGAATTTATTCTATCTACAACTGTCACATTTTCTTGAAATTATCTTATATTTCTTCTTTCTATCCTTTCTTGAACAGGCCGGTTCATGGTAAATCCTCCAAAGAGGTATGTGCCACTGACACCTAGACTCCCCATGCATGTACATATATGCCAGAAGCACACCCTCAACGTCCCAGAAATAAAGTCCTTCATCCATTAAAAAATAAAAGGTTCAGAAGAGCAGATCTTCCTTGGTATGGTGCTCGGCTACCTATGGTGGTTCTCAATTCGATTGCATATTACAAATATTCCGAGATCTCCGGCCACCCTTTGCTCATCTAGAAGATAGCTCCCGAAGCAGCGGTGGATGATTGACGCTCTGCCTATTACCCGTTGTGGGCGGCGGCTGCTAGGTACAATGCACCTTCCACTGTGTTGCATAATCACAAAACAGGGATAAGCGCACTCCCTTACCCAGTCAAAATGGCACCTAAACGCCACAGAAATGTTCCTGTCGCATGCTTTTCCCCCTCACTACCTGGTGCTGCCCTAACGAGAGCTGATGAGCTCCGTGCTGCCTTTCTTTCGTATGGGAAGTTTTTGTTAGAGTGATCACTTGAGCACTTTTCGCGAAGCTTTTCCCTTCGGACGCCTTCCTTAAAGAGCTTAAAACAATGGCGCAGAACTGCACGTGTCCTTCTTGTGAAAAGGTAGATGTCAAGCGGTGTGGCTCAAAACACGCGTGCCAAAGCAAACTTTATGGGTCAAATAATCCCCACCATTAGATAACCAGAGGCACCATTCACAAAAACACAAGAACAATGATTTTAAGGTAATCTTGTCATTCGCCCGCTACCTTCCCTAATATTATGTCTCGAGATTCGCTTGGCTGAAATAAATATTAGAAATATTGTCCCGTTTATTTGATAGACGCCTTTTAAAAGAGGCCGTTAAAGTACGTGTCGTCGAAGGGGCAGCGCAGCACCGACCAATGACTAATACCCCTGTCACACGGGCACCCGCGAACTCCATAGACCTCCTTCGTCTTTACGCCAATGCAGTTGCTCTCCGTGTCACACGGTCTCCCTTGCGCCAAGGAAGTTAAATGGAAATTTTGGGCGAAGGGAGTTCGGCAATGACCATTACGGTGGGATGGAGTACTCTCGTTCTCAGGTAGCTACAGTTCAGCAGAAAACCATGCTAGTAAAATCGTCGGAACTGGTTCATTTACAAATTTTAAAATTATTATTATTTTTTTGCTTGGGGATATATGCCACATAATGGAAGCTTTAATTTGTTTTTAAGGGCATCAGCGCCTGTACTCTCTACACCAATACTTCACCACGCCGCGTCGGGAAACGTCGTTCCGCCATTTCGTTTGTTTTTATACGCACGCGAGCCGCACGTGTCTTTCAAGCCGTACGGGTAAATTCTCCGGGTGACAGGCACCATGAGCGATCCCGGCGCACCGCGAACACATAGACACGCGTGATTACACAGCGGAATCAAACTCCAAGCGCACCGGCCCAACAACGTGACCCGCGCTGCCCACGCACGAAAGCAAGAGCGCAGTGTGGCCAGCATCGCTTGCAACGTCGCTATGCTTGGAAAACAAAAGTCTTGCGGTAACGTACCGCAAGGTTTCTCGCTGTGATAATATATTATTACATACTGCGTTAAAAAATATACATAGATTGCTTTAACGCCGACCGTATATGTGAACAGTAAGCGCAGCAGAGCCGTTTCTATCCCGTGCGGCGCCCATCAAAAGCTCGCACTGTGCCGTGTAGCACGGCCGCAACTCCATTGCCGTCAGTCTCCGTTAGGGAGTTCCATGCTCAACGGAGTTCGCGGGTGCCAGTGTGACAGGGCAGGGGTGTAAGGCGTGCACACTTGAGCCAGCCTGTCTTCGTCTTCTTCTGGGACCAAGTGGCCCAAGCGCGTGGCGCTAGCGCGTGGGGCTAGCGCGTGGCATTAGCCCTCCTCCCAGAAGAGCAGCGACTTGATGCTAAACAAATCGTTGACAGGCAGTAAGACTTGTCCCAGAACAAACGCAATGGTCCAAACACCATGACTATTAGGGTTTGCGATATGGTTTTAACTGCACGATGTGCACAATTTCGGGCAGCGGTTGTGGGCGACGTGCTGGCTGGGTGCCATGCGTAATGACTTCATAGCTGGGGTCGTTCACTTGCCGAAGCACTTTGTAAGGAGCGAAGTACCGACTAAGAAGTTGTTTCCGGAAGGCCTTTACGGCGGATGGGGTTCCAAACTAAAACTTGGTCACCCGGTTGATAGACAACTTACCGGCGGCGGAGATTGTAGTGTCGCGTGTCAATACACTGCAGTTTTCTGATGTTCGCGCGAGCCAGTTAGGTGCTTCCTCGGCACGCTGCACAAACCTCTCGGTGTCTTCACCAAGACTGTCAGAATTGTCACATGGTAACACGGCTTCTAACATCGTCTGAACTCCGCGACCGTAATGAAGAGAAAACGGCGTGAAGAGTGTGGTGTCTTGCGTAGAGGTATTGTACGCAAACGTGACGTATGGTAGTACCTCGTCCCACGCCTTATGCTGCACGTCTATGTACATCGAAAGCATGTCGGTCATAATTTTATGAAGACTTTCCATCAAGCCACTTGTATGCGAATGATAGGGAGTCCTCTTTCGGTGCGCGGTGTAACTCAGTTGAAAAACATCTTCAAGAAGTCTTGGCGTAAACGCCGCGCCTCCATCTGTGATGACACATGTTGGGGCGCCATGACGTAGTGCGATGTTCTGTAAAAATAACTGTGCAAACTCAGAAGCAATACCTTCAGGAAGAGCCTTTGCTTCAGCATAGCGGGTTAAATAAACTGTAGCAATGATTATCCACTTGTTTCCAGAAGCAGACAACGGAGACGGGCCCAGGAGGCCCATGACGACTTGGTCAAAGGGCCCTCGAGGCGGCTCAATGGGATTCAGCAATGAATGTGTGGTTTTTATTGCCGCAAGCGCCAGGTATGGCCATGCGCCATATCAGGCCCTGCGCTCGCAGGTCTCACATTTGGTGACTTTCAGCGCTGGCATTCACGGCAGGCTTGGACGCATCTTTTAACACAATTGTCGAGTTTTGGCCAGTAGTACGATTTCCGTACCCTAGCAATCGTTCGAGTGCCACCTTAGTAACCGGACGGAGGTTCGTCGTGAAATGCGAACAGGATTTCGTCACGTAGCTCTGCTGGCACAACTAAAAGGTAGGTTTTCTTGCTGGCAGCAGAATTCTTCTTCTATAAGATTCCCTGTCGCAAAGAAAACGACGTCAATCCGCGAGCAATTTGTCGGGGCAGACGTACGTTGCGGCCTTCTAAGTGTTCAATAATATGTCGCAGTTCACAATCTGCTCACTGCTCTGTAGATACGTCTGCCTCGCCTATGGCGCCGAGAAAAGCACTGTCATCTTCGGTGTGTTTACCGGCAGGTTCAACAGGCGCGCGCGACAATATGTCGGCATCTTCGTGTGTGCAGCCTCATTTGTACACGATGGTCATGTCGTATTCCTGCAGGTGTCAGCCACCATAAGGAGTGATGATCCGTCACGACCAGAAATGAGCGGCCATAGAGATGAGGTCGGAAATTTGCAAGTGCCCATACGACGGCAAGACACTCTTTCACTGTGGTAGTGTAACTGCACTCAGGTCGCGATAGGGTGCGACTGGCGTAAGCCATGACCCTTTCGCCATTCGACCTGTCGCTGTACGAGCACCTAACGAGACCAACGTTACTGGCGTTGGTATTAATTTGTGTTTCGGCTTCCTCGTCGAAAAGCCCAAGAACAGGGGGCGATGCCAGGCGTTGTCGACGCTCAGTGAAAGCCCCTTTCTGTTCGAAGCTCCTGATGAACGGCATCTCGTCTCTAGTGAGACGAGTAAGGGGTTAGGCAAATTTAGAAAAATTGAGTACAAAGCGCCAGTAGTATGCGGACAATCGCAGGAACCGTCGAACGCTTTTATTGTCGGTAGGAGTCGGGAAAGCAGCTACAGCGGAAGTTTTCTCGGGATCGCATTGGACGCCTTGCGCGCTCACGGCATGCCCAAGGAATTTCAGTTCATTATAACCGAAATCATATTTCGTAGACTTTAAGGTGAGGTTGGCCGATTGGATTGCCTCGAGCACTTGCCGCAGTCACTTATAATAAAATACTCCTTTCGTCATTCACAATTTTTCTGCTTTCTTCACCATCACTACTACGTGAACGTCTGAGCGTGAGTAAATGCAAAGACTGAAAGAAGTAAGGTGGTAAGTGAGTACCCATGAGTGGAAATGGATAGGAACGGGAGTGTAGTAGGCTTGTTGTAGATCGATGACCCGTTTGTTGCAAGAAGCTCTAGTGTGGCGGCACAGTTATTAAGAATGAATGGTGACAAGGGCGTTTCAGTCTGTTTCTTTGACGGGAAGCACTTACTTTACTCCATGCACCAAAGTCCCCTGGTGACATGTGTTAAAATATGCATTGATCGCTTTGTAGTAATTGGGTTTTAGACCCAGATAGACATTTCAGTGAGGGGGTGTTCAGAACATCTTGCGTTCTTTTTCAGTTCAACCTACCTAGAACGCGATGGACACGTCTATCTTCAAAAGAGGGGGTTTGCATTGGGTCGTGTCTGGCTTCCATGCTAAGTGATGTTTCTTTGGCCTATTATGACAAAATCGCAGAAGTTGGTATGTCTGAGGTGACGAACACCAAAATCTTTAGATATTCAGGTGATTACTTAGTCGTATTTGATTCCGCTCGATCTGCAAACGATATAGTTAACATTTCTTCTCCATGTCTTAACAATGTGGTGATAACACACGAACTTCGGGTAAATGATTGAAACAAGCTTTCAAGAACTTTTTTGTACAAGAATCATATCTGATGGAAATAACCTCATGGCAATAGGACATTCCTTCAGCACAGTTCATGTCATTCAATGGTAGTGAAAAGAGCAGTCGCTAACCTGCGCCTTGACAGTGCGATCCGGAAGGTATGCCCGCATAATATGTCTAGAAGCATTGACTTAAAAATAGTGCTTGTTTCAGAAAAGCTTATACTTGGTTCAGTAGCAGAGAATGCGTAAAAATTTAGAGAAACCGAATGCCACACGCCTGCGCAGTTGTTACACCATTAGAAAGGTCGTTGAGCTGTATTTGCACAGCGTATCACACGCACTAATGAAATTTGGACGAAAGGTTAAATTACATGTAGTATTTTCCGCTCCGCAGAAATTACTCAGCTTATGCAGCAGTAGCACAGTTCCGTTTGCAAATGACGCGTAGGTTCGAGAAAGAATCATCGTCTCCCTCTTGTGTCACACGTAAAGAAGGTAGTGTATAGCGTTGCACTATTGTGCGAGAAGGTTGTTTTGGGAAGCACGGAAGATGCCTGAGCGATAGGTTAAGGCAACATAACCAAAATTTGAACTGATATCGGGATGGTCATGGTGTGTGCATTGTGATGACTGTGGGTGTAGAGAGAGATAGAGAGAGAGGGGTATTCAAGGACGCTCTGAACTCGGCTATGCCAAAGGGAGTTTTGTACGACTCATTTCAACTACAGCTAGAGTGTAGTGCCTTGCATTCCGAAATGTTCTTGAGCTTCAGGAAAGATGCGGGCTGTTGTATTCAACTAGATATATGCTCAATATGTTGTCAAAAAAAGTCAGCCAGCTCTTCAATGTTATTATTACCTTGATTGTCCACCAAAGGAAGGAAGTGAGAATGCCGATTAAATAATTTTCTTGAACTCATCCCTACTTTTCTATCTTGACTAAAGACTAGATGATACAGACAAACCTTTCCCAGCGTTTTCTTCACACACCTCGCGTTCGTCTTCCTTGTGACTTCATATGTTTAAACTTGACGAGGTTTTCCGCCATGGGTGGCTTGCATAGTAGGCCGTAGGCTTTATTTTGTTTCTTAATTACATTCCTACAATCTTCATTCCACCATTGCAAACGCCTTTTCTTCGGAGCGGCACTCCTTTGTGGAACACATTTGAACGGTACATTAGTTATCAAAGGAATGGAACAGGTACCTGCATCATATATTATCAAAAAATTTACTGCACGTCGGGGCAGATGGGAGATCTGTTTACACTTTTCCAAGACTGCAGATGATACTGTCCATCGAGGGGCGCATGGTGGAGGTTGGATGGATGGATGGATGTGTGTTGTTTAATGGCGCAAGGGCCAGATGTGGCCAAAGAGCGCCATGACTGATAATGATGTGTTACGCGCTGATTGGTGAGTTACGATGATGGGGTGTAACATGGCTGTAAAGTGGCCTAAAATTAGTCGCTATCGTAGAAGCATAAAACAATATATAGGTATAAAATTATGACAGTGATACGTGGAGTGGTCTCTGGGTATAGCAGGAGTGACAAGTGATCATGGGGCTAGAATGCATGAATATGGAAATAGCACATATGTCTCCTTAAAGCCTTTGAGCCCAAAGGCTGGGAGGCAGGTGCTTTCTTTCAATGCAGCTACCGCAGCAGAAACCTCTGTTAAGAGGCTGTACTACGGATTTCATGGGGCTATAATATGAAAACTATGTGCAGCTTTTAAAAATTGAAACAGTGATTGATGTTTAAAGAGAGGTTCCATACCTATGATCATTTGGGGATGAAGTGGAATTTGTTGCCGGTGAGGTAATGGAAAATGCTTTTTCCTATTTGCATCTAATTCTCTGCATTGCATCAGGATGTGAAGCACGGTAAGTGGCTCACCACACTTATCACACATGGGTGGATCACCACCTGACAAGAGGTATGCGTGTGTACTGTATATGTGTCCTATTCTAAGTCTGCAAAGTATTACTTCCGTGCGGCGGTTCTTTGATACCGGCGGCCAGTCGCCAATATATGGCTTGATAACATGCAGTTTATTTTCTGTTTCTTTATCCCACAACCGCTGCCAGAAAGCCCTGAGCGTTTTCCTTATGGAGGGCTTAAGGTCGATTACAGGGACAGTCGTGGAAGTGTCTGCAGCGTTCGCGTGGACGGATGTGGCTAACTGGTCAGCCAACACGTTTCCTTCAATCTCGCGGTGCCCCGGCACCCAGCATACTACGATATGCTGCCTGGACGCATAGGTGGTGCATAATGCTGAATAGAGAGATACAATTATAGGATTTTGATATTTCTTCACAGTTTTCAATGCGTTTACGATGCTCAAAGAGTCTGTATATATAACTGACTTTGGGATATTCAATTCTTTAATGTGTTTAACGGCAACCAGTATAGCGTAGGCCTCTGCTGTAAAGATACTTGTGCTCGTGTGCAGAACACCGGTATCCGAAAAGGATGGACCGACTGCTGCGTAAGATACGCCAGAATTACACTTTGATGCGTCTGTAAAGAATTCAGGACAGGAGTATTTGTGTTGTAATTCCAGGAAGTACATTCGTATATGCGCGAGAGGAGCGCGCTTTGTAACAGTTATGAAGGATGTATCACACTCTATTGGTGGCCACTGCCACGGTGGGGGCCGTATAGCAGGGGACATAAGGTGGTATTCAAGCAGGGGAACCCTTGTTTCTTCAGCTATGTCTCTGACACGCAGTGACAAAGGCTTTGCCACTGTGGGCCGGTTGCGAAAAAGCTGACAACTGGACAAATCGTTTAAGGTGTAGTACGCGGGGTGCTGACTGTTTCCGTTTACTCTAAGAAAATACATGAAAGACGAGTATGTTCTCTGCAGTTGAAGTGACCATTCATCCGATTCAACGTACAGACTTTCCACTGGGCTCGTTCTAAAGGCACCTGTGGACAGGCGAATTCCTAAGTGGTGGACAGGGTCTAGCATCTTTAGAGCAGTTGGAGTAGCCGACTGGTGGACTATGGCTCCATAGTCTAGTCGTGTGCGTATGAGGCTTTTATACAAGTTCATGAGACATTTTCTATCACTGCCCCAGGTTGTGCGTGAGAGCACCTTTAAGATATTCATTGTGTTCATACATTTGTTTTTAAGATACTTTATGTGCGGTACAAAGGTTAATTTCGCATCTAAAATTATGCCTAAAAATTTATGTTCCTTGTTTACAGGCAGACGCTCACTATGCAACAGAATTTCAGGATCAGCGTGCAGGCCTCTTTTTCTCGAGAAAACGACACATGTGCTTTTTTGTGAGTTCAGTCTGAACCCGTTCTCATCAGCCCACTTGGAGATCTTGTTACGGCCAAGCTGGACCTGTCGCTCACAGATTGCAAGAGAGCTTGATTGGAATCCTATCTGCACATCGTCAACATATGTTTAATAGAAGATGTTACGTGGTATGTGTAGACGAAGAGAATTCATTTTTCCTATAAAAAGCGTGCAGCTGAGCACACCGCCCTGCGGCACTCCTGTTTCCTGTACAAATTTTCGTGACAGAACATTGCCCACTCGAACACGGAATGTGCGATTAGACAGATAGCTTTCAATAACACTAAACATATTTCCGTGTATACCTAACTGTGAGAGGTCTTTCAATATCCAAAACCGCCACGCAGTATCATAAGCTTTCTCCATATCTAAGAAATCTGATAAAAAAAAACTGCTTATGAACAAAAGCTTCACGGATACGTGCCTCGATACGTATGAGATGGTCACTGGTGGAACGACCCTCGCGAAACCCGCACTGGTATGGGTCGAGGAATTTATTTGATTCAAGGATATGCAGTAGGCGACAGTTAATCATTTTTTCGAATACTTTGCAGAGGCAACTTGTTAGCGCTATAGTTCGGTAGCTTGATACAAAGGAAGGATCCTTCCCGTGCTTCAGAATTGGAATTACAATAGCCTCCTTCGAAACAGAGGGGATCTCGCCGGCAGACCATATAACGTTGTATAGGTAAAGGAGGGTTTTTTGTGTTTCGGGTGGTAGTTGTTTTAACATCTCATATATTACGCGGTCTGAACCTGGGGCGGATGTATTACAACAGTTTAGTGCTGCCTGCAGTTCTGCTATACAGAATGGATCGTTGTACACCGCACTTTTAGCAGATTTTCTTTCTAATTTTTGCTGTTCTGTTTGTGTTTTGTACTTTAGGAAGGTTTCAGAGTAGTGTGAAGAGCTCGATATGTATTCAAAATGTGCACCGAGAAAGTTGGCTTGGTCTTCAAGGCTTCCTCCGTGGCTATTTACTAGAGGTAAGGAATACGTTTGTTTCCCTTTAACTTTCTTCACTCTATTCCAGGCTTTTCTCTCATCTGTATACGAGTTGATGCCTGATATAAACTTTGCCCAGCTCTCTCGTCTTGCTTGTCGGCGCGTTCTCCTTGCCTGGGATTTGACATGCTTAAAGTTTTTCAAGTTTTCTGCTGTCGGCGAATCGCGAAGCAGCGCCCACGCCTTGTTCTGCTTCCTCCGTGCCTACATGCATCGTTCCACCAGGGAACACGCCGCTTGGAACCCATGCCACTCGCTTGAGTAATACATTTACAGGCGGCATCCAGTATAAAAGCTGTAAAATATGCAACAGCGTCATCTATGGTTATACCGGACATCTCAGACCAGGTCATGTGTGTAAGAGTTCGGTACTGTTCCCAATCGGCTGAGTCAACCTTCCACCGATGGACCTGCGGGGGAAGTTGATCTTGTTTCGGCGTAGTTAGGATTATTGGGAAGTGGTCACTCCCATACGGGTAGTTAAGCACATGCCATTTGAAATAGGGTAAAAGCGTCGGCGATAAAATGCTAAGATCTATGGCAGAGTATGACTTGTTGGCCAGGTTAAAATATGTGGGCTCCTTCGTGTTCAAGAGACATGTTCCAGAGGAAAAAAGTACCTGTTCAATGACGCGACCTCGTGCATCACAGCGTGAATCGCCCCACAAACTACTGTGTGCATTAAAATCACCAAGAATCATATAGGGCTCCGGGAGCTCATCTATTAATGATTCTAAGTCGCGTCTGTGAAGCTGATAATGTGGTGGTATGTACAAAGAGCAGATGGTAATGAGTTTATTTAAAAGTACGGCTCGAACGGCCACGGCCTCAAGGGCCGTTTGGAGCCTCAAATGCTGACACGCTACACTTCTATCAGCAATGATAGCTACACCGCCAGATGATACACCGCCAGTCATGTATTGTCGGAGGAAGTTAGTGTGCTTGGAAGTTAGGTGGGTTTCTTGCACACACAGCACTTTAGGTTTAAACTTACAGAGAATTTCTTGGATGTCTTGTAGGTTTCTTAATAATCCTCTGATATTCCATTGTATGAAGTCATCCATGTCGAAAAAAAAAGTTGTGCTGTGTGTCTCAAGAGAGAGGAGAATGACATTACTTTACAGGGCCTTTGGTAGGCCCTGTAATTGATGTTTTGTCCTTTTTGGAGCGGTCAAGAGAACCTCGCCGCTCCTTCGGCGCTACTTGCGCCGTTTGGCTTGGACTGGTGTCCATAGCCTCTTGCGAGGCACGGGACACCCACTCCAGAGAGCGATGTGTGCGTCGCGTAGACTTCGTCTCAAGCGAGGGAGTCTTCGTCCCCACGGGGCCGGAGGTCGACAGGACCCCTGTGGCCTCTGCGGTGCCCTGGCTGCTGCCGTAGCTTGAGAGGCCACTGGTGTGGACACTTTGAGAGATGGCCGGGCAGCGTTGGCTGCTCCCACCGTAGGGGCGGGTGGCGTTAGCCTCGGCACGCTAGGCGTGGTCCGGGCTGCCGCCAGATGCCGTTGTGGTGCCGCCCCCCGTTGCACCACTTCGGCGAAAGATGTTTTCAGTGAAAATAACGAAGATACCCTTTGTCTTGCTTCACGGAATATTATGTTCTCCTTAAATTTTACTGTAATTATTTCTTTTTCTTTCTTCCAGGCTGGACAAGCTCTGGAGTACACAGGGTTACTGCCGTCGCAGTTCGCACAATGCACCTCATTATTGCAGTCGTCGGCAGAGTGACCGGTTGCGCCGCACTTTGCGCACATAAGCTGTCCTCGGCAGCTCTGGGATGCGTGACCAAATCTTTGACATTTGAAGCAACGTCGCGGGTTAGGAATGTAGGGTCGAACATGTAGTTTTACATAGCCGGTTTAAAGAGTCTCGGGTAAAGTAGTTGAGCTGAAAGTGAGTATCAAATGCGTTGTTGGGATTTCATTGTCATTCCGTCTGATTTTGATGCGCTGCACATGGATTACGCCTTGGTCCTTCCATCCGTCCAGGAGTTCTTCTTCATTCAGTGTCATTAGGTGTTCATCTGAAACTACGCCTTTGACTGTGTTCATAGTTCGATGTGCGCTGACAGAAACAGGGATGTTACCAAAGGATACGAGGTGTGCAAGTCTGTTGTATTGTTCCTTTTCCTTTAGTTCCAGGAGCAAATCCCCACTTGCCATCTTTGTTACTTTGTAACCAGCTCCAATGGTCTCTTTTAGGCACTTGGCGACAAGAAATGGTGAGATTACTCCAGCTTTAGTAGATAACTGTTCACAGTGACGTACGTGGAATTTCAAAAAAGTTTCTTTGTTTTGGGGAATGAATATCGAGGTTGCGTCGGTGCGTACCCTTTTCGAGGCACGATCCGGTGAAAACGGGTTCGAGGATCCCACGCGAAAAAGTAAGTTGTTCGGCAACGGCGTCTGCCACCCACCACGGAGCCCAACAAGGGGACGTGGCAGAGCATGTAAACAAGTCTGCACAGCGCCAGCAGTATGCCGTTACTATAACCCAATATGGTATACCCAAGGTAGGACAGCCACACCAGGTTAACCCTTGCCGCCAGGAAAATTTGAAGTGAATGGAAAAGATGAGAGGACAGGAAAGATTAAAAGTAGAAGAGAAAGGCGAAGATGAGGGTAGAGAGAGACAGGAAAAGGCGACTGCCGATTTCCCCCGGGTGGGTCAGTCCGGGGGTGCCGTCTACGTGAAGCAGAGGCCAAAGAGGCGTGTTGCCTCCGCCGGGGGGCCTTAAAGGTCCGAACACCCGGCATCGGCTCAACCCCCAGGATCACCCTCTCCCCGGACACGGCTAAGCCGCGCACGGCTACACGCGGGAGGGTCCAACCCTCGTGTGCTCGGGTACGTGGTGTCGCAACACACCAAACGCCTGCTGACGCAGACGCCCCTGCGGGGGTGGTGGAGGTTACCGTTCTTTTGTAATGGTGCGGCAGAAAGGGAAGTGAACATAGCCACAAGGGTAGTTAATGGAGGTTACCGTTCTTTTGTAGTGGTGCGGCAGAAAGGGAAATGAACACTGCCACAAGGATAGTTAATCCGGTTCCAATCTAAGTGCGGCTCTAATGTCGGGGTTGTCATAACTACCTATATGGAGCTGTATTGTATTGTGTGGAGCTGTAATAGTATTGTTTAAAATAAAGTTGACAAACTGTATGTAAGGTTCAGGCAGTTCATCTAGTGATTTGTGATGTTTTGTACTACAAGGTCTGTAACCAGGTGGTGTTTATAGAGAGGAGATTGTAGTTGTCTGCATCATCATTATCATCAGCAGCAGCCTATTTTATGTCCACTGCTTGACAAGAGCCTCTCCCTGCGATCTCCAAATACCCCTGTCCTGTGCTATCCGATTCCGACTAGCATTCTTTAATTTCCACATTTCATCCCCACGTAATCTTCTGCCATCCTCGACTGCACTTCCCTTGTCTTCGTACCCATTCTGTAACCCTAATGGTGCACCATTTACTTGAACTACGTATTACATCACCTGCCTAGCTCTATTTTTTATTTTGTCAATTAGAATATCGGCTATCCCAGTTTTCTATCTGATCCACACCGCTCTCTTCTTGTTTCTTAACCTTACGCTTAGCATTTTAATTTCCACCACTCTTTGCGTGCTTCTTATGTTGTTCGCTAGCTTCTTTCTCAGTTTCTAAGTACCTGCCCCATATGTTTGCACCGATAGATGGCAGTGATCGCACACCTTTCTTTTTTCAATGGTAACGGTAAGCTTCCAGTCAGGTTCTGACAATGTCTGAAGTATGCCCTGCAACCCATCTTTATTCTTCTGCAAATTTCTTTGTCACATTAAAGGTTCACTGAGAGTAAATGACCGTGGTAAACGCAAAAAAGCTCCTCGATACCTGCGGCAACAGGCAAACTTTGGCAGACAGCGGAGTGGGCTTAGCATTAGTTGCCAGTGGCTAGTTTTGCCGTTTTATTCACCGTCGCCACTGTGCGACATCTTGTGGAGGTGCCAGTACGTTCATGTAGCGAAAGTACCCGCAAATCCGCGATCCAAGCCCAAAACCTGAAGACAACACTAACGTCGCCAAGGACCAGCGAGGTATCCGTAGGCAGCACGGGCTGCTACTGGAATACGGACCTCTTCCTGAGAGGACCAGAGGAATCAAGCCCAAGTAAGCGGCCACAATGGCTTACCCAGCGCCCCTAATTCTGCTGCAAGAACCTTGAGACCCGCCAGCCGTACATGGATCATCATTTGAAGACCCAGAAACCTGGCTGGAGACCTATGAACGAATCGCGACTTTGAACAACTGGGACTCCGACGAGAAGCTGTAGCATGTTAGCTTCTCCTTAGAAGGCACTGCCAGAACGTAGTCTGAGAACCGGGACTCGACCTTGACAACAATGGACCTGTTCCGTGGCTACTTCCTGTGGACCTTTGGCAGCGTCGTGTGCGAGGAAGGATCCGAAGCTGTGCAAGAAGCCCGAGTAAAATTACCCGATGATTAAATCCGGATTTTTCGGAGCAGACGACTCGCCAGTTTAGATACGCTGACCCCGATATGCCAGACGAGAAAAAAGTTCGCCTCTTGATGAGAGGTGTCAAGCAAGAGCTCTCCACGTGATTGATACGCATGCCGCCCAGGACGGTTGCGGAATTTGTTTACAAAGCCACAAACTTGAGAACACGTCGACACGTGAAGAACGCAATATAACCGCCGGAACTACGCTGATGATTAAGCACTCGGCAGTGACGGCACGCTAGAAAACATGACAGCGGTCGTTCGCGAGGAACTTCAGAAGCTCTTTCTAAGGTCGCAGCCTCGAGTGGCCTCAGTCGCCAACATTGTCAAAAAAGAGGTTGAGTAACGCCTTCGGATTACTAAAGTGCATCCACCATCACCACAGCTCCAGTCGGAAACGATGACGCTAGCCGCCGTTGCCCGTCGCCAGATTCCCCTCCGCACTCCCGCGACCGCTCTATGAAGGCGCGATTCCGTCGCCAGACGCCAGCACCACCGACACCCCGTTCCCTATCTGCAACAGCAAAGCCCGGAGGAAGACATTTGGCGTGCCCCCGACCATCACCCGCTCGGCTACCACTATAAAGAAGCCAGCCACGCGTACCGGCGATTCCCATTTCGCGACTTGGGACTATGAGGCTTCGCCGTCAACGCGCCGTGTGCACAGCTTGGGGAGCGTCCTCGAGACATCGCCGACTAGCTCGAGGCCACTCAGTGAAATTTCGGAGACCGTCGCCGCCACCGTCAGAAGGCCACTCTACCTGTCACCGGAGCAGCGACCATACACTGACACTGCCCGCGGTTGGTGCAGAAGTCCATGCCCACAAAACTAAAAGCGGCAACCCATGGAGGTGCGGTTGCTGTAATTCGAGATGCCGTAGATCCTCCACCGACAGTGACAACAGTTTAAAACCTAGCTCGACGACCGTACTTGTCGACCATGCTCAACAAAGCATGGAAGTCATGAATACGTCGACTAAAGACGACCTGGCGACGCCACGTGAGAGCCACCGGTCAACGCGATGCCACCACGATCTGACGCGAAGACCTAAGCTCGACGCAAGAATAAACAGCAACAGCTCAGGACACTTCTACGACACTAGTTGAAAAGCATTGCAGATTGACTAAAGAGTGCGCTCTACCACTCATCCAGAGCCCTTACCCAGTTTTGACGTGAGAAGCTGAAGCTATCTAGAAACAAGTCGACAAAATGCGGCGCCACGACATTATCCAGCCATCGAAAAGTCCATGCAGTCTCCTGTAGTCTTGTTGAAAAAATATGGCGGTAGCCGACGTTTCTACCTCAGATATTGTAGAATGGTCAAATCCACGAAGAGGAACGTATACGCCTTCCCACGAATTCAGAACGCATTGGATCGCTTCTGCAACGCTGCATACTTCTAGTCGTTAGATCTCAAGTCTGGGTACTGGTAAATAGAAGTGTATGAGAGAGATAGCAAAAAGAGCCCTTTCATCACGCCAGGCACGCCCTATCTGGGTTCAAAGTCATGTCATTCTGACTGTATCGGGCGTCTGCAACATTCCAGATCACGATGGACTCAAGTTTAGCACGTTTGAAGGTGCAGACCTGCCTTGTTTACATGAATGAAGGCGTAATCTTCGCCGGAAACTTGGACGATTGCCTTTGGTATCAGTTACACTTCGCTTACAAGGATCTTCTGTTCGTGGGCAACGTCATCAGCAAATCTAGAGTACGTTCCAACCAACAGAGGAAAGATGACATTCCACAATTAGAGCATTCGATCGTCGAGAAGGCAGTTCGTGGATTCCAGGGCATGTGTGCCCTCAACACACACTTCCTCAAGGATTTTTCAAGCATCGCTGAACAATCAGCGATCATCACGCATTGTGTTGGCTAGCGTATTTCAAGACACTTCAGGAGGCCTGGCGCAGTGTATCCTCAGATTGCAAGAATATGACATCAGTGTAATCCAAATTCGGAGGAAAACACTCGGATGCCGACTGCCTATCACGTTCCCCTAATGACCCACCTTTGCAAGATAACGTGGATAACGATGCTTTCCTTGGTATAACAGGTGCGGAAGACTTTTCTAAAAAGCAACGATCCGACCCGGAGTTAACAAGCCTTCTGGACCTTGTCTCTAGGGCATTTCCGCAAAGATTACCTTTGCTTCCGCTTCAAAACAACCTACTCTTAAAGAACCACGTCTCGCCAGTCCGTGCGAACTACCTTCTTGTTATCCCTCAGAAGTATTCCGTACAGAAGTACTGCACGTCCTACATAACGAGCAGATCGCTTCGGCACCTCGGATTCACCTTGACGCCATCGAGGATACAGGAAATATTGGCTGTGCCAGAGCGCCGATACCGCACGTTACGCCAAGACATGCCGACACAGTCAGAAACGCAATACACCATCGTACTGTGGGCTAACTATAGCCGATCGAGCCCCCTTGCGAACCATTTGAGCAGATCGGGATGGATTAGTTGGGACCTTTTCCGACGTGAACATATCGAAATAAGTGGATCGCCTTAGCGACGGACAAGCTTACCCACTAAGCTAAAACAAAAGATCTGCCCAAAGGTAGCGCCGCAGATGTGGCGAAATTTTTCATCGAGAAAATACTGCTCTGACATGGTGCTCCAGAAGTACTCATCACGCACATAGGAACGGCCTTCACAGCAGTGCTCACCCAATCCATTCTGCAATACAGCCAGACAAGCCACAGGAGGACCACTGCATACCACCCGCAGCTGAATGGTCTTACGCAGCGCCTCGACAAGACCCTCGCTGCCATGCTAGCAATCCCCGTGGTGGTCGAGCACAAGACGTAGGATGCGGGCCTGCCATACGTAAATTTCGCTTATAACACTGCAGTTCAGAAAACACTTAAAATCATTCCTTTCAAGCCTGTTTACGAAAGGAACCCAACGACGGCACTTGACGCCATGCTGCCGCACTTCACTTACCACGAGAATCTCGACGTCGTCGCCTGTTTCCAGCACGGCGAAGAAGCCCGATAACTCGACGGCCTCCGCATCAAGAATCAGCAGAAGACCAATAGCCAGCATATTAATCTTCGACGATGATACGTGGAAAACTTGCCTGGCGACCCTACAAGATCAACCGACGCATTGGCACACTCTATTATGAGGTCGTGCCAGACGGCATTTCTCTATCACAACGGCGCCACTCACGACCAAACGAAGAAATGTTTGCGTGGCGAGTTAGTGCGTGGCTATGTTTTAGGAAGAGCTGCGCCGAGTTTCACCTTTTGATGTTTTTTCGTAAACCTCGTTTTTTTTCGGTGTTCATTCTTTTTTAGGTGCAACTTTTCCTAAAATATAGCGTTTTGCTTGTAGGCGGTATGACAAGGACTTTTCGCCGTCTAACTCTCTTCCCAATACTTGGTCTCACTGCTCTTGCAGAGCGTCCTAAATTTGAAAACCAAAAACTCCTTCACATGTTAATCAACACATCTTCTCTCTCCACTCTAGATTTTTATTTTACTTTTTCCAAACCATAATCTACGAGGAGTCACCACGCTCTAAATATCTGAACCTTTTTTGCTCCCACTGATTCCTTTTAAAACAGCTTTTCCATAAAAATTTGAGTGTGGAATTCATTGCCAGACATCATCGGTTCCCTACGTCTGATAGAGTTCACGCAAGTGTTTGTTGTTCATCCCACTTCTGCAATAGCCTCATTGAGGCTGCAGTATCCATAAATGAATAATTAGTAAAACATTGGGCCGACCCGCACCGGAGGTGAAGCAGACGTTGAGCACTCCCCATAGGTGGCCGGGCCATGTCGGGCTATGCCGGGCCATGCCGGGCCATGCCGGGCCATGCCGGGCGGAGGTGTAGTTCGCTATTAGGGGCCCAGATACACAGATTCGCTTGTCATCCTTCACAGACCGGAAGGACGATTTCTTTTGGACTGTGTCAGTTTGGACTTCGTTTCTTTGTTGTTTTTTAACATTTGTTTAACAAGTGTCTTTCCGTTTCTCGCTCTACTGCTTACCCGCTACGGTTGCTTAGTGGCTATGGTGTTGGGCTTCTAAGCACGAGGTCACGGGATCGAACCCCTGCCACAGTGCCCGCATTTCGATGGGGCGAAAACACCTGTGTACTTAGGTGGAGGTTAAAGAACAGCAGGTGGTTTTGACACGTGGAACCAATAATTTCCTTTTTCGTTCTCCTCTTTGTAGTATCGTGACGATGCTTTTTGAGATGAAGGCATTGGCACGTGTATTTGTTGACCTTTTTCGGGTGACCGCTTTTGACCGTCTAACAAATGTGATTGCTCAGCGCGGGACGCGCCCGCATGTGTGAAACATTTTTAGAACGTTATCGATGGTTCTTTTTGCTTATGTTTATAACCAAAGTTTGTGTAATCGGATTGCATGTGTGACATAAATCGTGCACAACTTTCTGGAAGACACGCAGGTACCAGCAATTACTCTGGAACCCTCCACGATTCACGTATAAAAGCCGCTTCATCGGCAGAATCGATTCTCGACTATCACTGACTTTTTTCACTGCTATCGTTGTCGTTTGAGTGTAGCTTGTTTTTGCAGGCACATGTCGGGCCAATAAAAAGGCTAGTTTTTTCATACACAGTATTCTGTTTTCTTCATCGTCACTACTACGTGACGGTACGAGCTTGAGTAAAAGGAAGACTTAAAGAAGTAAAACGCTAAGTGAATGCCGATGAGTGAACATGGCTATGGAAGGGAGTGTTGTACGCTGGTGGAAGATCGATGATCCGTTTGTTGCAAAAAGCTCTAGCGAGGCGATGCAGCTCTTGAGAACGAATGGTGACAAGGGCGTTTGAGCCTGTTCTATCGACGCGAAGGACTTTCGTTACTGCATGCCACAAAATCCTCTGTGTTGAATACGTTGATCATTTTGGAGTAATAGGGTGTTAGACCAACATAGGCGTTTCGATGAGTCGGTATTGAACTTCTTACGTTCCATTTGTATTCAACTGCGTGGAACTAGATGGCCATGTCTATCTTCAAAAGAGGGGGTTTGACGTGGTTCGTCTCTGGCATCCATGCTTAGTGATATTTCCTTCACCTGTTATGACAAAAGTCACAGAAGATTTATGTCTGAGGAGAGGATCACCAAAAACTTTAGATAATCAGATGATTAACTACCACTTCTTAAATTCACTCAATCTGGAAACAATATAGTTAACATTTCATCTCGATGTCTGGGAAGTGTGGTGATAACACATAAGCTACGGGTCAACAATTCTAACGACTTTTCAAGAATATTCTTGTGCAAGAGTCACATTTGATGGAAGTATCTTCATGAGAATAAGACATTGCTTCCTCACCATTAATATCTTTCTAAGGTAGTGAAAAGAGCAGTCACTAACCTGCGTTTTGACAGTGCACTCCGGAACATATGCCCCCATAAAATGTCTTGAAGCATTGACGTAGAAAGGGAGCTTCTTATGAACGTAGGTTATCTTTATGATGTACTTGTTTCAGTAGCAGAGAGAGCGTCAAAATTAAAAGAAACAGAATGGCACGCACATGCGCTGTTGGAACAGTATGAAAAAGGTCGTTGAGCCGAATTTGCGCGATGTATCACACGCACTAAAGGAACTTGGACGAAAGGTTAGAGTATATGTAGTATGTTGCGCTCCACAGAGCTTTCTCAGTTCATACAGTACCATGGTTCCGTGTGCAAAAAACGCGTAGGTTGTAAAAAGATTTATCGTCCCTCTCTTGTGTCATACATAAAGAATGTTGTGTATCGCCTTGTATTATTAAACAAAGCTCTGTGTTGCGAGTCCAGTACCTGTCGTCTTGTTCCTTTCATTCCTCTACTACGAGTAACATTTCACTGTTACCCAAGACGAAGTTGAGTATGGATATTTACAACTGTGCCGTATATGTTCGCATTCCTTCCGCGGTTCACATGCCCGCAACTGCGACCAGCGTCTGTCGCGCGTGCACCAAAATCATTGCGAATACATTGTATAAAAATGAAGAAATAAAAAAATATACATATGCACAGCTAAGTGCTTCCTCTACCAAATAACATATGCAGAGCATCTTGTTGATTCATTAGATTACAGTTACCCTAAGCTGAGGAAATGTAACTTTCATACACTCGTCATCATTCAGGCGAGTGATGTGCGCCCCTCGCAGCTAGCCTGCGACAGCGTTACTACTCGTTCTGGGCAGCCTAATACAACAAAAGAAGTGCGTATACTAACAAGCATCTTGGTGCGAAGGCATGTGAATGAGCGTATTGTTTCTTGCACCTCTATCAGTTTCTCGTGCCATTTCTGTTCATCACTACTTCCGATGAGGTTTGCGTGGCTGCTCTGCGTAGCGTACTGGTGAGATAGCATTCTTTTGCGGGATTTTATATATTGTGACGGAAATAAGACTAAGCCAAAGAAAAGGAAAAATGTATATCGGTTATGTATACGGAGAGAAGCAGAGATGGTGGAAGAAAAACCAAACGAATCCTTCTTCGATCCTGCCATGCATCTTCATGCTTGCGCTTTCTCCAATGCTGGGTAATGGCTTGCAGTATATGATCCCACTGGCGCGAGCACCGTCTCAGCGCTTAGGGGAGGGTTGTTGTCGGAGAAGTAGTACTTCAAACAGGTGACGTACAAGATATCACTAGGTGGTACGTACAATGAAGTACTACCATCGGTAGCTCGTTGTAGATGGTCATGACGGTATCCCGACTGTTCTTCTCGTTCGATAATCTAATTGGTGCTGCAGATATGAAGCAATCATTTTTAAAAATCTCTCCCAACCACCACCCTTGCTGCCTCGTGGGAACGTGCTTAAAATTTAATGTTCAAATGTCATCTAAATATAGGGTGGTGTCCTTAACAGCTCATTCATGTAAATTACTCGGACACACTATATTTAAACATATTGCGGAATTTCTTGAAACTGACAAAATTTTACGCACGTTCCAACGTGGTTTTTGACGCTGCCTCAGAATTATCACACAACTTAGAGATTTAGTTCACGACATCAACAGCTCTTTCGAGATACGTGACCAGATAGCTGCTCTTTTATATTCTTTGTAAAGGCCCTCGGCACTGTCTCACACCCTAAAATTATGTAGAAGCTGTTCGCTATACTAAGCAATGCATCTCTCGTTAGCTGGATATTGGACTTTATTGCCTAGTGCTCTCACTCTGAGTATACGTTTCAGCTGTACCAACTCAACAGTGATGCTTTTTTCGTAGGGATTCCCCAAGCCTCAGTATCTGGTTCACTTTCAATCCTGCTTTATAATAATGATCGCCCCTACAGACATCAGTTAATACATGACTTTTTGCTTACGATTGTGTTTTATATCTTACAAATAAATTACAACTGATCATGCTGTCCTGAACAATTATTTCGCTTGCCTCTGTAACTAGTCTAGAACATCGCAAATGAATATCAATTTTCCGAAATTGTCTTCATGTTTTTTTACACGACGCACATTCCATTCTTTTTTGTCTATGCCATTATAATTATACTTCAAATAGAGTGTTTGAATTCAAATATTCAGGTTTCCAACTAACATACGATTTGCAATGGTCGAAACACATTGATATCACCTGTAAGAAGGCCCTTAAAAGACTGGGATACTTGCATCGTACGTTGCGTCTTGCTTCTCACGAAACTAACCTGCTAACATATAAAGCCATCATTTGCCCCATCATCTAATATGGCTGCGCTGTATGGAATCCATACAAACACTGGTGTAAAAAAAGCTAGAGTGTGCAAAAAAGACTGCGCGTTTTATTTGTAGGAGATATGACAAGGACATTTCGCCGTTTAACTCTCTTCCCATACTTGGCCTCAATCCTCTCGCAGAGTGTCCCAAACATGAATGCATAAAATTCCGTCACAGGTTAACCCGTTCTCTTCGTCTCTCTAATAACTATGCCCCTTTTACGAAAGTCTGATCTACGAGGAGTCACCACGCTCTAAATATCTCATCCTTTTTTGCCGGAACTGATTCCTTTAAATACAGCTTTTTTGCATAAACGATTCTAGTCTGGAATTCATTACTGCACAACAGCCATTCACTGCAACTAAAATAACTCACGCAAGCTTGTTTACAAATGTTTGTATGTCTGTTGCTTGTCCCAGTCCTGCAATCGCCTCACTGACTGTGCAGTATGGATGTAGAAATAAATAAATAAGTAAATAAATAAATAAATAAATAAATAAATAGTGCGATACCGGACCGACCCGCGGAGGAGGTGAAGCAGGCGTTCAACATTCTCCTTGCGTGCGTCGATACCAGAGATAGTGCAATGTCGGGCCCACCCACCGCGGAAGTGCAGGTGGCCATTAAGCGGACCACATACACAGTTTCGCTCGTCATCCATCCCAGAATGGAAAGGCACTGAGTTTTGTCTTGGGACTGTTTAAATATGGATTTTGTTTCTTTGTTGTTTTCTTGCTTTTGTTTAATAAGTGTCCTTTTATTTTTCGCTGTCATGTTTAATTGCCATGGTTGCTTAGTGGCTATGGTGTTGCGCTGCAAAGCACGAGGCTGCGGGATTGATTCCCGGCGACGGCGGCCGCATTTCCAAGGAGGCAAAACTCGAAATCACCTATGTACATAGATTTAGGTGCACGTTAAAGAAACCCAGATGGTCCAAGTCTCCGCAGTCCACCCACTAGAGCGTGCCTCAATCAGATCGTGGTGTTGGCATGTGAAACCCCATTATTTTATTCTTTCGCTCTTCTGTTTGCAGCATCACGACGATTCTTTTTAGAAGGAGACATCGAAACGTGAACTCCTTTATCTTTTTTGGGGGACCGCTTTTCAGCATATAAAAATGTGATCGCTCAGTGCGGGACGCACCCGCATGTATCGGAAGTTTGTCGGATGTTAGCGATGGTTATATCTGCTGTATATTATTACCGAAGCTTGTGTAGTCTCCTAACATGTGCGAAGCGAATTGCGTAGAACTTCCTGTAAGAAACGCGAGCACCATCGATTGCTCTTAAACCTTCAATGACTCATGTTTGAAAGCCGACGCGCTTGATCGGCAGATGAGATTCTCGAACATCGCCGAATGTTTTCGCCGCAATTGTTGTTCTTTGGGTATAGCCTGCTTTTCAGGCACAGGTCCAGTCAATTAAAATGCTGATTTTGTCATTCACAAGCTTTCTGATTTCTTCACCGTCACTTCTAAGTGACAGTATGAGCATGAGCAAATATATAATAAGACTGAAAGAAGAAAGATGATAAGTGAGTACCGATGAGTGGAAATCGCTACGAACGGGAGTGTTGTACGCTTGTTGGAGATCGATGACCCGTTTGTTGCAAGAAGTTCGAGTGGGGCGGTGCCGTTATTTAGAATAAATGGTGACAACTGCGTTTCAGCCTGTTTTTTTCACTTGAAGGATTTAGGTTACTCCATGCCCCAAAGTCCCCTGGTGACACGTGTTTAAGAATGCATTCATCGCTTTGCAGTAATTGGGGGTTAGACTCAGATAGGCATTTGAGTAAGTGGGCGCTTAGAACATCTTGCACTCTAGTTCGATTCAAGCTACGTGGAATGCGATGCACACATCTGTCTTCAAAAGAAGAGGTGTGTATTGGGTCGTGTCTGCCTTTCCTACTTAGTGATATTTCCTTGGCCCCCTGTAACAAAGTCAAAGGAGATTTTATGTCTGAGCTGAGGATCACCAAAATCTTTAGATATTCAGATGATTACCCTGTCCAGGTTAAATCCACTCAATTTTGAAACAATATAGTTAACAGTCCTTCTCGATGTCTTGACAGTTGTGGTGATAACAGATGATCTACCGGTCATTAACTTCTTTTGTCCAAGAATCATTTTTGATGAAAATAGCGTCATGACAATAAGACATTGCTTCCGCACAATTATTCTCTTTCTAAGGTAGTGAAAAGAGCAGTCGCTAACCTGTGTCTTTAAAATGCACTCCGTAAATTATGCCCCCATACAATGTCAAGAAGCATTGACATACTAGAAGAGCTCCTTCTGAACGCAGGTTATCTTCGCGATGTAGATGTTTCAGTACCAGAGAGTGCGTCGAAGTTTAAAGAAACAGAATGGCACGCACATGCGTAGTTGTGACAGTATGAAAAAGGTCGTTGAGCCGAATTTGCACGACGTATCACACGCACTAAGGAAACTTGAACGAAAGGTTAAAGTATATGCAGTATACTGAGTATTTACCGCTCCGCAGAAATTACTAAGCTTCTGCAGTAGCACAGTTCCGTTTTCAAAAAAACCCGTTGGTTCTAAAAAGAATCATCGTCCCCCTCTTGCGTCATACCCAAAGAATTTTGTTTATGGCTTTGCACTTGTGCGAGAAGGTTTATGTGGGAAACATGGAAGGTTCCTGAACGACCGGTTAATAGAACATAACCAAAATAAACCGATTCCGGGATGGTCATGTATATGTGCATTGCGGTGACAGTGGGTGTAGAGAGAGAGAGAGAGAAAGAGAGGAAAATCCGGGAGGTTAAGCAAATGCAGGTCCACTTTGCTACGCGGCATTGGGGAAAAATGTATAGGCAAATAGAGAGTCTTTGGTTGTAAAGAGTTATTTAAGAAATGCTATGTTATGTATAGAAATGTATTGTGGGATGGAATCCCAGTCAGGGCGGCCTCATTTCGATAGAGAGCAAATGCGAAAACACCCGTGCACACATATTTAGGTGCACGGTGATGAACCTCAGGCAGTCGAAATTTCCGGAGTCCTCCACTACTGTGTACCTCATAAACAGAAAGTGGGTTTGGCACATAAATCCCCATAAAAAAATTGGCAGAGGCTTAGCTTGGCTAAGCCTAGTGGACTGCGAAAGCAATCTTCTGTTCAGATTGTAGAGTTCCATAAGGCTAATCGAACATGCAGATGCAGTCTCGTCGCCATTTAAAACATCCATAAGGCTTGCTGTCGAAAGATCAGGTGTCGCCAAAGTCGCGTCAGCATTGAGAGCATGCATGATACTTGTAGATGCACCCAGATCAAGAGATGTTGAACGCATTCGCCTGGCTGCATAATATGCACGCCGTTTAGCTAAACGTTGTTCCCGATCTTCATCCGTTTCTTCCGCGCGCCACGGCTTCTTAGCTGCAGCAGATCGTTGCAGCTTCACCTTATACACATCATCCGACATACCATGGAGGATTCGCTGGGACGACTGCGACGAGCCGAGTTGGGGGGCCGCTTTTCCACAGCTGGCATGACGTCAGACATAGGTCACGCTAAAAGTCAATGGTGGATTCTCCGGGACGACGGCCAAGAGCGGAAACCTCGAGCAGTATTGCTTTCGCAATAAAAATATGTATGGAAATGAAGATAAATTCACGCGAGAAGTTTTGAAAATGCTTTGATAGCGAGGGCTGCTGTTATTTGTGTCAGTTCCTTTTGAGTTCCTCTGACTACAAATGAATTTGCGTCTCCGCAAGCGGGTGGTATTCATGTGCTCTGATTGGGCTTTTTAGGTGTGCGGACTTGCAAATACGGTAATTTTCTGAAACTAACACTTAGTTGAACGTTCTAGCTCCTACTCCCTGTGTCTACCAGCGCTATGGTCTCCATTGCTGCGAGTGTGAAGGCTAGTGAATAAGATGACTGAAATAAGAAAGAAAGCGAGTGCCGAGGTGTGGACAAGGCAACGACCGGGAGTGAGAGCCGGTGAGTTTGAGTGCACGCTAGTATGAACATGAATGAATACGATGACTGAACGAAATAACGTTCAGTGACTATGCGTGTTCACTCATACTGCCAACGTATTGCAAAGTATTTCCGCATCAGTCACCATTTGTTGAGATTACGAAATAACGAACTGCACTTTCTCGACATCGCTTTGAAGGAATAGGCCTAATTTTTTCCTGCCTAGTCTTGACGTCCGGATTGTGTGAGCCCACGCCTGTAAATGGCATCATGCTTGTTCATATTTCTGTGTCATGTTCCTTGACTTCGCGCGACTTGATTCTCTATAAAGCATCCTTTGCCTTTGAATAAACCTCTGTGCTGCGAGTCCAGTACCTGCCGCCTTGTTTCTTTCATTACTCTACACTGTAAGCAAAAATTAGCCGAGATGGGAGTTTTATCGGCTTATCAGCCCCAATACCTCCCATGCCCCAAGCATTTACTCCGTCATAGCGGAGTGAAGACGGCACATGTCTTCATTATACTCCGATAGGTTAGGAACGGAGTATAAAAACGACATGACACGATTATACTCCGCACGGAGTTTCAGGTCACGTGGTTGGAAACTCCCCACGGAGTAAATAGCGACGTGCGTGCGTGTGTCAGCGCGCGTCCGTGTGAACCTTGTGAAGCTCCAGTGCCTTCGTTGGTTATTTCATGTGATCATTTGCCGAGAGAACGTATCATCAGTGCACCGAGTAGCTGCAACGACCGATTAGTGTTTTGTGTGAACGTGTCAAGGTTATTTGCACTCGCTGCTCAAACGCGCTGGACGTCTTCCCTGGGTTGTACGCTTGAAAATCCGCGATAATATTTTCGGTGTCCGAGAAAACGCCAATGCGACAAGATGTCGTGCGCCTGTGCAAGGCATGTTTTGGCTGTGTACAGCCGCTCAGTCTACGAGATCGCGCCGTTTGTACATTGAACGCAAAACAAGTCGTGGTATACAACTGTCGGTAGCAGTCCACAAACTTGAGCAAATTGCAGCAGAAAGTGCGACTTCTTCGTCACAGCGACGTTTACTAATCGAAACAGACGACGAAATGTATCACGCTGCCTCCTCGTTGCGTCGTCTGCAGCTGTCGCTGCCGCTTCCCTGGCAATCCTATTGCAAAACCGCCCAGTATTGCAAAACCGCCCAGTGTCCAATACAACGCCGGATTATGGGCCCGTGTCGCGCGGTGCATGCTGGGGCGCTAGTCAGGCACGGCGTACTGGTGCGAAAAAGAGCTCTTGCGCGTTAAATACGTGGTGCCCGGAAACGTATATATATTTTTATATTATAGAAAGCAATAAAGAACGTACTAGTGAAAAAAAAAAAAAATAAATGGTCAGATTAGGAATCGAACGACTGACCTTCAGACCCCAAGCGCGGTGCTTTACCACTACGCCATGTGAGCAGGTGCTACCCTAAGGATAATTCACCATAGTTTAATTTGGCAGAGAGAGGTCTCGTACAGATAGTAAATGTGTTATTGCTCACCAACTAAAACTCACGCCTGTACCAGAGAACTAAAGTTGCTGTTCTTATTGAGTAGTATGCTTGGAAGTGTCACGACATCGATTTGCACTTGCGATAGGTACTTTAACTACGAAAAAAGTCCTAAATTAACCGCCGACCCGGGAAGCTGTATGGGCTGTTACTACTGATTTCGATAGCCGTTTCTTGTTCTTCAGGCATGGGATATGCAACGTTTTCTAAGTTCAGTTATGCGATTCAATTGACACGTCCGTTTAGTCATATATCTTCGTCAGAGAAGCGCAGGCTAGTGCTGGCAGCCTTCGGCGACAGCACGTATACTTAATTGTGTTTATGACGCGTCACATCGGTGCGCATCGCTTCTTGTACTGGCACCGTAGACACGAAAGAAAATAACAGTTTATTTAAGAACACCGATGCGAAAGTTGAAATATGGAGTGTTTTATCCTTGTTTAGTCTTGTTGGTTCCTGAGCCCAGACGCGCCGATAGCGTCCAGACGGACTCGGCGGATACGCCTGAGCTTCCGTGGGGACCACTCCGTGGCGGGGAGCGATCTCGGCGCGGGTAGCTGGCGAAAGCTAAAATGCGTGTATTTGAGCCCCAGAACCTTCTTTTAGTACGATAGGGAAAGTGGAAGCGCGCGAATCGCCTCAACTTCGTTGTCGGTGCGATAATATCAATCAGCGGTAGGCTTCGAACTCGGGGTCCGTTCGAGCGCGTCTGAACAACTGGATTTCATGTCCACTCCACAACACTGCGACAACTCCCAGTCATATGTTACGCGCAAACTACTAAAAAACGCGGCGTCCTCTGCGTATGCGTGATTTCGTTCAAGAATTTAGCTATCCTCCCAGTCAAAAGGGAAAATGCAAGAAAAACGAGAGTGATCTTCAGTGTCAAATGTGCATGTATAAACAGGGCAACTTACGCACCTTTGCACCAAGCTGCGACACGAAATAGAGTGTTATGACCCCAAGATATAACGTTATTTAGGACAAGAGACTAGTATCAAGCGATGAAATTGTATAAACCATTTAATATTCAGCAGCGATCGTCCTCGCGCACTGGAACCAGCGCGGCACAAACACACCCAGCGCAGTTTCCAGTGCGAACCAGCGAACTGCAGCGAGAACCAGCGCCTGTACAGCACAAACCAGTGCGCCCGAGAGTCATGGCAGTGGAACCAGCGTCTCGTCCAGTGGGACCCAGCGTTCTCACGTGTCCCAGTCAGTCCCAGCGAGCGCCAGCGTCCCCATGTGCGATCCAGTGTCAAAAAACGTGCTGGTTTCACACTGGAAGGCACTGGAAGGAACAGACTTGAGCGGCGGCGCTCTCCGTCGCGTTCGGGAAACACCTGCTTTGCGCGCGATCCACCGTGCAACGCGTCGGAGTGGTTTCCGCGGCGATTCGTGTGGTATACGAACAAGCCCCTGCAAACACGACCAGAATACTTCGCAGCCAAGAAGCTGCAAACAAACGTCTATGCTCAGCACTCCTTCGTTTTACACAAAACGATCTTACTAAACGCGAGTGTCGATGTTATGTCGACGCGATGTTATCAACGCGAGTGTCGCCGCAGCGGAGTGCCGTCTATTTAGGCTCCCCTTGCAGCCGCTGATATCGCTGGGAGCCACTAGGCTTAGAACCTATCTTCGTCAGGACAATAAACGTCTCTACAATTTTGTCGTGTCTGATGAAAATGCCGCTGGCTGTCCTGACATGGTTGGCAGCGATGAGCAAACACATACGCAAGCCACGCAAACCACCGCGACTCATGATCGCTGTGCTGCCCGCCTATATATGAGTCAACTTGTATCGCGGATCTCGAGTTGTGACTAAATTAATTAACGTCGTGCCTCAGGGACGGGAGGGCCACATTTAAAACGCCAGGTCCTTTGGAGCTGGCTACTTATATATGTCGAGGTGGTCTTCAAGCACAGCTGCAGAACCAATGAACCAAGAAAAATTGCCGTCAGCCGACATTGTCTGGCCATGACATAAATAAACTGCCAACATATTTAAGCAGAACACGCATAATCACGTAACTGTAACCAGAGATGAGGAATAGTGTAACCTAGTGTCTCATGTTACCAAAGTTATATGTGCTATGCTGAATAAAATCTCTATAAGTTTACGCCAAGACAAACTGCCCTATTCTAACTAAACATAGAAAATTAAGGCTAAGCTTTAATAACATCAGCTTTACACGTGTGACAGGTGGGCCAGTACGTATCGATTCACCCTAGCTTATGGAACATGCTAATGTACCGAAACTCCTTCAAAGTGTAAGCTGCTATACCATATCTAATACCTGTCACACTGGACATTTTAATGTCATTAGATGCAAATTACATTCAGTGCAATAAATGCCATTCGACCTGTGGTGGTGGTACACAACAAAAATTGATGTCATTCGGTCATGATATTAATGGCAATCATTGCAAAAAAAATTGGTGAGAGAACAAGAGCAAGGTATATGTAGAATGTCTATGTAGAAAGTCAACTTATTTTAACATAAATATGGCGTGTCACTTCACCAGAATAACACGCATATAAAACTTCCAATTCCAGAATTTCTAGCCACTACAAGCAAAAACAAGGCTTGACCAGCTTAGTAGCCATAGCCAATAAATTGAAGACAAACAATACGGCTGACATGGCAGTGCTGGACGACGCTCGGTTGCAGTAGCCGAAGCCGTCAGTTGTTGTGTGCTTTGCATTGTGAGCAAAGCAATCGGAGGAAGAGGCGAGACCGTCAAATAGATGCATACAGGCACTCGACTGCTTGCAGTATGACTGACCAGTAAAGCGACAGCCGCCAGACGCCACTGAGGTGGAGAGTAAAAAACATTTTGTGAAAGCCTGCCGTACAGCTTTCCTCTAGTCGAAATAGCAGATGCCTTAAATAACACAAAATTAATTACCTCTTTACATTACTGCTTCTGAAATTATGAATGCTCAATGTCATTTTAGTCATTCGCCACGAGTGCAAAGCCGACTGATTTTTTTCAGATTCATTTGATTGCAGAAGTAATTCGATTCTAATGGCATTAAATATTGCTGCGTAACAACCGAATAATGTCATTCAATGCTAATGCCATTCGATTCGAATGACATTAAAATGTCCACTGTGACAGGAGTATAACACAACCACTTGTGAGCCACTGGCGATGTTACCACTATCCATTCGTCTTTAGAATGCTGATTAATTATGTTTCAGAATGATTTCATTAAATATGCTAGTCCTATTCCCAAGCCTGTGTGAATCAGTCACTTGTGAAGAAACTTTCCATTTTTCTGTGAAGTATGGGTTAGGTTGCTGCATCAGCTCAGATAGGGTACCAGAAATTGTTTCTACCCGTCAAATGACGAAACACAAGTCTACAGTTACCTTCATTGCCTTTACATTGCACTTATTGCGCAAAGTATAAATGGTATTGCAGCTTTCGAAAAACTGATCCAAAATCAGCTATTTATTTTGCATCCGTATTTTGCTCATGGTGCACATCTTTCTACAGAAATTGCTATATCAATGTCAGCAGCAGAAGCAAAACTAAGGTAGATCATTCTTGTCGCAGATTTTTAGAAAACATTTGAATATGAAGTGTATTGCAAGCAATCAGTGCAGGCTGAAATTATTTATTTGCTTCATGACTTACAAACAACAGGCGATGGAGGAATCAGATTTTGTGTATTCATATAAATACTTTGTACGTACAAAGTAACTATGCATGGCACAACATATAATACTCCTGAATTCATGTCGAAAGATTGTAACGCATACTGTTGAGTAATATCTCATGTGTCTTTTTAACTCTAGAAGTCAACAATGCACCTATGAAATTTTTGTAGTTGGAACAAATGATATGAAGAAATCATATATACTAATTCAGATGAGTAGACAATTACATTTGCCTTTAACATAGTGCACAGCCCTCAGCACTGAGAACATGCTAGAGATATTGACACATCATAGCAAGATTCACATACTGTAACAAGTTTAGATATTTTGCTTTACAGCTCGATGTCCAGAGCTGGATTGCTATTATCTTGTAAAATTACCACTCACGTCAATTTTCAAGGAATAAAAAGCCTGATTATTTCAGCCCCATTACAGATATTTATTTTTTTTATTATCAAGCAAGAACGTCTATAAAAGGCCACTCATTGAAGAAGGCAAACAAAACACTAAATTCCACAATCACAATGCAAGGTCATGCAAACGCCTCGTGGGTTCTATCGCAGATGCAGGTAAATCACAAAGATAACCAGGAAACACTACGTAATCGCGTTTATTCGCTGGAACGCACTGCAGCCACTTGGCTGTAAAAACATCGTACACCACCGCACATTTCTAGTACACACCACGTAGGACACATGTACGCTGCAGATATATGTGTTTTTTTCTGAGGAATGTTCGTGAGTCGCACGATAAACACAGAAGGCACGGGCGACAGGCGCGCAACCCGCGCACATTGAACACACCGGCACGAAAGCAAATGCGGACGACACCGGTGTAACCTGCGCTACACGAGTGATGAACCCTGGTAGATTTGATGCCGACTGAAACAGCTACAACACGCTCGGAAACATCGCACGCTGCACAAGCGTACACCTGATACCGTGTCAACAATTCCTGAGGCTACAGTTGATGTTGATGACAGCAGAAAGTTATTTAAAACGAAGTGACAACGCACGTAGCACGGGCAGGAGCTCATAACGCCATGAAAAAACTTCAATACAGCTGACTTGAAGTGCGGTTCTCGGAGGCCATACTTTTGCTGGCTGCATACGGCAGAAGTTGTTCAAAATCGAAAATACGCCATAAAATTTTTTTCTACAGTAAAGTATAGCGTGCAATATAGACGCTTCAATGTTCGTTTTTTTTGTCTCGCAACTATACGTAGTTGGGCGCAATACGGCACAAAATGAGTGGGTACTGGTTAATATTAAGGCATCACGGGGGCCACACAACCGCAAAGGTCTACAGATGACGCTCGCCCCATGCGATCGGTTGGTGGCGCAACCCACCACCCTGTTTCAAAGAAGACGCTCATAGCATTCATTCGTCTACTCTGCTCTCTATTTAGCAACTGCCGGTCGCCGGGCGGTTGCGCGAGCCGTTGTGGCGTGTTTGTCTAATCGTGTGGTTTTGTGTTTGGTGTAACGAAATGTGACTTAGTTCGCGAACACAGAAGTGCCAGAAGATAGCTTGTGTCTCTCTGAAACTCGCCATATGCGTGGCGTGCCAGGCAAATGGGGACCAACGATTTTCATGCCCTGGAGTGCGTTCTCTTTTGTGTCTGGTTGCGGGAAGTTCGCTGGACGTCGCAAAGAAATAATGTGTATTATTAGCGTGCCTCAGCTCGTCCACTACGTAACGGCGTGTAGACTGGGAGTCGACGCAGCACCGGCAACTTGGAGAGCGCTTTTCGACCGCGTCGTACCTTTCAAAAGGTAAGTAATCGTGCTTGCTAACCACACGTGTATTGTGCGTGCACTCGTGTGTGCACAGTTGCATAACAACGCTCATCTGCATTTTAACAGATTTTTACTGCAATGACGTTTCCTCGCATATAAATGCTTCTACGTTGTAAATAATCTGTGCTTACGCGGTTCTGAATTTACGAGCAGTTTTGGAAAAAAAAAAAAAAACGTAAGCAGTCAAAGCTTGCAACAGGTGCAGATTACTAAAAATTTTTAAGACAAGATGTGTTGACATAACTTATGCATAACTAAACATGACACGAGACAGTTGCTTAAACTAAGTCATGAAAAAATTGAATTGGTATGTAAACAAAGATTCTTTGTAATGTGTTGCTGCTGTGTGTGTGTTAAAAGTTTTACGGTGATGAAGGGGTCCCTCTGTTGCCACCCTTCATTAATGCAAACATTATTTTCGTGACTATTTTAGATGCTCCTTGCATGTGTTCACACTGTGACAGCGTTAATGTGCCACTGCTATAAATTAACTGCGAACTTTCCGAACTTCTTTTGTAGTGGCGAGGCCGTAACCCACACCAGTGTCCACATAATGGAGGAGCCAGCAGAAATGCAGGGAAACCTTGAATGACTGCCATAGCGCAGTGTGTAATCTGATTGCTTGGTTCAGGTATGTATGATGTGTATGTGTTCCAAAGAGTAGGACCTCAGTATCATTCGTGAATAAGTTTATCAACATATTACTCAACACAGCTTACTAAGTAGGCTAAGTAGGCTAAGTATTTTTGCAACTTGCTGCTTATTTGTGTTCATAGCTGTTATTGTTTTCTATATAAAACTAGATCTAACATGTCCTGATGTTAAGTATCTTTTCTTGCATCAATTACTTGGCTGCAATTTAAATTTCATTTTTGTTTGACAGAATAGTTCTTGCGGAAACCCGCAAGGTGGAGAGAAGTAATTAATAAAGGGAAAATCAGACATCCACCCATTCATTGCAATTGCTACAAAGGAAACCCGTACAGGTTCCTCGAAAGAAAAGCCTCGAAGTTCAAGAAAAATTCGTCATGGTCCGGGACTCGAACCCGGGACCACTGCCTTTCCAAGGCAGCCACTCTACCATCTGAGCTAACCAGGCGGCTAGCAAATGGTAGGGTGAAGTCAAATTTGTCAACAGCTGACAAATTCTGTCTGATTTTCCCTTTATTATTTTTGAAAGAGCGTAGGTTTGGGCATGTTGGCATTCCATAACTTTTAGGTTTTTGGCGCACAGAAAGGGGTGAGAGACAGAGGTACGACGCGGACACAGCGCTAACTTCCAGCAATTGTTTTATTCTACGAAGCGGTACACATATATATAGGTAACAGACAACAGCGTACGCATGCGCATATGTTTCTAATCAAATGAGACAGCAACGAGACATGTGTAATGGAAAGTTAAGATGATATCGAAGATGAAAAAGCGACCATGCATAGCCAAAAAATTTTGTGTAATTGCAACATTAAAATGCCATCTCCGTCAAGCCACCCTCTGTGACGTTTAAAAAATCGAATTCTTTTTTTGAAAGATCGATTGAAGGCGTGCTAACACAGATTATTGAAGCGGCGTAGATCGCTAGTTTGGGGAACGCTCGTGTTAGCGCACCTTCAATCGATCTTTCAAAAAAAGAATTTGATTTTTTTAACGTGTCACAGAGGGTGGCTTGATGGAGATGGCATTTTAATCTTGCAATTACAAAATTTTTTTGGCTATGCATGGTTGCTTTGTCATCTTCGATATCATCTTAACTTTCCATTACATGTCTCGTTGCTGTCTCATTTGATTAGAAACCAGTGCATATGTGCATGCTTATGCTGTTGTCTGTTACCCATAAATATGTGTACCGCTTTGTAGAATAAAACAATTGCTGGAAGTTAGCGCTGTGTCCGTGTCGTACCTCTGTCTCGTCCCTTTTTGTGCGCTAAAAGCATAAAAGTTATTATTTTTGCTTAATACACGGTGTATTTCTCACTTTTTTATTTTGGCTTTATTGTTTTGAAACTGTTTCCTATGCTGCAGCTTTTATTTCCATCTTCTTTTCTGTTTATTCTACACGCTTGTGCAGTTTCTGTGCACATAAGAATTCAAAGTGTAGTGGGACAACTATGTTGCATGTCTAAGCACATGGCGTGCTTACCATTGTTTAACATTCATATTTGCCATTATTTATCTCTTGTTCCCAGAATAACTGCCACTGGCAAATACACATTTGATGAGCCGGAAC
This sequence comes from Dermacentor andersoni, assembly GCF_023375885.2. NCBI lineage: Eukaryota > Metazoa > Arthropoda > Arachnida > Ixodida > Ixodidae > Dermacentor > Dermacentor andersoni. The sequence goes on from NC_092823.1 coordinate 57,580,748, forward strand.
TTTTTGAAATGATACATGAAGGTCATTATTCACTGTGCTGCAGTTACTGCTGTAACATATGGGTAACAGCACAAACATGATCAGAAGAAGGGGGACACATACACACAGTGCTGGCTATTAACTGGTTTTATTGGCAAGGATAGCACACCTTATATATGCCAGTGAAGCAAAGGAAATGAAGGGGAAAACACGTCAAGGGTGATAGCGTGCTAACCACGCAAGCACAATACAGCCAACCAAGCGCAACAATATGCAAACGATTATTTTTCTTTGCCGTCTGAAGCCCCGGTAGCCACATGTAGAAGATCAAATTCAGCATCACAGAGAGCAAGGGAAGGAGTGCTAAAGCACCTGCTACCAAATTTTCTAATGTAGTAGGCTTCTAAACTGATGCGTGCGGTCGTGTCACTGCCCTTTCCTAGAATCGTCTCTTTCAACCAGGCCACCCATTCAGTATACTTGCTAACGTTCGCAACTAAATGTGCATATTTATCATCTAGTTTCTTTTTTTTCACTTTTTGAGCGTGTTCCCTTAAACGGTCATTGACACAGCGACCAGTTTCGCCGACGTAAACCATCCCACATGACATGGGGATGCAATACACCACTCCAGTGGAACATTTTACTAACAGCGGTTGGTGGTTCTTCTGGCATCCACGTTTTCTGGCGTTACAGATATGTGGACACAACTTTCCCAGCTTAATTGGGGCAGAGCAACAAATTGACACGCCGTGTCTACTTGCCACCTTCTTAAGATTGTGGGAAAATTTATGGATGTAAGGGACCACCTCTGTCTTACGTGCCTTCCATTGATCCTCAGCCAGTGTACTTCCTGATCCTCACTTGAATTTTGGAAGTAGGATTTCAGAAACGGCAGTCAAGACCAAGACGGGGAACCTGCAGCCAAAGGCGGCTTGCCTGATTATTAAACGTGGGCTTAATCTGAGGTGGGCACGATTTTTGGAGAGCTGATGCCATACACAACACCGCTATACCTCTCTTAATTGTCTTGGAGTGTGCAGAGTCAAAGGGCAGCAACTTCTTAGCTCGTCGGTAGTAGCCCCAGCAAACATGTCCATCACAGAACATGATTTCTAGGTCTAAAAACTGTAAACTTGAAAGGTCCGGGAGTTCATGGGTGAAACGCAACCCATGTCTATGTTTGCTAAAAATGGAAAATATTTTGCCTAATGTAGAGGGGTAGGGGAAGGTAGGCTGCTTTTTTAAAAGCACTAAAACATTCTCAACATACCTAAAGAATTTTAAAACTGGCATCCATTAAACATCTGTTCCAGTGCATTTTCCACCTTGGCCAGAAAAATGTCAGAAAGAATAGGGGCTACGCAAGAGCCTATGCAGATGCCATCACGCTACAGAAATGACTACTCGTGAAATACAATAAATGTAATTAATTTAGGGAAAATGAGGTATCCACCAAATCATAGCAATTGCTACAAAGGAAACCCATGCGGGTTCCTTAAAGAAAAGCCTCGCAGTTGAAGAAAAATTCGTCCTAGTCCGGGACTAGAACCCAGGACCACTGCCTTTCCAGGGCAGCCACTCTACCAGCTAACCTGGTGGCTAGCAGGTAGTAGGGTAGCAGATGTCAATCGTAGCAATTAATTTTTCCGCAGAACTATTACCACAATAGAAGTAGAGTTCAAATGAAACTGCAATAATGATAGAAAGTTATGAACGGACAAACCGACAGTGTTCTGGAAGGATACGTCGCCATTATTTTCAATGCAGTCTTTGATACACGCTAGCAGTTGATTCTGCGGAACAGAATGAAACAAGTCCTGCACGTCTGCTGAAAAACCGAAACCAACATGATCATTTCCCTTTAAAATCTACTACTGCGACTGATTGCTTTAGAAGAAATGGGTCGTTCAAAGCTAGCGTCTTCAGCTTCTTAGCAAAAACTGGCTAACACACTTCTGCCACGATCCCTCTTCACTAACAGTAGTGCTAAATGGAACTTCGGGCTTTTGTGTCTTGGCTGTGAAAAACCCCCTCAAACTGTTCCCTCTGCTCTTAGATATGTCCCTGGCAAAATTTTTGAGGCCTAATTGCTTACAAAACTCAACGAACTTGGTTTTTACTTGCACTTCACTTTTCTCTCCAGGGTCAAAGTTCTTATTAGCCGCTACCAAACCTTTTTCATTGTAAGTTCTCTTGGCCAAAATAATGAACCCACCCTGCTTGTCAGCTTGCATAAGCATCAGGTTGTTACTCTTAAAGAAAGAGATGTCATTCAACAATCTAGTACGGTACGAGTCCGGGGTTTTCGGAGCAAACTTTCGCAGGCAGTCAATACCTTCAAGAAGGCAGCTGTCCCGATTTTCATCTTTTCCTGAGTGGCCACTTTTCGGTTCCTTGCAGTGATATGTGCAGGAACATCAGCTTGGACCCCAAATTTGGATCCTTTCTGCAGATGTTGCATAATCTTCTCTGGTATATGGATGTCCCCCATGACGCTGACATTGCTTCCATCTTGCGTCATTTTCTTGTCTCCTGTACAACAGAGCAACATATTCAAGATGCACCTCCACCTGCACTCCATGAGCTGTGACACTAGGCGCTTCAAAGACGCGAGCTTCTTAGTCACAAGCCAGTCAGGATGGTCCTTAAATCACAGAAGGTGCAACCTGTCCTGAGCGACTTATTCTGCAAAGTCTTTTCACGTGCCCCCACGCTGGTTTCACAGGGCCGAAGAGGGCACTTACGTCGTTATGGACGAGTCATTTCCGGATGGAAAAGGCGAACTGTCTTGACTAGCATGTTGCATGGGCGATGTGACTGAGTAGAAGGTTGATGGTGGAAAAGGTGCCTTACAACCTTACAAGAGGAAGGAAAGACACTTCACCTTTTGCATCCGGAAAGGACTCGTCCCTAATGAAGTAAGTACCCTCTTCAGCCTTGTGAAACCAGTGTGGGGGCATGTGAAAAGATTTTGCAGAATAAGTCACTCAGAACTGTGACAACAAGTCCAACTTTTTCAGGACTGGTTCCATCTTCTGTGCTTTAAGGACCATCCTGATTGGCTTGCGATTAAGATGCTTGCATCTTGAATGAGTTGCTCCGGTGTGCAGGAGGAAAATGACGCATGATGGAAGCAATGTCGTCATGGGGGACGTCCACATACCAGGGAAGATTATGCATCATATTCAGAAAGGATCCAAATTTGGGGTCCAAGCTGATGTTCCTGCACATGATCTCACTGCATTAAATTGGAAAGTGGCCCCTCAGGAAAAGATGATAATCGGGACCACCGCCTTCTCAAAGGTGTTGACTGCCTGCTAAAGCTTGCTCCAAAAACCCCGGACTCGCACCATAGTAGATTCTTGAATGACATATCTTTCTTTAAGAGCAACAACCTGATGCTTACGCAAGCTGACAAAGAGAGTGGGCTCATCGTATTACCCAAGTTAGAGAAATTTATTTACAGAAAGGCAGAGAGGTCAGCCTGAGCTATAACTTGCTCTGGCCTGCTACTCTACACTGGGGAAGAGGGACGGGGAGGGAAAGGGCTGATGAATGATGATGGTATAAGGAAGAGATGCGTATATACAAATTCAGAGTTGTGGCCTCTCTAAAGCCGTGCGTCCAGCCCAGTGGCTTGGAGAAAAGCTACAGTGGCTCTTGTTACCAGGGCTGCGCTGTTTGCATTAGGCCAAAGACCTAAAAGAAACTCGTCCGATAGCGGTCTCTCATGGATCTTTGCAATGGAAGAGACAAGTTGCTGTCGTTCTTGCGCGTAGGTGGGACACACACAAAATATATGTTCAAGCGTTTCTGGCACCTCACAGAATTCAGTTTGGGCTAGTATCACTGGCACCTATCATATGTCTATAATGGTTGGTGAATGCGACACCAAGGCGAATCCGGTGCACCATGCTCGTGTGGCTTCTTTTGAGCTTGTGAGGCATACGAAATTTCATTTCTTGGTCCCATTTGTGTAATCGCTTGTGTCGTCGATCTGGTTGGGTCCAGTGTTTCTAACTTAGAGTTGCGGTTTACGCGACGAAGTAGGACGTTTGTGTCTGCACGTGAGAACGGAATGCGTACTTCACAAGCATTATATAAAGCAGTTTTCGCTTCAGCTTCTGCCTGTTCGCTCCCGATCAGGCCACAGTGTGAGGGTATCCACTGAAAGGTGACATTGTGGCCATATCTAGTTGCGTGGTCGAGCCGTTCTGTAATTTCTATAGCCATGGAATAATACGGGCCCCGTCTGAGGACACAGTCAATCGTTTGAAGAGCTGGCTTGCAATCTCAGAATATTGTCCATGCGTGAGGAGGCTCCTCGGAGAGAAATCGAAGTGCCTCCTGGATAGAAACAAGTTCTGAGGCAGTTGATGTTGAGCTATGGCCTAGTTTAAACCGCCGAGCAATGATCATATGTGGAATGACGAAGGCTGCAGTGGAGGCATATGGTGTGACAGAGCCATCGGTATACACGTGTGCAGTATCTCCGTACTTTGCAGAAATGTGCCACAGGGCGAGTTGCCTGAGGCCAATAGATGCAACGGATATGACTTTTTAGTAATTCCAGGTATCTGCAATGTAACGACAGGTTTAGGCAGAACCCACGGGGGTATTCTTGGAATACAGGCGGGAGAAAATCTTGATTGCAAAACGCGTTGATGGCGCGATATAGTCCTTGAAAAGCTGGAACCTAGGTGGGTGGCAGGGAGCGATGACAGAGGATGGTGCCTGTGTCGGATCAACACGCGAAGGTACATTCGAAGAGGCTCGCAGAGCAAGTATACCCCAATATGACAAGTAAAAGCTTCCGCTATTGTTCCATTGGTTGACGTGCATCGTGGGAGGCCTAAACATGTGTGCAATGCTTGAGCTTGAATGCTCTCCAGCGCGCGCACACAGCTAAGTCTCATGCTTGAGAGCGCCGGAATGCTGTACCGTATATACCCTACGAATAGTGCTTGGTACAGTTGGAGTAACGACGACTCCGAGGGGCCCCATCTTGTTCCTGCAACGGTGCGAAGGACGTGAACAAAACTCTTCAGCTTTGACTTCAGTGCGGCGACATGTCTTGACCAAGATAATCCCCGGTCTATGACTACACCAAGGAATCTGTGGTGTGTAACCGTAGGTATCACTACTCCGTTAATGATTATCGGATACCTGGTCATTTGTTTTTGCGTGAATGTAATCACGGAATATTTTTCTGTTGCGAGTTGGAGGCCTTGACGCCGCAGATACTTAGCTGTGATTGTCACTGCACGTTGAAGCCTAGCACGCATTTGGGGACAGGTGGCTCCAGATGTCCATATGCATATGTCGTCCGCATATGCGCTAATCTTCACCGTGCTAGGAAGTTCGGATGCAAGGCCAATCAATGCAACATTGAAAAGAGTTGGACTGAGAACTCCTCCTTGTGGAACACCTCAATGTATATGGTACTGTCCGGTGTCACGATCACTTGTCGACATATACACCATGCGGCCACTGAGGTAGCTAACAATCCATGCATATAGCCGGCCACCGACGTCTAAATCTTCCAGTGCATCAAGGATTGCATAATGGAGTACATTGTCGTATGCACCCTTAATATCCAGAAAAACAGCTCCAACTAACCGACGGCGACTTCTTTCTTGTTCAACAGTGGATACCAAGTCAATAACACCGTCAATGGAAGAACGGCCTTTTCTAAATCCATGCATAAAATCAGGAAAGCAATTATTTTTCTCTAGAAACCATTCCAGCCTTGACAAGACCATTCTTTCCATTACTTTGTCGGCGCAACTGGCTAAGGTGATCGGTCTGCAGGAGGAGAGCTCGTTAGGGTATTTCCCCGGTTTAAGCAGGCCTACAACGCAACTGCATTTCCAAGAATCTGGAACATTTCCTGTCTCCCACGTCATATTATAATAAGATAGAAGACGTCATGATTCGATGCCAAGATGAGTCACGTCGGCAGCAAGACCAGACGGAATCCCATACGTTACCCAAGGGAATTTACAATTAAAAATGTTTGGTAGCGGCTAATAAGAACTGTGTCCCTGGAGAGAAAAGTGAAGTGCGAGGAAAAATTAAGTTCGTTGAGTTTTGTACCAATTATACCTTGGAAAGTTTGCCAGGGACATATCTAACAGCAGAGGGAACAGTTTGAGGGGGGTTTTCACAGCCAAGACACATAAGCCCAAAGTTCCGTTTAGCACTATTGTTAGTGAACAGGGATCGTGGCAGAAGTGTTAGCCAGTTTTTGCTAAAGAAGCTCAAGGCGCTAGCTTTAAACGACCCATTACTTTTAAAGAAATCAGTCGCAGTAGTACAGTTTTTAGAGCGAAATGATCATGTTGGTTTCGGTTTTTCGGAAGACGTGCAGTTGTTTAATTCTGTTCCACAGAATCAACTGCTAGCATGTGTCAAAGAGTGCATAGAAGATAACGGCGACGTATCCTTCCAGAACACCGTTGGTTTGGCCGTTCATAATTTTCTATCTTTATTGCAGTTTTATTTGAACTAGACTTTTATTGTATTTGACAAGCAGCTGTTTTTGCAGTGCGATGGCATCTGCATAGGGTCTTGCATAGCCCCTAATCTTTGTGACATTTTTCAGGTAAAGGTGGACAACACACTGGAACAAGTGTTTAATGGGGGGCCAGTTTTAAAAATTTTTCGGCATGTTGACACTTATTTGGTGCTTTTATAAACAGCAGCCCACCTTCACCTACCCTCTACAGTAGGCAAAGTGTTATCTATATTTAGCAAACATAGACGTGAGTTGCCTTTCACCCTTGAACTTCCGAACCTTTCAATTTTAGTTTTTATACGTAAAGATTACGTTCAGTGATGGACATGTTGGCTGGGCCTCCAACTCACGGGCTAAGGAATTGCTGCCCTTTCACTCGGCACACTCCAAGACAATTAAGAGAAGTATACAGGTGTTGCGTATGGAATAGGCTCTCCAAAAATCGTGCCCACATCAGATTAAGCTCAGTTTTCATAATCAGGTAAGCCGTCTTTTAGCTGCAGGGTTCCCCATCTCGGTCTTGACTGCCATTTCAGAAGTCCTCCTTGAAAAGTTCAAGTGTGGATGTGGAAGTGCAATGGTTGAGGATCAACTGAAGGCACCTAAGACAGAGGTGGTCCCTTACATCCACAAGCTTTCCCACAATCTTAAGGTGGCAAGTAGGCACGGTGTGCCAATTTGTTTCTATGCCCGAAATGAGCTGGGAAAGTTGTGTCAACGTATATGTAATGCCAGAAAATGTGGATGCCAGAAGAAGCACCAACCACCGTTAGCAAAATGTTCCACTGGAGTGGTGTATTGCATCCCCATGTCATGTGGGATGTTTTCTGTCCGTGAAATTGCTCGCTGTATCAATGACCGTTCAGGGGAACACCCTCAAAAACTGAAAAAAAAAACGCTAGATGAGAAATATGCACATTTAGTTGCGCACGTTAGCAAGTATACGGATTGTGTGGCCCAGTTGAAAGTCACGACTATTCTAGGAAAGAGCAGTGACAAGACTGCGCACATCAGTTTAAAAACCTTCCACATTAGAAAATTCGGTAGCAACTGTTTTAGCACCCCTCACTTTGCTCTCTTTGATGCTGAATCTGATCTTCTGGGTGCGGCTATCGGGGCTTCAGATTGCAAAGGAAAAGAAAAATAATTGTTTGCGCTTTGTTGTGTTTGGTTGGCTTCATTGCGCTTGTGAACTTGGCACGCTGTCACCCTTGACATGATTTTCCCTTTCATTTCCCTTGCTTCACTCTGGCATATACAGGGTGTCCCACATAACGTGAGCCAAGAATTTAAATATGAAAGGCACGTGTGAAGGCAATTGAACGAAACCCATACTATTCGCAATAGCCTATAGTAACTCAGACAATTTTTTGTTTTCCCCATAACTTGCTAATTAAATAAGTTTAATTGCAGAATTTTTGTTATTGGCTGAGGACCCCAAGTGTGGTACGCAGATTTGTAGAGCACCTTCAGAAACCACCGATCGAGTTCTTTCCTTTACTAAATGTCTCATGTAGTCCGTTGTTCCTGGTTGCAAAGAAAGCCCATGAAATATGATGAAGGCCACGTGATGGAACATAGTGGTATTGTGCTGCTCTCAAGCGTGCATTCGGTGAACAAGGTTGGCTGCATCGTGACTGGTGACGAGAAAGTGGCAGGGCATTCTTTATCTCATTGGCACCGCTCCGCCTGCAGCATGCATTTTCGCCATCATCCGACGGGAGCCGACCTTGTTCACCGAAGGCACGCTTGAGAGGAGCACAATACCACTGCGCAAGCACTCTGTCACGTGCCTTGTTTCATATTTCGCGGACTTTCTTTGCAACTCAGAAGAAATGACTATGTGAGACGTATCGTAAAGCAAACAACTCGATCGGTGGTTTCTGAACGAGCTCTACAAATCTGTGTGCCATACTTGGGGTCCTCAGCCAATAATTAGAGTTGGGTAATTAAATTTAATTAATTGGCAAGTTATGGGGAAAACAAAGGATTGTAGGAGTTACTATAGGCTATTGTGAATAGTATGCATTTGGTTCAGTTCGCTTCCAACGTGCCTTTCATTTTTCAAAAAAATTCTTGGCTCAAGTTATGTGAGACACCCTACAAGGTGTGCTATCCTTGCCAATAAAATCAGTTGTTAGTCAGCACTGTGTGTACGTGTCTGCCTTCTTGTTGTCTGTTTGTGCTGTTACCCATATGTTTCGAGATGAACCAACTCTCCCAAAAGGAAGTATTGATGACGTTACTGCTGTACTGAGGTGTTTTCTAGTAAGCTTGATTTTTTTCTCTCCCATAAAAAAAAATTTGGCAAGCTATGCCCATTCATGCAAATAGGCATTGTAGCAGTTAAGAGTCTATGTCCAGGTACATTATTTTTCACTTTAAGTAAACACAGTATAGATCACATAGTTAGCTGATAGATCCGTGTATTGATGCTCAATCATTAAAGAACACTATTTCATACATAGTGCTAAATTGTCTGGTTGCATTTGCTCGTTGTTGCTCATCAAATGAATTTAATTTCAACTGCACCACATAGAACATTCCGATTGGCACTTCTGTAATTTTAATAGTGATAATCAACCAACAAGCCCTAATTCAACAGCTGTCATGAATAATTTCTAATACTTTGGGTCCCTTTTCATGTGTTCTGTTTCACACTATGTATTTGGTCAGCGCAGTGGGCATTTTTATATTCAATCTGCTTGGTGCTGTTGAGGTCAGAATATCTTCAACCAGCAAGTCTAAATTATAATGCTATCAATAAAACTTCGATTACTGGGCAGATGAAAGCATTTTATCTCATTCTAAAAGTATCTTTGTTGTAACCACCAGTGTCTAGAGCAAGCATCATATGCACAGCAACTCATAATAAGTTTTTAAGTTGGATGGGCGAGTACCTATAGCTAACTATACCTGTGCATATACTTTCTACATATTAGCTAGTATTTTAGCCACACGAAACAGCCTATGTTGTGTTTGCTGAAGTCAAATTTATGGTTGATGCACCTGCTTTTTTTTGTTGTGCACTTACACTTCTGTGGTCTCTTAAGCACTGTACTCGTGTGACAGCTGAAGTATTGCAGTAGTGTCGAAGTTAGCGTGCTACACTATGCCGACACATACCTATCACCGTATTCGTGCATTTTCCGAGAACCAGCTGTGTTCACTAGGTGAAATTTGTAGTGTCCTTATGAGTTTGCCATTCAGTTCATGTAACTTTTCAGGACAGAATTTGCACAGGGAGGGAAGGGAGACCATACAACATGACTGGTGCTATGCATCAGATTTAGATTGTTCATCATTAAAGAACACTATTTCATACATAGTGCTAAATTGTCTGGTTGCATTTGCTCGTTGTTGCTCATCAAATGAATTTAATTTCAACTGCACCACATAGAACATTCCGATTGGCACTTCTGTAATTTTAATAGTGATAATCAACCAACAAGCCCTAATTCAACAGCTGTCATGAATAATTTCTAATACTTTGGGTCCCTTTTCATGTGTTCTGTTTCACACTATGTATTTGGTCAGCGCAGTGGGCATTTTTATATTCAATCTGCTTGGTGCTGTTGAGGTCAGAATATCTTCAACCAGCAAGTCTAAATTATAATGCTATCAATAAAACTTCGATTACTGGGCAGATGAAAGCATTTTATCTCATTCTAAAAGTATCTTTGTTGTAACCACCAGTGTCTAGAGCAAGCATCATATGCACAGCAACTCATAATAAGTTTTTAAGTTGGATGGGCGAGTACCTATAGCTAACTATACCTGTGCATATACTTTCTACATATTAGCTAGTATTTTAGCCACACGAAACAGCCTATGTTGTGTTTGCTGAAGTCAAATTTATGGTTGATGCACCTGCTTTTTTTTGTTGTGCACTTACACTTCTGTGGTCTCTTAAGCACTGTACTCGTGTGACAGCTGAAGTATTGCAGTAGTGTCGAAGTTAGCGTGCTACACTATGCCGACACATACCTATCACCGTATTCGTGCATTTTCCGAGAACCAGCTGTGTTCACTAGGTGAAATTTGTAGTGTCCTTATGAGTTTGCCATTCAGTTCATGTAACTTTTCAGGACAGAATTTGCACAGGGAGGGAAGGGAGACCATACAACATGACTGGTGCTATGCATCAGATTTAGATTGTTCATCTGTTTTTTTCACCTCTGGTAACGGAATGGCCAACAATAACAGTAAGAAATATCACTTAAATACTGGGATGTGTCAGTCCGCTCTCATTATGATTGTGTGGAAAAGAGGAACACTCTCTGAATGACACAGAATAGCAATCACTCTGTGCTTTCTAATTCTATTTGTTTGCAACATTTGCCCTCATTCTAAAAGAACGTTTGTGCAGTACAAGTGCACATGCAGTGTAAATATTTTCTGTATTCCTTCCCATAAAATAAACATTTAAACATTGAATTGGTAGTTTTGTGCGCTGTGGTCTCTCTTCTGTCCCTTGTGTTGTATGCAAAACTTAAACATGAACATGCACCAACTTTCTCAGTACTCGTCAGTCAGTGTTGATAAACTCACAATGTTTCCAGCCAGAACATTCTTACCATTTATGTCACATCCAGTCGGTATAGTACTACTCTGGCTTTTCATAAAGCATGCTAATATGTACTTCTGCATTTATAGTTTATGTAATGATAGCCTAACAGCACAAGCCAAAAGTTGTAGAGATACAAGCCGTCTAATTGCTCAGAGGGTGATCAGAGGCGGATACTAAGAGAGCTCTTCTGATTGGCTGGTACAACCTGTACCACACAGTAACTTTCTCTTGAGCGACTTGGTCATTGCTAAATGCCATGCTGTTGTAGTGCAACAAACTGCAAAAAGAAAGATACAAAAGGACAGAAAGAAGGGAAAGAAAGATGGCACTACACTTACAACTGTTTATTAGGCACAAAACTTGCTACATATATATTGCGCACTCTTGACATCAGGGGCAGCAAAAAGAGCAAGTGACAGGTCATGTTGTTTGTGTGAAACCCAACAATTTCATTTCCACATCATATAAAAACATGTTTGACTAACACATGCTTGACCACTGATCTGAATGTGATATGCCTCTAGTAGTTCCCGTGCGGTTTTATCTCTACTCATACCTGGAATTCTCACCTCAGCAAAACGTGGCTTACAGGAGCACGATTTGCAATGTGCAGAGAGATGGGTGTTCATATCCTTTTTTAAATTGTTTTTGTTCCCTCATTCGGTCATTCACACAATGGCCAATCTGCCCGACATAGGTTTTCCCATAACTTAACGGTGTCTGGTAAATCACATGGACCGCTTTTCCACATAGCTTTTTTGTCTAGTTTCAAGCATAGTGTCCAGCAGCTTTTAAATGCCAGATTTCCTCATTCGGTCATCACCTAGTGGCAGAAACCTCGCTGCAGCAACTCAAATGTTACAATAATCCGAAGGGGAGTGAGGGAAGTAAGCACGATTCCCAAAGAAAGGCTCAAGTGGCTCCTTATTACCACAGGGTGAGCCACAGCCTCAAGGCAGCGAACAGGTATGAGGTACCTGTTGTTTTCTTCCTCGAACACGCTGTCTTGCCTATGTCCCCGAATCATAGAATGTGCAGTGCAAATGTACGAAGTCAAACATGCAAAGTGCTACGTGGAAAAGTGTTCCACTGCTGTGGTTTACCAGATACATGTACCGCTAAGTTACAGGAAAACCTACATCGGGCAGACTGGCCGTTGTGTGAACGACTGAATGAGGGAACATGCAAACAATTTAAAAGCGCATATGAATGCCCATTTTTCTGTGTATTGTATACCGTGCTGCTGTACTGTAAGCCAAGTTGTTCTGTGGTGAGAATCCTAGGTAAGAGTAGCGATAAAACTGCGCAGGAACTGCTAGAGGCATGTCACATTCGTATAACTGGTCAAGCGTGTGTTAGTCAAACATCTGTTTTGTTATATGATGCAAAAAGAAATTGTTGGGTTTGACGAAAACAAGATGATCTGACACTTGCTCTTTTCTTCCCCTGATGTCGTGAGTGTGCGCGGTATATATGTAGCAAGTTTTGTGTCTAATAAACAGTTGAGTGTGGCGCCGTCTTTCCCTTTTTTCTGTCCATTAGAACCTTTCTTTTTCCAGTTTTTCGTGCTACACCATGCCGTACAACCTGTACCACTTTCTACGCTTCACAAAGCTGAAAGTCAACTTGGGCTCACTGAAAGTCGTTGTGTATTGCTTGTGTAGTCTCTTTAAAGATTACTTTCAAACAGAGGTAAGCCATATAATTTTGTGTGGAGCCCCTACACTAATGCCACTGGACATACTTCTTTTTGCTGCCAGCAGTTAGTGACATAAAACCAATGGCTGATTGCACAAACAATAAAGATGCATAAAAAATGCTTGATGTCAGATTTCTCAGGTTCCTGTAAACAAAGCAAATTAGCTGCTTTAATGAGAAAGTTTGGCAGACTGGGTGGGAATAGAACCTGGAGTGTGAAACAAGGACACTTCTGTGATGCCACAATATCCATGTGCTTTTGGAAGTAACCGTTGCAGATGTAAACGCTACTGAGGGTGAGCTTTGTGTTGTGCCAAGAACTAGGTCTTTAAAAATCGGTTGTCAGTCCCTTTAAGGTGTGCCTACTGTGTGTCATATTGTGCACGTCACATTGCAGCCATCTGGTTCACTAAAGATGCTTTCATGTTCCCACACCTAAGCAGTCTTAACGTGTCTCTGCCCTTTTATTGCAGGTACACCTAGCAAATGTATACATTGATGAGGAGTGGCACCTGCTCTAGTGCCATGGCTAGGACTCCCTGTTCTGCAAAGAACTGGCGAAACTGGTGTGCGGAGTTCTGGCACTCAGGATAGGAGCATCACAGGGGCTCTTTGGTGGTGCTTCCTGAACGACCGCAATTTCATTGAGAAGCCGGCATTGAGCCTCCATAAATTGGAAGCTGTGGACAGTATCATCGACATTGTTTCAAATTTGTTTGTGTAATGTTTGTAACAATACATGTATTACAGTGAAATGATTAATTTTCCAGATGCACTTGATGCATATCTTTCGAGATGTGGTGCCCCTGAGGAGGAGAAATCGCGGTGCTCAAAATGGACCGTAGCCTAGCAGACATGCTGAGAGAAATTAAGTAAGCGTGTAATTGCAAACATGTGTACATGCAGTAAACCTCATTAATTTGAACTCGTGGGGGCCATGCGAAATGTCAGGACTAAGCAAATGCAACCAAAATGGTTTAAAATATATATTTATGTGTCGGCTTCCGACGGGAGCCTTGTTCACAATGAAACCAGCAGCAGAGTAGGTAACGTTCTTATCTGCAGCTCAAAACATGATTAAGGTACTTGGCATACATGGACATGGATGATTAGAGATTCAAGATAAAGACGCGTAAAATGATTTCATTCCTTAACAATCAAGCGATATTTTTCCTAGCTAATTGTGACGTAGTTGCGCAGTGCTTGGCCAGGGCATTCGATGCAAAGTATCGTTTCTGGACATCATTCCTGTGCTGTTTGTCTTTTTTTGGAGTTGCCGGTTTCTCCGATGTAGACGTACCGACAGTTCGCACACCGAAGGACCTACACTACGCCTGGGAACTTGCCCTTTTCCGAACAGTCTTTCACATGCATGAGCTCGTGTTTACGTTTTGGAACGTGCACAGCCTGCACATCATATGACCACAACGCATGCAAGGGTCTCGCTTATGCAGGGGACCTATGGTATTGAAGCCCATTTTTTGGGGGGTCCAGGGAGGGTGGGTACTGCGCAAGCCAGCTGACACCCTACTGTGTCAATGGAGTACTCAGGGTATCCACAAGCCATCAATTCCCACTGCACAAGTGAATTGTCTGGCATGTGGTCTTCTACTGTTGTGCACACATTTTTCACCCAACGAAGGAAAGAGCAGACAACAGACCTCTTTTGCGAAGCAGGGTGCACCAATGTGTAGTTGAGGTAGCGCCCCGTGTGAGTTAGCTTCCTAAACACCTCGAATAACAGGTTTGGCCCTTTATGCTGCACGAGGCTGTCCAAGAATGACAGTTGGCCTTCAGATTCCACTTCTATGGTGAACTTAATTGCTGCTTGCATTACTGTTTAAGTGAGCCGTGAGGAGGTGAATATTCTGTTGTTGCAAAACTCTGAAACAGTCGACATATCTGAAAAAGACCTTAGGTGTCGATGTAAACGAGCTAACCTTGAGTTAAACCTCGACCTCTTCACGGCTCACTTAAACAATGCAAGCAAAATTAGGTTCACCATAGAAGTGGAATGTGAAGGTCAACTGTCATTCTTGGACTCCCTTGTGCCACGCTAAGGGCCAAACCTGTTATTTGAGGTGTTTAGGAAGCTAACTGACACGGGGCGCTACCTCAACTACACATTGGTGCACCCTGCTTCGCAGAAGAGGTCTGTTGTCTGCTCTCTCCTTCGTTGGGTGAAAAATGTGTGCACAACAGCAGAAGACCACATGGCAGACAATTCACTTGTGCGGTGGGAATTGATGGCTTGGGGATACCCTGAGTACTTCATTGACTCAGTAGGGTGCCAGCTGGCTCACGCAGTACCCACCCACCCTGGACCCCCCAAAAAACGGGCTTCAATACTGTACATCTGTGGCATAAGCGAGACCCTTGCTCATGTGGAAGAGCACGGCAGGAAGAACAAATCCTGACAGGCTTGCCATCTGCCACGAATTTCAGCGCTTCAGGAATGGACAGAGACGCAATGCAAATATGTTAAATATTTTTCCCAAGACACAATGTAACCCAAAACAAATGACCAGCAAAGTAAGCGTGCACAAAATATACCCTGTACACAAAAGAGATTAACAAAACTAGGTATATACATAATTAAAACAAATGAGAAATTAGCTGTATAATGTTTATAGTCTGACTGGCCAAGTGACAGTCCCCAAGAATTGAATGTTCTGACTGTCAGAGTAGCAGTGAACGTCGGCAAGGCGTGGTGCAAGATGTCAGCCTGCGTAGTTGCAACATGACGTACACATAGACCTTCGTTGTGAGTGACGAGGTTGTCGCTCCCTTACGAGACTTGCATTGCACAGGACGCAGTCTGGACTAGTCAGGCATTGTGTGGCCGACGTGGTCAGGTGATTGTGGCACTGGACAAGGCCGGTTATGGCAGTGTGGCGTTGGGTTGCAGAGCATAGTCATGGCGATGTAGTCAGGTCTTGGAAGCTGTTGTTGGCCAACTCTTGGATGTCCTCTCGTCTGTCCGTGGTCCCAAGCTACTACTACCCATCTCCAAACACAGCTAGAGATGCAACTGCCTTGCTTCTCATCCATGTCAGCAATGCGCGCTCCTTGGTTTTCCTCCCCTTTTCCTTCAATTTTTCTCTGACACTTCACATGCTTCCTCACCTCATGTATCCATTCTCCATTTCACTGACCAATGTCGTCTGCTCCACATTATCGCACATGCTCTGCCGGTGACTCGTGACAGTGTGAAAAGGGAAAGCATGGCAGCAAACGTATCCACTTGTCAGTCAGCACTGTGTTTGTCTTTTGTTTTATCTCATCTGTTGGTACTGTTCCTTGCCAAGGTGGCCAAGGTTTGTATTCAACATATGAAAAGAGTGCAGTGCAAACCGGAAAAGAGATGGTACCCTAGCTTGAATGGAAGCATACTTCGTTGACTTCAGTTGCACAAATGGCCAGGAGTGTACACCTTGAGACACTAGTTTATGGCATTGTAGGTCTTGAAGGCCGTGGAATTGGCTAACATGGCTAACACTTTTCTGCATGCTTCACTTGACGATTATCGTAAACCACAAGTGTTCTCAGCATTATGTTCAAATGCCTTATGCCATTTTAATGTGATGTTTAACGTGCCTCCCTTCTCTGCTACTAGTGTACTTTCTATTTCGTTGCTTATATGTACCTTTTATTTACTTATTAGTTATGTGTAATATCTGCAGTGTCATTGTCTTACAGCGACACTGTTACGAGGTGTTTCACAATGGTTACAGTCTATATTCTTTTTTTAATTATGTGCAATATATGCAGTGCCATTGAGGCATCCAACATCTTAAGCGATGCTGTTAAGAAAAGTTACAATGTGGATGCAGCCACATTAAATGTAAATGCAACGCTGGTTCGGAGCCTTGAACTTGTTTTGAGACATAATTATCAACAATTATAAAATAAAAGTTGCCTGCATATACCTTGTTTGAATACATAGCTTATTTGCACGGTTTCTGAATAAGTAATTCATAATTTTTGTTTCTCGCATTTTATTATACTGGCTTTGTGTTAAAAGTCGGCAAGGACCTTGTACGGCTGCTGCCATAAAAGCAGATGCCAAGCTGCTGCTAGCCTGCATGCAGGCTATCACTAATACAACCAGCCTTGACCGTGCTCGAGCGCAGCAGCACTTGCTGTGTGCAAGCAAGGCTGTGAGCCAGCAATCAGATCCCTTATTCCTCTGAAGGGTGTGAGAAATCTCTTATAACAGTGTTGTCAGATTGGCACAGTAAAACTTCATTTGGGCCTAGTTGGTACATAATTCTGAACTTAACGTTACAGCGCAGACACCTAAGACGAACCACAAAAAGCACCAGTGTGTGTCGTGTCTTTTTGTGGTTCGTCTTAGGTGTTTGCGCTGTAATGTTAAGTTCAGATTGGCACACTTCTCTAAAAGATTTTTTTTTTACTTTTTATTCTTCCCAAGATGTTACGGAATGAAGCTTCCAAAAGTTGTCATCTCAACTAGGCCACATGTTCTTTTATGATGCAGTCTTCAGCACTGCCTGTTTTTTGCCTTTAATCGTCAGAAGTGAGCCCATGGTGGTTCTAAGGCTCTGTAAGCCTTCTTGCACCAGCAGCATTGTCCAGGTGGAATATCAGTAAGGAAGTTTGGATGATGGCCATCAGAAGCCCACTTGTCATTATTCTGCCACTTTTGTTGCTTTTCTTGAGACTGCTTTTTCTTTCAATGTTATTGTGTTAAGAAATTTAAGCATGACGTATGTTTGGAGCTAAGGGCATGATCCACCGGCTTCAAAGTTCCTAGAGTCAGTCTGCGCAAGGAATTGTGAGGCGGTGCTGCTATTAAAAGCATGCACTTTCACCCGCTCTTAAAATCGGGGTGCATACAATGAACATTTTACCATCCCTTACGACTCTCTCTTAGCCACTGTGTTTGCCTTTCGGTAATATGGGGAAAAAAAGCAAAGCTGAACTCTGCTTTATTTAGTCCACTCTGCCAGCTTGTCACAGTAAAAATGGCTCTGTTAGTGCCTACCAGAACTTTCATTTTCCTAATCATTTAATTTTGAAGTGCAATAAGTGTTTTGGCGTCTTCTCAACTTTTTGCTGCTTTAACTCTTGCACATGTCAATATTAATGAGAAATGATGTCCTCTTTACCTTTTGTAGTACCACAGTCTAGATTTGTCAGAGAATGCACTGTTATAGCTACGTTATTTCTACAATAACTGTATTGCACCTTGTTTAGGCACTTGTGGCTGATTTCCATGTATTTTTTATGTACTTCATAAGGTCTGTGCTTAAATCTGCAGCTGGATGAGTTGCTTTCTATTCTTACTGTTTGGTTTGTGCAGATAACACATGGGCAAGAAAGAATCAAAAACCAGTTGAGAGATTGTGCTTGCGTCGTCCATTTCTTCCTTGCCTCTGCTTATGCAATAAATTTATTTTCTACAAAGCACTACTTTGCTTACTTTTGTTTGCATCTTCTAGCTTGCAAACCAATATATTGTGTATTTCTCAGTGTGGAAACTCAATATTGAAAATTCTTAAATTGGCATACTAGCCGAGTCATGTGAACAGATACTCCCATATGTTCCTGTAAAACCTTCATGATCATTGTAAAGAAATACTATGGTACTTTGAAAAGCCTCCCTCGAACGTAAAAAAGTATTCCCATAACTTCCTGCAAAAGCTCCGTGATGGATGTAAACACATGCTCCCATAATTCCCTGCATAAGCTCCTTGATGGAGGTAAACATATACTCCCATATTTCCCTGCAAAAGCTCCGCGATGGAGGTAAACACGTGCTCCCATAGTTCCCTGCGAAAGCTCTTTGATGGAGATAAACATATACTCCCATAGTTCCCTACAAAAGCTCCGCGATGGAGGTAAACATATACTCCCATAGTTGCCCGCAGAAGCTCCGCGATGGAAGTAAACATACACTCCCATAAGTACCTCCACAACCTCCGCGATGGAGGTAAACATATACTCCCATAGTTGCCCGCAGAAGCTCCGCGATGGAAGTAAACATATACTCCCATAAGTACCTCCACAACCTCCGCGATGGAGGTAAACATATACTCCCATAGTTGCCCGCAGAAGCTCCGCGATGGAAGTAAACATATACTCCCATAAGTACCTCCACAACCTCCGTTCAGCAGCGGAGTAAATCTTTTACTCCGCCTACCCGGAGTATATTTACCTCCCATCAGGGAATGCGCTAGAGGACAAGCCATTTACTCCCATCTCGGATCATTTTTGCTAACAGTGTATGTGTAACATTTCACTGTGTTGCGTAAGACGAAGTTGAGTATGGACATTTACAACTGTGCCATATATGTTCGCATTCGTTCCACCGTTCAGATGCCCGCTACTGCGGCCATCATCTGTCGCGCGAGTGCCAAAGTCCTTGCGAATACATTGTATAAAAAATCAAGATATAAAGAAAAATATATGCACAGCTAAGTGCATCCTCATCCAAATAACATATGCAGGTAATATTGTTCATTCATTTGATTTCAGTTACCCTAGGCTGAGCAAATGTGACTCTCATAAACTCGTCATCATTCAGGCGAGTAAGGTGCGCCTCTCGCAGCTAGCCTGCGACCGCCTTACTACTCGATCTGGGCAGCCTTATACAACGAAAGGAGCGCTTATACTAACAAACATCTTAGCTTGAAGGCATGTGAATGAGCGTATTATTTCTTGCGCCTTTATCAGTTTCTCGTGCCATTTCTGTTCACTGCTTCCGATAGAGGTTGCCTGGCTGCTCTCGGTACCATACAGGTGAGATAGCATTATGCTGCCGGTTTTTACATATTGGGACAACAATAAAACAATGCAAATGTATATTCAAAATGCGTTTAACTATTATAGACAGAGAGGAACGGAGATGGCGGAAGAACAACAGCACGAATGCTTCTTCGATCTTCGCCTT
Organism: Dermacentor andersoni; assembly: GCF_023375885.2. Lineage (NCBI taxonomy): Eukaryota > Metazoa > Arthropoda > Arachnida > Ixodida > Ixodidae > Dermacentor > Dermacentor andersoni. Next base: position 57,600,431 of record NC_092823.1, read on the forward strand.
CATTCCCTTGCTTGCGTTTTCTCCGTTGTTGGGTAATGGCTTGCAACATATTACCCCCACTGATGGAAGCGCCGTCTCGGCCCTTAGGGAAGGGTTGTTGTCGGTAAAGTGGGGCTGCAAACAGGCGATGTGCACAATGTCACTAGATGGTAGGTACAATGGCGAGCTGCCGTCCACATGGGCGATCTCGTATTTGACTTCGCTGAGCTGCCGGAGAACCATATAAGGGTCAGAGTAGCGAGGAAGGAGTTTCGAAGAGAGACCCACGCGATGGGACGAAATTGAAAGCAGGACCAAAGAGCCTGGAGACAAGTAAATAGTTCTGTGGTGGCTCTCATAGCGGGCTTTCGGGATATCTGCGAGACAGAGAGACAAAGCCGTGCAATCTGTGAGCTGTCTAGCCCGAAAAGCAGCATCGCGGGCGTACTCTTTAGGAACGTAGGTATCTGATTGCAAGATAGTCTCAAAGGGCCGCGATAGGAGGCGGCCAAAGCTGCATTTTGATGAGTTAAGCTGCGGGGTTGCCTGCCGGAAAACATCAAGAGCTGCCGGCGGGCGTGTAATGAGACTCACAAATGTCGGAGACAAAACCATGACGCCATATAGATGACAAAGGCTTGTGGACGATTTGTAGCCGCTAATGGGAGAGTCCCCCATCCATTCAAACGTTCCTGGGACATCACACAAACCAAATGACATTTCCTCCAACTGAGAAAGTCCATACGGTGTAACGAATGCGTTCTTCTCGCGGCCCAGGTCATCTACAGAAATATCCAAGTACCCTCCCCGCAGTTCGATGGAGGAGAAGTAGGTAGACCAACAGAGACAGGCCAGAGCATCATCGATTCTCGGCAGAGGGTAGATGTTGTTTTGCGTGACGTTGTTCAAGTGGCGGTAATCTACGAAAAAGCGCCAAAAACCGTCGTTCTTCTTTACGGCTGACGCCCAGGGACTGCAGGAATGTTCTGTGACGTCTTACGCGACCATTGCTTCGAAGTCGCGCTGAATTACTGAACTCGCGCTGAACTCGCGCTGATCGACGATACGGCTTGAGGTGCAAAGAGCAGCGCGGAGCAAAGGATTGCCGGTAATTATTTCAGAAACGGTAAATTCATTGATAGAAGAGACTTTGGTCAAAGTCATCACATTTGGGATAAGTTGCGTACACCAGCTGAAGTTCAAGCCAGGAAAAGAATCGCGGTTATTAGAAACAGTGAGAATGGTATGAAGAAGAGCGAGATTTCCGGCCAATTGAACGCCATCAATGGAATCAGGCCGCAATCGCCATCGGGAATAGAAGGTAGACATTAGTTGCACATACGTAACGGACTGAGGTGCCAGATGGATGTAATCCACGGAACACAGGCGCGGTTGATGACTGGTATTAGCGTCATAGTAGCGAGGTAGGCTAAGATAATGCAATTCGATTCCACAATCATTAAACGCGGAGTGGGCGGATAGAAAGTCCATGCCTAGGATGAGATGATGAGAGCAGTGCTGGAGCACAGCACGTAATGCCATTGTACATAGCCGGCAATACTTATCGTGTGGAGCACATACCAGTGGCAGGAAGCGTTTCCGCGTCCACGACTCTGATGAGGGGAAACGTGGGCAGCGGGACGATCTTTTTAACTCGACACCTAAGCTCCGAATGCATTACGAATGTATGTGCCCCCGTGTCAACGAGTTGCGTGTAGTCAGTAAAACGGTCACATGATCTTGCTGGACAGTCGTCAATCAGCTTCACCTCCTGGATCTGCATCCTCTAGTTTCCCGGAGGCAGGCACCCAATTGGTACTGGAGAGTGGCAGAATTGTTGGAAGCCATGTAGTGGGCGTAGAGACAGCGTCGAACGGGATTGGTGACCACGTGGAGATGGTGAACTTAGGACCGTCATCACCGTTAGCCTGACCACACTCTCGATAAGGCTGGAAGCGACCAGGATCGCTCTCAAGGTGCCAATTAGGAACATATGGCGCGTTGGCTATTGAATTAGCGGGCGACGTGACCAATCTGACGGCAATTACGGCAAATGGCTCAGTCGACAGCAGTGCTTTACTCGGTGGGATTGCGGAGACGTAGCCTCTGGCCTTGGGCATAGGAACCTGGGAAATGGTCTGTTGGATGGGAGAGAGCGACGGCGCAGACAGAGTCCAGGGAGGGTATTCTGTAAGAGCTAAACTAGTGAGCTATCCATTTCGGCCGCTGCTGATTGGATGCAGCTGTACGAGACAGGAGGACACGAGCAGCCCTAGCCAATCAGCAGCGGCTGAAAAGGGCAGTCTACTAGGTGTACTCTTACAGAATACCCCTCCAGGCCAGCATTGGATAGCTAGTGACGAACGATGGCTTGGAGATGTGGAATCATGGTAGCGCTCGACTCACAGGCACTTGGAAGCAGGAGACATAGTCTCAAGTTCCCATCGTAAGATCTTCGTCACGTGTTCCGCGGTACCTCTCGTACGTCACGTACTTCCGCAGGTACTTCTTCGCGCGACGGTGCTGCTGCCGTGTGGGGAGGCCGAGTGAACTGATGGGCAATACGCCAACTTTTGGCTATTTCGAACGTTTGCACTAATTGATGACAGCATCCACCATGTCACAATTCCTGTAGATTAGTAGACCGACACCGATCATCTGTTATCTCTTACAGATTGTGTTTCAGTTTCTCAGACTCGGCCATGCCATCATCCGCTTGGCGGTAATGGGCCAACACAGCCTATATTTAAGACAGGCAGGATTCCATCGATGTTTGGGCATGTGACGCTCGCCGCGATCTTTCGACCAAAGTACTTTGTCAAACAGAACACACATTCCTTTCCTGCCAGCTATCCCATCATGCAATTTACTCTTCATGATTCTGGAACCCGAGCCTTGCTTTTCCTTGGAGATAAAATAGGGTGTTGACCAACATGACCCTATCATCCCATCGGTTGTTCTTGCTTGCATGCTCGTAGATTACCAATAATTTTTCAACGTCTCCATCATCAGTTCCACAAAACGAGTGTGGGTCTATTGAATGGGCAACGACAGCCGTCGACGGTGCCACTGTTTTGGCGGGAACCGTCTCTTCTGTCACTGTGGGAAGAGCCCGGTGTCAGATGCTGTGGAGCTCAGTTGTAACGAGTTGGTACCCGCAGATCCAGTAGAAATGTGACGGGGAGAAGACTAGGCCAAATGAAAGAGAAAGTGCATTCAGGTAATATATAGAAAGAGACGCCGAGGGGCCGGAAAAACTACCACACAAGGGCGTCTTCGATCTTCGTTTTCATCCGTTTGCTTGCGCTTTCACCAATGTAAAGGTAGCGCTCGACTCACAGTCCAGGCTTGTAACAATATAATAGAAATTGCTGATGAAATTGCCCTTATATCTCATGGGATGCATCTTGTCCTGTCCTATGGCGACTTGTCTGCTTACTGCTTTTATGCTTTGGGCATTTCTTAAATGCTTTCTGAAAATTTCGACATGTTAATTTCAAATATTGCAGAATTTCTTATTGATTATCAGCTTAGACGTTTAGCAAATTATATCTGACCACTTCAGTTGGACACTATCATGCTATATATTTTTATTATTAGGTGTGTGTTACTTGGAAAAGCTTACCTTCTTGTGCCTTGGTGTCTTAACGACCACTACTGTTGCTGCTTCTCTATTTACGTTCATTCATTACCTAGATCTTGTCTTTATATTCATGTTCTAATACTGCATATTGGTCCACGAACACTAGCCTTTACTTATATGCTCTCGCCTTTACTGCTTTCTTGTTGATCTGTATTTTTTTTTTTACTCATTTTGTTCATATTTCTTCAATTTGAGAGCACTCGAAGGCCTGGCAAACCTACTATGAAAAGCACTGCTCTTTACGTTACCTATTTTATATCTTAAACTGTGTTGTTGTCGGCAGAGAGTATAAGATAAACTCTTTCTTTGTTTTGCCACCAGGGTATTAAAGCGCATATAAACACTTCGAAAGTGAGAACCAAGGCCGTGGGCATATTAAAGAGTTCGCCCTTGGTCACCTTGCACAGATCATCAACATCGGTGGTGGAAATGTTCGTTTTTATTTTCTTTTCCACTGCAATATCAACAAGGAAATGACGAAGTTTAAGCATAGTACGAGTCCGTGGACCATTTGGCAACTATGTTTAAACAGGATTTGAAGACATGGTCTTCTTAGGTAGCTTCACACGGGATTGGCGTACTTCAGATCTGGGAGCTTTGAAACATGGTCCACAATATAAACGACCGTTTCACTCCTACGAAGCGTCGTAACAAATTACAAGTGGTATCAAAATGTAGGTCTCAAAGACACAGGATGCGAGAATTAGTCACAGAGAAGGCAATAAACATAAGGTAATAATGAGCGCTTCTACAGTAAAAAAAAACTACCGCAATTGCACTATAGCTTCATAAATGGCACACTGCGGTTGGTATACAAAAGCTGAAGGAGAGCCGCCGTACGGCACACTTTCGCAAAAGGAAGCTAGTTAAGTTTCAATTAGCAGAGCTTACGCGCGGCAATTCTTACAGAAAGCAGTTTCAGCGGTGCCCACAGGAGTGAGAATTAGCCCTAACGGTGGTAAACTTGCTGGTGTGGTGTAATAATTGCCAATATATTGGAAATCATACATTGCATCATAGACTGCACTTTCACGGCAATCGGCCCGACTGGCCTTTTCGTAAGAAAAGAAAGGGGTTGTTAATCAATCAACTAGAAAGAAGATGAGATCTACGTAATTTTTTGGCGAATACTATAGGACTAAAATACAAAAATGTAATGATGCCCGCGATAAAGGATACCGAGATACCGACCTAATGGAGAGCTCTATTCAACACATATTTGTGGAATCATCCGAACCAATAGCAACGTCGGCCTTGTTTTTTTAGCATCAAAATTTCGTTGAGTGTTCGTTTTGCTGCGATAGCAATTATATGGACGCATCAAGCAAATTTCTCCCGTCATCGTCGCCATCGCTGAGATGTTACTTATAGAGTCTGAACAAGATCACATCATCGCCGCACTGCATACGCTGTATGTGCGAGAGAAAGCTTGCGATGATCTGTAGACGACCGCAGCTGAATCTAGCGCACGCGAGGGAGGAGTGCGGAGCGCAAGCGCGCCATGTTCTGTCGCACGCAAGGCACAAAGGGTGAGGAGAAGAGGGGCAGGGGTTATGCTCCGGCGGCTGCTGCTTACGGACCGGCGGCGCAAGCGGCGTATTTTGAAAGCGATCTGTGATGTCGACAAAGTGTGCGCCAGCGCAGACATCATCTTCAAAATTATATGCCATATGGACGAAGTGCGTACGCCGTGTGCGAGTAGCTTCCCATGCGCTGCGCATTTGATCTTTAATTCTCCTAGAAGCCAGAGAGAACACGAACGTCTATTCGCTCGCTGCTTCTGCCGCGTTCCTTCACTGAAGCACTTTGGCAGCGAGTTTCCGTGGTCGTCGAGCCTATGTAGATTTTTTGTAATTCTAATGTTTGTTGTGCTCCATAGCGAACTCGATGACATTATTTGTGGTCTACTTCTATTCTGAAGTAATTGAGTTTTACATGACATACCTGCATGTACACTTATTTCATGACGACTACGACTTAACAAGGAGCCAGGTCATTCTTGTGGAATGACGTACTACATGTGTGGCGCCCTACACAATGACTTCATGGGGCGATACTCAAAATTGTACATGCAGGCTGATTATGACGCCTAGTATTGGTTTACTGTTTTTTGTAAGATACTTCTTAGATCATGAAAGAAAGTGATTCTTCATCATGCATGTTTACACTGATTACTAAGAGCAGCGACTATCATTACGGGCTGTCTTTATGAATTATTGCATTCTGTTGCTAACTCACTAGCTAATCACTATGGAGCTGTTCGTGCTCATCCACTTCTAGCGTGTTGCGACAACGTGCATCCAAAAGAGGCATATCTGCCTCCAGAAGTAGTAAGTATTGGGTACAAAAGAATGAAAGGTAAACACCACGTGGAATTTTGTACGTGGACATGCACATATCACAAATCACATGATAACAAAAATCGTGCATTTGCGCCATCAAGAGAAAATGTGTTGTCTTCTGTGCTCGAGCGTTCTAGCATCCAGACTTCCAAGCTACACGCGCACATGAACTAGTCATAGTTTTCGTAGCTGGTGCAAAATTGTTGCTAAAAAGCAAATGCCCGTAAACGGAGGTTGCTGGCAAAGCGCGCATTCTAGAAAAGACCTTGATGATCTGACAGTCCTTTATTGTAAATCACAGAATCATACACGTCATTGGGTTTTTCTCCGCCCTGCATTTATTTGTGCCAATTATCCCGGGTGTTAGAAAAATTAATGAAACATCGATGAGAAGACATCAACGCATGTTGTCCTGTACGCTGTTGGTGTTGTGAACAAAATTACTTTGTCGTGTCGCAAGAAACATATGAGGCAGATTTGCAGATAAATGTATGACTGGTAGCGCTGCAGATGGCAGTGTTTGGCCAAAAATCCGTCGACGAATTTCAACACGTGAGTTAGGAGCGGAACGAAGAACGCGTAATAGTACGATTGAATATTGGCGAATAAAGCAGCTCGACCGTCTGGGGCGAAAAGAGTGTTGTGTTCACAATTCAGGCTTGGCAGTAGAAGAGCGCATATGAAGCTTTCATAGATTGTTGAAAAACATTATTTTTCTCCTGGTAACATCACAGATGTCACGTTGTGGGTAGGGTGAATAATCAGGGAAAGGCACAACGGCGAGTCAGAAAACCAACTAATTATTGGGCGAACCTCGGCAGAAAGAAAGAAGTTACGCTCAAGCAAAACGATAGCCACGCGCATACGCGTCGGTCAACAAAACGTGATCTAGTGATGAGGTACGTCGCCAGTTTATACATGACTCGTCGAAGATGACAGCGTAATCGCTGGTGATTGCAGGCGTTACCCAATGTGCAACACTTTTCACATCATGCCTTAAGTCTGGTTACACAAGGCTTGGCAACAGCATAGACAACACATTGAATCAGCGATGACATTCGCGAAAATTCCGGTCCTTCCGGGCTCATCTGCGCTGTGCAATAACTTTAACATTCCTTAGAACATTCAATGGGGTCGCAGGAAAAATACGCACACGTACATGTGATATGCTAAAGACGAAGATAAATTTCAATAGCGTGGTAAGAGAGGAATACTTCACCATTGGTAGTGAGCCTTTAGAATCTGTGCACGAGTACATTATAGCGCCTTAATTACTCGCTGGGAATCCCAACTTTGAGAAGGAAACTTACAAAAGATCCGAAATGGCGTTGAACGCCTACAGCAGGCGTTACGAAACTATGATCGGGAGCCTAATGCTGTCGTTGAAAACAGATGCATACAATGAAACGCTTCGCTCTCTACAAAGGAGCTTGAAAACAAATTACGAACCGCACAAATACCCATGTAATACAATATGTTAGGCGAAACACTAATAGACAGGAAGGGAGCGGTGTGGATCAGAGAGGTAGCAACTGGGCAGGCCATGTTATACGTACTGCTGATAACCGGTGAACCTTTAGAAATACTCACTAGTAACAATAGGAGGTTGTTTGATCAAATTAGGAAAATTGTAGGCTCATTTTGAAATGTGATAGCGCAAGGCAAATGTAATTAGGCATGGCCTTCGAGATGCGGGGAACACAAACATAGGCTCATGATAATGATCACTCTAGTCGATGAGTTCTTTGAATAGAGGATCACTCATACCAAGAATACTGGTTAAAATATTGACACGTACATTGACCCGCACTGACTCAGGTTTTTGTTACCTCGACTACAAATACGGTCTGCAACTAGGTTATTGCTACTATTTTTCATGGGAAAGCATCAGCGTTTCAAAGCAAGAAAGCCAACGTCAAGCGTATATTTCAGTGAAGCGGCACTTAAATTCACATTGGCTGTGACGCTGAACCCCGAGTACACCAACACGGGATTCCCGTTGACTGCGATTCAACGGCACGAGTGTGCCTCGTCTGAGCAAAGCGGGAGATAGGGAACACCTGCTTCCGACGTAGCGCTTAAGGTGTTGCGGGAGTGGAAAGGGCATCACCGCGATGTCAAGTCACGCTCGCACTGGTTCTCGTAAGCCTGGGTTATTCGCCTTCTACAATTCCGGAGCTTTCGCCCCGAGTTATAACTGCGCCTTGGAAAATCCAAACGAAAACGCGCCAAGTGCCTCAGCGCGCTCACTTGCCCGAAATGAGTGCACCAATACTCTCAATAAGATCAAAAGTAGCACCATTCATTGAAGATCCCGCGTCCTCTTTGCCTGCCCTTCCACTCGACGCTCGGCCCTCTGGCCGATCCCTATCGCGTGCTCTGGCGTCGTCTCGCGCGCTTTTTGTCTTGCTTGTTTTTTGTTTCCGCTACCATTGCGGTGCCAAAAATCTGGAACGTCGTAACCAGGCTCGACATTTGGTACCTCCTTAGTGCTTTTGTAGCGTAGTTCCTTGCACGCTAGGCCGCGTCGCTGTGCGATCGGGTGCAGCAAAAGTGAAAGCGACGGCAAGCGAACATTTCGTATTCCATCTGCCAAGCGTGACGCGGCCGAAGGTGTGATTCAAAGAATCAACCGGGCTGGTTTCAAACCAAGGCCATGATCCCGGTTCTGTAGGGTAAGTGAGCGATTCTTCATTCATCACTAATCTCATATGCTGCCATTTCTTGCATGCAGCTTAGTTAGTTTTTCGCTCACTTAAGTGCCGCATGCTCGCGCTGCATTCCTTTGAAACTCTCAGGCCCGACTTTAATCAAGTCGCTTTCAAGTGCACGTGCTTTTTGTCGACTCAGTCATACACTTCATGGCGTTCTCTTTGTTTGGCCTGATTCTATACGAATGGCACCTTTAGAGTGTATCGGCGTAGATTTCAAAGCGGTGATAGTACGTAGGCAAACAGGTGCTCTGATTCCTCACAAGAGCATTTGCTAGTTCAGACCCGCGTTGTGGCAGGTACGTAAGACAGAAGAGAGAGTGAACGCCTCCATACGAGGAAAGGAAAGGAGAGAGTGCTACTTAGATTCACTTCGGGGCTTTAGGAATGCATAATTCGAAGGACCGCTCAGCGACATTCAATTGACCATCAGTACTTTCCCATTCACAACTAGTAAGATGTGCAAAAGTGTTCTCTGGCTTTTGTTCTTTCTTTGAATCGACAGTATTATGCAAGTCATCCACGCGAAAAGTATAACCTACGCTAATTGTCATTCGAATTATTTGCGCAGGCCACAAAGCTTATTCGGTCTTTAAAAGGACATGTGCAGTCGTCGAACGCACGTCAACATCATGTATGCGTCATTGTAATTAAGATGTCGAAGTCACCATCTACATCTTTCGCGTGACGTTCTTGTGACGCACACGACTGAGCCACGTAAAGGTCAAGCATATCCAGTCAAGGCACATTTCAGATAGCGAAGTGCTAATGATGGATTGATGAATAAGTATTGTATTCCGATAATTGCTCTCGCATTTGCCAAAATGCTAGCTTTAGCCTTTGTCCATGTGTGGGGAAATGAAGAGAGCCCGAAAACATGCCTTCTGCCATTAACGGAAAGGTCCCCACTGCCGCATGGGACCGATCCCCGAGAGTGAATGTTTACCGAAATTTCTATGGCTCGTGTTGTTCAGTACTCAGGTGCCAATAACAGCATCAGTCAGTGACCAAGTGTCGTGAAGTATGTTTCAGAGAAATCGCACAGAAGAATTTGCCTAATGTACATATTTTTGTAGATCTTTCATGTTGTACCTGGTGTGAGCCCAATAAAATCTTCATGCCAACGGCAAACGCTGCGGTAACATTTGGTGGGAGGGGCGGGTATGAAGGAGCACCAATTTCGGAGGCAACAATAAGAAAAAAAGCGACGCACCAGACGTACCAAGCACGGAATAGGATGGATAGCTTTAGGAAGCGCAGATATTATTTGTTAAAAAAAGCTTTCGAGGACGTTCTCTAGAACTTGATGCCTTTATACAAAAGCAACATCGTTTACTTGCCCTTGGTGAACAACTTAAATCTTTATCGCACAGATCGTTTGTATTGTTTATTACCCAGTATTGCTTCCTGCGTTGCTCGCATGATATATTGCTTGAACATTCGAAGTACGGAGGGAAAATATTGTGCACAGAATTTATGAGCTAAATACGCTGCAAATTTCTTCATGTTTTGTGAGCCAGTGATTAGCGTGACGTCCCTCTTCGCTCAAGGTAGATTTGAGTTTAGCATCGGCACCATATCTCTACTATTAGTAAAGCGCAGTCGAAGGGTAGATTATGTTTATGCGAGGGATTGCGTTATAAATACAGTCCTTATTCATATGCAATGTGATGTTTACGTGTACATATTATGATATAGCCTTTACCAGGAGAACAACAGCCAAATATTATATTTGAGCACATCGCGTACTTCTGCATTCTTTAAAAACTGATCATGAGTTTATTGAACATAATATTATATTTAAAGTAATCATAACTTCAATTAAATATTTCTCAAAGACCAAGCGCATCCTCAGGTTTCCATATTATTTACCATGTGATACTGAATCGAGGACGTTTAAATATCTGGCGTCATTACGCCGATTTGATTTTGTTTGTCGATGCCAAAGGACAGGTGCTAGATGAAGTTTTACAGCGTCGTGCCACTGTTTAAATCTCAGGGGGTAGTTTTGATTGATTAAGCGTTAGGGTCGATTATCCTCAAGGTAAGCTGTTTTATGCTTGATAATTATACAGTCTAGAAACTTGGAGATTACGCATGCTGGTAAATCAGGCCGCAATCCAGTTGCGTCTTTCTTTCTTCTTGAATTTCGTACAGGAGTGATTCTAGCTGCCATTTTTTTTTTTAGCTTTTGAATGTCCGCCATAGCCATGAGTAACGCTAGCTAAGACTTCCCGTGTTCCGCCTTGCACTTAAAATAAGTAACCAAGAATGCAGACGAAGGACAAGCCATTCCCGTACCACAAATCGGTGTTAAAAGGGGCGTGCAATAAAGAGGCAGTGGGTTCATACTGTCACGTAGTTGTGACGGTGAAGAAAGCAGTAACACTGAGAATAACGCAACTAGCATTCTATTGGGCGAACTTGTGCCTTAAAAAACAGGCAAACAGTCAGCGATCGTCGAAAATCTGATCAGGGGGTCAAGCGCGTCAGCTTTTATACATGAGCCACCGAACGTTCGCAAGAAATCGCTGGTGACCGCGTGCCTTCCAGAAACGTCTACGCCATTCTCGTCGCGCGTACGCGCAATCAGATTACCCAAGTTTCGGCTACAAGAGACAGCGGATAGAACCATTGATAACATTCCAGAAACTTCTCATACATGCAGGCGCGTCGTGCGCCTAGTGATAACATTTGTTAAACGCTGAAAAGCGCTCAGCCGAAAAAGATAAACAAGCCCACGTGTCAATGTCACATCAGTGTCTGGTTATTTTCTCGTCCACTTTAATTTCCCTTTAGCTTATGAATTGTACGCTTCAGATTAAGGTATAAGAAATTAGCATATGCTTTCCGTACGTCCAATATCTGTTCGGTACATCTGGCGATATACAGGCATCACTTTGATAAATAACAGTGCAAGGTAGCCTGTGACCACGGAGTAACCCTCTCCTCGTGTGTCCAACTAATGTCTCAGCGACAGAAGACAACTGATGCCCCCCCTTCAGAAGCGTAGATGAGATCGCCCAGGCGACTGCGCGTGCCTTATCCGCCGGCAAATCAGCACATGTGCCGGGCGTTTCCCCTCCGCTCCCCCTCTACTTTCAGCCTGGTGCTTTCACAGCTGCCTCCTCCTCCATTAGTTTCTTGAGTATAACTGTGTGGGCCCTTGTCAATATGGCAAATTGCCAAGCAGCCACATTTTAGTGACACCCCAATTTTCCTTATTCTTAAATATCGCACATAATTGCAAAAGTTATTCATCAAATTTTAACGTCCCATCTGGAAGTTATGGATATCGTGCGCTCCTGGATTCTACGTGGGAATGAAACGCCTCGTGAGAAAATGCGCACTGAAATTTGAATGATGGCTCGTTAGTGCAAATATTCATAAGGCACTTCGGAGCAGATGTTTGCTCTGCAAAACGTGCCGGATCAGTGCGTGCGTGACTGCCTGATACGTTCAGTCACGTTCACTTTCAAGCTTCGTCTTCTTTTTGACACGTGGCGTTTCCATCTGAATTTATAGCGAGGCGGCCTTTGCTGGGCTGCTGGCATGCCTGATTTTGTTATTGCTAGATTAAGCAGAGAATTTTACAGCGCAGATGGGTATAGCTACCCGCCGGTGCTGGTAGATGTCCGCGCGTTTACGCGTCGCGTCGACACAAACATTCGTCTCCAGTTTGTTTCGAATGATCCGGAACTCTCTATCTGAAGTAGGTATATAGGAAAAAAGTGTAGAAAAGTTGGCCGATAAAACGGCTATACCATTAGGTCGACTTTCGCTTACTTGTCACTGTTCGCTGTGGAGATGTAAACGTTACAGAATTCCCGTCTGCTCTCAATACATGGCCGTCTACGGAGGCAGTATGGTTACAGAAAACAGCTGTAACTTGTTTTATCGAAGCTATCTGCAAAGAAAATATATTACAATAAGCCGCCAAGATCATTCTAACGTTATGCCGAGGTTCATTTATTTTTGAAAATTCCGTAGTTCACAGTAAAGTAGTAGCTAACGCGCCTTGGTTGCTCAGTGGCTATGGTGTTGGGCCGCTGAGCACGAGGTCACGGGATCGAATCCCGGCCACGGCGGCTGCATTTCGATGGGGCCGAAATGCGAAAACGCTCGTGCACTTATATTTAGGTGCACGTTAAAGAACCCCAGGTGATCGAAATTTCCGTAGTACTCCACTACGGCGTGCGTCATAATCAGAAAGTGGTTTTGGCACGTAAAACCCCATAATTTAATTCTTTAAAGTTGTAACTATTTTACAATTCCCGTCCGCCATGCGGCGCGGTACGTGCATCGGTCACTACTCCGTAAAAGAATAACATTAAATCACTTCACAGTCAAATGAGGTATTTGTTGTCTTTATCTTCTAAAAAAATATTGTATGGCGTAAAAACACCTTCACATCGAAATAAATCTCGTCCCATAGTGGGTTTGTTGGGAGCTGCTCAGTATATCCTTAAATCGTAGTTTCACGAGTGAGCTTATTTAGGCATTCATTTAAAATGCGTATTATCTACCTTAAGGGCAAAAACAATTTGCAAGGTTGTCTTTTAGGTAGCTGAGAAAGATTGCCTTATGGTTAGTTCATGTTCCACAGACTTTAATAACGCTGTTCCCAATGTTATACTATGCCTCTTCGAGATAAATGCTGATCGAAAAGAAACATAAGAAAGAATGAATCGCGTTCTGCGGTATGCGGCGTTGTAATAAAACATCTATACTCAATATGATTGAGTTTGCATATTACGGGAAACCAAATTCACATTTTCATTTTTAATCTTATTAGTGAAGCTGGGTGGCATTTATCACACTGAAGAAATGCCGCAAACGCAGGCTGGGTATATTTTTTACTCTGCAGCTATATTTTAAATTACAAAAAACGTGAGAATAATCCGCGTAGAATTCTAAATTATGAGCGTAAGACTTATATCATTGATGTGTTTTATGTCATGATATTACAAAGTTCACTGCTGAGCGCTGTTGAACAGAATCATTATTTTTTGGGATGGGCTGCTAATCGGCCTAGAAATTGTAGGTGGTCTATTTACGTCCCCAAGCCACGTTCACTGAACTAGCCCTGTCGCGTAATGAAACGTTATAAAAACGTTTTTATAAAATTCTAGGGTTTCACGTGCCAGAACCACGATCTCATTATGATGTACACCATAATGGGAACCTTGAAAATTTAGACCCCCACATGAGTTTCTTTAACGAGCGCCTAACTCCAAGTACATGGGTGTTCTCGCATTTCACCCCCATCGAAATGCGGCCGCCATGGCCGGGATTCGATCCCGTGACCTCGTGCTTATCCGTCCAGCATCATAGCCACTAGGCTACGGTGTAGCCACTAACACCGTAGCCACTAAGCGACCGCGGCGAGTCGCATTGGATCGTTCCACGATTGGAATAAATGCTAATGCAACAACAGTGCAGCTGCTTAGTTCTGCATATATGGCAGTTTGAAAATTTTGGCGAAGCCAGCAGCTCCACCCGTATCACGGCCTAGCAGGATGATAATGCGTGGTGTTTTGTGGCGCAAGGGCCAGGTTTGGCCAAAGAGCGCCATGACAAGTGGTAATGTTAATGTATTATGGAAGATGTGACTTGGCTGTAAAGTGGCCTAAAAATAGTCGCAGTGAAGTGTGTAAAATCTACGTGCTAATAAATTATGGCGATGACTAATGACGAATACTATGAACACTAGAATGCATTGCGAAAAGTGATGCAATGTACAAAATATGTGAGATGCTAAAATTTTCTAAGAGCACTACTGCCTCGCCAGAGCCCTTGAACCCAAGGGACGAGAGGCATGCGCTATGCGAAACAACTATCACAGCGCTATCCTCTATAGAGAGGAGGCGCTACGAACGTATGGACTAATTACATGTAATACAACATCTTTCAGGAAACCTAGGACTGCGCTGGTATCAAAGAGCGGTTCTACACCGAGTAACATAACAGGATGAAGGGGGATGTGCTGCCGGTATGCTAAGGGAAAATGTTTCTTTCTGTCATATTCCGCTTCCCGACACTCCAGGAGGACGTGGAGAACGGTCAGCCTCTCCCCGCATCTACCACAGGTTGGAGGCTCATTTCCAGTGAGTAAAAAGTCATGCGTGCCAAAAGTGTGTCCTATTCTTAGACGACAGAATAGGACATCTGTCGGGCGTGATTTTGTTCCAGGAGGCCAGAAACCTAATTGCGGCTTTATTACATGCAGCTTATTATTTGTTTCCAGGTCCCACAAGCGTTGCCAGTAGTTTCGCAGTTTCCTTCTTAAGAAAGGTTTCAGGTCTGTGACAGGGACTGCAGCGGTAGAATTAACAGTGTGTGATGCAATTGATGTGGCCACCTGGTCCGCTAGAACGTTACCCTGGATGCCCCTATGGACAGGCACCCAGCATATAATCACATGCTGGTTAGATACATATGCTTTACATAAGACGGAATAGAGTTCAATTATTATAGGATTTTTGTGCTTACAGAACGACATCAAAGACTTCACAACACTAAGGGAGTCTGTATATATAACTGATTTTTTTAGTTTTGATTTCCTTATATGCTTCACGGTCGACAATATTGCGTAGGCCTCAGGCGTGAAGATACTAGTTTCCGGATGCAGTAAATCGGATTCCGAGAAGGATGGACCGACGGCTGCATATGACACCCCCTCGCGTGACTTCGATGCGTCTGTGTAAAACTCCGTGCAGGAGTGTTTGTATTGCAGTTCCCGGAAATGCATCTGGATTTCAATCTCTGGAGCGTGTTTTGTAATCTGCATGAAAGATATATCGCATTTTATCATCTGCCACTCCCAAGGAGGTAGCAGCGTAGCTGGAGGCATTAGGCGGAGCTCGAGGAGTGGGACATGCATTTCATCACTAAGCTCCCTCACACGCAGCTAGAAAGGCTGTCTTACGGAGGGACGATTGCGAAAAAGTGTAGCATATGTCATATCATTAACGGTATTAAAACACGGATGTTGAGGATTTGAGTGGAGTTTAAGAAAATATGCTTGGCTGATGTATGTTCTCTGCAGATGAAGTGATCACTCATTCGATTCTACATATAAGCTTTGTATGGGAGTCGTTCTGAAAGCGCCAGTGGCCAGTCGGATTCCTAGATGGTGCACTGAGTCTAGCATCTTTTGTGCGCTCGGGGCGGCAGAGTGATAAATCACGGCACCATAGTCTAGTCGCGATCGAATGAGGCGTTTATAGAGATTCATTAGGCACTTCCTGTCACTACCCCATGTAATCTGGGATATAAGTTTCATTATGTTCATTGTTTTCAGACATTCTTCTTTAAGATGTGTAATGTGGGGGACGAAAGTGAGTCTGTAGTCAAGTATAACACCTAGAAACTTGTGCTCTTTGTTTACAGGTATTTGTTGTCCGCCCAGTTCTAAGCAAGGGTCTGGAATCATTCCTCTCTTTCTTGTAAAAAGGACACAATAGCTTTTGTTAGGATTGATCTTAAATCCATTTCTGTCTGCCCACATTGACACTTTGTTCAGGCCATGCTGTGCCTGTCTGTCGCATACAGCGAGGTTACACAATATGAAAGCTATTTGTATGTCGTCCACGTAAACAGAATAAAAGATTGCCGGTGGTAATGAAGCGCGAAGAGTGCTCATCTTCACGATGAAGAGTGTGCAGCTGAGCACGCCTCCTTGGGGTACACCCGTTTCTTGCGTAAAAGGACGCAAAAGTACATTACCGACTTTTACCCGGAAGGTACGACTGGACAGATAGCTTTCTATGAGGTTTAGCATATTCCCATGGGTGCCCATTTCTGACAGGTCCCTTAAGATTCCGTAACGCCACGTTGTGTCGTACGCCTTCTCCATATCGAGGAATATGAATAAGAAAAACTGTTTGTGTACAAATGCATCTCGGATATTTGCTTCTACACGTACAAGATGGTCAGTTGTGGAGCGCCCTTCTCGGAAGCCACAGTGATAAGGATCAAGCATTTTGCTCTGTTCAAGGAAATGGATGAGTCGCCGATTAATCATTTTTTCAAATACCTTACAAAGGGAATTTGTCAGGGCTATCTGGCGGTAACTTGCCACGGAGGAAGGATCTTTGCCTTGTTTCAAAACAGGAACCACAATGGCTTCTTTCCATGTAGTTGGAAGGTATCCTGCAGCCCAAATGGTGTTGAAAATTGTGAGTAGTGTAACTTGGGTGTCATTGTGTAGGTTTTTGATCATTTCATACATGATTCTGTCAGATCCCGGTGCAGAGCTCTTGCATGAGCTCAAGGCAGCTCTCAACTCGGCAATACTGAGAGGGCAGTTGTGCGATTCATTCTGTAGACATTTTCTTTTGAGTGGCTTACATTCTTCTATTTGCTTATATTTCAGAAAGGATTTCGAATAATGTTTTGAACTTGACACGCCCTCAAAGTGCTCCCCAAGTGAGTCTGCCTGGTCTTGCAGCGTATTACCTTGTGTGTTTACCAGAGGGAGTGAATGTGTTTGTCGCCCTCTAATTCTATTTACGCGGTTCCGGACTTTCGCCTCATCTGTAAACGAGTTGATGCCGGATAAAAAATTTTGCCAACTCTCTCTTCTGGCCTGTCGGCGGGTTCTCCTGCCTTGAGACTTAACTTTCTTAAAGTTAACAAGATTCTCTGCAGTGGGCGAAGCGCGTAGCGACCCCCACGCTTTGTTCTGATTCCTACGTGCGATTCTACATTCATCGTTCCACCACGGGACATGTCGTTTGCATGCCGAGTCACTTACTTTACGTATGCATTTAGATGCAGCATCTATAATGAAGGCTGTAAAGTACTCCACAGCAGCATCAATTTATAACGAGGACATGTCATCCCATGATATGCTAGTTAAGGTTCGGAATTTCTCCCAATCTGCTGTGTCAATCTTCCACCTAGGAGCCTGTGGTGGATAGTCGTTTTTTTAAGTGTTCTTAATAGTATGGGGAAGTGGTCGCTTCCGTAAGGATTGTTCGTAACTTCCCATTCGAGTTCAGGCAGTATGGACGGGGAAACTATGCTCAGATCAATTGACAGTAATATGTGGGTGTATTCTTATTCAGAAGGCACGCACCAGAAGAAAAAAGGAACTGTTCAACAAGACGACCTCGCGCATCTATACGAGAGTCACCCCACAGGGAGCTGTGCGCATTGAAATCGCCAAGAACAACATAAGGTTCTGGCAATTGGTTTATAAAGGATTGGAATTCATGTTTTGTTAATTTGTAATGTGGGGGTATGTAAAGAGAGCTAATGGTGATGAGTTTGTTTAGAAGAACAGCTCCAACCGCCACTGCTTCAAGGGGCGTTCGTAGCTGTAAAGGTTGACACGCTATGCTTTTATGAATAAAAATGGCAACACCGCCCGATGATACGACAGCATCATCGCGATCTTTGCGAAACGTGACATACGGTCGGAGAAAGTTTGTGTGTTTTGGTTTTAGGTGTGTTTCCTGTAGCCACAGCACTTTTGGATTGTGTTTGTGAATGAGTTCTTGCAAATCATCAAGGTTTCTAAGGAGACCTCTGATGTTCCATTGAATAATTTGTGTATCCACATTTAAATTAAATTAGTGCTGTGTGTACACAAACGGAAGTTATGCCTTAGACTACAGAGCCCTTTCGAGGCCCTGTAATCGGGGTTTTGCCCTTTCTGGAGCATTCGAGGGAGCCTCGCCGCTCCTTAGGTACTTGGTGCGCCTTGAGGATGGTGTAGTGTCCATTGCCTCTTGTGATGCGCTGGACACGTGCTCTTGCGAGTGGGAAGTTACCAGCGAGGGTCCCGCCTTGGAGGGCAAGACCCCTGCGCCCACCAGCCCGGAGGTCGATGGTGTTCCCTGGGGGATTTGGCTGCGCCGGCCGTTGCCACACGCTGGAAAGGGACCTGGGAAGTTGAGGCAACCTCGGCTGCACACACATTCGGGGTCGATGGTCCCTTCTCCTCGGTTGACGGAGCAGCGCTAGCTGCAACCGCCGCGGGGGCAGATGGCGTAGCTGCCGACTCACTGCTTGTGGGTCGGACAGCCGCCGGAGGCCGTTGTGACGCTGCCCCCTGACGCGCCACTTCGGGAAAGCTTTTCTTTGGCAGGTACGCTACCCGCCTGCGTGCCTCTTTGAAAGATATGTTTTCTTTAACTTTCATTGTAACTATTTCTTTTTTTTCCATGATGGACAGGACCGCGAGTACGCGGCGTGTTCCCCATCACAGTTCACACAGTGGAGAGAGTTCTCACAAGCTTCGGAGGTGTGTTCGTGGGCACTGCATTTCGCACAGGTTTGGCGGCCTCGGCAGCTGTGCGAGCTGTGGCCGAACCGTTGGCATTTGAAACATCTCAGGGGGTTTGGCACGTATGGCCTAACACGGAGCTTAATATACCCTGCCTCGATTGACCCGGGCAGGACACTCAAACCGAAGGTGATTATCAAGTGTTTCGTTTGGATTTCTTTTCCATCTCGCCTCATCTTAATTCTTTTGTCATTTATAACATTCTGTTCACTGAAGCCGTCCAAGAGCTCAGCCTCAGTGAGCTCCAGCAAATCATCGTCCGAGACAACGCCGCGGGTGCTGTTCATAGTACGGTGCGGGGTTACTGTTAGTTGGTTATCCCCAAATGACACAAGCTTAGGCAGATTCTGGTATTGTTTCTTATCGCGGAGCTGCAGAAGGAGATCACCGCTTGCCATCCTGGTCGCCTTAAAACCGGCTCAAAAACATCAGTCAAAGTCTTTGATACAAGTAACGGTGAAATAGTGCGCACTGGTTTGCCGGGTTTTTCCGAGTGAATTACATGGAAACGGGGGAAGTTGTGGACTTGGCGTCCGAAAAACTGAAAAACTTCATCGGTGCACCCTCTTTTCTGAGAGCGATCAGGGAGTGGAGGAAAGGAGCTATCCATAAATATATGTGAAATTTCGGCAGTAACGCCAGCCACCCACCGTGGAGTCCTACAAGGGGATGCTGCAGGGCCTGAAAAACAGGGCCTGCAAACGCCAGCTGTACGTTACCACTATAACCAAATATGAAATAACCTAGGTTGGCTATTCACACAAGGTTAACCCTTGCTGCCTGGAAAATTGGAAGTAAGAAGAAGCCAGGAGAAGACAGAACAGGTGGAAAGTGAGAGAAAGACGAAGGCTGGAGTGAAAGAGAGACAGGAAAAGGCAACTACCGATTTCCCCCGGGTGGGTTTGTCAGGGGGTGCCGTCTATGTGAAGCAGAGGCCAAATGGGTGTGTTGCCTCCGCCGGGGGGCCTTAAAGGTCCAAACACCCAGCATCGGCTCAACCCCCAGGATCCCCTTTTCCCCAGACACGGCTAAGCCACGCACGGCTACACGCGGGAGGGTCCGACCCTCGTGTGCTCGGGTACGTGGTGTCGCAACACACCAAACGCCTGCTTACACAGACGCCCCTGCGAGGGGCCTAGTAGGAGGCGGGAAAGCCGGTTTAGAGGACGTACAACAGCGATTTATTAGAGCAACCTTCCCTGCCTTTCTCTCATTTGCTTCTCTCTCTTTCTCACTTGGTGCAACAGGTGTTTGTGCACTGCATACTTGAGTTACTTCAAAAATCCATTTCTCATGAATGTCAAAAGATTAATATGAGAACGTTAACCTTCAAGCGCACATGCAAGATTAATTAATACTGCGTGCTATAGAATTCGAGACATCTGTTTTATAATCGGCATTGTCTACATGAGTGGTACAGCCAATCGGGGACGAGGGAAAGCTGGCTTATTTTCAGACGGCGAGTATAAAAGAGTGGAGAAAGAAAAGCCTCCCCAGTTATTTTCGTAATGCCGAGGGAGTCTATTCATTTGCTTTGAGTAAAAGCGTATTGTTCGCTTCTACTGTTTTCGAGAGGAAACGGATCGTCTACCAAGGTCAGAAAGTTGCGACATCAGAAGAAAACGTAAGTTGCTGTGCTGGCCCCAACCACAGAGCAAATTGCAATTACATGGTTGTATAGACATTAGGACTACGTTGTATGAAACTGAATCAGAATCGATATTACTGTCAGGTTTAACAGCAGGAAAATTTGCAACTAGAAAGCATCGTATTTTTCTTCATGATATAGCGATCACGATAGTGTACTAAAGAAATTGTGTCACAAATGGGCTAGAAACCACAAGGATATTAAAATTATCGAACTTATAGTTATTCGATACTCTGCTTATGAACGAATTAAGGAAACGAAAACAAGAACTCTGCATTGAAGCGTACAAGCACAGGACGTTTTTAGCGACTCAGGGTTCTGCACCAGTTTGTTACACATCAAATTAACAGCTACTTACTGGTGCCCTCCTTATTAAGGCAAAAGCCCTATATGTCTCATCGTTCATTCGAGTTTCAAATTTCTCGAGAGAAAACGCGGCGACCACACGAAGGCCGCAAACACTATCACCATCATTATCAGTGGCACAAACGCCCGTAAGCATAAATCACCCGATTCTTGGTCAATCCCCTATAGTGGGCACGTGCTATTCTAGAAAGCAAGCAAGCAAGAGAGATGTATGGTAACGGTGGCAGATAAATCGAATATAGAATGATGATAAAGCGAATTAAGTGGACGACTCAGGCGAGTTGAAGGAATTCGGATCACAAGATGAGTAAGCGAATTAAGTGGAAGCTAAGAGAAGTGGACTAAGCGAATTCATGTTATGCATGTGTCAGGTGTCCGGCTTTAATGCATTGGCACTAGGGCATACAAGTCATCCTAGGGGTAACATAAGAGACCATGTGAATTTTTGATGCTGCTGAGGCGTCGAACTGGGGCAGACGGCTTATGCTTTTCGTGGCCGATATTTAGTGACATGCTTATGAAATAAAGGCAAAGAGTAATGTTTCTGCCAATAAGGTACCGCTCCCTATTACCGCTCTTGATGCGACCATTGTGCGTAAGTGCGTAAGCCTTAGAAGGGATATAAAAAGGGTGGTGGTATAGCAATTTTTATAAAGGAGAGTGTACAGTATGAATTGATGAGCGAGCTGACTAGATGCGATCAAGTTATTGAAAGCCTGTTTGTCAAATTATCGAACGTCACTGTTGGCGCGATCTACAGACCGCCCGCAGGCAAACCTATGGAATTTATTGACTTCGGCGACAATGCTTTTCTCACTTTGCAGACTGTAACAAAATCATTTATGCTTCTTGGCTACGTCAATATAGACACCATATCAGATAGTCCATGCGCAAGAGACTTTCATGACACACTAAATTCCTATGTCTGTTCTAATCTGATATCACTGCCAACCAGGGTCACAGCAGATACTGCCACGTGTGTTGATGTGTGTGTCACCAACGTAGATGATGCAAATGTTACGGCTGGTGTTCTCAGATATGACATCAGCGATCATTGCCAGTGTTCTGCTTGGGCTTTCCTTCGGAGAAAAATTATGTTTTTCCTCAAGAGAAAATTTTGTATCGAGCAATAACTGATGAAACCTTGATGACGTTTCATAACTATAAAGCAGAAGAGAACTGGGATGATGTGTTCAAGCAGCGCAACGCCACACTGGCTTACCAGGTCTTTTTGGTGAAATTTCAGCATTGCTGCGATTTGGCCTTTCCACTCTGAGAAAGTGCCCATAAAAGTAAACGGATGAGAAAGCCATGGGTTACTAGTGAGCTGTACAGAACAGTAAAAGAAAAAAAAACGAAAATTTCAACACTTTCTTAAAACGCGAGACCCATGAATACTGAATGAATTCAAACAACTAAGAAACAAATTGAACTCGAATCTAAAATACGCAAAACCCAGTTATTTCCAAACTTAATTCCAGGACGTTCAAAATGACAGCAAAAAGACATGGGTGCTACTAAACAACATATTAGCAAGAAATCAAGGTGACTGTGGTGTGAAGGAAATATGCATTGACAATGTGCTTCTAACTGGGAACAGTTTAGCAGAAGCATTTAGCAGAGTCGGCATTTCGTCAAAGTAGGGGTTTATTCAGGACGGCATGACACTTCCTGTGACTACATACATATAAATAGCTTGATAGAGTCAATCATGCTTGCCCCTACAACGTTTCATGAAATTGAAACAATAATATGAAATCTAAGTGCACTGCAGTCCGCTGACAAAGACACACAACTATGGGTCGTCCAGCAGGCCCGGGGTGCGCTCGAAAAGCACAAGCCTCATGACCCACTACAAACGGGCCCAACTGGGGTAATGCAGAGTAGAGTATAACCCCGGGTCCACGCTTGGCCAGCGTCACGACGCCTTAAACCGCCGTGTGCCGGCACT
This sequence comes from Dermacentor andersoni, assembly GCF_023375885.2. Taxonomy (NCBI): domain Eukaryota; kingdom Metazoa; phylum Arthropoda; class Arachnida; order Ixodida; family Ixodidae; genus Dermacentor; species Dermacentor andersoni. The sequence continues at coordinate 57,623,365 of NC_092823.1, forward strand.
TTATTAAAGTTATACCTATCCTATCCTAAAAAACCAAGTCGATTGTGGTGACGACGGGATAACTTCTTGCCTATTAAGCATGTGGTATGCTTGATAAGCCCCATATTATCGCGTATAATAAATCAGATGCTTCTTAGCGGAGATTTTCCTGATTATTTGCAGATTGCCAAAGTTACACCTGCCTACAAAGGCGGTGGTGTGACCAACATTATTAAATACAGGCCCATTTCAGTTCTGACAGTGTTTTCAAAGGTATCTGAATACGTCATCAATCACAGGCTAAGCGGTTTCTTTAATAAACACCGAGTTATAAAAGAAGCTCAGTACGGCTTTCAAGCAAACAAGTCAGCAGATTGCTCTCGTTGACATTTTAAAGGATAATACAATTGAAAATATAGAAAAGAAATTGCTCACTCTTGGCTCATTTATAGATTTCAGCAAAGCCTTCGACACTGTTCAACATAATATTTTCTTAAGAAAATTAGAAAAATATGGTATTAGAGGAGTGGCAATAAAACTAATCCGGAGTTATATAATGAAACGTTATCAATATGTCCGTGTTAACAATTGGTCCTGCAGCAAACTCGAAGTACAACAGGGCGTTCCCCAGGGCTCTATTCTAGGACCCCTACTCTTTCTTATCTACATAAATGATATTATAGCAATACATGGATTCCCGCAATTATTAATGTATGCAGACGATACGAATGTTTTTTTTTTCACCAGAAAAACCATGCAATGTTTAGATACGTCTGTTTAGAGACTACTTATTACAGTTATCTGCATGGCTTCAAAGAAATCGCTTGAGTCTAAATATAAATAAAACGAGGTACGTCATTTATAAGATAATTAATAAACATGACTACTACCCGGTTAACATTAGATTTGAAGGACGCTTGCTGGAACAGGTTACTGAACAAAAGTTTTTAGGTGTCTGGTTTAACCACAACCTCCCATGGAATACTCACTTTATTCAACTAAAATCAAGTCTTTCTCGCACCATTGGGTGCATTTACAAAGTACATCTAATACCCAAACGCTTAAAGCAGGCACTATATTATTCACTGGTTTACTCTAGGATGAGCTATGCAATCTTGACTTGGGGAACAGCAACAGCTACTAGCTACTACAAACTTAATGTACTGCAAAAGCAAATTTTGCGCATACTGGAAAATTTTAAAGGCAACAAGCAGTTGTTGAGAACACAGCCGGATGTTATTTACCAAATATAATATGTTGAAGGCTGACCAGGTGCACTACATTAAGCTATGCAATGGATCAATAAATACAAGTTACACATTTCCGCAGTGCCCAGCTCAAGTTCATATAGTACCCGAAACCCAAAACGAAAAATGCCGCAAATTAGAACCAACTATGGAAGGCAAGCAATATCTTTTCAAATAACAAATGCTCTAAACAGAAGAGATATGCAAGTAGACTTTAATAAAGGTGTACATGCATTTAAGAAATACTGTAGGAAGTTTCTTGTGAAAAGTGACATTATGTTTTCACTATTGTAAGTTACCTTAAAAAGTGCGCTTTGTTCTGTCTTGCCATGCTCCTCTCAGCTACTGCAATTTTGATACACGGCTCTGAAATTGTGCGTGGTTTTTGTGTCTTGGTTTTTGTGATAAGTGCCATAGCTACGAATGATGTTGTTGAACGTGCTGACTGGTAACTGAATTGCTGTGTTCTGCATTTGTGTTGCAGACATTAGGTTGCGTAGACATTAGTGACTAGTCCCCCTTTTTAATATTGCCTACGGTCTGAACCTATGATGTCTGTGTGACTGAACTTTGTTGATGTATTTTGTCTTTGTATACTGTGCAAGGAGGCTAGGGCCCTTGTCAGGTGCTCTGTCGCCTTTAGCCTCGGCCCCCGCTTAGACTGTGTCTGAGGAAACAATAAAGAAAGAAAGAAAGAAGGAAAGAAAAAAAGAAAGAAAGAAAGAAAGAATTATTGTGACGTTAGTGCTTCTATTGATGTTTATTTGATTATCGGGAACACCAGCATTTGCTGGACCCAGAAGGTTATGCTGCGTTATAAACGTTTGAAACAGGAAGAACCTCGACAACTGCGGTTACGCGTTTCAGAGTTTATTCGATTAGGCGTCATTATGTTTTTCTGTGTGTCCTGGATCGAACGGTGCAGCCGTTTTTTCTTTTTCTGCAGTTATCGAATGTTTTCAGTGGTACATTGCGGGTATACCAATGTAATCTGCCTTCCAACCCTTTTTCAATTTTCTTGCCAAACTTTTTACCGCTTTTTAGCAGTTCATTACTAAAGAAGTTTCCACGAAATCTTTTCTAGCGCATCAATGATTCACATTTCGTTGCCGGCGGTATCGGGCTTGCAACCTTTTTAATGGTGGGTGGTCGTCATGATAATTGTTCTTCGGTATCATGATCGTTCCTCATCCACTTCGGCGGTAAAGCTTTTCAGAACAGCACCTGCTCTCAGCGAGCAGCCTCCGCCGCATAGCGGTGACCTTAGCGTTTCTCAAACTCCTCAGCAGCGAGCAGATCTTTTGGGTAACAATGCATTCATCAAACTTCATCAAGCAATAGCAAAGAAGAAGACGCACACAGAAAAGTGAGAAGGGTGCCATACGAAATTTAGTATAAAAGGAAGTTGAAGAGTACTTATGGACCTAGTTTGGGGGACACGTGTTGCACCAGCAAGCGCCTCTGTATTAGGTAAATTTTTAAATTAACTATGGGGCGTTAAGTGCCAAAACCACCAGCTGATTATGAGGTACTCCTTAGTGGGGAATCCGGAAATTTTGATCACGCGGAGGTCTTTAACGTTTTCCTAAATCTGAGTACACAGGTGTTTTCGTATTTTGCCCCCCTCCAAATGCGGCCGCCGTGGCCGTAATTCCAAGCTGCGACCTCGTGCTTAGCAGCACATGTATTTAGGAAAGTAATGACTTAAATGGGTGTAACGTACCGCGAATACACACAGGTACACACAGAGCGCTAATCGGGGGCGAATAATTGAAATCTTTGTCTTTCTTTTCTCCCGTCTTTTACTCGCGCTACCGTGCACCCCTTGAACGTGCGTGACCGACAAGCCCACATTGCAACCCTCGTGAAATAATAACTGTTTCATACACAGATTTCGATAGCTTACTGACTGATTATAGGCGCGCCGCGACATCATTCATAATTGCTAGTTCAACACATTGAACAATACAACAGTTCATTAAAATTTCGCATTAGGGTGTCACAACCCCAGCAAACTAAACCACAACAGTAGTGGGCGAACAGTTACATAGGCCAAAGCTACTAAGAAACCTTTTTTTTTACTATTGAAAAAAAAACTATTAGTTTCACTAGCCCCCGGCTAGTACCGAATAATTATTAGGACAGTAAAATCTAAAATAAATCCTAAACGAACACACTTACTTATTCACAAACTTTAGTTTTAAGAGTGTATACCTTATCCGTAACATGGCCTGCCCAGCTCAGGTTTTAAATGTGAATCCCTTTGTCTTATCGGAGCGAAGGTTAGAACAACGTCATGCACAATTGCGCATCACCTTTTTCTGCCAGAAATGTGGACCGACTTCACAGATAATCCAGCTAGAAAAGCCGCCACAAGAAGAGCAGACAAACGCCGGATATAGTACAAATTAGGCTGTCCTGATTGTCCCATACCGGACATAGTGCTAACAAACGCTAATATGGTCACGATGTAATGACGGTGAGCGACCCCCGGACTGACCCACCCAGGGGAAATGGGTAGTTGCCTTTTCCTATCCTCCTCTCTAATATTCGTCTTTCATTTGCTTTCGGTCTTTCCTGTCTACACGGCTTCCTTTTACTTCCACTTGTGCGAGGCAGCAAGGGCTAACCTTGTGTGGGATAGCCAACGTTTGTTATAACAGATTTGGTTATAGTAGTGTCGTACAGCTGTCGCGTGCAATGCGTGTCTTTTCACGGTCTTGCAGCGTCCTCTTGTTGGGCTCCATGGTGGGTGGGTGGCAGTGCTGCCGAATTTTCGCGAATATCTGTGGCAAGTTAATTTCCAGCGTTAATTGCCTTGCTTAGTAACTCAGGGGACCAACTGCAATGCATGCTCACTGACCTGGAGAGGCAGAGCAGAAGGATGGGACTAAAAATTATTCTGCAGAAAACTAAAGTAATGTTTAACAGTCTCGGAAGGGAACAGCAGTTTACGATAGCTAGCGAGGCACTGGAAGTGGTAAGGGAATACATCTACTTAGGACAGGTAGTGACTGCTGATCCGGATCATGATAGTGAAATAATCAGAAGAATAAGAATGGGCTGGGGTGCGTTTGGCAGACATTCTGAGATCATGAACAGCAGGTTGCCATTATCCCTCAAGAGAAAAGTTTATAACAGCTGTGTCTTACCAGTACTCACGTACGGGGCAGAAACCTGGAGGCTTACGAAAAGGGTTCTACTAAAATTGAGGACGACGCAAGGAGCTATGGAAAGAAGAATGATAGGTGTAACATTAAGGGATAAGAAAAGAGCAGATTGGGTGAGGGAACAAACGCGCGTTAATGACATCTTAGTTGAAATCAAGAAAAAGAAATGGGCATGGGCAGGACATATAATGACGAGGGAAGATAACCGATGGTCATTAAGGGTTGCGGACTGGATTCCGAGGGAAGGGAAGCGTAGCAGGGGGCGACAGAAAGTTAGGTGGGCAGATGAGATTAGGAAGTTTGGAGGGTCAATATGGCCACAATTAGTACATGACCGGGGCAGTTGAAGTATGGGAGAGGCCTTTGCCCTGCAGTGGGCGTAACCAGGCTGATGATGATGATGAATTTCCAGCAGTTCCTCATCGCCCTCATGAACGAGGGAACATCAAAGAAGTATTTAGGTTCTATGGGTGCTCCGAGAAACCGAAAAGTCAGTGAGTATGATTTCTCCTTTGCTAGTGTCGAAATCGATAACCGATGTCCTTCATAATTTCCAAACTTGCAAGCGGAGATCTCCTTTTGTAACTCCGAGATAAAAATCAGTATGAAAGGCTGCCGAATGTTGTGTCATTTGGGGACATTGCGGTGAATGTGACACCGCATCGCACGATGAACACCAGCCGTCGTGTTGTATCTGATAGTGACCTGATTGATCGGACAGAGGCTGAACTACTTGAAGGATGGAGTGACCAGAACGTGATTAGTGTAAAACAAATCAAAATGAGGCGCCATGGCAAAGAAATACAGCCTGAGCGTCTTATTCTCAAATTCGGTTCAAGTGTTCTGCCCGAAACAATTGAAGCATGCTACGTGAAGATCAAGGTCAGGCCGTGTATCCTAAATCCTCTCCGATGCTTTAAATATCAAAATTTCCCAGAAGTTCCGTGGCCGTCTAACCTGTCTCATTACATGCAGTCATTCCTGAGGCTCAAAGAACGCGCCAAGTGACAACCGCTTGATAGGAAATGTGTCCAAAGTCCAGATTACAACCACCCGTTAAGTTTAGCTGAGCTCAAAACTTCTCTTGCTTGTTGAAACAGCTCAGTACCAGGTGGTGACCGTATCATATAAGAAATGATCACGCATCTCCACCATGAAACACAGAACACTCCTCTCACTTTTTAATGTCATGTGGGCCGCTGGGTACATTCCATCTTCTTGAAAAGAAGCTATAGTAAAACCCATACTGAAACTAGTTAAGGACCCGTCCCCACCTAGTTGTTACTGACATACCGCTTTGACAAGCTGTCTCTGCAAGCTCTTTGAAAAGATGATAAACCGGCGCCTAGTCTACCTCATTGAGAGCAACGTACTACTAGATTTTTACCAGCGTTGTTTCAGTTGAGGCAAGTCGACCGCACACCACCTTGTCTGCATTGAGGCAAGTATAAGAGAAACGTTCATACACAAACAGTTTTTTCTCTAGGTACTTCTTGATTTAGAGAAAGCATATAACACCATATGGCGCTTCGGTTTATCCATGACCTTTTCGCTTCGGGCATGCGCGGCAGTACGTTGAGTATCATCGAAAGTTATCTCTCTAACCACACATTTCGTGTTAGGGTGGGCCATGCCTTGTCATGGTCTTTCAACCGGAAAAGAAGTGTTCCTCAAGGTGGTGTGCTAAGCTGCACACCCTTTATTGTGAAAATGAATTCTTTGCGTATGGCTATCCCACAAACAATGTTACGCTATGTATATGTAGATGGCGTGCAGATTGCATTTAAATCCTGCAACTTTGCTATCTGCGAACATTTCGAGCATGCCTTAAATAAAGTGGCAAAATGGGGTGAAAAAGAACGGTTTCAGGTTGAGCCCACAGAAAAGTACCTGCGTTCTTTTAACAAATAGGCGAAGAATAGTACCATGTCCTGCTATTGAGCTGTCTAGTAGCAGATTGCCTGTAAGTGCCGAGCACACGTTTCTCGGCATCATATTGAACTCGAAACTCACATTCAGCCCTAATGTTAAACACTTGAAGGCTACGTGCCTCAAAACAATTAACTTTGAAACTTTTATCAAGTACAAGAGGATTCAGTGACTGGAAGTGTCTTTTGAACTTGCATAGGTGTCTTGTCGGCTCACATCTTGACTACCGTGCGATAGTATGTCAGCCCGCTACACCACGTGCTTTGACGATCTTGGATATGGTCCATAATTTAGAAATCTGCCTCGCGACGAGAGCCTTCGGGCCAATCGCCGTACGAAGTTTTTATACAGGAGCAAATTTACGGTCAGTCCATCTTCAGAGATCATAAGCAGTTTCACATATTTCCTTAAAATAAATTCAAACCGCGGATATCCCTCTTATTCATATATATAAACAATCTGACCGCTGGCGCACTCTTCAATAAAAGACCTGCACTGAGCAGGCCGTTATCTTTACGTGCTAAGAACCTTATTGAGGAAATGGGTGTTCCAGTGCTTGAACATTGTCCTATGACTCAGCGAGACTGTTACGGCAACGGCAGTGGCAGCTCATAGACTGTGATATGTCGTTTGCAGATATCACGAAACATGCGCGAGAGGTACATATTAAGCTGCATTTTCTAAAACTCCAGTACAAATACTCTTGCACTGAGTTTTACGCAGACGCTTCCAAGTCACATGCAGGGGTTTCTTACGCAGCCATCGGCCCATCTTTCTCAAAATCCGGCGCAGTGAACGGAATGAATTGTTAGGCAGGTCTCCCTTTTGTATATGAAGTTTCGTGATGTCACTCACTGAATCGTATACTGCTGCTGCCTCTTTCTCACCGGAGCAGCTTGTGCAACCGTAGTCTTTACCGGGAAACACACGCGGGATGAACGAACGTGCCTGGCATTGTTCACAGATGCCTTATCGTCCATCATGCGGTTTTGACGCCTTTTTTGTGTTTTTTATTGTGTATGCCCGATTGAAAAGGTGACATGTAATTTTTTCGGTTCCATTTTGTTTTTCCTGGTGGACGCGAAAAATTCCGACATAATAGAAGCTAACAGCTTTCCTGTAGAAGAACTGACATGACTACGGGAAACCAAGGGTCTCAACAAATCTCGATTCCTACTCTGTAATCTCGACGCAAGTCACGTGTTGGGCCACAACTGTGGCTTCACGGAGTGTTCGCTTCCCAAGGTTCGGTGTTAGGAATGGCCATACGAGGTGACAACGTTCCAGCTATTTCAGCCCGCTGCACGTGTTCCCAACCAACCGGACGGGGCGCACTTCAGAGAAATGCGAATAACTGGCAGCCACGTGGCGCGGAGTCATCTCAGGAATGTGCTACCCGCCAGCGCCACCCTTGACGGAGCAGAGTTCTTTCTACGAAGCCCCTCTGACGTCGGCTCCGGACCTTTACACCTGTGTGTGTGTGTGCAACACGAGTATGTGAGCCCGCTTACTCCAAAAGGGCGGGTCATCTTCGGTGACGTCGAACGGTGACGTTGAACGATGACTGGACGAACGTTTCCGTTCGCTTGGAATCAAGGGGGAGACAAGTGCTTATAAGCAGCGGTTGTCGGCTGCGAGTGCGTGCTCGTTGTGTGCTCGTCGTAGTGAGCTGAGTGCTTGTTGTCATGCTCGAAATGTACTCGTGAGTTGTGCGCTCGTAAGCTGTTTGCTGTATGTTAGCCTTGCGGGCTCCATATGGGAGTCACGCTAGACTGTCGATGTATGTCTTGTTTTAAATGTAAATCCTGCAAATAAATCCTGCTCTTCTAAGTCTCGATGAAGAGTCAAGCACCTCCCTACAGCTACGTCCGCTCCAATCCCTACAGTGCGTGGCGTAATGCTCCCTCCTATATTTTTCCTTGCTCAATGGCGTTTAAGCCGTTCAAATGTAGAGAGGATGGAAATTCGGTAGGCGAAGTGCTAGCGGCGCTCTTCTACGCGCCGGAAACGTCGTACTATAAACTAACCTTGAAGATTTTGATGCCAGGAAGCCGCATTTTAACGACTTTTTCAATACCTCATTAGCCCAACCATGCGAGTCTTCTCCATGTCTCAGCAGCGTTGAAGCGCTGTGTCACACAGACGACACAGATGCTGTGTAACCGCAAACTTGCGCGCAAAATTGGTATGCGTTACGACACTACCCTATACCTCCAGCGCACACATCGAGAGGTACGGCTAACGTCCCTATAGTTCCTTGTTCCTTTAAAGCGAAAGCATTACTAAGCGCTTCGAGCCGAGTTATGCTGTCACCAGAAATTTGACCTTCATTTGACCGCAACTGCACCAAAGCCTTGGCAACGCATCACTGGACTCGCCACACCGAGACCTGCCGCAAACGCCGGCTTGCCACATGCGCTCTCCACCGCAGGGTCACCGCCTTAACAAATGATTCGCCACGCGCATGCCTAAGAGGAGCACAGCGCTCGCCTAGTCAGTGCGAGCTTGGCCATGAATGACAGCGAGGTCAGGCCGTCTTTGAGAGCTGTGCGGGAGCGGGAGGCTTTGAACCGTCGTCGCGAAGTGGAGTCTGAATATCTCGCGGATATCGCCCGGCGAGCTGCTTCTCTGGAGAGGGTCCGGAATTCAACAGTGACCGTCGAGATCAATGTCGCGACCGCATTCGCGCCCTGTCAGTTTGTGCTTCGACGCTGCTCATGTTCACGGCGTCTCTTTGCTTGTCTAGCACCTGCGTTTTCCCTGTGGCACAACAGGCGTCGCACCGTCGAACGATGTGTGTCTACTCAAGCCTAATCAGAGTAGTATCTAGCCACCGACCTAGACACAGCCATCATACGCGGCTTAACGACGATTGTATGCGTAAATGTAATATTTACAGCTAAATCAAAGTTCAACCAGGTGAAACCAAGACTCAACCAGGTTAAAGAATGCTTTCGCTTTCATGTCCAGGGTTACATGTGCTAAGACGCAGCAAATTTTTCCCCTGTGTGACGGCTGCCTTCGCATCAAAAGCCAGTTTTGATGACCAGCAAAATTTTTAAAATCAATAGTTTGTGCCCATACGCAACGCAGGAAAGGTTCCTGAGAAGGCACTGAAAGCGCAAGACAAGTTACTTCTCTTTGCTGTCTCTAAGTATCTTTAACAAACATATGAAGTGACATAAAAGTTTTCAATTACGTTTGAGTACTTTCTCAAGTATTTTTGTGGGGCAGTAATTGGTAATTGTAATCAATTATGTTTCTGAATGAAGTATGTTGGTTACTTTTTTATGTAATGCGTATAAGTGTGGTGGAGAGCGCTGCTATAGTGGTTTCCATGAAGCCCCCCCCCCCCCTCCCCCCCCCCCCACTCACACTTTAATTGTGCAAAATAGATGGCCAGAGCATAACCTGCTTGTGCGCGCCATGTCGAAACGCATGCTGCAACCAACTTATACTTGCGTCCTTCCAACGCCAACTATGCCTTCGAGATGAGTACCGCACGTCAGACTGCGAAGCACTGCCGTTGGAGAGGATATACGCGAGCGCCAGTTTCCGTCACTCCAGAGACGCAGGATGAAACAGGCACGTTTAAAGAATTTGAGTACCCACTTTACAGATGCTTTTCTTCCCACATATTTCAGTATCGCCGTTGGATGCGCCTAAAGATACAAAAGCTTCAAATGCCCCATTAAGCGATAATGTCGGCATTTGTAGTCTGTAGCAGGGAAACCTCACCTGAAGCACCATTGGCTCTGACGCCATGCTACGAACGCGCCTCGACTAATTCCTATTTCCTGCCACGCCACGACACGAGCGCCCCTCGACGGAGTAGAGCGGGCGAAAGGGGACAACTGCTGCCGCGATAGCGCTAGAGATGTTGCGTGAGGTTCCCAAGCGAGGGAGCGGCACAGGCTACTGCTGCTTGCTGGCTCTCGCAACATGTACCGCGATCGCCTGGCGGCCTTGCTGGCCGCTGCTGCTTCCTTGATCTCTCGACGCGCAGAACGTCGGTGGCACGTGGCGTTAGTACCTAGGCTATTGTTGCTTGCTGGCTCTGGCAGAACATACCGTTATGGTTCATTACTCGCCGCGCAGAACTCGAAGGACCACTATGAGGAGCGCAAGTGGACAATAATGCTTTCCAGATAAGAAGTTATAAGAAGCGCTTAGGTGTCCTCGAACTTTATTAGGCTAAAGATTGAAACTTATCAATCAGTCACACTGCAACTAATTTCTTTTACTGTCTGTTTCCAGGATTCCTAGAATTTAGGCGGAAATGCGTAATGTAAAAAAATGAAGCATGCCCGCGCCATCAAAGCTATATAGAGGTCTTAGACAATTGAAAACAAAATTAACAACTATTAATTAACAACTCTCAGATAATGATTGTACCGGCTATGACAAACCAGGGACCCGCCGTGGTTGCTCAATGGCTATGGTGTTAGGCTGCTGAGCACGAGGTCGCGGGATCGAATCCCGGCCACGGCGGCCGCATTTCGATGGGGGCAAAATGCGAAAACACCCATGCACTTAGATTTAGGGGCACGTTAAAGAACCCTAGGTGGTTGAAATTTCCGGATTCCTCCACTACGGCATGCATCATAATCAGAAAGTGGTTTTGGCACGTAAAACACCATTATGTTTTATGACAAACCAGGAAAGCTAAGGCATTCCCAATACCGTGCAAGGTGGTAGCTTGGGTTTCCGAGCCACCACATAGTCGGCACCAGCAGTTTGGTGCAAACAAAAAACTACTTCGAAATACGACCAGACATGAGATCAGACCATCAGAGCATGGTTTGTCCGTCTCTGCGCCTCTTAATGACGTTTGCGGGGTGCAAGCTCCAAGTTTGAGGGTTCCAAACTTCTTCTACTTCGCTAAATAATAATGGCCATTTGCACAAAAAGTTAGACAACGTTTTCAACACCAAACGGTTATAATAAGCACCATTAGAATGAAGAAAGGAACTGTTTCGTTTATAAAAACCACATGCCATTGGCACAAACTAACCATCAGGCTTCTTGCCCGTGCACTTGAAATCGTATCAGTGTAACCTGGAAATATCCTTTAATTGTAATTCGGGCTTGTACCTACGTCAGAATATTCAAAGGCACCCAAAAATACGCTAATTTGACATTTTAACGAAAACTTCCGTCAAATGATGATATGAGCATACTCGTAATGAAGAATACCTTTTTTTCCATCAGCGATTACTAAAAACGGGATGCCAACAGCAACAAAACTGGTGGCCTATCTCATCATTTCTATCCTGTTTGCAATGAGGTAAGTATATTGTCCATGCATCGTATGTTTCTATTCCAAGCGTGCATGTGCAATGGCCAGCATCGTTTGATAGCGCGTAATTGTGCATTAAATTTTCCCAAGCATCACATTCAGAAAAATGACTTAACCTTCCCCTCACGGAATACCTGCGTGCACCTGACGTTTGTCACGTTTAATTAAGCGACAAGTAACGGTGCTGCATTGCTCCCTTAGGTCGGGATCTTCTTCTCCATGCTGACTCATTGCCCGGGCTCGCGCGGCTTTTACTTCTCGATAGGCGCGTTGACGGCGAGTTCTTTTAGAGGCGATTTCTCGCCACCGCTCGTCGCACGCTGCATGCTTCTCCAGGAGAACGCGGAGCCGTTCTATCCGTTTTCGGAGGCCGAACTGAACAGAAGCGAAGCCGGTGCAGTGCGCGCGAAACCCTTTCCGGCTCTTTCTCTCCCCGGCGGAAGCGAAACGTCTGTGATAGATAGCGCGCGCGGCGTGAGCGCGCGCCTATGCAGCTGGAATGCTTCGGAAAGACTCACGCTCCGGGGCAGCCACAGCTATCAACTCATGAAACCGCTCTACCCGCAGCTGCTCTGCTCTGAGAACAACTGGGTTTTTGCATGGCATGACTGCCGTCGAAACTTGTGAGCCAACACTAGCTTCGCTACGAAAAATAGCGGCTCTCGTTAGCACCGAGGCTCCATTTACTTCTACCAAGTTATACCAGAGACCGGTATAGCAATGTGCTGTTCTGCTTAGGCCACATAAAGACATCTTTTGTAAAGGGCGGATTGCAAGAAATCCGCCAGAACGCTTTTTACGACGAATTTCGGTGTTAGTGCGACTAGCGTTGAGGAAATGTAGTTGACACGCCGTAATGCCGGCGCCGCAACGCATGTGCAGCCGGTTCCTGTCTCGTGCTTCCTACTGCACCAACTGCACCACCATTATGACAATGCGAGGGGAGGATTAAAGAAGTTCACAGGATAATTTCTGACATTGTAGACTGGCATATATCCAGGGGCACATACATAGTTGCCCCATTTAATATCCAAAATTTTTTTTAGAACAAGCACAGACTGAGTAGAACATATCCCGTAGTCGAAGTCGACGTCAAATATTGTTATTAAAGAACGGTAGATACCCAGTGCGATATATCCAGCGCTACGTTGCCAGGGATCCATGTCGACGTGAAAGAGGTTGGTTGACGAGCGGCACGTAGGTACAGTGCCACATGCGGAGTGACCCAAGGTGCTTAGTTTCAATGACGTGCTCTCAACATAAGAACCCGATGGGCTTGCCATTCGACCGCGGACTACCCGCGGCCCATGCTCGTAGGAAAACGTTTAGACGCATTGACAGATCCACAGTCAGCGCCTGAAAAGTTCCTAAACTATCCAAATAATGGTAATGGCATTATCAGTGCATTTTAATGTTACTAGCCTCCTTACGGCACTTCGCGCACTTTTACGGGGTTTTCGGGAGGTCGGCTTGTGCCTCCAACTATTTTCTGACAAACGTGCAGCGCTTTGTAATATAAGGTCTACGGTCAAATGAATAGAGCATTAAGCTGTTGCGATGAGGTAGCCGGTTTGGAACCGGCTGTTCGACAAACTTGCTTCACTCGGTATATGCGACAGGATAGCTACAGTTTTCAGTTAACCTCGGGGACGGCACTGTCCATTGTTGGGTAGGACTGCAGAGCATGTGTCGGTCTAGAACGAACATATGTGGCATCAACTTAGGTCACTTGGTCAAGTAACACCCATGTCATAGATATTCAGATATTGTCGTTCATATATATATTACACAGGCTTCAAGCGCTTATATTATGGCGGTGCCATTACCTCGCTCAAAACGTTCCGTGTAGAAGCACGACCGAGGATCCAGGCTGCATACGCACCTTATTTATTACGCACGCTCGTCGGGATACGCTCGACACGGAAACAGAATATGCTCCATGGTGTCAATTTGGCTCTTGGACTTACACAGACACCTTTATCATTTGACTGTGTCTTAGGCCCCTTAGCCTGCCTCATGCATCAGAGGCGTGCGACGAAATTTTTGTATACGTACTTAGAAAACATTGATCAAATGGGAAAACTTTATTTCTGCTCTGTCACCCTCGACAACCTTTAACGTCATGAATTCTGTCACCTCAATGTGGGACGGTGCATAGAATGAAGGACCCTACGATTGCACGCCGTTGCCTATCAGTCGGAAAACTCAATGCCCAATATTTTTTAAGTCATTCCTTGTTTTTTCTCCTGTATCCTTGTGTCATTCTCTCCATCAATTGCCTTTCCCACGCAGAGTGGCATGTCAGCGAAGTCTATATGCCGGCTAAACTATTTCCCTTTCAATAAAGTGTCCACCATGTTTAATAGATATGACGTCGTTTGGCGGGGGCAGTATGCTGTGTCACTGCATTCCTTCATTGCTCATTACATGAATGTGGAATTCGTCGTGTGATAAGAGCTTGCGGTATTTTTTTATTGCGCTAGCATATTTAGAGGAATTCACGCTCTTTTCGGGAGCTACGCATCTATGTACGTTTGTATCTCCCCGCCTACCTGATTCACTGGGCAGCCCATGGACGAATGAATAGCACATCGGGCTGAAGTGCTGAAGTAGCACTGTCTAACACTGAAGTAACACAGTGTGAAGTAACACTGTCAGCCAGACCAACCTGGTCATTGAGTAGTTGGCAATGTCTAGATATGTGCCAATTTTAAATGAACCTACTTAAAGCTGATATGAATCACTCTATATGCAGGACTGGGTAAGTGCCGCTGTTAGAATAAGCTCTGACGCTCACTTGAAGAGCTACGAATGTGCAGATCGCTCTGGGCTGGTTGTTAATGAACCTCTGTGATGCCAACTTGGGTGTCTGGTTATGTTACGGTAGCTGCGAGTCGGTATTAAATGAGCGTCTCTTAGAGTCAACTTCATTAACTAGGTAAATGCAACGTGGATTTAGCAGCTATACAAAGTCAACAAAAATATTTTTTTAATATATCGGATGCTCATCAAAATCGACTCCACATGACAAGGGTTTCTTAAGGACAAAACCAGATAATTTAGCAGATAATTTAAGATTGCAGAGAATCAGATAATATAGATAATGTTGACCTACCTCGCTACTATGACGCTCCGACCACCCTTCAACTGTGTTTGTGTTTCATGATTTGCACCCTGGCACATCTTTTCTTTGGGTATCCGTACCTAATGTCTCTCCCTTATATTCCGGATGGAGGTAACGTCGTGATTCCTGTCGTTGAGGATCTATTGGCGAGAAATGTCGCCGTTTGCCAAAGCATTCTCTGTGTTTCTAATAACCGCGCATTCCTTCACATCCTGAACTTTAGCTATTGCGTGCAGCTTATCCCAAATGGCATGACCTTGGCCATCGTCTCTTCCGTCCAAGGGTATGCCGTTTGTGCATTAGTTTCCTGCGGTCCTTCGTTTCTCACTGTATTGTCACATTAAGCCATACAGCCGATCGTCATATTACCAAGACGATCGCGCGCCTGACCTTCAAGGGTAGGCTGTCAATCTCGGGCGCATGTTGATGTACGATCGGGATATCTTTGACTTCGATAATTACCCTTTGGGCCAGACATCTGTCCGCACTCACCGTGTTCAAAATGGAGACGCCAGCCCCGGCATACGACGTGCTTATCATGTATCCTATTGTGAGCGGCAAGTAAGTAATTCAGCCCGAGGTCGAAGGAATGCTCGCGAAAGGCGTCATTGAACCTTCCTGCGGTCCCTGGGCGTTATCAGTTCTACTAGTAAAGAAGAAGGAAAGTAGCCAGCACTCATGCTATACTTCTGTCGCTTGAATAATCTGACGGGAAAGGACGTCTACCCTCTGCTGAGAATCCATGACGCTCTCAATTCTCTCCATGCATCTATCTATTTCTCCTCCATCAGACTACAGTCAGGTGCCTGGAAGATTTCCGTAGATCACCTGGATAGCGAAAAGACCGTACTCGTTACACCAGGCGGACTTTTTCAATTTATGGTGATCTTATTTCGATTGTGAAAAGCCAAATTACGCTACCCCCAACGTTTGAAAGCATGGTGGACACTCTGCTTCGCGGCTACAAATGGTCCAAATAATTTTTTGTCTAGGTGACGTCATCGTTTTTCTCCAACATTTGCGAGTCACCTTAAACGCCTCTGGGTAGTTCTTGATCTTTACCGGCGGGCAGGTCTACAGCTAAACTCATCAAAATGCTGTTTTGGCCTACATGAAATTGTAGTGCACAGCCACCGTGCCAGTGCTTGTGGCGTACATCCTTATTCCGACAAAATTCGTAGGGTAAAAAAATTTGCACTAGCACATTCGGCCAAACACTTCGGGAGTGTCGTCGGCCTATATTCTTAATTTCTAAGCTTCGCCAAGAACTAGCCAACATCGACCGTCCCTAAACCCAACTCCTGAAGAAAGACATATGATTTTCGTGGGGTCCTGAACAAGCTGACGCCATTCGCACACTCACTCGATTACTTGTCACCCCACCCATCTCTGCCCATTTTCACCCGCCCACAGCCACTGAAGTTCGCACCACCACCAGGGGGCATGGCATGGGCGCTATCCTGTCCAGAGGCAAGATGGACAAGGCCGCATCATCGCCTCAGCCAGCCAACTCCTCTTCCCTTCAGAGCGCAAGTTTTCGATGATTCAGCGGGAATGTCTCGCTTTAGTATGGGCGGTCTCAAATTTCGACCATACATTTGCGTGGCCGCGCGTTTTCGGTCAACAGAGCCCCATGCACTATGCTGGTTGTCCTTGCCTTAAAGGCCCCACTGGACGAATTTGTCGCTGGGCATTGAAGCTTCAGGAGCATACCTTTGATGTCAATTACAAGTCCGGCCGAATACACCTGGATGCCGACTGTCTCTCCCCTCATTCGGTGGATCCTCACCACTCTACTGCCTATGATGCCGACGGGTGCTCCCTCGCCATCCCCGACTTTCGCGATGTCTAGAAGGAACAGATGGATGAAGGTTTGCGCTACCCAATCCACCAACTATTCTCTCACCACTCAGACCATTTCTCCACCTGCTTAAGCTCCGCGACAGTATTTTCTACCGTCGCAATGCTCACTACGACGGCTCCGACTTTCTGCTTGCTCTTCTCTTCTCCATATCTCTTCGTTCTACTGTGGTCGAATAGTTACACGATGCCCCAACCGCTGGACATCTCGGAGTGTGCCGTACATACGCTTTGACCGTTCTGTATGTCGGTATGTTGCTGCTTATGAGTCCTGCCAGCTCCGCAAGCGCCCGTCCTTGTTGCCCGCCGGTGTTCCTCAACCTGTCGAGATCCCGACTGTCCCGTTCTACCGCGTGGGCCTGGATATGGTTGGGCCACTCTCGACTTCTTTTGCAGAGAAGAGGTGGATTGCCGTGGCCACTGAATACACCACACGGTGTGGTGTACATGGTGTAACCATGTCGCGTAAGCGCCGACATGGTTCTCCCATCGGCGGCGGTCATATGTTACAAGCCATTTTCTTACATTGGAGAGCGCGAAAGCAAGGAGATGAAGACGAGGATCGAGGAAGCCCTCATGGGCTTGTTCCGCCATCTGTGCTTCTGTCTGTTTATATTGCCTAAATACATTTTCTCTTTTGTTTTGCCTCGTCTTATCTCTATCACAATATTAAGAGAAGCTTCCTCCAAACAACTTCGTACGTGGTAATAGACAACAAATCTTTCATAGGATTGTATCGTGGGATATAAGCAGCTTCATTGGGTTTATGCATGTTCTTGAAGTTGTTGTTGCTTCGCATAAAGGCTTGACTGCTGTTAACTGAGCCATTTTCTGTTCTGCCTACCCGCCACAAAGCCCAGCTGTGAATGCATCTTCGGGATCACGATGGTATAGGAGTGAATGCTGGCGATCTGTAAGTACACAAAGTATATGTGCAATAAGATAAATTTACTTGGGCAGTGCGCTTACTTTCGAAAGGCTTCTGCACAAATATTTTCTTCAGACAATACAATAGTGCACCGAATTATTTGCAGTTCTAGTACTTCTTTTGTATGTTTTCCCTCGATGAGAAATTTATAATGTCAACCATTTTGCAGTAATTGTTAGACGTATTGAAAATAAACAATGAGAATGTTGGTTGTGCCAGTAGGCAACTAACCATTGCATACAAATAAAAAAAGTGCAAACTAAATAACGTACAAGGTAACATTAGGGACCCGAATAGAAAGACATTGCTAATTTACACGTGGTTGGTCACCAAGAAAGAACACAATATTTAACGTCCTAAAGCCCTTCCCCCTTCACCCTTTGTGGGACAAATTGTGTGAGCGCATGCTGCATGTAATTTGAACATCATACTGGAATCTGTAGCACCTTTTGCACATAAAAGAAAAAATGAGCATTTTACATTGTCCCATTGTCGTAATAAAAGTGGGATATATTTGTCCCATCGATCCGACAACGCGCACCAAAATGTGGGACGTTATGGTCCCACTGACCCAATCGACTATATGAATTTTTTTAACAAGATAAAGTTTTGCTCACTTTGGAGAGTCGCACTCAAAATTGTTTCAATATTTTTATGTCAGGTAAATTTAGGCTGAAAACTGAAAAAAAAAGAACGTTGAGAGGTAAGAATATAAATATTGTCATTCAGAATGGGACGCCCACGTCCCATGAGCTACAAGCAAAGACAGGGCATGTCCTCTAGTTTGCTCAGAAGACAGTGATTTATTTGAACATGTAGTTCAAACAGACAGTTAAGAAATGTATTAGTTTTGATCATGGAACGGGAAGAAACAAGATGCACAAGGTGGCACATCCCACTTTCGACACACAAATGATGTTCTCACTTCTTTTTCTTTAGTTGAACACTATCTGCACCTTCTCCTACTAGGAATCTTTATAGGATGATGTTCGTTCTCGTGGAACGATGGTTTCTGGAGATCATCACAAGATTCATTGCTACATGGAGGCGCCAGCGCTGGGACTAACTCTTCATCGCTACTTATTTCTAGATCACATTGCAGCGGGTCGTCCGGAAGGCTGAACATTAGTTCCACGGCCTCCACAACTGAAAGTGACTTCCCTGTAAAAATTATTATTGCAAATATCAAGAAACCCGTGTCTGGGAAATCTATGCCAAGCGCTATGCTTCAGGGAACCTAGCCCGCACATTAGGCTGAGAAATATATACTCTGGAAACACACGGCACCACACATTGCTCAAATTTTAAACATAACGGCGGGAGCATGGCACAGTAAAACCAGCCAGAATAATTCTTCCATCTATAAAGAATACGAAAAGAACTTTTGACACTAATCGTTCATTCAGAAGTTGTGCATTGAAGCGACAAAATCCACCAAAAAAGGCGCCCTGAGTGCACGTATGGAACGCTTTGAACAAAACAAATTTTTATGCTGCCATCTACAGAACAATAACCAAGTTATGAAAAATAGCTTTGTAAACTACCCGAGAGATAGCACAAAAAGTCTGAGTGCAGCGAGGACCGCGGAATATGAACCGCAAGGGTTTTTTCAAGTTACGAGAAAGTGAGACGCCATTGTGCCGCTATCCCAAAAGGGTTAAGCTAAGAAAAGAAAGGTAAAGTCAGTTCCAGGCACTATGAAAGCTGTCATAACAGCGAAGCCGGTGGTCGTTTTCTCGAGTTTGAACACGTGTATAGCGAGATTTTCGTGAAAGTTTTTTGTCTTGTTGTCGCGGTTTTGCAAGATTTGAGCATCGGTTCCGGATTGCGCATTCTCTTCAGTTGCGTTACTTTCGATCAATCTACAGTCTGTCACACACATTGCAGCTGTGGCCACACTCACGGTCGTGGAAGCTCTCTGCATCCACGTCTCTGCACTGCCTCCTGCTCTCGAAGTTGGGGGTTAGCTTGCCTCTGCTGGCGCTTGCCTTCTCTTGAAATGGGGAGTTGGCTGGCCAACACCCGCGCTTGGCTTGCGCTTCCCGTTCACGATCCTCGGTGGTAGCGGCGTCCCTCCGCTGGCGGTTTGCTTGTGCTTCTCGCTCTCCAAGCTCGCCATCTGCCCGACGTCGGCGCTGCCGCTCTCATGCGAGCTCCCGCTGCCGATCGCGACGAGCGCACTACACGGAGCAGAAGCGCACGAGCCGACGAAACACCTGCTCCTATTCCCCTGTCCTGAGCCCTCCCACAGCGCGCGTTCTGATTGGTCCGCTCCGCCACCCTCCCTCAAGCGCGGTGTCTGATTGGCATGCTCCGATCCCAGCGGGACACCGTTGCGTCCCTCGGGGCGCCCTGTGGCAGTAAGCCCTGGATCCTGCTCACCTCCCCCCCCCCCCCCCCCCTACGTGACACCGGACGGCGACGGCTCGAATTAGAAGAGCTCCGCTGTTCTAATTCTGCTGTTCTAACAAAAAAAGTTTAGGCGTAACGTTATGAGAGAGGAAGAGAGCGGTGTGGATCAGACACCAAACAGGAATAGCCAATATAGTACTTGACGTTAAAAGAAGAAAAGACAGAGCTGGACAGTCCATGTAATGCGCAAGTTCTAGGCTGGTAGTAAACTATGTGGGGTGATGAAATGAGAAAATTTGCAGGCCCATGTTGGAATCAACTAGCGCGACACACGTAGAGGCCTTCGTTGTGCAGTGAACGTCAAAATATGCAGCTGATAATTATGATGAATACTCTGTTCTACACCAACAAAGAAAATTCTCCGCGAAACAACAGTGTAATCCACTAAATTCACCAAAAGAATTCTCGGTAGGTGTCAGAAGTCATAGGCAGCAGAGGTCTGCACAGTCGCCGGAGAAGCGATGGTCGCCCCCAGCAGTTGGAATGGAGGTTAGGGCATACAGCTGGTGTATAAAGGCAATGTAGAAAAAACGAAGGCATTTTGTCAACTTCGTGTGCAATGAGTAGTGAAATTGAAAAGCAGCTTCCGGCGCAGGCTACTGACAAACGCGCGCACCCGCCTTTTGTACCTTCGCAGGGAAGCCCTCACGTAAGGTGAATTTAAACACGGTCAGCCAAAGCAAAGCAGCTGTCTCATTCATGTCTTGGTTTGCAGCGTTCTAGCAGGGGCGCCTTCGCAATGGTCTCCCACGTTCCAGCATCGAGTTGTTTTTCGTGCGTGTTTGAGACTGCCTTCCAAACACGCAAGGTGCATCTGTGAGTGCGGGTGCGAGCACTCGCGCAGCGACACCGCTGCGCACTGACACTCTGATTCATGTTTGCCGCTGGAAATGCGAGGCTTTCGTCATCTTTAAGTTTCGCGCAGCTCTAAAAATGAGGTGAATGGCTTTGCACCTAGCTCAAACATCATCGTTTTCCAATTTATAACCTTAGCCACAGCACCAAGAACTCAGACAAGCAACCGACACTTGTGCATTGTCCGTTGGACTATCGCCTATCTATGTAGGCTTTGTAGGTGCTTCTACGAGTGCAATAGCTTTCCTTGAATTTCATCCACTATAGACCGCTAGAGTTGAATGGCGTTGCAGCCGTGTCGGCAGGGAGACTTGAATTGCTAACAAATGGTAGAGTCCTTTGTTTTATAGGCAACTGTCCAGTGTTCTTGCTTTCCAGGCACCTCTAAAACGTTCTAGCTCTAATACAGATTTGTTAGCAACCACATTGTGAACAAATAAATTCGAAACTTTTCCAAGAAGGTTTATTAAAACAACGTTTCGCATCAGTTTGCGTGTCCTATAATTTAATCGCTTTTGGGAGCTTGTCGGTTCGAAAAATTTAGTGGTGTGTTCGTATGTTCGACCTACGTAAAGGTTCTGCAAATTTCTCATGACCTTTCAGTGTAATCATCATTCAGCGGACTTGTGAAACGTTCTCGCATAAGCATAATTATGTATCACTGTTTTAGCTGTGTTTTTCCTCTGCATTGTTTAATCAAACGTGATTTGCTGGTTAGGAATTAAGTGGCTTACACTGAAGGAAGCTGCTGTACAGGCCGAAATATAGAAAGATTTGTCCGAACATTTTGGTGCAATTCGAATTTTCGGAAGCCTTGCGTATAACCTCTTGACGCCAACAACTTCGGTCACCGGGTACGTGCCCAAGCAGGCAACAAAATGGGTCATCCGGGCTTGCACCATCAAATCTGTGCCCGAATGAAGAACTCGGACTAACGAGTCCAGTGTTCGCGAATGCTGCTGAATAGGTGTGCGCCCCACTCCTAATGAAATCATGAACAATTTCTACAGCCGAGCGTCTGCGATCTTCGCAAATACGTGTAAGACCGGCAATGTATGAGCCCGCCAAGCACATCAGTCGTATCAAGGTTTAATAATGAAAGCAAATTGAAATAATTTATGTATCCATGTTCCCTTCGCAGACGGTAAATGAGAGCTTTTGATTTCACTAGTGAAAGCATAATGTATATATGCACAAAGAACGCAGAAAGAAACGCATACATAAAAGGGCAGAGTTACACTCTAAACTCCTTTTCATAAATACAGTTTGCAGTAACTAAAACATGACGTCGAATAACAAGCTAAATGGTCGTCGCTGTTCAAACCTTATAGTGCTGTCAGAGTCCAGTTACACAAGGAAAGTAAGGAGAGTGGGTGCGGCTCACCAACAGTCCGGGCTCAGGGTCACGCAGCGGAAGAACGCACACACATCGTCGACGGGAAGTGCTGGTCGCTGCTTGACCGAACTCCATGTTGTCACGTGTTGGGACTTTCTACTGGCTCAGGAGATTAGGCAGTCCAGCTTCTTCCGGCAGGATTCTGGAAACGTGGTTCCACGGCCCGACGGCTCACTCCG
Source organism: Dermacentor andersoni (assembly GCF_023375885.2). Classification (NCBI taxonomy): domain Eukaryota; kingdom Metazoa; phylum Arthropoda; class Arachnida; order Ixodida; family Ixodidae; genus Dermacentor; species Dermacentor andersoni. Next base: position 57,645,743 of record NC_092823.1, read on the forward strand.
GCTCCTGGCGGACGCTCACTTCTCCGGTGCGCTCTTGCATCCGAGTAGCACCACGCCGTTCCAGAGTCGCTCTCTCGCCTCTTCGTCCTTCCTTTTCGCCTACGTCAACCACCGTGTACGTGTACGGTGCTTGATGGTCGCTTCCTGCTTTGTAGTTCTTCCCGACGGCGAGTGAATTTGCAGATTGGTGTCTTCTTTCTTGTCATCTTCTTGCGCTTGTGCATCCGTTCTGGATGTTAGGTTGTCTTCACTGCGCCGCTCCCTTTATGTACACCACTAGATTCGCGCACTACCACTCCCCGATAACTTAAGACACAGCAAGCCCCAAGCTTTAGCACGCTAGGACACGACTTCTCACGAGCACAAAGGGAAGAGCTGTCTGTGTGAGTCTTCTTGATATCCTCAGGGTGTCTTTCCAGAGGATATGATGCACCGTATCACGAAGGAAGCAGGAAAGTGGAACCCGGCTGAAGTATAGGCTTCCTACATGACGCGTTTCGGGGGCGGAAAATACGATGCGTCACTGCATTGTTTCTATGTTAATCTCAATGACATGGGTATTGGTCATGCCATGGGTCCTGCGAGAATATATCTTGCTCTACCTTTTTTTCTTCTTTATCTCAAAGGACATAATATTATGAGGGGCTTAGAGAAGTTTCGAAAATTTTATATGAGTTTAGTAAAACAAGAAAGTCAGTTCGATGGACAATCAGTGCGTCATCATGGCTTTTCAGCGTTTGTGTATATCAGCGATACCAACTTTCTATTGCGACAGCGATTCTGACGTCGCAACAGGAACTCTCTGTTGCGACGACGCAACTCCTGTGGTGGCGTTAGAAATGTGCCACTTTCTGTCACAACGACGTAATTTCTGACGCCGCGACAGAAGCGCTTTCTGTCGTGATGCTTTAAAATTTTATGTCAGTTTCACATCGGTTGTTCTACTCTGTACTTTTGTCTTGCGTGGTATTCAATGCTGCATTCTCTGAATCCGGCAATGCTGATAGTACCAACACCGATTTGAAAGTCGACTTTGCCAAGTTTCGTGATTGTGCCGTGACGACGAGGCACCAGCAACGCCCTACTGGTCTCCTCAAAATGGGCCACTGATCAAAATCGTGCCATCTGCGGGAACGGCTGTGTATCCATTTTGTTTTATTTAGTAAGATGTGGCATACAGGTCTGCAGCTTTACACGTGCTGTTAGGCTGACACATCAGTTATTTTGCCAGAATTATTGTATAGGCTTTTGCGAAGCGAAAAGGAAGTTTTGGGCTTTTACACGAAATTTCGTGAAAAGCTGTCTAACTCGGGTGTCAGTATTTAAGCTCAGCTCTGCCGTGGGAAATAGGTATGCTGTCTAATTGAACATTTATCCACGAATGCTTACGTAGCTATTTTGCACTGAACACAAGAATTATATGCGTGCTCAAGATTCCAAAGAGCGAGACACAGACACCTAATTTAGCAGCACCATACCTAACAGTGTCCCCGGTCATTGTTGTCTATTTCAGATTTCTTTATTTACTATGGATATCATAAAGCGAAATCGATGCTTTAGCACTCCAGGATGCACTTGTCGATAGAGAAAGACGCCAGTTGACGCGACGGAGTGAAAGTGCATCTTGGCTCAACATAAAAATTTAAATATCAGCGCAGACATTCTTACTGTTGATATGGTCAAAATATATGTGTTACGCCAGCAGCGAAATATTTTTTCTAAGCTGCACACCTCCACCCTGCCACTTAATACGTGGCAGGAAAAAGTGCTGTATGTAGCCTAGAATACACATTGTAGACTTTATAATCAACCCGAGGCAATAGAACGTTGCTTTATACTTTGTCCTGACGCATTTCCTTTTTGGGACCTTTTAAAAGAACTATCAAAAATACTTTCCAAAAAGATAGCCAGTATTAAACCACATAATTTGTTCATGGTATTAGGACTTCATTCATTATGGTGAAGCCGAATGATCGACAGACATGCTGAGCCACCTCGTTCGACAAGGTCTATCTCTCGAGAAGAGGCTGCTCAAGTGCGTGGTGTGGTTTCTACCTATGGATTGATTTAGTGTCTTTACGCTTGTGTTTGTTTGCCCGAACTTTGAACTTTCATTGAACTGCGTACCATATGTGTATTTGTTTCTCATGTGTGTTCATATGTAATGTAACAATTTTGGATTGACACTACTCATAATTCCATGCAATAAAGGAAAAAAAATAATCGGCGTGGTGCAGTGGTAAGATACTGGATTCCGGATCGTCTTGGCGCAAGTTAGAAACTTCGGCCCAGAACACTTTTCTTAGTTTTCACATTTCAGTTTTTCGCACTATCAAATTTACATAGCCCTATAGAGGCGTTCGTCAATTTTAAATAAATATTGATCAAGAACTACAGAACGCCCGACTATAGGACGTCACACTATAGACAACAGCCGTCAGACAGCAGAACGTCAGAGAAAAAAACTTCAGAATTAGAACGTCCCAATATACGACGGGCTGAAGTTTCCTGTTCTTTTTCAACTGGGTTGGTTGTGGTGAAATATTCTTCCCCTTCCTCTGCGAAGGTGGACTATATATATAAAGAAAGCTACACCCTGCAGTCTACAAAACAATGTACGCGAGAGATGAACGAAAGGCTGCAGGCGCATTCACGACAAAAGGTAACAAAACACTTGATTATGAACTGTTTGGTTATGACAGCGAACGTGCCATACCCTCCTGTGCTTGCTTCGTCATAGATAGCGCATTCAGATGGTATACGACTTTACGCTGCCTTCGGGACATGACGCAGTTCATCATTAAGGGGCCTTCATACACACTTTCGCAGGCCATCCTTTTTCACAGAGTGGAAGGGCATGGAGGCTTTTTTCTGCATCAGCTCATATAGGGCTCTCAGGAATTATTAAGGTATGAAACGTGGCACCTCTGCTGGGATAAATTTTTTATTGTGGAGGATTACTACAAAAAACATTCATTCTCGGAAATATTTCAAAGAATGCTTACGAGGAACCGACATGGGGTTGACCCCGTAGCAAAGTTATTGAAACAAAAAAACATCAGAAACTCCATTCGAAGAGTTCTTTTTTTTTTTTGTTAGCGAGACAAAATTTGACGGCGAAGAGTCGGTATATGAACAGATTGTAGAAATAATCACTGAAACTGGACGCCGGCTTGGAAACGTCAACATAGTGTATCTTGTCCGCCACTAAACATTTGAGGAAACACATTGAGAGATTGCGCAACAATTCTACTGTTACGGAAATAAGCATGTTTACAGAACACCCACTACGAATGCAGGAGCGTGAAAACCAAAACGCATGTAAGTAAGTAAGTAAGTACGTAAGTAAGTAAGTAAGTAAGTAAGTAAGTATGTAAGTAAGTAAGTAAGTAAGTAAGTAAGTAAAAAATGTAAGTTGTTTTTCAGCCGTTGACATATTGAAATTTTACTATAATAAAATCCCTATTAACCCTTCTAGTAAACTTGCTGCATATTCTTCACCTAGACCGCAACTAAACTGCTTAGAAAAGCTTCAAGAGATGGGCTACACTGCGTTATCTTATTCCATACGGCGTTTCAACGTTCACTCAACAGTTGGAGCACCAATTTTGGCTACCGTGATACACAATTTAACGGAAATTTAGCTACTGCGTGACCTCTGCATAACGACACCCACTAAACCAATACAGCAAGACTGTTTATGACCAGTTGTTCCGTGACTGCTTGAGAGCAATTCTGGGTGGGCGTCAGATTTGGAAATTGAACGCATCTGGACAATGCGTAGATGTTTTAGAAAAAAAAAAAAAACATCAGAACCTCAACTCAAGTGCTTTTACAGATACAAATAATAGGACTATCTTGCCACTTAAAGAATGCACATTTATTGTGCTAAAACACCGGTGTCAAGCGTATTTGCACATTGTTCAGAAAGCGGAGTAAAACAAGTTCTTGGTCGAGTTGGTCATTTATTGCAGCCAGAACAGCCGCCCAGAAGCACACACCCATGCAATGAACACTGACCAACACGGACCATTCCTGCACTCACAACCAAATTTATTCCATGAAAAGAAGTCGAATATAAAGGCTGCGTTGCCACAGTGGCTGGATGAAGCCAAGCTACGCTACTTAAGACGTTTCACGGGACAACTGATGGAGATGTGGTGGGGATATGAACTAGAACAAACTCTCCTAGGCCTGGAGAAGACAAAGATGATAAAAACCAGCTAGTGGACGCCTCACAGTACTTGGAGGAGTAGGCTTGTCTAGGAACATAAGCGGACTTTTCGAGAAGGGAGACAAGTGTGGAGTACCACCGTCAGTAGCTATTCAAGACCTGGCCGCACTGAATCGCCGTATGGCAAGAAAGCACTGACAGAATCGTGAGAGACATGCTTGCTTGAAAGGGCTGACTGTCTGAAGAAAACTGTTGTCGCTAGAAATAAGCACTGGCAAGGTCTTTGTAGAAGGCGGTGGCGCACTCTAAAGAGAATGAATTACCACTTGTAAGGCCGAAAATTAAGGAGGCTTCGCAGTTTTACCGAAGGGAATGTTTGACGAGAAAGCACCAGACGGCGTTCAAAAAAACTTCTCAGTTCGGAAAGGCCGCCCCACTAATGCAAAAAAAAAATGTTGCCAGCAAGGATGTTGGAACCGACATTCTATGTAACAAGATTATCAACTGTAAAGGCAATCGTTGGAAGTGTCCTTTAGTGCCAATACGCACAAATCTGATGTTCCTTTCCTCACTGTAGTCAGTGAAAAAGGATTTGGCAATTGCTTGTAAGCCAGTTTCTTCAAACATCGTTAAAAGCATTGACCATCACTGTCCCTTTCCTTATGAAATAATCTCAGGGAATTATCAATTTTGTGAAGTCTAAACCGAGCATTCGCTACGCGTTTTCTGCAGATTTAGAAGATTTATATTATTCAATACCTGACCGAAAGCTCTTCACAGCACTGAGGCAGTGTATTGACAAGAGCGGCGTCGATCCGTTCCAGATTTCGGCTGGCATGTCTGTGGACAATTTTTTTACTTTTCCAGAACTTTATCTCCAAAGTAATTTTATCGCTTTTATTAACAAGCACTATTTGCAGAACAAAGGCATTTGCATCAAGTCATGCATTGCATGCATTTTAGGAGATGTTTTTTGACCAGCACTGACCAGATTTATCCTCTGTTCTTATACCGGATGAAGTCACGAAAGTCTACCGATACATTGACAATTTTTTGATCATGCTGGACAAACAGGTGCGTTTACGCTACTGCGCTATTGTTAATAAAATTTTAGATGCCTTTGAAAAGCGTGGAAAGGGACTAAGGTTCACTTGCGTGCCACCGAAGTAGAACCCTCTTCAGTTTTTAGACATACGTGTCAAGATTGGTGAGGACTCAGTGGCTATGGTGTTGGGCTGCTGAGCACGAGGTCGCGGGATCGAATCGCGGCCACGGCGGCCGTGTTTCGATGGGGGCGAAATGCCAAAACACCCGTGTACTTAAATTTAGGTGCACGTTAAAGAAACCCAGGTGGTCCGAATTTCCGGAGTCCCCCACACGGCGTGCCTCATAATCAGAAAGTGTTTTTGGCACGTAAAACCCCATAATGTAATTTTCTTTAAGACTGGTGAGGAGCGTCTGTGTTGGTCTATGCTCCGCGTGTATAAACGCAGCTGTTGCCTTATAATTCCACCCATTCAAGGTCGTAAAACGAAGTATTCTGAACCTATGCCTGGTATCAGCACTGGAGAAATCCTGCAAACGTGAAATGCAGAGCAGTTTAATAGTCAACTGGAAAGTACGCTAGCTTCTGGTCACCTCCAGGTGGTCGTGATGGCTGTTGCCGAGAAACTAACGAAAAAAGTGAAGAAGTGCACGACGACCCTGAAGACGATGGAAGAGGAAAAAAGCTTGTCGCCGAAAGTCGTACCCTACCTACACAGGATTTGGCAAACCCTGAATAAGGTTGCGGGCAGGCTTGAGGTACGGCTCGTTTTTTCCGCTCCAAAAAAGCTATGTAAGCTGTGCCCTCGTATCTCCGGCGAGGAATCCGTAAAAGGTGGATGTGTAAAAAAGCTTGCCAGGCTTTATGTGCGGTGCCATACACGAGTGGTAAACGAGATACCGCTGTTCTGCGGAAAAGCCTATGTAGGCTAAACTGGTAGATGCCTCAAAGGTCGGCTGAGGGAAAACCAACGAAATTCATAGAACAGCGAAGACTTCGCTAGGTAAAGCACTGCAGTTCCTGCAGGAAGTGCTCGCCGCATTTTTAGAGTGCGAAGATATTAGGTGAGTGCAAAGACAGACCGAACGACAGCTACTGGAAACGTTTCACATAAAGAAAAAGGGCAGTGATTGCCTTTGTGATACATCAGTTGTGGTATATAGTTCGGAATCGGACCTTTTCCAAGCAACAAGATAAGGTGCACATTGTGAGTGTTGTGCTGGCACGCGTTCTTTGTCTGCGAACGCGCATGCACGACGCAGCCTTTCTATTCAGCTTATTTTCATGGAATACAATCAGTTGTGTGTGCAGCGATTGTCCGTGTCTCTCAGTGTAACATTCTTTTATGTGTGTTTTTCTGCGCTGCTGCTATGCCTGGAATTCAGAAAGGGAATATTCCGGCTCCTTCGTTTTTGCGTTTGGTATTTTTTGAGATTTCGTGGATAAAAGTTGGGTGGAAATATTGCGTAGAGAACCCAGCAAGAAATCAGATGTTTCTTTGTCTGGCACTAAATCCTGCAAAAATTGGAGTTTAGCTGTCCAGCAGCCCAAAGTTCGGAATTCTTCTGATACCTTCAGCAACCGATTAAGAAAAGCAATCGTTTCCTCTTGGACAAAAAAAAACTTCTTATACAAACGAAATAACCCACAGGAACAAACAATGGTAAATCGCAAATTATATGACGACCTAATTTCTACAAATACTCGTTGTCCGACCACAATTATAAGTTAAAAGAACCACACTAACAGAAACCACAAATAGAGGGAGGTATGACGGTTGGGTATTTACTTTGTAGTGAGTACTTCTTTATCTAAGGAAATGAGTACAAGAAACTCTGCACAAGGACATGTCTTGAAGGATTCAAAGGACGTGTGATGATCGTCGTAATATCCCAAGACATCGTTGAGGCAAGCGATTCCCCCTCCATCCTACAACTGCTCGGCAACTCGTCCTTCTCTTATCTCGTTTGTTTGCCTTACTGGTACTCAATAGATGCTTTTCCTACAAAATAAGTCGAATACCAACTACACTAATCGGCAAAATTTTCCTTATCCTTAGCACCTCTACAGAAGTAAGCGCACTCTCAACTTCACAGCTAGTGTTCGGAGTGCAGAATATAATTCATTTTGAACATTTATATCATTATTCATTTATTATCAACAATTCTTTAATAATTTCTTACACTTACATGTGTTATATATTGACATATTTATTATTTATGTTTATATTTTATGAATTCTTTTATTGATTTTATGTCAGAAAGGCTAGAGACGTCACAGCACACGTCACAAGCTTGCATCACAGCGGCAACGTACGCAACAGCAATCTTTACCGGGGAATATGTCCGCGGAGGACTACGCGCTTCGCATTGCTATCAAGAGTGCCTTATCATCAATTATCTGCTTCAGAAGCTTATCTTTAGCTTGTTCTTCAATGAACCTTGTGCTGTTCTGTATGATGTATGCGTTATTGCAAGGATGGTATGTTCGCTTCACTTTGCTGAGCGCTTGTAGCCTCTGCGTTAGAGGGTATGTGTCATTGCATTTTTTTGCTTGCTTATGGGGGCATGCGTCATTGATGATGATGTTTTCGACACGCTGTTCTTTATGTCTGTATGCTGTATGCATGATTCCAAAAAATGCATGCACGGTTCGCTTCCCTTTGCTGAGTGCTTGTAGCCAATTCCTTACCGGGCTATAAGACATTGCATTTTCTGCTCGCTTACGGAGTCTGAGTGCTGAGCGCTTATAGTGGCATGCGGTTTTGATGGCAATAATTTTCTGTCGACGGATTCAAAAGATTCCAGGGAACCTAGCCATATCCAGTTTCGCTGTAAAAATCTATCATATGCACTTTGCGCATTTCAATTGGTGTACACTGCAGAGAATCTGTACCAGCTTTCACACACGTATATTGAGGGCAGTAGGCATTATGTAGGACAAATTATCTTTGGAATAATTAGTCTTCGGCGTTATTACTTTTCAGATTTCTTTATATCGTATCTTAAGAGCCGTAATATTTTGCTGTACATGGGAAAGGTCACGTACAAAATGTCGATTTAGCTTCACTTCGCGCGAGATCACTAAAGCTAACCCAGAAGTGTAGAGGCTATCGACAGGTTAAATTGGACCCTGCTGAAACAATATACAAGGGCGGGCGTCATGCGAAAAATTAGAAAGAAATACTTCTCATTTTTATTTTGAAACTTTTCATTCTCCTTTTAAGCAAAAATACGGCATTCACCATATTCATATATATTATTAACAAATATATTTTAATAACATATATCCTGAACAGTTGCTAACATAACGAAAGGACCATTCATTTGTTTCGTAACTACTGCATTTATCACTATACCTTCTAAACAGCAAAATTTGGGAGAAATTTGGTTTCAACCTTATTACAGCGGAGCTGTTAGCTTCTTGGTGGTTGGCGCTTTTCGTATCTGTCCTTGAACAAACATTATCATCATCGATAGTTTCTAATAGCCACCTAACCAAGTAAAAATACAATGGCTCATTTTCCTTGCAGTGCAGACGTTACATGCACTCAGCAAAGTGAACAGCAGACACATTCGTTAGAATAGCACAATCATTTTACAGAACAGCATGCAGTTCAATGAAGAACTAGCCCAAAATAAGCATCCATCATCAGCAATGGCTCGTACAACCGTACGCAAACAAAAATGCAATCTCTCACACCCTCGTAAGCAATGACTCATAGGACCGTAAGCAAGCGAATTAGAATAGCTCACACCCCCCGTAATGCAGAGGCCTCGCGCTCAGCAATGTGACGAGCTCGGCAATGTGAAGTGAACAGTGCAAATTCATTGAAATCACCTAAACAGCATACATAATCACACACGTTTCAAGAAAGAACATGTCTGAAAGAAGCATCCGAACCACTAATAATGCATTGCGTACACCCCTCAGCAGTTGTAGTGCTGGTTTTCCAGCAGCTTCGCTCGACATCTACTTACGCAGGAACGGGAGGTTGGGTCAATGTTATTTATTTTTTGTCGGTATGTAAAATTCGAAAATTATTAGGTTTTAACAAAAGACGAGGACAGTAAATGTATTCGGCATCCCACTCGCAATATCATTTGCAATAAATCACAGCTTGCAAGAACATACATCGTTTCAATTTTTACGTTTCAGCTATCTCTGTATAGACTGCCACCATTGTCACGGTAGTAGGGTGACGAGAGATATGGCTTGGAATGCGAAATAAACATGACTTATCACGCTACCCTTACATAGCCAGGCCTCTTAGGTCCTGTGTTCTGCCCTTTAAAACAGCGGCGGGCCTTAAATTTATTGCTTTGATATCGCTCAGAAATTTACCTGCCGTGAAAGCTGCCCAATATGTCCCCTCCAAAATAGAAAAAAAGATGAAATTCACCAATATTCTAAAATATAGATATAACTAGTTACTTTACCTTATATTTCATCATCATCATCATCATCAGCCTTGCTACGCCCACTGCAGGGCAAAGACCTCTCCCATACTTCTCCAACTACCCCGGTCATGTACTAATTGTGGCCATGTTGTCCCTGCAAACGTCTTAATGTCATCCGCCCACCTAACTTTCTGCCGCCCCCTAGTACGCTTCTCTTCCCTTGGAATCCAGTCCGTAACCCTTAATGACCATCGGTTATCTTCCCTCCTCATTACATGTCCGGCCCATGCCCATTTCTTTTTCTTGATTTCAACTAAGACGTCATTTACCCGCGTTTGTTCCCTCACCCAATCTGCTCTTTTCTTATCCCTTAACGTTACACCTATCACCTATCACGCAGAGACAAAGCAACAGCGCGCGCATTAGATCCCATAGATGAGATGAATATTTACAATTATTATTAGGGTTATAACTATATTCGAGTGCTGATTGCTGTGCAATCGTTTGTTAACGAAGCTTTCCTTCAAGTCTAAATGTTTTAAGGCAGTTTGTCGTGTGCGTATCATGGCCACGCACGCTTATATCGCCTTCCGTTTCTCTACCACGGGTGCGCTTTAAAACCACGGCGCTGCAATTTTGCGTTCCTTTCCTTCCTTCTTCTCCGCCCTTAAACTGGCTCTCTTAACTACTACACGCAGAGACAAAGCAACAGCGCGCGCATGCGATCCCATAGATGAGATGAATATATATATATATATATATATATATGTATATATCGAAAATTATCAGTCATAGCTCTTGTAGCATAGCCTTCTGGGCCGTTTCCTTTTTTCTTTCGCAAGTAGTTATTATTATTATTATTATTATTATTTCGCAAGTTATTATAATTATACCTTATATTAATTTTATTTTAATTCTTTCCACTCTCCTCTAACAGCATTTGTTGCCTGTCCCTCTCCCTACATGGACTAAGTTATCAGCTGCCGTATGCACGCCAGGAAATATCTTGAATGAGGAAATTCTGGAGTTTTACGTGCCAAAACCACGATCTGATTATAAGACACGCTATAATGGAGGACTTTGACCAGATGGGTGCTCCTGGGGTGCCCGCATTGCGCGGGAAACGGACATTGTCGCATTTCGCCCCTAATGGAAATGCGGCCCCCGTTCAATCCCGCAATCTCGTGCTTAGCAGCGCAACACCAAAGCCGCTAGGCCACCAGAGGGGGTAGCATTAATCATCACTCTCCCAGCAAAGTGCTTCTCTGTCTTAAATCGCTTCCACTTTCGGACGGAGTTTTACTAGAAGGGTTGAACACTTTCCTAACTCAATGAACTCACATGCTTAAGCAGATGCGTTGGTAATTATGGTTCCACTTTGCTCCGGCGATTCATCCCTCAGCACAATCCAACCAAAGACTGTGTTCACGATTGGACAAATAGTACATCATCAGGGAACACCGGATCTGCTCAGAGAAATTATGGGCTTACTGTACCCATATTAAAAATTATTTTTCATAAGAAGCCCACATTTTCGTTTCATACTTCTTTCGTGTTTATTGCAACTCTATATGTTGAGTGCCGAATATTTTTGACGACCAGGCTTCTTTGTTGTGCGCGTAATGAGGCAGACGAGCGGTATGTGAATATACTGAAAAATATCTATAGCAGCTCCACAGCCACCGCAGTCCTCCATAAAGAAAGCAACAAAACCCAGTAAAGAAGGGCGTCAGGCAAGGTCGAAAGGATCTCTCCAATGCTATTCACAGCGTGTTTCTATGAGGTATTCATAGGCCTGGATTGGGAAGAATTGAGGATAAGAGTTGATGGAGAATACCTTTGTAACTTGGGATTCGCTGATGATATTGCCTTGCTTAGTAACTCAGGGGACCAACTGCAATGTATGAGCACTGACTTGGACAGGCGAAGCAGAAGGGTGGGTGTAAAAATTAACCTGCAGAAAACTAAAGTATTGTGTAACAGTCTCGGAAGAGAACAGCAGTTTGCGATAGGTAGCGAGACACTAGAAGTGGTAAGGGAATACATCTACTTAGGACAGGTAGGGACTGTGGATCCGGATCATGAGACTGAAATAATCAGAAGAATAAGAATGGGCTGGAGTGCCTTTGCCAGGCATTCTCACATAATGAACAACAGGTTGCCATTATCTCTCATCAGCAAAGTGCATAACAGCTGTGTCGTACCAGTGCTCACCTACGGAGCAGAAACGTGAGGCTTACGAAAAGGGTTCTACTTAAATTGAGGACGACACAACAAGCTATGGAAAAAATGATGGGTGTAACGTTAAGGGGAGGATAAGAAGAAAGCAGATTAGATGAGGGAACGAACACGAGTTAATGACACCTTAGCTGAAATCAAGAAAAAGAAATGGGCATGGGCATAGCATGCATTGAAGAGGGAAGATAACCGACGGTCGTTAAGGTTTACGGACTGGATTCCAAGAGAAAGGAAGCGTAGCAGGGGGCGCTAGAAAGTTAGGTGGACGGATGAGATAAAGAAGTTTGCAGGGACAACATGGCCACAATTAGCACATGACCGTGGTAGTTGGAGGAGTATAGGAGAGGCCTTTGCCCTGCAGTGAGCGTAGCCAGACTGATGTTGACGATGATGAATGCAAGGTACATTAGCGTTTTTTTATGCCACTCCTTTCGAAATGTGCCTGCCACAACCATCATTATGCGCATGGGCTCAAGCTCAGCAGCAAAGCACCGTAGCCTGTTAAATTGCAATGACAGATGTCAGTTACGTAATCTTCATATATTAAGTTCATTTGCTGATGTGTCTCTACGGATTTCATTGTGTATATGAAGTGGAACCAACTAGCACGCCTTTCAGGCTTATTATAGAAAGTTGTTGCGACTTCAGAAGTCTTGCCAACGTGACAGAACGTTTTGGCTGCGACTTTAGAGCTATTGGTCGTCGCGACAGCATGTTTCTGTTGCGACGTGAGAATTTCTGTATTAATGTCCGAATCGCGGTCACAATTGAAAGCTGTTCTTCCGACTTCAGAATTAATGTCGCGACAGAACGTGTCTGCTGCGACTTCACAACTCTTGTTTGTTTTTTTTTGTGACGGCCTGTTTCTGTTGCGACGACAGAATTTATGTCCTAACGTTAGAAATGTCTGTCGCCGCTACAGAAACGTCAGGAACTTCTGTTGTACGACAGAAATTTCTGCAGTTGCGACAGAACTTTCTGTTGACTCTTCCAACTCGGAAGACAACATTTACCATTTAAAAGCAATGGTGGCCCTCCAAATGATATGTTCGACTTCTTGGTCAATTTCGATTTCGGAGTGTGATAGAAAAGGTAGAATGACAACTAAGGTATTTTATATTGGAACTCTATGCTATATATGTAGTATATGTAAATGCGCAAGATAACCAAAATATCTGGACTTCGTTTTTAAAACAACTGGTTTTCTCCATAAATATCACGTCCTTGTTCGCTTAGTGCTTTACTTTCCATTCCGTCTACTTCCCGTATATTAAAGAAATAACTGCGTCTGCTAACTGGTGAGCAGAGCATTGCGCTACTATTATAAGAGACCTGAATTGTCATCCAGTCAACGGAATCGGAAGTATTTTATGAAGCCACAGCCGGTGTGACCCTTTTCCAGTACAACCACTCTGGGGACAAAATGAATGAAAGGGGAGATACAGAATAGTAAAAGAGATCTTACTTTAAAATGTATAACCAACAGCTTTCAACTTTCTAATTATGAGCTGCTTGAGGAGATAAATATCAACTGACTCTGAAGACATAAAAGATAAAAATAACTGTGCCGTCCATATCAAATGTTTTAACACGGAATTATTTTGATATCATGTTGCAGGTCTGAGCTTCATGCTTTCTTCATCTCAAATACGAAAATTGTTTTTGGTGTAGTGTTTTTCTTCATTTTTCGCTTCTTTAATGATTGTATAAAAGCCGAGTGCATGTGCCCTCGCTTGTGTTTATGTACGCAGGTTATGTGTACTGCCACTGCATGCAGGCGGGGAAGCTTAGTCAAGCTCACTAGAGCTTTTTTCCCATGCCATCCGCTCTCTGAAGTGGGAAATGTAATAATTGATTGATTGATTGATTGATTGATTGATTGATTGATGGATCGATCGATCGATCGATCGATCGATCGATTGATTGATTGATTGATTGACCAGCTGCACCACTTTGTTATCTGTTTTCAGAGCTGCTATGGTGGATTGAAATGCCCACCGCCTTGCCGGTGCCCAGGACCCATTCAACGCTTGTTTGGACGCTACACTTGTTATTGACGGGGATATACCCTAAATTTTAAGAAGTTGCAAAAATTGTTGTAGTATTCTACTTGGTGAGAGCCTGAGAAAAATGAGGTAATCAACCAAATTTGCCGCAGAAAACGTCGAAGAGATCAGTTGTACCTGGTGGTTGAGGACAATAAAAGTACCGATTGATGATACGAAGGAACGAAAGCTGCCCGCTGAATCAATTCTGTCTACAACTCTCACATTTTCTTAAAATTATCTTATATTTCTCTTTTGCTATCCTTTTTTGGACTGCCTGGTTCTTGGTTAATACGCCAAAGGGGTATGTGCCACTGAAGCCTAGACTATCTATACATGTACATCTATGCAAGAAGCGCAGCCTCAACGTGCCAGAATAAAGTCGATCATTCATTAAAAAATAATAGGTTGAGAAGAGCAAATTTTCCTTGGCCTGGTGGTCAGCTACCTATGGCGGTTCTCAATTTGAATGACACGTTATAGATACTTCGTGGTCTCCGGCCGCCTTATGCCCAACTAGAGGATAACTCACGGAGCAGCGGTGGATGGTTGACCCTCTGCCAATTACTCGTTGTGGTAGGCGGCTGCTAGGTACAATACGCCTGCCGGTGTGGCACATACTCGTAAAACAGGGCTAAGCGCACTCCTTTACCAGGTCGCAACGACACCTAAACGCCTGAAACATGTTCCTATCACATGGCTTTCCCCGATCAATACCTGGTGTTCCCCGAACGACAGCTGATGAACTCCATGATGCCTTTCTTTTGTATAGGATGTTTTTGTTAGAATGATCCCTTGAGCCCTTTTCGCATAACTTTTCCCTTGTGATGCTTTCTTTAAAGAGCTGAAAACAATGGCGCAGAACTGCACGTGCCTTCTTATGAACAGGTAGATGTCAAGCGGTGTGGATCAAAACACGACTGTCATACGAAATTTATGGGTCAAATCATCTGCACCATATTATATAACCAGGAGCGCAATTAATAAAAAAACAATGATTTTAAGGTAATCTTGTCATTCGCCCGCTACATTTGCTAATATTATGTCTCGGGATTCGCTTGGCGGTAATTGACTATTAGAAATATTCCCACATTTGATTGATATACGACTTCTAAAAGAGGCCGTTAAAGTACGAGTCGTCGAAGGGGCAGCGCCATAGAGTTTCCCACTATAACACCTAGAGGGAAATCTGCCGCCACCGTCTATGGGAGTTTCTTAAGGCGCGCCGTGCCGTCACGGGAATGACGGTATATGTGTCTGCGAGGCGTGTGTTGGCTGGTGTTGTCAGATGCTTCGTCTAAAACGTGGATATGGCTACACAAATAACGCATTCTTAAAGTAAAATCTTCATAAAATGTTTCCATTCATGCATATTATATCTTCACTCAGCTACAATGCATGACCAATCGAAGAAAAGCAAGAACAGACGACAAACTGTTCCAAGGTGAGCACGAATCTCGTCGTATGTCCTCCAACTTTAGCGGCCCGCTAATACTTTTTACGTTTTATATAATTGTAACTGCAATAACAAGTTTTCATAGTTAAACGAAACAAGTTTTTGTGTAAGAATGAAGGTAAAACAGCTTTTTGCGTGCCGTTTTAGTAGAAAATGAATCACTGTGACAGACGGAACGGTGCTTGCCTGGCTCTCCCAGAACGATGCCAATCCGAAGTCACAATATACCGGCATTCCCATGCATACCACAGCGCAGCAGCGCCAGATTTTCCTCTAGGTAATATAGTGAGAAACTCTATGGGCAGCGCAGCACCGACCATAGACCAAGGCGCGCGCTCGTCAGCCAGCCTGTCTTCCTCTTCTTCGTGGGTAAAGTCGTTCAAGCGTGTGGCGCAAGCGCGTGGCATTACCCCTCCTTCCAGAAGAGCATCAACTCGATGCTAAACAAATTGTTGACAGGCAGAAAGACCTGTCCTAGGACAAACGCAATGGTCCAAAAACCATGGCTATTATGGTGTGCGATATGGTTTTAACCGCACGACATGCACAATCTCGGGCCGCGGTTGTCGGTGGTGAGCTGGCTGGGGGCCATCCTCAGGGACATCATAGTTTAGGTCACTCACTCGCCGAAGCACTTTGTAAGGGACGAAGTACCGACTAAGTTTTTCCGAAAGGCCTTCACGGCGGACGGTGGTCCTAACCAAAAGTTGGTCACCCGGTTTGTAGTAAGCTTGTCGGCGGCGGCGGTTGTAGTGTCGCGCACCAATACGCTGCTGTTTTCTGATATTCACGCGAGCCAGTTGGCGAGCTTCCTCGGCATGCTGCACAAACCTCTCGGAGCCTTCATCAAGACTGCCACAATTCCCACATATTAACACGATTTCTAACATCGTCTGAACTTCACGACCGTAAACAAGACAAAAGAGCGTGAAGCATGTGATCTCTTGCGTAGCGGTATTGTACGGAAACATGACGTTTGAAGTTTGATGTTTATTATAATTTTGACAATACAAGATTGTCATGGCGCCGGAGCAAAAGGCGAGACTATACACGCCTGACTAGGCCCCTGGCGCCACGAGCACAGCAGACAACAGTGCAAAAAAAATGTATACATATATACACATAATACACGCATATACATACTTATATATACGAATAATACAATTATACATACAATAAATCAATGCAACAAGATAAGTATAAATAATGAAAATGAAGAAATAAAGTACGTACAGAAAGATACAGGAAGGCCAAAAGCCAAATGGGAACAAAAAAGTCTTGCAACGCATGAAATTGCATATCAGTCGAAAAACAGAAAATAAATTACAAAAAACAGGTGTCAATTGTTGGAAAAATACAGTTTTGATTTCTTTCTGAATATTGAAATGGTTGAGGAATCTTGCATGATATCAAATAAAGCATGCTCATCATTATGTAAATTTGGAATCTGCCACTGTAAAAGCTGATTGCCGTAGTTTGTTCTAGTTTTTACCTTAATAAAGTTCCTAGCTCTAAAGGTGTAGTTAGTTGTGGTATTAATATATATAGAAAAAAAGTTCTCACGATTACTTATGAATTCTAAAAAAGCTTTTTCGGTATAACTTTTGTTTATATAGACTAGCGACACTCAAAATACTGTCCTGGTGAATGTACTCTGAGGCATGTTCGTACATCGATAGGTTATGAATAATACGAACACACTTTTTCTGCATTCGGAATAGAGTTTCCAAGTTAGCCTTAGAAGTGACGCCCCAGATAAGTAGACAATAGTGGAATCTAGAATGAATAGTAGAAAAGTATAACTGACGTTTAAGTTTTAAAGGTAACAGCGTGCGATGCTTATTGAACATACCAATTAATTGTGCTATGCTACGTTTAATATAACTTACGTGATGCGTCCACCGTAGATTTTCATGGAAGAGTACAGCCAAGAACTTGTACTGGGAAACCCTTTCAAGTGGTTCCGATTGAAATATTAAAGAAGATGCGAACCTAACTGGTTTGTTAATAGGAGTAAAAACAATATACTTTGTTTTTTTAACATTTAGGCTGAACTGATTAGCCGATAGCCACACTGAAAGGGAATTTAACCAGTTGTTAATAAGAGGAATTAGAGCAGAGATGTTATCAGAGGAGAAAAAAACGTTTCTATCGTCGGCATATATTACAATATCGGGTGTTTCTGGTATTGCCACGATATCATTGATATAAAGAAGGAAAATCGTAGGACCTATAATAGAACAATGCGGGACGCCGTACCTAATATCTGCTAAATCTGATTTTATGCTGTTGATTTCCCCAAATTGGGAGCGGTGCGATAGATAGCTACGCAGTAAGTCTAAAGCAATGCCTCTAATTCCATAAAAGGGTAATTTAGAAAAAAGTATGTCATGTTTAATTGAATCAAATGCTTTATTAAAGTCTAAAAATAAGCCTATTGCGTATTGTTGGTTTTCTATATTGGCAACAATATTATCACGTATTTCAAGTAACGCAGATTCAGTCGATTTTTCCCTTTGAAAGCCATACTGATTCGGGGATAAAAGGTTATGCTTTTGCATGTGTCCAGTTATTCTAGAATTTAAGGCTTTTTCAATAATTTTAGAAAAAACTGGAAGTATGGATATCGGCTGGTAATAAGTGATGCAATCAGTTGCGCCACCTTTATGCAAGACGACTATCCTAGCAATTTTCATGTTATCCGGAAATGTGCCTGTAGAAAACACAATATTTGTTATGTCACAAAGAACATTGCATAATAAATCCGCGACTGCTTTAATTGGTGCTATATTAATACCGTCATAACCACAAGAAGAGCTGTTCTTTAAATTGCTAATAATGTGTGCTATTTCTGTAGGTGTAACAGGACGAAGATGCATAGTATTTTGCAAACTGGTGTTAATATAGTCCTTAAAGTTGTTGCTAACTTCTGAGTCAAAGGAGCCAAAGCACAAGAACTGCTGATTGAATACTTCAGCGAGGGATTTACCAGTTAGCACTTTATCGCCGTACGTAAGTTCCTGGGGAATGCTATTTCTTGTGTGCCGCAATAGGTCCTTTAGAGTTCGCCAAGTTTTTTTAGGATCATAAAGAATGTCCGTAAATTTGTTAGCGTAGTAATCAACACGTGACTTTTTTATGTCGGCATTTAGCCTGTTCCTGACCTTTTTATATTGCTTAAAAATTTCTGCGTCCTTAGATTTCAGGAAGTTGCTGAAGAGCTTATCTCGTGCTTTCATTCTCTTGACTAAGTCGTAGGTAACCCAAGGTTTCCTCGCTTTCTTAAACTTTCTAACAGTTACCAAAGGAAAAGAGTGTTCGTAAATTTCAATAATTTTCTCGAGAAAACTGTTGTACAAAAGGTTTGATCAGATTTATTTTTATCTAAAATTTCATTCCAGTTTACAGATGCAATATTTTGACGGAAGTTATCTATCGCGCGATTAGTTATCATCCGCGTAGATTTTGTCGAGTTGTCTATGGTAACCTGTGGAGAGGTGCGCTTAGGAATGAAGCAGAACAAAGGTAAATGATCACTGATTGAACTTACAAGCACTCCCACTTTCACGTCACTTTCATCATGATTAGTCAGACACAAATCAGTCAAGGCTTCACTGGATGCAGAGATGCGAGTAGGCAGAACCATATTGTTTGAAAAGCCATACATTGATAACAGGTCGACAAAATTATTCACTTATGTGTTAGCAGGTTGCAACAAGTCAATGTTAAAGTCACCCAAAATTACCACAGGCATTTTCAGTGACGACAGAGAATCCAGCAATGTTTCAAATCGACGGAAAAATTCAACCAGTGACCCAGCGGGAGGCCTATAAACAACGCCAATTATGAAAGTTCTACATCTGACAAAAAGAAGTTCGTAGTTGGACAACATAGCACAGTGTTCAGCTATTACTTCATAATGAATAGCGTTTTTTATGTATAAAGCAACCCCACCCCCTTTTTTTACTACACCTGCTCAAGCATTCAGGTTTGTAACCATTGATTTGGATTGCATCTTGAGCGGTATTGTACCAAGTTTCCGTAAAGGCGAAAATATCGAACTCAAAGCCTAAGGACATGAAGAATGTGTTTAATTAGTCCTCTTTGTTCCGTAAACTCTGTGCGTTTAAATGATAAAAGGAAAAGAACTTCGAGTGCTTACTCTCCTCAGAAGCAAAATCACGAAAAGAAACGAAATCGAGATAAGACTTAGAACATGAAACCGCCATGGGAAAGAATAAAGTTTATCAAACAATGCCTGAAGCGTTAACGTTAAACCATGTTCGCGAGGTCACTTTCTTGGCAAAGAAAGGTGCTTTCTCGAATGACACTGTCACCGCTATTCTTTCGTGCAAAAACATGACCATTCTTATGCCACACGAAGCAGTACTTCATTTCTTTTCCCTTCGTTTGCGCTAGCCATAAAAGCCTTTTGTTCATAGCAGTTAGATTATCAAAAATTCGCAAGTCTGGTGCTTTCTCCCGAAGACGTGAGCGACTTTGCATCCACCGTTCCTTCAACATGACAGATCGGAAGCGAGCTATCACCACAGGTTTTTTACCAGCACGTGGATGCAGCCGATGAAGGGAATCAAGGTCAGAGTCTGATAGCTCGGGAAGCTCAAGCGTACGTGCCAGACAGTTCATCTTATCAAGAAGGTTTTCATTCTCTTCTTTTTGCATACCGTGAATCTCGATGTTTTGTCGGCGGCTGTACTGCTCCAATTCATTTACCTGAGCTTTCACTTCTAGGGCATTTGGAGAAGTTTCAGACTCCAAATGTTCAACACGCTTCCTCACGGCCGCAATTTCAGTACCCTGACTGTCAGTCTTCTTAAGTATTTCGTCATACTTGTCAGAAAGTATTTGGATAGATGCTTCAATCCCACTGATGCCTTTGACAGCCTCGGACAGAACATCGGTAGTATATGGTAGTATCTCGTCCCATGTCTTATGCTGCACTGCTATGTACATCGACAGCATGTCGGTCATCGTATTGTGAAACCTTTCCATCAAGCCACTCGCATGCGAATCATAGGGGTCCCCTTTTGGTGCGGGGTGTAACTCAGTTGAAAAACAGCCGTAAACGCCGCGCCTCGATCTGTGATGACACACGTTGGGACGCCATGACGTAGTGCGATGTTCTGTACGAATAACTGTGCAACCTCAGAAGCAATAGCTTCAGGAAGAGCCTTTGCTTCAGCATAGCGGTTTAAATAGTCTGTAGCAATGATGATCCACTTGTTTCCTGAAGTAGGCAACGGACACGGGCCCAGGAGGTCCATGACGACTTGGTCGAAGGGTCCTCGAGGCGTCTCAATAGGATTCAGCAATGAATGTGTGGTTTTTATTGGCGCAAGGGCCAGGAATGTCCTTGCGCCATACCAGGCCCTGCGCTCACAGGTCTCACATTTGCTGACTTTCAGCGCTGGCATTCACGGCAGGCTTGGACGCATTCTTTAACACAATTGTCGAGTTTTGGCCAGTAGTACGATTTACGTACCCTAGCAACGGTTCGAGTGAAACCCAAGTGACCGGACGGAGGCTCGTCGTGGAATGCGAACAGGATTTCGCCACGAAGCTCTTCTGGCGCAACTAAAAGGTAGGTTTTCTTGCTGGCAGCAGAATTCTTCCATAAGATTCCCTGTCGCAAACAAAACGACGTCAATCCGCGAGCAATTTGTCGGGGCAGACGTACGTTGCGGCCTTCTAAGTGTTCAATAATATGTCGCAATTCGCAATCTGCTCACTGCTCTGTAGCTACGTCTGCCTCGCCTATGGCGCCGAGAAAAGCACGGTCATCTTCGGTGTGTTGACTGGCAGGTTCAAAAGGCGTGCGCGACAATGTGTCGGCATCTTTGTGTGTGCAGCCTGAGTTGTACACGATGGTCATGTCGTATTACAGCACGTGTCAGCCACCATAAGGAGTGATGATCCGTCACGACCAGGAATGAACGGCCATAGAGATGAGGTCGGAAATTTGCAAGTGCCCATACGACGGCAAGACACTCTTTCACTGTGGTAGTGTAATTGGACTGGCGTAAGCTATGACCCTTGCGCCATTCGACCTGCCGCTGTACGAGCACCTAACCAGACCGACGTTATTGGCGTTGGTATTAATTTGTGTTTCGGCTTCCTCGTCGAAATGCCCAAGAACAGGGGGCCATGCCAGGCGGTGTCGACGCTTTCTGTTCGAAGCTTCTGATGAACGGCATTTTGTCTCTAGTTAAACGATAAGATGTTAGGCAATTTTATAAAAATTGAGTATAAAGCGCCAGTAGTATGCGGACAATGCCAGCAACCGTCGAACGCTTTTATTGTCGGTAGGAGTCGGCAAAGCAGCTACAGCGGAAGTTTCCTCGGGATCGGGATGGACGCCTTGCGTGCTCACGACATGCCCAATGAATTTCAGTTTACTATAACCGAAGTCACATTTCTGAGACTTTAAGGTGAGGCTGGCCGATCGGATTGCCTCGAGCACTTGCCGCAGTCACTTATAATAAGGTACTCGTGTCGTCATTCACAATTTTTCTGCTTTCTTCACCATCACTACTACGTGAGAGTCTGAGCGTGAGTAAATGCAAAGACTGAAAGAAGTAAGATGGTAAGTGAGTACCGATGAGTGGACATGGGTAGGAACGGGAGTGTTGTAGGCTTGTTGTAGATCGATGCCCCGTTTTGTTGCAAGAAGCTGGAGTGAGGCGGTACAGTTATTAGGAATGAATGGTGACAAGGGCGTTTCAGCCTGTTCTTTTGACGGGAAGCACTTATGTTACTCCATGCACCATAGTCCGCTGGTGACATGTGTTGAAACATGCATTGATCGCTGTGTAGTAATTGGATTTTGAACCCAGATAGACATTTCAGTGAGCAGGTGTTTAGAACATCTTGCATTTTGTTTCAGTTCAACCTACCTAGAACGCGATGGACACGTCTATCTTCAAAAGAGGGTTTGCATTGGGTCGTGTCTGGCTTCCATGCTTAGTGATGTTTCCTTGGCCTATTATGACAAAATCACAGAAGTTAGTATGTCTGAGGTGACGAACACCAACATTTTTAGATATTCAGGTGATTACTTAGTAGTGTTTGATTCCGCTCGATCTGCAAACGATATAGTTAACATTTCTTCTCCATGTCTTAACAATGTGGTGATAGCACACGAACTTCGGGTCAATGATTCCAACAAGCTTTCAAGAAATTTTTTGTACAAGAATCATATCTGATGGAAATAACCTCATGTCAATAAGACATTCCTTCGGCACAGTTCATGTCATTCTATGGTAGTGAAAAGAGCAGTCGCTAACCTGCGCCTTGACTGTGCACTCCGGAAGGTATGCCCGCATAATATATCTAGAAGCATTGACTTACAAAAAGTGCTTCCTTCAGAAAAGGTTATACTTGATTCAGTAGCAGAGAGTGTGTAAAAATTTAAAGAAACAAAATGCCACACGCGTGCGCAGTTGTTACACTATTAAAAAGGTCGTTGAGCCGTATTTGCACAGCGTATCACACGCACTAATGAAATTTGGACGAAAGGTTAAATTACATGCAGTATTTTCCGCTCCGCAGAAATTACTCAGCTTATGCAGTTGCATCACAGTTGCGTTTGCAAATCACACGTAGGTTTGACAAAGAATCACCGTCCCCCCTCTTGTGTAATACGTAAAGAAGGTATTGTATATCGTTGCACTATTGTGCGAGAAGGTTGTTTTGGGAAGCATGGAAGGTGCCTGAGCGACAGGTTAAGGCAGCATAACCAAAATTTGAACTGATATCGGGATGGTCGTGGTGTGTGCATTGTGGTGACTGTAGGTGCAGAGAGAGATAGAGAGAGAGAGGTATTCAAGGACGCTCTGAGCTCGGCTATGCCAAATGGAGTTTTGTACGAGTCATTTCAGCTACACCTAGAGTGAAGTGCCTTGCATTCCGAAATGTTCTTCAGCTTCACGAAAGCTGCAGGCTGTTGTATTCCACTAGATATATGCTCAATATGTTGTCAAAAAAAGTCAGCCAGCTCTTCAATGTTATTATTACCTTGATTGTCCACCAAAGGAAGGAAGTGAGAATGCCGATTAAATAATTTTCTTGAACTCATCCCTACTTTTCTTTCTTGTGTAAAGACTAGATGGTACAGACGCACCTTTCCCAGCGTTTTCTTCCATCGACACCTCAGGTTCGTCTTTCTTGTGACTTCATATGTTTAAAGCTGACGAGGTTTCCCGCCATGGGTGGCTTGCATAGTAGGCCGTAGGCTTTATTTTGTTTCTTAAGTACATTCCTACAATCTTCATTCCACCATTGCAAATGCCTTTTCTTCGGAGCGGCAGTCCTTTGTGGAACACATTTTAACGCTGCATTAGTTATCAAAGGAATGGAACAGGTACGCGCCTCATATATTATCAAATCATTTACTGCAGGTCGGGGCAGATGGGATATCTGTTTACATTTTTCCAAGATTGCAGATGATACTGTCCATCGAGGGGCGCATGGTGGAGGTTACCGTTCTTTTGTAGTGGTGCGGCAGAAAGGGAAGTGAACAATGCCAGAAGGGTAGTTAATTGTGTTCCAATCTAGTGCGGCTCTAATGTCGGGGTTGTCATACCTGCTTATATGGAGGTGTATTGTATTATGTGGAGCTGTAATAGTATTGTTTAAAATAAAGTTGACAAACTGTATGTAAGGTTCAGGCAGTTCATCGAGTGATTTGTGATGTTCTGTACTACGAAGTGTGTAACCAGGTGGTGTTTATAGAGAGGAGATTGTAGTTGTCTGCATCATCATTCTCATCAGCAGCAGCCTGGTTTATGTCCACTGCTTGACAAGAGCCTCTCCCTGCGATCTCCAAATACCCCTGACCTGTGCTATCCGATTCCGACTAGCATTCGCTAATTTCCACATTTCATCCCCACCTAATATTCTGCCATCCTCGACTGCACTTCCCTTGTCTTCGTACGCAGTTTGTAACCCTAATGGCGCACCATTTACTTACCCTACGTATTACATCACCTGCCTAGCTCTTTTTTTTATCTTAATGTCAATTAGAATATCGGCTATCCCAGTTTGCTATCTGATCCACGCCGCTCTCTTCTTGTTTCTTAACGTTACGCTTAGCATTCTAAGTTCCACCACTCTTTGTGTGCTTCTTAAGTTGTTCTCGAGCTTCTTTTTCAGTTTTTAAGTACCTACCCCATATGTTAGCACCGATAGATGGCAGTGATTGTACACCTTCTTTTTTTAATTGCAATGGTAAGCTTCCAGTCAGGTTCTGACAATGTCTGAAGTATGCCCTGCAACCCATCTTTATTCTTCTGCAAATTTCCTTGTCACATTAAAGGTTCACTGTGAGTAAATGACCTTGGTAAAGGCAAAAAAAAATCTTCTCGATACCTGCGACAACAGGCAAACCTTGGCAGACAATGGAGTCGGCTTAGCATTAGTGGCTAATTATTAGTTTTGCCGTTTTATTCACCGTTAGCACTGCGCGACATATTGTGGAGGTGCCAGTACGTTCATTTACCGAAAGTACCCGCAAATCCGCGAGCCAAGCCCAAAACACGAGGACAACTCTAACGTCACCAAGGACCAGCGAGATATCCGTAGGCAGCACGGGCTGCTACTGGAATGCGGACCTCTTCCTGAGAAGACCAGAGGAATCAAACCCAAGTAAGCAACCACAATGGCTTCCCCAGCGCCCCTAATTCTGCTGCAAGAATCTTGAGACCCGCCAGCCGTACATGGATCATCATTTGGAGACCCAGAAATCTGGCTGGAGACCTATGGACTTTGGACTATGGACCTATGGACTATGGACAATCGCGACTTTGAACAACTGAGACTCCGACGAGAAGCTGCAGCATGTTAACTTCCCCTTAAAAGGCACTCCCAGAACGTAGTCTGAGAACCGGGTCGCGACCTTGACAACAATGGACCTGTTCCGTGGCTGCTTCCTGTGGACCCTTGCCAGCGTCATGTGCAAGGAAATATCCGAAGCTGTGCAAGAAGCCCGAGTACAATTACCCGATGATTACATCCGGATTTTTTGGAGGAGACGACTCGGCAGTTACATACGCTGACCCCGATATGCCAGACGAGAAAAAAGATCGCCTGCTGATGAGAAGTGTCAAGCAAGAGCTCTCCACGTGATTGATATGCAAGCCGCCCAGGACAGTTGCGGAATTTGTTTACAAAGCCACAACCTTGAGAAGACGCTCGACACGTGCAGAAGGCAATATAACCGCCGGAACTACGCTGATGATTAAGCACTCGGCTGTGACGGCACGCTAGAAAGCATGACAGCGGTCATTCGCGAGGAACTTCAGAAGCTCTTTCTAAGGTCGCAGCCTCATGTGGCCTCAGTCGCCGACGTCGTCAAAAAAGAGGTCCAGTAACGCCTTGGGATTACTGAAGTGCATCCACCATCGCCACAGCCCCAGTCGGAAGCGATGACGTTAGCCGCCGTTGCCCGTCGCCAGATTCCCCTCCGCACTCCCGCGACCGCCCTATGAAGCCGTGATTCCGTCGCCAGGCGCCACCACCACCGACACCCCGTTCCCTATCTGCAACAGAAACACCCCGAGGAAGACATTTGGCGCGCCCCCGACCATCACCCGCTCTGCTACCACTATTAAGAAGCCAGCCACGTGTACCGGCGATTCCCATTCCGCGACTTGGGACTATGAGGCTTCGCCTTCAACGCGCCGTGTGCACAGCTTGGGGAGCGTCCTCGAGACATCGCCGACTACCTCGAGGCCACTCAGTGGAATTTCCAAGACCGTCGCCGTCGCCATCACAAGGCCGCCCTACCTGTCACCGGAGCAGCGACCATACACTGACACAGGCCGCGGTTGGTGCAGAAGTCCATGTCCAGAAAACTAAAAGCGGCAACCCATAGAGGTGCGGTTGCTGTATTTCGAGATGCCGTAGGTACCCCACCGACGGTGACAACAGTTCAAAACCTAGCTCGACGACCGTATTTGTCGATCATGCTCAACAAAGCATGGAAGTCAGGAATACGCCAATTAAAAATGACCTGGCGACGCCACGTGTGAGCCACCGGTCAACGCGGTGCCGCCACGATATGCCGCCAAGTCCTAAGCTCGACGGAAGAATAAACAGCAACAGCTCAGGAGTCTTCTACGACACTACAAATACTACTTTACGACGTTGTCGAGGATTCTACAAACCCTAGTTGAAAAGAATCGCAGATTGACTGAAGAGTGTGCTCGACCACTCAGCCACAGCCCTTACCGAGTTTCGACGCGACAACGCGAAGCTATCAGGCAACAAGTCGACAAAATCCGGCTCCACGACATTATCCAGCCATCGAAAAGTCCGTGCGCGTCTCCTGTAGTCTTTTTGAAAAAATATGCCGGTAACCGACGTTTCTACTTCAGATATTGTCCATGAGAATCTCGACGTCCTCGCCTATCTCCAGCACGGCGAAGAAGCCCGATAACTCGCCTGCCTGCGCATCAAGAATCAGCAGTAGACCGATAGCCGGCATTACAATCTTCGACGATGATACGTGGAAAACTAGCCTGGCGACCGTGTTTGGATTTGGACCCGACACGCCAACGGGGACTTAGATGTTTTACGCTGCTTTTTCGGACCCTACAAGATCAACCGACGCATTGGCACGCTCTAGTATGAGGTCGTGCCACGCGGCATTTCTCTATCACAACTGCGCCAGTCACGAATAAAAGAAAAACTATTTGTGGGGCGAGTTAGTGCGTGGCTATGTTTTAGGAAGAGTTGCGCCGAGTTTCACCTTTTGCTCTTTTTTCGTAAACCTCGTTTTTTCCTGTGTTCGTTCTTTTTTAGGTGCAACTCTTCCTAAAATATAGCGTTTTGTTTGTAGGCGGTATGACAAGTACTTTCCGCCGTCTAACTCTCTTCCCTTACTTGGTCTCACTCCTCTTGCAGAGCGTCCCAAATTAGAATGCCACAAATTCCTTCACATGTTAATCAACGCTTCTTGTGTCTCCACTCTAGATTTTTATTTCACTCTTCCCAAACCCTCAACTACGAGGAGTCACCATGCTCTAAATAACTGAACCTTTCTTGCTCCCACCGATTCCTTTTAAAACAGCTTTTCCATAAAAATTGGAGTGTGGAATTCATTACCAGACATCATCGGTTCCCCACGTCTGATAGAGTTCACGCAAGTGTTTATTGTTCATCCCACTTCTGCAATAGCCTCATTGAGGCTGCAGTATCCATAAACGAATAATTAGTAAAATATTGGGCCGACCCGCACCGGAGGTGAAGCAGACGTTGAGCACTTCCCAAAGGTGACCGATCTCGAAGATCGGCCATGCCGGGCCAGAACGCGGCGGAGGTGTAGTTCGCAATTAGGGGCCCAGATACACAGATTCGCTTGTCATCCTTTACAGACCGGAAGAACGATTTTTTTTGGAGAGTGTTAGTTTGGACTTTGTTTCTTTGTTGTTTTTTAACTTTTGTTTTAGAAATGTCTTTCCGTTTTTCGCTGGGCTGCTTACCCGCTGCGGTTGCTTAATGGCTATGGTGTTGGACTTCTAAGTACGAGGTCACGGGATCGAATCCCTGCCACAGCGCCCGCATTTCGATGGGGCGAAAGCGCCTGTGTACTTAGATTTAGGCGCAGGTTAAAGAACAGCAGGTGGTCCGAAATTCCGGAGTCGTCCCAGTAGGGCAGGCCTCATAATCAGATCGTGGTTTTGACACGTGCAAACAATAATTACCTTTTTCGTTGTCCTCTATTTAGTATCGTGACGATGCTTTTTGAGAGGGAGGCATTGGCACGTGTATTTGTTGACCTTTTTCGGGTGACCGCTTTTGACCGTCTAACAAATGTGATCGCTCAGCGCGGGACGCGCCCGCATATGTGAAAAGTTTCTCGAACGTTATCGATGGTTCTATTTGCTTATGTTTATGACCAAAGCTTGTATAATCGGATTGCATGTGTGACATAAATTGAGCAGAACTTTCTGGAAGACACGCGGGTACCAGCGATTACTCTGGAACCCTCCACGATTCACGTATAAAAGCCGATGCGCTTGATCGGCAGATTCGATTCTCGACGATCACGGGCTTTGTTCGCCGCTATCGTTGTCATTTGAGTGTAGCTTGTTTGTGTGGGCACATGTCGGGCCAATAAAAAGACTACTTTTGTCATGCACAGTATTCTGTTTTCTTCACCGTCACTACTACGCGACAGCGGGAGCGCGAGTAAAAGGAAAACTGAAAGAAGTAAAACGCTAAGTGAATGACGATGAGTGAACATGGCTACGGAAGGGAGTGTTATACGCTGGTGGAAGATCGATGATCCGTTTGTTGCAAAAAGCTCTAGCGATGCGATGCAGCTCTTGAGAACGAATGGTGACAAGGGCGTTTCAGCCTGTTCTAGCGACGCGAAGGACATATGTTACTGCATGCCACAAGATCCTCTGGTGACAAGTGTTGAATACATTGATCATTTTGGAGTAATAGGGTGTTAGACCAACATAGGCATTTCAATGAGTCGGTATTGAACTTCTTACGTTCCATTTGTATTCAACTACGTGGAACGAGATGGCCACGTCTATCTTCAAAAGAGGGGGCATGACGCGGTTCGTGTCTGGCACCCACACTTGGTGATATTTCCTGCACCCGTTATGACAGCAGTCACAAAAGATTTTATGTCTGAGGTGAGGATCACCAAAAACTTTAGATAATCGGATCATTATCTAGCACTCTTTAAATCCACTCAATCTGGAAACGATTTCATCTCGACGTCTGGGCAGTGTGTTGATAACATATAAGCTACAGGCCAACAATTCTAACGACTTTTCAAGAATATTCTTGTCCAAGAATCACATTTGATGGAAGTATCTTCGTGAGAATAAGACATTGCTTCCACACCATTAATATCTTTCTAAGGTAGTGAAAAGAGCAGTCACTAACCTGCGTTTTGACAGCGCACTCCGGAACATATGCTCCAATAGAATGTCTTGAAGCATTGACGTAGAAAAAGAGCTTCTTTTGGACGTAGGTTATCTTTATGATGTACATGTTTCAGTAGCAGAGCGAGCGTCAAAATTTAAAGAAACAGAATGGCACGCACATGCTCAGTTGGGAAAAAAAGGTCGTTGAGCCGAATTTACGCGATGTATCACACACACTAAAGAAAGTTGAACGAAGGTTAGAGTACATGTAGTATTTTGCGCTCCGCAGAGTTTTCTCAGCTCATGCAGTATCATAGTTCAATGTGCAAAAAAACGCTTAGGTTGTAAAAAGGTTCATCGTCTCTCTCTTGTGTCATACGTAAAGAATGTTGTGTAACGCCTTGTATTATTCCGCGAGTATGTTTACTTGGAAAGCATGGAGGGCTCCTGAATGACAGGTTAAGAGAACATTACCAAAAATTGAACAGATACCGGGACGGTCATGTGTCTTTGCATTCCGGTGACTGCGGGTGTAGGAAGAGAGAGAGAGAGAGTTAGAAGAGAGGAAAGGCTGGGATGTTAACGAGATTCACGACCGGTTTGCTAATCTGCACTGGGAGAAAAGGTACAGGTACGAAAAGAGAGTCGCTGGTTGTAAACCCTTGTGTAAGAAGTGATCTGTTATATATAGAAATGAAGATCAAGTTTCGCCAGAATGTTGTTAAAATGATTTAGTAGCGAGGGCCGCTGATAACTGCATCAGGTTCATTTGAGTTGCTCTGACTACAAATGAATTTGCGTCTCTGCAATCGGCTAGTTTTCATGTGCGCTGCTTGGGCCTTTTCGGTGCGTTGTCCTACAAATACGGTAGTTTTCTGAAATTTAACACTTAGTTACATGTTCACGCTCTCATTGTTGCCTCGCACCTGCCCGTGGCTACCAGCACTATGACCTCCATTGTTGCGAGTATGCAGGCGAGCGAATAAGAAGAGTGAAAGAAGAAAGTGAGTGGCGATGAGTTGATGTGGAAACGACCGGGACTAAGAGCGGGAGAGTTTGAGTGGACGTTAGTATGAGAATGAGGGAATACGATGACTGAAAGAAACAACGTTCATTGACTATGAGTGTTCACTCATACTGTCACCATATTGCAAAGTATTTGCGCTTCAGTCACCTTTTGTTTGACACTATGAAATAACAAACTGCCTTTTATGTATGTCGCTTTGAAAGTGCATACCTGGTCTTTTCATACCTAGTGTTGACGTCGGTATTATGTGAGAGCGCGACCGTAAATTGTATCATACTTGATGTTCTTGTGTCCTGTTCCTTGACTTCGCATGACTTGATTCTGTATAAAGCTTCGTTTGCCTTTGAATAAACCTCTGTGTTGCGAGTGCAGTTCCTGCCGCCTTGTTCCTTTCATTCCTTTACGAGTAACATTTCAATGTGTTACCCAAGACGAAGTTGAGTATCAAAATTTACAACTGTGCCATTTATGTTCGCATTCCTTCCGCCGTTCAGATGCCCGCTACTGCGACCAGCGACTGTCGCGCGAGTGCCAAAATCTTTGCGAATACATTGTATAAAAATGAAGAAACAAAGAATATATACATGCACAGCTAAGTCCATCCTCGAACAAATACCATATGCAGAGCAACTTGTTGATTCATTTGTTTTAATTTACTCTAAGCTGAGGAAATGTAACTCTCATACAGGCGTCATCATTCAGGCGAGTAATGTGCGCCTCTCGCAGCTTGCCTGCGACAGCATTACAACTCGGTCTGGGCAGGCTAATACAACCAAAGAAGTGCCTATACTAACAAACAACTTATTGCGAAGGCATGTGAATGACCGTATTATTTCTTGTGCATTGATCATTTTTTCGTGCCATTTCTGTTCACCACTACTTCCGATGGAGTTTGCGTAGCTTCCCTGGATACCGTACAAGTGAGATAGCATTCTTCTGCCGGATTTTATACATTGTGATGAGAATGAGAGTAGGCAAAAGAGAAGGGAACGTAGAGAAGCCGAGATGGTGGAAGAAAAACCACACGAATCGTTCTTCGAATCTGGCTTACATCCCCATCCTTGGGCTTTCTCCAATGTTGCGTAATGGCTTGCAGCGTACGACCCCACTGGTGTGAGCACCGCCTCAGCGCTTAGGAAACGGTTGTTGTCGGAGAAGTAGTGCTTCAAAGAGGTGACGTACATGATATCACTAGGTGGTACGTACAATGAAGAACTACCATCGGTAGCTCGTTGTTGATGGTCATGACGGTATCCTGACTGTTCTTTTCTTTCAATACTCTCATTGGTGCAGCAGATATCAAGAAATTATTTTAAAAAATCTCTCCCCACCACCACCCTTCCTGCCTCGTGGAAACGTGCTTCAAACTTAATGTTCCACGGCCATCGAAATATAGGCCGCTGTCCCTAAGAGCTCATTCATGTAAATTACTCAAACACACTAGCTTTAAACATATTACGGAATTTCTTGAAACTGACAAAATTTTACGCACGTTCCAACATGGTTTTAGATGCGGCCTCAGAATTATCACACAGCTTACAGAATTAGTTCACGACATCAACAGCTCTTTAAACATACGTGACCAGATTAGTGCTTCTTTATATTCTTTGTAAACGACTTCGGCACTGGCTCGCACCCTAAAATATATGCTCAAGCTATTCGCTATACCAAGCACTGCATTTCTGGTTTGCTGGAGATTGGAATTTATTTCCTAGTGCTCTCAATATGTACGTTTCAGCTCTACGAACTCAAACGTGATGCTTTTTTCGTAGGGCTTCCCCAAGCCTCAGTACTTGGTTCGCTTTCCTTCCTGCTTTATGCTAATGAACCCCCCTACAGACATCAGTTAATGCATCTCTTTTTGCTTACTATTTGTTTTATATCATACAAATCAATTACAACAGATCATAGTGTCTTGAACAATTCTTTCGCTCACTTCTGCAACTTGTGTAGAACATCGCATATGAATATCAAGTTTTCCAAAATTGTCTTCATGTCCTTTGCACGACGCACATGCCATTCTTTTTTTGCCTATGCCATTATAATATTACTTCAAATAGAGTGTTCGAATTCAAATATTTAGGTTTCCTAGTAACATTGGATTTGCCATGGTCGAAACACATTGATATCACCTGTAAGAAGACCAGGATACTTGCATCGTACGTTGCGTCTTGCTTCTCACGAAACTAAACTTCTAACATATAAAACCATCATTTGCCCAATCATCTAATATGGCTGCGTTGTATAGAATCCATACAAACACTGATGTAAACAAAGCTAGAATCAGTGCGAAAGAAGCCAGCGCGTTTTGTTTGTAGGAGATATGACAAGGACATTTCGCCGTTTAACTCTCTTCCAATACTTGGTCTCAATCTTCTCGCAGAGCGTCGCAAACTTCAATGCATAAATTCCCTCACATGTTAACCAGTTCTCCTCGTCTCTCTTGATAACTACGTCACTTTAACAAAACTCTCATCTACGAGGAGTCACCACGCTATAAATATCTCATCCTTTTTCGCCACAACTGATTCCTTCAAATACAGATTTTTGCATAAACGAGTCAAGTGTGGAATTCATTACCGTACAACATCCGTTCACTACCATTAAAATAATTCATGCAAGCTTCTTTATATATGTTTGTATGTCCCACACCTGCAATAGCCTCACTGTGGTTGCAATATGGATGTATGTATGTATAAATAAACGAATAAATAAATAAATAAATAAATAAATAAATAAATAAATTAATAAATAAATAAATAAATAAATAAATAGTGCGATACCGGAACGACCCGTGGCGGAGGTGAAGCAGGCGTTAAACATTCCTCTTGCGTGCGCCAATACCAGACATAGGGCAATGTCCGGGCCACCCACTGCGGAGGTGCAGGTCACCATTAAGCGGACCACATACACAGTTTCACTGGTCATCCTTTCCAGAATGTAAAGGCACCGAGTTTCTATTTGGGACTGTATTAATTTGGATTTCGTTTCTTTGTTGTTTTGTTCCTTTTGTTTAATAAGTTTCCTTTTGTTTTCGCTGTCATGTTTAATCACCATGGTTGCTAGTGGCTATGGTGTTGCGCTGCTAAGCACGAGGTCGCGGGTCCCGGCATGAGTCCCGGCCACGGTGGCCACATTTCGATGGAGGCAAAACGCGAAATCAGCTATGCACATAGATTTAGGTGTACGTTAAAGAAACCTAGATGGTCCAATTTCCCGCAGTCCCCCCACTAGAGCATGCCTCAATCAGATCGTGGAGTTGGCATGTGAAACCCCATTATTTTGTTTTTTCGCTCTTCTGTTTCCAGCATCGCGACGATTCTTTTTAGAAGGAGACATTGAAACGTGTACGCGTTTATCTTTTGGGGGGACCGGTTTTCAGCATTTAAAAATGTGATCGCTCAGTGCGGGACGCACCCGCATGTATCGGAAGTTTGTCAATGTTGTCGATGGTTATATCTGCTGTATAATATTACCGAAACTTGTGTAATCTGCTAACATGTGGGAAGCGAATCGCGTAGAACTTTCTGGAAGACACTTGAGCACCAGCGATTACTCTTAAACCTTCAAAGATTCATGTTTGAAAGCCGACGCGCTTGATCGGCAGATGAGATTCTCGAACATCGCTGAACGTGTTCGCCGCTATTGCTGTTGTTTGGGTGTAGCCTGTCTTTCGGGCACAGTTCCGGCCAATTAAAATGCTGGTTTCGTAATTCTCAAGCTTTCTGCTTTCTTCACCGTCACTTCTAAGTGGCAGTATGAGCGTGAGTAAACCTATAAGAAGACTGAAAAAAGTAAGATGGTAAGTGACTGCCGATGAGTGGACATCGCTACGAACGGCAGTGTTGTACCCGTTTGTTGCAAGAAGATCGAGTGAGGCGGTGCCTTTATTTAGAACGATTGGTGAGAAGGTGCGCTTCAGCCTGTTCTTTTCACTTGAAGGATTTATGTTTCTCTATGCCCCAGAGTCCCCTAGTGACACGTGTTTAAGAATGCATTGATCGCTTTGTAGTAATTGGGGGTTAGACTCAGATAGGCATTTGAGTAGGTGGGCGCTTAGAACTTCTTGCGCTCTATTTTGATTGAAGCTACGTGGAATGGAATCCACACATCTATCTTCAAAAGAAGAGGTTTGCTTTGGGTCGTGTCTGGCTTCCATACTTAGTGATATTTCCTTGGCCCCTTGTAACAAAGTCACAGGAGATTTTATGTCTGAGCTGAGGGTCACCAAATCTTTAGATATACAAATGATTACACAGTCCTGGTTAAATCCAATCAATTTCGAAACAATATAGTTAACATTCCTTCTCGATGTCTTGACAATGTTGTGATAACACACGATCTACCGGTCAGAAACTCCACCCAGTTTCTAGACTTTTTTTGTGCAAGAATCATATTTGATGAAAATATCCTCCTGATAATAAGAGATTGCTTCCGCACAATTATTAGCTTTCTAAGGTAGAGAAAAGAGCAGTCGCTAACCTGTGTCTTGAAAATGCACTCCGTAAGTTATGCCCCCATAGGATGTCAAGAATCATTGACATACAAGAGCTCCTTTGGAACGCAGGTTATCTTCGTGATGTACATGTTTCAGTACCAGAGAGTGCGTCAAAATTTAACGAAACAGAATGGCAAGCACATGCGTAGTTGTGACAGTATGAAAAAGGTCGTTGAGCTTAATTAGCATGACGTATCACACGCACTAAGAAAACTTGGACGAAAGGTTAAAGTATGTGCAGTATACTGAGTATTTTCGGCTCCGCAGAAATTACTAAGCTTCTGCAGTAGCGCTGTTCCGTTTGCAAAAAAACGCGTAGGATCTAAAAAGAATCATCGTCGCCTTCTTGTGTCACACCTAAAGAATTTTGTGTATGGCTTTGCACTTGTGCCAGAAGGTTTATGTGGGAAGCATGGAAGGTTCCTGAACGACCGCTTAAGAGAACATACCAAAAATAAACCAATTCCGGGATGGTCATGTATATGTGCATTGCGGTGAGGTGGGTGTAGAGAGAGAGAGAGAGAGAAAGAGAGAGAGAGAGAAAAAGAGGAAAAGCCGGGAGGTTGTGCAAATGCACGTCCACTTTTCTACGCTGCACTGGGGGAAAATGTATAGGTAAATAGAGAGTCTCTGGGTGTAAACACTTATTTAACAAATGGTATGTTATGTATAGAAATGAGTTGTGGAGTCGAATCCTGGTCAGGGCGGCCTCATTTCGATCGAGACCAAATGCGAAAACACCCGTGTACTCATATTTAGGTGCACGGTAATGAGCCTCACGCAGTCGAAATTTCCGGAGTCCTCCACTACTGTGATCCTCATAAACAGAAATTGGTTTTGGCACATAAAACCCCATCAAAAATATGTATGAAAAAGAAGATAAAGTTACACGAGAAGTTTTTGAACTGCTTTGATAGCGGGGGCTGCTGATAACTGTATCAGTACCTTTTGAGTTCCTCTGACTACAAATGAATTTGCGACCCCGCAAGCGGCTGGTATTTATCTGCTCTGATTGGGCCTTTTAGGTGTGCGGACTTGCAAATACGGTAATTTTGTGAAAATAACACTTAGTTGAACGTTTGAGCTCCTTCTGTTGTCTCGTTCCTGCCCCTGTGTACATGCACTATGACCTCCATTGCTGCGAGTGTGAAGGCGAGTGAATAAGATGACTGAAATAAGAAAGATAGTGAATGCCAATGAGAGGACGCCGCAACCACCGGGAGTGAGAGCCGGTGAGTTTGAATGTACGTTAGTATGAACATGAATGAATACGATGACTGAACGAAATAACGTTCAGTGACTTTGCGCGTTCATTCATACTGCCAACGTATTGCAAAGTACTTGCGCATCAGTCACCTTTTGGTGAGATTACGAAATAACGAACTGCACTTTCACGACATCGCTTTGAAGGAATAGGCCTGGACATTTCCTACCTAGTCCTCACGTCCGGATTGTGTGAGCCCGCGCCCGTAAATGGTATCACGCTGGTTCATATTTCTGTGTCACGTTCTTTGACTTAGCGCCACTTGATTCCTCTGCGTGTAACATTTTCACTTTGTTACCCAAGAGGAATTTGAGTATCGACATTTACAAATGCGCCAGACATGTTCACATTCCTGCCGCCGTTGAGACGCCCGCTACTGCGGCCGTCACCTGTCGCTCGAGTGCCAAAGTGTTTGCGAATACATTGTATAAATAAATTGTAAAATAACATATGCAGGTAATCTTGTTGATTCCTTTGATTTAATTTACCCTAAGCAGAGCAAATGTAACTCTCATACACGAGTCATTATTCACGCGAGTAACGTGTGCCTCTCGCAGCTAGCCTGCGACAGTGTAACTACTCGGTATGGGTAGCCTAATACAACCAAAGAAGTGCTTATACTAACAAACAACTTAGTGCGAAGGCATGTGAATGAGCGTATTATTTTTTGCGCCTCTATCAGTTTCACGTGCCATTTCTGTTTATAACTACTTCCGATGGAGGTTGCCTGGCCGCTCTAGGCACCGTACAAGTGAGATAGCATTCTTCTGCCGGTTTTTATATATTGTGACAAGAATAAGACGCGGCAAAGAGTATTGAAAATGTGCTTAGGTAATACAGACAGAAGCGGAGGTGGCGGAAGAACAACCACATAATGCTTCTTGGATTCTCGGCTTCCATCCCCTTGCATGCACTCTCTCCAATGTTCGGTACTGGCTTCAAACATATGCAGAAGGGTTGAAATCTGGGCCAGTTGGTACATACTTGAACGAAAAAACCAGTCAAAAACACAAAGGACAAGAGGAGAGGCTCACACCACAACGACTGAGTCGATGTGGTGTGAGCCTCTCCTTTTGTCCTTTGTGTTTTTTACTGGTTTTTTCGTTCAAACATATGACCCCCGCAGGTGGAAGCGCCGTCTCAGCGCTTAGGGAAGGGCTGTTGTCGGAGAAGCTGGGCTTCAAACAGGCGATGTGCACAATATCACTAGGGGTAAGTACAATGATGAGCTGCCGTCCACCTGGGCGATCTCGTATTTGACTTCACTGAGCTACTGGAGAACCATATAAGGACCAGAGTAGCGAGGAAGAAGTTTCGAAGAGAGACCCACGTGACGGGATGAAATCGAAAGGAATAAAGAGCCTGGAGAGAAGTAAATAGTTCTGTGGTGGGCTGTCATAGCGGGCCTTTCCGGATATCTGCAGGACAGAGAGACGGTGCCGTGCAATTTGGTGAGCTGTTTAGTCCGAGGAGCAGCATCGCGGACGTACTCTTTAGGAGCGTAGGTATCTGATGGCAAGAGAGTCTCAAAGGGCAGCGTTAGGTGGCGGCCTATTTTGATAAGTTAAGCTGCGGTCTTGCCGGCCGGAAATATCAAGAACCGCCGACCGGCGTGTAATATGACTCAAATGTCGGAGACAGAGCCATGACGTCATATAGAAAACAAAGGCTTGTGGACGATTTGTAGCGGCTAATGGGAGAGTCAATCATCCATGCAAACGTTGCTGGGACATTACGCAAACCGGACAACATACTCTTAAAATGAAAAAGTCAATCCGGTGTAAAGGATGCGGTATTTTCATGACCCAGGTCATTTACAGAAATATGCCGATATCCTCACCATAGTTCGATGGAGAAGAAGTACGTAGACCCATGTAGACAGTGGAGAGCATCATGGATTCCCGGCAGAGGGTGGATGTCCTTTCGCGTGACGTTGTTCAAGTGGCCGTAATATACGCAGAAGCGCCATCTACCGTCTTTCTTCTTTAAGGCTGACGCCCAGGGACTGCAGGAATGATCTGTGACGTCTTTAGCGAGCACTGCTTCGAACTCGCGCTGGATTACTTGCCGTTAGGCATGGGACACACAAGAAGGACGTCGTCTGATGGGGCTGGCGTCTCGAGTATGAAAACGGTGGGTGACGACAGATGTCTGGCCGAAAGGGAGGTCATCAACGTTAAAGAGGTCGCTATAAGACATCAACATGCCTCTGATATCGGCAGACTGTGCTAGAAGGTCAGGCGCGTTCTTCTTGGTGATATGAGGATTGGCGATACAGCTTGAGGTGGAGAGAGCAGCGGGGAGCGAAGGATTGCCAGCAACTAATGCAAAAACAGTATACTCATTGATAGAAGAGTCTTTGATCTGAGTCATATCATTTGGGAAAGTTGCGTGGATCAGTTAGAGGGGAGGGGAAAAGTTCAAGAGGGGAAGAGGAACGCGGTCATTAAGAACAGTGAGAATGATATGGAGAAAGGCGAGATTACCGGCCAATTGAACGCCATCAATGGAATTCAGGACGTAATTGCCATCGGGAATAGAAGGGAGACATTAGTTCCACATACGTAACAGATTGAGGTGCCAGAAGAATGTAATCCACGGAACACAGGCGCGGTTGAAGAGTGGTCGCAGTGTCATAGTAGCGAGGTAGGCCAAGATAAAGCAATCCGATTCCATAATCAAAGCGCAGAGTGGGCTGATAGAAAGTCCATGCCTAGGATGAGGTGATGAGACCAGTGGACGACCACATCTAGTAATGCCATTGTACACAACTGGCAATACTTGTAGTGCGAAGCACATACCAATGACAGGAAGCGTTTGCGCGTCCGTGACTCTGATGAGGGTAATGTGGGCAACGTGAGGACCTTTTAACTCGACAGCGATGCTCTGAATGCATTACGGATATATGTGCTCCTGTGTCAGCGAGAGCAGTGGCAATGTAACGTTCTCCTTATCGTCGAATAAGTTGCGTGTAGTCGGTAATACGGTCACAGGGCGTTGCGGGCAAGTCGTCAATGCAACTTCACCTCCTGGAGCTGCATCCTCTAGTTTCCCGGAACTAGGTACCCATGTATTACTGGAGAGCGCCAGAATTGTGGGAAGCGAAGTACTGGGCGAAGAGACAACGGTGAACGAACGGGATTGGTGACCACGCGGAGATTGTGAACTTAGAACCATCATCACCGTTACTTGACCACACTCTCGATAAGGCTGGAAGCGGCCAGGATTGGTATCAAGGTGCCAATTAGGAACATAGGGTGCGTGGGTTATTGCAATGGCGGGTGACTTGACCAATCCCACGACAATTACAGCAAATGGCGCAGTCGCCAGTAGTGCTTCACTCGGTGGGATTGGGCATAGGAACCTGGGAAGCGGCCTGTTGGGTTGGACGGAGCGACGGCGCACACAGATTCCAGGGAGGGTATTCTGTTACAGCCCACCTAGTGAACTGTCCATTTCGGACGCTGCTGAATTGGATGCAGCTGTATGAGACAGGAGGACGCGAGTGACCCTAGCAAATCAGCAGCGGCTGAAATGGACCGTCCACTAGGTGTACTCTTAGACAATAACCACCCAGGCCAGGTTGGATAGCTCCTGAATAACGATGGCTTAAAGAAGTGAAATCATGATAGCGCTGGACTCACAGGCACTTGGAAGCAGGATACATAGCCTGAAGTTCCCACCGTGTGATCTTCGTCACGTGTTCTGCGGTTAACGGCAGCTGTGACGCAGGTACTTCTTCGCACGACGGTGTTGGTGCCGTGTGGGTTGGCCGAGTGAACTGATGGACAATACGTCGACTTTTGGCTATTTCAAACGCTTGCAGTAATCGATGATAGCATCCACCATGTCACAATTTCTGTAGATTACAAGACCGACCCCATCACCTGCTATCCCTTATAGAACGTGTTTCAGTTTCTCAGACTCGGCCATACCATCATGCGCTTTGCGGTAAAGGGCCAGCAGAACCTCTATTTAAGACATGTAGGATTCCGTCGATGTTTGGACACGTGACGCTAGCCGCTATCTTTCGACCAAATATACTTGTCAAACAAAGGACGCATTCCTTTCCTTCGAGGTATCCCATCTTGCAATTTCCTCTTCATAATTCTGGAACCAGAGCCTTGCTTTTCCTTGGAGATAAAATAGGATGTTCAACAACAAGACGCTATCGTCCCATCGGTTCTTCTTACTTACATGCTCGTAGATTACCAATCACTTTTCAATGTCGACATGTTCAGCTGCAGAAAACGAGCGTTGGTCTATTGACTGGGCAACGACAACCGACGACTGTGTCATTCTAGTGGCGGGAACCGTTTCTTCTGTTACTGTGGGAAGAGCCAGATGTCGGCTGCTGTAGAGCTCCGCTGTAACGAGTTCGTACCCACAGATCCACTAGAAATGTGACGGGGAGAAAACTAGGCATTATGAAAGAAAAACTGTGTTCAGGTAATATATATAGCGCGTAGCCGATGGGTCGGAAAAACTACCACATGAGCGCGGCTTCTATTTTCGTTTTCATCCCTGTGCTTGCGCTTTCTCCAACGTAAGGAAGCGGCTTGAAACAATATATTCGAAATTGCTGATGCAATTTCCCTTATATTTCATAGGAGGCATCTTGTCCTGTTCTATGTCGACTTGTCTGATCACTGATTTCATGCTGTGGGCATTTCTTTCACGCTTCCTAAAATGTTCAACGTTTCATTTCGAATATCGCCGAATTTCTTCTTGATTACCAGCTTAGAAGTTTATAAAATTATGTCTGACCACTTCAGTTGTACACTATCATGCTACATATTTTTATTATTAAGTGTGTGTTACTTAGAAAATTTACCTTCTTGTTAGTTTGGGGTCTTAACCGCCACTACTGTTGCTGCTTCTCTATTGGCGTTCATCCATTACCTGGATCTTGTCTTTATATTCAGTCACCCCATAGCGTGCTGTCGCGTGCTTTTTATCTTGCTTGTTTTTTGGTTGTGCTGCCACCGCGGTGCCAAGCATTCCAAGCGGCATACGCAGGCACCACGTTTCGCGCCTCCTTTGCGCTTTTGTGGCGTAGTTCCGTGTTCACGATGCTGCGTCGCTGTGCCTTCGGGTGCAGCAGAAGCGAAATGGACGGCAAGTGAACATTTCGTATTCCAGCTACCAAGCGAGACGCGAAACAGCCGAAGGCCTCCCTTCAAAGAATCAATCAAGCTGCTTTCAAACCAAGGCAATGATCCCGGCTGAGTGGGGTAACCGAGCGATTCTTCTCTCATCACTGATCTCATATGTTGCCACTTGTTTCATACGGCTTCGTTAGTTTTCACTCTATTATGTGCCGCATGCTCGCGCTGCATTCCTTTGAAACTCTCACGCCGGATCTAAATCAAGTCGTCTTCAAGCGCCCATGCTTTTTGTTGGCTCAGTTACACTCCATGGCGTTCTCTTTGTTTTGCCTGAGTGTTGCGAATGGCACTTTTAGTCTGTATCGCCGTACATTATGAAGCGGTG
Organism: Dermacentor andersoni; assembly: GCF_023375885.2. NCBI lineage: Eukaryota > Metazoa > Arthropoda > Arachnida > Ixodida > Ixodidae > Dermacentor > Dermacentor andersoni. The sequence goes on from NC_092823.1 coordinate 57,687,287, forward strand.
ATCGTACGTGGGCAAACAGGTGCTCTGGTGTCTTACCAGATCATCTGCAAGTTCAGAACCACGTAGGGGGAGGCACGTTCGACAGAACAGTAAATGAAGGCCTGCACACGAGTAAGGCAAAGGAGATGGGGCTACTTAGATTCATTTAGGGGTTTCAGGAATGCATATCTCGATGAACCATTCAGTAGCATTCCATTGGGCATCACTGCTTTCGCATTCTTAACTATTAGGAAGTGTAAAGTTGTTCTCTGACTTTGTTTAATTTCTCTGAATCGACAGTACTGTGAAAGTCATCAACGCCGTAAGTAGAACGTACGATAAATTTCATCCGCATTACTTACGCAAATCGCAAAGCTTTTTCGGTCTTTTTAAAAGGACATGTGGAGTCGTCGAACGGAACACATATATATCAAGTATGAGTCAAGAATGACGACGACAAAGGCCATCTACGTCTTTCGGGTGGCGTCTTGTGACGCACGTCACTAAGCCAGATAAAGGTCAAGAAAATCTAGTCGAGGCACATTTCACATGGCGCTGTGATAATGCTGGAGTGATAAATAAGTATTGTGTTCCGATAATTGCTTTTGCATTTGTCAAAGCGCTAGCTCTTGCCTTCCTCAATGTGTGTAGAAATGAAGAGAGCCCGAAAACATGATTTCTGCTATTAACCGAAAGGTCAACACTGCCTCACGGGACAGATCGCCGAGACTTTTTACTGCTCGTGATGTTCAGTACTCAAGTGCCAATAACAGCATCAGTCAGTGACCAAGTGTAGTCATGTATGTTCCAGAGAAATTGCAGTCAAGAATTTGCCTAATGTACACTTTTTTACTAGATCTCTCATATTGTACTTGGCATGAGCATACCTCAATATCAGTGTCCATCTCTGTGATTACATTTAGGGGAAGGCGGCGGGAGTGATGGAGCACCAATTTCGGGGGTTCAAATGAGAAGGAACGCGACGCAGCAGACGCACAAGGCAGGGAAACCAGAGCTTTAGGAAGCACAGAAATTATTTCTTAAGAAAAAAAAAGCTTTGAGAGCGTTCTTTAAAACTTGATGCCTTTATATCAAAGCAACATCGTTTACATGCCCGTCGCGAACAACATAAACCTTTCTCGCAAAGATCTTTCGTATTTTTATTACCTAGCCTTGCTTCCTGCGTTGAGCGCATTACATTGTGTTTCAACATTTGAATGACTGCTGGAAAGCATGCCGCATAGAATTATATTATCTCTCTCTCGACCGCGCTAGCCAGAGCCTCCGATACTCCTTATCCTCTCCTAGCTGCCACACCTGAGGTAGCAGACCCGATGGCAGACAAGCATGCGACCAAACAACGACGTGTCGCCTACCTCACAGCAGTGGGCATTCCACTCTCTATACCGTCGCTTCCACTGAAGGTATTCACACGGCGAGAGTCAGTTTGCTTCGGAGAATTCAGACAGGCACTTGTTGAACCGTTTCCACAGGGGTGGCACACCACCACCCGTACGTGGCTTCTGTTCCATGTGCACATGTCGTGCTGATATCAAGCACCTTTGTTGGGAGTGCCCCCTCTACATCCCACCAATGCTTCGTTCCCTGGCCACCTTAGAGCGGGGACCCTGGTCTTCTTCTCTCCGCACTTGGGCTTGCCCGGATACCACGGCTCCTGACCATGCCATCGAGCTCTGGCGAGCACTGCTGTTGTTCCTCCAGGACCCGGCGGCACCACCCGTCCGCGATCGCCTCCGCGACAGCCACAAGCGTCATGCGGCACCCACTTAGCTGCCGCCAGAACGGTCGTTAATAAAACGGAGGCAGCCTTCACCTTCTTCGTTTGCAATAACACCCCTCCCCTTTCCACCGCAGCGTCGTCGGCGCCTTTTAACGTGGAATAAATGTGGTTTCATTCATTCATTCCCAAGGTTCGGCTACAACAGACAGAGGATAGAACCATCGATAACATTCCAGAAACTTGCGATACATGTAGGCGCGTCCTGCACTGAGCGATAACATTTGTTAGACGGTGAAACGCGCTCACCCGAAGAAGATAAACAAGACCACGTGTCAATATCACATCAGTGGCAGGTTATTTTCCTGTCCACTTTAATTTCCTTTTAGCTTATAAATTCTGCGCTTCAGATTAACGCTGCAAAATTTAGCATATGTTTTCCGTTTGTCCAATATCTGTTGGGTAGATATGGTGATACACAAGCATCACTATGATAAATAACACTGCGAGGTAGCCTGTGACCACAGAGTAGCACTCTCCCCATGTGCCCTACTAATGTCTCAGCGACACAACAGAACTAATGACAAAATGTGCACTGAAAGTTGAATGATGGCTTGTTAGTCCAAATAGTCATAGGACAAATCGGAGCAGATGTTTGCTTGGCAAAACGTGCCGGACATGTACGTGCGTGAAAGCCTGATACGCTCAGTCAATTTCACTTTCAAACTTCGTTGTCTTTTTATCACGTGGTGTTTCTGCCTGATTTCATAGCGAGTACGCCTTTTCTGCGCTCCCGGCATGCACGAATTCAATATTGGAAGATTTAGCTGTGAGTTTTACAGCGAAGCTGTGTATAGCTGCCCTCCAGTGCTGGTAGATGTCCGTATGTTTAGGCGTTTTGTTTCGATTGATCTGTAACTCTCTATCTAAAGTAGGTATCATGAAAAAAAGTATATAAAAATTTGCCGTTAATACGGCTCTACGATAACGTGGACTTTCGCTTACTCGTCACTGTTAGTTCACAATGAAATTGTAAACGTTACAGAATTTCCGTCTGCTGTCAATACACGGTCATCTACGGAGGCACTAAGCTTAAAGAAAACAGCTATAACTTGTTTCATCGAAACTATCCTGAAACAAAATATATTACAATTACAAATAAAAACATCCAGCGCGCGACCCTGTAAACGTTCTTAAATATATTGTATGGCCTAAAACATCTTTGCAGTGAAATAAATCGCGTCCCATATTGGCTTTATTGCGAGCTGCTCAGTATAGCCTTAGATTGTAGTTTCGCGAGTAAGCCTATTTAGGCATTCAATTAAGATGCGTATTATGTATCTCAAGGGCCAAAAGAATTTGCAAGTTTGCATTTAGGTAGGTGAAAAAGTTTGCTTTATGGTTCATGCTCCACAGACCTAATAACGCTGTTCCCAATGTTATACTATGCGGCTTCGAGCTAAATGCTGATCGAAAAGAAACATTAGAAAAAAGGATCGCGCTCTGAGCTACGCGGCTGTAATACTACGTCAAGACTCAATATGATTGAGTTTGCATTTTGCGGTATACAGAATTCCTATTTTGATTTTTAAACTTATTAGTGAAGCTATTTAGTATATATTGAACTGAATAAATGCCGCAAACACAGGCTGTGTATGCTGTTTGCTCTACAGCTATATTTTAAATTACAAAAAAAGCGAGATTAACCAGTGTAGAACTCAAAATTTTGAGTGTAAGATACGTAAGTAATATTATTGATGTGTCTTATGTCGTGATATTACAAAGTTCGCTGCTGAACGTAGCATGACAGAAGAATTATTTTTAGGGATTGGCAGGTAATCGGTCTACAAAATGTTGGTGGTCTGTATACGTCCCCAAGCCGCGTTCACTGAACTAGGCCTGTGTAGTAATGAAATGTTTTAAAAAAATTTTCAAGGAATTATGTTGTTTTATGTGCTAGAACCACGATCTCATTATGATGCACACCGTTATGGGAACCCGGATAACTTGGGCCACCACCTGAGATTTTTAACGTGCACCAAATTCGAAGTACATGGGTGTTTTCGCATTTCGCCCCCATCGAAATGCCACAGCCGTGACCGGGATTCGGACACAGGATGTCGTGCTTAGCCGCCGAACACCATAACCACTAAGCAACTGCGGCGGGTTGTTTTGAAGCATTTAAGGATTGGAATAAATGCGTAATGCAACAACAACAGTGCAGCTGCTTAGTGCCGCATATATGGCAGTTTGAAAATCTTAGTGTATCTATCATCTCCAGCAGTGTCACGGCCTAGTAGGAGACGGGAAAGCCGGTGTAGAGGACGTGAAAAGCAATTTATCACAGCACACTCTCTCTGTCTTTCTCTCATGTATTGCTCTCTCTCTCGCTCTGTTGGTGAAGCAGGTGTTTCTGCACTGCGTCCGTGGAGTGAGTTCAAAAATCCTTTTCTCGTTAACGTGACCCCAAGAATAATATGAGAACGTTAACCTTCAAGCGCATCTTGAAAATTAATTATTACTCCGTGCTATACATTTCAAGACGTGTTTTTTGTAATGGGCATAGTCTACATGAGTGGTACAGCCAATCGGGGACGTGGAAAAGCTGGCTTATATTCAGACGGCGAGTATAAAAGAGGGCGGCTAAGAAAGCCTTCCCAGTCTTTTTCGGAATGCCGAGGGAGTCCATTAATTTTCATTGAGTAAAACCATATTGTTCGCTTCTACTGTTTTCGAGACGAATCAGATCGTCAGCCAAGGTCAGGAAGTTGCGACATCGGAAGAAACGGTAAGTTGCTTTTCTGGCACCAATCACAAAGAAAATTGTTTTTACATCGTTGTATAGGTATTTGGAGTAAGTTGTATGAAAACTGAATCCGAACTGAAAACTGAAAACTGAACTTGTATAAAGTGATTTATTATAGCCGGCATTGGAACAGTAATGGTTGAACGAATATCACCCAGACTGTGTGCATGCACAGGTTATTGACAGGAAGGAGGGATAATAGAGTGTATATGCGTGTGTCCTTCTTGGGCGTGCCTGCGTCTTTACGTCTATGTATGTCTAAGTGGGCAATCATACGCAGGTTTGCGTATGTGTGCATTTTGGTGTGCTTGTGCACTTTTTTTTCGCGCGTGTGCATGCACGGGCGTCTGTAAACTGTACGGGGGCAAAAGAATGTCGTACCTTTGTGTGCTTGTGTGTGTCTGAGAGCGAGCGAGCATTTTCCTGCCTACGCCTACTCTCCGAGTCGAATGGGACACAGCGTTTTCCTAAATCCATATTGAAGTCTACAAGTCAAGCATGGATGACACTGCATTGATAGCATTAACTTTTTCTGAAAGCAAAAGCGACGCGATAAAACCACCTGAGATGTGTAGATCGCTTATCAAGATTTTGTCACCATGGCACCATCACCAACGGCACGGCTCGCCTAGCTATTCACCTTCTTTATCTTCCTCGCCTCGGCCGCAGCAGGATGTCTTGAGGCCAATGACGCGCTAAATCGGCATCCTCAATGCGTCGTGCATCGTTTCTGCGACCACGCAAGCTTTTGAAATCTGATTGCCCTCGAACCAAAAAAGAAACGAGACGAACAAAATCGCGAGCTTACTGGCCACATGGAACACTCTCAGGGAGCAACACCATAGATGACAATATCACAAATGGCCTAGCTGCGGTAACATGTCCCTTACAAGCGTTCTTCTTTCTGCGTTACTTAACTTTTAGCAGACCGTTTAATGGGAAAATATTTATTCGCATACCTTTTACAGAAGAATTCTAAACAAAAATTTATTCGCCTTGCTAGATAATTTCGAGCACGGGCTCCAAACTACTCATCTGCTTCAGCCACCTCCAGTCATTTATTGAAAAGCTGATTAACGTCGATTCGTTAGTTGGCAGCACAGCTGCTACACTAACTCCGTATCTAGAGACTGCAAAGCTGAACAATCCAATGTTACAATCATGCGATCAAGATGAATACTGATTTTATATTTTTATTCAGTGCACTTAAAGTCCGGTGTATTGATGGTGCAGGCGGTTCCGTAGAAATCAAGCGTGAAAGCTGGGACAGGCTTTATTTGGGGTGGCAAATCATTTTCATGAGACCAAACAAATGTGCCCAACCATGCACTTCTGCTTGACGATGAACTTTCGTGCATCATACTAGAAGCTCCTCAGCACCACTGCACATCACGCAAGGTGTTTGAGAACTATGTGTGCACTCCTGATTAGATTTATGAGCATTCGTCCCATCAGGCTCGGTTTGCTGGTGTCATTAAGACGAAAACAGCTGCATGGCGCGAATCATTCTGGGCAAATTTTAGCACTTTATAACAAATGGAGCAGCGCTGACGTGTGCAATAGATGGAAATGTGCTAAAGGTTTAGGATTAATGCTTTCCGACGTATGTCCTGGCTGTCTGATGTTAAGAGATAAAGAAAATTCCGCAATCTTTGGAGAAATAATTCTGATATACCACAGTCACTTGAAATATGAGCTGCGACACAGTGGCTCTGGTGGAACTGGCCCCTCGACTACAGGGCTGCCCTGACACGTGAAATGCTGCTGTAATAAATACCGGTAATCGGGAAGTGTTTAGCTCTTGAAGTTCTGGTGTCCCACCACCTCTGTGCGTCTTGGGGGCCCCTTCTACCACGTGCACTATGTGTCAGGTAATATTTAAACCAACTATATATTTATTTCTTTTTGGGTGAGTTTTGTTAAGCGTCTAACCACTATTCTAATGTTACGCTTGGCTCCGGACGCACCTCCACGTATTTCAAATATCCAGAATGTTCTTACCGATTCAATAGCGAAATTACCTCATCTACTGAGATTGCGCGCGTGAAGCAAATACTGTTGTACATTCCCGATCACACTCGAACGACACCCGATTGCATCGGAATGTACACGTGTTCATATCTGGCCAACCGATGCCTTAATCCGTAGATCAGATTCCGACGAAAGACGACTTTGCTTAGCCATCGTTGTGCCATGAGCTTATTTTTTTCAACGCATGCTCGCCTAGTAATAAGTTGGATACGAGAGATATGCTTGGGACGGCCTTGTTTTTGAAGTCACTTCAACGTGACAATGCAGACGTGCTACAATTTCATTGAGTGAATACTGGGAAATTGTGTAGGACTTCAGTTATGCGTGCGTTAACGCTTTTAACAAAATATTGTTCTACTAACAACTGTGCTTTTAATCTAGGAGATTGTAAAAGACAGCAACCCGGACATTAATAAGAGGTCTCAAAAATAAAGAAAATTTAAATACTTGTTAGTCAGCTTTCACCTGTAGACAGGGACGAAAGTTTCAATAGAAATACCCTGATGATAATTACAAGCCCATCTGACTCGGGGTAGCAGTTAAAAAGGCCTACTAGTTCTACACTGGAATCAGGGATACGCTCATGTGCGAATCTTGTGGAACTATAGAAACGATAGAACATATGTTTATGCTCTCCGTACTACGTCGATATAAACCAAGACTGCATTGAAGCGGCTGGACTCTAGTCCATTTTCAGAAATGAAGATCCTTGGACCCTCACCGCACGCGTCGATGGCACATAAAGCCAATAAAGCATTACTGCAGTATCTCAAGTCGACAGGTCTTGGTGACCACTAGTAGACGCGGCGAGATCCTTCAATTGTGCGCGAAACTGGACGCCCTCTTTCTCGTGCAGTTCTCTTTCATCACCGTAACGCTTCCTCAACCATACAGGGTTGCAAAGCGGACGTGTGTCTGGTTAACTTCCTTCGCTTTCCTCTGTTTAATTTCTTTATCTGTCTCTATCTGCTTGAAAACGTTTCATCTCAGTTTCCCCAATGCAAGCTGAAACTCATTTGAAGTTCGTATTGTGGGCCTTAACATATGTCGAACCGTCGAACAAGCTGTTATTCCACATGTTTCATATTTCAGGAAGGCATGTTACCTCCTGCCTTTCACTCCGATTCACAACCACGCAAAGGAAGAACGTGCGGTGCGAAGAGCGTCGTTAGTCCAAACTGACGAGCTACCACAACTCACCTCGCCCACATCACCGTGATGCAGAGTTAGACAGTAAATGGGAACTCTAAATCGACACATCACAAGTACGAAATCCGGAACTATTCTATCTAGGTTTCTTTCTCTTCGTACACACACACAAACACACACACACACACACACACACATACACACACACACACACACATATATATATATATATATATACATATATATATATATATATATATATATATATATATATATATATATATATTTCACGATGTCACCTAAATAGCACAGAGAGGTCATCCACTTAAGGCCACGTAAAACTGTGTGGATCATGGGTTCAAATGTTGCAGGAGCATTACATAAGCCGAAGTCCATTACATAAGACTCGTAAAGTCCGTCTGGTGTTGCAACGGCTGTCTAGTCCTTGTCCGCTTCATGCATGGGGATTCGCCAGTTCCCGGATCGGAGGTCTAGACTAGAGAAATATTCTGCACCGTGGAGGCAGTCAATGGCGTCGTCGATTGTTGGCATCGGATATACGTCTTTGCGTGTGATCTCATTAACGGCTCGATTATCGACGCAAAATCGTACAGAATCGTTTTTCTTGCCAAGCAATACAACAGGAGACGACCAAGAACTGGACAATGACTGAATGATGTTTCTTTTGCGCATGTCATCAACATTATCCACACTAATTTTCTGTTCTGCGGAAGACACGTGGTACAGGCGGCGGCGTACAATCGAACTGGCTTCGGTTTCGATGCGATGCACTGCGACGGAAGTGCGCCCCAGGAGCTTGTAGTGAACGTCAAATAAGGCGCTGGGTTTTTGCAGTAGTGCGAATAGGTCTTCTTTCTGCGCAGCAGTGAGATCCAGGTTTATCGCGGCCGTTAAAGAAGTGGCCGCAGTATGACCATAAGTTGTCGTAGACAAAGGCGGTGGTTCGGTCTGAAGCGGTACCAGCGAAAGAGCGTCGGTGTTAGTAAAGCAAGTGGCAGTGGTGCCCTGGGAGTACACAACTGGCGAAGAAGTAAGGTTACGAACAGCGACGAACTCTCTACCGCCCTGAAACAACACCAGGCTAGTAGGAAAACTAGGCCCCCCAGAAATGCATCGACTGCTCGGCGCAAGGTACACATCAACATTAAGAATAGTGTCGGAAGTCAGTGTAACAATACGCTCATTGCCCACGGGAGTGAAACAGTCGGTAGACGTGACGTATTGTAGGCTGTGAGCATCGACAACGGACGAAGATTCAGTGTCCGTCATATGAATAGTTCGCTGACGGCAAGACGTGAAAGCTAAGGTAGAGGATAGGAAGTCCCATCCCAAAACCATCGCGTACTCACACGAAGATAGAACAACGAACTGAATGTGGTGAAGGATACCATCAATGAAAACACGCGCAGTTCAAACACCGGAGGGCTGAACACGAACTGCATTAGCACAACGAAGGGAAGGGCCATTATACAGTACCTTCATTTTTCGCAATCGAGAACACAAGTCAGTACTAATAACAGAAAGCGATGCACCTGTGTCAACCAAGGCACCTTCAAAACAGACCAAAATTTGACGGGCGCTCCGGAGGAGTTTCACGTTGTCCGAAGGATGCAGCTTTTCCTCCAGAAGCTGCACCATTTTTTTTCCGGGCGGTGATCGGTGGACGAAGTAGTCGGTCGAAGTTGGGAAGAGCAGCGTCGCATCGATGATAGAGAGCGACGACGCGGGAGACGCAATGAACTGGCAGCGTTGAATTGCTGTGGAGATAGGGAACGTCGCGGATAATAATCGTAGTAGGAAAGCCGACGTTGTGGTACAGGGCCAGAAATCCCATCCCTTTCAAACCCGTCATAGCCACGCCTTTCATCTTGCTGGCGGCGTCGGCCAAACTTTCAAATGTGGCCACGGATGCCGCTATAGTAGCAAACCGGTCGAGGTGGGCTCCATGCGTTGTAAGACGGAAGAGGTGGTGGTCTTGCAGTGACAGGATTCAGGGACACGTGCGGTGCAGGTGGCTGTTGTGATGGGTGATGGGAGGGTGGCACTATAGAGGCAACCTGAGCGTAAGTTGGCGTAGGGTGTGGCTCGGGACTTGCGAGCAGGTCACGGCAGTTATCTCTTCCCTCACGATATGGCGTAGGCTGCTCCCAGGAGGAGTCATATGGACCTCACGAGGGGTTGACGAACTTGGCGTGCAGTTCCTCACGGATGATGAAGCGAATCAAGGCACGTAGCTCGCTGTCGTTGGACGCCTTGAAATGAGATGTGTCAGGGTGTAAGCGTAGCATATGAAGCTTATCGAGACGCTGACACGTACTGATGATGTTTGCGACGCTAGTGGGGTTCAGCGCTACAAGAGCATTGAATGCCACAATCCCAATACCCTTGAGCAGGTGGCGTACACGGTTACTCTCTGCCATCCAGGTGTTCACGCGGGGGCAGAGGGCAAGGACGTCCTCTATGTACGAAGCCGCAGCCAATTTTTCCTCTTTGTGGCGGCTGCCTTCACAACAAAAACCAGTTCCGATGAGGAACAAAATTTTTGAAAGCAACGGTTAGTGCCGATAAGCAATATAGGGAAGGCTCCTGCGAAGGCACTGAAAGTGCCAAACAAGTTCCTTCTCTTTACTGTCTATGAGCATTGTTATCAAAATTATGAAGGAAATGAACATCGAAATTTTGAATTACGTTTAAGTACTTTCTCAAGTATTTTTGTAATGTACTAATTGGTAACTGTAATCAGTTATATTTGTGATGAAGTATGTCATGTTGCTGTTGGTTACTTTTTTATGCAGTGCGTATAAGTGGGGTGGAAAGCACTGCTATGGCGCTGTACATGAAGCGCCCACCACTTACGCTTTCTTTGTGTAAATGAGATGGCCGGAGCAAAACTTGCTTGTGCGCGCCATCTCGGAGGTCATGCTCTAACCAACCTATACTTGTGTGCTTCCAACCCCACTAAGCCTTAAAGATGAGTACCGCATGTCACACTGCGAAGTACTGCCGTTGGAGAGGAGATGCATGAGCGCCTGTTTCCGTTACTCCAGAGACGCAGGATGAAATAGGCAAATTTAAAGAATTTGAGTACACACTTTACAAATGCTTCCCTTACCAGATATTTCAAAGTCGGCATTCGATGCGCAGATAGATGCAAAAGCGTCAAATGCGTCATCAGAGGAAAAGCAGGCATTTGTAGTATGTAGCAGTGAAACCTCACCTAAAGCACCATTGGCTGTGACGCCTCGAGTGACAATTTGTGACGCCTCGACTAATTCCTATTTGCTGCAACACCACGACACGAGCGCCTCTTGGAGGAGCAGAACAGGCGAAATGGGACACTTCTTGCCGCCATAGCGCGACAGGTGTTGCGTGATGGCAAAGGGCATGGCGGCGACACCACGTCACCATCGCCCTCGCTCTCGGAAGCCGGCGTGGCCGGCGCTCGGTGCGAGCGAAGTAGGCTGCTGCTTCATGCTGGCTCAGGCAACATATGCCGCGAACGCATGCCGCCCTTGGTGGGCGCTGTTGCTTCCTCGATCTCTGAACGTGCAGGACGTCGGTGGCGCGCGGCGGTAGCAGCCAGGCTACTGTTGCTTGCAGGCTATGGCAGAACGTACCGCGGTGATTCATCACTCGCAGCGAAGACCTCGAAGGACCACTATGCGGCATGCAAATGAACAATAATGCTTTCCAAATGAGAATTTTTTTTGGGCCTGAAATGCAAACTTATCGGTTAGTGACACTGCAACTAATTTCTTCCACTATCGCCAGGATTCCTAGCAGTAAAGCGGAAATGCCTAATGTAAAACATCAAGCACGCTCACAACATCAAAGCCATAAAGTCGTCTTAGACCATTAAAAAAAAACTATTTATTTTGCGAAAACATAAAATAAAACTCAAATATCGACGGCACCGACTACGACAAACCAGAGAGGCTATATCCTTTAATTATAATTCGGGCTTGTGGCTACGTCAGAATAATAAAAGGTGCCAAACAATACCATAGCATGGTATAATATCAAAGACTCCCTTCAAATGAAGATACCAGCATAGTCTTACTGAAAAACATATCTTTTTCCATCAGCAATTACTAAAAAGGAGATGCCCACTGCGACGAAACTGGTAGCGTACCTCATCATTTCTCTCCTCTTTGCGATGAGGTAAGTAAGTTCTTCATGTATCCCGCTTTCCTATTCCAATTGTGCATGTGCAATGCTAGGCATCGTTTGATAGCGTGTAATTCTCCATTAATCCTTCTCCAAGCCTCACATTTCAAAAAATGAACACACATTTACCTTCCGGAATACGTTCGTGCACCTGACGTTCGTGACGATTGAGTAACCCACAAGTAACGGTGCCGCATTGCCCCTTTAGGTCGGCATGTTCTTGTGCTTTTACGCGTGCTTTTACGGCACGATGGCGCACCGATAGCGAGCCCTTTCAGAGGCGGTTTCTCGCCGCCGCTCGTCGACCGCTGCGTGTTTCCCTGCGACGACCCAAAGCCGCGACAACCGTTCACCGAGACTGAACTGAACGGAAATGCAACCAGCGCTGCGCGCGCAAAGCCATTTTCTGCCCTTTCTTTCCCCGGCGGAAGCGAAACGTCTCTGATTGGTTGCGCGCGTGGCTTGAGCGCACGCCTATACAGCTGGAACCCTTGCTAACCACTCACGCTCCGGGACCGGCACAGCTGTCAACTCCTGAAACCGCCCTTACCCCAGCGGCTCTGCTCTTGGAGCAACTGAGTTTTTGCATGACGAGAACGTCAGCGAGACTTGTGAGAATATACTAGCATCGCTAGGAAAATAGAGGCTCTAGTTAGCACCGTTGCTTCATTTACTTCAACCAAGTTATCCCAGACACCGGTATAGCAATGCGCTGTTGCGCTTGTGCCGCACAAAGACATCTTTTGGACAGGGTGGATTGCAAAAAAAAAAAAAAAACGCGTGGGGGAAAATTAAGTTCCGGCGAGCATTAAAGAAGTGCACAGGACCATTTTCGACATTGCGGAGGGGCAGATACCCAGGGGCACATACATAGTGGCCCCATTTGGTATCAAAGAGGTTCGTTTAGAGCAAGCAAAGACTGAGTGGCTCATAGCCAGTAGTCAAAGTTGGCGTCAAATATTGTTAATGAAGAACTGTAGGTACCCAAGATACCCCGTGCGACATACCCAGTGCTACATGCCCAGTGACCCACGTCAGATTAAAAGAGATTTGTTGACGAGTGATACGCAGTTACAGTGCCACATGCTGAGTGACCCAAAAATGTCTGGTGCTTAGTTTCAATAACGTGGCCTCAACATGTGAACCCGATGGGCTTTCGATTCTATTCCGGATTACCCGTAACCCTGGTTCGTAGAAAAACGGTTAGACGCATAAAGAGATCCACAGTCAGCCCCTTAAAAGTTCACAAGTTATCCGAAGAATAGTAATGACATTATAGTGCATTTTAATGGTATTAGACTTCTTACGGCACTTCGCGCACTTTTACGGGAGTTTCGGGAGATCGGCACAGGCCTTGAACTATATTCTGACACACGTGCAGTGCTTTGTAATATAAAGTATATGGTGAAATGAATAGAGCATTAAGCTGTTGCGGTGAGGAAGTCGGTTTAGAACCGACCGTCCGACAAACTTGCATCATTCGGTATGTACGACAGGATAGCTACAGTTTTCAGTTAACCTCGTGGACGGCACTTTCAATTGTTCGTTATTATTACAGAGTATGTGTCGTTCTTCAACGGACATATGTAACATCAACTTAGGTCACTTGCTGAAGTAACACCCACGACATAGACATCCAAACAATGCCGTCCGAATATATATTACACACTCTTCAAGCGCTGATATCATGGCGGTGCCCCTACCTCGCTCAAAGCGTTCCGAGGGGAAGCACGACCGAGGATCCAGGCTGCATACCCACCTCATATATTGCGCACGCCCGTCGACATACGCTCAACACTCAAACAGAATATGCTCCATGATTTCAATTGGGCTACAGTTGTTGCAGTGTGGTCTTGTCACTTGTGCGAAACGGTACCGTAACCGTTTGCATAGGTGGTGTTCTATGTATACTGCAGGCATTCACTTACACAGAGACCTGTATCATTGGACTTTGTCTTAGGCTCTTTAGCCTGCCTCACGCAACAGAGGTGTGCGATGAACTTTTTATTTGCCAACTTAGAAAACATTGGTCAACTCGACAAACTTTAGTTCTATTCAGTGACCCTCGAATACCTTTGACGTGGCGAATTGTGTCACCTCAATGTAGGACGGTGCATAGAATGAAGGACTTTACGAATGCACGCCGCTGCCTATGAGTCCGAAAACTAAGTGCGCGATATATTTTTAACCATATTCTTTGTTTTTGCTCCTCTCTCATTCTGTCTTTCTCTCCCCCTTTCCCTTACTGACGCAGAATAGCATGTATGCGAAGTCTATAGGCCGGCTAAAATATTTGCCTTTGATTAAAGGGTCCTGCCTGTTTCTTAGATGTGACATCGTTTGGCGGGGGCAATATGGTGTGTCGCTGCATTCCTTCAGTACTCATTGCATGAATGTGGACTTCATTGTGCCATGGGAGCTTCCGGTATTTTCTTACTGTGCTAGCATTTTGAGAGCAAATCGCACTCTTTTCTGTAGTTGCGCATGTATGTATGTTTGTATCTCCCCGCCTACTTGATTCACTGGGTAGTTCATAGACGAATTAATAGCGCCGCGGGCTGAAGTGCTGAGGGAACACGGTTTGTAACCGACAGGCAGACCAACCTGGGTCATTCAGTAGGTGACAATGTGTAGATATGCGCCAATCTTAAATGAACCTACTTCAAGCTGACAGAGTCAATGTATATGAAGGACTGGGTAATTGCCGCTGTTCGAATAAGCGCGGAGCCCTGGCAATGTGCTAATTATTCGGTGCTGGTCTTTAATGAAGTTATGTGTTGCCCCCTTGGGTCACTGGTTATGTTAGGGTAGCTTCGAGTCGGTATTAAATGAACGTCTCTGAGGGCAACTTGCGTAAGTGGCTATGTACCACATAGATTTAGCCGCTATACAAAGACAAAGAAAGGTAATTAAAATATATCCGATGCTAATCGGAATAAAATCTACATGACAAGTGTTCCTGAAGGACAACAGCCTAATAATTTAGCAGATAATCTACGACAGCAGAGAATCAGATAAGATAGATAATCTTGACCTACCTCGTTACTTTGACGCTCCAAGCACCCGTCAACTGTGTTTGTGTGTCACGAATTACATCAGCCTGGCTCCTCTTTCATTTAAGTATCTGTACCTGATGTCTCTTCGTTCTATCCCGGATGGCAGTTACGTCCTGATTACCGTTGTTGACGTTCTATAGGCCAGAACTGCCGCCGTTCGCCCCCCCCCCCCCCATAACATTCGGAGCGTTTCTAATAATCACGCGTTCCTTCCCATGTTGATCGTGAAATTGGGCTCAGCCACCTTGTCAGTGCTCATGGCGTACATCCTGATTCAGACAAAATTCGTGGCGTAAAAAAATGTTCCAGTACCCCTTTCGGCAAGCACTTCGGGAGTATCGTCGGTCTATGTTTCTAATTTCGACGTTTCGCCAAGAACTAGCCGACATGGGCCGTGCCTAAGAGCCAATCCTGAAGAAGGACATATGATTTTCGTGGGGTCCTGAACAAGCTGACGCCATTCGCACACTCAGTCGAATTTCACCGACCCGCAGCCACTCAAGTTCACACCGCCAGCAGCGGGCACCGCATGGGCGCTGCCCTTGACCAGAGGCAAGACGGACAAGACTACATCATCTCCTAAGCCGGTCAACTCCTCTCCCCTTCAGAGCGCAAGTTTTCAATCACTGAACGGGAATGTATCGGTTTCTTTGCGTGGTCCCAAATTTTGACGATACTTATTTGGCCCAACGTTTTCAGTCATCACCGACAACCATGCGGTATGCTGGCTGTCCTTTCCTTAAAGACTCCACATGACCAATTGGTCGCTGGGCGTTGAAGCTTCAGGAATATACCTTTGATGCCAATTACTAGTCTCGCCGAATGCACCAGGATGCCGACTGCCTCTCCCGTCATACTGTAGATTCTCAAGGGCCATAATGCCGGCACGTGCGTGCTGGCCACCTCTGACTTTAGCGATGTCCACGAGGCACAGCTGAATGATGCAGGCTTGCGCTCCATAATCCACCAACTATTGCCTCAGCACTCACACCCACCTCTCCACCGACTTAAGCTCCGTGATAGTATTCCTTACCGTCGCAATACTAACTCGGGCAGCTCAGACTTTCCATTTGCACTTCCTACATCTCTCCATTCTCCCATGGTTGAATAGCTACACGATGCCGCAACCGCTGGACATCTCGGTGTGTCCCGTACATACTCCTTGACCGTTCTGTATCAAGGTATGTCACAGCTTATGAGTCGTGCCAGCGCCACAAGCGCCCGTCCTTGTTGCCCGCCGTTCCTCCTCAACCTATAGAGATCCCAACTTTCCCGTTCTGCCGCGTGGGCCTGGATATGGTTGGACCACTCCCGACTTCCTTTACAGGAAATAAGTGGATTGCCGCGTCCACTGAATACACCACACGGTGTGAGCACAGCCAACAAGCTGTGGCGCTGAAGTCGCTGAAGTCGCTGACTTTGTGCTGCACGATGTCGTTACCATGGCGCGCCGCGACAGCTGCTGACCGAACGCGGTCATTCATTTCTTCGGAAAGTTGTTGACGACATCCTTCCTTCGTACTCCATACGTCGCAAGCTGACCGTAGCATGTCATCCACAAACAAATGGACTTACTGAATTCTTAATCGCACGCAGACAACGACGCCGTCTATGTACGCTTCCGCAGATCATCGTGAATGGGACAGCCCATTTGTCGTTTGTGACATTCCCGTAAAACTCTTCTCACCAGGACACCACCGCTTTTTCTCCTTTCTACCCCTTGTTTGCCCCCTCTCCAATGCTGCCCTTGGAGACTCTCCTGCCAGGAGATACCTAAGTTCCTACAGAATACGTCCGCGATACTGGTCCTCGGGCTCAAATAGCTCGCAATATTTCACGGGAACGCCTCTCTGTCTCGCAAATAACTCAAAAGGCCCGCTATGACAGCCACCAAAAACCCATTGACATCAATCCAAGCTATTTCGTGCTTGTTTGGACGCCGTCCCGCCACATGGGCCTAACTTCAAATCTTATGTTTTGCTACTCTAGCCCTTATACTGTTCTCTGCCAGCTCGGTGCAGTCACATACGCGATCGCACCGGTGGATCGTAGCTTGTCATCGTCCGTACCACCCTTACGATATCGTGCACATCACCCATTTGAAGCCCTGTTGCTCCGACAGCAACCTTTCCCTTGCCTAAGCACCGAGACGGTTCTCCCACCGGCGGCGGTCATGTGTTACAAGCCATTTTCGTACATTGGAGAATGCGCAAGCAAAGAGATGAAGACGAGGATCGAAGAAGCCCTCGTGGGCTTGTTCCGCCATCAGTTCTTCTCTCTATTTATATTGCCTAAATACATTTTCTCTTTTCTTTTGCCTAGTCTTATCTCCATCACAATATTAAGAGAAGCTTCCTCAAAACAACTTCGTACGTGGTAAGAGACAGCAAATCTGTCATAGGATTGTATCGTGGGATATAAGCCGCTTGATTGGGTTTATGCATGTTCTTCAAGTTGCTGTTGCTTCACATAAACTTTTGACTGCTGCTAACTCAGTCATTTTCTGTTCTCCCTGCCTGCCATGAAGCCCAGCTGTGAATGCATCTTCGGGATCACGATGGTATAGGAGTGAATGCTGGAAATCTGTAAGTACACAAAGTAAATGTGCAATACCATAAATTTCCTTGGGTAGTGCGCTTACTTTCGAAGGGCTTCTGCACAAATATTTTCTTTAGACAATACAAAAGTACACAGAATCCCTCAATGAGAATTTTGTAATATGAACCATTTTCTTTGGCGATAATTTTTAGACGTATTGAAAATAAACAATGAGAATGTTGGTTGTACCAGTAGACAACTGAGAATTGCATAAAAATAAGAAAGCTACAAACTATGTAAAGTGCATGGTAACATTAGGGAGCCGAATACGAAGATATTGCTAATACACGCGTGGTTGGTGACATAGAAAGAAGAAAAATATTTAAATCCTGAAGCACTCCCCCCTTAAGCTAAGAAAAAAAGCAAAGCCAGTTCAAGGCACTCTGAAAGCTGTCGAAACAACGAAGCCGGTGGTCGTTTTCTCAAGTTTGAACTCGTGTGTAGCGTGATTTTCGTGAAAGTCTTTTGCCTCGTTGTCGCCGTTTTGCATGATTTGAGCATCGGTTCCGGATTGCGCAAACTTTTGAGTTCCGTTAGGTGTTGATCAAATCACAGTGCATCACACACATTGCAGCTGAGGCCAAACTCACGGTCGAGGAATCTCTCTGTTTCGTCGACATCTTTGCTCCACCTCCTACTATAGAAGTTGGCGGTTAGCTTGCTTCTGCTGGCGCTTGCATTCTCTTGAAATGGGGAGTCGGCCGGCCTCCATCCGCGCTTGCCTTGAGCTTCGGCGTCTTGACCTTCGACGATAGCGGCTTCCCTCCGCTCGCGGTTTGCTTGTGCTTCTCATTCTCTAAGCTTGGGGTCTGTGCGACGTCGGTGTTGCGGCTGTCATTCGAACTCCCGCTGCCGCTCGCGGTGAGCGCAATCCACGGACCGCTAAAGTGCAAGCCGCCGGAACACCTGCTCCTATACCCCTCTCCGCAACCCTTCCAAGGTGCGCACTCTGATTGGTCCGCTCGTCCTCCTCCTCCAGAGGGAGATTCTCTTTATTATGTCCTTCATAGGGTCCAGGGGTGGCGGGGGTTGGGAGACTAACCCCCAGTCCCCCCTTCCTTAGACGGGGGCCAGTCATTGCTTTCTGGTGGCGTCTTCGGCCATCCAGACGGCCCAGAGCTGCTCCTCTGGGTGCAAGCTTAGCAGCAAAGTCTCCCGCTGCTCGGTCATAGTTATGATGCGTGTAGTGTTAGTGCGGCAGGTGTTGGTGGGGGGTGACTTTGGGGCATTGCCAGACAATGTGGTAGACGTCAGCGTGGGCCTCGCATGCGTAGCAGAGTGGGGAGTACGCATCGGGGTAAATGCGGTTGTAGAGCACGGGGTTCGAGAATGTTCGCGTCTGAAGTAGTCGCCAATCGGTGGATTCAGATTTATTCAGTGTTTGGCGTTCTGGGGGGTAGCGTAACCGCTCTCCGCGTTAGCGGAGGAGGATTTCTCTGAACGTGACCATTCGGTCCCGCGCGTGACCGCGATGCAGAACAGAGGGCTGGTCAGTATCAGAAGACTCAGGAGAAGGATGATGCGCCCGGTGTGCGAGAGCTCGGGCGGCAATGGGAGGGGCTTCGTTTCCAGCCAGACCCGAGTGCCCAGGGGCCCAGATGATCTGGACGCGGCATCGCCTTGAGGGAGGAGTGCCAGAGAGTATCTTGTGCGCTTGAGGCGCTATCAGTCCTCTTGTGTAGTTATGAATTGCCTTTCTTTAATCACAGATGATGCAGTGTGCATTGGTAGCCGCGTAGGCCAAAGCGATGGCTGTTTCTTCTCCTTCTTTGGGTTGCATGGTGATTATTGATGCGGCCGCGGCGGTACTGTGCGCCCGTGACTGCGACGACCGCCATGGCGTTTTGGCAGGGGCACTCCGCTGTGTTAACGTAGGCTACGTTAGCGGCTAGGCCTTAGCGCATTTGTAGTCGTTTATCCCATTCTGCACGTCGCTCCAGATTGTGTACAGGGTGCATAGTGCGAGATATGGGCGGGATAACTGCTGAGCACGAATGTTTGGAGGGGCGGGTACTTTTGATCTGAATCGGGTGGTGTAGTTTACGACTAGTGTGCCTAGAATGTGCCTGCGCGTGGCGGCATTGACGAGTCGTTCGTATTGGCTAATACGCTGTGCTTCAATGAGCTTGTCTATGGTGTTGTTAATGCCGAGGGTGTACAGTTACTCGTTAAAGGTGGAGATCGGACGAGTTCGGGCTTGTTTATAGGCCCTCTTGATCATGGTATTGAGTTTGAGCTTACCACTTACATTGGCAATCAGACATCGCTGTCTGATTGGCCTGCTCCCATCCCAGCGGGGCACTGGAATGGATGGGTGGATGCTATGAGCTACGCCTTTGGAACGGGGCGGTGAGTTGTGCCACCAAGCTCTTGCTATTTACTGAATAATGTCCTACCTAGCTTAAAAAAAAAGAAAACACCATGAACTCCCCAACCAAATCTTCTGACCGCTTATTGCAAGGTTTGCTTTTTTACGTCTTCGTTTTTTTGTCGTTTCCCCACTTTTATTCCACCAATCTCCCAGTCGCCTCTTACTAATGCCTATTGTGGACATGTTTACTGTTTCCCTGCTCTCGCTGACAACAAGCGCTTCGAGGATGCCAGTGGTGCCCTAAATAAACCACTGGGCAGATGTCTTCACATTCTAATAAAACGTGCTCCACCGTTTCCCTAGCTTTGCCGCAGCAAGCACACGCGTCTTCTTCCTTCTTATTTATCGCTTTATAGGTGCGTGCTCTTAGGCATCCCGATCTTGCTTCGAAAAGTAATGCGCTTCACTTTGAGTTATCATAAATTGTTTCTTTCCTGATTTCGTTTTTTGCTCTTAAATAGTTACTCATGGCAGGTTTCTTTTCCAAAGCCGCCACACATGAGATTATTTTAGCCTCTCTGACTTTCCGCGACAACCCTCGGTGAGCCCTCTGGCGGTGAGCTCCGCATCGTGCCGCCCACAGCCCCCCTGTTACGTGACACAGGAAGGCGAAGTCTCGACTCAGAACAGCTCCGCAGTTAAAAAACACATACATAGGTTAGCATACGCTGCTATAGTACATCTCACCTGTAATTCGCCTTCATGGGCGACCCCTGTGGCACACAACCAGAGCTCAAAGTCACGTTTTTCTGGACGCTCCGTTTCTTAATATCACAATATGTTTTCGAGGCTGCCCTAGTTCGTCACATATTCAGGCTCCCGTAGACGGCTGGTATTCGCCAATACCTGACATGCATCAAGTATCGTGACCCTACTATTGTGTGCTCATCTTCAGCTGTGCACGCCAGCATTAGAACTATACGAAACTTAATCTCTGATCACACGCACTGTGTCTGCAGCGCCTCGCGATGAATAGCGATTAGCATATACAAGGAACGCGAGCCAGCACGTGCTCGCTTCCAGTCGTTCCTGTATAGACTTCAACTTCTTCGTATTGAGTTTCGTATTGAGCGCTACAAAGGGAGCACTTTGGATTAGCCCACTGTCGGTGCAGAACAAAGCCTGTCGGCA
The DNA here is from genome assembly GCF_023375885.2 of Dermacentor andersoni. Lineage (NCBI taxonomy): Eukaryota > Metazoa > Arthropoda > Arachnida > Ixodida > Ixodidae > Dermacentor > Dermacentor andersoni. The sequence goes on from NC_092823.1 coordinate 57,708,334, forward strand.
ACACGTAAAGCGACCAAGCTAGAGCGCGTGTGTTTGCACTCCAGTTATGACGCCCACTTACAGTCATGCGTAGCCATACGGAGCTGCATCCTCTGCGTGGCATAACTGGTGCGACCGGCCCTACATTTTTTTTGGAATCACGCATACAACATACCGACATAGAGAACAGCATGTCAAAAAATATCATCAATGACGCATGGCCCCGTAAGCAAGCAGAAAATGCAATGACTCAAACCCCCTAAGGCAGAGGCTACAAGCGCTCAGCAAAGGGAAGCGAACATACCATCGTTGCAATAATAATTCCAAAATAATTCCTAACAGCTCTATAAGAATTGATACAAAAATATATCATTACACTGTCACAAATCCAGCTGTACAATCAGCATGCAGGTGGATCTCGCTGTCGCGGTCATTTTTGTGTTCGCGCTCTAGCTTTCTCTTAATGTGTGTTAGCCCTGCGCATGTTGAATACGTTGTAGAGGAAGTGCACATGGGTGCAAGGGTAGCCAGCAAATTAACTATTGTTGATAGATACACATCTCAGTGTATCTGAGTCTTCAGTTGATATTCGTGTATTGTTTAGATTTGTTTTATGCCCCTTTTATCTGGCATGAAAGCAAACTATTTTATCGTTGCGCAGGCGGCTTTACCGTCACTTTTCAGGGAACTACTGTAACGCAGCTGTTCGGTCAAATTTCTTTCGGCAGAGGACTAGGTGCCAAAGTGCAGTTTGTTAGAAGGTTTTCTACTGCGCATAGAAAACGAATACGACAAGATTCCTCTTCGCATTTATCACTGATCACATCAAAGAGATCGACCATTTGGAGTAAACGATAAAGCCTTGGTAGCAACATGTAAATGACGGCCGAACTGCACTGTAATGAATCCTTTGACATAACGAAGCAACTCATACATTCTATACGAAGCAATTTGCATGTACATCACTATCTGTATGTATTAGCGCAAGGATTTGCGCAAAATGGTATAAACTGGCGCTTGATATCAGGTAATGTGGGATAGCGTGCCTCTGATCCAACAGTGATTGCACTGAAAACAACGATAGCTCCACATCTATGACGATGGTATGACGAGCAGGACGATGTGTAAGGCATGGCGGCTTGTGTACTCTTGCTCGAGCACTGAAACGCCACAACTTGTCTCGCTGCGACTTGCCTGAAACCCCGAAGGCAGCGTAATGTCATATAGCGTGTGGATGCGTTACCTGCCACGAAGGAAGCACAGGAGGAACTGGCGCTTTCGCTTTCATAACCAAACACTTCATAATCAAGTGCCAACTACCATGATCGAAGGAGCGTGGTGATGTTTATATCTTGAATGCGACTGTGGCTTTTTGTTTCCGCTCTCGGATACATTGTTTAGTAGACTTCAGATGATAACCATTATTTTAGATATACGTCCCCCTCGAAGAGGAGACTGAAAAAAAAAAACATTAGAACAAAACCAATAGGTCCTTTAGCATTTCGAAACCATGGTGTCCCTCCATATGATACGTTAATCTTCTTGGGAACCCACCTTCTTGGAAAATTCTGATTTTTGACTGTGATAGCAAAGGTAGAAGGACAACGAACTTACTTTAAATTGAAACTCTATGCTATGTCTGTAGTCCGTAAGAGGCGCAAGGTAATGAAGATGTGTGGACTTCCTTTTTGAAACGTCTCTCACCATATATATCAGGTCCTTGTTCGCATAGTGCTTTACTTTCCTTTGCGTCTGCTTCCCGTATGTTAAAGAAACAAAAGCGTCTGTAAGCTCGTGAGTAGGGCATCGCGCTGCTACTCTAAGAGACTGAATGCCATTGAGTGACCGGAATTGGAAGTATTTTATGAAACCACAGCTTGCGTGACCCTGTTCCACTAAAACCACTCTGCAACAGAGAACATAAAATGAAACAAAGGTAGAGCGACAGAGCTATAAAAGAGAGCTTGGTTTTATAACGTGCACGGAATTTTTTTGAACTCTGCATTCGTAGACTCTTTGGGGAGATAAGTAACAGCTGACTCTCAAGCCCTAAATTATGTAAATTACTCCCACTCTCTGTATTAAATGTTTCAACACGAAACAGTTTTGATATGACATGGTGCAGGTTTGAGCTTCAGGCTTTCTTCGTGTGGAACTCATATCCGGAATATAAAATACGAAAATTGTCTTTGATGTCGTGTTTTTCGTCGCTTTTCGCTCTTTTGTTCGATGATTGTATACAAGCCTAATGCATGTTTCTATGCTTAGGTTTATGTACACAGGTAACGTACACCGACACTGCTTACTGCTGAACTATATTATGCTGGGACGCTTTGTGAAGCTCACTAGTGCCTTTTCATCCCAAGTCCTCTGCTCTCTGAAGTGGTAAATAAATGTTTGATTGATTGAGCGATTGATTGACTTGCTGCACCAATTTGTGATCTGTTTTTCAGAACTGCCGTGCGACAACTTGTCCAAGGCCCTGCCAGTGCCCTGGAGTTATTCAACGCCTCTTTGGACGGTTCACTTGTTATTGATAGCGATGCAAACTGTAAACTTTATGGAGCCAAATAAAGTTTGTTGCAAAAATTGTTGCTGTGTTCTTCTGGTTGAGAGCCTGAGAAAAATGAGTTAACCAACCAAATTTGCCAGCGAAAATGTTCAAGAGTTGTATCCGGTGGTTGAGAATGATATTTGCAACAACAGATAATACCATGGAGCAATACCTGCCCGTTGAATCTATTCTTTCTACAACTCTCAAATTTTCTTGAAATTATCTGATAGTTCTTATTTTCTAGACTATTTTGAAGAGTCCAGTTCATGGTCAATCCCCCACAGGATTGTGGGCCACTTACCCTTAGACTATGTATGCATGTACACATGTGAGCAAAAACATTTCGACCAGGGATTACTGGATAAAACTAATTTTCTGCTTTGTTAGTAATGGAACTTTAAGTTGAAAGCTGCAGTCCAAACATGGAATTGCGAATTTTCTAGTGCACTCATCCGTTTCCACTTATGCATGTTAATTACAAAAAATTATGGTTCTTCGGGAACCCTCTGGTCCGCATGTTGTTGCTCACGGGTCTAAATCTAAGCAAGAAGCGTAGCCTCTACGTACCAGAAATTGTCTTACAGGTAGTAAAAAATAAAAGGTTGAGAAGTCTTGATCTTCCTTGGCCGTGTGCTCGGCTATATATGGCGGCTCTAGATTCGATGGACACGTTATAAATATGTCGAGCTATCTGGCCACGCTTTGTCCCATCAGAGGATAGCTCACAAAGCAGCGGCGGACGGCTGACTCTCTACATTTTACCCGTTGTGGTAGGCAGCTGTGCTAGGTACAGTAGGGATGCCACTGTGTTACAAACACATAAACAGGGCTAAGCGCACTCCTTCGCCCGGTCATAACTACACCTAAACGCTTGGAAAATGTTCCATTCACATGGCTTTGCCCGCACGAAAAGTACTGCTGCCCGGACGAAAGCCGAGGAAGAAATCTATGCTGCCTTTCTTTAGTATTGGAAGTTCTTGATAGATTGATCACTTGAGCATTCTTAGCAAAACTTTTTCCTAGCGACGCTACCCTGAAAAGTGAAAAGAATGATGAAGTGTACGTGTGCTTCCTTTAAGCAGGTAGATGTCAAATGGTGTGGATCAAAACAGGCATGCCAAGGAGAAATTTATGGGTCACATCATCCCCAGCAGAATAGTTAACCAGGGGCACAATTCACAAAAACACGAGAAGAAGGATTCTTAGGTAATCTTATCATTCCGTAATATTATATCCTAAGATTTCATTGGCTGGAATTTTGTATTAGAAATAGTTGTGGTGTAAAGGATCTCTGGGGATTCTGTCATCGCAAAGTTCCCGCAGCAGTATTACTACAGCCGATCGCGCGTCCTTGCCTGCCCTTTCAGAAAATCGGGATCGATTTGTTGGAGCCCTTTCCAGCGTCAAGAACCGAAAATAAATGAATCGTCATGGCGACAGACTACGCCACCCGCTTCGCTGAAACGAAAGCTCTGCCCAAAGGTAGTGCAGCCAAAGTGGCGAAATCCTTCGTCGAGTACATCCTGCTGTGACATGGTGGCCCATAAGCCCTCATCACCGACAGAGGAACGGCTTTTGCAGCAGAGCTCATCGAAGCCATCCTGCAATACCGCCAGAAAAGCCAGACGAGGACAAGTGCCTACCAACCGCAGACGAGTGGTCTTAAGGAGTACCTGAACACCGCCCTGGGTGACCTGCTAGCAATGTAAGTCGACGTCAAGCACAAGATGTGGAATGCGGTTCTACCGTACATAACCTTCACTTGTAACACGGAAGTGCAAGAAACAACTGAAATAACGCCGTTCAAGCTGGGTTACGGAAAGAACGCGACGACGACTTTCGATGCCATGTTGCCGCAAACCACTCAAGAGAATCTCAACGTCGCCACCTATCTCCAGCACGCCTAAGAAGCCCGACAGCTTGCCCGCCTGTGCATCAAGAATCAACAGAGGACCGATAGACAACCATACAATGTTCGTCGAAAATACGTGCAATACAAGCCTGGCGACCGTGTTTGGGTTTGCACTCTGACAAGCCACCGAGGACGCTACTATTTCGGACCCTACAAGATCATTCGACGCACTGGCGCACTTGAATATGAGGTCAGACTAGACGGCATGTCGCTTCGCTATCACAGCGGCGCCGCTCACGATGTGATATAATAAATGTTCCGCGACTTAAGCCTTTCCACCAGCGCTAACAAACTTTGGAAATTTGCACAGCATAACTTTGGACTTTCATTTTTTTGTACTGTATTACATTGGACTGTGCGTCTGTGTTGTTTGGTCACTATTTAATGTGTCCTTTTGTTTTTCACTCCCTTCTTAGGTTTGTAGCATCGGGCCGATGCTTTTGATATGCGGGGGGGGGGGGGGGGGGCATTGACACGTGTAGTTATTTATCTTTTTGGGTGACAACTTTTCACAGTCAAAGAAATGTACCGCTCAGCGCGGGACACGTCCGCATCTATTCGAAGTTTGCCGAACATTATCGGTGGTTCTTTCTGCTGCCTTTTGTCACCCAAGCATTTGTAATCTCATCCCATGTGCGACGCGATTTGTGTAGAACTTTCTGGAAGACAAGCAGGCACCAGCGATTTCTCTTGAACATTCGATGGCTCATGTATAAAAGCAAACGAACTTGCCCCGCTTATCAGATTTCAACGATCGCCGACCGTGTTCACTGCATTCGCTGTGCTTTGAGTGCAACTTGCTTTGGTGGGCAGAAGCTCACCCAATAATTTCAGTTTCGTCATTCACAAATTTGACCCTGTGTTATTCACCGTCAGTATTACGTGACAGTATTGAGTGATCGGTAGATGAATAGTATTAAGTGTTCCTAGTGTGATTGGATTAAGGCCCAAACCTCCCCCTGTATAAGTGCTTAAAACATGTGCTGGCAATAAACCTATGAGAATGACTACAATGACGTGTGCTACGTATATAGATGGCATATAAGCCGAAACATTCGATTATTAGTGTTATTAAGCAGCAAAATGCCGCACAAGGAACCTTGAACGCGAGCGCCTGGATGCGTGTGGTATGGTACTACTGCCACAGCATACGCCTGTAATGAGACGCCGTAGTATGAATAGCTCAGTGCATAACACTTAGCATGCGAGCATCATATAAGAAGTCTAACACTGATTTTATGTCTAAGAGCTGGTTTTGCCATGAAAGAATGCCGGATGTAATGGGATACATTGTCTGCATGCTAAAGGAAACTGCTTTATTCTTTCTTTGCTCTCCCATTTCGCAACAGTCAAGCAAGAGTGGGGCCCATTTAGCATCTCGCGACCGACATGTATTAATCGCTATAACTATCTCCTGGAACCAGATTATATATCGACTCGTTGTGATAACAACAAAAAGATATCAGCCTATAACTGCAGAACTAACACGTTTTACTACACTTTTTTCCCCAAATCAATTAGACAATGGAACAGTTTATCAAATGATATAGTAAATGTGTCAAATAATGAACTATTCTATTCAATGCTGTGACGGCGCTCTTGTAAAACAAATGTATGTGTTATATATCTTGGAACCTGCTTGTTTCACGTTACTTGTATGCCTTTCTCTAACAGCCATTGTAGTGCTTCTGTTTGTGAGTATATCTGTCCAAGCTTTTCTGTATTACTGGTTATATTTTGTTCCCCCCTACGTAATGCCTTTATGGCGATGTAGGTACTAAGTAAAAAATAAATAAAACATTCCGGGAGCGTCGTCACCAACCTCTAGCCACAGCGTGACTAAATCGACTTTGTGTCGGGGAACAATACGCGCATCCTCCACTCTCCGTCGCTTCAGCTAGGATGCGTTCGATGAAGCGGGCTTTGTGCTGAAACCACCGCCGATCTCTAGCCTCATCGCCGTTGTGATGGAATGAGTTCGGCGGGCCAACTATTGGTACCAAACTCCCCAACGCGGACCTGATCTGCTACGGGTGCGCCAGTTGCCGCGGGAACCCCGTTTTGCGCTCCTTCCCACGCACCGACCAAGACGCAAAACAACGCGCTACCCGGAACGGCTCCGAGTTCTATGAAATTCGTGTGGTGTCGATTTCTGACCGTAAACACGTGTGTGTGTGTGCATGTGTGGGTGTAAACAGTCCTGCGGAGAGGCGGCTAGTTTGCGATGACTAAACGAACGTTCGCATCACCTTGTATCGCGGGAGGACCGAGTGTTTAAAAACTGCTGTTGTGCGGATGCTCGACACACTTTCCTCAAGCAGTCATGTTAGACTGATGTACTTTCTCAAGCAGTCATGTTAGACTGATATAAATAGTGCAAATAAACCCTTATTCCTCGTTCTCGATGAGAAGCAGTCCTTCCCTTCATCAACGTCCTCAGCGTGGATAAGTTGGACGACGGCATGGGCGAGCTACCTTCGAATTCATGCCGCACTCCAATCTTGACAACGGATCACGAGCGATGGGATTGAGCCCCCAATCCTGACAATTGGTGTCCTAGCGGCCACTCCTGTTGCTGCTTCTCAAAGAAGCATATATACGTTCACTGATCTCCTAGATCTTGCATTTACATTCATGTTCTCAAACTGCAAATTGGTCTGCCAACACAAGCCTTTATTTATGTGCTTTTGCATTTACTGCTTTCATGTTGCTTTGTGTTTTTCTTGACTCAGTTTGGTCTTTTTCCTTCAATTTGAGAGCACTCCAAGACCTCGCTAACCCATTATCAATATCACTGCTCTTTACACTACCTATTTTAAATCCTGAACTGTGTTGTGATCGGCAAAGAGTATGGGATCAATTCCTTTTTTTTTACCACTAGGGTTTTATAATGGATATAAACACTACAAAAGTGAGAACCAAGGCCATGGGCATTTTAAAGAGATTTCCCTTGGTCGTCTTGCACAAAACACGAACATGTGTAACAGAAATGTTCGTTTTTTTCTTATTCACTGCCATACCAACAAGCAAATGGCGAAGCTTAGGTACATTACGAGTGCGCGGAGCACTTCACAACTTCGTCTAAACAGGATTTCAAGGCAATATCTCCTTAGGTGGCTTCACACGGGCTTGGCGTATTTGTCATCTGTCTATCTTGTAACAAGTTCCAGAAAAAAAAAATGGTCGTTTCGCTCCGACGGAGGGTCATAACTAACTTCAAGCGTTGCAACCAAATTCAACATCTGCAGGCTCCGAGTGACGCCAGTCACCGGCTAATTATTCCGAGGGCGAGTGGGGCTACAGTAATCCAGGTACGACCAAATTAGGAAGGCCCTGAAGTCTGGCGCTGAAGAATAATATGCAGAAAGCAAGGATAATGACCAAGAGCTGGGGAAAAGAAGAGTAGTTCAATATCCCCAGTCAGCCTCTAGAGTCTCTGAAGGAGTACGTTTACCTAGGCAAATAAGCACATGGAACGCTGATCATGCAAACGAAATTCATAGAAGAATAAAAATGGGTTGAATGGCATACGGCAGACATTGTTAGCTCTTGAATGGAAGCTTACCATTCTCATTGAAAAGGAAAGTGTACAATCAGTGCATTTTTCCACTGCTGATTTTTGGGGCAGAGATATGGATACTGACAAAGAAGCTTGAGAACAAGTTGAGAACCACGCAAAGAGCGATGGAACGAAGATTGCTAGGCATAACCTTAAGAGACAGAAAGAGAGTTGTGTTAGTCAGGAAGGAAACGGATATAAACAATATTTTAATTGACATCCAGAGAAAGAAATGGAGTTTGTCAGGTCATGTAAAGCGCTGGTTCGATAACCGTTGGACCATTAGGGTTACAGAATGGGTACCAAGAGAAAGGAAACGCAATCGAGGATGGCAGAAGACTATGTGGAGCGATGAAATTAGGAAATTGGTGGGCGGTCGCAGGAATCTGTGTGCAGAGGACAGTCGCAATTGGAAATCGCAGGGACAGACCTTCGTCTTGCAGCAGACATAAAACAGGCTGATGATGATGATTATAGTAATCAAGAAGCAGGTCTCAACGACACAGGGTGCGAGAATTAGTTACAGTTCATGGTACGCGAATACTGAGCGAAGAAATGGAATCAGTAATGAGCCCCAGAATCGTAAAGAAAATTACGCGAATTGCACTATAGCTCCGAAAATGGCGCACTGCGGTTGATATACGACAGTTGAAGAGCCGCCGTACGGCATGCTTTCGGAAAATGCAGCTAGTTAACTTGCAATTAGCAGAGCTCACGCGCGGCAATTCTTCCGGAAAGCGGTTTGTGCGGTGCTCACAAGAGTGAGAATTTGTCCTAATGGGGGTAAACTTGGTGGTGTGGTGTAATAATTGCCAATATATTGGAAATGATGCATTGCATCGTAGATTGCACTTTCACGGCGATCGGCCGGAGCGGCATTTTCGGTAAGAAAGAAAGGGTTTGTTAACCAATCAACTTGAAAGGAGATGAGATCTACGTAATTTTGCGGCGAATACTGTGTCTAAAATACACAAAGGTAATGATGCCCACGACAAATGATACGGAGAAGCTGACCAATGGAGAGCTATAATCAACAGTTACTTGTCAAATCATTTGAACGACGTGGTACGTCGGCTTTGTTATTTTAGCGTCGACATTTACTTGGATGTCATTTTATTGCGATAGCAGCTATATCAACACATCAAGCAAATTTCTGCCGCCATCGTTGCCATCACTGTGATGTTACGTATAAAGTCCAAACAAGACCACATCGTCGCCGCGTGCCGTATGCTGTATGTGCGAGTGAAAGCTTGCAATGGTCAGCTTATGATCGCGGCTGAATCTAGCGCGCGCGAGGGAGGAGAGGGGCAGGGGTTACACTCTGGCGGCTGCTGCTTACTGCCTGGCGGCGCAAGCGCTGTGTTTTGAAAGCGATCTGTGCTGTAGGCAAAGTGCGCGCCAGAGCAGACATCATTTTCAAAGCGATCTGCGATATGAACAAAGTGCGTACACCGTGTGCGAGTTCGCTATACTAACCAATGTAAGCTGTAAGCTGTTCGCTATACTAACCAATGCATCCCTGGTTGCAGGGATATTGGACTTTATTTCCCAGTGCTCTCAATATGTACGTTTCAACTGTACTAACATAACCTTGATTATATTTTCATAGGGGCTCCCCAAGCCTTAATGCTTGGCACTCTTTCATTCCTGCTTTATATTAATGATCTCCCATTCACACAACAGTTAAACATGGATTGTTGCTTACGATTTATTTTTATATCATACAAAAGAAGCTCCAACTGATCACAGTGTCCTGAACAATTCTTTCGCTCGCTTCTGCAACTGGTCATGAGCATGGAAATTGAATATCAACTTTTACAAAACTGCCTTCATATCCTTCACACGACGCTCATCCCTTCCTTTTCGCCTATGCGTTTGATACTATTAGCTTAAACAGAATGCTCGAATTCAAATATATAGCTCTCTTACTAACATACGATTTGTCATAGTCTTAACACATTGATATCGCCTGTAACAAGGCCCTTAAAAGGCTAGTATACTTGTATCGAACGTTTCACCTTGCTTTTCAAAAAACTAAACTTCTAACATATAAAACCTCCATTCGCTCCATCTTCCAATATGGCAGCGTTGTACGGAATCCATGCAAACACTGATATCAAAAAAAAAAGAAAAAGAAAACTAGAATAACGTCAAAAAAGGCAGCACGTTTTTTAGTAGGAGATATGACAGGGAGTTTTTGCCGTTTAACTTCCTTCCCATACTTGGTCACAATCCTTTTGCAGAGCGCCCCAAACTTGAATGCATAAAATTCCGCCACATGTTAACCAGTTCTCCTCGTCTCCCTAGATAACTATGTCACATTTACGAAACCCTCACGTACAAGAAGTGACCACGCTTTAAATATCTCAACCTTTATCGTCCAAACTGATTCCTTCAAATACAGCTTTTTTACATAAACAATTCAAGTCTGCATTTCATTACTGGACAGCATCCTTTCACTACCACTAAACTAATTCACGGAAGCTTGTTTATAAATGTTTGTATGTCTGTTGTCCATCCCACCCCTGCATTAGCCTCACTGAGGCTCCAGCGTGTATCAATAAATAAATAAATAAATAAATAAATAATGCGTAACAGACCGACCCGCGTCGGAGATGAAGAAGACGTTAAGCACTCCCGTTGCGTGCGCCAATACCAGAGTTAGTGAAATGTCGGGCCCCCCAGCGGCGGACGTGCAGGTCGCCATTAAGCTGACCCCATACACAGCTTCGCTGGTCACCCTTCACAAAGTGGGAAGGCGCAGAGTTCTTTCCTATTTTTGCTTTTTTTTTTGGGGGGGGGGGGGAGACCGTGTTAATTTGGACTTTGTTTCTTTCTTGTTTTGTGTCTTTTGTTTAATACCCCGCAGGGGCGACTGCGTCAGCAGGCGTTTGGTGTGTTGCGGCACCACGTACCCGAGCACACGAGGGTTAGACCCTCCCGCGTGTAGCCGTGCGCGGCTTAGCCGTGTCTGGGGAAAAGGGGATCCTGGTGGTTGAGCCGATGCTGGGTGTTTGGACTTTTAAGGCCCCCCGGCTGAGGCAACACACCCCTTTGGCCTCTGCTTCACATAGACGGCACCCCCGGACTGACCCACCCGGGGGAAATCGGTAGTCGCCTCTTCCTGTCCCTCTCTTCTCAAACCTTCGACTTTATCTCTCACTTTATATCTTTCCTGTCTTCTTTTTCTTCTGATAACTTCCAACATTCCTGGCGGCGAGGGTTAACCTTGTGTGGTATGACCTACCTTGGTTATAACATATGTGGTTATAGCGACGACGTACAGTTGGCATGGCAGGGCTTGTTTCACCACATACCCAGCCTTGTCCCCTTGTTGGGCTCGGTGGTGGGTGACTGACATCGTCGCTGAATACTAAACATATTTCATGGGAACTTCCAACCCTTTTTCAACCGATCGTCCCTCTAAAAGGGGGCGCACCGATGCTACATTTCAGTTTTCTCTCAAACCCACTCAGACTTTCCCGAAATTTCACGTTGTACACAGTGAAAAACCTGACAAGAAGGCAAGAACGATTTCATTATTCATTGTGGCGAAGTATCTCACAGAGACCATTGGAGGCGGCTATAAAATCACCAAGCTGGCCAGTGGCGACTTGTTACTCGAATTGAAAGACAAAGCACAACACGACAAGATAACGAACCTTGTACAACTTGGAGACATCCCCGTCAGTGTAACAGCACACCGAACCATGAATACGGCCAAAGGCGTAATTTCTGACATTGACTTGATGGATTTGACCGAAGAAGAACTCCTGGAAGGATGGAAGCATGAAAATGTAATAAATGTACAAAGAATAAAGATCAGACGGGACAATAAGGAGCTGCCAACTAAACACCTCATAGTTACCTTTGGCTCTAGCACGTTACCAGAGACAATAGAAACTGGATACATCAAAATCAGAGTACGACCGTATATCCCCAACCCGCGACGCTGTTTTAAATGCCAGAGGTTTGGCCACGCTTCCCAGAGCTGCCGAGGGCGGCTAACATGTGCAAAATGCGGCATCAATGATCCCTCCGCAGATGACTGTAAGGCTGAGCCCCATTGTAGCAATTGTAACGGTGGCCACCCTACATATTCTCGATCATGCGCGGTCTGGAAAAAAGAAAAAGAAATAATTACGATAAAGGTGAAAGAAAACATAACTTTCAGAGAAGCACGACAACGCATTGCACCAACATTTGCACAGAGCACATCTTTCGCCGAAGTGGTACGTCGGGGGGCAGTACCACAACGGCACTTGGCGGACGCCAGCGCGACGCATAGCGAGCGTGTGGCAACGCCACCCGCCCCCACGGTGGGAGCAGCGAAGGCTGCCCTACCTCTCCCGAATTTGACCCCAGCGGAGGCCCCTGCTAGTGCTGGCACCAGTCAGCACAGCTCAGAGGTCAACACAAGCCCATCAACCACCAGTACGGTGGGCTCCAAGGCCTTGTCTTCCGAGACAAGGCCTCCACGGAAAACACACCGCTCGCAAGAGCACGTGTCCAGTGCCTCTCAAGAGGCCATGGACACAACACCCAGTCAGAAGGCGCAGCTGACGCCTAAGCAGCAGCGCGATTTTCTCGACCGCTCCAGGAAAGACAAAATTCCAATTACAGGACCCCAAAAGGGCTCTGTAACCTAAACGATGTACATTCTCTTCGACACATAGCACAACATTTATTTTAATATGGATACACTAATTATTCAGTGGAATATCAGAGGCCTGCTTTGCAACCTCGATGATATCCAAGAAATCCTTAATGAACTAACTCCAAAAGTGCTGTGTGTCCAAGAGACTCACTTGAAATCTAAACATAAACACTTCCTTCGTCACTATGTTATTTTTCGGAAGGATCGCGATGATGCTCTCGCATCATCAGGCGGTGTAGCCATCATAGCAGACTTACAGCTACAAACGCCCCTTGAGGCAGTGGCCATTCGAGCTGTACTTTTAAGTAAACTGATAACCATCTTTTCCCTGTATATACCGCCGCATTTTCAGCTTCACAAACAAGAATTCCAAACATTAATAGATCAGCTGCCTGAGCCATATCTTGTGCTTGGAGATTTAAATGCGCCCAGCAACCTATGGGGCGACTCGCGCTGTGACGCGAGAGGTCGCTTGATTGAACAGTTCCTTTTTTCTTCAGGTGCATGTCTTTTGAATGAGAAGGAGCCCACGTATTATAATATAGCAAACAAAACATACTCCTCAATAGATCTTAGCATTGCATCTCCTACCCTTCTACCCTACTTTAAATGGAAAGTTATTAAAAACCCATACGGGAGTGATCATTTCCCTGTAGTTCTAAGCACACCAATGGCTAATGAATGCCTTCCACAATTACCTCGCTGGAGAACTGACTCAGCTGACTGGGAAAAATTCAAAAAGCTTGCTTCTTTATCCTGGGACGACATGTGTGCTCTAAGCATAGAAGCTGCGGTTAAATATTTTACGGTTTTTCTCCTTGACGCCTCCTCCAAATGTATCCCTGTAACAAGTGGATTGTCCACAAAACGCCGTCTTCCGTGGTGGAACGATGACTGTCGAATAGCGCGTAAGAAACAGAACAAGGCATGGGCTTTACTTAGGGATTCTCCGACGGCAGAAAATCTTGTCAATTTCAAACAGGTCAAATCCCAGGGTCGGAGAACGCGGCGACAAGCTAGAAGAGAAAGTTGGTGAAAGTATATATCGGGCATTAACTCATACACTGATGAAACAAAGGTTTGGAATAGAGTGAAGAGAATAAACGGTCGACAGCCTTACTCGCTGCCTCTGGTAAATAATCAAGGCGACAGCATGGAAGATCAGGCGAACTTTCTTGGCGCACATTTCGAACAGATTTCCAGCTCGTTGCACTACTCTGAAACATTCCAAAGATACAAAAGGCAAATAGAAAGACAACCATTAGAACGGAAAAGCACAAAATGCGAGGCATACAATAGACCTTTTTCCATGGCGGAACTTCAGGCAGCACTAAATAGCTGCAACAAATCTGCCCCAGGTTCTGACCGCATCCTATATGAAATGCTAAAACACCTGCCGTCTGAATCGCAAAAAAACCCTTCTTTGTCTCTACAATTCTATATGGTCTTCCGGCCACATTCCCTCTGCTTGGAAAGAGGCCATCATAATTCCTATTTTGAAACAGGGTAAGGACCCTTCTGTGGCAAGTAGTTATAGGCCTATAGCATTGACGAGCTGCTTATGCAAAGTTTTTGAAAAGATGGTAAACAGTCGCCTGGTCCACTATCTAGAAATAAACAAGAAATTAGACCCATATCAATGTGGTTTCAGAGAAGGCAGATCGACGACAGATCAGCTTGTGCGCATGGAAATGTACATCAGGGATGCATTTGTCCACAAACAGCTTGTATTATCAGTATTTCTTGACTTGGAGAAGGCGTATGATACTACGTGGCGCTTCGGGATCCTTCGTGATCTTTCTGCAATGGGTATTCGCGGCAACTTGCTGAGAATAACTGAAAGCTATCTCTCTGACAGGACATTTCGTGTTAGAGTTGGCAACGTGCAATCTCGACCATTCGTACAGGAGACAGGTGTACCGCAGGGTGGAGTACTGAGCTGTACGCTATTTATTGTTAAAATGAACTCCCTACACACCATATTACCTCGCACGCTCTTCTACTCAGTCTATGTGGACGATGTTCAGATAGGGTTCAGGTCGTGTAACCTTAGCATTTGCGAGAGACAGCTACAGCTTGGCTTGAATAGATTCTCAAAGTGGACGGATGAGAATGGTTTTAGATTCAACCCTCAAAAAAGCACATGTGTCCTGTTCTCAAACAAGAGAGGTGTACTTCCAGAACCAGATATTAACGTTAAGGGAGAAAGACTAACTGTCAGCCTTGAATACAAATTCTTAGGTGTTATCCTCGACAGAAAACTCAACTTCATTCCACACCTAAAATATCTTAAAGAAAAGTGCCTGAAGACCATGAACCTCCTCAAGCTGCTCTCTCGAACAACTTGGGGCAGTGACAGGAACTGTCTGCTTAGCCTGTATAAGAGTGTCGTACAATCACGCCTCGACTACGGAGCCGTGGTGTACCACTCCGCAACAGAGACTGCGCTAAAGATTCTTGACCCAGTCCACAACCTCGGTATACGACTGGCAACAGGCGCCTTTAGAACGAGCCCTGTTGAAAGTCTTTATGTTGAGTCCAACGAATGGTCCTTACATCTACGCAGAACATTCCTAAGTTTATCATACTACACTAAGGTAAAATCAGACACCGAACATCCATGCCATTCCATCGTTAGCGACCTCTCCGCTGCCAGACTTTACCGTAACTGCCCACTTATCAGAACTCCTTTGAGCCTGCGCTTGGAAGCAATCGCAGAAAAAACAGACATACACTTCTCAGAAAATATTCTAATGCCTCCCACTCGCCTTCCACCGCCTTGGCAATGGCAGACCATGGAGTGCGATATCTCTTTTGTTGCAATAACGAAACATGCACCTGAGGCACACATACTATCACACTTCCTCGAACTCCACGCGAAGCACTGCTGCGCCGAGTTTTACACAGATGCTTCCAAGTCATCTGCTGGTGTCGCATATGCAGCTCTTGGGCCAGTTTTTTCCACCTCCGGTACTCTAAATCCTAACACAAGTATTTTTGCGGCTGAAGCGTACGCAGTACTCTCAGCTGTAAAGCACATCAGACAAACAAATCTGAATACGGCCATCATTTTCACAGATTCGTTAGGCGTAATAAGGGCCTTAATGAGTTTTCGAAAACATAAGAACCCTGTTTTTAATGAACTGTACACACAACTATGCCTAGCATTAATGTACAACCAAAACATCGTCCTATGTTGGGTACCTGGCCATAGGGGCATAAAAGGCAATGTAGCTGCTGACGAAAGTGCAACGTCAGTCGTCTTTAATGAAACGGATGTGGATAGACCCATAGCAGCAACAGAACTTAAGCCCTTCTTACGCCATAAACTGAGGAAGTACTGGCAAGATCAATGGGATAATGCAATATTGAATAAGCTACACGTTATCAAACCAAAATTAGGGAACTGGATAACTGAAAGAATAGCAAGACATAAGGAAGTACTTCTGTGTAGATTAAGAGTAGGACATACGTACGCCACTCCTACCTTTTGACGGGAAGCGAACCTCCGACATGTACCAAATGTGGCAACAGGCTTACAGTTATTCATGTTCTTATCCAATGCACTGAAATAGAGGCAGAAAGGAAAAAGTACTTCCCCTCCGCTTATCTGCAACACATACCATTACACCCAGCATTCTTTCTCAGCAATGAACCCCTTTTTACTTTTCAATCAGTATTAAACTTTTTAACTGAAACTGACACCTTAAGTGTAATTTGGCCAGGCTCCTTGTAGCACGGCCTCCACCTGGAGGTTGTAGCTGCAATGAAACCATTTTCTAGAGCACGTGCCTCCCAGCCCTTGCTTTCAAGGCCTTGCTGAGGCACTAGTGCTACAGCCATCACATATTTTACTGATCATGCATATCTCGCGAAACATCTATTTTCATTGCAGACACCATCAGTCACTGTCATTTTTTTATACTTGTATTTTACGCACTTCAGAGCGAATAAATTTTAGGCCCTTTTACAGCCACATTGCACCAAATGTATATTTTCCATCTTTTAGCGAATATTTTAGGCCACTATGCAGCCGTGTATCATATGCTCCCCACAATCAACACTCACATAACATTGACTAGCACGGATCATCGACTTGGCGCTCTTTGGCCACATCTGGCCCTTGCGCCAATAAACTCTACTAATCAATCAATCAAATCTTTTGTTTATTAAGTCTCTTTTTGTTTTTTGCTCTTATATCTACCCGAAATGGTTGCTAAGTGGCCCCGGCGGCCACATTTCGATGCAGGCAAAATGCGAAATAACCCGTGCACTTAGATTCAGTATGTCGGTGAAGAAACACAGATGGTCGAATTTTCCGCAGTCCCCCCAAGAGAGCCCGCCTTATAATTAGATCGTAGTGTTCCAACGTTAAACCCCAAAGTTTATATTTTTCGCACTTCTTTCTGCAGCATCGGGACGAATAATTTTGGAGGGAGACATTGAAACGTGTACTTGCTTACCTTTTTTGGGTGACCGCTTTTCAACATTTACAAAACGTGATCGCTCAGCGCGGGACGCGCCCTCATGTATCGAAGTTTGTCGAATGTTATCGATGGTTCTATCTGCTGTATGTTATTACCGAAGCTTGTGTATTCCCATAGCATGTGTGAAGCGAATTGCCTAGAACTTTCTGTAAGACACGCGAGCACCACCGATTACTCTGAGACATTCAATGACTCATATTTAAAAGCCGACTTGCTTGATCGCAGATGAGATTCTCGACGATAGCCGACTACGTTCGCCACTATCGTTGTTCTTTGAGAGTAGCCTGTTTTCCGGGCACAGGCCCGGCCAATAAAAATGTTATTTTCGTCATTGACAAGCTTTCTGCTGTCTTCACTGTCACTACTACGTGACAGTATGAGCGTGAGTAAACATATAAGACGACTGAAAGAAGTAAGATGGTAAGTGAGTGCCGATTAGGGGAACATGGCGACGAAAGGGAGTGTTGTAAGCTTGTCGGAGATCGATGACATTTTTGTTGCAAGAAGTACGAGTGAGGTGGTGCAGTTATATAGAACAAATGGTGACAAGGGCGTTTCAGGCTGTTCTTCTCACTTGAAGGATTTAGGTTACTCCATACCGCAAAGTCTCGTGGTGACACGTGTTGAATAATGCATTGATCGCTTTGTAGCAATTGGGTTAGACTCAGATAGGCAGTTCAGTAAGTGGGTGGTTAAAAGTCATCGCATTCTATTGCAATTCAATCTACGTGGAATGCGATCCACATATCCATCTTCAAAAGAAGGGGTTTGCATTGAGTCTTGTACGGCTCCTATACTTAGTGATATTTCCTTGGCTCTTATGACAAAATCAAAAAAGATTTTTTGTCTGAGGTGGAGATCATCACAATCTTAAAATATGCAGATGATTACCTTGTCCTCTTTAAATCAACTAAATCTGGAAACAATATAGCTAAGATTTTTTCTCGATGTCTTCACAGTGTGATGATAACACACCAACTACGGGTCCACAATCCAAACCAGTTTGAAGATTTTTTTTGTTCAAGAATCATATTTCATGAAAATATTAAACTATGGGGTTTTACGTGCCAAAACTACTTTCTGATTATGAGGCACGCTGTAGTGGAGGATTTCGGAAATTTCGACCACCTGGGGTTGTTTAACGTGCACCTAATTCTAAGTACGCGGGTGTTTTCGCATATCGCCCCCATCGAAATGCGGCCGCCGTGGCCGGGATTCAATCCCGCGACCTCATGCTCAGCAGCCCAACACCATAGCCACTGAGCAACCAAGGCGGGTATTAAAATAATCTGAGGACAGTAAGACATTGCTTCCGCACTATTATTCACTTTCTAAGGTAGTGAAAAGAGCAGTCTCCAACTTGTGTCTTGAAAATGAACTGCGTAAATTATCGCCCCATAAAATGTCAAGAAGCATTGACTTAAAAAACAGCCTCTTTTGACTTAGGTTATCTTCGCGATGTACATGTTTCAGTAGCAGAGAGTGCGTCAAAATTTGAAGAAACATAATAGCACACGCATGCGCAGTTGTGACTATATGAAAAAGGTCGTTGAACCGTAATTGCAAAGCGTATCACAAGAACTAAGGTAACTTGGACGAAGCGTTAAAGTATGTGCAGTATTTCCCGCTCCGCACAAATTACTCAGCTTATACAGTAGCACAGTTCCATTTGCAAAAAACGCGTAGGTTCTAAACAGAATCATCGTCCCCCTCTGGTGTCATACGTAAAAAATGTTGTGTATCGCCTTGCACTATTGTGCAAGAAGGTTTCTTTTGGAAGTATGGAAGATTCCTGAACGACAGGTTTGTATAACATAATGAAAAATTAAACCAATACCGGAATGGCCATGTGCATGTGCATTGCGGTGACTGTGGGTGTAAAGAAAGAAAGACAGAAAGAGATGAGAGGAAAGGCGGGGAGGTTAAGCAAATGCACGTTCTATTCGCTTATCTGCCCTGGGGGAAAAGGTATAGGTAAAAAGACAAGTCTATGGGTGTCAACCCATATTTAAAAACTGGTCTGTTATGTATAGAAATGAGTTGTGGGATCGCATCCCACCCAGGGCCGTCTCAATTCAATGGAGGCGAAATGCGAAAACACCCGTATAATTATATTTAGATGAACTTTAAAGAACTTCAGGAAGTCAAAATTCCACGAGTTCTCAACTACGGTGTGCCCCATCATCATAAAGTGGTTTTGGCATTTAAAATCCCATCAAATATGGATGGAAATAAAGATAAAGTTACGCGAGAAGTTGTTAAAATGCTTTAATAGCGTGGGCCGCTGATAACTGTATCAGTTCCCTTTGAGATTCTCTCACTACAGATGAATTTGCGTCCTTGCAAGCGCCTGGTATTCATGTGCTATCATTGGGCTTTTCGATGTGTGGGCCTACAAATATGGTAGTTTTCCTAAAATAACACTTAGTTGAACGTTTGAGCTCCTATTGTTGTCCTGTTAGAAAAATATAAGCTCTTGTTAGCACCGAGGCTCCATTTACTTCAACCAAGTTATCCCAGACACCGGTATAGCAATATATTGTTTTGCTTATGCCACATAAATACATCTTTTATACAGGGTGGATTGCAAATATTCCGCAAGAACGCTTCTTAGGACGAATGTCGGTGTTAGTGTGACTAGCGTTGATGCAGTGCTGTCACACGCCGTAATGCCTGCACCGAAACGCATATGCAGCTGGCACCTCTCTCTTGCTTCCTACTGCACCAAATGCGCCACTATTAGGACAACGCGTGGCGAGGAATAAGTTCTTACGAGCTTTAAAGGAGTTCACAGGATCATTTTTGACATTGCGGAGTGGCAGCTACCCAAGGGCACATATACAGTTGCCCCTTTGGTATGAAAAAGGTTCATTTAGAACAAGTACAGACTGAGTGGCGCATACTCCGTAGTCGAAATCGGCGTCAAATATTGTTAATGAAGAAAGGTATATATCCAGTGCAACATTCCCAGTGACCCAAGTCGGCGTAAAAGAGGTTTGTTGACGAGCGACACGTAATTACAGTGCCACATACTGGGTAACCCAAGACTGTCCGGTGCTTAGTTTCAATAATGTGTCCTCAACATGTGAACAAGATGGGCTTGCCATTCGACCCCGGGCTACCCGTGGCCCAGGTTCGTAGGAAAATGATTAGACCCATAGACAGATCCACAGTCTGTTCCTGAAAAGCTCATAAGATATCTAAAGAATGATAAAGCGAATTGTAATGCATTTTAATGTTATTAGCCTTCTTAAGGCACATCGCGCACTTTTGCAGGACTTTCGGGAGGTAGGCATGGGCCTCCAACTAAGATGCTGCGGCGAAGAAGACAGTTTGGAACCGACCGTCAGACAAACTATTGTTTCCAGTGAACCTCGGGGACGGCCCTTTCTATTGTTGAGTATGGTTACAGAGTATGTGTTGGTCTTGAAAGAACATATGTGATATCAACTTAGATATTCTTAGATATTCAGACATTGTCGTCCAAATAAATATTACCCATGCTTCAAGCGCTGATATCATGGCGGTTCCAATACCTCGCTCAAGGCGTTCAGAGGGCAAGCACGATAGACGATCGAGGCTGCATACCCACCTTATTTTTTACGTACTCTAGTCGGCATACGCTCGACACTCAAACAGAATATGCTCCATGGTTTGAATTGGGCTACAGTTGTTGCAGTCTTGACTTGTCACTTGTCCGAAGCTTTACCGTAAGCCATTTTTATAGGCGGTGTTCTATGAACATTGCGTGCATTCGCTTACACGGACACCTTTATTAATTGACTGTGTCTTAGGGCCTTTAGCCTGCTTCAAGTAACAGAGGCGTGCGATGAACGTTTTATATACATACATAGAAAACAATGTTG
Organism: Dermacentor andersoni; assembly: GCF_023375885.2. Classification (NCBI taxonomy): domain Eukaryota; kingdom Metazoa; phylum Arthropoda; class Arachnida; order Ixodida; family Ixodidae; genus Dermacentor; species Dermacentor andersoni. The sequence continues at coordinate 57,729,348 of NC_092823.1, forward strand.
AACTCGACAAAATCTATTTCTACTCTGTCACCTTGAAATATATTTAACGTGGCCAATTCTGTCACAGCATTGTAGGACGGTGCAATGAAGGACTCTACTATTGCACGTGATTGGCTATCAGTCAGCGTCCGGTAATTTCTTATTGCGCTAGAATTTTTGGAGCAATTCACGCTCCTTCGGGAACAACGCATGTATGTATGTTTGCATCTCTCCGCCTACGTGATTCACTGGTAGTCCATAGACAAATGAATAACGCATTGGGCTGAAGCTCTGAGGGAACACGGTTTGGAATCGACCGTCAGACCAACTTGGGTCATTGAGTAGGTGGCAATGTGTAGATATGTGCCAATCTTAAATGAACCTACTTCAAGCTGACAGAGTTAATGCATTTGCAGGACTGGGTAAGTGCCGCCGTTCGGATAAGCTCGGACGCTCACTTGGAGCCCTCGCAATGTGCTAATCGTTCTCTGCTGGTCTGTAATGAACCTCTGTGATGCCAACTTGGATCACAGGTTATGTTAGGGTAGCTTCGAGTCGGTATTAGTTGAACGTCTCTGAGGTGAACTTGCGTACCTAGGTATGCGCGACATGGATTTAGCGCCTATACAAAGACAAAATAAGATCCTTTATATATGTCTAATGCTGATCGGAATCAGACCGCATGACAAGGGTTTCTTAAACACAAGAACCCGATGATTTAGCAGATAATCTAAGATAGCAGAGAATCAGATAAGATAGATAATCTTGACCTCCCTCACTGCTATGACGCTCCGACCACAAGTCAACTGTGTTTGTGTTTCATGAATTACATCCAACCTGGCATCTCTTTCCTTTAAGTATCTTTACCTAAAGTCTGTACCTTATACCTTATATTGTCTACTTTATATTCCGGATGGCGATTACGTCCTGATTCCCGTTGTTAACGTTCTATTGGCCAGAATTGTTGCCGTTCGCTATGCCATTCACAGCGTTTCTAATAATGGCACGTTCCTTCCCCTCTTGAACTTCGGCTGGTGCACGCAACTTATCCCAAATGGCATGAATTTGGCCCTCGTCTATTTTATCCAGGGAGATACCATTTCTGCATTAGTTACCTGCGATCTTTCCTTGCTCGCTGTAGTCGCACCTTAAGGTATACAGCCGATGGTGACATTACGAAGACGACTGAGCCTGACATTCAGCCCAGGCTGCCAATATCAGGCGTATGTTGACGTCCTATCGTGACGTCTTTGACTTTGATAATACCCCTTTGGGCGAGACATCTGTCCACACTCATCATGTCCAAAATGGAGACGCCAGCCCCATCAGACGAGGTTTTTATTCTTTATCCCATTGTGAGCAGCAAGTAATTCAGCGCGAGGTCGAAAGAATGGTCGTGAGAGGCATCATTGAACCTTCCCGCAGTCCCTTGGCGTCCCCAGTCGTGCCAGTAAAGAAGAAGGAAGGTAGCTAGCGCTTATGCGTATGCTTCCGTCACTTGAATAGTGTCACGCGAAAGGATATCTACCCTCTTCTGAGAATCCATGACACTCTCAACTGTCTTCATGTGTCTACCTACTTCTCCTCCATCGAACTAGGGTCAGGAGACTGGAAGACTTCCGTAGATAACTTGGATAGCAAAAAAAACATGCTCGTTACACCGGACAGATTTCTTTTATACGCTGGTGTATTTTGGATTAGGTAAAGCCAAAGTACGTCACCACCACGCTTTGAAAGCATGATGGACTCTCTGCTTTGCGGCTACACAGGGTCCCAACAATTTTTAGCCTAGATGACTTCATCGTTTTTCTCCGACATTTGCGAGTCACCTTACACGTGTGTCGGATGTTCCTGATGCTTACCGGCGAGGAGGCCTACAGCTAAAATCATCAAAATGCCGTTTTGGCTTTCGTGAAATTGTTGTGCTGAGCCAGCTCGTCAGTGTCCGTGGCGTACATCCTGACTCCGTCAAAATTCCTGAGGTAAAAAATTTCATCTACCACGTTAAGCAAACACTTCAGGAGTATCGTCAGCCTATGTTCCTAATTTAGACGATTTGTGAAGAACTAGCCGACATTCACCGTCCCTTAACGGAACTCCCGAAGAAGGAGATATGACTTTCCTGAGGTACTGAACAGCCTGACGGCATTCGCACACTCACTCGATTACTTATGACTGCCCATTTTGAAGCGCCCGCGGCCACTCAAGTTTCCCCCTGCCGCCAGCGGACACGGCATGGGCGCTGTGCTTTACCAGAGGCAAGACGGGCAAGACCGCATCACCACCTAAGCCAGTCATCTCCTCTCCCCTTCAGAGTGCAATTTTCGAGCACTCAATGGGAATGTCTGGCTTTATTTTGGATAGTCCCAGATTTCGAGCATAGTTCTTTGGCCGCGCGTTTTTGATCATCACAGACCAGCATGCACTATGCTGGTTGTCCTTAAAGGCCCCGCTGGACGAGTGGGTCGCTGGCACTGAATCTTCAGGACTATACCTTTGATGTCAATTACAAGTCCGGCCGAGTGCACCTGGATGCCGACTGCCTCTCACCTCATGCGGTGGATCCTCACCACTCTGCTGCCCATGATGCGGACGGGTGCACCCTGGCCATCCCTGACTTTCGCGATGTCTAGAAGGCACAGATGAATGAAGGTTTGCGCTCCCCAATCTACCAACTATCCTCTCACCACTCAGCCAAATTTCTCTACCTGCTTAAGATCCGCGTCAGTATTTTCTACCATCGCAATACTTACTACGACGGCTGCGACTTTCTGCTTGCACTTCCACATATCTTCGTTCCACTGTGGTCGAATAGCTACCGTTGCCCCAACCGCCAGACATCTCCGAGTACCCCGTAGATACGCATTTACCGTTCTGTATGCCGTTATCTTGCCGCTTATGAGTCCTGTGAGCGCCACCAGCGCCCGTCCTTGTTCCCCGCCGGTCTTCTTCAACCTATCGAGATCCCAACTGTCCCGTTCTACCGCGTGGGCCTCGATCTGGTTGGACTTTTTCCGACTTTTTTACGGGGACGAGTGGATTGCCGTGGCGACTGAATACACCACACGGTGTGCCATCATCCCAGCAGAGCCAAAAGGCTGTGCCGCTGAAGTCATGGACTTTCTGTTTCACGATGAGATGGATGGATGGATGTTATGAACGTTCCCTTTGGAACGGGGCGGTGGGTTGCGCCACCAAGCTCTTGCTATTAATACTGTCTAATGTCCTACTTAGGGTAAACAATAAAAAAGAGGGAAACAAGTTTGAACTACCCCACCCCAATTTTCTGATCCCCTATTTCAAATTGTGCTTTTGTAGGTCTCCGTTTTTTGTCGTTCCACCGATCCTCTAATCGCCTCTTACTAATATGAACCATTGTAATTTGCAATAATTGTTAGAGGTATTGAAGTATACATTGAGAATGTTGGTTGTGCGATTATGGAGCCGAATACGAAGATATTGGTAATGTAGACGTGGTTGGTCACATAGGAAAGAGAAAAATGTTTGAAGTCCTGGAGCACTCCCCCATTAAGCTAAGACAAGAAAGTAAAGCCAGTTCCACGCAGTGTGAAAGCTGTCAAAATAGCGAAGCTGGTCATCATTTTCTCAAGTTTGAACTCGTGCATAGCGGGATATTCTTGAAAGTCCTTTGTCTTGTTGTCGCCGCTTTGCAAGATTTGAGTGTCGGTTCAGTATTGTGCAAACTCTTGAGTTGTTTTAGGTTGTGATCAAAACACAGTCTATCAGGCACAATGCAGCTGTGGCCACACTCACGTTCGAGTAATCTCTCTGCATCGACCTCTCTGCTCTGCCTCCTACTCTCGAAGTTGTGTGTTAGCTTGCCTCTGCTGGCGCTTGCCTTCTCTTGAAATGAGGAGTTGGCTGGGCTCCACCCGCTCTTCGCTTGCGCTCCTCGTTCTCAATCCTCAGTGGTCCCGGCTTCCCTCCACTGACGGTTTGCTTGTGCTTCTTGCTCTCCAAGCTTGGGATCTGCGCGCATCTGCGGGATCCGCTCGGGATCTGCGCGAGTATATATAAAGAAAAGCTACCATCTGCTGTCCACAAAACGATGTACGCGAGAGATGAAAGAAAGACGCTGCATATGCATTCACTACAAAAGGAAACAAAACATCACCGCTCTCCTTCTCTCATGGTTGGTGGCGTTTGATTGTTTGGTTATGACATCTAAAGTGTCAGTCCCTCTTGTGCTTCCTTCGTGGTAGATAACGCATTCACACGGTATACGACACTATGCTGCCTTCCAGACTTGATGCAGTCCGTAGTATGTAGTCGCAACGGAACATTTTTCTTCTGACTACAGAATTCTTGTATTAACGTCAGAATCGCTGTCACGGTTGAAAGCTGTTGTTGTGACTGCAGAACTCTTGTTGTCGCGACACAACGGTTCTGTTGTCACTTCAGAACTCTCGGGTTTCATGACAGAATACTTCTGTTGCGACGTCAGAATTTATGTCGTAAAGTGAGAAATGTCTATCGCAACTACAGAAACGTCAACAACTTCCGTCGTACGACAGAAATTTCTGTAGTTGCGACAAATCATTCTGTGGACTTTTTCAACTGCGAATACGGCATTTGCCATTTAAAAGCAATGGTGACCCTTCATATGATTTGTTCATATTCTTGGGACTGCACCATCTTGGCAAATTCCGATTTCTGACAGTGATAGAAAAGGTAGAATGACAACTAACTTATTTTAAATTGAAACTTTATACTATATGTGCAGTGTGTAAAATGCGCAACGTAATCAAGATATGGGGACTTCAATTATGAAACATGTTTTTCTCCCTACATATCAAGTCCTTGTTCGCATAGTGCTTAACTTTTCGTTCCGTCTACTTGTCCTATGTAAAACAAACTGCGTCTGCTAACTGGTGAGCAGAGCATTGCGCTACTAATATAAGATACCTGAATTGCCATCCAGTCAACGGAACTGGAAGTATTTTATAGAGCCACAGCCAGTGTGACCCTTTTCCAGTAGAACCACTCTGCAAATGAGAAAAAAAAATTAATGAAAGGCAGAGATAGCAGAATAAGAAACGAGTTCTTAGTTTTGAAATGTATAGCCAACTTCTTTCAACTTGCTATTTATATACTGCTTGAGGAAATAAATATCAACTGACTCTGACGACATAAAATATGAAAACTCTGCCGTCCGTATCAAATGTTTTAGCGCGGCATTATTTTGATATCTCGTGTTGCAGGATTGAGCTTCATGCTTTCTTCAGGTGGAGCACATGTCTGGAATCTCAAATATGAAAGTTGTCTTTGACGTAGTGTTTTTTCTTTTACTTTTCGCTTTTTTAATGATTGTATTTTAGCCAAATGCATGTACCTTCGCTTGTGTGTATGTACGCAGGCTATGGATACCGCCACTGCATGCACGCTGGGAAGGTTAGTCAAGCTCACTAGAGCTTTTTCCCCATGCCCTCCGCTCTCTGAAGTAATAAATGAAATATTAATGGATTGATTGATTGATTGAGTGCTTGCTTGCTTGATTGATTGATTGATTGATTGATTGATTGATTGATTGATTGATTGATTGATTGATTGATTGATTGATTGATTGATTGACCAGCTGCTTCCCCTTGTTATCTCTTTTCAGAGCTGCTATGAAGCTACGTGCCCACAGCCTTGCAGGTGCCCTGGACCGATTCAACGCTTCTTTGGACACTACACTTTTTATTGACGGCGAAATAAATGAAAGTTTAAAGAGTCAAAATAAACGTTGTTGAAAAAATTGTTGTGGTATTCTACTTGTTGAGAGTGTCAGCGAAATGATTTAACCAACCAAATTTGCCACAGAAAACGTTGAAGAGGTCAGTTGTACCCGGTGGTTGAGGACGATAACGTTAACGATGGATGATACGATGGAACGCAATTCAACCGACATGGAATGCGATCGACACATCTATATTCAAAAGAGGGTTTTTGCATTTGGTCGTGTCTGGCTTCCATACTTGGTGATATATTTTTGATCCAGTAGGACAAAGTCAGAGCAGTTAGTATATTTGAGGGGAGGATCACCAAAATCTTTAGATAATCAGATGATTACCTAGTGCTGTTTGATTCCGCTCAGTCTGCAAACGACATAGTTAACATTTCTACTCGATGTCCTGACAGTATGCAGCTAACACACGGACAACCGGTGAATAATGCCATCAAGTTTTCAAGAACTGTTTGTCCAATAATTATATTTGATAGAAATGTCCTCATGACAAGAACACATTGTTTCCGCACAATTCCTCTCATTCTAAGGTAGTGAAACAAGCAGTCGCTAACCTCTGTCTTGTCAGTGCACTCCGGAAATTATACCCCGTAATATGTCCAGACGCATTGATGTACAAAAAGTGCTTGTTTCAAAAGAGCATGTACTTGTTTCAATAACAGATAATGCGTGAAAATTTAAAGAAACAGATTGTGCACGCACATGCGCAGTTCTGACAATATGAAAAAGGTCGTTGAGCTCTATTTGCAAAGCGTATCACACGCACTAAACAAACTTGGACGAAAGGTTAAAGTACATGCCATATTTCCAGCTCCGCAGAAATTGCTCACTTTATGCAGTAGCACAGTTCCGTTTGCAAAAACACGTATGCTCTAAAAGGAATAATCGTCCCCATTTTGTGTCATATGTAAAGAATGTTGTGTATCCCCTTTCATTCTTGTGCGAGAAGCTTTACATGGGAACCATGGAAGGTGCCTGAATGACAGGTTAAGAGAACATAAACAAAACTCGCACCGATACCTAGATGAACATGTGTCTGTTCTTTGCAGTGACTTTGGGTGTAGACAGAGAGAGCGCGGGACAGAAAGAAAGAAAGAGAGGATTGGAAAGGCAGGGAGGTTAACCAAATGCACGTCCGGTTTGGTACCCAGCACTGTGGGAAAAGGTATAGATAAAACGAGAGACTCTGGCTATAAACCCTTATTTATGAAGTGCTCTGTTATGTATAGAAATGATTTAAGGGATCGAATCTCAGACCGCGGCAGCCGCACTTCGATGGCGGCGAAATGCAAAAACACCCGTGTACTTATATTTAGATGCGTATTAAAGAGCCCCAGGTGGTCGAAATTTCCGGAGTCAGGCTCTACAGCATGCCTCCTAATCAGAAAGTGATTTTTGCACGTAAAATCCAATCAAACTATTTATAAAAATGAAGATAAAGTTACGCGGGAAATTGTTGAAATGCTTTGATAGCGAGGACAGCTGATAGCTGCATCAGTTCCTTGCGAGTTCCTCTGACTACAAATGAAATTGCGCCCCTGCAAGCGGCAGGTTTTCATGTGCGCTGATTGTGCCTTGTCGTGGCGAGGGCCTACAGATACGGTAGTTTTCTGAAAATTAACACATCATTGAACGTTCGCGCTCCAACTGTTGTCTCGATCTCCCTGTTTCTGCCTGCGCTATGACCTCATTTGCTGTGACTATGAAGGCGAGTGAAGAAGAAGACTGAAGGAAGAAAGAAAGGAAGTGCCGATGAGTGGACGTGGCAACAACCGGGAATGGGAGCCGATCAGTTTGAGTGGATGTTACTATGAACATGAGTTGATACGATGACTGAACGAAATAACGCTCAGTGACTATGCGTGTTGCAAAGTACTTGCACATCAGTCACCTTTTGTTGGAATTATGTAATAACGAACTGCGCTTTATCAACATCGGTTTGAAAGAAGAGGCCTGATGTTTTCCTACCTATTCTTGAAATCCGCATTGTGTGAGCCCGTTCCCGTAGATGGTATCATGTTGTTCATGTTCTGATGTCTTTTTCCTTGACTTGGCGTGACTTCATTCCTTATAAAGCATGATTTGCCTGTGAATAAACTTCTGCGTTGCGATTGCAGTGCCTGTCGCCTTGTTCCTTTTATTCTCATACGTGTATCTTTTGCCCTGTGTTACCCAGTGCGAAATAGAGTATCGACATTTACAACTGAAGTCGAGGTTTTGACGGAAGCCCGTCTGGTCGGGAGGCATCATGAAGAAGGGTAAAAAGAAGGACACCGACCACTGAATGAATACAAGAAAAGACGTTTCGGCTCCCCTGACGGGAGCCTTGTTCACAATGAAATCAATGGCGTGCGATACAATGTTTATATGGTTTTAAAATATGATGTAAGCAGCGCGTGTAGATGGGGGGGAGGGTTCCGTCATTCCGGTTGAGGGTGTTATCTGTCATTTGGATTAGGAGAGATTCCAAGTGGTGTCTTGACGTCAAATTTCTTTCTTTTTCTAATATTTTCGCGTTATCCCAATCAATCCTGTGGTCCAAGTCATCTGCATGCTCTGCCAAGGCGTTTGAGGCGACTTTTTTCTTTTTTACATCGTTGATATGCTGCTTCAACCGCTGCTCGAAATTTCCTGTCTCGCCGATATATACGCAGTCGCAGTCTTCACATGGAATCCCGTAGACGATGCCAGGAAACTTAGTCTTTGGAAGCTTGTCTTTCACGTTTACCAGCCGGTGGCGTAATTTTTGGGACGGTACGTGAGCTACCTGGACGTCATAGCCGCGTAGAACGCGGGCTAAGCCCTCGCTCACACCGGGCACATACGGTATGGGGGCGCGTTTTCTTGGGAGCACACAGTCAGGCCTTGGGGGCTGAGACAGATGGCGTTCCACCGAGTTCACAAACGACTTCGGGTAGCCACATGCCGAGAGATTACGGTGGACCTCTTGTAGGTCGGCAGCACGGCTTTGTGGCGTTGTGCAGATACGCTTGGTTCTGCCGACAAGAGAGGCTACTACCGATCTCTTCTGGTTTATCGGGTGCACTGAATTAAAATGCAGATACCTGCCTGTGTGTGTGCTCTTTCTGTACACGGTGAATGCCAGATTGCGCCTGTCACGCTTTACGAGGATGTCCAGAAAAGGAAGCTCGCCATCTTTTTCTTCCTCGACTGTGAATTGTAAGGACGCTTCAATACTGTTCAAATGTGACAAAAATGAAGGAATTTGTTCTCGCTGAATTATGCAGAACACATCGTCTACGTAACGTAGGAAGACTCTGGGCGGCGAGTAGAAAGAGGCGAGTGCTCGACGCTCAAGCCATTCCATAGTTAAATTTGCAGTGGTTACCGAAATGGATGCGCCCATCGGTGTCCCGTGCACTTGCCTGTAGAAGGTGCCTTCAAAAGTGAAGTAGGTGTTCTCCAGGCAGAACAGGAGGAGCCTCTTCAAGTCAGGAACGTCGATGGGCGTCCTTTCTGGTAGGGTAGGGTCATCGTCCAGAATGGCGGTGCAAGTTTCCGCGGCGAGTCGAATAGGAACGCTTGTAAAAAGCGACACGACGTCGAACGAGACAAGCGCTTCTTGATCGTCGAGAGTAAAATGACGAATCTTGTTTATGAAGTCTTCAGAATGGTGAACGTGCGTGCTGCCTCTACCAACGAGAGGGGAAAGAACCTTATGAAGGTATTTCGACAGTTTATGAAGCGGAGAGCGAGTAAAATCAACAATAGGTCGCATCGGCACGTTAGGTTTATGTATTTTTGGCAAACCGTAGAGCGCCGGCGCCGAACCGTTAGTGCACAGAAGGGAGAAGTACAACCCTTTGTGCCTTGGATCTACAAACCGGAACACATCCGTAAGAAGCTTCTGTAGCTCCCTCTGTACCTTCAGCGTGGGATCCTTCTTCAGACGACTGTACGTTGCCTCGTCCGCAAGAAGTGACAGCATCTTGTCACGGTAGTCAGTCCTGTTGAGTAGCACCGTGGCGTTGCCCTTGTCAGCCGGGAGGATGATGAGATTTTGGTTTGAGCGAAGGTCTTTGATCGCCTTGTTTTCTTCCGCTGAAAGCGGGGAGACGGAGGGGTGTGCGCGAAGCCGCGAGAGAATGCCTATGGTGCGGGTTCGTGCCTCCTCCCTCTTTGAAGGTTCAATTTGGCTGATAGCATTTTCTACCGCACAGACCAACCTTTTTGCATCCTTCTGCGGTCCAAGGTTGAAGTTCAAGCCCAGGCTCAGGACTGCGAGTTCTGCCGAATTGGGCTTGTGCGACGAGAGATTGTGCACGGCGGACGGGGCAACGTTTCTGTGCAAGACATCAGCGGGTGGCGACAGTCTAGCAAGTTTTCTTTCGTGAGTCTCCTGCGTACGACGGGTTTGTAGCCTGGCCTTGAAATTTGCGTGTAGTTGAATGCTTGCGAACTCGTCTGGGACCCGGTGCTCAAGGCGACGGCGCGCAAAGAAAGCTTCATTTTGTAGGTTTCTCACGGACTGTCTGCATTCCAAGATCCTGGCTTGTAAAAGAAGTTTTTCCGCCTTGGCAACCACGCTGAAACCAAAACTTGAACGTACAGGCCTGTTGAGACGTAGCGAGCGTGGAATAAGTCCTCGGGACTTGCAGGTCAGGTTGAAGTTAAGATGATTTTTGAATGCAGAAGCTCTGCTTGTCAGTGAAATGTACTGGCGAATCTCGGTGATGACTGGCTGGCCGTACGCCCGGCGAAGGTTAATGAAGTCGAGGTTTTGACGGAAGCCCGTCTGGTCGGGAGGCATCATGAAGAAGGGTAAAAAGAAGGACACCGACCACTGAATGAATACAAGAAAAGACGTTTCGGCTCCCCTGACGGGAGCCTTGTTCACAATGAAATCAATGGCGTGCGATATATGGCGTGCCATATATGTTCGCATTGCTTCCGCCGTTTAGGTTCCTGCTACTGCGGCCATCATCTGTGGTGGGAGTGTCAAGGTCTTTTCGGATACATTGTATAAAATTCAAGATACAAAAAAAATATCTGCACACCTAAGGCTATCCTCAACCAACAAACAAATGTAGATAATCTTGATAACCCCAAAATGAGCAAACGTAACTCGCATACAGGCGTCATCATTCAGGTGAATAATGTACGCCTCTCATAGCTAGCCTGCGACAGCGTTATTACTCTATCCAGCCAGCCTGATGGAACAAATCAAGGGTTTACACTAACAAACATCCAAGTGAGAAGGCATGTCAACGAGCGTACCTCTTTTATGCATATATCATTTTCTCGTGCCATTTCTGTTGGTCACTACTTCCGATGTCGGTTGCGCGGCTGCTCTGGGTACCGTAAAGTTAAGATAGTATTCTTCTGCCAGTTTTTTAATAACCTGACGCTAACAAGATAAGGCAAAATAAATGGGCAAATGTGTTTAGGCGATATATGCAGAGTGATCCCGAGACGGGTGAAGAAAAACCACACGAATGCTTCTTCGATCCTTGCCTTCATCTCCTTGCTTGCGCTTTCTGCATCGTTCGGTAACGACTTGCAACCCGTTACCACCGCTGGTGGAAGCACCGTCTCGGCACTTAGGGAAGGGATGTTGTCGGAGAAGCAGGCCTTCAAACAGGCGACGTGCACGGTATCCCTAGGTGGTACGTACAGTAACGACATACCGTCCATTAGGGCGACCTCGTATTTGACTTCACTGAGCTGGTGGACAACTATACAGGGGCCAGAATAGCCAGACAGGAGTTTCGAAGACAGACCCACGTGCCGGGACAAAATCCAAAGAAGTACCAAAGAGCCTGGAGAGGAGTAAATTGATGTGTGGTGGTTGTCATAGTAGGCCTTTTGGGATATCTCCGAGAAAGAGAGACGACGCCATGCAGTCTGGCAATCTGTGTAGCCCGAGCAGCCCGAGTAGCAGCATCGCAGACGTACTCAATAGGAACGTACGTACCTGACGGCAAGAGACAGTCAAAGGGTAGCTTTAGATGGCGGCAAGAACTGCATTTTAATGAGTATAGCTGTAGGCTTGCCCGGCGGATGACATCAAGAACTGCGGACAGGCCTGTAATGTGACTCTGAAACGTAGGAGAAAGCACCATGACGACATCAAGATAACAAAGGCATGTGAACAATTTGTAGCCACCAATCAAAGAGTCTATCAGCCATTCAAATGTTGCTTGGGCATTACACAAGACAAATTACTTATCCTTAAATTGAATAAAGTTCATTCGGAGTAATAAATGCGGTCTTTTCGCAGTCCAGGTCATCTGCAAAAATATACCAGTATCCTCACCGTAGTTCGGTGGAGGAGAAGTAGGTAGACCGAATGAGACGGAGGAGAGCATCATCGATTCCTGGTAAAGGGCAGACGTCCTTTCGCGCGACGTTGTTTAAGTGGCGGTAGTCTACGCAGAAGCACCAGCTTCCTTCCTTATTCTTTACAAGTGAGGCCCAGGGACTGCAGGTATCTTCTATGACGTCTTTCGCGAGCATTGTTTCAACCTCGACATGAGTTACTTGCCGTTAAGCAGGGGACACACGATAAGGACGTCGTCTGATAGGGCTGGTGTCTGCATTATGGATACGGTGGGTGACCGCACATGTCTGCCCCAAAGGGTGTTCGCCAAAGTCAAAGATGCTGCCTCAAGACATCGACATACGCCTGATATCGGCAGGTCAGGCGCGATATCCTTGGTAAAGTGAGGTACGGCGATAAGGCTTGAGGGGGAATGTACAGTGGGGAGCGAAGGATCGCCGGAAACTGGAGCAGAAACGGTATGCTCATTGACAGAAGACACTTTGGTCAGAGTCATGTCATTTGGGATAAGTTGCCTGTACCAGCTGAAGTTGAAGGCCGGAAGGAAAGCGCGGGTTATAGAAACAGTGAGAGTGGTATGTGGAACGGCGACATTTCTGGCAAATAGAACGTCATCAATGGAAGTCAGGACATATTCGTCATAGGGAATAGAAGCGAGACATCAGATCCACGTACGTTACGGATGTAGATGCCAGACGGATGCAATCCAAGGAACACAGGCGCGGTTGATGAGTGGTCATAGCATCATAGTAGTGAGGTAGGTCAAGATAAAGCAATCCGATTCCACAATGAATACCGGCGGAATAGGCCGATAAAAAGTCTATGCATAGGATCAGTTGATGGGAGCAGTACACGTGCACAGCAAGTAAAGCTATCGTACAGCAGCGGGCAATACTTATTCGTGCGAAGCACATACCACGGACAGGAAGCGTTTCCGCGTCCCCAACTCTGATGATGGGTAATGTGGGCAGCGTGAGAACCTTCTTAACTCTACACTGAAGCTCCGAATGCCTTACGGATGTATGTCGCCCCCTGTCGACGAGAGCAGCGAAAAGTGCACCGCTCACCTTAACGTCAAATAAGTTCCGTCTAGTCGGTAATGCGGTCAGAGGATTTTGCGGGCGAGTCATCAATGCTGCTACACCTCCAGGAGTTGCATCTTCTATGTTCCTGGAGGCAGGCGCCAAATTGGCACTAGAGAGCGGCTGATTTGTGGGAAGGGAAGTACTGGGCGAAGAGACAACGGCAAACGGGATTGGTGAACACGCAGAGATGGTGAACTTCGGACCATCATCACCGTTAGCTTGAGCGCACTCTCGATAAGGCTTGAAGCGGCCAAGGTCGGTCTCGGGGCGCCAATAAGGAACATAGGGCACATTGGGACAATACTACTGGTGTTGAAATAGCGGGCGACGTGACCAATCCCAGTTCAATTAAAGCAAACGGGTCAGTCACAAGCACTGCTTCGCTCGGCAGGATTGCTAGGACGTAGCCTCTGGCGTTGGGCATAGGAAGCTTGGCAATGGTCTGCTGGGTGGGAGGGAGCGACGGCGCAGAAATAGTCCAGGCCAGCATTGGATAGCTCCTGACTAACGATGGCTTGGTCAAGTGGAGTTATAGTAATGCTGGACTCACAGACACGTGGAAGCAGGAGACATAGCCTCAAGTCTTATGAGCTTAGTCATGAGTTCTGCAGTTAGCGGCAGCTGTTATGCACGTATTTTTTGCACGACGGAGTTGCTGCCGTGTGGGGAAGCCGAGTGAACTTATCGGCAATATGTAGACTTTTGGTGATCTCAAACGCTTGCACTAATGGATAATAGCATCCCCCATGCCGCAATTTCTGTAGATTTGTAAATTGAATGCATCCTCTCCTATTCCTCGTATTCCGGGCTAACACATCCTGTATTTACGAAAGGTAGGACTCCGTCGATGTTTGGGCACGTGATGCTGGGTCCTTCTTCGCCGCGATATTTTGACCAACGGACTTGCCAAGCAGAGCACGTATCGTTTCCTTCCAGGTATCCAATCTTTCAATTTCCTCTTCATGATTCTAGAATAAGAGCCTTGCTATCCCTTGAAGATAAAATAGGATGCTGGCCAACATGAGTGTATCATCCGATCGGTTCCTCTTACTCGCACGCTCGTAGATTCCCAATCACTCTTCAATGTCAACATCATCAGTTCCACAAAACGGGTCTGGGTCCGTTGACTGGGCAACCACAACCGTTGACGGTGCCACTGTTGCGGCGGGAACCTTCTCTTCTGTGACTGTTGGCAGAGCCAGATGTGAGCTGCTGTGGAGCTCCGTTGTAACGAGTAGGTAGCCCGCAGCTTCACCAGAAGAGTGAAATGATACGGAAGATGTGTTCAGGTAATATGCATAGAGAGAAGCCGAGTGGTCGAAGGAACAACCACGTGAGCGCACCTTCGATATTCGTTTTCTTCCCTTTGTTTGCGCTTTCTCCCAATGTAAGGGAATCTCCTGCTACAATATCATCGAAATTGCTGATTAAATTGCCCTTATATCTCATGGGATGCATCTTGTCCTGTGCTATGCCGACTTGTCTGCTTCCTGCTTTCATGCTTTGGGCATTTCTTAAATGCTTCGTGAAAATTGCTGCGTTTTCATTTCGAATATTGCAGAATTTCTTATTGATTATCAACTTAGAAGTTTACCAAATTATATTGGATCACTTCAGTCTATACACTATCATGCTATACATTTTTGTTATTAAATATTTGTTACTTTCAAAAGTTTACCTTGTTCTTGCCTTGGTGTCTTAAAGGCCACTCCTGGTGCTGCTTCTCACGTAAGTATGTTTACGTTCATTCATTACCTAGATCTTGCCTTTATATTCATCTTTTAAAGCTGCATATTGGTCTACGAACACTAGCCTTTATTTATGTACACTAACTTTTACTGCTTTCATGTTGCATTGTTCTTTATTGACTCATTTTGGTATTTTTCCTTCAATTTGATAGCACTCCTAGACCTCGCTAAGCTTTTATCAATATCACTGCTCTTTTCACTACCTATTTTAAATCCTGAACTGTGTTGTGATCGGCGAAGAGTATGAGGTCAATACCTTTTTTGTTTCGCCACTAGGGTATTATAGTGGATATGAACTCTTCGAAAGTGACAACCAAGGCCATGGGCATTTTAAAGAGATTTCCCTAGGTCATCTTGCACAGAACATGAACATCTGTAACGGAAATGTTCGTTGTTTTTTTCACTACAGGGAAATGCCAACAAGGAAATGTCGAACTTTAGGTACATTACGAGTGCGAGGAGCACTTGACGACTACGCCTAAGCACGATTTGAAGGCAACATCTTCTTAGGTGGCTTCACACGGGCTTGGCGCATTTGACATCTTGGTACCTTGTAACAAGTTCCAGAAAAAAGAAACTGCCGTTTCGCTCCTACGGTGGATATTAATCAATTTCATGCATCGTAACCAAACTCAACATCTGCAGGCTTGGAGTTACGCCTGTCTCCGGCTTTTGCCGGATACAGGCGTCAGACAGGCGTCAGACAGGCGTTTTGCCGGAGATGCCGAGAGCGAGTGGGATATACTAATCAGAGTAGACCAAATTATCAAGGGCCACTAAGCTTCAGCAAGCCGCTCCCTCAACAGAACAGGAACTGGCCTCCCTGGTGCAGTATTCGGCCACTCCCTCCCAAATGACTGACTCAATTGCCCAATTGCCCTCAGTCCCCAGCAGCTGCGGAGCACTTGACCAATGCGGCGGTCAGACGTGTAACGCAGCAGAGGGTGCTAGGAATCCCTGGGTCTAGACAGGCTGCCAATGGAAACTGACCCTGCAACATTTAACACCCGAAGCCTCTCGAGTGATGCTAGCTTAGCAGGACTCTTCGTGGAACTACAACACATTGTTTGGGATATCATCGGCCTTAGTGAGATTAGAAGAACTGGTGAGGCTTATACATTGCTGAATAACGGAAATGTCCTCTGTTATAGAGGTCTCCTGGATGTGAAGCAATACGGGATAGGATTTCTAAAGCATAAGGACATAGCGGGCAACATTGACGAATTCCACAGCAATTATGAGAGGGTAGCTGTAGTCCTAATCAAACCTAAAAAGAGGTACAGATTAAAGGTGGTACAGGAGTACGCTCCTACATCCAGTCACGATAATGAGGAAGTAGATCAGTTTTATGAAGATGTTGAATTAGGTATGAGAAGACCGCAAACTCTGTATACTGTAGTGTATGGGCGCATTCAATGCAAAACTGGGGACAAAGCAGGCTGATTAACAAGCAATTGGCAACTACGGCGTAGATTCTATGCACGCCAGAGCAGAGATGCCGGTAGATTCGCAGAAAGAATTAAGCTTCGAATAATCAACACCTCTTTCAGGAAGCCTAGCAACAGAAAGTGCACCTGAAAAAGCTGTAATGGTGAAACAAGAAACAAGAAATGAAAATGACATCATACATTCTGCTGATCCCAGCATAGTGCAGGATGTAGAAGTGATAAGTAGGGCAACGTGGAGTGATCATAGGTTACTGAGGGCCGGAAATCACCTCACTCTGAAGAGAAAAAGAGAAAAATGGGTCAAAAAGAAACAGGTCAACCTAGCTGCAGTAAGGGTAAAAGCAGACAAATTCAGGCTGGTACTTGCAAACAAATATGTAGCCGTATAGCAAAGAGATGATGATGACGTAAAGCTAATGAATGAAACCGTAACTAGGCTGGCTTCCGAGGCAGCAATTGAAGGGGGGGGCAAGGCACCAAGGCAACCAAAAGGGAAGCTCTCCCAAGTAACACAAGACGTAATAAAGAAACGACAAATAATGAAAGTGTGAAGAGATTAGATAGAATTCGCGGAACTGTCAAAACTGATAAACAAGGTGAAAATAAGTGATATTCGAAACTATAGCGTGAGAAAGAGTGAAGAAGCCGTAAAAAGAGGGCGCAGCCTGAAATCAGCGAGAAAAAAATCTTGGCATAGGAGAAACTAAGATATATGCACTGAAAGATGAGCAGAGTAATATCATAAGCAATCTCGACGATATTGTTTCGGAAGTATGAAAAAAGAGAGAGGAAGATGAAGATCCGAGACGCGGGCTGCTTCTTGTTGTTGGTGGTCAGGCACCTTAACAGTTCTGGCTCATCCTGTATATATATTGTAAATATACTTTTTCTATAGTAAAATAAACGGAAGAATTCTACACTGACCTCTAAAATAACCAGAGGAGTCAGGATACCTCCACTGGAAACAGTAATGAACAAAATACAGAAACCCCTCCTATAACTATCGATCAGGTCAGAAGGGCCTTGAAAGACATGAAACAAGGAATAGCGTCAGGAGAAGATGGAATAACAGTCGATTTATACAAAGATAGAGGACACATAATGCTTGGAAAACTGGTGGCTCTTTATACCAAGTGTCTATCTACTACAACGATCCCCGAAAACTGGAAGAATGTAAACATTATACTAATCCACAAAAAGGGTGATGTTATAGAATTGAAAAATTATAGGCCCATTAGCTTACTCCCAGTATTATATTAAATATTTGCCAAAATATTTTTTAATAGAATAAGGGCAACAATGCACTTTAGTCAACCAAAGGAACACACTGGCTTAAGGAAGGGATACTCTAAAATAAATCAGATCCATGTCATTAATCAGATTATCAAGAAATCCGTGCAGTAATATAAGCCTCTCTATTTGGCTTTCATCGATTACGAAATCGCATTTGATTCAGTAGAGAAACCAGCAGTCATGCAGGCATTACGTAATGAAAGAGTACAGAACGCTTACGTAAGTACCCTGGAAAATATGTACTGATGTTCTACAGCTACCCTCATTCTACACAAAAAAGCAGGAAGATGCCTATAAAGAGGGGGGTCAAACAGGGAGACACAATCTCTACAATGCTATTCACTGCGTGCTTGGAAGAAGCATTCGAGCTATTACACTGGGAAGGCTTAAGACTAAGGATCGACGGCGAATATCTCAGCAAGATTCGGTTTGCCGATCACATTGTTCTATTCAGCAGCTATGCAGACGAGTTACAACAAATTATTGAGGACCTTAACAGAAAGAACGTAAGACTGGGGTTGAAGATTAATATGCAGAAGACAAAGATAACTATCAATATCCGGGCAAAAGAAGAAGAGTTCAGAATCGCCAGTCAGCCTCTAGAGTGTGTGAAGGAGCACGTTTACCTAGGTCAATGAAGCACATGTAACCCTGATCATGAGAACGAAATTCATAGAAGAATAAAAATGGGTTGGATGGCATAGAGCAGACATTGTCAGCTCCTGGCTGGAAGCTTACCGCTATCATTGAAAAGGAAGGTGTACGATCAGTGCATTCTGCCACTGCTAACTTTTGGGCCAGAGATTTGGAGACTGACAAAGAAGCTTGAGAACAAGTTGAGGACCGCACAAATAGCGATGGAAGAAAGATTGCTAGGCATAACGTTAAGAGGCAGAAAGAGAGCACTTTGGATCAGAAAGCCAACGGGTATAAAGAATATTCTAATTGACATCAAGAGAAAAAAAAATGGAGCTGGGCAGGTCATGCAATGCGCCGGTTAGATAACCGCTGGGCCATTAGTGTTACAGAATGGGTACCAAGAGAATAGAAACGCAATCGAGGACGGCAGAAGAGGAGAGGGGGAGGGGGTATACGCCAGCGCGTGCACCTTACGGCCTGGCGATGCAAGCGCCGTAATTTTAAAGCGCTCTGTGATGTAGACAAAGTACGTGCGTTTGTCGTTTAATTCTCATTGAAGCCACTGAAAACACCGAACGTCTATTCGCTCGCTGCTTCTGCCGCGTTTCTTCACTCAAACGTTTTGACAGCGAGTTTCGGTAATCGTCGACCCCTTGCAGATTTTTTTAATTCTAATGTTTGTTGTGTTCCACAGCGAATTCGCTGACAGATTTGATGACATAATTAATGGTCTACTTCTATACTGAACTAATTCGGTTTTTGGGTGGCATACCTGCTTGTACACTTATTCCATGACGACCACGGCTTAAGAAGGAGACAGGTCTTTCTTATGGAATAAATTACTACAATTATGTGCCCCACACAATAATCTCATAGTGGGGTACTCAGAATTGTACATGTAGGCTGATTGCGACGCCTTATATTGGTTTACTCTTTTTGTTGTAATATACTTGTAAGATTATGAAGGAAAGTTATTATTTGTCATGCATGTTTGCCGTTATGGTTTAGAGCAGCGACTATCATTACGTGCTGCCTTTATGAATTCTTGCATTATTTTGCTAACTCACGAGCTCCTCAATATGGAGCTATGCATGCTCATCCACTACCACCGTATTGCGACAACGTGCATCCAAAGGAGGTCTATCTATTTCCAGAAGTAGTAAGAGTTGGGTGCAGGAGAATGAAATGCATACACCACATAGAATTTTGTAAGTAGACATGCACCTATCTCAACTGAGAGGATAACAAAGAACGTGTATTCGCGCCATCAAGCGAGACTCTTCTTTTAAAGAAAATGTGCGGTCTTCTGGTGCACGAGCGTTCCAGAATCCAGATTTCCAAGCTACTCGCGCACATGTTCTGGTCATAGTTTTCGTAGCTGGTGGAAAATTTTAGCTCAATAACTAAATGCCAATAAACGGAGGTTGTTGGCCAAATTCACAATCTGGAAAAAAACTGTATGATCTGACAGACACTTATTGTTAATCACTGAATCTTACACGCCATAGGATTTTCCTTTTCCCTGCAATTATCTGTGCCTATTATCCCGGGTATCAGCGAAGGCAAATTCCTGACCGATGAGAACAAGCCTGCAAGACTTGTCCTCTGCGCTGTGTGTGTTGTGAACAAAATTACTCTGCCGTGCCACAAGAAAGATATGTGGCAGATCTGGAGATAAATGTATTAGTGGTAGCGCTGCAGATAGCAGTCTACTGGTAAAAAACACCGTCGGCGAATGGCAACACATGAGTTCGGACCTGAACGGAGAATGCGTAATAGCACCATTAAATATTGGTGATTAAAGCAGCTCGACCCTCTCTGGCGAAATTAGTGTTGCATTCATGGTTGAGGCTTGGCTCTGTGCTTTACTAGGACGTCATGCAGAAGACGGCAGATGCTGCTCCCATACATTGTTGTATGGCCAATGTCACATTGTCAGCAGGATGAATAATCAGTGAGAGGCACAAAGGCGAGTCACAAAACCAACTAATTTATTGGGCGAACCTGGGCAGAAAGAAAGAAGTTACGCTCAAGCAAGACGATAGCAGCGCGCATATGGGCCGGTCAACAAAACGTGATCTACTGATGAGGCACGTCGGCCGTTTATACATGACTCATCAAAGGTGACAGCGTAATTGCTCGTGATTGCAGGCGTTCCTGAATGTGAAACCCTTTTTGCGTCATGCATAAAGCCTGGTTACACAAGATTCAGCGACAGCATAAACCACATAAAGAATCAGCGATGACATTGGAGAAAATTACGGTCCTTCCGGGCTCCTCCGCGCTGAGCAATAACTTTACCATTCCTTCGAACATTCAATGGGGCCGCAGGAAAAAGTAGAAACACGTATAAGTGATATCCTGAAGAGGAAGATAAATTTCAATAGCATTGTTAGAGAATAATACTTCACCATCGGTAGTGAGCCTTTAGGATATATGCAGGAGTACCTTATGGTAGTCCAATTACTCACTGGCAACCCCAATCTTGAGAAGGAAACTGTCGTTGAAAACAAATCTGTACAATCAAACACTTCGCTCTTAAGAAAGAAGCTTGAGAACGAATTATGGACCGCACCAATATTGATAGAAACCAAAAATGCTACGCGTAACATTAAGACACAGGAAGAGAGCGGTGTGGATCAGAAAGCTGGCGGCGATAGCCGATATTCAACTTGACAGTAAAGGGAAAAAAATATGGAGTTCGGCAGGCCATGTTATACGTAGGGCTGATAACCGGTGGACCTTTCGAAATACAGACTGGCAGCAATAGGAGGGAAGCGCTGCCAAGGACTGTACAAAATTAGGCGGGTTGATGAAATTAGGAAAATTGTAGGCTCAAGTTGAAAAGAGGTTGCGCTAGACTAACGCATTTAGGTATCGCCTTCCACGTGCGGTGAACACAAACATAGGCTCATGATAATGATGACTCTAGTCGTTGAATTATTTGAATGGACGATGCCTCATACCAACAACACTGGTTAAAATGTTGACACGTAGATTGTCGCGAGATGACTCAGGCTTTTGCTACTTTGACTACTAATACGATGTGAAACTAGGTTACTGCTACTATACTTCATGTGCTTTTGTGGCGTAGTTTTGTGTTCGCGATGCCGAGTCGCAGTACCATCGAGTGCAGCACAAGTGAGAGGTACGGCAAGCAAACATTGCGTATTCCATCTGCCAAGCGAGACGCGGCACAGCTGTAGGTGTCGCTTCAAGGAATCAGCCGGGCTCGTTTCAAACCAACAAAATGGTCCCGGCGTTGCGAGGTAAGCGAGCGATTCTTTACTCATCACGAATCTCATATGCTGCCACTTGTTGCATGCGGCTTCATTAGCTTTTCACTCTCTTAAGTGCCGCATGCTCGCGCTGCATTGATTTGAAACTCTCATGCCCGACTTCAATCAAGTCGTATTCAAGCACACGTGCTTCTTGTTTACTCAGTCATAGACTCCATGGCCTTCTGTTTCTTTGGCCTGATTGTATGCGAACGGCACCAGTAGAGCGTATCGCCGTACACTACGAAGTGGTGACCGTGCGTAGGCAAACAGGTGCTCTGATGACGTTCCGGCCATGATATGCTGATATTCCTCTTTAGTGCATTATCCATCCGCGCCGAACCGCTAGGAACTGTGACCAAACATACTCGGGTAATAGCACCGCTGCGTGGACCGTGCCTTAAAAGCGATCTGCGATGCCGACAAAGAGTCCCGACTCCTGATATAGCTTCGCACTTTGTGTTCTCGCCGCTTACTTATTGGTGAAGAGAGACGCGCAGAGAACGCGCCGAGAGCGCTTCAGGAGAGCATCTGGTAGTTCAGAACCGCGTAGTGGGAAGCACGTCTGGCACGAAGAGAGAATGAACGCCTGCACACGAGGAAGAGAGAGGAGATGGTGCTACTTTGATTCATTTAGGGGCTTTCAGAATGCATAACTTGAAGCACCGCTCAGCGGCATTCAAATGGGCATTAGTACTTTGTTATTTACAATTAATAAACATTGCAAAGGTGTTCTCTAACTTTTTTTTACTTTCTCTGAACAGAAAGTATTGTGCAAGTAAACAACGTCAAAAATATAAGCAACTATAAATAATATTCGCATTTTTTACGCAATTGGCAAAGCCTATTCGTCTTTTTAAAAGGACATGAACAGTCCCTAATACCGTGCAGTTGTCGAACGGACAACGTCAACATGAAGTATGCGTCATAGGAAATTTCGACGACCAAGCTACCATCTACATCTTCCGCATGACGTTCTTGAGACGCACGTGACTAAGCCAGATAAATGTCAAGAATATCCAGTCGAGGCGAATCTCCAATGACAAAGTGCTAATGGTGGAGTGATGAATAAGTATTGTATTCCGATAACTGCTCACGAATTTGTCAACACGCTAGCTTTTGCCTTTCTCTATGTGCGCGGAAGTGAAGAGAGTCCGAAAACATGTCTTCTGCCATTAACGGAAAGGTCAACACTGTTTCATGGGACAGATTCCCGAGAGTGAAAGTGTATTGAGTTTGTTATGGCCCGCGATGTTCAGTACTCAAGTCCGAATAACAGCATCAGTCGGTGACCAAGTGTCGTGAAGTACGTTCCAGATAAATCACACACAAGAATTTGCCTAATGTATATTTTTGTGACAGATCTTTTATGTTGTACCTAGTATGAACACATTTTATCTTAACTCATTGTCAGTGGCAAAAGCTGCGATAAAATTTAGGGTAAGGGGCCGCGTATGAAGGAGTATAAATTACGGGCCACAAATTAGAAAAAAAAAGGCGACGCAGCAGACGCATAAGAGGGGAGTTATGAAGTGGAGTTCCAGGAAGCGCAGAAATTAATTCTTAAAGAATGTTCTTCGAGAACGTTCTCTAGAACTTGACGCCTTTATATAAAAGGAACAGCGTTTACGTGCCCGTGGTGAACAACTCAAACCTTTGTCACACGGATCGTTCGTATTCTTTATCACTTAATCTTGCTTTCTGCGTTGCGCGCATGAAATATTGCTTCAACACTTGAAGCGCTGCGGGAAAGTATCGTGCATAGAATTTATTAGCTAAATACGTGGCAAATTTCTTTCAAGCTTGGTGAGCCACTGCTTAGCTTGACGTCCTTCTTCGCTCAAGGTAGATTTGAGTTTAACATCGGCACCATATCTCTACTATTTGTAAAGTGCAGTTGAAGGCTAGATTATGTTTCTGCGAGCTTTTGCGTTATAAATACTGCCATTATACGTAGGCAATATGATGTTAACGTCTCTACTTGTAGAAATATTATTATATTGCCTTCACCAAGAGAACAAGAGCCAAATTTTATTTCTGAGCACACACGATAGCGAACACTCCTCGCGCAGAACGGGACAGGCTCACCAGATACAACGACATAACCAGTGTATATGTAGACGCCAGATGGATTTACCCAACGCCGAGTCCCAAATTGAACAGGAGGCAGGCCGTCGCCTGGAGACAGCTTCAGACGAACACCTTCCCTAATCCAGTTCGTCTGAAACGTATGTTCCCAGATAAGCATCAGGATGATACGTGTAAATTGTACCAGGAAAGACCAGCAACACTCAAACACATGCTGTGGGGGTGCAATGCAGTTATAGGAAGGATGGCAGTTGCACCAGAGACCTTGTCGTCGAGGTGGGCCGCCACTCTGCGCAGCTCAGACCTCGGAATCTAGACGTGGGCAGTACAGCAAGCCCGTGAGGTGGCGTTGAGGCAGGGCCTTGACGCTACCCCGTGGGAGACCTGAGACCGGGTCGCGTTAAACCTTGCCGGACGTACAATAAACTTGTATCCACCCATCCATCGCTTACCTCTTCTTCATTCTTTGACAACTGACCTTGAGTTTTAATGAACGTAATGTGATATTTAAATATTCAGGAATGCAAATAAGTATTGCTCAAAACCCAAGCGCATACTCAGGTTTCCGTATTATTTAACTTGTGATACTCGATCGAAGACTTTTAAATATTTGGTGCTATTACGCCGATTTGATTTTCATTGTATATACCAAAGGGCAGCTCGTAGATAATGTTTTAGAGCTTCGTGTCACTGTTTAAATCTCAGGCGGGAGTCTTGAAGGATAAAGCGTTAGGATCGATGATTCTCAAGGTAAGATATTTTTTCCTTCAGAATAATACACTCCGGAAATTTGGAAATTTCGCATGCTGGTCAATGATGCCACTCGCTAGTTACGTCTTTCTTTCTTCCGACTTGTGCATAGGAGAGATTAGGGGTGTCTTGCATTATTTGAAGTTTTTGCATGGCCGTCATAACCATGAGCGCTACTGGCTAACACTTCCAGGGTTTCACCTTGCACCTAAAGATAGGCACCTAAAAATGCCGGTCGTGAACAAGCCGCTACAGTAGCGCAATTCGAAGAGGGCTTGTAATAAGCAGGGAGTGAATTCATACTGTCATGTAGTAGTGACCATAAAGAAATCAGCAAAACTGAGAATTCCACAACTAGCACTTTATTGGATGAACTTTCGCCCTCAAAGACAGGTTACACTCAAAGAACCGCGATAGCAGCGAACACGGTCAGCGATCATGGAAAATCGGATGAGAGGCTCAAGCGTGTCAACTTTTATAGATGAGCCATTGAACGTTCCAGAGAAATCACTGGTGCTCGCGTGTCTTCCGGAAAGCTTTACACCATTCGCGCCGCGCATGCACGCAGTAAGATTACACAAGGTTCGGGTACAACAAATAGCGGATAGAACGATTGATAACATTCCAGGAACTTCCGATACATACAGGCGCGTCCTGCCCTGAACGATAACATTTGTTAGATGGCCAAAAGCAATCACCCAAAAAAGATAAACAAAAGCACGTGTCAATATGACATCAGTGGCAGGTTATTTTCTCGTCCACTTTCATTTCCTTTTAGCTTTTAATTTCTACGCTTCAGGTTAGTTGATAAAACATTATCATAAGCTTTCCATTTGTGCAATATCTGTTGGGTACATAGGGTGCTACGCAACCATCGCTATGATAAATGGCAGTGCAAGGTAGCCTGAGACTACGGACTAACACTCTCCTCGTGTGCGCAACTAAGGTCTCAGCGACAGAAGACAACTAATGTCCCCCCTTAGAAGCGTACATGAGATCACCCCGGCGAATGCGCAAGCCTTATCCGCCGGCAAATCAGCGCATGCGCAAGCCATTCCCATCGTCTCCGCCTCCAATTTTAGCCTCATACTTTCACTGCTGCCTGCAACTCCACTTTCTCTTCCTCCATTACTTTCTTGAGTAGAACCGTGTGGGCCTTTGCCAACGGGAAATTTGCAAGCCGCCACATTTCAGTGCGACCCCAATGTTCTTATTCTTGAACATCACACATAACCTCAAACCTTATTCATAGTAATCTGAATGTCTAATCTAGTAATTATGTATGTCCAGCACGCCTGGCTTCTACGTCGGAAGGAAACGCCTCTTGGCGAAATGAGCACTGAAATTTGAATGATGGCTCGTTAGTCCAAATAGTCATAGGGCACATCGAAGCAGATGTTTGTTGGCAAAACGTGCTGAAACAGAACCCGCATGACCAGCCTGCTACGTTCAGTCATGTTCACTTTCAAACTTCGTCATCTTTTCGGCACGTGGCGTTTCAATCTGATTTCATAGCAAGGAGGCCTTTTCTGCGCTCCCGGCATGCCCGATTTCAATATTGCGAGATTAAGCAGTGCATTTTACAGGGAAGCTGTGTATAGCTGCCCTCCGGCTTTGGTACATGTGCGTGCGTTTACGCGTCGCCTCGAGACGAACATTAGTCTCCAGTTTCTTTCCAATGATCCGTAACTCTCCATCTAAAGTAGGTATCATGCAAAAAAGATATACAAAGATTTGTGGCTGGAATGGCACTACTATAACGTCCACTTTTACTCACTTGCATGTTAGTTCACAGTAAAGTTCTAAACGTACATTGCCGTCTATGGTGGCAATATGGTTACAGAAAAACTGCTCTAACATGTTTTATCGAAACTATCCGGAAACAAATTATGTTACAATAATCCGCCAAGATGACTAACATTTTTCACCAACAATATGACTAACATCATATTTCTGATAATTCGGTTGTTCACAGTAAAGTTGTAACTAGTGCAGAATTTCCGTCCGCCATGTGGGGCAGTACTTGCACACGTCACTACTCAATAAAAGAATGAAAATAAATCACTCCGCAGTCAGAAGTATTTGTTGGTTTTGTACAATATTAATAATAATATTAATAATAATAATAATAAATACATAGATGTGTCGATTGATGTAAAATACACAATAGCTTCGCCGCTCGTCCTTCTAATCAGAAGGGAAAGGCTGACGTATCTTTATAAATGCTTTGATGAAAGTCTATTCCCAAAATTAAGAAAAATGAGGTACAATAAAACATGACTGCCTCCAAATTTGCCGTTTAAAGTGCCTTCGTACCTGTAATAGAAAATTTACTGATCAAAACTTTCCAAATACTCTCCTCAACCGTTGTCAGCCTGTGAACATCTTGCAAAAAAAAAAAACAGGCACGTATTAAAAACGTAATATATTTATTGTTTGGACTAAAAACACCCTTGCATTGAAGTAAATCGCATCCCATAGAGGCTTTTATTGCGAGCTGCTCAGTATTTCATTAGATTGTAGTTTCACGGGTGAGCATATTTAGGCATGCATTCAAGATGTGTATTATATAGCTTAAGGCCAAAAACAATTTGAAAGGTTGCATTTTAGGTAGCTGAAAATGTGCGCTTTATGGTTGGTTCAGCTCCCACATATTTAACTAATGCTGTTCCCAATGTTTTATAATGCCGCTTCGAGCTAAATGTTGATCGAAAAATAAGCATTAAAAAACAAATCGCGCTCTGGGGTATGCGGCTGTAATATTACGTCAAGATTGAGTACCATTGTTTTTGCATTCTGCAAAAAACAGAATACACGTTTTGATTTTAAAACTTATCAGTAAAGCTAGGTAGTTTTTATCATACTGAAGAAAATGCCACACAGGGGCATATTAGTTTTGGCTCAACAGCTATACAACATATAAGAAAGAAATGTGGAAATATGCCGCGCACAATTCTAAATTTCGAGTCCAAAGTATGCTAGTAAAATCATTCATGGATGTGATGTCATGATGTTAAAAGGTTCCCTGCTGAACGTAGTTGGACACAAGAAGAATCTTTAGGGGTTCGTGGATGATCAGTCTAGAAAGTGTAGACGGTCTATTTGGGTCCCAAAACCATCATCATCCGCATCAGCCTGGTTACGCCCACTGCAGGGCAAAGGCCTCTCCCATACTTCTCCAACAACCGCGGTCAGGTACTAATTGTGGCCATCTCGTCCCTGCAAACATCTTAATCTCATCCGCCCACCTAACAATCTGCCACCCCCTGCTACGCTTCCCTTCCCTTGCAATCGAGTCCGTAACCCTTAATGACCATCGGTTATCTTCCCTCCTCATTACATGCCCTGCCCATGCCCATTTCGTTTTCTTGATTTCAACTAAGATGTCATTAACTCGCGTTTGTTCGCTCACCCTATCGGCTCTTTTCTTATCCCTTAACGTTACATCCATCATTCTTCTTTCCATAGCTCGTTGTGTCGCCTTCAATTTAAGTAGAACCCTTTTCGTAAGCCTCCAGGTTTGTGCCCCGTAGGCGAGTGCTGGTAAGACACAGCTATTATACACTTTTCTCTTGAGGGATAATGGCAACCTGCTGTTCATGATCTGAGAATGCCTGCCAAACGCACCCCAGCCCATTCTTATTCTTCTAATTATTTCCGTCTCATGATCCGGATCCGCCGTCATTACTACCCTAAGTAGATGTATTCCCTTACCACTTCCAGTGCCTCGCTACCTATTGTAAATTGCTGTTCTCCACGTTCACCGAATTGGACCTGTCTAGTAATGAAACGTTTAAAAAACATTTAAAAAAATGATGGTGCTTTACGTGCCAGAACTACAATCTCATTTTGATGTTCACCGCAGTGGGAACGAAGGAAATTTGGGCCACCATCTGAGCTATTTACCGTGCACCTAAATCTATGTACATGGGTGTTTTCGCATTCCTCCCCTATGCAAAAGCGGCTGCCGTGGCCGGGATTCGATCCCGCGACCTCGTGCTAAGCCGCCCCAACTGCATAGCCACTAAGCAACCGCGGCGTGTCGTTTTGAAACATTTCACGATTGTAAAAAAATGCTAATGCAACAGCAACAATGCAGCTGCTCAGTTCCTTAGATATGGCAGTTTGGAAAGTTTGTGGAAACTGGCTTTGTCCACTGCGCACTTGGCGTCATTTCAAAAATCATTTTCTCGTTAACGTCACGACAGAAATAATATGAGAACGTTAACCTTCAAGCGCCGCTTGAAGTTTAATGACTACCCCACGCTGTAGAATTCAGGAAGTCTGTTTTCAATTGGCGTAGTTTGCATGAGGGTTTCAGCCAATAGGGGGTGAGGAGAAGCTGGCTTATTTTCAGGCAGCGCGTATAAAATAGTCCGCCAAGAAAGCCTTCCATGTTTTTTCAGACTTCCGAGGGAGTTTATAAATTTGATTTGAGTAAAAACACATTGTCCGCTTCTACTGTTTTAGAGACAGATCCGATCGTCTACCAAGGTCAGAAAGTTCCGACATTGGAAGAAAAGGTAAGTTGCTTTGTTGCCACCAACCACAGAGCAAACTGCAATTACATGGTTGTATAGACATTTGTACTAAGTTGTATGAAAACTGAATAAGAATCAATATTACTGTCAGGTTTACCAGTGGAAAGAGTTGCAACTTGAGAGCACCTTAGTGTTCATCATGATATAGCGATCACCAAAGTATACTACAGAAACTGTGTCACAAATGTGCTAGAAACCGCAAGAATATTTAAAAAATAGAAGTTAGTAGTTCTATGGTCTCCTTATTAACACAGTAACAAAACGACAAAAAGACCTGTAGATTGGAGCGTACAATGCAGGACGTCTTTTAGCGACTCAGATCTCTGCACGAATTTGGTACGTATCAAGCTCACAACTACTTAGTGTTGCCCTCCTCATTAAGGCAAAAACCCCATATGTCTAATCGTTCATTCGAGATTCAAAATCCCCGAGCGAAAAGGCGGTGACCCCACGAAGGGCACAAGCACTAGCGCCATCCTCAACAATGGCACATACACCCGTAAGTATAAATCGCCTGGTTTTTGGCCAATGCCCCATAGTGGGTATGAGTTACTCTAGGAGGCAAGCAAGCAATATGCATGATAAGGATAGCTGATTAAGCGAATTAAGAATGATGATAAAGCAAATTAAGTTGACGACTCAGGCGAGTTAAATGAAATATGGTTGAAGAGTTCAAAATTCTTGGAGTTTAGTTTTCTTCTAATTCACGTTGGGATGCCCATATCAAACATATCAAACTGCGGTTACCGGTGCTACAGCACGTTGCCGCATATTTCTACCTACGAGAGCAAAACATAAAATATACTATGGTCGCTTTTTATCGTATATAAATTACTCTTACCTTGTCTTGACTACAACATATAAATCTAACTAGCAAAAGCTGGTAATACTTCAAAAGAAAATCGCTCGGTATATAGAAAACGTTAATCGCCTTTCACCAACAGAGAATATATTTCTCAAATACAGACTAAACCGCGTAGATAAATTATGCGACCAGAGATTACTAGAAACAATTTACTTCTCATCCGAACATGTTAAGGATTATTTGACATCCCTTGCTCAGCTAGAACTCATCACTCACACAAAACATACAACACGAAACCCCGAGGTATGGAAGGTACAATGGTTTCAAAACAATTACAGCCTACAATCCTTAACACATAATATACCGACTGCACTATACAAATAAAAGCACACAGCTACGTTAAAAAATATGGTTTGCGTGATTATTTTCTTTCTTTATGGCGACATTTTAGTATATTGCATTCAAGTGTTAAACGTAATTTTTTATGCATACGTCCCATGTGTAATGTTTCTTGTGTATGAAGCCTTCTGTGCATATATGATGCGAGTGTTACTGCCATGTAGGGGACCCTGGGCCTCTGTCAAGCTGCTGCGACAGCTTGTTGCCCAGATGTCCCTACATTTCCTTTTGTTTCTGGTAAATAAAATTGATTGATTTATTGATTGATTGATGGATGGATTGATTGAAGATGAATAAGCGAATTAGGTGGAAGACAGCGCATTAGGCGGGATGGCTAAGCGAAGTGCACTAAGCGAATTCAGGTTACGCGTGCGTCAGGTGTCTGGCTTTAATGCATTGGCACTAGGGCTTCGGCCTTCAAGTCGTCCATGAGGTAACATAAAAGAGCCTGTGAATTTTTTTTTTTGCACCTCAGGCGTCAGGCTGCGGCAGACGGCTAATGCTTTTCGCAGCCAATTTTAGCCACATCCTTATAAAATTAAGACTAAATCTAAGGTTTCTGCCTATAAGGGACCGCTCCCTATTACTGCACTTGATGCGACTATTGAACTGTTGTGAATATTTGATTATCGCCGACACCAGAATTTGCTGGACAACGAAGGTGATGCTGCGTTATAAACGGAAACATACCTCGTTTTAAACAGAAGAAACCTCGACAACTGCGGTTGCACGTTTCACGAGTTTATTCGATTAGCCATCAGTATGCTTCTTTTGTGTGTCATAAATCGAACAGGGCAGCCGTTCTTTTTTGTTCTTGCAGTTATCAATTGCTTTCGGTAGTACATTGCGGGTATACCAATGTAATTACTTTGCATCCATTTTTTATAATTTTATCTATCCTATTACTGCTTTTTGAAGTGGACTATTGGACAAGTTGCCATTACACATTTCCTAGCACTTCAATCATTCATGTTTAATTGGCGGCGTTATCGTGCTTACAACGAATTGGTGATGATAATTTTTTTATGGTATTATGATTGTTCCTCATCCGTTTCGGCGGAAAAGCTTTTCTGAACCGCATCTGCTTTCAGCGAGAAGCCTCCTCCGCATTGCGGTGACCTTTGCGTTTCTCAAACTCCTAATGAGCGAGCAGCTTCACCCCTTTGGGTAACAATGAATTCATCTAACTTCATAAAGCGATAACAAACAGGAAGACGCACAGAGAAAATGAGAAAGGTGCCGTACGACATTTAGAATAAAAGAAAGTGCAAGAGTATTTTGGCCCTAGTTTGGGGGAACACATGATGCGTCAGTAGGCGCCTATGTACTTAGCTAAAATTTGAAATAAATTATGGGCATTTACGTGCCAAAGCCACGAGCTGATTATGAGGTACGCCGTAGTGGGGGACTCCGGAGATTGAGATCACATGGGCTTCTTCAACATGTAGCTAAATCTAAGTACATTCGTGCTTTCGCATTTCGCCCCCATCAGCCACGGCCGGAATTCGATGGCGCGACCTCGTTCTTAGCAGCCCATGTATTTAGGTAAATAATCATTATTTCATACTCATATTTCGATAGCCTACTGTCTGCGTATAAGTGTGCTGCAACGTCGTACATAACTGATAGTTCAATGCACTGAACGATAATACAGTTCATTTAAATTTCGCATTAGGCGTTCACAACCCCAGCAAAATAGACCACTATAGTGGTGACTGAGCAGTTATATAGGCCAAATCTACTAAAAAACCTTTTTTTTACTACAGACGAAAACAACTATTGCTTTTCCTAGCCTCCGGATAGTACCGTACTATCATTAGGCCAGTAAAATGCGAACTGAAATCCTAAAGGAACACATTTACTGAATATTTCCGAACTTTAACTTTTTACAGTGTGTGCACTATCCATAACATGGCTTGCCCAGCTTAACTTTTAAATGCGTAGCTCTTTGTCTAGTCAGAGCCAAGGTCAGAGCAAGGTCACGCACAAAGAAGCATCAATTTTTCTCCAAGAAATGTGGGCCGACTTTGCAGATAATTCAGTTAGAAAAGCCGGCGCAAAGAGTGAAGAAAAACACCGGATATAGTACAAATTAGGGTGGCCTGATTGGCCCATACTGGATATAGTGGTAACAAACACTGAGCAACCACTGTACGACAACGCAATCAACGAAACCCATTCGGCGAACATGCGTCCAGCAAAGCAAGTAACGCTTACCACAACGATATCGGTGATCACTCTTGCTAATTTCGATTTTTGATCCGCAGAACAGATGTTTCAACTATTTATATATGACGCATTAAACCTTCGAGTGTAATCGCAGTTGCTCGAGTAAATTCTACATTCTCCAAAGCTGTTATCTTCTCGCACGTAATATGATTACACAAGGGTAGGCCCTAACGTAAATAAGAGCTAGAATGAGCGATAATATTTGTGAAACTTGCAACAATAGTAGGGCGTCTTGTGCTGGGCGATAACGTAGAAATCTGTTAGACGGGGAATAACGGCCACCATGAAAAGTAGAAAGTGCGCATGGCAATATAGTGTGAATTAGGGCGTCCCTTGGCACCACATGGTAATCGTGAGCACCGACGTGAGCTCCAAAAATTGCATATCGCCGTTGTCACGCTGTCGTCTTTATTGCAGCATGGTTATTTTATTGCCTTCTAAATGTCGTAATCTTTCTGTGGCTATCTTGTCATCGGCATCTTTCGCCAGTTTCAGCATGTTGCTGTCGTTGCCTTCGCATATTGTCGTCATCACGCCGTCTTCTACCAGTAGCAATTATACCGCTGTCATTATCATAACATAGTCATAAAACTTACCACATCCTGTGGTCGTCACAGTCACCATGGTCGTTTCACAGTCCTGGTCGTTTCATCGTCGACAATTTGTTGTAGCAATTCTGTTGTTGTTAAACCATTGTCGTCATGCATTTGTCATCATGCCCACGTCGACCTTAGTCATCAATTTGCCTGTTATGAATTGTCGTGTGGCGTCGTCCTCCTGTGCTCTTACAGCGTAAGCAGTCATAGGCACTTTCCGATACCGGTTTCGGTCGGCGATGGTGTCCGCCACCACCATCCCCGCCGCCACTATTGTCCGGTGCCAGTAGCAGCTATGGCTTGGAATCAGAAAAAAAACCTCCCCTTCCCGTGCGTGAATATGGTCGAACTTCCAAGATGTGCCCGTTACACCGAGTGTTACACCATGCAAGTCCAACTTCCCGGACGCTTTCTATTTTAACTCATTAGGGACCGGTTTCTTTTTTTCTTCCTATCTTGAAACAAATCTGATATATTAACTTACCTTTGTACTAATAATTAACATGCAAAAAATCATTACTCTTGCCTAATTAGTTTTTGAAATATAGCCCGTGACCATATGGTCACACTTACGGTACACCAAAATACGCGAATTCTAAAACATTCATTTCAAGCCATGAAACATCACAAAAACATACATTGCGAATAGTCGAGCACTTATTTAGTGTGATATGGTTTAAATCATAGAATACACATGCCGTGGTCATACCTTGTGCATTGTGTGTGCATTGCGCTGTTGCAATGATCTCATGCATGCCTCCACCTCTCGCCAGTAGGTATTGGTGCAACAAAGTGGGCCACTTAGTCGTACCGTGTACGAGTCAGGACATCACCAGTCTTTGGGATTCTGCGTTGACCAGGTCCTCTATTCTTATTGTCCTATCGCATCAGGTAGCTTTGTGCAATTTGCCTGCGGAATTTCACCTGCATGACGTTGCACCCTGTGCTACGAATTAGCGACCAAGAGTTGCTGATTCAAGTGAAATTCAAGTGAAAATCGGCCACCACCACTTTTTGCCACGGATTACAATCCTATGGGCGCCTACATGTGCATCCATATGGTCCGTACCTCCCATAAAACTTGTACTGAGCAACAGTGTTTTTTGCTGGCCACCTTGATTTGCTTCTTCGGAACACGAGAGTACCTGTCTGCAGATGACATTGGCTCTACGCCATGAATGGTGCTTACGATCGTTACTACAGAATTGTCCATCCAGCGGACAACAATTATCCCATTGTTGCTCAGCACGGGCTCTTTGTGTCCGCGAGGTTGGCGCTTGACGAATTGTGGTCGAGCGATAGGGCAATCTTTGGGAACACGGTTCTGCTTCACTGTGCCCGTGCCTTCGTAGCCGTTTTAATTACGTTTGAGTACTTTTCAAGTATTTTTGTGGGGCAGTAATTGGAAACTGTACTCACTTATGTTTCTGAATAAAGTATGTCATGTTGTAGTTGGTTACATTGTTATGTAATGCGTATAAGTGTGGTTGCGAGCGCTGCTATGGCGGTGTACATGAAGCACCCACCACTCACACTTTATTTGTGCAAAATAGATGGCCAGAGCGTAACCTGCTTGTGCGTGCCGTATCGAAGGTCATGCTATAACCAATTTATAGTTGTGTCCTTCCAACGGCAACTATGCCTTAGAGATGGGCACCGCATGTGTCACACTGCAAAGCACTACCGTCAGAGAGGACATATGCGAGCGCCTGTTTCCGTTACTCCAGAGACGCAGGATGAAATAAGCAAATTTAAAGAATTTGAGTACACGCTTTACAAATGCTTCCCTTCCCACGTATTTCCATATCGGCGTTTGACGCGCATACAGATGAAAAAGCTTCAAACGCGCCATTAAGCAATAAAGCCGCCATTTATAATGTAGCCGTGAAAGCTCATCTAGGGCACCATTGGCTGTTACGCCACGCTACGAACGCGCCTCGACTAATTCCCATTTGCTGTTGCTGCTATGCCATGACACCAGTACCTCTCGAAGGAGCAGAGCGGGTGAAAGGGGACACCCGTTGCCGCCATAGTGCTACAGGTGTTGCGTGAGGGGAAAGGGCATCGCGGCAACGCCACGTCACCATCGCTCTCGCTCTTGGAAGCCGGCGCTCGGTGCCCGAGCGAGTGAGCAAAGCAGGCTGCTGCTTTTTGCTGGCTCTGGCAACATGTACCGCGATCGCCGGACGGCCTCAGTGGGCGTTGTTGCTTCCTCGCTCTCTCGACGCGCAGGAAGTCGTTGGCACACGGAATTAGCACACAGACAACTGTTGGTTGCTCGCTCTGGCAGAACGTGCCACTATGGTTCATTAGTCGGAGCGCAGAATTCGAAGGACCACTATTGGTAGTGCAACTGGAGAATAACGCTTTTCAAATGACAACAAATAAGCAGGGCTTTGGTGTCCTCGAATTTCTTTAGGCTAAGAATGCAAACTTACCGGCCAGTGACAGTGCAAATAATTTGGTTTCCTCTCTATTGCCAGGATTCATATATTTTAAGCGGTAATGCGTATTGTAAAAAATCAAGCATGCCCGCGCTATCAAAGCAATATTGAGGTCTTACCCAACTGAGTTTGCGACAACCTAAAAGAAAGCTCAGATAACGATGGCACTGACTATGACAAATCAGGGAGGCTATAGTATTGGCAACCCCAAGCGGGGCGCAGCTTCTACTGTACAATGTATATTTGGGTGCATAGGTAAAGGGGAAGGGGCAGCTTGGGTTTCGGAGCCACCTAATAGTTGGCACAGGTGCTTTGGTGCAAACTCAAAAACGAATTTGAAGTACGACCAGACACTAGATCAGCCCACCAGAGCGTGGTTTGTCCGTCCCTGCGTCACCTCATGCCAATCCTCCAAATTTTTGGGCATAAATCTTGTACTACTTCGCTAAATAATAATGGCCGTTCACCCTAAATGTGCGACAGCGTTTTCAGACCCAAACGGTAATATTAAGCAGCATTGGTATGAAGAAAAGAACTTTTACATTTCTAAAAACGACATGCCTGTGGCACGAGCTAACCATCAGGCTTCTTGCGTATGCATTTGAAATTTTGTCAGCGTAACGTGTAAATCTTCTTTAATTGTAATTCGAGCCTGTGCCTACGTCAGAATATTGAAAGGCGCCTAACAATAACATAATTTGGTATAATAAAAAAAAATCCCATCAAATGAAGATATGAGTTTAGTCTTAATATAGAATATCCGTTTTTCCCTCAGCAGTTACTAAAAACGAGATGCCCACAGCGACGAAACTTGTAGCGTACCTCATCGTTTCTGTCCTGTTTGCAATGAGGTAAGTAAATTGTCCACGCATCCTGTGTTTCTATTGCAAGCGTGCTTGTGCAATTGCCGGCGTCGTTTGATAGCGCGTAATTCTACATTAATCCTCCCCCGAGCATCACATTTAAAGAAATGACCAAACCTTCCCCTCCCGGAATACCTGCGTGCGGCTGACGTTCGTCAGGATTACGTAACCCACAAGCAACGGTGCCGCATTGCTCCCGTAGGTCGGGATGTCCTTCTAGTTGATGACGGATAGCCTGGGCTCGCGCGGCTTCTAAGGCTTGATAGTTGCGCTGACGGCGAGCCCTTTCAGAGGCGAGTTCTCGCCGCCGCTCGTCGAGCGATGCGGGTTTTGTCGGGACAACGCAAGGCCGTGCCAACCGTTTTCCGAGACTGAATCGAACAGAAACAAAGCAGGCACAGGGCGCGCGAAACGCTTTTCAGCCCTTTCTCTCCCCGGCGGAAGCGAAACGTCTCTGATAGGTTCGCACGTGGCGTGAGCGGGCACTATGCAGCTGGAATCCTTACTAACGACTCAAGCTCCGGCGCAGGCACAGCTGTCAACTCATGAAACCGCCCTTCCCGCAGCTGCTCTGCTCAGAGAGAAACTGAGTTCTTGCGTGACCAGACCGCCAGCGAAACATGCGTGTCAATACTAGTTTCGTTTGAAAAATAGAGGCTCTCGTTAGCATCAAGGCTCCATTCACTTCAACCATGTTATCCCAGATACCGCTATAGCAATGTGCCGTCGTGCTTGTGTGACATAAAGGCATCTTTTGTACACGGCGTATTGCAAAACAATTTCGTCAGAACGCTTCTTAGGACGAACGTAGGTGTTAGTGTGATTAGCGTTAATGAAATGTAGCGAGATGCCGTAATGCCTGCGCTCAAACTCGTATTCAGTTGGCTCCTCTCTCGTGCTTCCTACTGCACCAACTGTGCCACCATAAGGACAACGCGTTCGGAGGATGAAGTTCCGACGAGCATTAAAGAAGTTCACAAGATCATTTTTGACATTGTAGAGTGGCAGATACTCAGAGGTACAAACATAGTTGCCCCATTTGGTATCAGAGATGTTCATTTAGAAAAACCACAGGCTGAGTGGCACAAAGCCAGTAGTCGAAGTCGGCGTCAAATATTGTTATCGAAGAGCGGTAGATACCCAGTGAGAGATATCCAGTGCTACATGCCCAGTGACCTATGTTGGCGTAAAGGAGATTTGTTGACAAGGGCACGTAGGTATAGTGCCACATGCTGGGTGACCCAAGAATGTCCGGTGCTTAGTTTCAATAATGTGCCCTCAACATGTGAACCCGACGGGCTTCCCACTCGACCCGGGACTACCCGTGTCCCACGTTCGTAGAAAAGCGGTTAGACGCATAGACAGATCCACAGTAAGCCCCTGAAAAGTTCATAAGATATCCAAAGAATCATAATTACATTAGTAAATATTAGAAAGCTAATATTATTAGCTTTCTTACGGCACTTCTCGCAATTTTACGGTACTTTGGGGAGGTTGGCAATGGCCTGCAACTATCTTCTGCAAACGTGCATTGCTTTGCAATATAAAATTTATGGTCAAATGAATAGAGCATTAAGCTGCTGCGGCGGAGATGCCGGTTTGTAACCGACCGTCAGACGAACTAGTGTCACTAGGTATGTGCCACAGGGTAGCTACAGTTGTCAGTTAACCTCGGGGACGGCACTTTCTATCTGTGTACGATTAAAGAATATGTGTCGGTCTTTAACGAACAAAGGTGACATCAACTTAGGTTACTTGCTGAAGCAACACCCGCGTCATAGATATTCAGACATTGTCGTCCGAATATATATGGCGCAGTTTTCAAGCGCTGATATCAAGGCTGGGGCACTGCCTTGCTCAAGGCGTTGCGCGGAGAAGCACGAGTGAGGATCCAGGCCGCATACCCATCTTATATTTTACACACGCTGGTCGGCATACGCTCGACACTCAAGCAAAAGATGCTCCATGGTGTCACTTGGGCTACAGTTGTTGCAGTGTGGAGTTGTCACTTGACCGAAGCGGTACCGTAAGCCATTTCCATAGGCGGTGTTCTATGAACGTTCCGTGCATCATTTGACTATCGCTTAGGCCATTTAGCCTGCCTCACGCAACAGAAGCGTGCGATGAACTGCTTATTTACAGACTTAGAAAACCTTAGTCAACACGACAAATTTTATTTCTATTCTGTCACCATCGAAAACCTTCAGGTTGGCGAATTCTGTCACCTCAGTGTAGGACGGTGCGTAGAATGAAGGAGTCTACGATTGCACGCCGTTGCCTATCAGTCAGAAAACTCAGTGCCCAAAATTTCTTAACTTATTTCTTGTTTTTGCTCCTCTCTCCTTCTATCTTTCTCTCCCCGATTCCCTTCCCCACGCAGAGTAGCATGTTAGCGAAGTCTATACGCCGGCTAAAATCGTTGCCTTTCATTAAACGGTCCTCCCTGTTTCATAGATATAACGTCGTTTGGCGGTGGCAATATGTTGTGTCGCTGCGTTCTTTCAGTGCTCATTACATGAATGTGGACTTGATCGCGCGATAAGAGCTTCCGGTATTTTCTTATTGCGCTAGCATTTTTAGAACAAATCGCAATCTTTTCGGTAGTTACGCATATATGTATGTTTCTATCTCCGCGCCTACTTGATTCACTGGGTAGTCCATCGACGAATTAATTGAGCATCCGGCTGAAGTGCTAAAGAAAGACGGTTTGAAAGCGACAGCCAGACTGAGCTGTGTCACTGAGTAGGTGGCATTGTGTAGATATGTGCCAACTTTAAGTGAGCCTGCTTCAAGGTGACATGAGGCACTGCATATGCAGGACTGGGTAACTGCCGCTGTTCACTTTGAGCCCTGTGAATGTGCTAATCGTTCTGTGCTGGTCTTTATTGAACCTCTGTGTTGTGAACTTGAGTCGCTGGATATGTTAGGGTAGCTTCGGGTCAGTATTAAATGAACGTCTCCGAGGTCAACTTGCGTAAGTATGTGCCACATGGATTTAGCCGCTTGACAAGGACAAAAAAAAACAACCCTTAAATATATCTGATGCGGATCGGAATCAAATCTACATGACAAGGGTTCCTTCAGGACAAGAACCCGATGATTTATCAGATAATCTAAGATAGCAGGGAATCAGATAAGATAGGTAATCTTGACCCATCTCGGTACAATGGCACTCCGATCACGCGGCAACTGCGTTTGCTTTTCATGAATTAAATGAGCCTTGCACCACTTTCCTTTAAGTATCTGCTCCTAATGTCTACTTTATATCCCGGACGGCGATTACGTCATGATGCCCGTTAGTGACGTTTTATTGGCCAGAATTATCGCTGTTCGCCATACTATTCTCAGCGTTTCTAATAAGCGTGCGTTCCTTCTGCTCTTGAACTTCAACTGGTGCACGCAGCTTATCCCTAATGGCATGACTTTGGCCATCGTCTCTTCCATCCAGGGTATGCCGTTTCTTCATTAGTGGCCTGCGATCCTTAGTTCCTCGCTGCATTCCCATCTTAAGGCACACAGCCGATCGTGATATTACAAAGACGATCGCGCCTGACCTTCCAGCGCTGACTGCCAATATTAGGTGCATGTTGATGTGCTATCGTGATCGCATGACTTTGATAATGACCCTTTGGGCCATGCATCTGTCCGCACTCACCGTGTCTAAACTGGAGACGCCAGCCCCAACAGACGATGTGCTTATCCTGTATCCTGCTGTGAATGGGAAGTAATTCAGCTCGAGGTCGAAAGAACGCTCGCGAAAGGCGTCATTGAACCTTCCTGTAGTCCCTGGGCGTCACCAGTCATGCTATTCAAGAAGAGGGATTTTAGCAAGCGCTTATGCGTAGACTTCTGTAACTTGAATAAAGTCGCGGGAAAGTACATCTACCCTCTGCTTAGAATCCACGACGCTCTCAACTGTCTCCAGGTGTCTACTACTCCTCCTCCATCGAACTACGGTCAGGAGACTGGAATATTTCCGTAGATCAACTGGATAGCGAAAAGACCGTACTCGTTACGCCGGACAGATTTTTCAGTTTACGGTGATGAAATTTGGACTGTGTAAAGCAAAATTACGTCACCACCAACGTTTGAAAGCGTGATGGACTCTGCTTCGCGGCTGCAAACGGTCCAAAGAACTTTTTGTCTAGATGACATCATCGTTTTTTTCCGAGATTTACGAGTCACTTTAGACGCCTGTCTGTAGTTCTTGATGTTTACCGGCGAGCAGGTCTAGAGCTAAACTCATCAAAATGCTGTCTAAGCCTTCGTGAAATTGTTGTGCTACGTCGCCTTGTCCGCGCTTGTGGCGTACATCCTGATTTCGACAAAGTTCGTGGGGCAAAAACTTTTCCAGTACCACGTTCGGCCAAACACTTCGGGAGTATCGTCGGCCTATGTTCCTAATCTCGACGCTTCGCCAAAAACTTGCCGACATGGACCGTCCCTCACTGAATTACTTATGACCCCACCCATATTTGCCCATTTTAACCCGCTCGTGGCCACTGAAATTCGTACCGCCGCCAGCGGGCAAGGCATGGGCGCTGTCCTAGACCAGAAGCAAGACGAACAAGGCTGCATCACTGTCTAAGCCACTCAACTCATCTCCCCTTCAGAGCGTAAGTTTTCCATCACTGAACGGGAATGTCTCGCTTTAGTTTGGCGGGTCCCCACATTTCGACCATAGTTGTTTGGCCGCACGTTTTCCGTGATCACAGACCACCGTGCACTATGCTGGTTGTCCTTTCTTGAAAACCCCACTGCACGAATTGGTCACTGGGCATTGAAGCTTCAGGAGTATAGCTTTGATGTCAATTACAAGTCTGGCCCAATGCACCTGGATGCCGATTGCCTCTACCGTCATCCGGGGGATCCTCAACACTGTGGTGCACATGATGCGGCGGGGGCGCCCTCGCCATCCCTGAATTTAGCGATATCCAGAAGGCACAGCTGAGCGATGCAGGATTGCGCTCCATAACCCACCAACTATTTTCTCACCACTTCGAACCATCTCTCCACCTGTTTAA
Organism: Dermacentor andersoni; assembly: GCF_023375885.2. Classification (NCBI taxonomy): domain Eukaryota; kingdom Metazoa; phylum Arthropoda; class Arachnida; order Ixodida; family Ixodidae; genus Dermacentor; species Dermacentor andersoni. The sequence goes on from NC_092823.1 coordinate 57,770,604, forward strand.
ACTCCGTGATAGTATTCTCTACCGTCGCAATACTAACTCCGACAGCTCAGACTTTCTGCTTGCACTTCCTACATATCTTCGTTCTACTGTGGTCGAATAGCAACGCGATGCCCCAACCATTGGACATATCGGAGTGCCCAGTACATACGCCTTGATCGTTCTTTATATCTGTATGTTGCTGCTTATGAGTCCTACTAGCACCGCAAGCGCTCCGCCTTGTTTCCCGCCAGTCCACTTCAACCTATAGAGATCGCAACACTACCATTCTACCGCGTGGGCCTGGATCCGGTTGGACTATTCCCGACTTTTTTACGCGGGATATGTGGACTGCCGTGGCCATTAAATACACCACACGGTGAGCCATCATCCGAGCACAGCCGACAAGCTGTGCCACTGAAGTCGCCGACTTTCTGCTTCACATTGTCATTACCCACCATTGCGCGCCACGACAGCTGCTGACTGATCGCGGTCATTCATTTCTTTTGAAAGTCGTTGACATCAAACTTCGGTGATGTTGCATACGTCGGAAGATGACCATAGGCTGTCATCCACAAACAAATGGACTTTCTTGAATTTATAATCGCATGCTGACAACGATGCTCACAATGCTTCCACAGATCAACGTGAATGGGAGAGCCCTTTGCCTTTTGTGACACTCGTGTACAACTCCTCCCACCACCGCACCGCCACTTTTTCTCCTTTTGTACCCTTTGTTTCGCCACCTCGCAGCACTGCCCTTTGAGACCCTCTATCGAGCAGATAATTAGGTTCCTGCGGAGTACGTCCACAATACTGGTCCTCGGGCTCAACTAGCTCAACAGATTTCACGGGAACGTCTCTCTTTCTCGCAGATATCCCAAAAGGCCCTCTATGACAGCCCCCACAAATCCATTCACTCCTCTCCAGGCTCTCTCGTCCTTGTTTGGACGCTGTCCCGCCAGAAGGGCCTAACTTCGAAGCTTCTGTTTTCATACTCTAGCCCGTAAACTGTTCTTCACAAACTCAGTGCATTCACATACGCGATCGCCACGGTGGATGGTAGCTCGTCATCATCCGTGCCACCTTGCGATATCGCGAACATCGCCCGTTTAAAGCTCCATTTCTTCAACATTTCCCTTGTCTAAGCGCCGAGATGGCGCTCCCACCGGCGGGGGTTACATGTTACAAGCCATTTTCTTACATTGGAGAAAGTACAAGCAAAGGGATGGAGACGAGGATCGAAGAAGCGCTCGTGGGCTTGTTGTTCCGCCATCTCGGTTTCTCCCTGTTTATATTACCTGAACCCATTTTCTCTTTTGCGTTCTCTAGTCTTATCTCCAGCACAATATTAAGAGAAGTTCCTCCAAACAACTTCGTATGTGGTAAGCGACAAAAATGTGTCATACGATTGTACCATTGTATATAAGCTGCTTGATTGTGTTTATGAATGTTCTGCAAGCTCTTGCTGCTTCGCATGAACGTTTGACTGCTTTTAACTCTGCCATTTTTTGTTCTGCCTCCATGCTACAAAGCCCGGCTGTGAATGCATCTTCGGGATCAGGATGGTATAGGAGTGACTGCTGGAGATCTGTAAGTACACAAAGTATATGTGCAATGTCATAAATTTTCTTCAGCAGTGCGCTTACTTTCAAATGGCTTCTGCACAAATATTTTCTTCAGGCAATACGATAGTACACAAAATAATTTGCAGTTCTAGTACTTCTATTGTGTGTTTTCCCTCAATGAGAATTTTATAATATGAACCTTTCTCATTTGCAATTGTTAGACGTATTCGATATAAACCATGAGAATGTTGCTGGTACCAGTAGGCAACTAAGAATTCCATACAAATAAACAAAGCGCAATGTAATGTAAAACGCAATGTAAGAAAGCGTAATGTAACGCACAAGGTAACATTGCCAATGTACACGTGGTTGGTCACATAGAAAGAACAAAAATATTTAAAGTCATGAAGCACTCCCCCATTAAGCTAAAAAAGGAAAAGTAAAGCCAATACCACGCACTGTGAAAGCTGTCTGTGGTCGTTTTCTCAAGTTTGAACCCGTGTATAGCGTCACTTTCGCGAAAGTCTTTTGCCTCGTTGTCGCCATTTCGTAAGATTTGAGCCTCGGGTCCGGATTGCGCAAACTCTTCAGTCGCGTTAGGTTGTGATAAAACCGCAGTCTTTCACACACATTGCAGCTGTGGCCCCAGTCACGGTCGAGGAATCTTTCTGCGTCCAACTCTCGAAGTTGGGGGTCAGTTGGCGCTTGCCTTCACTTGAAATGGGGAGTTGGCTGGCCTCCACCCGCAATTGGCTTGCGCTTCCCGTTCTCGATCCTCGGCGGTATTGGCTTCCCTCCGCTGGCGGTTTGCTTGTGCTTCTCGCTCTCCAAGCTCAGGATCTGCGCGACGTAGGCTCTGCCACTCTCTTGCGAGCTCCCGCTGCCGCTCGCGGCGAGCGCAATCCACGGAGCGGAAGGGGGCGAGCCGGCGAAACACCTGCGAAACACCTACCCCTCTCCGCAGCCCTCCCACGGCGCATCCACTGATAGGTGCGCTCCTCTCCCCCAAGCGCGCTGTCCGATTGGCGTGTTCCCTTCCCGCCGGCGTACCGGATGGATGGATGGATGTTATGAGCGTCCCCTGTGGAACGGGACGGTGGGTTGCACCACCAAGCTCTTGCTAGTATACTACGTAATGTCCTACCTAGGTTAAACAGTAATAAAACACGATGAACTGCCACAACCAAATTTTCTGATCCCGTTTTGTCAACTGCGTTTTTGTACGTCTTCCTTTTTTGTCGTTTCCCTACTTTCTTCCACCAATCTTACAATTGCCTCTTGCTAATCCCTATTCAGGACATGTTTATTTTTCCTCTGGTCTTGCTGAAGCCAAGGGCTTCAAGGAGGCCAGTGGTGCCTAAATTGACCGCTGGGCAGACGTCTTCACATTCTAATAAAACTGGCTCCATAGTTTCCCTAGCTTTACCGCAGCAACCACACGCTTCTCCTTCCTTCTTATGTTTCGCTTTAGAGGTGCGTGTTCTAAGGCATCCAGATCTCGCTTTGAAAAGTAATGAGCTTCCCTTTGAGTTAGCAAAAATTGTTTCTTTCCTGATTTCGTTTTTTCCTCTTAAGTAGTTACTCATGGCAGGTTTCTTTTCCATTGCCGCCACTCATGAGATTATTTCAGCCTCTCTGACTTTCCGCTTGACGTTCTTTGTTGCTGTGTTGCCCACCCTACAGGCCGCATATTTGCTGGCAAGGTTCCTAGTTCTCTTCCTCCACTGTGAATCAATGTTTTTGCTGTACAGACACCTCAACACTATCCCAGCCGATTCACTTTCTTCCATGTTCCTCAGTCGTTCTTCATACTCAATTTTAGTGCGACCTTCCCTCATTTCAAAACTAGTTCAGCCCATATTACCCTACCCAGCTTCATTTTTAGTCTTCCCGTGAGCGTCCAATGCGAGGCGTCCCACTAATCTTTGGTTCCGATCGAGTCCTGATGGTACCCGTGATTTGAACCCGTCCGACCATAACACCTAATTTTCTAAAATAAATTTCAAACCTTAATGGTTGCCTTCCTGCCTGCAGATATTAGCCAGACGTTGCAAATCACTTTGCTTGCTAGCTAGCAACAAAATGTCATACGTATAAAATAAACCTGGAAGCTGCAGCTCTACTACTTTACCCGCCTGTTCGTATGAGAGATTAAAGCTGATATTGCTTCTTTCTAGCGCTCTTAGGTGACAACCGTCACCTAAGCCTTCTCCTTTGAAAATATTCCGCAATATGTTGCTGTCTACGTTGTCATAGGCTCCTGCAATGTCTAAAAAGGCCCCATATAACGGTCTGCATTCTACTTTTGATATTTCAATACACTAAGAAAAAATAAGTTACCATCTAAACGCCTACCTATTCTGAAGCCATTCTTAAGTTCTCCCAAAATGCCATTATTCTCTGACCATGCTTGATGCTTTAATTTGATTGCCTGCATTGCTAGCCTGTATATTACCGACGCAATGGTCAGCGGTCTATACGAGTGAATTCTATCTTTATCCCCCTTGCCTTTATATTTTAAATTCATTCTATTTTGTAGCCAACTGTCTGGTATTCGTCTATCTTTTAAAGTTTCTTCCACTGATTTCACCAGAGCCTCCTTACTTTTTGGTCCTAGTTCATTAGTCAGCCTAACGGGAAACTCGTCTAGCTCTGTTGCTGTGCGCTTAGGAATTTTCTCTCCGGTTTTCTTCCAGTTGAAATTTGTCAGCAACAGCTCCTTTTCCACCTGGATCTCTTTCATTTTCTTTTTTTTTCTTCAAATACAACCTCGTCATTGCTTTGGAAAGATTCTGCAGTTATTTTCCGGATGCAATATATTGCCACTTCTCCTTCCGGTCCGTTTTCATTTTCTTCTAGGATATGTTGTATTGTTGTTGACTTCCTGCCTTATAATTTTATATGGTTCCAAAATATTCTAATTGCGGCCTTCTTTTTCTCACAAACAACGTTCAACACCTGACAAACAACTGACAGCACAACTGACAAACAACGTTCACTTTCACCTTTTAATCTTGCTTGCATCAGTATCTGAACCATAGACTATTTATCCCGCTATAAGTCTCATTTACGTGTTACTGCATCATGAGCCACCTGCGCCTTCCTTGCCTACCTTTGCTTTCGGGATGCTCTCTGTCGTTCGGCGATCGCTTCTCGTATCACTGTGTTCCACCAGCTTTTCGGTTTCTTTTTTCCTTTCCAACGAATATGTTGTTTCTCTTTCCCTATTTCTGTCGTTATTGCACTTAGAAGCTTACTATATTCCCACTTGTTATTTGGCCATTTTTCAAGTTCTGCTTCGACTTCAGTGAATATATTTGTTATTTGTTCAGCAATCAAACTTGCACTGGCCATTTTGCACTCCTTGCTCTTTCCCAACAACGTATCCTGTTTTCCAAATGATGCGTTTATGGTCACTCCCTATGCTGGTATACCCTTCCCCATCTATGACCATTTCTCTCAACTTATCATCAATTCCTACTGTCATTAGACAGTAATCAATGGTTGACTGCTGGTTTCTCACTTGCCAAGTGATCTGCCCGTCACACTTAGGCCCTGTATTCACGATAACGAGTTTATGTTGCTCACAAAGGTCTAGCATTGACTTCCCGTTTTTATTGGTATAGCCATCTAAATCCTGCATGTGGGCATTCATGTAACCTAATAAGATAATTTCAGCACGATTCCAAAACCCTTAATATCAGCCCTTATGCATTCCACTAACTCTTTATTCTCCTCTGTGCAGTTATTTCTAGTCCACAAATATGTAACGCCCAGCAAAGTTTTTTTCCCATTGTGCCTGATAACCAAAGATTGACATATTGAATTTACTCTTTTCCATCCTGCTCCTTGATGGATGAGCATTCCGACTTCCCGTCCCTTTCTTTCCGACTTTGTTCTGTTGCACCCTTCCCAAGCATAATTATGAATCACTGGCGGCTCTTCCGAGTCTCTAAGGTGCCTTTCTGTAACCGCATACACCCTTATTTGTTCTCTATTTAACTGCTCCTCAATCTCTGCTCACTTTTCCTTTCTTCTGCCACCCTGCAGGTTTATGTAGCCTGTTGCATGCTCTTTCTTGCTTTCCTCCTTTCTCTGTTATCGAAGGCGATACTCTTCTGAAGATCACCTAGGAGACCTTCTTCATTACTACCTACTCCGGCCTCCTGAGCGTCCATGGGCGCCCTAAAGAAAGCAACAGCGCGACCACCAAGTCGCCAGCCCACTTCTCGTGCCAGCCTGCAACTGAAGTGGATCCCGTCTCGTTTGAAAGCACCACACCTTTACACTTCCCTGTTTACCTCGACAACCTCGACACCTTTCTCTCGGCTCATTTTCCAAATCGCCTCATAAGCAGCCACTATGGCTCTTTGTACGTGACTATCACGTACAGGCACCTCCAGCACTGTGCACACAACGATCTGCACCTGAGGGGATGCCTCGCGCAAGTCGTCCACCCCCTTCGTCAAGCGGTGGGCTAGTGCTGTCCCTTTCCTGTTTAGGACGTCAGTTAGCCCACCTGCTTCTATGACAAGGTTGCGCACGTGGGCATTTTCCACGAGCTTTTCTTTTGCTTACTCCATGAGAGAACCCGATTTTCGCCCTGGAAATGCCCCTACCGCCACTCTTTCATCGCCTTTCGCCCCCTCCACAATTGCTTCTGAGCACCTAGCCAGGTTTGAGTCGCCTGTGATAATGATCCGTCGATCTACATGGGTAACATAGTTTATGAAAATGCACTTGATTCAGTTGAGGTTCCAGCAGTCATAAAGACATTGCATAATCTCGGAGTACAGGAAGCATACGTGAATATCTTTGGCAATATCCTACATTGATTCCACAGCTACTTTGGTTCTCCACAAGTACAAAGTTACCAATCAAGAGAGGGGTCAGGAGAGGGGACCCAATCTCTCCCATGCATATAAGTGTTTGAGATTTTAGACTGGCAAAGCTTAGAAGTGCGGATACAAGTGAAAAATTCAACAACATTTCGTTTGCAGATGGCATTGTTATGTTCAGCCACGCTGGGGACAATTACACCAAATGATTGAGCACTTTAATGAAGAAAGCGTAAAATTCGGGTTGAAAGTTACTATGCATGCCAAAGACAAATATCACGTTTAATAACCTGGCAAGAAAAAAAAAAGAGTTCAAGATCATCAGTTTGCCTTTTGAGTTTGTAAAAGAGTACGTATTTAAATGACATTCTTACATTGCACATTCTCCGACCAAATTTAAGCGAAACTGCGGCATTCACCATATTCATACATATTATAACGATTATATTTTATATATACCCTGAACAGTTGCTAACATAACGAAATTACCATTGATTGGCTTTGCAACACCTGCATTTATCTCTATCTCCTAAAACAGCAAAATTTGGAAGAAATTTGGATTCAACGATATTACAGCGAAGCCGTTAGCCTCTCGGTGGTTGACGCTTTTTGTATCGATCCGTAAACAAACATTATAATCATCCGTAATTTCTCATAGCCACCTAACCAAGTGAAAATACAATGGTTCATCTTCTTTGCAATGCCGAGGTTACATGCGCTCAGCAAAGTGAAGTGAACAGAAGGTACAATCATTGCAATAGCACATTCACTTTACAGTTCCATCCGGTTCAATGAAGAACAAGCTTAAAATAAGCATCCATTATCAGCAATGTCTCATACTACCGTACGCCAACAAAAATGCAATGTTCCTGTGGGTGGGCAGCGCAACCCGGACGAAGGACGAGAGGAAGTGCACAATACGAGCGCAATCCTCTCGTCCTTCGTCCGGGTTGCACTGCCCACCTATAGGAACATGTTCAATTACCAACTCGCCCAGTTAGCCGTGGTAATTCAAAAATGCAATCTCTCATACCTTATAAGCAATGACTCATAGCACCGTAAGCAAGCAAAATGAAAGAGCTCAAGCCCACCGTGAGGCAGAGGCTACTAAGCCCTCAGCAAAGGGAAGTGAACAGGGCAAATTCACTGAAATCCCCTACGCAGCTCCCATAACCACATACGTTTCAATAAAGCACATGTTAGAAACAATTCTCTGAACCATCAATAATCCATTGCGTACATTCTTCAGCAGTGCTGGTTTTACAACAGCTGACCCACCACCCCTTATGCAGAGGCGGGGTGGTGGGTCAATATTATTTTTTTTTTGTGGGTGCGCAAAAATCGTAAATATTAATTCTTAACAGAAAAAGAAGGACGGTAGATGTATCCAGCATCCCACACGCAATATCATTTGCACTATAGCACAGCTTGCAAATACGAACGTTGTATCAATTAATACGTTTTCAACTCTATCTGTATAGACTGACACCATTGTCACGATAGTACGGTGACGAGAGATGTGGTTTGGTCTGCGAAATGAACGTGACTTATCACGCTACCCTTATATAACCTGGCCGCTTAGGCCCTATCTTCTCCCTTGAAAACAGCGGTGGGCCTTTCATTTATTGCTTTGATATACCTCAGAAATTTGCCTGCTACGAAGGCTGTAAAATATGTTCCCTCCAAAATAGAAAAAAAAACTGAATTTACCAATTGCCTTAAATATAGATATAACTAGATTAGCTTTACCGGATATTTAATTTTATTTTCCTTTTATTCCACTCTCCTCTGAAAGCATTTCTTCCCTGTCCCCCTCCCTACATAGCCTACGTTATCAGCTGCCTTATGCACGCGAGCAAATATCTTGAATAAATGAATTCTGGAGTTTTGTGTGCCAAAACCACGATTTCATTCTAAGGTGCGCCGTAGTGTAGGACTTTGAGTAAAGGGCTTCTCTGTCTTAAATCGCTTCTACTCCCAGGTGGAGTTTCAGGAGAATGGTATAACACTTTCCTAACACTATGAACGCATGTTTAACCAGATGCTTTGGAAATTATGGTTGTATTCTGCTCTGCTAATTCCTGCCTCAGCACGATCCAACCAAAGACGTGCCCTTCACATTTGGACAAATAGTACATCGTCATCTAACACCGGTTCTGCTCAGAGAAATCATGGGCTCGCTGTTCCCATATTAAAAAATATTTTTCGTAAGCAACCCACATTTTCGTCTTATACTTCGTGTTTTCTGCAATTCTCTATAAGTTGGGTGCCGAATATTTTTGACCACGAGACTTCGTTGATGTGTACGTAATGCAAGGTACACGAGCTTCCTTCCATGCCACTCCTATTGGAATGTGCCTGCCATGGCCGGCATCAAATCAACGAGCTAGAGCTCAGTAGTATAACGCCGTAGCCTGTTAAACTACAATGGTGGACTTGGTTACGTAATCTTCATATAGTTAGTTCGTTTGCTGATGTGCCTCTACGGGTTTCATTGTCTGAATGAAGTCAAACAAACAAGCCCGCCTTTCAGTGTTATTATAGTAAGTTGTTGCAACTTCAAAACTCTTGTCACGAGAGAACGTTTCTGTAGCAACTTCAAAACTACTGGTCGTCGCTGCAGCATGTTTATGCTGCGACGTCAGAACTTGTGCAATAGCGTGAGAATCACTCTCACGATACAAAACTGGTGTTGCGACTTCAGAACTCTTGTCGCGAAAGAACATTTCTGTTCCGACTTCAGAACTACTGGTCGGCGCGAAAGGATGCTTCTGTTGCGAGGTCAGAATTTCTGTATTAACGTCAGAATCACTGTCACGATAGAAAACTGTTGTTGCGACTTCAGAACTCTTCTTGTGCGACAGAACTTTTCTGTTGCAGCTTCAAATATATTGGCCATCGTGACAACATGTCTCTGTTGCGACGTCAGAATTTATTAACTTTAGAATCGCTGTCACGATAGAAAACTGCTGTGGCGACTTCAGAACTCTTATTGTGCGACAGAACGTTTCTGTTGCAACTTCAGCAGTATAGGTGGTCACGACAGCATGCATCTGTTGAGACGTCAGAATTTCTGTATTAATGTCATAATCGAGGCAGGATAGAAAACTGTTGTTGCGACTTGAGAACTCCTGTTGGTGCGAAAGAACGTTTCTTTTGCGACCTCAATTCTTGGTTCTTGCGACAGAATGTTTCTGTTGCGACATCAGAATTTATGTCGTGACGTCAGAAATGTCTGTCACAACTATAGAAACCTCAGGAACTTCTGTCACACGAGAGAAATTTCTGTAGCCACAACATGAATTTTTGTAGTTGTGACAGAACTTTCTGTTAACTTCTTCAACAAAGAATACGGGATTTACCATTCAAAAGCTATGGTGGCCCTCCATATGATATGTTCGCCTTTTTGGGACTACACCTTCTTGGCCAATTCCAATTTCTGACTGTGATAGGAAGGTGGAATGACAATTACCTTTTTAAATTGAAATTCAATGCTATATGTGTAGTGTGTAAAAGGAGAAAGATAATCAACAAGTATGGACTTGTTGGCATAGAACTTTACTTTCGTTTCCATCTACTTCCCGTATGTTTAAGAAACAATTGCGTCTGCAAACTGGTGAGTAGAGCATTGCGCTACTAGTTTAAGATACCTGAATTGCCATCCAGTCAACGGAATTGGAAGTATTTTATAGAGCCATAGCCGGTATGACCCATTTCCAGTACAACTACTCTGCAAAAGACAAAAAAAAGTTAATGAGAGGCGGAGATACAAAATAATCAAATAGATCTTAGTTCTCAAACGAATACACTACTTTTTTCAATTTTCAATTTAAGGTCTGTTTGAGGAGATAAATATCAACTGAACCTGAAGGTATCAAAGATGAAAATAACTTTGCCGTCCGTATCAAAGTTTTTAACTCGGAATTGTTTTGATATCTCATGTTGCAGCTCTGAGCTTCATGCTTTCTTCATGTGGATGACATATATGGAGTCTCGAATATGAAAATTATCTTTGATGTATTGTTTTTTTTTCTCTTTTCGCTTTTTTAATGATTGTATAGAAGCCAAATGCGTGTACCTTCATTTGTGTTTATGTAAGTTCGTTATGTATACCGTCACTGCGTGCAGGCTGAGAAGCTTGACCAAACTCACAAAAGCTTTATTTCCCATGCCTTCCGCTATCCGAAGGGGTAAACGAAACATTAACTAGTTAACTAATGAATTATATATATTACTTGGTTAATGATTTGTTGATTGATTGATTGTCCAGCTGTACCACTTTGTTATCTGTTTTCAGAGCTGCAAGGGAACAACTTGCCCTTCACCTTGCCGGTGCCCTGGAGTCGTTCAACGTATGTTTGGACGCTACACCTGTTATTGACGGCGAAATAAACTGTAAATTTTAAGGGGTCTAAATAAACATTGTTCCATAAATTGTTGCGGTATTGTACTTTTTGAGAGCCTGAGCAAAATGAGTTAATCAACCACATTTGCCACAGAAAACGTTCAAGAGGTCAGTTGTACCCGGTGGTTGAGGACGATTGATGATACGATGGAATGAAAGCTGCCCGCCAAATCTATTTTATCTACAACTCTTACATTTTCTTGAAATTATCTTATATTTCCTCTTTTCTATCCTTTTTAGGACTGACCAGTTCTTGGTCACTCTGTCAAATATCTATACATGTACATCTATGCAAGAAGCTCAGCCGCAACATGCCAGAAATAAAGTCCTCCAACCATTAGCAAATAAAAGGTTCAGAAGGGCAGATCTTCTTTGGCCATGTGCTCAGCTACCTATGGCGGATCCCAATGCGAATGACACGTTAGAAATATTTCGAGGTCTCTGGCCAACCTTTGCCAAATTAGACGGTAGCTCACGGGGCAGCGGAGGATGGCTGACTCTCTGCCTATTACCCGTTGTGGTAGGCGGCTGCTAAGTACAATTCGCCTGCCGCTGTGGTACATACTGGTAAAACAGTGGTAGGCGCACTCCCTTGCCCGGTCAAAACGAACCCTAAACGCCTGGAAAATGTTTCTATAACTTGGGCTTCCCGATCAGTACCTTGTGTTCCCCGAACGACAGCTGATTAACTCCATGCTGCCTTTTTTTCGTATGGGAAGTTATTGCTAGAATGATCACTTGAGAACTTTTCGAAAAGCCTTTCCCTTGTGACGCTTTCCCGAAAGACTTGAAAACAATTGCGCAAAACTGCACGTGTCCGTTTTATGAACAGGTAGATGCTAAGCCGTGTGAATTGAAACACGCAAGCCAAAGGGAAATTTACGGGTGAAATCATCTCCACCACATTAAATAACCAGGGACGCAAGTCCCAAAAACACAAGAACAATGAGTTTAAGGTAATCATGTAATTTTCGGCTACATTCCCTAATATTATACCTTGAGATTCGCTTGGCTGCAATTTCGCATTAGAAATATTGGTAGTTTAAAGGATTTCTGGAAATATACTCCCAGCGTTGGCTTTCAGAAAGCCAACTAAGAAGCATTTTCTAGAGCAAGAAAATCTTGCAAGACAGCCGTATTCAACGAAGCGTAAACGCACCCGCAATGCAAAAGTTACGGTGCGCGCCTCTGTAAAAAGAAGCTCTTGACATGCTTGTAATGGCAGCAGAGACTATGATGATGATGATGTATACCGTTTAGTGGCGCAGGGGCCAAGAATGGCCAAAAGTACTAAGAAATGGTATCGAGGGATCGATGGATGAGTAGCCTTAATCAGATGTACCGCGATTGTATTGAGACCTAAAACTGACCACTGTATAAGTGCCTAAACCGTACACCTGCAATAACACCATGAGAATGACTACAGTAACTTGTGCTACATGTGTAAATGACATATAAACTTAAACATTTGATTATTAATATTTTAAGCACCATTATTGTCTCACAAGGAGCCTTGAATGAGAGGGCCTGGAGGCCTGTGCTATGATACTAGTGCCACAGCATAGCCCTCTAATGAGTCACCATGCTTGGGAATGCCAGGGTGTATACAATTTAGCATACGAACCTCATTCAAGAAGTCTAACACTGATCTTATGCCGAAGAGAGGGTTCTTACCGTCAATCAATGTTGGATATAATGGTATACGTTCTCTCTATGATAAAGGAAACTGCTCTTTTATTTGCTCTCCTACTTCGTCACATTGATGCAAGAGTCCAGCCCACTTAGCGTTTCACCAGGTTTCCCCACAGACAGAAGGATCATTGTTTGATCAGAGATAAGAAAGTCACCTTTGTTCCTCGTGTTATGGATGTAGGTGGCCAACTTCGTAAAGGTGGCTTTATTAAATGAAGCTTCCTTCGGATGATACGATTCCAACAAGCGTCGCAGCTCACTTTGATTAGTAGGAATGTTTTCATATGTATAGCTGTGACAGCGATGGACACGTTTTTAGAGTTTCACCATACAGATCATACCTGTTTTTCGGCACGCATGTTGTCTCAAATGCCTCTGCGCCTCGGAAGTCAGCATATTATAAGTGTAAAAGCATGAACTCAGTAATTACAGGAATATTTTGTTTTTGTAGCAACGGTAGAGCTTTGCTGACTCTTAAGAAGTCAGTGCAATAAATTTCTTTTCTAATCTGGATATGGTATGTGTACCTGACAGCCGAAAGTCTTTGATAAGCCTCAGCAATAAAACTACTTGTTTCCGAGCGTAGAACAATGGCTTGTAATACTGATGGGCTCACTGCTGCATAAGAAACACCTTCATGCGACTATGATGTATCCGTGTAGAAATCTGGGCACGAGTATTTTGCCTGAAATTCTTGGATATGCATCTAATGTATGTGTTGGGGGCATGTTTTGTAAATTCTACAAAAGATATGCCCCAATCTGCTAGCTGCCATAGCCGCGACGGCAGTGGTTTCGCTGGAGCCAGGAGTTGATTTACATGAGAGGGACGCTCATTTCGTCAAACGTTCCTAACCCTCAGGGTGTAGAGACGCCTCACTGCAGGACGCTTTCGAAGAAAGTGGCAGTGGCAATAATGTTTATGGCTGAATAAGTGCGATGCGCTTTGATGGCGTGTTTTTTGAGGTAATACACGAAACCAGAGTACGACCTTTGAAGACGAACGAAGCGTTCATTTGATTCAACGTAGACTCTATAGGACTTGTCCTGAAGGAACCGGTTGCTACGCGGATGCATAGACAGTGCACACCGTTAAACATCTTCAAAGCAGCTGGACCTGCGGATTGATATATACTACAGTCCCATAGTCTTAGCGTGTACGTATGGGACTTTTGCAGAGATTAATGAGGCACTTGTTACCGCTACCCCAGATTGTATATGATACAGTCATTAGAGCTTTCGCTGTTCTTACGTATTTGTGCCTAATGTATCTTAAGTGGCGAGCAGTTGTTTGTTTGGCATCTGGTACGGTGCCAAAATATTATTGTTCCGTGTTCACATGAAGCTGAGGTCTGTGCAGCTGAATGTCAGGATCTAGGACCAGTCCTCTATTTCTCAAGAACAGGACGCACGAGATTTTAAGAGTATTTAGCCCAAATCCATTCTGCGACAACCCCTTTGATACTTCTTGAGGCAGATTTGAAGTTGTCGTGCGCAGACAACCAGATTGCAAGACTTCAATCCCATCTGCATGTCGTCAGCTTAGGTTGAATAGAACACACTTTGTGGAACGAATGTCCATAGATAATTAAATTTTAAAATAAAAAGAGTGCAGCCCGCACTACAACCTGTGGAACTCCAGTTTCTTCGATAAATGGCCTGGATAGTGATTACCAACTCTGACACGGAACGTACGGTGCGATAAGTACCCTTATATTACATTGAAGTCGTTGCCCTGGATACCCACATCTGAGCGGTAGCGCAAAATTCGAAAATTCAAGGTAGTGTCATGGGCCTTCTCCATATCGACGAAGAGGAAGAAAAAAGAAAAAAAGACTGCGAATGAAAGCGTCAAAAATGTGTGCCTCAATTTTCACCTGCGTCGAACCTGCAACGGCCCTCTCTAACACCAGATTATTATGGGTCAACCATTTCTTGTGTTCTGAGGGCAGATAGTTGCCCGCGAATGATCATCTTTTCATATTGCTTACAAAGGAGTTTGGTATTACGATAGGCCTGCCACTTCCGACGAAGGATGCATCTTTACCCTCTTTTAAAGAAGGGTCAACAATAGCCTTGTTGCCCAGATATCACTGAAAAGAGATAGCACTACTATCTGTGTGTGAGGGTAAGGATGGTTTAGCATGTCGTAGATATTTCTATCAGATCCCACTGCAGATGTCTCAGAGGTAGTCAAGAATGCTCTGAACTCGACTATGCCAAAGGCACCCTTTACAATTCATTTACGCTACACCTACAGTTTAGTACCTTTCATCCCGAAGTCTTGTTAAGCGTCGGGAAAGCTGCGGAATGTTGTATTAAAATACATATATGCTCGACATGTTTTGAAAGAGCATCAGCCTGTTCTTCACAGTTATTATTGCCTTGATAGCCCACCATATGGAGGAAGTGAGAATGCAGATATAATAATTTTCCAATCTTGCTTCTTGAGTTAAGAATGGTTACTTGAGACGAACCTTTCCGCATATTCTCTTCCCGCGATGCGTTGCGTTTGTCTGACTTGTGACTGATATATTTAAATTTTACGACGTTTGTAGCCACGGCCGACTGGCGTAGTAGGCCTAAGGCTTTATTTTGTTTGTTGCGTGCATTCGTATGTGGAACACAATTTAACGCAGCTATAATTATGAAAGCAGTAAAGCAGGCACCCACATCATCTATACTATATCAGTCAGTGCGTTTCAGGGCAGATAAGTCTTTTGTTTAAAGTTTCCCATCTCTGCATATGCTACATTTCATCGAGGGGCACATGATGGAGGATCACGTTCTTTTATAGTGCTAAGACAGTAACGCTAGTGATCACTGCCACTGGGGTAGTCAATCACGCTCCAATGAAGTGGGGCTTTAACATCGGGGATGTTCTGCCTAGGTATATGAGGCTGTATTTCATTGCGTGGAGCTGTAACAGTATATTGTGCATTAAAGTTGACAACTAACATGTAAGGTTCAGGCAGTCCATCAGGTAATTTTTGATGTTCGGTTCCACGAAGTCTGTAAACAAGGCGGTAAGTATAGAAAATAGATTGTATATAGTTTTCAAAATGTTTGGGCCCGAACTGCCACTGTCTCAAAAGGCGTTCGCACTCCTAAACCCCGACATACTGAATTCTTATCGACTATGATTGCTACACCGCCCGGCGCAGCATTAAAATCGTCACGGACTTTGAGAACATAGCGTGCTGTGTTAGAAGGTTGATTTGTGCAGGTTTTAGGTCCGTTTCATGGACACGCAGCACCTTTTGCTAGAATTTATATAGGAGTTCTTTAACATCATCAAGACTGCGGAACAGATCTTTGACGTTCCATTGAAGAACTTTGTTATCGATATTGACCTTCGTTCGTGCTGTCTGTTTGACTGGGAAACAATAATTTACGTACCATGACCATTTACGGGCCCTGTTATAATGGATTTGTCTTTTCTGGCGCGCTCAAGAGAGCTGCGCCATTTCTTCAGCGTCTTGCACGCCGATGCACTAGTCGAAGTTTCCATCATCTACAGAGAGGCGCTGAATGCTATATCGCGGGTTGCACTCACTGGTGTTCCGAGCCTTTCTCCGGGAACACAGACCCCAGATCCCGCATACACAGAGGCCTGCAGGCGATTTATTGTGGCGGAAAGCTGCTAGCAACATCCGCCTGTGGGGCTTGCGATGTGCGTGTAGGCCCACTGCATCTGATCCGATCGGCCTCCAAAGGCCGCTGTGGCATCACCCCCTCACATGCCACTACGTCATGACTTGATTCTAGCAATTCTTGCGTTTACATGTCTTTTTAATGACATGTTCGTTTTGAATACCGGCAGTATGCTACATGTTCTCCGCGGTTTGCACAGTTAGGTGTGTTGGCACAGCTGGAAGGGTAATCTTGGGAGCTGTATTTTGAGCACATTAGTCCGCCTGAGCAGCTCTGTGAGCTATCACCAATCTTATTGACAGTTGCTGCATCGGCGAGGGTGAGAGTTATGTGACCTACGCGAGTTTTTATGTATCCAGTTTCGATAGTTTCAGGAAGCATGCTAGAGGCAAAGGTCAAGATTAAGTGTTTGGTGGGAATTTCTTTGTTATGCACTCTTTCTTTCTTTGCACATTGGTGACACGCTAGTCCTTCCACACTTCAAGCAGTTCAGTTTCATAGAGATTCAGTAAGTCTTCCTCGCATATGACATTGCGAACAGCGTCGAGGGAACGACGCTGTGGCACTAGCACAGGGACTTCAGCGAACGTCACATGTTTGTAGAGTTTTTTATATTGAAGATTCTAGCGTATCTCGAGAAGGTAATCTGTTGACATCTTGGCTGCCTTCTAGCCTGGTCCTATTGTGTATATTAAGCATTTTGCTTCGAGGAATAGTGAGGCAGTTGTTATAGTCTTGTCACACAGGTAAACACAGGTAAACACAGGTAAACTTGCAGCAAGCGGCGGACATCGTAGACAACTGCGCCATTCGATGCGGCCTTCAGGGTTTTCCGGCCAAATCTGTATTTGTGCACATACGCCCCTCACCAAAGTGCACCACCAAAATCGGCCTCTCCCTTAACCGTAGACCCATACCCGAACACGCCGAGATCCGAGTATTGGGGCTCTTTATTCACAAAAAGCGCAGAGCTGACCCAACATTGGCTAAATTGCGTAAGGTGGGTGACCAGGTGGGCCGGATTACCCGCCGGGTTTCCAACAAGCACAGGGGGTCACGATACAAGGACGCATTACGGCTGGCGCATGCATTTGTAACCAGTCGAGTCCTATACTCGCCTCCATACATCCACCTACGCAAATTTCAGGCGAATGCACTCGAAGTCATTCTCCGTAAAATCTACAAGCGCTTCCACGACCTCCCGGTCAGTACCTCCAACTAGCGCCTCCTTGGTATAGGGATGATGAAAGCTTTAAGGAGCTGCGAGAGGCACACCTGATGAACCAATACAAGGACTATCTAAAACGCCGTCGCGTCACCGCCTCCTTGGCCGACTACACATCGATCATTCAATACATACAAAAGCGGGCGTACATATCCCGTCACAGTGAAGGTATGCCCTTCACGCGCGCTGTCTTTCGGCCAAAATGACAGGAGAGGACCATAGTGGCAGCAGTATTGCTCTGGCGGAAGCCTTCGCTCGTCACTACGGACACAAACACTGAGTCTGCTACGTGGATGCCTCCCAGCCCGGACCATGAGGGTTGATACATGGCCGCTGTCGTCCACCAAAACACTGCAGTAAACGCATTAACTTTCCGTGCGCGCTCCATTACACATGCGGAGGCGTTTGCCATTGCGCTTGCCGCAGCAAATCAGCACTCGCTTTCCATTATCACCGATTCGAGGGGTGCCCGCCGCTATATCGAGTAGGGGTACACACCGTACCTCGCCTACAAAATTTCGCAGAACAGTGCCTCCCTCCAGACACTGCGCCGAACCTCAAGACGTGGGCGGCTCAGCTCAAGGCCGACGTCATTAACATTTAGCACGGATATGCCAACCGAGAAGATGGACAGCCGCCTCGCCCACTTGCTCGAAGCCAAACAATCTCTACTGACACGATGGAAAAGCCAGCGTCTCAACCGCACGCTCCGCAAACGCATTGCAGAACTGAACCAGACCATAATGGAACACTGCAGCACCCTATCCAAACAGCAATGGGACGAGGTGTGTAACTCCGTCGATGGACAGGTCCGCAATGGGAAGACGTGGAACCTCCTCAAACACCTGCTCGACGACACCAACACCCGCACGAACCAGCGCCACTCGCTCACCAAAGTCCTTCACCAGGCCAAAGGCACCGCTTCGCCGGATGACATCGTCAAGACACTTGTGCATGAGTACCTGCCGATACCCACAGGCCCGCCGACCCTACATCCCGATTACACAGGTACCGACAACAGCCTCCTGGACGCCGAATTTTCTGTCGAAGAGATACGCCGGGCTCTCCACGATATTACCATCTGGTGCTCCGCGGGGTCGGACGGCTTTATCGAATCCACTATGCAGGAGGCAGTCGAAACTGCCGAATCATACCTCGACCACACGGGCCTCAAGTGCTCCTCCGCCAAATCGGAGCTGTTGTTGTACAGCCCAAAACGACAAGGCAAAAGGCCTAAGGGATGGAAACTACCGAACGAGCCAACATCACTGTCCGCACCAGAGACGGTCGCCCAATCCCCAGGGTCGACTCCATCCGAGTACTGCGAATGATTATCGAGGCAGGCGGATCCAACATGCAAACGGTCCACAAGCCGACGACAAAGACGGACAACGCAATACGACCTGTACGCAGGGTGGCCAACCGTCACCACAGCCTCAAAGAAGACAATCTGCTGCGTCTCGTACACGCGTTCGTCCTATGTCACTTCACCTACGTCGCAGCAATGCATAAGTGGAAACAGTCGGAGCGTGAGAAAATCAATACACTCGTCCGAAAGGTAGTGAAGGGGGCCGTTTGGCTCCTGATCACGACGCAGACGTATCGACTCCTCGAGCTCGCGGTGCACAATACCCTCGAAGAGATCGCTGAGGCTCAGGAGAGAGCGCAGATGATACGATTGACGATGACGAAGACCGGCCGTCACATCTTGAGCGAGCTCGGGTGCTTCCCACCGAAAACCCAGTCTCCACCGGAGCTTACGCCGGTTCCCCGCGAGCTCCGCGACCTGGTAACAATCGCACCCATTCCGCGAAACGTCCATCCGGAACACAATCGAGGCAGGCGCCTAGCCCAGGCCACCGCGTTCCTCAAACGAATAAACAAGAAAGTGGACGACGTCGCTTTCGTGGACGCCGCCACCTACCGATGCAACCGAGCCTTCGCCGCGGCAGCGGTCTGGTCCTCGCAACGGACTTTAAACGCCGCCACGGTGCGCACACGTGATCCTAAGGTGGCGGAGCAAGTGGCCATAGCCCTGGCAATGTTCGACGATAAGCGAACGACAATATTCAGCTACTCGAGACCAGCCATCAAAGCGTTCGAGAGAGGAGTCGTCTCCGTCAAGGCGTTACGCTTCCTCCACGGCGCTGATCCAAGCACCCTCAAACATCACACCATCATCTGGTTTGCCGCCCACCTGGGTCGGATCCCGGGCGCCCCGCCGGACCTTAACGATACAGCCCACGACGCTGCGCGCGCGCTTACCGACCGCGCCGTCACCCCCGGGCAACCACGTCTCGATGAGTTGGAGGCGAACAGGGATGCTCCAGTAACCTACAATGAAATAACCAAACACTTTTACTTGGGACGACGTCTCTTTCCGCCCCCGCACCCCAAACTAAACAGGCCGCAGGCGCTAACGCTACGCTTCTTACAGACAGATACCTATCCAAACCCCGCCAACTTACACATCATCTACCCGGACGTCTACCCTGACGATGCGTGCCCCTCGTGCGGGGTCATGGCGACACTCGCACACGTGCTCTGGGAGTGCAGAAACGCTCCGCCCGACTCTACCTCCGACAAGTGGGAGAAGACGATACGAAGCCCGCTCCTACAAGACCAGCAATGGGCCGTCCAGCAGGCTCGCGCAGCGGCCGCCAGGTATTCCCTGTCGGTCCCTGCGTGGGAGACGCCCACTACGCGCTGACGTCCGTCCTACAGGACTTTTATTAAACTTTTTCCAATCCAACAGTGACTATCTCGGTGCCCCCTCGCAGCCGACGATTATATGGACTGCGGCTCACACGGGCCTCGAGGGAAACGAGACGGCTGTCTAAGCCCGGTAAGGACGTCACAAAGGCGAAGGAGGGCCTTCTCATTCGCCTTCACACCAACACTCTACTGTGCCCAGCCGTCCTAGAACACTTTAACCTCGCTTGAACGGGGACATGTGCGAAATATGAGGAAAAGTGCTCAGGCATTTTCCACATGGTGTGGGCATGTAAAAAAAGAAACAAATCTAACCCCCCTATTCAACCCTTCCCGGAAGGACTGGGAGGCTGCCCTGCTCGGCTGCTTTGACCTGACGGCCGAGCGGGCCTTGGTCGAGCGGGCCCTGTGGCGGCCGACGCAATGGGCTCCCGTAAGGGGGAGCCCACCTAATGTTTTTAAGTGGAAGCCCCTGAAGGGCAGGCAGCTGGCGCACCCTCATTGTACAAAACTTCTGTAAATAAATGTATTTTTTTCAGAGAGAGATGTTTACCTTGATTGCTGGCAGTTTACGCTACTCACGAAGGCGACTTTTCTTCTCTGCATGGGCTGTTCGCGGAGGTATTGCAAAGCCGCGCCATAAAAAGTTGCATCATTTCAAGGTTTCTGTTTTTAATTTCTAAAAGGCAGCTGCAACGCATTTTCAACCACGTAAAAAGCCCAGTTTTACATAATTTAGACATGCAGTAGCCGCTGTGCAATATTTAAAGTTGAAACACAGGTCAATGCGTCACAGAGAGCTTGCAAGATTCGTTTCATATACCAAAACTGAAAAGTACGGCGCAATTATCAGCCGAAGAAAGTGACGAAGCTTGAAGAGTGTGTCTGCTTTAACTGTCTGTAGTCCATTATGGTGTATCAGGGGACGGGTCCCGCATGTCTCATAGCCGTATACTTCGTTATGTGCTTTGTGCCTTCTGAATTTGCAGTTGCACGCCCACGATGTCCCTTTAATACAAAGTAATATTATCCGAGTCAGTTCAAGAGCCGGCTCTCGATGCGCTCTGCCTCCACAAGAGGAAGAGCGCAATGTGGTGGTCAAGTTAAAGGTACGGTATAGTGCGGCTGAACGCAGACGCGATCCGCGCGTGGCGCAGTTACAGTACATCGGCGAAAATTGGAGGTACTAGTATAGAGTGGCTGCCACAGGACTAGAATCTGCCCCATCGCATGCCGGAGTAGCTGGAAGAGGATTCATAGCACGCTAGCTTGACTGACATGCAGCAGGCTGCTCGTGTTAACTGAAGCGTGCGTGTTGCGTTTGTGCTTTCGTTAGAAGCGCTCGCTCGCCGCGCACTTGTCCACTAGCGCTGCAGCAGCGGCAGATCACCTCGCTGCTTTGGTAGGCGTTTGAAGGGCGGGGTAAACTTTTAGCGATCTTAGCGTTTCCAACATGACGTAGGCGGCTTCATTGGCCGCTGCATAGCACGCTGGAAGGGCTGGACTCGTCGACCTATCCAAGACCGATGAGACAACTATCGCCATCCGTAGTAAAGGATGATAAGTGACGCAGTGCATGAAAAGAGCAGGAACCGCATGCATGATGCATTTGTCACGGAGGAGAAGGCGACGCGGTGGCCATCGTGTAGATGCGGCGGCAAGCCATGCACAAATGTAATCCCGCCAGTGCGACGTATGCTAAGTTTTATCACGGTCGCTGTCCAGCCTGTCTGCCGTGAGTTTACGCACACAGAGCCCCGAGCCAAGCCTCTCTAGCCCGGCCGTGCCAAGCCTCTGCTAGAAAGGATTTCATTCGACTACTTCGACGCGTCCGACGTAGACAGGCACGAAATATTTTGAAGCTCATACACCACCGGAAATGATCGGTGAAGAATACGACCCTTGAATAGAGCTTACCATTGAACGTTACCTTTGGTTTTTGTGCGCGATCATGACCTATAGTACATATAGTCACACCGAGATAACGTTTGTCAAGCATATATTGATAGGTTATTGACTGTGCTGTTGAAATGTTGGTTTTGCAGCTTCGTCAACTGCAGTTTACATGCTTTTTGCGCGTTGGGTGGTCCGCGTCGCACTTGTCTGCCGCGCGGTGGAGCACGCTTTCGTCCTGAATGTTGTGAGAGGAAATATGCGTCTGGCCTTCGTTTTCTTAGCGTTGTGTGCTGCAAAGCCATAATTCTTGTTCGAGTACGTATTCGAGCACTGGATTGCTACGCATCGCATCGGCGTGCTTACAATAGCTCAAATCCCGAGCCCAGCAGAGCGAACGCACGCCTTTATTCACGCATTTAAGCATCGAATGTTGTGGCAATAAAACACGCATATACCGCATGTCATACAGCAAGGCATGGCATACAGCTCCTTTTCCACCTGCATCTCTTTTATGCTCCTTTTTTCTTCAAATACAACCTCGGCATTGCCTTGGAAAGATTCGGGGGTTATTTTTCGGATGTAATTTATTACCGCTTCTCCTTCCAGTCTATTTTCATCTTCGTCTAGGATATGTTGTTGTATTGTTGTTGACTTCCTGCCTAATAATTTGATGTGTTGCCAAAATTTTCTATGCGCGGCCTTCTCTTTCTCATGTATTTCTGACAACCAACGTTTACTTTCACCTTTTAATTTTGCTTGCACCAATACTTGAACCATAGACTTTTTCTCCCGGTATATTTCCTTTTTACGGGCTACTTCATCCTCCGGCAACTGCGCCTTCTTTGCCTGCCTGTGCTCTTGGGATGTTTTTGTCGTTCGGCGATCGCTTCTGAATCTCCCTGTTCCACCAGCTTTTCGGTTTTATTTTTCCTTTCCAACGAACATGTTGTGTCTCTTTCCGTGTTTATGGCGTTATTACACATGGCTCACAATATTCCCACTCTTTATTTGGCCATTTGTAAAGTTCTTTCTCAACTCTAGTGGCTATATTTGTTATTTGTTCAGTGCTCTAATTCGTACTGATGTGCTCTCTTTCTTGCTTTCCTCCTTTTTCTGTTATCGATAGCGACGCTCTTCTGAGGTTCCACTAGGGGAGCTTCTTCATTACTACCTACTCTGGCCTCCTGAGCGCCCGCGGGCCCCCTAAAGAAAGCAGCAGCGCGACCACCAAATCGCCAGCCCATTTCTCGTGCCAGCCTGTAATTGAAGTGGATCCCGTCTCGTTTAAAACCCCCGCACCTTCTCACTTTCCTGTTTACTTCCACAACCTCGAAGCCTTTCTCTCGGCTCATTTTCCATATCGCCTCATTAGCAGCCACTACGGCTAATTGTACGTGACTGTCACGTACAGGCACCTCCGGCACCGTACACACCGCGAGCTGCACCTGAGGGGATAGCTCGCGCAAGTCGTCCACCCCCTTCGCCGAGCGCTGGGCTTGTCCTGTTCCTTTCCTGATTAGGACGTCATTGAGCCCACCTGCCACGATGACAGGGTTGCGCACGTGCGCATTTTCCGCGAGCTTTTCTTTTGCTCGCTCCATGACAGAACCCAGTGTCTGCCATGGAAATGTTTCTACCGCCACCGTTTGATCGCCTTTCACCCTCTCCGCAATTGCTTCTGATCACCTGGCCGGGTTTGAGTCACCAGCGATAATCACCCTTTCGCTCTCTCCTACCTCTCCCTGCTTCCCTTTCTTCTTTTCCTCCGTGATTCGGACTCGACAAGGGGCATTGTCCCCTGTTCCCCGGGTTTTTCTGCGTGGCGGCCTCAAGGTAGGTGAATCTGTTTCCAACTAATCCTTCACCATGTTGCACGCATTCCACATACTTTACTAGCACTCCCTCTCCTGCCCCGTCGGGGGACTGCGTTTTATTGTTACGGACGTTCTCGTTCACAATGGCGGCCCTGTTCAGCTTTTCCTCGGCTACTTCGTCTATTTTCAACTACCTTGCATGCATCACGCTCCCTGTATAGCTAATTTATGAGCTGTTCCACCTGTTTGCACACGCCTGGCTAAGAGGAGCGCCGCCCTGGCCTAGTCAGTGCACGCTTGGCTTTGAATGAGAGCAAGGTCTTTGAGCGTTGAGCGGGAGCGTGAGGTTTAGAGCCGTCGTTGCCAAGCGGCATCTGACCATGACAAGGATATGGCCCGGCGAGCTGCTTCTCTGGAGAGGGTCCGGAATGCGACAGGCGTGGCACCGTCGAGATAAATGTAGCGACCACATTCACGGCCCGTCCTTTTGTGCTTCGACGTTGCACGTGTTCACGGTGACTCTTTGCATGTCTAGATTTAAATATTGGCTTCCAGGTCTGGGTTAGTCTCCTACACTGATTATTCTAGGTCAGAGCCCGTTTACTAGAGGAAAGTGAATTAAACTAGGAATTATAAACTTCAAAAGACCTTGTTCGGGACACTAATGTGACAATCAGCAAGGTTCTTTGTGCATTCATTTCCAAATTTGTGAGAATATATTTTGACTGGTTTCATTAATGCGAGAACAAATATTTGTTTATTCTCACACTAGAGTTGCCTGCTCCCATTGGCATACAACCCCTTTGCAGGCTAAAATTCAGTGCATTAATAGGCTGTTTTTTGGTTTTGCGCACTAAGTGTTAAGGGATGCAAACGGTGACATACAACAGAATGCAGAAAAATGACTAAGGAATGCAAGCAGGGCGTGGGGCTTTTTAGGCAGATGCGTGCGTGTGCTAATTATAAAAGTCCCTATGGTATGCCTCAAGGCATTTTCTAACCCTTTGGTAGAAACACTGACACCCATTTATTAAGGGGAAATGCTCCTCGGAACAACTTTTTTTAATTATTTGTACTAGAGATTTATATACTGCCATTCATAGGGAGTTTGATGTAGATTTGAATTGTCATTGGTTTTTGTGTAGCTGGTGTTTTTTAGTGATGTCCTACATAGGGACAAAATATTTTTATGGGCACTTTCTTGTGTATAAACGTTTCGCAAATAGTTTCATGCTGTATCTTATTTAGCTAGCTGTATACCGCACAGTGGCGATACCCATCCAAACAGCTTGTACAATTACTGGAACTATGAAACTATTGCAATTTCAAAAAAATTTCAGTATTGTGCATATCTTGAAGAGTATGTATGCGAAATTTCATTTGTATATGACAATTATAAGAGCACAAGGTTATTGCCATGCTATTGTGAGAAAAAATTATTGAAGTGTTCTCAATACTTTCTTTTCAGAGTACATGAGAAGTATGCAAGGTTAGTAGGCAGGCCTGCCTGCCTGCGTACTAATCTTGCATACTTCTAGTAATATTACATGCTGTTTGAATAGATATCGGTTCTTTGCAGTATACAGGGAGCTGAGTTAGCTACAGCACACTGCTTCTTGTGAAAATGTAATACTCAAGAAAGTGCCCGCAAATATCACTATGTATTCTGCCGCTGTGTAGGACGTAACTCAAGAAGGCAGCTAAACAAACACTAATGGAATATATAAAATGTGTATGAAGAACTCTACAATTGGCTCTATTTTCAAACCTCTAGTACAAATAATAAAAATATTTCGAGTAATAATCAATCAGCAGAACGTTCCCCTTGCGACAGTGACCTACAACATAGCGACGCAAAGTTTAAGGCAAGTTCTCTTACCGAAGCGACTCTGGGCTGCTTTCCCAAAGGATTCTGTTAAAGACTATGAATTTTCCTGCATTTTCCAGAAGTATAATACTAAAATGTTTGTGAATGCGCAATTGGTATTGGCACACTAACAGAAAATAAGACAGTTCTGTGAAATGTAGACTTGATTATAACTTTGTTCGACATATACATTTCGACTCCATATATTTATTTCGTGTTTTGTACTGAGAGTTTCAGTGGTGACTGCCGCTGATTATTGAACATAACTGCTTCATGACAGTGCGACAACTTTCACTAACAGAAATTTATAGCAGGGGCAGACATTAGAATTACCGTACACAATAAGGTCTACTTTGTAAGAACGCAGACTAGCACCAGATCTGAGATACACATACCTAAAAAGTAAAGATCAAATATATTTCTCTTTCACACAGAAATGTCCCACAAGGCTTACAGAACTCATTGTTCGTCAACTTGTACAAGCAGATTATGCGCCAGATGTAATTTATGCTCAGTAAATACATAAATCCGTTATGTGAGGTGTCTCACTTTAGGTTGCAAGTTCGAACTTCTTGTAATCTTGCTTGTTTTTATTTTGTTTCCTTTGTGAGCTTGAGCGACTTGGTTGCTTTGGCACATATTGTCAAAACTGTTTATTCATCACTGGGAATCACAAAAGTTCATTTACACATAAAATTCCCTGTTACTGATACGGTAGGCTTCGAGCTTAATTTTCTTATCTTTCATATGTTTATCTACCAAATAGTTGTATCGTTCATTGAAACATATCCATGCCATGCACAGTGGGAACCCAAACTATAAATATCTGTTCTAGCTTTCTACCCTGCTCTGGTGTTTTCATAACCCGGCATTGGTGCAATGACCTGTCTGCACCTGCAGAAAAGTAGTGAAGTGGCTAAAGTTAAAGGTGAACAACATAATGAAGATACAAAGCAAAACTATAAGTTTTCGATTGTCCCCTATAACCAGAGTATCGCTTAGAAGTTGAAAAAAATAAAATTGACATCCTGCTATGGCGTGAGAGTTGCTTTGGGCACCACGTGAACTGTGTAGCACCTGTGCTAGAGTACACAACAAAGCATAACATCCCGCCAGACTGGAATGGCAGTGGTAAGTTAAGCACAGTTGTTTTATTTCACGCACCATTAATGTGGCTTATGATCTGCTGCTCTTTTGTTTTGTGGGAACGCACACTTTGGGAAGACAATTTTTTGCGCCAATCTTACCTTAGCGGGACACCAGAAAAAGGTAGAAATCATGAGGTATTCACACTTGGTTGCCCACAGTGTATTACCTGGATGTGTTTCACTCTACAAAAGACTACTGTGCTAGATAATCATAAAGACAAAGACAAAATAATTCAAAGAGGTATGTGTCAGTCATGCTTCCATGGCCTCCAGTGTTTATAGAAACACTCTTTCTGTATATGTGCCAAGCCGTAGGTAGGCTTTACGTAACTCAGTCCAAGTCAGCTTTCCAAGTTAAAAATCGGACTAACGACAATCACAAGAACATTGTATGAGTGCTTTGTAAATGTGGCACCTAATGTAACTTATGTATGTGCTGAGGGTAGATTAGAGACAGTGCATAATCTGCTCTTACAGGATGACTTGTGATGAGTAAAAGAAGCCTTCCTCACATCTGCCTCGTTGTTTCTTTTGGATCTTGGTGCACCATGTGTATTGTCACAGCTTAGTGCATGCAGCTGGGTATAGTTTATGTGTTCTGCTTCCTCCCTTGTCCTCATCATTCATGTGCTATTTTTACCATAACAAAATACATATACCTGTGCTACATATTTTGTCAGCGCGTTTGCATTAGTGGTTATTGCAATCTGTGAAATTGTCTGTGTCCGCTGTTATACTTCGTCTTCGAAAAGTAGGTTTGTCAACATAAATAAACAATTAGTACAAATGTTGCTGTATTTATTTTTGTAATATTGTCTGTTATGAAGTTTTTATACACTGTTGCATGTTGTATGACAGAATAAAATTGATGCACAACTTTTTAATGTGGTATTGTTCAGATCAATTTTCAACTGACGCTAACACGCACAAGTTGTGTGGCAAACGTGCCAACAAGAGTACCATAAGGTAAAACAGCTCTTTTTACTGTTGGATTGGATTATCAATTGCCAACCAGTTGTTTTCAGCAAGCAGAGTATAACGCATAGATCATGTAATCTAAGTTGGAATATCGTTTTTATTGCACTTCATTATCTGGGTCTCCTTTGTACATAAGTGCAGCCTTATTTATTTGTAATGTGTAGGTTACTGGCTTCGGATGTTAAATCGTAAGTTCTAAATTAAAACACGTCTCGGAGAACAGTGAAATAGGTTTAACTTATAAATCTTTTGACATATTAAAAGAGACTTGTGCAGTGGTGAATTGAACTTCTACATGCGTTTCGTTATATTCTGTGGTCTCATTATGGTTCTGGGTGACGTTGCAGTGCCATGCATATGGATGCTTATTTAAGACTGTTTTGCTAGGTTGGCTATTGATTCCAGTTTAATAGTATTGAGAAGTGTCTTGCTTTCATGGTGATTCTGTGCTGACTGATACATTTGAATTTTCCAGAAGACAATAACAAAGGGTGACGAAATACTAACTTTTTGTTGCTAACCTGCCATTTCCTTTTTGGCAACTTTGCTATGGATTCTTTCGTATATGTTGTCTTTTCACAGTAGTCATCTTGAGAACTAGCCTTAGTCGCGTGTACTTACAGCAAAAGTTGGTGAAACATTTTGAAAAACGGCTCGACACTGCCATTCGAGAGTCAAACGACTTACATGGAATACTTATTTTACTCTATTTGCAAGAGTCCTGCACCACGCACTAAGGGTAACTTGACACACACTGCTGGAGTCGTCAGACTCATCAAGAATAGTTACCCGACTCTTTCAGCAGTGGTCATGTGACCCTTCATCTTGAGAAGTCTGACTCATGTAGAACAGTTAACGGACTCCCTCAGCACTAGTCGCGTAACGCTTTCGAGAGGGTTAGGAGACTACTACAACAGAGTGTGCATGACTATCTTGTGTGGAGTCACGTAACCACCTTATATCGAGCACAGATAGTCCCGGGACTCTCTGCCGAAATATAGTTCGGGTGTCTCCCACAAAGTGTGTCGCATACGTAGCGACTCCTGACTCTCCGAAAACAGTAAGAGATACTCTTTTTTTTTAGTGTGTACTAAAGAAAATTACCCGAATTGGAATATGCATCCATCAATGGCGCACTGCGGTTGATATGCAAAAGTTAAAGCAGAGCCGCCGTATGGCATATTTATGGAAAAAGCAGAAGGTAACTTGCAATCAGCCGAGCTCACGTGCGGCAATTATTAAAGAAGGCGGTCTCAGCGGTGCCCACAATACTGAGAATTAGTCCTAATGGGGGTAAACATCCTGGTGTGGTGTAATACTGGCCAACATATCTGAATATCATACATTGCATCATAATCATTGCACTTTCACGGCGATCGACCCGACTGGCCTTTTCGTGAAAAATAAACCCGCTTGTTAATCGGTCAATGTGAAAGAAGATGAGATTTACGTAATTTTCTGGTGCATACTACACGACTAAAATACAAAAGGTAATCATGCCCGCGACAAAAATACTTAGAAATCAACCTAACGGAGAGCTATAATCAACACTTACTTGTCGAATCATATGAACCACGAGATACGTCGGTCTTGTTTTCTAGCGTCGATCTTTGTTTGGGTGTTCGTTTCGTTGCGATAGCAATTATATCGACACACCAAGCAAATTTCTGCCGTCGTTGTCGCCATAGATTTGATGTCACATATCAAGTCTAAACAAAATCACATCGTCGCCGCACACCGTACGCTGTATGTGCGGGTGAAAGCTTGTGATGGTTGGTCAGCTGACGGTCACGGCAGAATGTAACGCGCGCAAAGGAGGAGCGCGGAGCGGCAGCGTGCCGTGTTCTGTGTCACGCAAGGCACGAGGGCGAGGAGGAGAGGGGCAGGGGTTATACTCGGGTTGCTGCTGCTGCTTACGGCCCGCAGGTGCAAGCGCCGTATTTCGAAAGTGATCTGTGCTGTAGACAAAGTGCGCGCCAGCGCAGACATCATCTTTAAAGCTATCTGCCATACGTACAAATTGCGTACGCCGTGTGCGAGTAGCTTCACAGGCTTTTGTTACCTTGACTAGTAAATTGATGTGCAACTAGGTTATTGCTACTATTTCTCATGCAAAAGCGTCCAAGCTTCAAATCGATAAAGTCGATGTCCAGCGCATACGTGAGAGAAATTCACATTCACGCTGCACCAAGAGTGCGCCTACACGGGGTTCCCGTTGACAGCGAATCAAGGACACGAGCGCGCCTCGTCCTAGCCTAGCTGGAGTTAGGGAACACCTGTTGGCGACGTAGCGGGTCAGGTGTTTGAGGAGAGGACAGCGCGTCGCCGCGACGTTAAGCCACCCTAACACTGGTTATCAGAAGTCTGGCTTATTCGCGTGCTACTGTTCCCGAGCTTTCGCCCCGAGTTCTAAGGGCGCCTTTGTACGGCCAAATGAAAAGGCGTCTAGCGTCTCAACGTACTCACTGGCCAGAAAGTAGCGCACAAAGACTAAATGAAAATCAAAAGTAGCGCCATTCTTTGAAGATGCCGGAGGTCTGTGGCACGGAAGAAAACATCGACCACCTGCTGTGCCACTGTCCACGATACACCCCTGAGAGACAAGAACTTGCCAAAGCTTTTCATAAACTGGACAATCGACCGCTTTCTGTGCAGGTGCTGCTGGAACACCGCCCCCATCGCCCGTCGGCACATAAAGCGGTGAAGGCACTTTTGTGCTTCTTAAGGACGACGGGCTTGTGCGGCCAACTGTGACTATTAATGCAATTTCTGTAAGGCCACACACGTCAGCGAACTCACTGCAATTTCCTTCTTTCCTTCCCTCCTCTCTCTCCCTGTTATCTTTGTTTTTCCCCTTTCCCTTTCCCCCGGTGTAGGGTAGCCAACCGGACATGATTCTGGTTAACCTCCCTGCCTTCTTCTTATCTCTTTTCCTCCCCTTCCACCTTGCCTGCCCTTCCTCTCGATGCTCGGGCCTCTGAGTGGCTAAGCCCCATCGTGTGCTCTCGCGTTTTTTTTCTTGTTTGCTTGTGTTTTGCTTGTGCTGCCATCGCGCTGCCAAACATTTCAAGCGCCGTACGCAGGTACCACGTTTCGCGCCTCATTTACGCTTTTTTGGTCTAGTTCCGTGTTTGCAATGCCATGTCGCTGTGCTTTCATGTGCAGCACAAGTGAAAGGGGCGGCTAGCGAACATTCCCTATTCCATCTGCCAAGCAAGACGCGGTACAGCTGAAAGTCTCCCTTCAAAGAATCAGCCGGGCTCCTTTCAAACCAACGCAATGGTCCCGGATCTGTGAAGTAAGCGAGCGATTCCTCGCGCGTCAATAATCCCATATGCTGCCACTTGATGCATGTGGCTACGTTAGTTTTTCGCTCTTTTAAATGCCGCATGCTCGCGCTGCATTTATTTTCAACTCTCATGCCCGACTTCATCACGTCGTCTGCAAGCGCATGCGATTTTTGTCGACTCAGTAATACACTCCATAGCGTTCTCTTTGTTCGGCCTGATTGTATGTGAACGGCACCTTTGGAGTATATCGCCGTACACTACGAAGCAGTGATCGTACGTAGGCAAACAGCTGCTCTGATGCCTTAGGAGAGCATCTGCTGGTTCAGAACCGCGTAGGGGGAGGCCCGTTCGACAGAAAAGGGAGTGAACGCCAGCACGCAAGGAAGAGAGAGGAGATTGCGGCACTTAGATTCGCTTAGGGGCGTTAGGAATGCATAGCTCGAAGCACCGCTGA
This sequence comes from Dermacentor andersoni, assembly GCF_023375885.2. NCBI lineage: Eukaryota > Metazoa > Arthropoda > Arachnida > Ixodida > Ixodidae > Dermacentor > Dermacentor andersoni. The sequence goes on from NC_092823.1 coordinate 57,802,120, forward strand.
GCGGAATTCAATTGGGCATTAGTACCTTAGCATTCACAACTAATAAGAAGTGCAAAGGTGTTCTCTGACCTTTTTTTACTTCTTTGGAATCGCAAGTATTCTGTAAGTCAACAAAGTCAAAAGTATCACGCACGATAAACATTATTCTCATTATTTACGCAAATAGCAAGGCGTATTCGCTCTGTCTAAAAGGACATGTGCAGTGCTTAATACCATGCACTCGTCGAACGGAGAACGTCAATATCAAGGGTGCGTCATAGGAATTACGATGTGCAAGTTACCATCTACATAATTCGCGTGACGTTCTTGTGGCGCACGTGACCGAGCCAGATAAAGGTCAAGAATATATAGTCGAGGCGCATTTCACATAGCAAAGTGATAATGATGGAGTGATGAATAAGTATTGTATCCCGATAATTGCCCTCGCATTTGTCAAAGCGCTAGCTTTTTCCTTTCTCTATGTGTGTGGAAATGAAGAGAGTCCGAAAACATGCCTTCTGCCATTAACCGAAAGGTCAAGACTGCCTCATGGGACAGATCCCCAAGAGTGAACGTTTACCAAGATTTCTATGGCTCGTGATGTTCAGTACTCAAGCGCCAATAACAGCATCAGTCAGGGACCAAGTGTCGTCAAATATGTTCCAGAGAAATAGCACGCAAGAATTTGCCTAATGTGCATTTTGTTTGCTAGATCTTTCTTGTTGTAACTGGTATGAGCACATTTTATCTTAGCTTAATGCCAGTGGAAATCGCAGGGATAACATTTAAGGGAAGGGGTCCGGAATAAAGGAGCACCAATTTTTGGGGCACAAATTAGAAAAAAGGTGGCGCAGCAGACGCACAAGACAGGGGATATGAAGGGGAGCTTTATGAAGTACAGAAATTACTTCTTCAGAAAAAAGAAAGCTTCGAGAACTTTCTTTAGAACTTGATGCTTTTATAGAAAAGCAACATTGTTTACGTGCCCGTGGTGAACAACCTAAACCTTTGTAGCACAGATCGTTCGTATTTTTTATTACCTATTCTTGCTACCTGCGTTGCGCACACGATATATAGCTTCAACATATCAAGTACTGCCGCAAAGTATTGCGCTTAGAATTTATTAGCTAAATACGCTGCAAACTTCTTTCAAGTTTCGTGTGCCACTGATAAGCTTGATTAGCTTGAGGCCGTCAAGCTAACAGTGGCGCACAAAACTTGAAAGAAATTTGCAGCGTGATGTTAACGTGTGATGCGTTGTGATGTTAGTGTGTTTACTTGCAGAAATATTAATATATAGCCCTTACCAAGGGGACAACAGACAATTCTTTTTTATGAGCACATCTGGTAAGGCTTCTGCATTCTTGAACCACCAACCACGACTTTTAATGAACATTATATATTTATCGCCTGTAACTTAGGATATATATATATATATATATATATATATATATATATATATATATATATATATATATATATATATATATATATATATATATATATATATATATGATATCACCTGTAACAAGGCCCTTAAAAGACTAGGTTACTTCCATGGTACGTCGGGTCTTGCTTCTCTTGAAACTAAAGTTGTAACATAGACAACCCTCATTCGCCCCGTCCTCCAATATGGCTGCGTTGTGTGGAATCCATACGGACACTGTGACGTTAAAATAAAGAAAACAATCAAACCAGAATCACTGCAAGAAAAGGCAGTACGTTTTGTTTCTAGCATATAAGACAAGAACGTTTCACCATTTAACTCTCTTCCCATAATTGGCCTCACTCCTCTTGCAGAATGTCGCAAACTTGAATGCATAAAATTCCGTCACATGTTAATCAGTTCTCCTCGTCTCTCGTCTCCAGATAACTGTTTCACTTTTTACAAACCATCATCTATGAGGAGTCACCAGGCTCTAAATATATCTGTCTCGTTTGCACGTACTGATTCATTAAATACAGCTTTTTTCCATAAACAATTGAAGTCTTGAATTCATTAATGGGCAACATCCGTTGACTTGGGTTGGCAACGACTTTATTTATAGTCCTGCAGAGCTTTCGCCGACGGGGCCAATGACTGCTCTTCATGGGCAGCAGCGGAATTGCATTGTCGAAATCTAAGCCGGAATCCTCAGTTTGCACAGGTATCCCTACCTTGATCCTTTCTTATTCTTTCTTTATATTCTCTCCCCTGCTGCTGCTGCAATCAATCGCGTTTCTACTCATACTCATACCATGCCGCCGAAGGGCTAACTATGGAATAAAATTGAGGCACTGTAAGAAAAAATTTAAAGGATGGCTAAAAACACGCATGAACTCGTCTTTGGTAAGATCTTGGTCAGGATGAATGAGTCTGGAATTGATGTCGTTGAACCTAAAAAGGAAGTTGGTTCCTCGAGTACAAGCACTGAACAGTTGAACAGACTAATAAAAGTGCGTAGCCAAAATCCTATGCTAATCGTTGAGAAAACACCAAGCCAACTCTCAGAACCCGTCATTGATTCGTAAGGTTGAGGAGCTTCAACAGCACTCTCGCCTTAGCAATGTCGAGATCAAAGGTGTCCCCTGTTCCCAAGTAGAGGACTGCAGTGCAATTATAAAAATGGTTGGGGACAGAATTGGCTGTCTCGTATCGCGTAGCGATCTGCACATTGTTCGTCGCGTTCCCACGAGATCTAATGAGAAGAAAAATATCATCGCTCATTTACATTTTAGAACGAAGAAAGCTGACTTTGTTAGTAAAGCGCGTAAAGCCAAACATTGTTCTGTGGACATTGGATTTTCTGGCTCTTCCCGCGCTCCCGTCTTTTTAAATAAGCATCTGATCCCGTCCAACAACGCTCTCTTTTGCCAAGGCTCAAACTTAGAAGCAAGAAAAAAAATGGATGTTTCCTTGGACGGACAACTGCCAAATTAAGGCTAGGAAGACTACTAACAGCAAAGTTAAGCGTATTCTTGACGACTCTGACCTAACCAAATTAGACTAGGCATAATTGTTTAACCAATTGACACAAATACATGGCTTCTATGCTAAAATTCGATCAATGGAATTCTTAAACGGATTTCATTCCACTATTCACTTTAATATTAGGAGTCTTCGTAAACACTTCGACGTTACCGACAATTTTCTCGCATCGCTAACTAGTTCGTTTTCGCTAACCGCCATTACAGAAATTCGCTTATCTGATGATGACAAAAATTTAGATTGCTTCCCTAACTATAAAGTGGAATACTGCAACAGATTGACGACTAATCATGGTGGTGCTGCCATATATGTTTGTTCTGATATTGCTTATCGAAGGAGACATGATCTGTCCTTAACCGTTACTAAGTGCGACTCTATTTGATTGAATTCAGTAACTGCTTTCTTGCTCATTTTAGCATGGATATCATATTTGGCTTCATTTACCGTTCTCTTTCATCGCCAGTCAATGAATTCTGTACCAATCTCGATCATCTTTTACAGACTGCATAACTATAAAATAAAATTGTGGTTACAATAGGTGATATAAACAAGAACTTACTCGTTGAAACATCGCCCATTTGTATTAACTACACTTGTTTCTTCCCTACCTACGGATATGATTGCTTAAATAACGATTGCATAAGTCTATTATGGTACAGGCACACTTATCGGTCATGCTTTTTCTAACCTTCTTTATTCCTTCATCATCATCATCATCATCATCATCATCATCATCATCATCATCATCATCATCACCAATTTTGTGTCCACTGATGGACGAAGGGCCATTCCTGCGATCTCCAATTACCCCTGTCCTGCGCCAACCGATTCTACCCAGCAAACGCGAATTTGCTGATTTCGTCTCACCACCTAGTCTTCCGTCGTGCCCTACTGTGCTTCCCTTCTCTGGGTACCCATTCTGTCACCCAAATGATCCAACGGTTATCTAATCTGCGCATAACATGACCTGTCCAGCATTATTTCTTTCTAGTTATATCAATTAGAATATCGTCTATACGCGTTTGCTCTCTCACCCACACCGATGTCTTTCTGTCTCTTAAAGTTATCCCTAGCATTCATGGTTCCATCGCTCTTTGCGTGGTCCTTAACTTGTTCTCAAGCTTCTTTGCCAGTCGCCAAGTCTTTGCCCCATATGTCAGCAAAGTTAAATGCACTGATTTTATACCTTTCTTTTCAATGATAACGGTAAACTTCCAGTCAGGAGCTCACGATGGCTGCCGTATCCGATCCAACCCATTTTAATCCTATTGTAGATTTTTTCTCAAGGTCAGGGTTTCCCGTGATTAGTCGACCTAGGAAAACTTACTCCTTCACAGATTATAGAGGCTGATTTACAATCCTGAACTCTTGTTCCCTAGCCCGGTTGTTCATCATCTTTGTCTTCTGCATAATAATCTTCAACCCCACTCTTACACTCTCCCTGTTAAGGTCCACAATCCATTGTTTTAACTCGTCTGCAGTGTTGCTGAATAGAAAAATGTCATCGGGACACCGAAGGTTGCTGAGCTATTCGCTGTCGATACTTACTCCTAAACTTTCGCAGTTAAATAGCTTGAATACTTTTTCCAAGCATGGAGTGCATAGCATTGGTGAGATTGTGTCCCCTTGTCTGACCTCTTTCTTTATAGGTATCTTCCTACTTTTCTCGTGTAGAATTAAGGTGGCTGTTGAATCTCTGTAGATATTTTCCGGGGTATTTACGTAAGCGCTCTGTACTCCTTGATTATGCAATGCCTCTATGACTGCTGGTATCTCTACTGAATCAAATTCTTTTTCATAATCCATGAAAGCCATATAGACATGCTTATTGTGCTCTGCGGATTTCTCGAAAACCTGATTAATGACATGGATGTGACCCATTGTAGAGTATCCCTTCCTGAAGCCAGCCTATTTCCTAAGTTCACTAAAGTCCAGTGTTGCCCTTATTCTATTGGATAATATTTTCGTAAATATTTTATACAGCACTGGGAGTAAGCTATTGGGCCTGTAATTTTCCAGATCCCTAAAGTAACCCTTCTAGTGGATTAGTATAATGTTAATATTTTTCCACTTTTCAGGGACCCTTGTAGACAATACACATTTCGTATAGAGCGCCGCCAATTATCCAAGCCTTATGTCTCCTTCATATTGGAGGAATCAACTGCAATGCCATCTTCTCCTGCCGCTCTTCCCCGTTAATTACCTTGCAAGGCCCTTCTGACCTCATCGCTAGTTATAGGAGGAATTTCTGCATCCTGTTTTTTACTGCATTGAATGGAGTCGTTATGACTCATCTTGTTACTCTACAGGTTCGAATAGAATTCTTTCGCTGCTTTTATTATACCTTCGAGATTGCTGATAATATTACTCTGCTTATCTTTCACGGCATACCTCATTGTTTGTACTATGCCAAGTTTTCTTCTCATTGATTTCATGCTGCGTCCATTTTCTACGGCTTCTTCAGTCTTTGTGACATTAAAATTTCCAATATCACTTTTTCGCCTTGTTTATCAGTTTTGACAGTTCCACGAACTCTATCTTATCTCTTGAGTTGGACATTTTCATTCTTTGTCGTTACTTTATTAGGTCCTCTTTTACTTGGGAGAGCTTGCCTACTGGTTGCCTTGATGCCTTGCCACCCACTTGAATTGCTGCCTCTGAAGCTAGCCTCTATGGAACCATTACCTCTATGGAACCATCATCATCTCTGATCTAAGACTACATATTTCTTTGCAAGTACCAGCCTAAATTTGTCTGCGTTCACTCTTACTGCCTCTAAGTTGATCTGTTTCTTCTTGACAAATTTTACTCTTTCTCTGTTGAAATTGGGGTTACTCATAGCGCTCACTAACCTATGATCACTGCACTTTACCTTACGTATCACTTCTACATCCTGCACTATGCTGGGTTCGGCAGAAAATATGAAATCAATTTCATTTCTTGTTTCACCATTAGAGCTTTTCCAGGTCCACTTTCTGTTGCTACGTTTCCTGAAAAAGGTGTTCATTATTCTCAGCTTATTCCTTTCTGCGAATTCAACAAGCATCTCTCCTCTAGTGTTTCTGGAATCGACGCCGCAGTTGCGAATTGCCCGTTCACGCACCTGCTTTTTACTCACTTGTGCATTTGAAGTCGCCCATTACTACTACAGACCGAGTTTTCACTCTTCTGATCGCTAATTCAACATCTTCATAAAACTCATCTACCTCCTCATCGTCGTGACTTGATCTGTGAGCCTAGGATTGTACTACCTTTAATCTATACTTGTTATTAAGTTTGATTACGACTAGTGCTACCCTCTCATTAATGCTGTAGGATTCGTGAATGTTACCAGCTATATCCTTGTGAATTAGGAATCCTACCCCGTATTGCTTCTTATCAGGGAGACCTCTATAGCAGAGGCCATGGCCGTTATTTATCGATCTATAAGCCACCAGTTGTTCTAATCTCACTTCTAATCTACTTATGGTATAATATGTTGGGGCAACACCTATAATACTCATATTGCGTCTCTACAGACATTTCAGAACCGAGCCATCAGAACAATTATTTTTAGTTAACGCTTTTCTAAGCTGCTTCCTTACCACACGAGAACAACATCCTTACTATTTCTGGGCTCACTAAATACAACCTAGGTATTTTTTTCTACAAATTTCTGCATAATGAGTTACCATTGATCACATTTCGATCATCTAACCTCACAATTCATAGTAACACCAGATTCCCGTTGAATAACAATTTTCGTTTACCAAGAATCCGCAATAACTACGGTAAGCAAACCGTAGAATTCACTTCCATATCAGTATGGAACACTCTTCCTCTCTTTATGAACAACACAAGATCTTTACACCAATTCAAAAGGGAACTAAAATGCATTTATTATTGACAGAATCATGCGAACATTTACGGAAACCGTTTTTTTTTCCTTTCTTTCGTTTTTTGTTTCATTTTTGTTTGTTTTTGATCTTGTAAATTAACTACTGGAATATTCTTGCCGTACAATTCCTCTTGCTAGCATGGGATAAGCTAAAGCCTGTTATTATTTGTAATGAATTCTGTATTTTGCTCTGTTAACGTTCATTTCCTTTTGCTTGTATACTACCTTACTATATGGTAATGTTGCTTTGAGATATCAACTATCATAACTGTTCTTGTACAGGAAGTCCCGATACAGTCTTTGACTATGGGACCTCCTCCTGCATACTAAATAGTTGTAATGTGACCCAACTTCCAACAATAAATTCTGATTCAGATTCTGAACTCTGATTCTGATCCCGAAAGTAGTGCAACGCATGGGCGACCCGCGGCGGATGTTCAGCAGGCGTTAAGCACTCCCCATGCGTGCGCGGATACAAGAGATTGTGCAATGTCGGGCCCATCCGCGGCGGAGGTGCAGGTCGTCATTAAGGGGCCCACATACACAGATTCGCTAGTTATCCTTCCCAGAGTGAAAAGGTGCTGATATTTTTGCCTCTTTGTTAATTTGTGCTTTGTTTCTATGTTGTTTTGTTGCTTTTGTTTAATGTGTATTCTTTTGTTTTTCGCTGTCATATTTACCCGGCGCGGTTGCTTAGCGGCTATGGTGTTGGGCTGCTAAGCACTAGGTCGCGGGATTGAAACCCGGCCACGGCGGCCGCATTTCTATGGAGGCGAAATTATAAACCACCCGTGCACTTAGATTAAGGTAAACGTTAAAGAAATTGGGATGGTCGAAATTTCCGGAGCTCCGCGACTAGAGCGTGCCTCATAATCAGATCGTAGTGTTGGCATGTGAAACCGCACGATTTATTTTTTTCGCTCTCCTGTTTGCAGCATCGGGACGATTCTTTTTGTGGACAAATGGACATGGACAAATGTGCTTGTTTATCTTTGTTGGGAGACCACTTTTCACCATTTAAGAAATGTGATCGCTCAGCACGGGACACGCCCGCATGTATCCGCAGTTGCTTAAATGTTAGCCTAGTTCTATCTGCTGTATGTTATTACCGAAGTTTGTGTAATCTCGTAACATGTGCGAAGCGAACCTATAGAACTTTCTGGAAGACACGCGAGCACCAGCGACTACTCTGAAAGTTTCAATGACACATGTTTAAAAGCCGACGTCCTTGATAGGCCGAAGAGATTCTCGACGATCGCAGACTGTGTTCGCCGCTGTGGTTGTTCTTTGAGGATAGCCTGTTTTTCAGCCATAAGTCAGGCCATCAAAAATTCTAGTTTCGTCATTCAAAAATTTTCTGCTTTCTTCACCGTCACTACTACGCGACAGTATGAGCGTGAGTAAATACAAAGACTGAAAGAATTAGGACAGTAAGTGAGTCGCGGTGAGCGGGCGTGCCTACCAACGGGAGTGTTATACGATTGTTGAAGGTCGATAACCAGTTTTTTGCAAGAAGCTCGATTGAGGCGGTAAACTTATTAGAATGGATGGTTATAACGCAGTTTCAGCCTGTTCTTTTTGTAGGGAAGGACTTATGTTAATTACCCCATGCTCCAAAGTTCCCTGGTGTGAAGTGTTGCAGAATGCATTGATCGCTTTGTAGTAATTGGGTATAAGACTCAGATAGGCATTTCAGTGAATTTGGTGCTTGGAACTTCTTGCGTTCTCTTTTAAATCAACCTACGTGGAACGCGATGGACACATCTTTCTTTAAAGGGGGGGGGGGGTTGCATTTGGTCGTGCCTGGCTTCAATACTTAGTGATATTTCCTTGGCCCATTATGACAACGTCACAGAAATTAGTATGTCGGAGGTGAGCATCACCTAAATCTTTAGATATTGAGTTGATCACCTAGTCCTTTTTGCTTCCGCTCAATTTGCGAATGATATTTTTTCTCGAAGTCTTGACAGTGTGGAGATAGTACACGGACAACCGGTCCGTGTCGAATAAAAAATTTTTGTCGAGGAATCACATTTGATGGAAATATCCTCGTGACAATAGGGCATTGCTTCCGCACAATTCATCTTAATTTAAAGTACTGAAAAGAGCAGTCGCCAACCTCTGTCTTGAAAATGCACTCCGTAAATTATGCCCTATAAGATGTCTAGAAGCAATGACATACGAAAAGACCTTTTGGACGCACGCTATGTTCAGTTCGTACTTGTTTTTGCAGCAGAGAGTGCGTCAAAATATAAAGAAACAGAATGGGACGCACATGCGCAGTTGTGGCAATATGAAAATGGTTGTTGAGCCGTATTTGCACAGCGTATCACACGCTTGGACCAAAGGGTAAAGTACATGCCGTATTTCCCGCTCCGCAGAAATTACTCACCTTATGCATTAGCACAGTTCCGTTTGCAATATAACACGTACATTCTAAAAGGAATAATCGTCGCCATTTTGTGCCATATGTAAAGAATGTTGTGTATCGCCTTCCATTATTGTTCGAGAAGGTTGTTTTGGGAAGCATGGGATGTGCCTGAGCGACAGGTTAAGAGATCATGGCCAAAAATTGAACTGATAGTGGGATGGTCATGTGTGTGTGCATTGCGGTGACTGGGGGTGCAGAGAGATGGAGATAAAGAGAAGAGAGGAAAGGCACGGAGGTTAGCCAAATGCGCGTCCGGTCTGATACCCTGCACCTGGGGAAAATGCATAAGCACGAAAAGAGTCTTTCGGTGTAAACCCCTATTTAAAGAAGCGCTATGTTATGGATAGAAATTAGTTGTGGGATTGAGTCGTGGCCACGGCGGCCGCAGGCCCACGATACGGCCGAGAGGCTCGGCCTTCCGGTTCCCACGTGGGAGCGGCCCGCTTCGTGAAGACTCACGACCTGCAGGACTTCTTTAAAGTTTCGCCATACCATACCATACGGCGGCCGCACTTCGACGGAGGCGGATTGCGAAAACACCCGCATACATATGTTTAGGTACAGGTTGAAAAACACCAGGCGGTCGAAATTTCCGGAATCCTCCGCTACGGCGCGCTTGATATAAAAAAAAAAAAATGGTTGTGGCATGTCAAACGCCATGAAAGTGATGTATAGAAATGAAGATAAGGTTATGCGAAAAGTAGTTGAAATGCATTGTTAGCGAAGCCCGCTGTTAACTACATCAGTTCTCGTTGAGTTCCTCTGACTACAAATGAATTTGAGTGCCTGCAAACGGCTGGCTTTCCTGTTCGCTGATTCGGCCTCTTCAAAGCGAGGGCCGGCAGATACTGTTGTTTTCTGAGATTTTAAACATAGTTCGACGCTCGCGCTCCTACTGTTGTCTCACCCCTGCCTGTGTGTACCTGCGCTATGACCTACATTGCTGCGAATATGAACGCGAGTGAATTAGAAGACTGCAAGAAGAAAGAAAGTAAGTGCCGATGAGTGGACGTGGTAACTACCGGGAGTGAGGGACGGTCAGTTTGAGTGGATGTTAGTATGAATATGAGTGAATACAATTACTGCACGAAATAATGTTCAGTGACTATGCGTGTTCACTCACTGCCAATGTATTGCAAAGTCTTTTGCGCATCATTCAGCTTATGTTGATATTATGAAATACCGAACTCTACTTTCTCGACATCCCTTTGAGGGAACAGGCCTGATCTCTTCCTGCCTTCTCTTGACGTCCGGATTGTGTGAGGCCGCGCCGGTAAATGGTATCAAGCTTATTCATGGTTTTGTGTGCAGTTCCTCGACTTTACGCGACTTGATTCCGTATAAAGCAGCCCTTGCTTTGAATAAACCTCCGTGTTAAGAGTGCAATGCCTGTCGCCTTGTTCCTTTCATTCTTCTGCGTATAACGTTTTCACTTTGTTACCAAAGACGAAGTTGAGTATCGACATTTACAGCTGTGCCATATAGTTTTGCATTTCTTCCGCCGTTTAGATGCCCGCTACTGCGGCCATCATCTGTCGTAGGAATATCAGGGTCTTTGCGAATAGTGTATAAAAATCAAGAAATAAAATATATATGCAATTCTAAGGCTATTATCAACCAAGTAACACATGCAGAGCATCTTGCTGATTCAGTTCAAGTCAGTTACCAAAAGCTAAGCAAATGTAACTCATTTACGCGTCATCATTCAGGTGATTAATGAACGCCTCTTGCAGCTAGCGTGCGACAGTGTTGTTACTCTGTCCAGACAGCCTAATACAACAACTCAAGGGCTTATACTAACAAACATTCAAGTGCGGAGGCACCAGAACGAGCGCACTTTTCTTACGCATATGTCATTTTCTCGTGCCATTACTATTCATTATTACTTCCGATGGAGGTTGCGTGACTGCTCTTGGTACCGTACAGGTCCGGTAGCAGTCTTCTGTGGGTTTTTATATATTGTGGCGAGAATAACACTAGACAAAAAAAGAAAAGATGTATTTAGGTAATACATAAAGATAGAAGCCGAGATGGCGGAAGAACCACCACACGAATGCTTCTTTAATCCTCTCCTTCACCGCCTTGCTTGCGCTTTCTCCAATGTTTGGTAACGTCTTGCAAAATATGACTCCTGACGGTGGAAGCACCGTCTCGGCGCTTAGGGCACGCTTGCTGTCGGAGAAGTAGGGCTTCAAACAGGCGATGCGCACGATATCACTAGGTGATACGTACAATGACGAGCTACCATCCACCTGGGCGATCTCGTATTGGACATCACTGATCTGGCGGAGAACCATATAAGGGTGAGATTAGCGACCCAGAAGCTTCGAAGATAGACCCACATGGCGGGACGAAGTCCAAAGATGGACAAAAGAGCCTGGCGAGAAATAAATGGCTTTTTGGTGGCTGTCATAGCGAGTCTTTTCTGATACGTGCGAGACAGAGAGACGATGTCATGCTATCTGGCGAGCTGTTTAGCCCGACTAGCATCATCGCGGACGTAGTCTTTAGGAGCGTAGGGTATCTGATGGCAAGAGAGTTTCAAAGGGCTGCGTTAGGTGGTGTTGAAAACTGTATTTTGATTACTATAGCTGTAGGCTTGCCCGCCGGAAAGCATCAAGAACTGCCAACAGGCGTCTAATGTGGCTCTCAAACGACGGCGAAAAAACCGTGATGTCATCTAGATAAAAAAGGCATGTGGACGATTCACAGCCGCCAATCAAAGGGTTTATCAGTCATTCAAACGTTGCTTGAGCATTACACAAACCAAATGACTTAAATCTTAATCTTATCTTATCTTAAATCTTATCTTAAATTTAATAAAGTTCATCAGGTGTAATGAGTGCCGTATTTTGGCAGTCCAGTTCATCTGCAGAAGTATGCCGGCGTCCTCACCGTAGTTGGATGGAGGAGAAGTAGGTAAACCAATGAGACAGGCGAGAGTATAATTTCTTCTCCACAGAAGGTAGGCGTCCTTAGGGCTATTTTGTTCAAGTGGCGGCACTCGACGCAAAAATTCCAACTACCGTCCTTATTCTTTACCGGTGACGCCCAGAGACTGCAGGAATGTTCTATGACTTCATTCGCGAGCACTGATTCTACCTCTCGTTGAATTACTTGCCGTTATGCATGGGACACACGATAAGGACGCCGTCAGATGTGGCTGACGTCTCCAGTATGGATACGATGGGTGACGACAAATGTCTTGCGCAAAGGGCGATCATCAAAGTCAAAGATGTAGCGATAAGACATCAACATGCGCCTGATATCGGCAGGTGAGACGCGATATTCTTGGTAAATGGGGATCGGTGATACGGCTTGTTGTGCAATGTACAGTGGGGAGCGAAAGATCGCCGGCAACTAATGCAAAAACGGTATACTCATTGGTAGAAGAAACTTTGGTCAGAATCATGTCATTTGGGATAAGCTTCGTGCACCAACTGAAGTTCAACACGGGAGGGGAAACGGTGTGCTGCCTTGTGCGGAAGCCAAGTGAACTAATGGGGAACATGTCAACTTTTGGCGATTTCAAATGCGTGTACTAATCGGTGATGGCATCCACCGTGCCACAATTTTTGTAGATTAGTAGATTGAACGCATCTGCTATCCCTTATAGGACGCGTTCCACATTCTATTACTCGGCCATATCATCATCCGCTTTGCGGCAAAGGCCGAACACATCCTCTGTATAAGACAGGAAGCATTCCGTCGATATCTGGGCACGTGATGCTACGTCCTTCTTCGCCGCCATCTTTCGACCAAAAGACTTGTCAAACAGAGCATGCATCCTTTCCTTCCAGGTATCCAATCTTCCTATTTCCTCTTCATGATTCTGGAACCCGAGCATTGCTATCTCTTGGAGATAAAATAGGATGTTGGCCCACATGATCGTAACAGCCCATCGGTTGTTCCACCTCGCACGCTCGTAGATTCCCAATCACTCTTCAATGTCCACATAGGTTCTACAAAACGGGCCTGGGTCTATTGAGTGGGCAACGACAACCGTTGACGTTTCCACAGTTGAGGTGGGAACCGTCTCTCCAGTCACATTAGGTGGCTTGACATCTGGGTATCTTGTAACAAGTTAAAAAAAAACACGACCAGTTTCCCTCTTGCGGAGCGTCGTAACTAAATTTAAGCGGTATCAAAATGTAGGTCTCAACGGCACATGATGCGAGAATTAGTCCCAGAGTATAGTACGGTAGTAATGAGCGCGAAAAATGTATGGGAGTAATAAGCACCAGTATAGTAAAGAAAATTACCCGAACTGCACTATGCCACCGTAAGTAGCGCACAGCGGTTGATATGCAATGGTTGAAACAGAGCCGCCATACGGCATATTTTTGGAAAATGCAGCAAGTTAACTTGCAATTAGCAGAGCTCACGCGCGGCAGTTCTTCGAGAAGGAGGTTTCAGCGGTGGCCACAAGAGTGAGAATCAGCCCTAATGGGGGTAAATATCCTGGTGTGGTGTAATAATTGCAAATATATTCGATAATCATATATTCCATTATAGATTGCACTTTCACGGCGATCGGCCCGACTGTATTTCTGGTAAGAAAAAAAAAGGCTTGTTATTCGGTGAACGTAAAGAAGATGAGATCTACGTAATTTTGGGGTGACTAAAATGCAAAAAAGGTAATGATGCGCACGATAAAAGATACGGAGAAACAGTCCTAATGGAGAGCTATAATCAACACTTCTTTGTCGAATCATGTGAACCACGAGGTACGTCTGCCTTTTTTTTCAGCATCGAGATATGTTTGGATGTTCCTTTTTTTTTCGATAGCAATTATATCGACAGATCAAGCAAAGTTCCGCCGTCTTCGTTGCCATCGCTGTGATGTTACGTATAAAGTGCAAACAAGATCACATCGTTGCCATACGCCGTACGTTGTACGTGCGAATGAAAGCTTGCGATCGTCAGCCGACGATCGCGGCCTAATCTAGCGCGCGAGGGAGGCGCGCGGAGCGGCAGCGTGCCGTGTTCTCTCGCACGCAAGGCACGAGGGCGAGGAGGAGAGAGGAAGGGGTCATACTGCGACGGCTACTGCTTACATACCGGTGGCGCAAGTGGCGTATATTGAAAGCGATCTGTGCTGTAGACAAAGTGCGCCAGCGCTGCCCTCATCTTCAAAGCGATCTGCCATATGTACAAAGTGCGTACGCCATGTGCAAGTAGCTTGGCACGGGCTGCGCATTTGTCGTTTAATTCTCGTTGAAGCCAGAGATAACAAGAATGTCAATTCACTCGCTGCTTCTGCTGCGTTCAGCAAGATTCTGCTGCCATCGAGCCCATGCAGATTTTTGGTAATTGTAATGTTTTTGTGATCCCCAGCTAATTCGCTCATAGATTGGATGGCCTTATTTATTCTACAGTCCTATTCTTAATAATTCGGTTTTTGGGTGGCATACCTGCGTTTACACTTATTTCATGACGTCTACGGCTTAAGAAGGAGAGAGGTCGTTCTTGTGGAATGATTCCCTACATATATGTGCCCCACACAATGACCTCATGGGGTAGTACTCAGAAATGTACATGTAGGCTAATCATTGCCTACTATTTGTTTACTTTTTTGTTCTAAGATACTTGTATGGTAATGAAGGAAAGTCATTATTTGTCATGCATGTTTGCCGTGATTATTAAGAGCAGCGACTATCATTACGTGCTGCCCCAATGAATCCTTGCATTATGTTGCCAACTCACTAGCTCAACGACATGGAGCTAGCTATCCGTGCTCATCCACAACCACCGTCTTGCGACAACGTGCATGCAAAAGAGGTAAATCTACTTCCAGAACTGCAAAGGATTGGGAACAGGAGAATGAAATAAATACACCACATGGAATTTATTACAGAGACATGCGCATATCACAACTGACGGGATAACAGAGAACGTGCGTTTGCGCCGTCAAGCGAGAGCCTTTTTTTTTTTTTTTAAGGAGAAGTTGCTGCCTTCTGGTGTACGATCTTTCCAGCTCCCAGAATTTCAAGCTACTCGCGAACATGATCTGGTAATAGTTATCGTTTCTGGTGCAAAATTGTTGCTTAAGAAAACCAATGCCAGCAAACGGATGTTGTTGGCGTGGCGAACAATCTAGAAAATACCTTTATAATGTGTCAGACCTTTCTAATAAATCACAGAATCTTACACACCATTGAGATTTTCTCCTCCCTGCAATTATTTGTGCATATCTTCCCGGGTGTTAGAGAAACTAAATTGAAAACCTATAAAAACATGCCTGCAAGGCTTGTCTTCAGTGTTGTGTGTGCGGCAAACAAAATTACTCGGTCGTGTCACAAGAAACATTTGGGACAGATTAGGAGATAAATGTATTTGTAGTATGGCTGCAGATGGCAGTGTTCTGGTCAAAAACGCCAACGACGAATTGCAACACATGAGTTACGGCCTGAATGGAGTGCGCTTAATAGAATCATTGAGTATTGGTGAATAAAGCAGCACAACCGTCAAGGGCGAAATTAGTGTTATGTTCATGGTTCAGTCTTGGCTCTGTACTTTGCTGGGACGTTCTACAGAAGAGCGCCGGTGCCGCTCCCATAGATTGTTGACAAGCATAATTATTGTCATGGCAATGTGACTGATGTCACGTTGTTGGGAGGGTGAATAATAAGGGAGAGGCACAACAGCGAGTCACAAAACCAACTAATTAGTGGACGAAACTGGGCAGAAAGATACAAGTTACGCTCAAGCAAAGCGATAGCCACGCGCATATGGGTCGTTCAACGAAATGTGATCTACTGATGAGGTGCGTCGGTAGTTTATGCATGACTCGGCAAAGGTGACAGCGTAATCGCTGGTGATTGCAGGCGTTCCTGAAAGTTCAACACTTTTCGCGTGGTGTGGAAATTCTGGTTACACGAGGTTGGGTGACAGCACAGACAACACATAAAATTAGCAATGACATTCGAGAAAATTCACGTGCTTCCGTTATCCTCTTGCGCTGACCAATAAGTATAACATTCGTTGGTACGTTAAATGAGGTCGCAGGGGAAAGTACGAATTTCAGTGGCATGGTGAGAGAGCAATATTTCACCATTGGTAGTGAGTCATTAGAACCTGTGCGAGAGTACATTATTGCAGGTAAATTACTCACTGGGAAGTCTAATCTTGTGAAGGAAACTTACCGAAGAACAGAAATGGCTTGGAGTGCCTACAGCTGGCGTTGCGAAATAATGATCGGGAGCCTAATGCTGTCATTGACAACAAAAGTATACAGTCAAACACTTCGCTTTTAACAAAGAAGCTTGAGGGCAAATTAAGAAACGCACAAATATTGATAGAACACAAAATGTTAGGCGTAACATTAAGACACAAGAAGAGAGCAGTGCGGATCAGAGATCTAGCAGCGATATCCGATACTCAAGTTGACATTAAAAGGAAAAAATGGAGCTGGGCAGGCCATGTTATGCGTAGTGCTGATAACCGGCGGACCTTTATAGTTAGAGACTGGTATTAATGGAAGGGAAGCGCTACCAAGGACTGTACAAAATTAGGTGGGTTCATGAAATTAGGAAAATTGTAGGCTCAGCTTGAAATGAGCTAGCTCAAGGCAAACGTAATCAGACATCGCCTTTGTCGTGCGGTGTCTTGGCTCACGATAATGGTGGCTCTAGTCGATGAATTCTTGGAATGTAGTATCCCTCAAACCAAGAATGCTGGTTGAAATATTAACACGTACAGTCTCCCGTAATGAATCAGCCTTTTGTTACCTTGACTACAAGTACAATGCGCAATTAAGTTATTGCTGCTTTTTTGACGCAAAAGCGTCAACGTTTCAAACCAAGAAAGCCAACGTCCAGCACATAGTTCAGCCAAACGGCACTTAAATTCACATTGGCTGTGACGCTAATGCACCAGTGTGCCTACACGAGGTTACCGTCGACTGCGAATCAACGGAACGAGTGCGCCTCGTCTGAGCAGAGCGGGAGATAGCGAACACCCGTTGCCGACGTAGCGGGTGAGGTGTTGGGAAAGGGCAGGGCACATCACCGCAACGTCAAGTCACCCTCGCACTGGTTCTCTGAAGCCTGAGTTAATCGCGTGCGACTGTTCACGAGCTTTGGCCACGAGGTCAAACTGCGCCTTTGCAAGGCCAAATGAAAACGCGTCAAACGTCTCAACGCACTCACTAGCCGGCAAGGAGTGCAGAAATCTCCTCAATAAAAATGAAAGGTAGCACCATTCTTTGAAGATTGCCGGCATCTTCCTAGGCTGCCCTTTCCCTAGACGCTCGGCCCTCTCATTGGCCAAACCGCATCGCGTGCTCTCGCGCGCTTTTTATCTTCGTTGTTTTTTGCTTGTGCTGCCATTTCGGTGCCAAACATCTCAAGCGACCAACGCGGGTACCATGTTTCGCCACTCCTTGTCGCTTTTGTAGCGTAGTTATGTTTTCGCGATGCCATGCCTCTGTGCCTTAGAGTGAAGCACAAGGGAAAGGGCCGGCAAGCGAACATTTCGTATTCCATCTCACAAGCAAGACACCGCACAGCTGAAGGTCTCACTTCAATGAATCAGTAGCACTGGATTCAAACCAACACAATGGTCCCGGTTCTGTGAGGTGAGTGAGCGATTCTTTGCTGATCACTAACTTCGTATACTGCCACTTGTTGCATTCTCCTTCGTTAGTTTTTCGCTCTGTTAAGTGCCGCATGCTGGCGCTGCCATTATTTGCAACTCTCATGCCCGACTTCAAACAGGTCGTCTTCAAGCGCACGTGTTTTTTGTCGACTGAGTCGTACTCTACATGGCATTCTCTTTCTTTGGCCTGATTGTATGCAACCGACACCTTTAGAGTGTATCCGCGTACATTATGAAGCGGTGATCATACGTAGGCGAACAGGTGCTCTGATGACGTTCCGACCGTTATATGGCATTATCGCTCTTTAGGCCTTATCCATCCGCTTTGAACCGTTATGAATTTTGACCAACCGTCCTCGCGCAATAGCAACGCCGCGTGGACCGTGCTTTAAAAGTGACCTGCGATGCCGACAAACAGTGCAGACTGCTGATATACCTTCGCGCTTTGTGCTCTCGCCGCTTACTTAGCGGTGAAGAGAGACACGCGGAGAGCGCCTTAGGAGAGCATCTGCTAGTTAAGAACCGCGTAGGGGGAGGCACGTTCGAGAGAAGAGAAAGTGAATGCCTGCACACGAGGAAGAGAGAGGAAATGGCGCTTGTTAGGATCGTTTAGGGGCTTTAGAAATGCACATCTCAAATCACCACTCAGCAGCATCAATTCAGCATTAGTGCTTTCGCATTTGCAACTAGCAAAAAGTGCAAAATTGTTGTCTGACTTTCACAACGAAGCTGTACACCTCTACCCTCCAAGGAAATTTTAGTGTCGTAAGCAAGAAACTCCCCATACTTGGGCCGGTCCTGGTAATAGTGCAATACCGGCCCGACCCGCGGCGGAGGTGAAGCAGGCGTTAAGCACTCCCCATATGTGGGCCGATCGCGAAGATATTGCAACGCTTGGTGAACCCGTAGTGAAGCTGAAGCAGGCGTTAATCATTCACAATACGTGGGCCTATCCCTAAGATTGTGGAATGCCGGGACGACCCACGGAGGAGTGCAGTTCATCATTAAGGGCCCACATACACAGCTTCGCTGGTCATCCTTCATCATGGAGTGTAAGGCCACTGAGTTTTTTTTTACTTTATCTGAATCCACTACTTTCTGCAAGTCAACGACGTGAAAAGTATAAGCTACGATAAATATCATTCGCAGTATATAAGCAAATCGCAAAGCTCATTTGGTCGTTTTCACATTATATGTGCCGTCCGTAATACTCTGCAGTCGTCGATCGGACGATGTCAACATCAAGTACGCGTCACAGGAATTACGACAACCACGTTACCATCAACGTCTTCCGCTTAACGTTCTTTTGACGCACGTGACTACTAAGCCAGATAAAGGTCAATAATATCCAGTCGAGGCACATGTCAAATAGGAAAGTGCTAATGGTGGAGTGATGAATAAGTACTGTATTCCGGTTATTGCCCTCGCACTTGTTAAAGCGATCGTTTTTCAATTTCTCTATGTGTGTAGAAACAAAGAGAGTCAGAAAACATGTCTTCTGCCAATAACCGAAAGGTCAACACTAACTAGTGGGTACAGATGCCGAGAGTGAATGTTTATCGGGTTTTTTATGGCTCGTGAGGTTCAGTACTGAAGTGCCAATAACCGCGTGAGTCAGTGACAAAGTGTCGTGAAGTATGTTCCAGAGAAATTGCTCACAAGAATTTGCCCAATGTCCATTCTTTTTACTAGATCTTTCATGTTGTACCTCATATGAACATATTTTAGCTTAACCCAATACCAGTGTCAATCTCTGCGATAACATATAGGGCAAGGCAGCGTGAATGAAGCAGCACCAATGTTGGGGGGGGGGGGGGGAGGGTGACGCAGCAGACGCACAAGAAAGGAGATAGGAAGTGGCGGTTAAGGAAGCGCGGTAAATATTTCTGAAGAAAAAAAAAAAGCCTCAAGAACGTTCTTTAGAACTTGATGCCTTCATATAAAAGCAACATCATTTACGCGCCCGCCGTGAACAACTTAAAGCATTGTCGCACAGGTCAACCGTATTCTTTATTACTTAATCTTGCTTCCTGCCTTGCGCGTGATATAATGCTTTAAAATTTGAAGTTATGCAGGAAAGTATTGGGCATAGAATTTATTAGATAAGTACACTGCAATTTCTTTCAGATTTCGGGAGCCATCGATTAGCTTGACGTCCTTCGTCGCTCGAGTTCGATTTGTGTTTACTACCGGCACCGTATCTCCACTATTTGTAAAGTGCAGCCGAAGGCTAGCTTATCGTTTATGCGGCCTGTTGCGTTATAAATGCGCGATTATTGGTAGGCAATGTGGTGTTTACATGCATACTTGTAGAAATAATATTACATGGCTTTCACAAAGGGACAACAGCCGAATTTCATTTCTGAGCACATCGCGTACCGCTTCTGCATTCTTGGACAAGTGACAATGAGTTTTAATGAACATAATATGATATTTAATATAATCAGAAGTAGAAAAAAATATAGCTCAATTACTTAGCGCATACTCAGGTTTCCATAGAGTTTACCCCGTGATAATAAATCGAAAGCTTTTAAATATCTGGTGCTATTACGCCGATTTGATTTTGAATATCGATGTCAAAGTACAGGTCGTAGATAAAGTTTTAACGCTTTGTGTCACTTTCTTTAATCTCAGGGGGAAGTCTTGGTGGATAAAGCGTTGGCATCGATGATACTCGACGTAAGATATTTTATGCTTGAGAATAATAGTCTAGAAACTTGGAAATTGTGCATGCTTGCAAAACAGGCCACAAGCTATTTACGTCTTCCTTTCTTCCGACTTGTGCATAGGAGTGAATATGGATGTCTTTCATTATTTTAAGCTTTTGCATGGCCGTCATAATCACGAGTGGTACTGGCTAACACTTCCCGGGTTCCATCTTGCACTGAAATATAAGTACCCAAGAACGCCGACGCCGGGATTAGATCCCGCGACCTCGTGCTTAGCCGCCGAACACTATAGCTACTAAGAAACGACGGCGGTTCGCTTTGAAAAGTTTCACGATTGGAATAAATGCTAATGCAACAACAATAGTGCCGCTGCTTAGTGCTGCATATATGACAGTTTGAAAAGGTTGTTGATAAAGGTGTTTGCCCACTGCGTACTTGGAGTCAGTTCAAAAATCCTTTTCTCTTGAATGTCACGACAAGAATAATATGAGAACGTTAACCTTGGAGCGGAGCATGAAGTTTAATGACTACTCCACGCTGTAGAATTAAAGAAGCGTGTTCATAATTGGTGTAATTTACATAAGTGGTTCACCCAATCGGCGACGAGCAAGAGCTGGATTATTTTCAGGCGGCGCGTATAAATGAGTGCGCCAATGAAAGCCTTCCCAGTTTTTTTCAGACTTCCGAGGAAGTTTATTAATTTGCTTGGCGTAAAAGCATATCGTTCGCTTGTACTGTTTTAGAGACGAATCCGATCGTCTACCAAAGTCAGGAAGTTGCGACATTGGAAGAAAAGGTAAGTTGCTTTGCTGGCCCCAACCACAGAGAAAATTGCAGTTACATGGTTGTACAGACATTTGATGTAATTCGTATGAAAACTGAATCAGAATCAATATTACTGTCAGTGTCAAGAGTTGCAACTTGAGATAATATATTACTAACAGTGTCGAGAGTTGCAACTTGAGATAATCTTTTTGTTCATGGGGTTATAGCGATCCCGAAAGCATGCTAAAGAAATTGTATGACAAATGTACTAGAAACCATAAGGATATTACAATTATCGAAGTTAGTAATTCCATAGTTTGCTTACGAACGCATTAAGAAAATGAAAAAAAAAAGATCCTCTGCATTGAAGCGTACAAACACAGAACATTTTTAGCGACTCCGGACCCTGCACCCTTTTTTTACGCTTGAAGATCACAGCTACTTATTTGTGCCCCTCTTAATAACGAAAACGCCCTCTATGTCTCATCCTTCATTCGAGATTCAAAGACCTCGAGCGAAAACGGCGCAACGTCGCGAACGGCACAAACATTATCCCCATCATTGTGAATGGAACATACGCGCGTAAGTATAAATCGCCCGATTCTTGACAATCCCCCATAGTGGGCATGAGTTAATCTAGAAGGCAAGCAAGCACGCGAGATGCATGATAACGATCGCAGATAAAGCGAATTAAGTATAACGATGAAGCAAATTAAGTGGACGACTCAGGCGAGTTGAAGGAAATAGCACTAGAAGATGAATAAGCGGATTAAGTAGAAGATAGCGGATTAAGCGGGATGGCTCAGGAAAGTGGACTAAGCGAATTGAGGTTATGCGTGCGTCACGTGTCCGGATTTAATGGATCGGCACTCAGGATTTGGCCTTGAAGTCGTCCTAGGGATAGCGTAAGAGACCCTGTAAATTTTTTTTTTCGCTGCTAAGGCGTCGACCTGGGGCTGACGGCTTTACTTTTCGCGGCCGATTCTTAGCGGCATGCTCATGAAATGAAAAAGTAATGTTTCTGCCGGAAGGCACCATTCCCTATTACCGCTCTTTATGCGACCAATTTTTTGTTGTGCAGTTAGTGCTTCTATTGATGGTCGTTTGATTATCGCGAGCACCAGAATTAGCTGGACACAGAAGGCGACGCTGCGTTATAAACAGAAACTTACCTCGTTTGAAACAGAAGGAACCTCGACAACAGCTGTTACGCGTTTCATGAGTTTATTCGATTAGCCAATATATTTTGTGTGTGTCCTGGATCGAACGGTGCCGCCGTTCTTTTTTTCTTGCAATTATGGAACGTTTCCGGTGGTACATCGCGGGTATACCAATCTAATTGCTTTGCAACCGTTTTTTTAATTATTTTGCCAAGTTTTTGATGCTTTTTAGTAATGGCCATCTAAAGAAGGTTCCATTATATATTTCCTAGCGCATCAATCATCCACATTTATTGCCGGCGTTATCGCGCTAACAACCTTTTATCGCTGGGTGTGCAAACGGTGATGATCATTGTTCTATGGCATCATGATCGTTCCTCATTCGTTTCGGCCGCAAAGCTTTTCTGAACTGCACCTGCTCTCAGCGAGCAGCCACCGCCGCACAGCGATGACCTTTGCGTTTCTCAAACTCATCAGCAGCGAGCTACTTCCTTGGGTAATGATGCGTTCATCAAACTTCATCAAGCAATAACAAACAAGAAACGCATACAGAAAATCAACAAAGGTCGCATACGACATTGAGTATAAAAAGAAGTTCAAGAGTACTATGACCCTAGTTTGGGGGAACACGTGTTGCACTAGTGCGCCTAAGTATTTAGGTAAAATTGAAAATAAATAATGGGGATTTACGTGTCAGAACCACGAACTGATTATGAGGTACGCCCTAGTGGGGTACTCCGGAAATTGGGATCACGCGGGGTCCCTTAAATTTTACCTAAATCTGAGTACACGGGCTTTTTCGCATTTTGCCGCCATTCAAATGCGGCCGCCTTGGCCGGAAGTCGAAGCCGCGACCTCGTGCTTAGCAGCATACGTATTTAGGTAAATAATCACTGTTTCATACTCAGATTTAGATGGCCTACTGTCTGCTTATAAGTGTGGTGCGACGTCGTGCGTAATTCTTAGTTCAATACGTTGAACGATAATACCGTTCATTGAAATTTTGCATTACGCTGCCACAATTCCAGCAATATAGATCACAATAGTAGGGGCTGAGCAGTTATACAGACCAATACTACCACATTGGTATGGGTCTAATATTTTGTTGGTTTCAAGATAGTGGAGCAAGCATTCATTCACCATCTTTTCAAAGTGTTTGCATTGGCAGCTTGTCAACGCCATCGGCCTATAACTGTTTGCAAAGCAAGGGTCCTTACCCTGTTTCTGAATGGGAATTTTTCCATTGGCCTCTTTCCAGTCAGAGGGAATCTGGCCGGAAGACCATATACCATTGTAAAGAAAAAGAAGGGTGTTTTGTGTTTCAGGTGGCAGGTGCTTTAACATTTCATATATTATGCGGTCAGAGCCTGGGGCAGATTCGTTGCAGCCCTTTGGTGCTGCTTGAAGCTCTGCTATACCAAATGGTCTATTGTATACCTCACATTTTGCACTTTTTCGTACTAATGGCTGCCGCTCAATTCGTGTTTTTTGCCTTTGAAATGTGTCAGAATAGTGCGACGAACTGGATATGCATTCAAAATGTGCGCCTAGATAGTTCGCCTGGTCTTCCATACTATCTCACTGTGTATTCACTAAGCGTAGCGAGTGAGGTTGTCGACCTGTTATTCTGCGCACTCTATTCCAGGCCTTTGTCTCATCCGTGTAAGAGTTAATTCCTGATATATATTTTTGCCAACTCTCTCTTCTAGCTTGTCGGCGCGTTCTCCTTCCCTGAGATTTGACATTCTTTAAAATAACAAGGTTTTCTGCAGTCGGGGAATCGCGGAGCAACCCCCATGCTTTGTTCTGTTTTTTCCGTGCGTTACGACACTCCTCGTTCCACCACGGAACACGGCGCTTGTTAGATGATCCCTTTGTTTCTGGGATACATTTGGTCGCGGCATCAATCAGAAAAAAGGTGAAGTATTAAACCCAGCTTCCAGGCTTACAGCAGAAACGTCAGCCCACGATATGAGAGTAATTTTTCGGAACTGTTCCCAGTCGGCCGAATCAGTTTTCCACTGAAGAAACTGTGGGGGACATTTATTCATCTTCGGTGTAGACAGAACTATCGGGAAATGATCGCTCCAGTATCGTTTTCTAATAACATTCCATTTAAGATTAGGCAAAAGGGTGGGAGATGCAATACTGAGGTCTATAGAGGAATAGGTCTCATGTGCAGTATTATAATATGTAGGTGCCTTACTATTCAAAAGACATGCACCAGATAAAAAGAGAAACTGTTCAATCAGTCGACTTCGCACATCGCAATGAGAGTCGCCCCATAGGTCACTGTGGGCATTTAAATCTCCTAGAACCAAATGGAGTTGGGGTAATTGATCTATTAATATGTGGAATTCATGTTTATGGAGCCGATAATGCGGGGGTATCTATAGAGAGCAGACGGTAATAAGTTTGTTTAGAAGTATGGCTCGAACGGCCACTGCCTCTAGGGGCGTTTGTAGTTGTAGATGTTGACACGCTATACCTTTGTCGATATACCACCCGACGATGCGATTGCATCATCGCGGTCTTTGCGAAAAGTAACATACTGTCGAAGAAAGTTTGTGTGTTTTGGTTTTAAGTGTGTTTCCTGTAAACGCAGCACTTTTGGATTGTGTTTGTGGATGAGTTCTTGAACATCATCAAGGTTTCTAAGGAGACCTCTGACGTTCCATTGAATAATTTGTGTATACATATTTAAAGAAAATTGGTGCTGTGTGTACGGAAACGCGAGTGATGCCATAGATTACAGAGCTCTTTCGAGGCCCTACAGTAGGGGTTTTGCCCTCTCTGAAGCGTTCGAGCGAGCCTCGCCGCTCCTTAGGCGCTTGGCGCGCCTTGAGGATAGGTGTAGTGTCCATTGCCTCCTGTGAGGCGCCGGACACGTGCTCTAGCGAACGAGAGGCTTTCCGAGGGAGTCCTGCCTCGGAAGGCACGACCCTTGCGCTCACCAGCCCGGAGGCCGATCGGGCTCCTTGAGGGATTTGGCTGCGCCGGCTGTTGCCAGCGCTGGAAGGGGCCGGGGAGGTTAGGGCAGCCTCGGCTGCACCCACCTTCGGGGTCGATGGTCCCTTCTGCTGAGTTGACGGAGCAGCGCTAGCTGCAACTGCCGCGGGGGCAAATGGCGTAACTGCCGACTCACTGCTTGTGGGTCGAACAGCCGCGGGAGGCCGTTGTGACGCTGCCCCCTGACGCGCCACTTCGGCAACGCTGGGCATTGGAAGGTATGCTGCGCGCCTGCGTGCCTCTTTGAATGATATGTTTTCCTTTACTTTGATTGTGACTTTCTTTTTCTTTCTTCCAAGACGGGCAAGACCGCGAGTATGCGGCATGCTCGCCATCACATTTCACGCAGTGTGGAACGTTTTAGCATGTTTCAGAGGCATGGTCACGGGACCTACATTTTGCACATGCCTGCCGGCCTCGGCAGTTATGGGCACTGTGGCCGAAACGCTGGCATTTGAAGCAGCGGAGAGGATTGGGATTTGGGATACATAGCCGACCTCCAGTGTCTCAGGCAGGAGAAAGTCAGTACAAGATGCTTGGTTTTTATCTCCTTCCCGTCGCGCCTTAGCATGATTCTTTTAACATTGATCACGTTTTGCTCACTCCAGCCTTCCGACAGTTCGGCTTCTGTTAGCTCCATCAAATCGTCGTCAGAAACAACACCACTGCTGGTGTTCATAGTTCTGTGTGGGCTTACTGTTACTGAGATTTCCCCAAATGACTTAGTTTTAGGAAGATTTTCAAACTGTTTCGGATCGCGGAATTCCAAAAGGAGATCGCCGCTAGCCATTTTTGATGCTTTATAGCCTTTACCTAGAGTTTCAGTGCGATACTTAGACACGAGAAAAGCAGAAATCATACTGATGGTCTTTTCAGGTTTGTTTGAATGAATTACATGGAACCGGGGAAAGTTTGGCGGTTTGTTTCCAAGAAATTGGAAAATATCTTCGGTGCGCCCTCGTTTCTCAGGGCGATTAGGTAGTCGGAGAAAAGAAGTGGCCATTAGAAGTATGGTGTTTTCGGCAGGGATAGCCGCCGCCCACCATGGAGCCCAACCAGGGGACGACACAAGACGGAAATATTGAGTTCTGCGCATGCCAGCGGTACAACCCCGCTATAACCGAATACATATACCCAAGACTGGATATGATGCACAAGGTTAACCCTCGCTGCCTACGAAGCCGGAAGTAACACGAAAATAAAGAGAGGACAGGAAAGATTGAAAGTGAGAGAAAGACGAAGGTTGGATGGAGAAAGAGAAAGGAAAAGGGAACTACCGATTGCCCCCGGGTGGGTCAGTCCGGGGGTGCCGTCTATGTGAAGCAGAGGCCGAAGAGGTGTGTTGCCTCCGCCGGGGGGCCTTAAAGGTCCAAACACCCGGCATCGGCTCAACCCCCAGGATCCCCCTTACACGGCTAAACCGCGCACGGTTAGACGCGGGAGGGTCCAACCCCCATGTGCTCGGGTACGTGGTGTCGCAACACACCAAACGCCTGCTGACGCAGATGCCCCTGCGGGGGAACATCGTCATATTAAAGTCTTCATTACAGCCCCCTCGTCACACCATAGTCATCAAACCATCGTCCTCTCTCCAGTATTGCCATTCTATGGCCGTCATGTAGCCGACCTCACACCATCGTTGCCACTTTTCGCACAGAATTGCGTCGTGAATATCCTTTCAGAAATTCTCCGCATAACATACATAACTATAAAAGACGATGAGCAAAACGTGAACAGCGTGAATGCAGGAGCCAACGTTTCGACAAGTAGACTTGTCTTCTTCAAGGCGACGTACGCTTTCCTCGCCACAGTATATTGACACAACTATATTTGGCAGAACCATAATTCAGCGGGTATGCGCCAGTGGGGACGACGCTGAAGTAGCGCGGGTTTTTAAGTGTAGCGGGGAAAAGGAAGAAGACGTTGTTGTTGTTCCCTTGGACGACTGATAAAGTCCGACTCCCCTTGAACTGGGAGTCGGTAGTTTTAACCACAAGTGAAAAAGCTGACTCCCTAAATGTAATCGCGCAAGGGTTAGAGACCCGCTTCGCTACCTCTCTTCCCTTCTCTCCTTACGCGCAGGGCACTTCAGAAAATTTCGAAGAGTTTTCCATGGCAGAATTGTCCCAAGCCGTTTCCTGTTTACCAGCTGCAGCCCCAGGTCCCGATGGAGTCACTACCAAGATGATTAAACTTCTCTTTGAAGTCGCTCCTAACGGCTTGTTAGAAACCATAAATTACTCAGTACAATATGCATGGTTCTCTCCTGTGTGGAGAATTGCGAAGGTGATTCCTCTGCTGAAAGACCAAACCAAAGGGTATGTCCTAGAAAATATTTGGCCTATTTCTCTAACATCAAATTTCGTAAAATTAATAGAAAGATTATTAAACGCACGTATGGTTCAGTTTGTGACCACAAGAGAATTATTGAGCCCCTGCCAAATTGGATTTAGACCAGGGATGTCCATTTGGTGCGCACATATCGACCTAGAAAGCCGAATTCAGTTCGCTCGTTACCAAAAACAATATGCTGCCCTAGTCACATTAGACATTTCTAAAGCATACGATAGTGTGGAATACCCTTTATTAATAAAGAGGATGCAGGATATTGGATTGCCAGACTACTTCGTGACGTGGACTACAGAGTTTTTGCAGGGCAGGGAGTTTTACTGTGCACAAAGCGGAATTTCATCGGGAAAATTCAGACAAACACGCGGGGTTCCTCAAGGGGCAGTTTTGTCCCCGCTGCTGTTTAACATCCTACTCAGCTCCATTCCTCATCATCAAAATGTAAGCACGTACGTTTACGCTGATGATATAGCGTTTTTTGCATCAGCAAGTGATATTCAGTCACTGTACGAATGCTTACAGGAATACTTATGCGAGCTAGAAGCATGGCTGGACAATATTCGCTTGTCCCTTAATGTGAATAAGAGTGCCGTTCTTGTCTTTCCCCTACAAGACCCAGTTACTATATCCCTTTCATACCGTCACTCCACTATCCCACAAGTGGAAAAAGTCAAGTACCTTGGAATTATTTATGATGGTAATCTTGATTGGCCTGAGCATATTGAACATATAACTTCAAAAGCTTCTCGTGCAATGGGGATATTACGAAGGATAAGTAATTATCGATGGGGCATGCGCAGAGACACACTCATAATGATTTACCGCATGTATATTCGACCTATACTAGAGTTCGGTTGTGTGTTATTCTCCGGCGCCGCGGCTTACAAGCTACGCCCACTAGTTTTGCTGGAACGGGAAGCGCTTCGCTTATGTCTGGGGCTACCAAAGTTTGTAGCCAACGCTGTGCTCTACAAGGAAGCACGATTACCTTCCCTTGAAATGAGATTTAAAATACTTACCGTTCAAACATTTCTAAGGCTCTATGAATCCCCACTAATAAGATCCCAGTCCATCTTCATCAAACAACGAGTCCAATTTTTTGGAGTCAGATGGCCACGGTTTCACACGCCACAAGTCATTGTATCGCAATCGTTATTGAATCCGTTAGACGTAAATATAAATGATATAATCACGGGAAACAGCATCTCAAATTCACTAGTTATAACCTATGATGACCTATACCCAAATAATGCAAAGTAGCTTCCCTCGCATATTCTTAACGGCTTTCCCCAGGATCACTTGAATCAACTCCGCACTAACGTAATTATAGCAACGGATGCTTCGCAGAGTGAAGAAAAGGCAGGAGTTGGAATCTTCTCATCATCATTGGACTGGTCTTTTTCTATTCGGCTTCCCGACTTCACTCCAATATACCTAGCGGAATTCCTAGCTGTTGTCCTAGCTTTACGAAAGCTACAATCTTTCAGGTCAACGGCGGTAATAATCACAGATTCTTTGTCGCCGTGCACCTCACTTACTGCTCCCGGTGAGACACACATATTGAAAACTTTGTACTCACTGGCTCCAAGTCATTTGAGAAGTTTACGAATAATATGGGTACCTGGGCACAAAGGCATATTTATGAATGAGGTGGCAGACAGCTTGGCCAAGGCTTCTATCAGCGGCCCAGTGCTTCCCCTTCTTCCAACGATGGGCTTTATCACGTCCGCCAGGTTCAGAAGATACATTCTTTTAACATCTCAATCGAATCTCAAATCATCCTTGGAACTATGCCACTTACAATTCCCTTGGAGCAGGAAGTTTTGCAAAACAAGACAAACGGAAGTTACATTAACGAGACTACGTTGTCGAGTCCCATCTCTAAATTTTTACATGCACCGATCTGGTCTGGCAATATCCCCATTGTGCCATTTTTGCAATGCATTAGAGACGATTGAGCACTACCTACTGGAATGCCGGCGTTTCTCCTCCATGAGAAAAATGACATTAGAAATTACAGTGCGACAGCTTGGCCTGCCATTGAACACTCCGGTACTACTGTCTTTCGGAGCGTCTGTGCTTGGGCACTCACACAGGAATGTGTGCTTCGCCTTAGAAAAATTTATTATTGAATCAAACCGATTTCATTGATGACCGTATTATTCTATTCATTCCTCCTCTATTGCCTCATTGATATATTATAGATAATTATTTTTTTTCCTCTACGTAGCATGACAATCTACTGAACCATTTCCATTTTCCCTCCCTAAATTCATGTACCAAAATTTTAGATTTTTACCTCCATTTTCTGAACAAATAAGCAAAGTCTGCCCGACTCTTGGCCAATCCCCGCGAGTGGGTAAGCGCCAATCACATCAAGGACATCATCATCATCATCAAGTGCGTTTCTTGGCGGTGCTGCTACGCATACTCGTCGATCCCACGTCGTCACACTGGTGGAGGTGCGGGGTATTCTTCATGCTTGGCACCCCTTCGCGGAGACGACGATCGAGCCCGGAATCACCATCGCGCATCGAAACACCGGTCCACCGGTTCAGTCGTCGCCTGCTAGGCTTAGCGCCCGAGTCCAGTCCCCTGCAAGAAACTTCGAGAAATCGTTTGCCTCCTACAATTAACATGGCCAGCGCAGCTCCATCGCAAGTAACACTACAGAATCCTATGGTCCCGGAGAGCTTTCATGGTGATGCCTTTGAAGACGTCCAAGATTGGCTAGACCAGTTCGAGTGCGTCGCCCAGTATAACCATAAGACCAGCTCGGCGGACAAACTCTCGAGTGTCTATTTCTATTGGAAGGACAATGCTCGTAAGTGGTACGTAAACCGGGAGAGGAGCTTTGCCGCGTGGGACGACTTCCGCGCACAGCTGCTGGATACCTTTTCAAGCATCGACAGGAGGGAAAACGCGCAGCGCCTCCTTGAAATCCGCGTTCAAAAGCCCAATGAGAGTGTTACCATGTTCTTGGAAGACATGGTCCGTCTTTTCCGTAGGGCAGACCCAGACATGCCAGAGCAAAGAAAGCTGCGATATCTCTTGCGAGGAGTGAAGGAGCAACTGTTTGCCGGCCTTGTGAGAAATCCACCCACAACAGTGGCACAGTTCACAAAAGAGGCTCCAGCCATTGAACGGGCCCTGCATCAACGATACCGCCAGCATGACATGAGCAACTCGGCGGCGAACACTTCCGTACTGGCTGCGAGTTACGACATGTCTCTGCGTGAAGTTGTCTGAGAAGTGGTGCGAGAAGAGCTTCGGCAGCTCGGTTTTGTGGTTGCGCCCACGGAACCGACGCCAGCGTTATCTTTTGTTGCTGATGTAGTCCGGGAGGAAGTCCGGCAAGCTTTTTCAGTGCCAGACTGTGGCAACGTTCTGCGGCGCCTCACTTATGCGGAGGCTGTTCGCCGTCCACTCAACTCAACTTCAACGCCGTTGACACCCATAACTACAAGACCAGCTACGCCACAAATAGAGCCGACATCGTCACCCTCGTCGACTCTACCGACCCCGCCGATCATGCCAGCACAAACAACGCCGTATTTTCGACATGCGCACGCCACTCCTTGGCTCCATGGAGAGTTAGCGCCGAACTATCAGCGTCGGAAAACCGATTTGTGGCGCGCCGTCGACCGTCGACCAGTGTGCTACCATTGTGGTGAAGCTGGACACGTCTATAGAACTATCGCGCCGCTCAACACCCAAGCTTTCCTGCCAACTATGCTTATTCTCCGTACGACGGTCGACGGGCTTACAACGACGCTCCTGTAAACAGTCAGCCACAAAATACGACGACGCCCCCACCACGTTCTCCTTCTCCATCTTCGGCGCGCTACAATTCGCCGGCTCGTCGCAGTTTTGCCGACGTCACTAGGGACAGATCGCCTAGCCCTCGACGGGGAAACTAGCCGCAGCGACCTCCGGGGGTGAGGTTGCAAATACTCTAACTGCTCCACATCCCCCGTTATCGGCGAACGACGACGTGAAGACTACATTGACGGAAAAGACGCCCAGCACAACGACGAATACGACGGATAGGAGTACGAAAGACGTAACTGACATCGTCAGCGCCGAGCTCATCGTTTGCATTGACGGCCACGAAATAGCCGCTCTGGTTGACACTGGCTCCCATTTTTCAATCCTTAGCTTACAGGTCGCTGACAAACTGAGGAAGGTGAAGACACCATGGCACGGGCCCAACGTAAGAACCGCCGGAGGTCAGTTGATGACACCTGTCGTGAAATGCACGGCCCGATGTTTAATCGCCGGTTCAACCTTCGTCGTCACCCTCGTCATCCTTACTGAGTGTTGTAAAGAACTTATATTGGGCATGGATTTCCTACGGGAGTACGGCGCCGTGATTAACACCCGTGACAGAAGCGTCACATTTGCCACGAGTTCGAATAATGTCACCCATGAGAAGCCACAACCTCGCTTACGTATTGCCGCGGACGACGTCATACTTTTGCCGCGGAGTTGCTCTCTCGTACAGGTGCGCTGTAACAGCCTGCAAAGTGGGACTGGAGTAGCTGAACACATCAGTGCGCTAGCACTGAATTGTGGTGTGTCCATTGCCAGAGCACTTATCAATGTAATCGACGGAAACGCCGAACTCTTGCTGACAAATTTTAGTAAGGAGCGCCGACACATCGTTAGAGGCACTGCTGTCGCCTATTTCGACGAAGTGACAGAAATACAAGACTGCCGCTTAGCGCAGGAGTCGGCCTCTACAATCCACACAGCTGCACCTATTGTAGACGTTAATCCGACGTTAACGGCCATTGAGCGGAACCGTCTTCTTGAGCTCATCAATCAGTACCAGGGCTGTTTCTCCTCTGCGTCAAGAGTTGGTCAAACGCCACTTACAAAACACCGCATCATTACTGATGTCGACGCCAGACCCATCCGACACAACCCTTATCCTGTGGCCTCAAAGGAACTCGAAGCAATACAAAAACAAGTGAAGACGATGCTGGAAGATGGCGCTATTCGACTATCTAATAGTCCGTGGGCATCACCTGTAGTTTTAGTGAAGAAGAAGGACGGTAGCCTGCGCTTCTGCGTCGACTATCGGAAGCTCAATCAGGTCACAAAGAAGAACGTTTATTCACTGCCACGTATTGATGATTCCTTGGATAGGTTGCGAAACTCGTGCTACCTTTCCTCAATGGACTTGAAAAGCGGTTATTGGCAGATCGAAGTGGATGAGAGAGACCGTGAGAAAACAGCCTTTGTGACGCTTGACGGACTTTATGAATTTCAGGTACTTCCTTTCTGTTTGTGTTCGGCGCCAGCAACATTTCAGCGTCTAATGGACACTG
The DNA here is from genome assembly GCF_023375885.2 of Dermacentor andersoni. Classification (NCBI taxonomy): domain Eukaryota; kingdom Metazoa; phylum Arthropoda; class Arachnida; order Ixodida; family Ixodidae; genus Dermacentor; species Dermacentor andersoni. The sequence continues at coordinate 57,835,258 of NC_092823.1, forward strand.
TGCTCTCCAGACTCAAATGGCAAACATGCCTGGTGTACTTGGATGACGTGATTGTCTTTTCCGCAACGTTCGACGAACACTTACAAAGGCTGAAAACTGTTTTTGAAGCGATACGCTCTGCCGGTCTCACTTTGAAGCCTGAGAAGTGCCATGTTGGTTTTCATGAGCTCCAGTTCCTCGGTCACGTCGTCAGTAGCCAAGGAGTCCGTCCTGATCCGGATAAAATTGCCGCCGTCGCTAATTTCCCGATTCCATCAGACAAAAAAGTCGTGCGACGTTTTCTGGGACTCTGTGCATATTACCGGCGATTTATTGCGACTTTCTCGCGCATTGCATTGCCGTTAGGATAGCTCACCAGAGAAGATATGCCTTTTGCTTGGAGCGAAGACCAGCAGCGGGCATTTCACGAGCTCCTGCAATGCATGCAAGCGCCTCCCGTGTTAGCACACTTCGATAAAGACGCCCCGACGATACTGCATACAGACGCTAGCAATGTTGGTCTAGGGGCGGTACTCGTATAATTGGAGGGTGACAGCGAAAACGTGATTGCTTGCACCAGTAGGACACTATCCCGAGCCGAAGCTAACTACTCCACCACTGAAAAAGAATGCCTCGCAATGGTATGGGCAGTTCTGAAATTTCGTCCGTATTTGTATGGTCGGTCTTTCACCGTCGTTAGTGATCACCATTCCCTCTGCTGGCTCATTAATTTGAAAGATCCTTCCAGCCGGCTCGCACGCTGGAGTCTTCGACTCCAAGCGTTCGACTTTGTTGTTACATACAAGTCGGGAAAACGGCACGCAGACGCAGACTGCCTTTCTCGGTCTCCTGTTGAGCCGGCAGCACAAGACGATGACGACACGGTTTTTCTGGGACTCGTGGATATTGCCGATCTTTCACGCCAGCAACGGGATGACATTGAATTGCTGCCGCTTATTGATTACCTCAACGACGAACCAACAGTGTGCCGAGGCTCTTTGCAAGAGGGGTGGCATCATACTGCTTGCGTCGCAACGTCCTCTACAAGAAGAACTTCTCGCCTAGCGGCAGCAACTACTTACTTGTTCTTCCATCACCGCTTCGACGTGAAATCTTACATGCCTGCCACAACGAGCCGACTGCTGGGCACTTGGGCTACACTCGCACATTGGCACGGACTCGGCACAATTACTACTGGCCGGGACTTACTGCGCTCATTAAACGTTACGTTCAGACATGTCTGGATTGCCAACGTCGTAAACCGCCATCACCCTCACACTGGTTCACCCTCACACTGGTTCTTTTAAGCCTGAGTAATTCGCGAGCGACTGTTCCCGAGCTATGGCCCCGAGGTCTAACTGCGCCTTTGCAAGGCCAAATGAAAATGTGTCAAACGTCTCAACGCATTCACTAGCCTGCCAGGAGTGCTGAAAACCCCTCAATAAACATCAAAAGAAGCCCCATTCTTTGAAGATTGCCGGCGTCCTTCATAGCTGCCCTTTCCCTCGACGCTCGGCCCTCTCATTCACCAAACAGCATCGCATGCTCTCGGGCGCTTTTTATCTTCGTTTTTTGCTTGTGCTGCCATCGCGGTGCCAAACATCTCGCGCGACGTAAGCATGTACCATGTTTCGCGACTCCTTGTCGCTTTTGTAGCGTAGTTATGTTTTCGCGATGCCATGTCGCTGTGCATTAGAGTGAAGCACAAGGGAATAGGCCGGCAAGCGAACATTTCGTATTCCATCTCACAAGCAAGACACCGCACAGCCGAAGGTCTCACTTCAAAGAATCAGTAGCACTGGATTCAAACCAACGCAATGGTCCCGGTTCTGTGAGGTGAGTGAGCGATTCTTTGCTCCTCACTAACTTCATATACTGCCACTTGTTGCAAGCGCCTTCGTTAGTTTTTCGCTCTGTTAAGTTCCGCATGCTGACACTGCATTTATTTGCAACTCTCATGCCCGACTTCAAACAGGGCGTCTTCAAGCGCACGTGCTTTTTGTACTCTCCATGGCATTCTCTTTGTTTGACCTGATTGTACGCAACCGACACCTTTAGAGTGTATCCGCGTACATTATGAAGCGGTGATCGTACGTAGGCAAACAGGTGCTCTGATGACGTTTCGACCGTTATATGACATTATCACTCTTTAGCGCCTTATCCATCCGCTTTGAACCGTTATGAATTTTGACCAAACGTCCTCGCGCAATAGCAACGCCGCGTGGACCGTGCTTTAAAGGCACGGTCCACGATGCCGACAAACAGTGCAGACTGCTGATATACCTTCGCGCTTTGTGCTCTCGCCGCTTACTTAACGGTGAAGAGAGACGCGCGGAGAGCGCCTTAGGAGAGCATCTGCTAGTTAAGAACCGCGTAGGGGGAGGTACGTTCGAGAGAAGAGAACGTGAACGCCTGCACACGAGGAAGACAGAGGAGATGGCGCTTGTTAGGATCGTTTAGGGGCTTTAGGAATGCACATCTCAAATCACCACTCAGCAGCATCAATTCAGCATTAGTGCTTTGGCATTTGCAACTAGCAAAAAGTGCAAAATTGTTGTCTGACTTTTACAACGAAGCTGTACACCTCTACCCTCCAAGGAAATTTTTGTGTCGTAAGCAAGAAACTCCCCATACTTGGGCCGGTCCTGTTAATAGCGCAATACCGGTCCGACCCGCGGCGGAGGAGAAGCAGGCGTTAAGCACTCCCCATGTGTGGGCTGATCGCGAACATATTGCAACGCTTGGTGGATCCGTAGTGGAGTTGAAGCAGGCGTTAATCACTCCCAATGCGTGGGCCCATCCCGAAGATTGAGGAATGCCGGGACGACCCGCGGAGGAGGTGCAGTTCATCAATAAGGGGCCCACACACACAGCTTCGCTGGCCATCCTTCATCATGGAGTGTAAGGCAACTGAGTTTTTTTTTACTTTATCTGAATCCACTACTTTCTGCAAGTCAACGACGTGAAAAGTATAAGCTACGATAAATATCATTCGCAGTATATAAGCAAATCGCAAAGCTCATTTGGTCGTTTTCACATTATATGTGCCGTCCGTAATACTCTGCAGTCGTCGATCGGACGATGTCAACATCAAGTACGCGTCACAGGAATTACGACAACCACGTTACCATCAACGTCTTCCGCTTAACGTTCTTTTGACGCACGTGACTACTAAGCCAGATAAAGGTCAATAATATCCAGTCGAGGCACATGTCAAATAGGAAAGTGCTAATGGTGGAGTGATGAATAAGTACTGTATTCCGGTTATTGCCCTCGCACTTGTTAAAGCGATCGTTTTTCAATTTCTCTATGTGTGTAGAAACAAAGAGAGTCAGAAAACATGTCTTCTGCCAATAACCGAAAGGTCAACACTAACTAGTGGGTACAGATGCCGAGAGTGAATGTTTATCGGGTTTTTTATGGCTCGTGAGGTTCAGTACTGAAGTGCCAATAACCGCGTGAGTCAGTGACAAAGTGTCGTGAAGTATGTTCCAGAGAAATTGCTCACAAGAATTTGCCCAATGTCCATTCTTTTTACTAGATCTTTCATGTTGTACCTCATATGAACATATTTTAGCTTAACCCAATACCAGTGTCAATCTCTGCGATAACATATAGGGCAAGGCAGCGTGAATGAAGCAGCACCAATGTTGGGGGGGGGGGAGGGTGACGCAGCAGACGCACAAGAAAGGAGATAGGAAGTGGCGGTTAAGGAAGCGCGGAAAATATTTCTGAAGAAAAAAAAAAAGCCTCAAGAACGTTCTTTAGAACTTGATGCCTTCATATAAAAGCAACATCATTTACGCGCCCGCCGTGAACAACTTAAAGCATTGTCGCACAGGTCAACCGTATTCTTTATTACTTAATCTTGCTTCCTGCCTTGCGCGTGATATAATGCTTTAAAATTTGAAGTTATGCAGGAAAGTATTGGGCATAGAATTTATTAGATAAGTACACTGCAATTTCTTTCAGATTTCGGGAGCCATCGATTAGCTTGACGTCCTTCGTCGCTCGAGTTCGATTTGTGTTTACTACCGGCACCGTATCTCCACTATTTGTAAAGTGCAGCCGAAGGCTAGCTTATCGTTTATGCGGCCTGTTGCATTATAAATGTGCGATTATTCGTAGGCAATGTAATGTTTGGGTGTATACTTGCAGAAATATTATTACACCGCCTTCACAAAGAGGACAACAGCCTAATTTCATTTCTGAGCACATCGCGTACTGCTTCTGCATTCTTGGACAAGTGACAATGAGTTATAATGAGAATAATATGATATTTAATGTAATCAGGAATAGAAAAAAATATATAGCGCTATTACCTAGCGCATACTCAGGCTTCCATAAAGCTTACCTCGCGATAATAAACGAAATCTTTTAAATATCTGGTGCTGTTACGGCGATTTGATTTTTAATGTCGATGTCAAAGTACAGGTCCTAGATAAAGTTTTAGCGCTTCGTGTCACTTTCTTTAATCGCAGGGGAAAGTCTTGGTGGATAAAGCGTTGGCATCGATGATACTCATCGTAAGATATTTTATGCTTGAGAATAATACAGTCTAGAAACTTGGAAAATGCGCATGCTTGTAAAACAGGCCACAAGCTATTTACGTCTTCCTTTCTTCCGACTTGCGCATAGGAGTGAATATGAATGTCTTTCATTCTTTTAAGCTTTTGCATGGGCGTCATAACCATGAGTGGTACTGGCTAACACTTCCCGGGTTCCATCTTGCACTGAAAGATAAGTACCCAAGAACGCCGACGCCGGGATTAGATCCCGCGACCTCATGCTTAGCCGCCCGGCACCATAGCCACTAAGGAACAACGGCGGTTCGGTTTGAAAGGTTTCATGATTGGAATAAATGCTAATGCAACAACAACAGTGCCGCTGCTTAGTGCTGCATATATGACAGTTTGAAAAGGTTGTTGATACAGGTATTTGCCCACTGCGTACTTGGAGTGAGTTCAAAAATCCTTTTCTCTTGAATGTCACGACAAGAATAATATGAGAACGTTAACCTTGAAGCGCAGCTTGAAGTTTAATGACTACTCCACGCTGTAGAATTAAGGAGGCGTGTTCACAATTGGCGTAATTTACATGAGTGGTTCAGCCAATCGGCGACGAGCAAGAGCTGGCTTATTTTCAGGCGGCGCGTATAAAAGAGTGCGCCAAGGAAATCCTTCCCAGTTTATTTCATAGTTCCGAGGATGTTTATTAATTTACTTTGCGCAAAAGCATATTGTTCGCTTGTACTGTTTTAGAGACGAATCAGATCGTCTACCAAAGTCAGGAAGTTGCGACATCGGAAGAAAAGGTAAGTTTCTTTCCTGGCACCAACCACAGAGAAAATTGCAGTGACATGGTTGTACAGACATTTGGTGTAAGTTGTATGAAAACTGAATCATAATCAATATTACTGTCACGTCTAACCGTGTCAAGAGTTGCAACTTGAGATAATTTTTTTGTTCATGGGGATATATCGATCACGAAAGCATGCTAAAGAAATTGTCTGACAGATGTACTAGAAACCGTAAGGATATTACAATTATCGAAGTTAGTAATTCCATAGTTTGCCTACGAACGCATTAAGAAAACGAAAAAAAAAAGATCCTCTGCATTGAAGCGTAGAAACACAGGTCGTTTTTAGCGACTCAGGACTCAGCACCTTTCTTTACGCATGAAGATCACAACTACTTATTTGTGCCCCTCTTAATAACGAAAAAGCCCTCTATGTCTCATCTTTCATTCGAGATTCAAAGTCCTCGAGCGAAAACGCTGCAACGTCATGAGCGGCACAAACACTATCCCCATCATTATTATTGGAACATACGCACGTAAGTATAAATCGCCCGATTGTTCGCCAATCCCCCATAGTGGGCATGAGTTAATCTAGAAGGCAAGCAAGCAAGTGAGATGCATGATAACCATGGCAGATAAAGCGAATTAGGAAGGACTATAAAGCAAATTAAGTGGACGACTCTGGCGAGTTGAAGGATATAGCATTAGAAGATGAGTAAGCGGATTAAGTAGAAGATAGCGGATTAAGCGGGATGGCTCAGGGAAGTGGACTAAGCGAACTCAGGTTATGCGTACGTCAGGTCTCCGGCTTTAATGCACCGGCACTCGGGCTTTGGCCTTCAAGTCGGCCTAGGGATAACATAAGAGACCCCGTCAATTTTTTTTTTCTCTGCTAAGGCGTCGACCTGGGCCTTACGGCTTTGCTTTTCACTGCCGATTTTTAGCGGCATGCTTATGGAATAAAAAAGTAATGTTTCTGCTGGAAGGCACCACTCCCTATTACCGCTCTTGATGCGACCATTTATTTAATTAATGTGAAGTTAGTGCTTCTATTGATGGTCGTTTGATTATCGCGAACACTAGCATTTGCTGGACACAGAAGGCGATGCTGCGTTATAAACAGAAACTTACCTCGTTTGAAACAGAAGGAACCTCGACAACTGCGGTTACGCGTTTCAAGAGTTTATTGGATTAGCCATTATATTTTGTGTGTGTCCTGGATCGAATGGTGCCGCCGTTCTTTTTTTCTTGCAATTATCGAACGTTTCCGGTGGTACATCGCGGGTATACCAATCTAATTGCTTTGCAACCGTTTTTTAAATTTTGTCAATTTTTTGATGCTTTTTAGTAATGCCTATCTAAAGAAGTTTCCATTATATATTTCCTAGCACATCAATCATCCACATTTATTGCCGGTGTAATGGCGCTAACAACCTTTTATCGCTGGGTGTGCAATTGGTGATAATCATTGTTCTATGGCATCATGATCGTTCCTCATCCGTTTCGGCGGCAAAGCTTTTATGAACTACATCTGCTCTCAGCGAGCAGCCACCTCCGCACAGCGATGACCTTTGCGTTTCTCAAGCTCATCAGCAGCGAGCTGCGTCCTCGCGTAATGATGCCTTCATCAAACTTCATGAAGCAATAACAAACAAGAAATGCATACAGAAAATTGACAAAGGTCGCATATGACATTGAGTATAAAAAGAAGTTCAAGAGTACTTATGACCCTAGTTTGGGGGAACAAGTGTTGCAACGGTAAGTGCCTAAGTATTTAGGTAAAATTGAAACTAAATTATCGGGATTTACGTGTCAGAACCACGAGCTGATTATGAGGTACGGCCTAGTGGGGTACTCCGAAAATTCGAATCACGCGGGGTTCCTTAAATTTTACCTAAATCTGAGTACACGGGCTTTATCGCATTTTGCCCCCATCCAAATGCGGCCGCCGTCGCCGGAATTCTAAGCCGCGACCTCGTGCTTAGCAGCACACGTATTTAGGTAAATAATCACGGTTTCGTACTCATTTTTCGGTGGCCTACTGTCTGCTTATAAGTGTGGTGCGACGTCGTACGTAATTGCTATTTCAACACGTTGAACGATATTACCGTTCATTGAAATTTTGCATTAGGCTGCCACAATTCCAGCAATATGGATCACAATAGTAGTGACTGAGCAGTTATACAGACCAATACTGCCTCTTTTTTACTAGTGACGAAAACAATTATTAGTTTCACTAGCCTCCGGATAGTACCAAACTATCATTAAGGCAGTAAAATTCTAACTAAGATCCCAAAGGAACTCATTAACTTAATATTTACGAACTTTAGTTTTACGAGTGTATGCCCTATCCGTCACATGGCCTGGCCAGCTGACGTTTTAAATTCGAAGCATTTTGTCTTATCGGAGCCAAGGTCAGAGCAAGGTCAGGCACAAGGACGTATCAATTTTTCCTCCAAAAAATATGGGCTGACTTCACAGATAATCCAGCCGCCACAAAAAGTGCAAACGAACACAAGATATAGTACAATTTAGGGTGGCCCGATTGCCTCATACCGGAAACAGGGCTAACACACGGCAACATGGTTACGATGGTGGTGAGCAACCACAGTAGAAGAACGAAAGCTACAAAACTATTTATTGGGCGAACATGTGTCGAAGACAGCAAGTGACGCTCACCACTATGATATCGGTGATTCCATTTCTCGATTTCAATTTTTGATCCGCAGAACAGACGTTTCAGTCATATATATATATATATATATGACACAATAAACGTTCGAGTGTAACCGCTGTCTTTTTTGGTTTACTGCGAATGCTTGCCCCTTAGGGAATATACCAAGGATGTTAAAAGTACACGAACCGATTCAACTCGTGCAAAAAATCTAGAAGTGAACGATGATGTGATCCATGAATCCAACATTCAAGTTCGGGTGGGCGGCCAGGCCCAAGGCCTGTTGGCCGGAGGTGGTGGAGACGGCTTAGATGAAGTCCTGGGCACGTCCATAGTAGTTTTGTCACTGTCACATTTTCGATTTCAGTGTTACAAAATGGGTACGATGAGCCGTAAGGACAATGATACTGTTGTTGCCAGAGAGCGGTCACAGACGGGGTGAGCGCGACCCCGACACGTAGCCTCCTTAACGTAACCTCATCTCGGCGGGTTAACCCACCAGGGAGGTCTGACCTACATGGAGGTATAAGAGCTCGTGTAGTACGTCGGAGGTTTTCTTTTTCCCTGATCAGTCGTCCACAGGCGTCTTCAGGAAAATGTAGAACTGGGTATGTTGTATTCTGTGGGTGCGTTGCCATATCAGCTTGAAGGATGCCCGGCAGGGCTGCTCGAGGCACCCACTTCACGCGTATGGGCATATTGGTATTGGCAGCAAGACGGTGAATGCTATCTGATAATAGAGTGGTCTGAGGTACGCAACGTATATCGTAGATGGCTTGACTAGGGTAGTTGCGAATTATGAGTTCAGAGTATCGAGCAGCTTGAACAGTTGGTAGCAACGCAGCCAATCCGTCTCGTAAGGCCGGGCCAGATAGGCTGGTGGTGCACGATCGGCAACATACGAGCGCATCTGGCCTGCCTCTGGTATCAATGGACACACGAGAGCTGTGTGAATGGTGGTGCCAATAACACTGGGACCAGTTTATGCTGCAAGAGTCGCATCGTCTTGATTATCATCGGCGCGATGAAGGCGGGAAACTTGGACATTCGTCTGGCGAGGAACCGAGCTATACAGGGGCTTATTGTCACTTAATTGCACCCTGTTCCACGGAGCTCCATCGGGTCTCGTAGATGCTGGGTTGTCTATTTCGTGTCCCATGTACCGGGCCAGTGAAGCAGCCGAGCAGAAATTTGATGGCTTGAGTGCACACGCATCGACGTTGGTGCACGAGTTCGTCGATAGTGTTGAGTTGGGACTCGGCCTGTAGGTTTGGCAACGGAGTGAGACGTTGTAGTCCCTTTATGGTCTGCATGACTTCGATATTAATGGCGTGAAGGCGAATCCATTGTGCCTTCGCGAGATTATGAGACTGGGCTCTGTAGAAGAGTTGTGGTTGCAATACAGAACGGACAAGGAAGGGAGCCATGTTGGTGCTCGCTCCACCAAATTTCTTTGCAATCCGACGTATCAACTGTATCGTTTCTGTGGCCTGTTGCTCTGCATTCTTGACATATGGTCCCCCAAATCCGGAGGAATCTATTTCAAGGCCGAGTACACGGAGAGTTGAAGCCTCGTGTAGTGGTTGGTGATCCAGAGGTAACTGAAGAGGCCGGAGTGCCATTAGACGGCGCCCATACTTCTTCGCTGCTGACATGTACGTCGTCTTGTCCTTGGAAATGTCAAGCCCTATCTGAGCACAGCAGTTGTGCATCCCGTTTAGGGCCTCTTGGATCGCTTGTTCTTGGTGGCAGATTTCAGGATCAACTGGCGAGACAGTGATGTCATCTGCGTACATTATGTACTGTGTGTTATCACACAGTACATTATCGCTAGCTTCCAAGCTAGTGGAAGGAGAGCAATATTGAAAAGGACTGGTGCCAGCACAGATTCTTGTGGGACACCCTGATGTGCGAGGAACATACCTGCTGCTTGGCCAGCCAGGCGAAGGGAAGAGGTGCGGCGCGCAGGGAGGCTTCGACGATTGTGCAGACACGGCTAGGGAACTGAAGCCAATGGAGAATTCCGACACTTGCTCCGTGACTCACATGGTCATACGCTCTACGAATATCCATTGCCACAATGGTGCGAATTCTTCAGGAGCAGCCTCCGATGAGAACCACAGAAGCTTGAAGCTTGATTAGGCACGTACGACCACTGCCTACGTAGTGAGCAGCCACGGCCTTGTGTGTGGGACGCAATAGTTCCTGCAGGAGCCTCTCGGGTTCTTTGTGAAATTCAACGCCATTAACCATGTAACGTCTGAAACCGGCACCACTGGTGAGGCACGCCTAGACTGGAAGGACACATTCTTTCCACACTTGTATTTGTTGCAGTTCTTCGAGTTTATAAACTCGTGCCATAGCAGACACCCATACTGAGACCCTATTGGTAGGTTTGTGTAGAGCGAAACCTTGAAATCGAGAAGTCTCGAGGCAGGCGTCCAGGGCCGCTTGAATGATACGGTAGTGCAGAGTGGACATGTCATATATAAAACGGGGTTTGATAACCAATTTGTACCACGATGTCATTGGCGACACCTGAGACGTACGGGTCGGTCACGCGGGCAGGCCTTGTGATGAGCGAGATCGTTTCGGGGCCGCTGGAGCTAAATTTTCATCCGATGGAAGGCCAGTTGCTTCCTTCGTTCTCTTGGCAGAGGTATGCGCCATGACAGCAGGGCTGCTCTGCTCCATGTTGGTGGTATCCATCCACAGGGTACCACCTTCGCACGTTGAACTTGTCCCCACGAAGGCGGCGCTCCTGACTTGGATGGCAGTTGCATCAGTAATCTTCCACTCCCTCGACGCAGCGGACAGTAGCTTAGATTCTCCGCGCCGACACGGCGAGTGCGCGGCTTCGCGAGTGGACCTCGCGAAGTGGCGCAAGAACTCGAACTGCACGACGCAGCAGGATGGTGTAGATACCGACGGGCCTTGTAGATATGCGCCAGTAGTAATTAGGACCCACAAAGCGGTCCATAAGCAACGGTGTTCCTGTAGCGTGCAAAAACCAGCAAACGGAACGAAAATCCGCAGCTACGGAAAAACACGTCCTGTGTAATTGCTGCATGCTCGAGTAAATTCTAGTACGTCCAAAGCTGTCATCTTCACGCGCGCAATTTCATTACACAAGGGTAGTCCCCAACGTAAAGAAGATGTAGAATCAGCGATAAAATTTGAGAGACTTGCGATAATAGAAGGGCATCTTGTGCTGGCCGATAACGTAGAACAGTTGCTAGACGGTGAATAACGGCCACCATGAAAGGTAAAAAGTACGCATGTCAATATCGCGTGAATTAGGGCACCCCTTGGCATGTGATACACGTGAGTGGACATGAGCTCCAGCAGTAGCATACCATCGCTGTCATGCTATCTTCTTTATTCCATCGTGGTGATTTTATTGCCTTCTCTATGTCGTAATCATTCTTTGGTTTTCATATCATCGGCATCTTTCGCTATTTTTAGCCCGTTGCTGCATTTCCTCTTCAGCAGTTTGCATAAGAGACGATTACAGTATTGGTGGAAGAAAAGCAGAAAAGATGTTCATATAGGCTGAGTCACTGCGATTTTAGGTAAATATACCTGTAGTGATAGAGGCTTTAAATGTGAAAGTTATGATTGATATTAGACTGCCAAGCTTTTGATAGCCATAGATGTACGAAAACCTGAATAAATCAAGCAGACTAGGTTAGGTGACCATGTGTCCTTGTCGCACAATTAAAGGGGTACTAATATACGTCGTCATCACCATTATCACAGTATTTATCATCGCCTCGCGCCCGTGCCGGCTAACGTAGAAGACAGACCACAGGAGATCTGAACGTGTGAATGTGTTACTGAGGATTTTCAGAGGATATAAGTTGGGCAATTTTTCAGCTCTGGCTGAAATATGTTTTTTCATGTCAACGATATGGTCCTCTCGTGCTTTTCTTTTCTCCTGCACATCTCTATACTCTTAACAATCAATTTAATATTATCTATAGTACCTAATTAAGGTATATTCATTCATTTACTATTCCAAAGAAATCCTCTGGTGGTTACCCCACTATCTATTGGCTGTTCACTGGTAGCTTATCGCCGATGGTAGAGCTATTTTTTTTTGCTCCCTGCTTGTTCTTTTGAAATTTGGGTTGTTATTACTTATCAATTTATACGGCAATTTTCGCGTTTGTATGCATACTTAGTAGTGCCATGATGTTCATGCAATCTCATAATCAGCAGCAGCAGCTGCCGCAGCAGCAGCAGCAGCCCATTTTATGTACACGGCAGGGCGAAGGCCTCTCCTTGCGATCTCCAATTACCCCTGTCCTGCGTCAACCGATTTCCACAAGCACCCGCCCGCGAATTTCCTCGCTTCCTCGTTCCACCTAGTTTGCTTCCGTCCTCGCCTGCGCTTCCCTTCTCTTGGTACCCATTCTGTAACCCTAATGGTAAGACGGTTATCTAACCTGTGCATTGCATGACCTGCCGATCTCCATTTTTGTCTCTTAATGACAATTAGAATATCGGTTATACCCTTTCGCTCTCTGATCCAAACCCCTATATTTCTGTCTCTTAACGTTATGCCTAGCAATCTCCGTTCCATCGCTCTTTGCGCAGTCCTTAACCGGTTCTCAAGCTTCTTTGTCAGTCTCAAAATCTCTGCCCCATATCTCAGCACTGGTAAAATGCACTGATGGCGCACCTTCCTTTTCAATGATAATGCTAAGCTTCCAGTCAGGAGCTGACAGTGTCTGCCGTATGCGATCCAACCTATTTTTATTCTTCTCTGAATTTTCTTCTCATGGTCAGGGTTCCCTGTGATTAATTGACCAAGGTAAACGTACCCCTTCGCAGATTCTAGAGGATGACTGGCAATTGTGAACTCTGATTCCCTTGCCCGGTTATTCATCATTATCTTTGTCTTCAGCATAATATTCTTCAATCCTAGTCTCCTGAATAATTTTTCATACCTCGCCTGCAGTACTGACGAATAGAACAATGTCATCGGCAAACCTAAGGTTGCTGAGGTATTCACCGTCGATCCCTACTTCAAAGCGTTGAGAGTTTAATAGCTGGAATATTTATTCCCAGCATGCAGTGAAAAGCATTGCCGAGATTGTGTCTCCTTGTCTGACCCCTTTCTTTATAGGTATCATCCTGCTTACGCAGACTTAAGGTAACTGTGGAATCTCTGTAAATATTTTCCAGGATATTTACGTAGGCAGTCTGTACTCCTTCATTACGTAATGCCTCTATGATGTGTGTTTGCGTGCTGGAGTTTTTACTGAATAAAATGCATTTTCGTAATTTATGCAAGCCAAATAGAGAGGCTGATTGTACTCTGTGATTTTCTCGATTACCTAATTGATGACATGCATGTTATCCATTGTAGGGTATCCCTTTCCATTATGGGTATACCATTGTAGGGTAACTCCATTATTACATTTGATAATTTCTAAAAACGATGTGTTGTGACGGGGCTGCTCTATCTGCATCCTGCCATTCAACAATTTTATTTATGTTTGGCAATCAAAGCCAACGCCTTTCTTACCAAATTCGCCGCCAGTTTTTCGTATCAGGAATGTTTCAAACCACTTTACTGGGCCGAATATAGAGTTAGTGCACTGCCACGCTAGTAAAATTACGTCAGAATCAGTTTAGCTTTGTTATTGTTTGCACAATTATTATGTAGGTCTCAGAAGGTTTAAGATGAAAGACCTGCGCTGTCGCCGTGTTGTTTCATTACACTTTCTTGTGGTCAGTCATTCTCAAAATTATGTGGAAAGAGTTTATCGCGAATATACTACCTCGTATGAGCAACCTCAGTGATCGAATGCTGCGGCAATATAACGCGCATTTATCGCATGTCAGATGGCATGGCACGGCATATAGGATACATATACCTAATTATATACGGAACCCAAAGACGACAGCGACCGCAAAAATTTGCTTGGGGTGTCCGTGTATTTGCTATCGAAGGAGAAGCTAATATAAAAATTCACGACGCAAGTAGATATGGATAAAATCAACTAGTATTTTGCTGCTCGATATAATAAAAGAGCTCAACACTACTGTTTTTGGTATGGTAATGTCTACTTCTGTGAGAATGGCATATTTATGCTAATAGACTAGTAAACTATAACATAACTTATCATTTCTTGCTTGATGCGCAATTTCATGCACTGACCAACTTGAGAATTTGAGATTCTCCACACACACAACACACACACACACAACACACTCACACAACACACACACACAACACACACAACACACATACACAACACACACAACACACACACACAACACACACACAACACACACACACACACACACACACACACACACACACACACACACACACACACACACACACACACACACACGCGCGCTCTAACGTTCATAGAGCGTCTTTTATGTCCTGGTGTAGCAGAAAGCCTACCATTACAAGTATCCAAATGTGCGTCAACTTCACCATCGCTCTCCCTCTTGAAAGCCAGCGCGGGTCCCGAGTTTGCGCCCCAGGTTGCTGCTGCGGCGGGCTCGGGCAACATGTACCACGATCGCCTGCCGCCCTTGGTGGGAGCTGTTTCGTCCTCGATCTCTCGACGCGCAAGATGTCCGTGGCACGTAGCGTTAGCACGTAGGCTACTGTTGCTTGCTGACTCTGGTAGACCTCACTGCCATGGTTCATTACTCACAGCGCAGAACCCGAAGGACGACTATGCGGCATCCAAGTGGACAATAATGCTTTCCCTCTGGCAGCTAATGGGATGTGCTTAGGTGTACTCCAATTTTTTCTAGGCTTAAAATGGAAACTTATCGGTCAGTGCCGCGGCAATTGTTTTTATATTTATTAACAGGATTAATAGAATTTAAGCGCATATGCGTAATGTCAGAAATCAAGCACGTCCGAACCATTAAAGCTATATTGAGGTATTGAACAATTGAAAAAAGACTAACAACCTTTGAGTTTCAGATAACTTGAAAGAAACCTCAGATATCGACACCACCAGCTACGACAAACAAGGGAGGCGGTCACATTGGCAATACCAACTGGGGCTCATCTTGTCATTTAAAATGTGTATTTGGGTGCATAGCTAAAGAGGGGAATTACTTGGGTTACTGAGCCACCACACAGTTGGCACGTGTGGTTTGGTGCAAACTCAAGAACGAATTCGAAACCAGACCACATACGAGACCTGCCCATCAGAGAATGGTTTGTCGGTCGCTTCGCTTCCTGCGTCGGCTTCGAACTTTTACTACTTCGCTAAATAAGAATGATTGCCGTTTACTCAAAAAGCAAGAAAGCGTCAACAACACCAAACGGGGATATTAAGCAGCATTGGAATGAAGAAAGGAACTCATAAAGTAACAAAAACGACCTGTGCAATCGAGATCGTATGAGTGCAACCATGAGATATGTTTTAATTGAAATTCGCACTTCCTCGTTCCTATGTCACCCTATTCAAAGGCCCCTAGCAATGCCATAATTTTGTATAGTAACAAAAACAAGCATCAAATAAAGAGATGAGTTGAGAATCATTAAACAATATATCTTTTTCCATCAGGAATTGCTAAAAACAAAATGCCCACATCAAGGAAACTGGTAGCGTATCTCATCATTTCTGTCCTGTGCGCAATGAGGTATGTATACAATCCGTGTATCCCATATTTCTATTCAAAGCATGCATGTGTGATAGAAGGTATCGTTTGATAGCGTGTAATTCTGCGTAAAATGTCGCGCAAGCATAGCATTTAAAAAAAATTGTCAAACTTTCCCCTCCCCAAAAATCGGGGTAAGTGATGCTTGTCCTGCGTGCACATGTCATGTGGCACCGTTACCTGTATGTTAAGTAACACACAAGTAAAAGTGCTGCATTGCTTAGGCCTCCTGCTCTCTTAGCTCGAGATGGTCATCTCGTTGCTGTTGGATAGCCTGGGTTCGGGCGGTTTCAACGGCTGGATCGCCGCGCCGATGGCAAGGCCTTTCACGGGCGAGTTCTCGCCGCTGCTCGTCAAACGCTGCCTGTTTCCCCGGGGAACGCACAACGCGGGGCCGTCCCTTCTGTTTTGCGAGACTGAACTGAACAGAAACGAAACCAGCGCAGGACGCGCGAATACCCATGCCGCTCTTTCTCTCCCCGGCGGATGCGAAACGGCTCTGATTGGTTGCGCGCATGACGCGAGCGCACGCCTATGCAGCTGCAATTCCTGCTAATGACACACGCTCCAGCGCCGGCGCAGCTGTAAACTCATCAAACCGCCCTTTCCCTCAGCTGCTCTGCGCTTATTATTGCGTCACAAGACGACCACCCAAATATTGTGAGCCAATACAAGCTTCGCTTGAAAAATACATACTCTAGTTACCACCGAGGCTCAATTTACTTCGACCAAGTTATCACAGACACCGGTGTAGGAATGTGCTTTTGTGCATATGCGATATGAAGACGTTGCTTATAGGGTGGATTGCGAAAAACTCCGTGAAAACCGTTCTTGCTACGCACGTCGGTGTGAGTGTCCGCATGGCGTAATGCCTGCGGAGAAACGCGTATGCAGCGGGGATCCTCTCTCGTGCTTGCTACTGCACCAACTGCGCCATCATTAGGACAACGCGGGGGGAAGCTTAGGTTCCAACGAGCGTTAAATAAGCTTAACGGATCATTCATCAAAGAGGTTCAGTTAGGAGAAGCACAGACAGAGTGTCACATACCCAGTGGTCAAAATCGGCCTCAAAGTTGTTCATGGAGGAGCGGCACATACCCAATGCGACATATCCAGTGACGCACGCACAGTTACCCATGACGGCGTAAAATAGGTTTGTTGACGAGCAGCACGTAAGTGCAGTGCCACATGCAGGTGGCCTAGGGATGTCCGATGCTTGGTTTCAATAACGTGCCCACAACATGTGAACACCACGGGTTTCCCATTCAACCCTGAACTACCCGTGATCCAGGTTCGCAGAAAAGTGTTAGACCAATAGAGAAATCTACAGTCAACCTACGAAAAGTTCATAAAGTACCCAAAGAATGCTAATTGCATCAGTAGTGCATTTTATTGTCATTAGCTTTATTAGGGCACTTCGCGCACTTTTAGGGGACTTTCCGGTGATCGGCATGGCCATCCACCATTTTCTTACAAAAAAATGTATTGCTTTCTAATATATAGTTTATGGTCAAATGGATAGAGCATGGAGCTGCTTCGACGAGAGATTTCGGTTTATAACCGACCGTGTGACAAACTTGCGTCACTCGGTGGGTGCCACAGATTAGACACCGTTTTCAGTGAACCTCGCGGACGGCACTTTCTCTTGCCGGGTATGTTTACGGAGTATGCATCTCTCTTTAACGAAAATCTGTGACGCCAAATTAGCTCGCATGGCCATGTAAAACCCTCGTCACACATATTCAGATACTGTCGTCCGAATATATGTTACACGGGCCCCATGCGCTGACATCATGGCGGTGGCATTACCTCGCTCAACGCGTTAAGAGGGGAAGTGTGACAGAGAATCCAGGCTGCATAAACACTGTATATAGGACGTCTTTTTGCGTTGGAAATATGTTCTGCAGCCACATTGCTTCAGTGCTCATAACATTAATGTCAACTTCACTGTGAGATAGGAGCTACCGGTATTTTCTTATTGCGCAACAATTTTAGGGTATTTCACGCTCTTTCCGCGGGATACGTATGTTAGTATGCTTGTATCTCCGCCTATCTGAGTCACTGAGTCGCGCATGGTAAAATAGATACCGCATCGGGCTGCTGTCCTGAGGGAACACGCTTCGGAACCAAGAGCCAGACCAACTTGGATAATTCAGTACTTGGCCACATGTAGATATGGGCCAATCTTCAACAAACCTTTTTAAAGCTGACATGAGCCACTGCATATCGAAGACTCGGTAGGTGCCGCTGTTTGGAAAAACTCTGACGCTGACTTGGAGCACTGAGAAGGTGCCAATCGGTCTGTGCTAGTCTTTATTGAGCCTCTCTGATGCCATCTTGGGTCGCTTCATATGAGAGAGCAGCTGCGAGGCGCTATTCAATGAACGTATTTGAGGCTGAGTTGCGTAACTAGGTATGTGCCATTGGGAATTAGCCGCCCTACAATGATAAAAAAGATCATTTAAATGTATCTGATGCAGAGCAGAATCTAATCCACCTGACAAGGGTTCCTTAGGGACTGTAACCTGATGATTTATCTGGCTGCACCAGGAATGCCCTGCGTGTAGACCGCTCTTCAACGAAGCTAGCTGTCCCATACTTGGGTCACTGAGCATGAGGAGCAGGTGAGCCCGTCTGCTCCGCTAGCGCAGCCTTGCCGCAGCCTTGCATTACACGTTGCTGAGCGCGTACCCGCCTCCACCATATTTAAGTGGTAATCTAAGACCGGGGAGAAGAATGCACGAGCAGAGGCAGCTGGTGTCTGCAGTCGCGCGTTTTCTCCCCTGCACCTAGGGCTGGATGTCAGGTAATTTTAAGTATCGGAGAAGCATCAAAGTGAGACGCAGCAGAAGCGTATCCTCCCGTCTCTTTGCGCTTGTCCTAACGCCAGCGCTTTCACAGGGAGTGTTCGCCACCATCGAGTAAGATGTACTGTGCTCTCGTGAGAGGAGCTTTTTAATTTAGTTATGAAATGAAAGAGTAACTGAATAGTTGTTGAACAAGAGGCAAGGTGCTGAAATGTCAAAATGTTGGTATTGAAAGCGGCGCATTGTGAAAAAGGGAGCGAACAGAATTGGACCAGATCCTGCATTCAACGAGGAGGAGTGAGCTGTCGAAAAGTGAATAAGGTATTGGCAACAGAAAGTCCAGGAACACCGCTGGGCACAGGTGATGAATTTAGCAATACGTTGTTGTGCTACATTCTTTCTACGCTAATCGCGTTGAAGTGAATATTCTTGGTGAGATAAGTTCTGCCGCTTCTTTTTTCGACCACATCACTGTGAAACGGTATATCCGTTTAACGGAAAGCGCAATATGACCGTATCAAGGGACGTTCTGTCCTCAGGAAACCTCAGATTTGCGCGACTGTGTCACGAGGTGCGAGGGTGTGAAGAGAAAATAACGGCCTAGGTTGCGGCACATGTGTTCTCTAATCTCAGCGTCTTACAACCGTATATTGGGGCTAGATGACACCGTGGGTCGACCGAGGCTCCTGGAAAGTAATTCACCACCCCTCCACATTTGATGCAAAAATGCCGGTGCGCTCAGTAGAACGGTAGCGTGCCTCGATAGCAGTGACGCTGTTTAGAGAGTATTGCAACTTCACGGACGCAAAGTTTCTTTTCCTTACCTGTTCAGTATCGCCAGTCTATCGAACGGCTACTGGTACAGCACGGTATAGGTGCTTTTGAGCATCTTCATTCCTTTGACACGTCTATATCTATGTACGCAAATTGTGTGCACCAATCAGTTCTCGTAGTCAGAATTAATTATCTGTGGTATTTCTTGTCCCATTTTTCTTGCACTGTTTTTCGCCATGAACCACATCAACAAACTCAAGAACAGACATTTTTAAAGAATAGGAAGTTGTTTAGTGATGGACGTCATCTGTTACTTTTAGTAGGCGGATTGGAAAAGGTGGAGCATGTAGAGGGAAATAGTTGTATGCTGTCTGTAACCTCAAGGCTGCCCAGTAAGTACCTGTGAGTCCCTGTGTGCAAGTTTTCACGACAAAAGTTGAGTGGCAATATTCAAGGAAGCTCATCTCCGAGGCCCTAATATGAAAGGCAGCATATGTTAGTGACAATATTTCTCCACAAAAGCAGACGGCCACGCATACGTATTAGTTTCCTCCGAATTATAATCTGTGTATCAAGGAAAGGGGCCAACGTAAAGAAAGTAGCAATAATGTTAGTTCCGAAATTGTTCGCAATTTCTCTGGAATATCAATCACTTCAGCGAGCTCACAAGGTCCGCAGCCGTCATCAGCTGTTTGTGAACGACGCTTCTAAGGAGTGTTCCCTCGCCATGATTTTAGCCATGTAGTTGTCAGAAAAGAATATCACGAGATATGCCACGCTTTTCATTATGCAGGGGGCTCACGCAAGATAATAAACGAAAAAATAAATTACTAAATATTTTTTGGAACCTTGTTTGTAATTCGCGTTGTGGATGGTGACGAATTATGAATAAAACCTCTGGTAGGAATGAAAATACAGGGAGGTGACTGAAACAAGGGCACTAATGAAGCCTGCGAAGCCTGCGCTTATTGCGACGATATTAAGGTTTGTATGACAGCGTTTGCAGGAACGTGAAAGCTTGTGTGTTATGCAAGTGTTGCTGGATCCATCATGCAAAAGGTTAGATGGCGGTTGCATACGGGTTCCTCAGAAAGAACACTTCGCTTTTTATCTATGGGAGCAGGTATTGCTCGTAAGAATTGAAATATGGAAATGCCTCTTATAGCCATTGCGGCAAATTACCAACCCAGATGAGAAATAGCAGTTTTACAGCACAGCTGTATATAGTTACCCTATGGCAGTGGTCGTAGTCGGTGCGTCTTAGCTTCGCGTAGACACACACACACACACCCATAAAAAACAAATATTTTCCAGTCTCTCGCGAATGCTTTGTAGCTCTCAGTCTAATGCAGTTATATTGTAAAAATCGCACTCAAATAGGCTTCTGAGACGACTCTATTATTATGCCCAGTTTCCTTTACTTGTCATAATTAGTTCAAAGTAAAGTTGTAAACGTTACATAATTTCCCTCTGCTGTCAATACATGCCATATTGCGGAGGGAGTATGCTTACAGCAAAGGCTTTTGTTCTATTAAAACTATTCCGGAACAAAATAAATGAGAGCTACCCGATTTGCTGGCCCAAGCTTTAGGCCGAGTCTAATCTGCTTTTCGCAAATACATAGTCCGCAGGGAAGTTGTAAATATTGTAGAATTCCCCGTCTGCCATGCGGGTGTACTTGTAGACGTCCCTACTTCATAAAAGAAACAAAAGAAATCACCCCACAATTGAAAGATGTATTCGTTGTCTCAGCCCTTGAATAACAATATTAGTGACACAGACAAAATAGTATTTATAACAATAACAACACGCATATGTACATATATGCCTCGATTGATGGAAAACGTTATGTAATATGTTGAAAAATTCAGCAGTCATTTTGCTCGGTGAAGAAGGACGATGAGCGAAGCCGGGGTGGCTTCGCTCATCGTCCTTCTTCACCGAGCAAAATGACTGATGAATTTTTCAACATATTACATAACGTTGGCTTCGCAAGCAAACAGCTAAATCTCATGCGACTACGGAGGTTGTGCTCCTGGGTCATCTATGTTCAAATACCGAAGTAAATCATTTCTGAAAGGATTGAAACATGCATAAAATAAAAGAAGTGCAAGTGCAAGTGGTGCAAGTGGTGGAGTGTGCTTTTTGGTCCTCCGTCCTCTGACTCCCCGCTCAACCTCCTGGAGCTTCGATCTGGTCGCCGATTGTGCCAGCTGTCCGCCAGCATGTCGCAGGACGAGCCAACAGGCACTTCTACTTCCACCATCTCGGCCTCGGCTACCCAGAACCTCCACCACTTGTGACGTAGCAGTTGTCACTACGTTTATTCCGAGTCGAAGATGCGGTAAACCGATCACGCCCACAGCACGGATCACACTCGAGAGCCAGTCCACAAGCGATGATGAAGAAGAACCCCATATGAACCCCACATGATGATGATCATGTACAGATGACAAAGAATAGCTTATAAATGGCCACACTATATTGTTACCAGCCATTTCCGTAAATTCGAGAAAGTGCAAGCAAGCGGATTAAGACGAAGATCGAAGGAGAGCTGGTGTGGTGGTTGGTCCGCCCTCTCGGCGTCTCTCTGCATATATTACCTTGATCGATTTTCTCTTTTGCTTTGCCTAGTCTTATCTCCGTCACAAAAATAAGGGAAGCTTCCTCCAAATAAGCCCGCATGCCGTAAGCGACAAGAAATCTGCCATAGGAATGTATCGTGGGAAATAAGCGGCTCGATTGGGTTTACGCATGTTCTTCAAGTTGTAGCTTCGCAGAAACCTTTGGCGGCTGCTAACTCTGACATTTTCTGTTGTCTCTGCCTGCTACAAAGTCCAGCTGTGGATGCATCTTCGGGAGCACGATGGTATAGGAGTGACTGCTGGAGATATGTAAGTACACGAAGTATGTGTTCAATGCCATAAATTTCCTTGGGGCAGCGCATTTACTTTCGGAAACCTTTCGCACAAATATTTTCTTTAGACAGCAAAATAGTACATCGCCTTATTTGCAGTTTTAGCACTGCTTTGTATGTTTTCCCTGAATAAGACTTTAGCACTATGAACCATCCTCATATGCAATAATTGTTAGACGCAAGAAAAATAAGCAGCGTGAGTGTTAGTTGTACCAACAGGCAACCAAGAATCGCAGAGAAATGAAAGAAGGTGCAAACTATGTAATGTACATGACAGCTTTATGGAGCGAAATAAGAACCGATTGCTAATAAACACGCGGCTAGCCCCATAAAAAGAACAAAAATATTTAAACAGGTCCTCAACCAGTCTTCCTTTAGGCTAAGAAAAAAACACATTCCGAGGATTGCATATGCTGCCATTGAACATCTCACCTTATTTTGCACTGTGGCACACAAACGGAGCGCGAAGTCACATTTTTCGGAAACGCTCCGTTTCTTAATATCAGGATATGTTTTCCGGGCTTTCATATTTCGTCACATATTTAGGCTCCCGTACACGGCTGCTATTTGTCAATAGCTGACATCAGTCAAGTAGCTTGAGCCGATTATCATCTGCTCACCTTGAGCCTCGCGCACCAACATTGGAACTACGCGAAAATCTCTGATCACACGTACGCTATGCCTGCAGCGCCTCGTGATTAAAAGCGGTTAGCATCTAAAAAGGACGCGCGCCAGTACGCGTTCAGTCCCAGTCACTCCTCTATCAACGGCAAGTTATTCGTTTTGAGCTGCGTATTCAGCACTACATAGTGACATAGTGCGCAATATGGATCTGCCTACTATCCGTTTAGAACAAAGCCTGTCCGCGTAGCACGGCAAGGATAGAGCACGCGAGCGCGCACTCCGGCCCTGATGCACAGTTACAGTCCCGCGCAGTCACACGTGGCTGCATCCTTTGCATGGCGTAAATACTGCGGCCGGCGTGGTGTGCGGCGTCAAGCCCGCTTGCGGTAGTGTCCCTCTATTTCCTCCCAAACAAGCTTCTCAGACGGCCCCCACAAAAAAATTGACGAAAGATCTCAAATTCTAGCCGAAAAATGTTTTCGTCAGCAAAAAGTAGCCAAAAACAGCCACAACGTGTGATGATCTACAGTTGTCTTATAAGCGGTGTAAATGGTGTCGAAGTATCAGTGCGTATTTTCGGCTTCAAAATTATTTCCGCCTCATGCAACCAGCACAGCACTGGCCTCCAGACCTGCATAAAGTATTCTATTGAGAGCTACCACTCAGATGTGGGTTTGGACGCCACCTATTTTTACCACTACAACACTAAGAAAATTATCTGCGAAACTACGGAGTAATTCACCAAAAGAATCTTGGCAGATGTCAGTTTGGGTCTCCACTTGTGCTGCAGAGCGTTTCACAGGGGTCGGGGCAACAATAGTCGCCTCCACCAAACGGAACAAAGCTCCGGGTATAAATATGGTGCAGAAACAGGCCAATATACGAAAAAATGGAGGCATTTAGGTAACTTGCTATGCAGTGAGTTGTCAAACTAAAAAAAGCACCTAGAGGTACAGGCTCCCAGCTAACGAGCGTGCCCGTCTTTATACCTTCTCATTAAGGTGCTCAGCTAAGCAGAGTGTGCGAACAGCCGAAGCAAAACAGTTCTTACGTTCACGCTTTCGCTTGCCTCGTTCTCGCAGGAGCGCCAGAGGAATGGGGTCACCGTTCACTCCACTATCGAGTTTCTTTTGGTGCTCGTTTCAGACTGCTTTCCTCACACTCAGCGCGCGTCTGTAAGTGTGAATGTTAGCACTGGCGCAGCAACACCGTCGCGCACTGACACGATGAATCATGCTTGCCTTTGGGAATGTCAGGCCTTCGTCATCTTGAAGCGTCACATTTTTATCAGCGTTAGGTGAATGCGTTTGAACCTAGATCAATCTCATCTTTTCGAACTTCACCAGCTTACGTGCAACACCAAGAACTCACACACGCAAATGACACTTGCCCATTGTCCATTGCGCAATTGCATATATATGTAGGTTTTGTGGGTGTTGGTATTGGTGGAATAGCTTTCCTTAAGTTTCATTTACTGTAGAGCGTAAGGGTTGAATGGAGGCCCAATTGCTTCGGCTCGGTTACCTGAATTCCCCCAAAAATCATGGAGCCCTTTTTTTTAAGGCAACATTCAAGCATTCTTGATATCCAGGTGCCTATGAAAAACGTTCACGGTCTAGTACAGATCATTTAGTGATCCTATTGTGATCATAGGCGTCAAAGGCTTCAAAAGCGTCAATCATAGGCGTCATAGGCGTCATAGGCTTCAAAAGGCGTGTCAATCAGCGGCATCCGTCCTAAAGGCACTTTGCCCAATTTGCCTTCATGTAAAGTCCTTTGACAGGCATCACAGGCGTCGCACTTTGGTATGCGTCACAGGATGTGACGTGTCTACATCCTTTTCTTTTGAACCAGGCCACTAGAATATCGCAAGGACATGATCCGTCGTCCTATTGATACCCTGGTGTCCAGACATTAGATTCTCACGAGCCAAATACAACGCCTGGCAACACATGGACTTTGGCACTACTGCTTGTTGAAAAGTTTTGCTAGGAGGTAGAAAGAAGGGACGTTATAGAATCCCTTTCTTGGTGAAAAAATCAAAAGTTAGTTTTCAATAGCAAACAAACTCCTTGCCCAATCTGGCTCTATGTACGTCGAGCGTCCCGTCTTTCTCTTCATCTTTTCAGAAATTCTGGCAAGACATCTGCCAAGAAAATTTAGTTGACGACAACCTTTGTAAGAGCTACGATCTCTCCGATGCTATTCACAGCGTGTTTACAGGAGGTATTCAGAGACCTGGATTGGGAAGAATTGGGGATAAGAGTTAATGGAGAATACCTTAGTAACTTGCGATTCGCTGATGATATTGCCTTGCTTAGTAACTCAGGGGACCAACTGCAATGCATGCTCACTGACCTGGAGAAGCAAAGCCGAAGGGTGGGTCTAAAAATTAATCTGCAGAAAACTAAAGTAATGTTTAACAGTCTCGGAAGGGAACAACAGTTTACAATAGGTAGTGAGGCACTGGAAGTGGTAAGGGAATACATCTACTTAGGGCAGGTAGTGACTGCGGATCCGGATCAGGAGACTGAAATAATCAGAAGAATAAGAATGGGCTGGGGAGCGTTTGGCAGGCATTCTCAGATCATGAACAGCAGGTTGCCATTATCCCTCAAGAGGAAAATTTATAACAGCTGTGTCTTACCAGTACTCACGTACGGAGCAGAAACCTGGAGGCTTACGAGAAGGGTTCTACTTAAATTGAGGACGACGCAACGAGCTATGGAAAGAAGAATGATAGGTGTAACGTTAAGGGATAAGAAAAGAGCAGATTGGGTGAGGGAACAAACGCGAGTTAATGATATCTTAGTTGAAATCAAGAAAAAGAAATGGGCATGGGCAGGACACGTAATGAGGCGGGAAGATAACCGATGGTCATTAAGAATTACGGAATGGATTCCAAGGGAAGGAAAGCGTAGCAGAGGACGGCAGAAAGTTAGGTGGGCGGATGAGATTAAGAAGTTTGCAGGGACAACGTGGCCACAATTAGTACATGACCGGGGTTGTTGGAGAAGTATGGGAGAGGCCTTTGCCCTGCAGTGGGCGTAACCAGGCTGATGATGATGATGATGATGATGAACGTTTGTAAGTTTTCGGGGCCGTTTATACCAACGACATGATAATTTGGCCGGTTACCTTCGTCCTCATACCGAACCTTCTTCTAATTAGATTCATCTCGAGAAGATAATTTCCAGTTGTCCGGGTCACTGGCTCCTCGCGACCAGGGTACAGATTCCACTATGACATCGCATAGCGGCGATCTCATAACCTTGACAATCGCTGTCCCAGGAAAGTTGGGAAACCTAATTTTCACCAAGTGCTCAAGGACCTCAATGCTATTTTCATCAGCCAACCACAAAGTATCCGTAGAGCCAATGAGGGCTTTATTAGGCAAGAGTGATCGGCGAACCATCAAAACATTGCATCGGGTGTCCCTCATGACGCGAACCCTCCGTGTGATTATTTCGCCTATCAAAACCGGCGCTTAACGTGTCTTACATAGCGGTTGCGTCTTCAGCGCACCAGTGATGTTTCCCTGTTGCTTCAAGGCGTCTCAATAATCTGTACTTTGTTGCGGACAACTCTCCTTGGATAACAGCAGATAAAAGGTGGTGTGGCTTTTATGCGCTGTTCTTATTGGTACAACTCTTGGGTCCATGTCCAGTTTTGCGACAGTATGGGCAAGATAGTTGCTTTAGCTAATTTCAGCGAGCAGTAGTCTTGTGTCTGGTCGAACGACAAACGAAGCATTCGATATCAGCTTTTGGACCGGTCTCATCTCCTTCTACGTTCATACCTGTGTTTTTTCTCTTATTCCGAACTATTAGTATGTTCCGTAGTATTTTTTCCTGCATGAAAATATCAGCCGCTTCTGCCATGGTTACAAGAGTTTTACAGTTGTTCTGCTCTAAGACGAGCGCCAGCAGACTGTGACAGTCGACCACGAATTGCTCGGCCACAATTAGGTCATGGACAGGATCAAAGTACCGTTTTGTCGGGGACATTTCCATCCAACGGTCGAAAAAACGCAGCAGCCTTGTGGCATGCTGCCTTCCAGTTTCGTCGTCTTGTGGCTTACCCTGTCAGAATATGTCCCTATATACTCCAGCCGTGAAACAAAAATGCTGGCGAGATGACAACTTAACCTTTTCGTACTCTAGAGACTGATCAGGTCACAATCGTCCAAATACTTTCAGAGCTTCGCGGTTTAGTCACAAAGAGCTGTCGCTCATCTTTCCCCATACCAATCATGGCCTGTCCCCACGCTCTCGAATCTCTTCAGATGCGATTCAATGTTGCCTCGGCCCCCATTGAAAACTGATAGAATATTGTGCGGATTCACCACTGAAGACAAACTTCTTTGGAGCCCAGGGTCAACGACCGTTGGCTCCACTACGCCACTCTCCGCTACTCTCAGGTGCAGTTCAAGCGCCTGCTCTTCCATGGTTTGCCTCTTCGCTATGACCCCGCATTTCTGCGACTTCAAGGCGCAACTGTAAATTCTGGCCCTCCCGTTCCAGCTGGTTCTTCGCCTCTCTCTCCGCAGCACATTCTTCGCGTGCTCGCGTATCTCGCTTAGCGAACCATGTTTGAAGTTGCGCTCCTTCCAACCTCTTGCGTTGTGCCAGTGCCACCAGGTCTCGCGTGCTCATTTTTATGTATTATTGCGTTAGCAATTATAGGGACACTTCAACCTCATTCCTGCCATTGGCGTCGCCATCGGCGTCGCTGTCGCCCTGACGTTCCGCCTGAGTGAAAGCTAGTGAACGTTGAACCGGCGAACGTGGTTCAATCTCGAGTGCGCGAGCGAGGAACGCGGCCAGGATGCGTGCCCTCTCCTCTGGTGCACGAGACAGGGCAGTCAGGCGAGGGAGGAGGGGCGTTATTCTCTGGCGGCTGCTACAGTGCCTTGATGTAATCCTCGCCCGCCGCTCCGTACAGAGTGAAGATCACCGCGGCGTCTAGTACGGCGTTGCCCACGCGAATCACGGGCGCCTTAGTCGACGCATTGGAGGGCGTCGCAGGGAGGCGGTGTCGGCGCTCGTGTGTCATGATATGCGACGTGGCCAAAGCGCGAGCCCGCTCGGGCCTGATCCTGAAAGCGATCTGTGATGTTCGCGCAGTGCGCGCAATGCCGGTAGCTTCGTATGCGCTGTGCTTTCTAGGTTTTGTACGCATTGAAGCGACAGATGCACGGAGGTCAATTGGCTCGCGGCTGCTGCCGCGATTCCTAACTGCCTTGTTTCCACAGACTGCTCCCGCTGTGATCGCGCAATGTTTATTCGTTTGGACGTTTGCGCGCATGACACCGTGCTGATTAATTTAGATAAAACATGCTGATGGGCTAATTGGTTTGAATCCATGATATAATGTGTAAGAACGCCTGAACAAGGACGTAGAAAGAAGAAGACCCACAAGGACAGCGCTTTCTACGTGTGTCTGTTCCTTTCTACGTCCTCGTTGAGTCATGCTTACACACTCTATCATTGTTAATTTAGTTAGTAACCGAACATTTACAATTTTCTACGGCCGATAAAGGTACTATCCGTGTTTAGTACAGCTTTGTACTAATTTGCTATTGCAATCGGTGCTTCGCCCTTCCGGCGTAACTGTGAATTTTTTTCTTCTTTTGAAAAACAACTGCGCATCAAACGCGCACTTCCTGTCACAGACGCCAATTGTCAAGGTTTGAGTAATGATAGCGACTTGAAATAATATCTATATCCATGTTTCCTTTGCAGAGGTAGGTTAAGAGCATTTGATTTCCGTAGTGAAGGAAGAATGTATACTTGCACAAATAACGCAGAACGCAGACGTACACACAAGGTTTTAAAAATTAAGCTTTATAGTTTTTCTGCAATTAGACACTGGGAGGCACGCAAAAAGCACCAGTGCAAATGGGTTCTGTAGCGCCGGGGACACAAAGTGAGGTGATCATTATCGCTGTTAGCAGCCCAACTAACTAAAATTGAATAAACAAACTTTTTGTTGACTGCAGTAAGTGGTTATGTTCGTACTGAAAATTTAGAGGCAGTTGTCTTTTCACATAGCATCAGCTGGAAAAAATTCAAGCGTGTCGGTGCTCTGAGATATCCAACTCCAAATTTTAATAGTCCTGCGCATGTTTACGTATTCAAGAGGGTTAGAATCGGTACAAAGCTCGTCCCTGATGTGACGCGGCTGTTGCGTACGGTGTTTAGTCTGAAAACGGGGCGTAGGCATTGACAAAGATAACTGTCACGCTTCCCCTCTAGGCTCGCAAAAAAAAAAAATTGAAGGACCCGGAACCATGTCACAACACGCGACGGCGAAGCCTCTAAGGGTGGAGGTAGCTGCCATGCCGAGATAATGGCGCCAGTGGAGAATCTGGAGGGCAGAAGGCGCGCGTAACGGAGGCTAGACTATAAAACTACCTCATGTTTAATTGAAATCAAGAGCAACAATTGCACGGCACATGGCGCTGTCATATCTTGATTTCGCCGCAGTTAAGGCGAACAGTTACCATCACTGCCTATGCCTCCGCCCAGTTGTCAGAGTAAGCGCCGCATGCAACAACCGCTTCACATCAGGAAGGAGCTCGGCGCCGAACCAAACTCTCTTTCATCCGCAGTCATGCGAACAACAATTACAATTTGAAGTGGGATATCTCGGAGCACAGACACGCTAGGAGATTTCTTCGAAGTGAGATAGTGTAGAAACACGACTGCTTCTAGCTTCTGAATACCAACTTACACACTTATTGCAATCAATAAAAAGTTAATTATTCCATTTTATTTAATTCGGCTGCCGATAGCGATAATTATCATCTCACTTTGTGTGCGCATGGCCACATAACTTCGTTGCACAGGTGGTCTTCACGTGCCTCTGCTTGACTAAGATTAAGAAAACCATAAAATTAAATTTTGAACACCCCTCTTAACAGACGGGAAAAGAACACTCTAAACACCGTGCAATAAACACAGTTCACATTAATAAAACAAGACGTCGAGTAACAAGGTAAATGGTCATTACACTTCAAACCCTATGGTGCTGAGTGCGTCCGGCTGCACAAGCACTGCGAGCGGGTGCGGCTGATCAACATTTGAGGCGCAGGGTCGCGCAACTGAACAACGCAGACAGGTCGTCGATGGAAGGTACTGGTCACTGCTTGAGCGAACGCAACGTTATCACGCGGCGGAACCTCGTACTGGCTTGTCCAGGTTGTGCCGATAGGAGTCTGGAAACTCGGGCCCACGGCCCGACGGCTCACTCCCGCTCCTGGCGCACGCTGATTTCTCCGGCGTTCATTGCGTTCGAGCACCACCGCGCCATTCAAGAGTCTCTGTCACCTGTTCTCCATTTCTTTTCTCCTTCGCCAACCATCGTGTACCGTCGGTAATGGTCGCTTCATTTGTGTTTTTTTTTCTCGACTGCGCGTGAAATTTTGCGCGAGTGGCTTTGCCGTCGTCTTCTTGCGCTCCTCCATTCGTTCTGGATGTTGGCTTCGCCGCACCGCCTTCTTTAGGTACAGCTCTGGCTTCGCGCAGTGTCATTCCCTGGTCACTTAACACACAGCAAGCCCTAAGCTTTAGCACGCTAGGTTATGCTTCGCGCGGGCTCGAAGGGAGTAATTTTCCTTGTCACGCATATCGCAGTTGCCAGGGGGTGTTTACAGCAAAAATGGTGCGCCCAGTCAAGAGGGACGCAATAAGTTGGAGCGCGGCTGCAATCTACGCTTCCTACATGATACGTTTCGATTGTAGCGATGCGGTGTGTCATCGCATGCTACTATGTTATTTGCAATGACGTGGATATGGCTCATGAAATGAGTCCTTGCGGAATATATTTTATTTTAGCCATATTTTTCTTGTGTATCTTAAAGGGCATACTATCGTGATATGTAGTGGTGAAAATAAAAATGATGACGATCATGATGATGGTGCCTTTAAGCAGCATTGGAAAATTTGACGCTAGGTTACTTACAGAAGCGAGTCAGTATAAAGTACTATCAGTCCGTCATGGTGGTTTTTCAGTGCCTATATATTGTTACGTGTAGAAAGACACAGACAAAAGAGGCTATTTACAGACTATTTACACTAGAATGGAGCCATAGCGCCAGGCCGACATTCACTCGCGCCAAGGGCACCGACCCACTTCGTCGTCGTTCTCACGGCGGCTCGTCTCTCGGGTATTTACCGATCATATCGTAATACTACCCCCCGGCGGCAAAAGCGCCGTCACGGTGCAGTTAAATATCCAAGGCACGTGGAGAGTTGTAGGGCTTGAGTCGGGCGACGTGGACAATGTCACTGGTTGTCACAGCAGAGGACGTAGTGGGCGTGGCGAGAACGATTTCGTAGGTGACATCTGTCACTTGGCGAAGCACGCGATATGGGCCCGTTGTTTTTCACAAAGGCCAACTTTACGCGATGGTGACCAAAGCAACACGAGGGTGCCGGGGACAAAAGTGACATCACGGTGACGGAGGTCGTAGCGCTGCTTTTGTTTGTCTTGAGACTTGTAGACGAGCGCGCGCAAGTTGGCGAGCATGGTCAGCATGGGCGATGGCATCACGGGCATAAGCGCTAGTTGATGCTGGGGTGGACGGAAGCACAGTGTCCAGTGGTAGCGTCGGTTCACGGCCATACAATAGGTAAAAAGGAGAAAAGCCAGCAGTGTCGAGACGGGAAGAGTTATACGCAAAGGTGATGTAAGGTAGAGCCTGGTCCCAGTCACGGTGGTCGTCTGAAACGTATTTGGATAGCATGTCTGTAAGGGTGCGGTTCAAACGCTCAGTGAGGCCGTTCGTTTGAGGGTGGTAGGAGGTGGTAGACTTATGCTGTATTGCACAGGCACGCATGATGTCGTCAATTACTTTGGCTAAGAATGTACGACCACGGTCTGTTAGCAATTGACGCGGAGCACCACGAATCAAAATGATATCATTCAGGAGGAAGTCCGCAACATCAGGTGCGCAACTGGTCGGAAGAGCGCGGGTTACGGCATAGCGTGTCGCGTAGTCCGCCGCGACTGCAACCCACTTGTTTCCTGATGTAGATTCCGGAAATGGGCCGAGAAGGTCTAAGCCGACACGATGGAAGGGCTCGGCAGGGATTTCGATCGGCTGCAGGTAACCAGCGGGGAGCTGGGAAGGCTTCTTGCGTCGTTGGCAAAGTGCACAGGCGGCGACGTAACGTCGCACGGAACGGGCAAGGCCCGGCCAGAAAAAAACGGCGACGTACACGGTCCTAGGTTCGAGATACGCCGAGGTGTCCTGCCGTTGGTGCGTCGTGAAGGTCTTCTAAAACGGTTGAGCGGAGGTGTTTAGGCACGACAAGTAGGAACTCAGAGCCGTCCGGATGAAGGTTACGACGGTACAGAGTACCATCGCGGAGGACGAAGAGGCGTAGTGTGGCGTCGGCCGGAGTGTGTTCAAAACGGTCGATGAGTGCTCTGATGTAGGCGTCACGACGTTGCTCGTCGGCGAAATGAAGCAGCTGCGACACAGAGAATATGCAAGCAGCACTGGTAATATTGGAGGAGTCAGGGTCGTCAACAGGGTAACGCGACAAGCTGTCAGCGTCTTGGTGCAGGCGGCCAGAATTGTACACCACGGAATACGAAAATTCTTCTAGCCTCAAAGCCCATCGACAAAGCCGGCCTGTAGGATCTCTGAGCGATGAGAGCCAGCAGAGAGCATGATGGTCAGTGACTACGGAAAAAGGGCGACCGTAAAGGTGAGGACGGAACTTCGCTACACTACAGCAAGGCATTCTCGTTCCGTAATGGAATAGTTGCGCTCCGGTGGTGTGAGGAGGCGGCTCGCATAAGCAATAACGCGATCCTGGCCACGCTGACGCTGAGCTAAGACGGCACCTACCTCATGACCGCTGGCATCTGTACGCAATTCTGTAGGGGCATCAGGGTCGAAGTGGGCTAGGATGGGTGGTGAGGAGAGAAGAGTAACGAGACGAGAGAAGGCGGCGGCTTCTGCAGTACCCCACGAGAACTGTACGCCTTTCTTCAAAATATTAGTGAGGGGTCTAGCAATTGCCGCAAAATCTTGAATAAAACGACGAAAGTACGAGCATAGGCCTACAAAACTTCGAACGTCGGCGGCTGTCTTCGGAACCGGATAGTCTCGGACAGCGCGAGTTTTGTCAGGATCAGGCTGTACTCCGGAAGCGTCAACGAGGTGGCCCAGAACGGTAATTTGGCGGCGGCCGACACGACATTTGGACGAGTTAAGTTGCAGCTTCGCCTTTCGAAATACATCAAGTATAGCTGTGAGACGCTCAAGGTGAGTGTCGAACGTGGGTGAGAAGACGATGACGTCGTCGAGGTAGCAGAGACATGTGGACCATCTGAAACCTCGGAGCAAGGAGTCCATCATACACTCAAAGGTGGCAGGGGCGTTGCATAATCGAAACGGCATTACTTTAAATTGGTATAGGCCATCAGGTGTGATGAACGCGGTTTTTTCTCTGTCCATATCGTCAACAGCAATCTGCCAGTATCCGACGAGGAGGGCCGGTGGAGAACTGGGGAACGCTGGGTTGAGATGTTGAACACACGGAGTTCAGACCCATGTTCTCAAATTCTTGTCGGATTACGGCCTGAATCATGGCAATCGTGGTTGCTGGCGGATCGGGAGGCGTCGTGGAGAAAGCTGGCGAACAGGCGGCCTCAAGCTCGCGGCGAACAATACGGGTGACGTCGTCACAGGTGGTGGCCTGACGCGATCGACCCTCACATGTCGACGTAGCAGCGGTGTTGGGTAGCCGCGTGATGTGGTGTGTGATACGACGGCTCTTGGCTTGTTCAAGGCGACGGCATTCTTTAATGATGTCGTCGATTGTCGAGACATTGCCGAAAACAAGCAAATTGAAAGCGTCGTCGGCGATGCCTTTTAGGACATGTGACACTTTATCTGATTCAGACATAGCATCGTCAGCTTTGCGGCATAGAGCCAAGACGTCGAAGATAGGAAACGTACGGCTCTGTAGATGTCTGAACGCGGGACGCAAGAGCCTTTCTCGCGGCAACCTTGCGGCCAATGGGGTCGCCGAACAGTTCCCGTAACTTTTCTTTGAAAGAGTCCCAACTGCAGATCTCTTCGTCATGCGTCTGGTACCACACGCGTGGCGTGCCGCCAAGATAAAAGATGACATTGGCGAGCATAATGGTTGGGTCCCACCTGTTATTAGCGCTGGCATGTTGATATAGCTTGAGCCATTCGTCAACGTCCTGTCCCTCCAGGCCAGAGAACACACCAGGGTCGCGATGTTTGGCAACCGTGACGACGGGAGCAGTCGGACCAGCCGAAGCCGTTGCAGAGGCGGGCTCGTCACCGGGAGGCATGATGACAAGCTCGACGTACCGACCACTCCGGAGTTCCGTGGCGAGGACGGGGATCGCTGACCTCCACCAGAATGTTACGTGTAGAAAGACACAAACAAAAGAGGCTATTTACAGACTATTTACACTAGAATGGAGCCAGAGCGCCAGGCCGACATTCACTCGCGCCAAGGGCACCGACCCACTTCGTCGTCGTTCTCACGGCGGCTCGTCTCTCGGGTATTTACCGATCATATCGTAATAATATATATATATATATATATCAGCAAAAACAGAAAAAGCACATGAGCAAATGAACTCAACATTTGCAGATTACGTAACCGACATCCGCTATGGCAGTTTATTGGCTGTGGCGTTGTGCTGCTGAACTCCAGCTCGTTGCTTCAAGTTCCGCCATGGCAGACACATTCCGACAGGAGTGGAATGCAAAAACGCTCTTGCCCCTTGCATTAGGCTAGAAATAACGAAGTCGGGTTGGGCAAAACTATTCGGAAACCGACATGTGGAGAAGTGTGGTGAACACGAGTGGAAGTAGAAACGAAAATGTGGGTTGGGTATCAAAAGCAATTTTCAAAATTGGAGCAGCGAGCCCGCAATGTCTCTGAGCAGGACCGGTGTTACCTAAGGACGTTCGGGTTGCCCAATCGTGAATGTCACCTATTTGGTTGGATTGACCTGAGGCATGAATTCCCGGAGCCGAGTACAACGATAATTGAATAATTGTCTGCGCATCTGCTTAACAATGTGCTTATGAACTTAGGAGAGGTTGAAACCCTTGTCGTGAAATTTCGTCTGGAAGGGGAAGTGGTCCAAGACAGAGAAGCACTTTACGGTGAGGTTGACAATTTTTGCTAATAAATGGCGCACTGGCTTAGCGGCTTTGGTGTTGCCCTGCTAAGCACGAGGTCACGATATCGAATCCCGTGCACGGCGGCCGCATTTCAATGGGGGCGAAACGAAAGAATGCCCGTATCGTGTGCAATGGGTGCACTTAAAATCCCCAGGCGGTCAAAATTGGTAGAGAGGCCCCCACTACCGCGTGCCTTATAATGAAATCGTGGTTTTAGCCCGCGGAACTCCACAATTCATTCATTTGAGAATTACGCTGGCGTGCATAAGCAGCTAATATCCTAGTTGAATTCTCAGTTAAAATGAAGGGAAATAAAAGCGTTCAGAGGAGAGTGAAAAAAATGAAAATAAACAAATATGATATCGAGTGAACCAAATAAACATAGCCTTAATAACTATATATTAGGCAATTTCTGTATTCCAGCTTTTCTCTCTTTTTTTATCGGGGGAGGGGGAACCTCTTTTACAGCCTATCGAGCAGGCCACTTTCTGAGAGATATCAAAGCAAGTGATCTAAGGCCCACCGCTGTTTTGGAGAGCAGACCATAAGACCTAATATGCCCCGTTACGTATCGGTAGCATGATAATCCATGTTCACTTGTCATTCAAAGCAGAATCTGTCGACACCGTACTACCGTCATAATGCTGGCAGTTTATACAGAGACAGTTGAAAACGTATTGAAACGATGGATGTTGTTGTTAGCTTTTCTTTTTTGGAAAAGGAGATTGCGAGTGGGAGGCCAAATCTGTCTAGCGCCCATGTTGATCGGTTCAAACTCGATAACCTCGGGTTCTTGCGCCCCGAAAACAATTTAACAAAATACTGACTCGCTATTTCGGCGCTGCGAAAGTGGTTGTCCTACAATGGTGTCGCAAAACGATGACTGCAACTGCTGTGGGGGGGGGGGGGGGGGGGGTATGCAATGCTTTATCGATGATTCGGATGCTTGTCTTGACGAGGGTTGTGATATCGTTTTGTTTAACGCTTGTCTTCGTCTTCGTTTTCCTATTGTCCGTGTTTTGCTGCGCCGTGCAGACAGCATTCCATACTTGTTTCTAGGTTGTTATTTATTCAATTTTATGCCGTTCTATGTGTTGGATGAGAGATTTTATTTAATGTATGCACTATTCGCTCCACTTTGCTTAGCGCTTGTAGCGTCTGCCTTACGGGCGTAAGAGCCATTGCATTTATTGCTTGCTTAGGGAGGTGTGAGCCATTGCTGATGATGATTGTCTTGTTCACAGAAGGACACAAAAATGTCGACCACCGAAAGGTTAGCAGCTTCGCTGTAGCATGGTTTGACGGCAATTTCTCACGAAGTGTGCTTTTTTAAGGGATGGTGATAAATAGTTACAAAACTAATCAGCGGTCCGTTCGGTATATGGACAACTGTTCAGGAAATATATTTTTAAAATATCAATTTATTTATTATATGTGAATATGGTATACGCCGCATTTTTGGTTAAAATGTGAATGAAAGCTTTCATGAGTGAAAAGGAGAATGAATACTTTTTTAACTTGGTGCATGACGCCAACACGAGACAATTTTTTTCGTTAGGCTGCGGTTTTATTTGTCCGTAACGTCTACACGTTTCAGTTAGCTGTAGTTATCTGGCGCGAACTAAATGAGCATTGACTTTTTCTGCACGACTTTTCTAATCTACAGCAAAACATTGCGTCTCGTAACAGACGATGTAAAGAAATATGGAAAGTGATAACCCCGAGAAGAAGGTATTCCAAACAAATTATCCTGTGCAGTGCCAACATCCCTTAATAGATACGTGAAAGCTGGCATAGATTCTCTGCAGTGTACACCGACCGGATTGCGAAAGCTGGATGCGTTAGGTTTCGACAGCGACGCTGGATGTGGCTAGGTTTCCCGGATTCTTTCGCGTCTGTCGACTAAAAGCTCTCGCCATCAATGGCTCATACACCCGTATGCACAAAGCAATTATCACCCGGTAAGCAAGAAAAAAATGTAATGGCTCGTAGCCCCCTAAAACACAGGCTAGAGACACTCAGCAAAATGAAGCGAACATACATTCTTTGGAATTACGCATACAACGTACAAAATAGCAGAATTTTAATGAAGAAAAAGGTCAAAACAAGCATCCAAACCATATAATTGTTGATAAGGCGCCCTTGATAACAATGCGAAGCACGTGGCGCTCACGCATACGACTACAATCATAACACACACACACACATTATATATATATATATATATATATATATATATATATATATATATATATATATATATATATATATATATATATATGTGTGTGTGTGTGTGTGTCCCCTCGCAGAGCAAAGAGTAAACAAGCATTACACCACAGACAATGCATTGGTTGCCATTTAAAAATCATGGTGGCCCTCCATATGACATGTTTATCTTTTGGAAGTCTTTGGCAAAGTCCAATTTGTGACTCTGATATAAAAGCTACCAACACAAGGAAATTCTTTGAAATTGAAACTCTGTGCTGTGTGCGTGGTGAATAAAGGAGCAAGATAATCAACATATACGGATTTCATTTTTGAATCATCTGTTTGTCTCCATGAATATTAGGTGCGTGTTTGCATAGTGCTTTACTTGCCTTTGCGTCCACTTTCGCCGCGTTGAAGAAACAAATGCGATGCAAAATCATAAGTAGATCATCGCGCTACTACTACAAGATACCTTAATTGCCCTCAAGTAATCGGGTTTAGAAGAATGCTATAGAGCCATAGCTTCTGTGACCCCCTTTCCCATACAACCACACTGTAACGTAGAACAATAAGAAAAGAAAGGTGGAAAAAGAATAAAAAAAGGGAGTTTACTTTTAAAATGCATACGCGACTTTTTCTACTTTTTATGTATAGACTGTCCAAATAGATAAATAACTTCCTGCAACCACCCTGTAACCTGTTTTTCAGGACTGCCAAGGAGGGAGCGAGTGTCCTGAAAATTGCAATTGCCCTGGATTCGTTCAACGCTTATTTGGACGCTACACTTGTTATTGATGGAGATCCCAAGCGTAGCTTATAAGGGAACAAATAAACGATGTTGCGAAAATTCTTGTACTGTTCTGGAAAGCCTGTGATCACAGCCATATCAATGGCTAGGAAAATGAGTAAACGAACCAAATTGGCCACGGACGACGTTCAAAAGGTGAGTTGTATATGGTGGTTTAAGACTATAAATACCAAGCCAGGAAAACTGCCAGCTGAATGTATTCTATGTACAATCGTCACATTTTCTTAAAATCACATTGTATTTCTTCTTTTCTATCTTATTTTGAACGGCCTGGTTCTTGGTCAACATTGAAAGGGAGTATTTGCCGCTGACACCTAGACTATGTATAAATGTACATCTATGCAAGAAGCGTAGCCTCAACGTACTGCAAACGAAGTACTTCATCAATTAAGAAAATAAATCATTGAGAAGCGCTGATGTTTTTAGGCCTGGTGGTCGGCTACCTATGGGAGTTCTCAGTTCGAAGGGCATCGTATAAATATTTCGAGGTCTCTGGTCACCGTTTGCCCAATTAAAGGGTAGCTCACGGAGCAACGGTGGATGGCTGATTCCCTGCCAATTACCCGGTGTAGGAGGCGGCTGTGCAAGGTACAATAAGATTGCCACTGTGTTACATACTTTGTGAGACAGGGCTAAGCGCACTCCTTTATCCTGTGGAAACGACACCTAAACATTTGGAAAACGTTCCCATCACATGGCTTTTCGCGCTCAATAGGTGGTGCTGCGCGGACGACAGCTGATGAACTATGCGCTGCGTTTCATCGTTATTGGAAGTTTTTGATGGATTGATCACTTCAGCATATTTCGCAAAACGTTTTCCTACTGATGCTTCCCTGAAGGAGTTGAAAAGAATGGCGGAGAAGAGTGCGTGTCCTTCTTATAAACAGGCAGACGTCAAATGTTGTGAATTAAAACACACCTACGAAAGCAAAATATATGGTTTATATTGTGATAGGGGTTTGTACTATTTGAATGTCGCGGCCGAATGCGCGTGACTGCTGTGCGGCGGCGACGGACGAAGAGGAAGAGAAGAGCCGGTGTCTGAGCGGAGACGGCAGCCATGCGAACTGCCTGAGCTGCCTGGACTGTCCTTCCGAACGAGCTGAGCAGTTCGTCTACCCAAGGCCGGTGTTCCTGGGTGTGCTGGCAGAACAGGCCGAGCTGTCCTTGGGCTTCAACCGGCCTGCTCCAGTGCTGGGCGAGCATCCGACGCCGACATGTACCGGTGCAGCTAAGCCTTCCGAACGGTCTACCCTGCGGCGGGCAGACGTCCGGACCCAGCAGTCGCGCGAGTGGCTCGTCGTGTGCCGGGCATCCGCCCCGGCCTCCAGCTCCTGCGCCACTCGCTGCTCCAGACTCATCTTTGCGCCTCTTCGTGCCCTGAGTGCGCGATACCGACGCACTATCGGACGCCTTCCTATATTGACGCTGAGCTTGACTATACCTAAGCGACAGACACTCATGAAGGGAACTGTGTGTGTGTTATCGTGTACGTTATCCTAGTCCCGTCCCCGTGTCATTAAAGCCGCTGTGTGTTCATTGTGCCATCCCTGTAAGTTTGAGGCCTGGGCCCTCATCTTCCTATCACAAATTTTGGCGAGCCTGCCACGAATTTGAAACGCACAGGAGGAGCGATGGAGATTGAGATGTTGTACGTCATAGGGAAGTAGCTAGTAATGACAGGAGCGGAGTTAAAACTTGATTGATAAATTGATTGATTGATACTTGATTAAAACTTGATGGATAAAAAATTGATACAGAAATCGTGAGGGAACGCGACGAGCGCACCCAACATCGGGAAGAAGTGAAAGCGCAGGCAGAACAAGAGCGTCCACGATTAGAAGCAGAAGAACAAGTGCTAAAGCTCAAGATCGAGCTCCAGGAAAAGACTGCTGGCGCACAAAGCGCACAGAGCGACATAACTACGGAACAATCGGTTACCAGGGCGGCTCCTGAGCTATTCAGTCCTCATAAGTTGATTCCCCCATTTAACGAAGCCCGTGATGATTTAGACGCCTACTTGCAACGTTTTGAGCGAGTGGCAACAAGTGAGGAATGGCCCCGCGCAAAATGGGCACTCTCCCTCAGCCTCTGCCTGACAGGAGAGGCGTTGAGGGTCATAGGACGGCTTGATTCGAATGCAGCCCTAGACTACGACCAGCTGACGGCTACTCTCCTTCAGCGATTTCGGTGCACCGCCGAGGGACACCGAGAAAAATTTCGAAACGCAAGGCCCGAAGACAATGAGACTGGCCTGCAAAATGCAGGTAGAATATCGGGCTACTTTGACCACTGGCTTGAAATGTCCCCATATTGAGAGGACCTTCGACTCCCTCAGGGACACCATGATTGCTGAACAGTTTTTGAGAAGATGTTCTGTGTCGCTACGAATATTCCTGAAAGAAAGGAATTGTGAGACCCTCGCTACGTTGTCGAAGAATGCCGATTGTTTTATAAAGGCACAAAACGTGACCAATCTAGGTAGAGAAAAGTTATCCAAGGAGGTCGTGTTAGACTCTGCTCGCAAGACTGAACCTCCAACAGCGATGCCGCGTGCAGCTAATCGGTGCTTGCTTTGTGATAAAGCAGGACATCGAGCTTCGGAGTGCTGGTCCCGGACTAAACAGAACTCTACAGGTCGCGGATGGTCCTGCAGAAAGGGACAAGGAGGTGAAGCCTCAAGAAGGGAAAATCAAGGACAAGCTTCGTGTATTGTGGCTCCGCCGCAAGCCGAAAAGCCCACAGAGGAGGGTGGGGGATACGTAGCGCTTCAAAGTGGCTAAACGTTTCCAATAGTCAACATGACGTTAATGCAGCAAGGCCCCAAATGTGACAGTGGAAACCGGCCAGTGGAAAGAGGCTTCCTCGAATCACAACCGCTGTCTGTCTTACGATACACGGGCTGCAATACCGTAGTCGTGCGTCTCTCTTTGGTACCTGAGGACAAAATGATAGGAACAAAAAGTCCAGTAATGTTGCTGGACCGCGCAATTCACTACTTACCGGAAGCGATAGTATACTTAGACAGTCCATTCTTTACAGGCGTCGCGTGAGGTAAATGTATGCGAGACCCCCTGTATGATGTGGTATTGGGAAACATTGAAGGTGCCCGTGCACCTGATGACCCGGCCAATTCATGGTCTACGCTGAAACATAACAGCGACAAGGCGAGTTATCTTGCCAACAGGATGTCATCCACCGCTCATGCAGAGCTACCAGAGGTAGAGGGCCAAACGTTGTCCACAGCTAAAAACGCAGCCGCCTCCTCGAGACATACAGAAGACTACGAATCTGGTACCGAGATCGTTTCTGTGACAAAGGAAACGAAGATACGGTCTCTGCCTACACGGCCTGTCCCGCAATACGCAGTCACTGGAATAGAGCAAGGCAAATTAAAAGCTTTACAGAGGGACGATGGGTCTCTGAGGAGATGCTTCGAAAAGGTCGGCAAGATGATGGTCGCGGATGGCCGCGCAAGCGAATATTACTTACAGGATGACATTTTATACAGGAAGCACACAGTGTCAGGTGGGAAAATACAAGATCAGCTAGTGGTGCCAAAAGACCTCATGGGGATGGTGATGAAGTTAGCTCAACCAAGTTCAGAACACAAGCGTCATTTTCTCGAATTAAACTATGGATTGGATCCGAACGGGCCATTCCGCAGTCGCCGGTTGAATCCAATCCACCAGACGCGCCATGCGAAGCCGGTCTCGTAACGAGCAGATGATCACTCCAAACTTCCCAACTACCGTCGGGTTCAGCGCTTAGCAGATGAAGTGCTTGGTTGCACAACGATTGACCGGAGTAATCGTCATTTTGGCGTCACTAAAAAGGTGGCCGCGCCCCGCGGCTGGCAGCGTCGGCGTGGAGTAGGCCAATCGCGCGCGCCGGTAACCGAACGAACGCGCCGAACAACGATCTCCGATCGCACCCCAGATTACACAAGGTTTGGTGACCGACAGCCAATGGAACCATCGATAATATTCCACAAGCTTCCGATACATGCAGGCGCATTCTGCACTGTGCCATAACATTTGTTAGGCGGTGACAAGCGGTCACCTGGAAAAGATAAACAAGTACACGCATCAATACCCCCCTCGTAAAAAGCATCGACCCAATGCTGCAAACAAAAGAAAGTAATAAACAAAAACACCCGTAGCAAAGAAACAACAAACTAAGGAAGTTCGTCAGCGTGTGTAAGAGGGCTTAAGACGCACCAAGTCGACCACTTCATAACGTGCGCGGCGCAGCTGTGAATGCGAAATGCCGTCTGGCAGGTCCTCATAGTCCAGTTCGCGAACACATCGGATGATCTTGTAGGGTCCGAAATAGCGTCACAATAGTTCCTCACTGAGTCTTCTTCAATGTATCGGGGCCCACACCCAAACACTGTCGCCGGGTAATCGACGCAGCGTCGTCGGAGGTTGTTGTGTCGGCTGCCGGTACGCTGCTTGTTCTTGATCCGTAGACGGTTGAGCTTTCGGGCTTCTTCGGTGCGCTGGAGATAGGTGGCTTCGGCGCGCTGGGATATCATGGCTTCTAGAGTCGTCACCAGGTTCCTGCCGTAAACCAGCTCGAACGACTTGATCTGTGTTGTTTCTTGCACCGCCATGTTGTAGGCAAAGGCTACGTATGACAGGATCGCGTCCCACGTCTTGTGCTCGACGTCGACGTACATTGCTAGCATGTCATCGAGGGTCTTCTTCAGGCGTTCTGTGAGACCATTCGTCTTCGGGTGGTAGGCAGTTGTCTTCCTGTGGCTTGTCTGGCTGTAATGCAGAATGGCTTGGGTGAGCTCTGCTGTAAAGTCCGTTCCTCTGTCGGTGATGAGTACTTCTGCAGCACCATGTCTCAGGAGGATGTTCTCGACGAAACATTTCGCCACTTCAGCTGCACTGCTTTTAGATAGAGCTTTAGTTTCAGTGAAGCGGGTGAGATAGTCCATCGCCACGACGATCCACTTATTTGTGTATGTTGACGTCGGAAACGGTCCCAACAAAACCATCCCGATCAGCTGAAATGGTCGGCAAGGAGGTTTGATCGACTTTAGTTATCCTGCTGGCCTTGTCAGTGGTATCTTGCGTCGCTGACAGTCTCCACGTGTCGTGACGTAACGGGCGACGTCGGCGGTCAGATGCGGCCAGCAATACCTTTCCTGTATACTCGACAGCGCCAAGCGATTGGATCGTCATGTAGTGCGTGCCTTCGGGACGCAGCGCTGAGGGAACAACAAGAAGGTAGCTAGCGTGGACTAGTGAGAAGTTCTTCTTCACGAGCAGGTTGTTTTGTGGCGTGAACGAAGACAATCCGCGCTGAAATGCTCTAGGGACAACGTCGGTTTTCCCTTCCAAATACTCGACGAGGTCATTTAGCTCCGGGTCTGCTTGTTGCTGTTAAGTGAAGTGTTACGCGCTTATTATTCCAAGGAAGGCATCATCGTTCTCGTGTTTCAATCGCCTGCCACATAGGTAAAGGCGGAATTTTTCTGTAGTCCAAATGATAGCGAGGCATTCTTTTTCAGTCGTAGAATAATTGCCTTCCGCTGTTGACAGCGACCGGCTAGCATAAGATATCACCCGTTGAAGTCAATATTTCCTCTGGACTGGGACGGCACCGAGGCGTAGGCTCCTGACGTCAGTGTGTATTTCGGTATGGGCGTCTTCGTCAATGTGTGCAAGTATCGGCGGCGACGGCATGCGTCGTTTGATTTCTTCAAATGCGTCGGCCTGCGGCGTTTCCCACTTGAACTCGAATTCACATTTGGGTAGATGTGTTAGCGGCTCAGCGATGCATGAACATTTCTTGAC
Organism: Dermacentor andersoni; assembly: GCF_023375885.2. Lineage (NCBI taxonomy): Eukaryota > Metazoa > Arthropoda > Arachnida > Ixodida > Ixodidae > Dermacentor > Dermacentor andersoni. Next base: position 57,878,994 of record NC_092823.1, read on the forward strand.
AAAGCGCCTGTAGAAGGCACACAAGCCAACGAATCTACGCACTACCTTCTTGGCGAAGGGCTGCGGCAACTTTGCGATGGGAGCTGTCTTCTGCGGGTCAGGCCGTACCCCAGATTTGCTGATGACGTGGCCTAGGAACCGAAGCTCATCGTAAGCAAAGCGGCACCTTTCTGGCTTCAGACTGAGCTCTCTGATACTGTCGCATGCCACCTAAGGTAATCGTCGAAATTTCTGGCGACGACAACGACGTCATTCAAGTAAACAAGACACGTCTGCACTTTAATCCTGTTAACACCGTGTCCATGACGCGCTGAAACGTTGCAGGCGCCTAACACAGTCCGAATGGCATTAACTTGAGCTCGTAGAGGCCGTCTGGCGTGATGAAGGCGGTCTTTTCGCGATCGCTCTCGTCGAGTTCTATTTGCCAGTAGCCAGACTTGAGGTCCATCGACGAGAAGTATTCAGCGTTGCCGAGCGGATCCAATGTGTCGTCTAATCGTGGTAGGGGGTATACGTCCTTCTTCGTGATCTTGTTCAGTCGACGATAATCGACGCAGAAACGTACGGTTCCGTCTTTTTCTTCACCAGGACTACACGAGTTGCCCACGGGCTTTTTGACGGCAGAATGATGTCGTCGCGCAGCATTTCGTCGACTTGTTTTCTAATGGCTTCACGTTTTCGCGTCGAAACTCGGTAAGGGCTCTGACGGAGTGGTCGACCGCACTCTTCGGTTAAATATGCAATGCTTTGCAACTGGTGCTTGTCGAATCCTCGATGAAGTCGAAAAGCAGTGTTTATATCGGCGGAGAAGAATTCTGAGCTGTTGCTGCTCACTCATTGGGAGATTTGGATTTACGTCGAAGTTTGGTTGGGAACTTCTGTCGTCGGGGTAGATGCAGCAGAATCCAAGAGGACAAAGGCATTGCTGGTCTCTACAATTTCCTGGATGTACGCGATTATCGTGCCCTTGCTTATATGTTTGAATACTTGGTTGAAGTTGGCAAACATCACTTCCGCTTTCCCTCCGTAGAGTCGAGCGATCCCTCTTGCGACGCAAATTTCACAGTCGAGGAGTAGATGTTGGTCGCCCTCGATGACGCCTTCTACGTCTGCGGGTCTTTCGGTGCCGACGAAAATAATAATGCTGGAGCGCGGCGGGATGCTGACTTGATCTTCGAGCACACTTAAGGCGTGGTGACTAGGAGCAATCTCTGGCGGTATCACTTGATCTTCCGACAGCGTTATTGATTTTGACATCAGGTCGATGATTGCGCCGTGTTGGTTCGGGAAGTCTATGCCGAGAATGACATCTCGTGAACCTTGTTGGAGGGTAACAAAGGTGGCAGGGTAACTCCGGTCATGAATGGCCATTCTTGCCGTGCAGATTCCAGTCGGCGCAATGAGGTGTCTTCCAGCGGTCCAAATTTGAGGGCCTTCCCATGCAGTTTTCGGTTTCTTCCACTCATTGGCAATGTGTCCACTCATTACGGAATAATCAGCTCCTTTGTCCACTAAGGCGGTGACTGCCTGGCCGTCGAGGTCGGTGGTTCTTTTCTTGCGTGACAGTTAGGTCTTGGCGTTGGATCGGGGCTACATCGCGTTCACCTTTGGCTGGTATGTGACGTAGTCAGGTTGTCTTTCGTCGGCGTATTATTTACCTCCAGACTTCGTCGGGACGGTGGCGTCTCGTTCTTATGTCATCAAGATGATCTCTTCAGCTTCTTCGTCGGCTGCGGAGAATCTTCGTCAGTGCGACGAACAGCAACCGCACCTCCACCGGCTGCTGCTTTTAGGACCTCCACCAACTGCTGCTCTACAGGATGCTGCTTTTAACCGGCCCCAGGCTGGACCGGTGTGTGGTCGGCGCTGCGGCGACAGGTAGCGGCCTAGTGACGGCGAACGGGACGGTCGTCAAGGGCTCCAATGAGTGGTGGCAAAGTAGTTGGCGATATCGGGACGTAGTTTGCCAATCTGTGGTCGCGGCGCGTTAACGGGGAACCCTTGCAGTCCCCTCCCATGGTATGGGCATCGGCGGTAGAAGTGACTCGCTTCTCCGTATGGTAACAGAGCAGGCGGCGGTCAGGGGCGCGCCAGACGTCTGTCTTCCTTGGGTACCTTCGCTGGACGACGGTTGCTCGAGATGGCGACGGCAGCGGACGGCGACACTCCGTCGTTACAGGCCTCTGACGCGAGCGCGTAGTGTTACTTAGACGGCAGGCGACGGCGGCGTAGGTCATCGCTTCAGGCTGGGACTGTGGCGATTACGGCTGGCCTTCGGTAAGTTGCAGTGACCGCTGGATTTCTTCTCTCACGGCGTCCGCGATCGACGCAGCCTGAGGCTGGGATCTTGGGAACATCTTCGGAAGTTCCTCTGGCACAACCACTCTGATGGCCTCGAGTAGGTCGTCGGTGGCCAATGATAGAACTTTGGCCTAGTTTGCTGGGCTTGCGCGGTGGTTGAATTGCCAGTTTCCCATTTCCCTCTTGAAGAAATTCTTCGACGGTTTTCTGTGGATTTCGTATCATTCCGGCAATACTTCTTGCTTGAGGCCACGCATGAGTAGGCGAAGCATTTTCTCGTACATTTCGGGGTCGGCGTGGCGGAATAGGCGCGTCATCTCCTCAATGAAGATAGCCATGTTTTCGTTGGGTAGTTGTACTCAGGCTTCTAGCATAGCTTCGGCCCTTTCCTTACGCACGACGCTCCTAAATGTGCGCAAGAAGGCGCTGCGGAACGGGTCCGACGTTGTCAGGGTCGACTCCCGGCTCTCAGACCAGATCCTGGCGGAGTCTTCTACGGCGAAGTATACATGTCGCAGCTTGTCCTCGGAATCCCAGTTGTTGAATGCCGCGATTCTTTCATGCCTCGAGCCAGGTTTCTGGTTCTTCAGACGATGATCCATGAAAGGTTGGTGGGTCCCGAGGTCGTTGCAGCAGAATGGGGGATGCTGGGGCAGCCATTCGGGTTTCTCACTTGGGCTTCATCCTTCTGGTCTTCTCGGGAAGAGGTACGTATTCCGGTCGCAATACTTTCTGCCTGCGGGTTGCTCGCTGGCCCTTGGCGTTGTTGGTGTTGTCTTAGGGTTTCGGATGTGGATCGCGGCTTTTTGGGGGCGTTCGGTACATTAACGCACTAGCACCTCCACTAGATGTCACGTAGTAGTGACAATGAAAAAAGCAGGAAAACTGTGATTAACGAAACTTGCTTTTTATTGGGCGAACTTGTGCCCTCAAAAGCAGGCTACACTCAAAGAGCAACGATAGCGGCGAACACACTTGGCGATCGTCGAAAATCTGATCAGCCGGTCAAGCGCACCGGCTTTTATACATAAGTCGTCCAATGTTTAATGAGTAATCGCTGGGACCAGCGTGGTCTTCTACAAAGTTCTACACTATTCGCGTCGCGCATACATGGAATCAGATTACACAAGGTTTGGTGACAGGCAGCAGATGGAACCATCGATAACATTCCAGAAACTTTTGATACATGCAGGCGCGTCCTGCGCTGTGCGATAACGCTTGTTAGGGGGGGACAAGCGGCCACCTGGAGAAGATAAACAAGTACACGTGTCAATACCACCTGTAGCAAGGCCCTTAAAGACTAGGTTACTCGCATCGTCTTGCTTCTCAAGAAAGTAAACTTCTAACATCTAAAAACCTCATTCTCCAGATCTGCAAATGTGACTACGTCGTAGGGAATCCATACAGAGACTGTAACGTCAAAATAAAGAACGCAATCAGAGCAGGCGCAAAAAAAAGAAAAGCAAGAAAAGGCAGCGCGTTTTGTTCTTAGGTTATATGGCAAGGACATTTCGCCGTTTGACTCTCTTCCCCTGCATGGTCTCACTGCTCTTGCAGAGCGTCGCAAAGTTGAATGCCTCAAAAACCATCCGATATTAATGAGTTCTCCTCATCTCTCATCTCTAGATAACTATTTGACGTTTTACAAACCCTCATGTACGAGCAGTCAACACGCTTTAAATATCAAAACCTTTTTTGCCCGCACTGATTCCTTTGTACACAACTTTTTTTAAATAAAAATTGAAGTCTGGAATTCATTACTGGGCATCATCTGTTAACTACCACTAAAATATTTCACGCAAGATTGTTTATAAATGTTTGTCTGTGTGTTCATCCCACTCCTGCAATAGTCTCACTGAGGCTGCAGTATAAATAAATAAAAAGAAGTAAATAGTGCAATACCCTACCGACCAGTGGTGGTGGTGAAGCCGGTGTTAAGCACTCCCCATACGTGCGCCGATAGCAAAGATTGTGCAATCTGGGGCCGATTCGCGGCGGAAGTGCAGGTCGCCATTAAGGGGCCCACATACACATTTTCGCTGCTCATGCTTCACAGAGTGGAATGGCACCAAGCTTTTTGCGATTGTGTTACTTTGCACTTTGTTTCTTTGTTGTTTTGTTGCTTTTGTTTAATAAGTGTCCTTTTGTTTGTCGTTCTCCTGTTTACGCGCCGTGGCTGCTAAGTGGCTGTGGTGTCCGGCTGCTCAACACGAGGTTGCAGGTTCAAATCCCGGCCACGGCGGCAACAATTTGGCGGAGGCGAAATGCGAAACCACCATTGTACATATATTTAGCTGCACGTTAAATTAATCCAGATGGTCCAAATTTCCGGATTTCCCGCACTACAGCGTGCCTCATAATCAGGTCGTGGTTTTGGCACATGAAACCACATAATTTTATTTTCGCTGCGCTGTGTGCAACATCGCGACGATTCTGCTTTAAAGGGAGACGTTGATACTTGTACTTGTTTATCTGTTTAAGGTGACCGCTTTTCACCGTCTTACCAATGTGACAGCTCAGCGCGGGACGAGCCCCCATGTTTCGAAAGTTTCTCGAATGTTATCGATGGCTATATCTGCGTTCTATTACCGAAGCTTCTCTAATCTGATAGCATGCGTGATGTGAATTGTGCAGAACTTTCTGGAAGACACGCGGGCACCAGCGATTACTCTGAAGCCTTCGATGATTCACATATAAAAGGCGACGCGCTTGATCGGCAGATGAGATTCTCCACGATGACCGACTGTGTTCGCTGCTATCGTTATTCTTTGAGTGTAACCTATTTCTCGGGCGCAGGTCCGGCCAATAAGAATGCTACTTTTGTCATTCGTAATTTTTCTGCTATCTTCACCGTCACTTCTGCGGGACCGTATTTGCGTGAGTAAATGCGAAGACTGAAAGAAGAATGAAAGTCAGTGCCGGTGAGTGGACATGGCTACGAACGTGTGCTGTACGCTTGTTGGTGATCGATGACCCGTTCTTTGCAGGAAGCTCGAGTGAGGTGGTGCAGTTATTTAGAACGAATGGTGACAAGGGCGTTTCAGTCTGTTCTTTTCACGTGAATGAGTTATTTTACTCCATGCTCCAAAGTCCCCTGGTGAAATGTATTGAAGAATGCATTGATCGCTTTGGAGTATTCTAGTTTTAAACCCAGGTAGCCATTTCAGTGAGAGGATGCTTAGAACGTCATACGTTATATTTTAATTCATCCTTCGTGGAATGCGCTGGTCACGTTTATATTCAAAAGAGAGGTTTGCATTGGGGCGAGTCTGGCTTTCATACTCAGTGATATTTCCTTAGTCCATTATGACAAAGTCACAGAAGTTAGTATTTCTGAGGTGACGATCACCAAAATCTTTAGATATTCAGATGATTACCTAGTTCTGTTTGATTCGGCACAATCTGCAAACAATATAGTTAACATTTCTTCTCGATGGCTTGAGAGTGTGGTGATAACATACAAACTACGGGTCAAGAATTCTCACCAGTTTTCAAGAACTTTTGGTCCAAGAATCAAACTTGAAGGAAATAGCTTCCTGACAACAGGGCATTGCTTCAGCACAATTAATTTCTTTCTAAGGTAGTGAAAAGAGCAGTCGCTAACCTGCGTCTTGACAGTGCACTCCGGAAATTATGCCCGCATAAAATGTCTAGAAGCATTGACGTTTAAAAAGACCTTCTGGACGCAGGCTGTCTTTACGGTGTACTTGTTTAAGTAGCAGAGAGTGCGTCAAAATGAAAAGAAACAGAATGCACGCACATGCGTAGTTTTGACAATATGAAAAAGTCGTTGAGCCCAATTTGCACGACGTATCACTCGCACTAAAGAAATTTGAACGACAGGTTAAAGTGTATGCAGTACTTTCAGCTCCGCAGAAATTACTTAGCTTATGCAGTACCAGAGTTCCGTTTTCTAAAAACGCGTAGGTTCTACAAATAATCATCGTCCCCCTCTTTTGTCATACGTAAAAAAAAATGCGCATTGCCTTCGACTCTTGCGCGAGAAGGTTTGCTTGGGAAGCGCGGAAGGTTCCTGAACGACAGGTTAAAAGAACATAACCAAGAATTGAACCGATACCGGGATGGCCATGTGTCTGCATTGCGGTGACTGCGGGTGCAGAGAGAAAAAAAGCTAAAAGACAGGAAAGGCTGGATGGTTAACCTGATGCATGTCTGGTTTGCTATCCTGCACTAGGATAAATGGTATAGGTACGAAAAGAGAGTCTCTGGTTGTGAACTCTTCTGTAAGAAGTGCTCTGTTATTTATAGAAATGAAGAAAACGTTACGCGAGACGGTGTTGAAATGCTTTGATTGCGAGTGCTGCTGATAACTGCATCAGTTCCGTTTGAGTTGCTCTAACTACAAACGAATTTGCGTTCCGGCAAGCGGCTTGTTTTCTTGTGCACGCTGATTGGGCCTTTCCGGTGTGGGGGCCAACAAATACAGTGGTTTTCTTAAAATGAACACTTAGTTGAACGTTCGCGTTTGTACTGTTGTCTCGCTCCTGCCCGTGTCTACCAGCGCTATGACCTCCATTGCTGCGAGTATGTAGGCGAGCGAATAAGAAGACTGAAAGCAGAAAGTGAGTGCCGATGAAAGACCGGCAGTGAGAGCGGGAGAGTTTGAGTGGATGTTTATATGAACATTAATGAATTCGATGACTCAAAGAAATAACGTTCATTGACTATGAGTGTTCACTCATACTGCCACCGTATTGCAAAGTATTTGCGCATCATTCACCTCTTGTTTGAGATTATGAAATAACAAACTGCCCTTCATCGACATCGCTTTGAAAAAGTCAGGCCGGATCTTTTTATACCTAGTGTTAATGGCTGGATTATGTAACCCCGCGCCCATCATTGGTATAATGCTTGTTCCTGGTTTTTTCTTTTGTTCTTTGACTTCGCGTGACTTGATTATGCAAAAAACATCATTTGCGTTTAAATAAACCTCTGTGTTGCGAGTACAGTGGCTGTCGCCTTGTTTCGTTCGTTCTTCTAAGTGCAAATTTTGGACAGTGTTGCCTAAGATGAAGTTGAGTATCGACTTTTACAGCTTTGCCATATATGTTCGCATTCCTTCTGCCGTTTGGATGCCCCCTACTGCGGCCATCATCTGTCGCGCGAATTGCGAAGTCTTTGCGAATACATTTTATAGAAAAATCAAGATATAAAACAATATATGCACAGCCAAGGCTATCCTCAACCAAATAACATTTGCAGAGTATCTTGTTGATTGATTCGAATTCAGTAAGCCCAAGCTAAGCAAATATAACTGTCATACACGCGTCATCGTTCTGGTGAGTAATGTACGCCTCTTGCAGCTAGCCTGTGACAGCGTTACTACTCTGTCCGGGCAGCCATTTACAAAAAATCAAGGGCTTATACCAACAAACATTCAAGTGCGAAGGAACCACAACGAAGGCACTTTTCTTGCGCATATATCATTTTCTCGCGCCAATTCTGTTCATCGCTACTTCCGATGGAGTTTGCGTTGCTGCTCTGCGTACCATACAGGTGAAATAGCATTCTTCTCACGGATTTTATATATTGTGACGAGAATAAATCTCAGTAAAAGAAAATGGAAAATGCATTTAGGTATTATATACAGAGAGAAGCCGAGATGGCGAAAGAACAACCAAACGAATGCTTCTTCGATGCTCGCGTTCATCGCCTTGCTTGCGCTTTCTCCAATGTTGGGTAATGGCTTGCAACATACGACCCCCGGTGGTGCCACTGCCCTCTCAGCGCTTAGGGAAGGGTTGTTGTCGGAGAAGTAGCGCTTCAAACTGGTGACGTGCATGATATCACTAGGTGGTACGTGCAATGAAGAGCTGATATCTGTAGCTAGTTGTTGATGGTAATCACGGTATTCTGACTGTTTTTCTGGTACGATACTCTCATTGGTGCAGCAGATATATAACAACTATCTTGAAAAAATCTCTCCCAACCGACGCCATTCCTGCCTCATGGAAAGTTGCTTCAAATTTAATGTTTAACAGTCATCTATATATAGGCCGAAGTGCTCAAGAGCCTCATTCATGTAAATTACTCGAACACAGTATCTTTACACATATTACGGATTTGTTTGAAACTGACAAAATTGTACGTAAGTTCCAACATGGTTTTATACGTGGCCTTAGCACTATCACGCAACTCACAGAATTAGTTCACAATATCAACAGCTTTTTAGACATAGGTGGCTAGCTGGTGCTCTTTCTATAGATTTCGCAAATGTCTTCGAAACTGTCTTACACCCTAAAAATATGCACAAGCTGTTCGCTATACTAAACAATGCATCCCTGGTTGGCTGGATATTGGACTTCATTTCCCAGTGCTCTAAATATGTACGTTTCAACTGTACTAACTCAACCTTGATGCCTTTCTCATCAGGCGTTCCCCAAGCCTCCGCACTTGTTCCTCGTTTATTCCTGCTTCATAATAATTATCTCCCCTAGACACATCCGGTAAAAGATGGCTTTTTGCAGACGATTGTGATTTATATTATACGAATAAATCTCCAACTGATCATGGTGTCCTGAACAATTCTTCCCCTCGCTGCTGTAACTGGTCCAGAACATGGCAAATGAATATTAACTTTTCCAAAACTATTTTCATGTCCTTTACACGACGCTCATACCCTACGTTTTTAGCCTAAGGCTTAATAATATTACTTTAAAGAGAGTGTGTGACTTCAAATATTTAGGTCTCCCACTAACATACTATTTGTCATGGTCGAAACTCATTGATGTCACCTGTAACAAGGCCCTTAAAAGACTAAGATACTTGCCTCGTTCGTTGCTTCTGGCTTCTCAAGAAAATAAACTTCTGACATAAAACCTTCATTCGCCCCATCCTCCCATATGGCTGCGTTGTATGGAATCCATGCAAACCATGTGATGTCACAAAACAAGCAGAATCAGTGCAAAAAGGGATAGCGCGTTTTGTTTGTAGGGGGTATGACAAGGACATTTCGCCATTTAACTCTCTTCCCAAACTTGGCCTCAATCCTATTGCAGAGTCTCCCAAACTTGAATGCATAAAATTTCGTCACATGTTAACCAGTTCTCCTCGTCTCCGTAGAAAACTATTTCCCTTCACAAAACCCTCATCTACGCGGTGTCACCCCGCTCTAAATATCTTATCCTTTTTTGCCCGAACCGATTCCTTTAAATACAGCTTGTTTGCATAAATGATTGAGGTCTGGATTTCATTACTGGACGACATCCGTTCACTACCACTAAAATAATTCACGCAAGCTTGTTTATAAATGTTTGTATGCATGTCTGTTCATCCCACTCCTGCAATAGCCTCACTAAGGCTGCAATATAAATTCCGGACCGACCCGCGGCGAAGGTGAAGCAGGCGATAAGCCCTCCCCATATGTGCGCCGATACAAGAGATAGTGAAATGTCAGGCCCACCCACATCGGAGGTGCAGGTCGCCATTAAACGGACCAGACACACAGTTTTGCCGGTCATCCTTCACAGAGTATTTTTGGGACTCTGTTAATTTGGACTGTTTGTTTGTTGTTTGTTGCTTTTCTTTATTAAGTGTCCCCTGGTTTTTCGCTCTCATGTTTACCCGCCGTGGTTGCTTAGTGACTGTGGTGTTGGGCTGCTAAGCACGAGATCACGGGATCGAATCCGGGCAACGCCGGCCGCATTTTGATGGAGGCGAAATTCGAAATCACCCGTGCACCTAGATTTAGGTGCACGTTAAAGAAACCAAGCCGGTCCTATTTTCCTGAATCTGCCCCCTAGAGCGTGCCACCTAATCAGATCGGGGTGTTGGCATGTGAAACCCCAACATTTATGTATTTTTCTCTCTTCTGTTTGCAGCATCGGTATGATTCCTTTCGTAGGGAGACATTTAAACGTGTGCTTGCTAATCTTTTTTGGGTTACCGTTTTTCAATGTCTAAAAATTGTGATCATTCAGCGCGGGACATGTGCGCATGTATGGGAAGTTTGTCGAATGTTATCGATGGTACTATCCGCTGTATGTTATTACTGAAGCTTACGTAATCTCATAGCATGGACGACACGTATTGCTTAGAACTATCTGGAAAACGCACAAGCACCAGCGATTCCTCTGGAACCCTCGATGACTCATGTTTAAAAGCCGACACCCGTGATCAGCCGATGAGATTTTCGACGATCGCAGACTGTGTTCGCCGCTATTGTTCTTTGGGTGTAGCCTGTTTTTGGGGCACAGGTCTGGCTAATTAAAATGCTGTTTCCGTCATTCACATGCTTTCTGATTTGTTCACCGTCACTACTACGTGAAAGTAAGAGCGTGAGTATATATATAAGAAGACCGAAAGAAGTAAGATGGTAATTGAGTGCCGGTGAGTGGACATGCCTACGAACGGGTGTGTAGTATGCTTGTTACAGATCGATGACCTGTTTGTTGCAAGACGCTCAAGGTAGGCGGTGCAGTTATTTGGAACGTAAGGTGACAAGGACATTTCAGCATGTTCTTATGACGTGAAGGATTTATGTTACTCCATGCCCAAAAGTCCCCTAGTTACAAGTGTTGAAAAATTCATTGATCGCTTTGAAGTAATTAGGCTTTAGACTCGGACAGGCATTTCAGTAAGTAGGTGCTTAGAACCTCTTGCGTTATATTTTATCCTACGTGGAATGCGATCCACACATCTTTCTTCATTGGGCCGTGTCTGGCATCTGTAGTTAGTGATATTTTCTTCGCCTCTTATGAAAAAGTAACAGGACATCTTGTGTCTGAGGTGAGGATAACCAAAATCTTGAGGTACTCAGATAAATACCTAGTCCTCTTCAAATCCACTCCATCTGGAAACAATATACTTAAAATATCTTCTCCATGTCCTGACGGTGTGGTCATAATACAGGAACTGCGTGTGAATCCCGTAGGCCAGTTCAAAGGGCAGTCAAGGGCAGTCCGCGCTGTATCAAGTGCCACTTATTTAGAACACACCGCGCCTCTTTTTGAAAAACGAAAAATATCTTCATGTTCGAGATTTGTACACTTACACTCTACTGTGTTCCTATAAGAAAGCAGTTCAGGGCAGATTAGATCCTTTTCTCCATATTGCACGACTTGAGCACAACCCGACAACATATCCTTTTCGGTATCAACCACCATGGCACGTTCGTTTCTCGCGCACACATTTCGGCCGACTGAGAATTCGGCCTACATTGCCAACGACACTAAATCACTATGAGACACTAAATATTGACATCACAACGCTCGCGAAGAAAGACATAAGAAGTTTATTCATGCAATAAAAAGGCATTGTATTGTAAACACAAAGAAGCCATCTAGCCATTGTATTATGTATGCATAATGTGAGTACTTAGCCTTTCTGTTTCATTCTTACCTCCTACATGTCCTCAGAGAGGCGTGTTTGATTGTAATGTAATTTTGGATAATATGTATGTCGGCACAGTGCTTTTTATGAAGGTTTAGTAATGCTAAATATATTTCGTCTCCATGGCTGATGGGTGGCTGCAGCCCAGTCAAGATGCAGTGTAGCAGCTTTTACTTCGGCCACCTATTTCGCCTTGTAACGTTCAAATGAACTTGCTTTGATTGATAATTCCAACCAAAACGAATTCTTCTTGGGCAAGTTGGCCCTCAGATTTCTTGGGTATACTTTATGGCGCAAAATACATTTCGTGAAAAGGGACCGAAGAAAGGAAGACAGTGAAGCGCCAGCTTCCATACTTGTACATGTATGAATCACATTCGATGGAAATATCCTCATGACAATAAGACATTGCTGCCGCACGATTAATCTATTTCTAAGGTACTGAAAAGAGCAGTCCCTAACCTGTTTCTTGGAGATGCACTCCGTAAATTATGCCCTAATAGAATGTCAAGAAGATAAAAGAAGAGCTTTTGGACGCAGGTTATCATCGCGATGTACTTTTTTAAGTAGCAGAGAGTGCGTCAAAACTTAGAGAAACAGAATGGCTCGCACATGCGCAGTTGTGCCAATATGAAAAAGGTCGTTGAGCCGTAATTGCACAGCGTATCACACGCACTAAAGAAACATGGACGAAAGGTTAATGTATATGCTGTATTTTCCGCTCCTCAGAAATTAATCAGCTTATGTTGTAGCATAGTTCCGTTTGCAAAAAACGTGTAGGCTCTAAAAAGAATCATCACCTCCCTCTTGAGTCACACTTAAAGAATGTTGTGTATCGCCTTGCATTATTGTGCGAGAAGGTTTATTTGTGAAACATGGTAGGTTCCTTAACGGCAGTTTAAGAGAACATAACCAAAAATTGAACCAATGCCGGGATGGTCATGTGTCTGTGCATTGCGGGCACTGTGAGCGTAGAGAAAGAGAGAGAAAGAGAAGAGAGGTAAGGCAGGAAGGTTAACAAGATGGACGTCCGGTTTGCTACCCTGCAATGGGGGAAAAAGTATCGGTAAAAAGAGAGTCGCTGGGTGTAAACCCTCATTCAAAACGTGCTCTGTTATTTGTAGAAATTAGTTGTGGGATCGAATGCCGGCCATGGCGGCCGCACTTCGATGCAGGTGAAACGCGAAAACAAACCTGTAATTATATTTACGTGCGCCAGGTAGTCAATATTTCCGGAGAACTCCAGTATGGCGTGCCTCATAATCTGAAAGTGGTTTTGGCACGCAAAACACCATGAAAACGTATGGAAATGAAGATAAAGTTACGCGAGAAAGTGGATGAAATGCTTTGATAGCGAGGACCGCTGATAACTGTATCAGTTCTCTTTGATGTCACCTGACTACAAATGAATTTGCGTCCCTGCAAGCGGCTGGTATTCATGTGCTCTGATTGGGCTTTTTCTGTGTGCGTGCCCACAAATACGGTAGTTTTCTGAATATAACGCTTAGTTTAGCGTTCGAGCTCTTACAGTTGTCTCGCTCCTCCCTGTTTCTACAAGCGCTATGACCTCCAATGCTGCGAGTATGAAGGCGAGTGAATAAGAAGATTGATAGAAGAAATAAATTGAATGTCGATGACTGGACGTGGCAACGACCGGGAATAAGCGCCGGTGAGTTTGAGCAGACGTTACTAACATGAGTGAATATGATGACGGAACGAAATAATGTTCAGTGACCATGTTTGTTCACTCATACTGCCAACGTATTGAAAAATATTTGCGCATCAGTCACCTTTTGTTGAGATTATGAAATAACGAAGTGCAATTTCTCGACATCGCTTTGAAGGAATAGGGTGATCGTTTCATTCCTAGTCTTGATATCCGAATTGTGTGAGCGCGCGACCAGAAACGGTATCATGCTTGTTCATGTTTTTGTGTCCTGTTGCTTGACTGCGCACGACTTGATTCTGTATGAAGCATCGCTTGCCTTTGAAGAAACCTCTGTGTTGCGAGTCCAGTGCCAGTGGCCTTGTTCCTTTCAATGTTCTATGTGTAAATCTCTCACTGTTACCCAAGGCGAAGTTGAGTATTGACTTTCACAGCTGTGCCATACATGTTCGTATTCCTTCCGCCGATTAGATGCCCGATACATTTTAAAGAAATCAAGGTACAAAAAATGTATGCACAGCTAAGGCTACCCTCAACCGTATACCATATGCAGGTAATCTCGTTGATTCATTTGATTGCAGTTACCCAAAGCTCAGCATATGTAGCTCTCTTACACGCGTCATAATGCGGGCGAGTAGTGTAGGCCTCTCGAAGCTAGCTTGCGACAGCGTTACTACTCGGTGTGGGCAGTGTAATACAACCAAACAAGTGTTCATGCTGACAACCATCTAAGTGATAGCGAAGGCATGTGAAGGAGCGTATTATTTCTTACGCCTATACAGTCCTCACATTTTCTAGAAATTATCTTATGCTTCTTTTTTTCTATCTGATTTTGAACGGCCTGGTTCTTGGTCAACTTCCAAAGGGCGTATGTTCCAATAACACCTAGACTATGTATAAATGTACATCTATGCGAGAAGCGTAGCCTCAACGTACCACAAATACATACTTCTTCAATTAAGAAAATAAAAGGTTGAGAAGCGCAGATCTTTTTTGGCCTGGTGGTCGGCTACCTATGGAGGTTCTCAGTTCGAAGGAGATGTTAGAAATATTTCGAGGTCTCTGGCCACCCTATGCAATATTGGAGGATCGCTCACGGGGCAGCGGTGGACGGCTGATTCCTTGGCTTATACAAGATCTAGGAGGCGGCTGTGCTAGGTAAAATAGGATTGTCACTGTGTTATATATTTGTCAAACTGGGGTAAGCGCACTCATTTATCCTGTCAAAACCGCCCCTAAACATTTGGAAAACGTTCCCATCAAATGGCTTTTTCCGATCAATGGGTGGTGCTGCCCGGACAACAGCTGATGAACTATATGCTACCTTTCTTTGTTATTGGAAGTTTTTGATAGATTGATAACTTGAGCTTTCTTTCAAAACTTTTTCTAGTGATGCTTTCCTGAAGGAGTTGAAAAGAATGGCGGAGAAGTGTGCGTGTCCTTCTTATAAACATAGAGACGTCAAATGGTGTGGATCAAAACACACCTATGAAAGCGAAATATATGGTTTAAATCATCCCCAGCAGATTAGGTAACCAGCGGCGCAATTCACAAAACACGAAAAGAATCATCCTTAGGCGAACCTTGTCATCGGCCTGCTGCATTCCCTAATATTATGTCCCAAGATTCGATTTGCCAAAATATTCTATTAAAAATATTTGTACCACAAGAAATTTCTGGAAATACAGGCCTAGGGGAGGAACTAAGAAAATCAACTAATAAACACATGTCCGAGCAAGAAAATCTAACGAAACACGTACATTCACCAAAATGTAGAAATATCCGTAACACGAAGTGTACGATGCGCGTCGTTATAAAAAGAAGCATTTAATTTACTGCAGATGTGCAAGTAATGGTAGCATAGATTATGATGATGCTGATGCTGATTATTATGCATATTCTTTAGTGGCACGAGGGATAGGCATGGACAAAGAGCACCAAGAAATGGTACTGAGTAATCTATGGCTGAATGGCCTTAATATCTATCGTGTCTGTATTCAGGCCTAAAACGGATTGTTGTGTAAGTCCCTAACACTTTCGTTACGACCCATATTCACATCGATCACCGGTTACTGATGCTTTAGATCATCGATTTCTACATGTTTTCAGCGTTTCTCCTCCCTTTAAGTGCATCCAGTTGTTTGTACAGGTACTCGCTCTGAGAATCAGTTTATATTTCCCCGCTCTGGTGCCATTCTGATTTTTCATGAACCTTTTTGTGAAATAATGTGCGTAGGTTGTAGAGAAAAGGGGCGTGGCTGTCATTCTCTGCTGCGCTCGAGAAAAAGGCACGCCACTCACAATTATGCTGCGCTAGCATCAAAATTTTATACTCAAATGACTCCCAGCAAGTCAAGAATTAAACCGTATCGCCGACATTGCCATCCGACATTGCTCAGTGGTGATAATAACCAAAAAATGACGCCAGCTCTTCACTAGTGTGCTTTGGTTAGGAGTCCGATCTTATGCAGCCAAAGTGTATTTCTGAATGTCCACCGCATATCGAACATGTGGACTTGGCATGTTCGACCAGTGTCCAAGAGTTTCGATTTCGCTTCTGTCGTAAAATCCAGGCAAGGGGCGCGGCCGGAGTCAATGTGCACTTATCGAAAGTCGCTCTGATGGAGTTGTTCCGCGCGGCTGCCTCGAGAGAAAAGCATTGCGCTCGAAACTATGCTGTACCCAAACTAGAATTTGGTGATCTGGACTCGGGTTATGATTCCGAAGATGACAGCAAAGCAGATCCAAGGTTTCACAGAGACAATGTTTTGAGTCAGTCTGGACATCCGCAGCTGTTCTCTGGCAAGTTTCCTTTAAAGCCGTGAGCGGTCTCTTTCCTTGTCCGTGCTTATGTGCCGATCTTTTTGCACGACCAGATAGCTATACTTGTTATCTTCAGGGTCTCTGTATCGCTCGGTCATGATGTGCTGCTCTCGGCAGCAAACTTCCGTTCCCGCCGAGGACGCCATCCGTAGCATATCTCGGCCCAGCACTACGGAGCAGCGCGAGACTGTTTTTACTTTCTACTACTTCCTACTTGTCTTTCTACTTTTCTTCTCAGCAGAGGTGAGAAAGATAGTGTGCGAAAACACAAGCAGATATTCTTGCATGCATAATTCTGCACTTGCTCAACTACACTGAGAGCGATCGGTCCCGGAAAGAGGTGCATGACTCCAGACAAACTATTGAGGTACGTTCCTTGCACTTCTCATCGGACCATATCCAGAAGATGTCGAAAAGGCGGAACTGCAAAATGTGCTACAAGCATAGCAGAACTGATAAAAAAACAGAAGTTCTGAGCGAGAATTGCGGAGTGCACCTATGCTTTGCAAAATCAAGCAACTGCTTCGCCGTATGCCATGAGCGTATTAGTGTCTTTTTTGCATCCGAAAAACAGCGGTGTACTGACCATTTATTTTTCAAACACTATTACTGCTTTTTTCATCTCTTAAATCTAAAATATGGATTTCCGTTGATAATAATGTTATTGCAGACAAAATATTTTTATCATTTTTTAGCAACTAGCAGCAAAAATAGCATTTCCTAGAATTTTTTTGTTTGATGTAATAAATATTTTGTTTGGCAACATATATTTTGTAAATATCACTTCATTATGTACAATACGCTGTGCTGCAGTGTGTGCTGGAGTAATATTTGTAGCGGTGAATAATTTTTTCCCGAGACCTATAAACTATTTTCTCGCTGTAAGGAAAGAGTTAAATCATATTCCTTGAATAAAACAATGGGATTGGCTCCAAGGACGTGCGTTACGTGCATAGATGACAAATAAACTTAAGTATTCCATTATCATGATTTTCGAGCGGCACAATCGCCTCAAAAGGACCCTCGAACGCGAGGGCCTGGAGGCGGGTGCTATGATACTACTGCCACAGCATAGGCCTCTAATGACACGCCGTACTATGAATCGCACTGGTGTGTAACAATTAGCGTACCAAGATCATATAAAAAAATCTAACACTTACATTGTGTCAAAGAGTGGCTCTTTGCCATGAAACAATGCCGGGTGTAATGGTATACGTTGTCTGTATGCTAAAGGAAAATGCTTTTTTTTTCACTCTCCTTCGCGACATTCAAACAAGTGTAGAGCCCTGTTAGCGTCTCGCCACATTTAGCACAGAGAGGAGCATCACTGTTAACAGATAAGAGTGTGTGCCATACTTGTGGCCTGTTGAAAGGAAGCAGAAAGTGCCCTCTGGTCCTCGTGTTTTGGATGTTGGTGGCAAACTTCGTAAATGTGCATTTCTTAAATGAAGCTTGCTTGTGTGTTATGTGTCCCACAAGCGTTGCCACAAGCACATCAGTTTTCTGAGAAGTAACGTTTTCAGATCTATACCAGGAAACGCGATGGACGAGTGTCTAGTGTTTCATCCTACAAATGACCAGTTTTTTGGCAAGCATATTGCCTTCAATGCCTCTGTGCCCAGGAAACCACCTTATTATATGTTTCAAAGCCTAAGCTTTGCATAGGGCCTAGTAAAGCTCGCTAATTAGAAGAATATTTTCTTCATGCAGCAACAATAGAGCTTTACCAGCGCTCAAAATGTCGTTATATAATTGATTTTCGAATCTGGATACGGTAGATGTACTCGACAGCCTAAAGTCGTGCATAGACTTGTGTCCGGATACAGAGCAATGGCTTGCGAAAACGAAGGGCCCATTGCTGCATAAGTTAACACCTACATGCGACTTGGATTCGTCCGTGAAGAAATCTGGGCATGAGTATTTCGCATGAAGTTCTAGGATATGCATCTAAATGTATATATTGGAGCATGCCTTGTAACTGCTACAAAAGATATGTCACAATCTGTTAGCTGCCCCAGCCACGGCGGTAATGCTTCGTTGGAGCCAGTAGGTTATGTTATAGGAGTGTGAGACTCACTTCGTCACCAAGGTTCCCAACCCTCAGAGTGAACTGATGTCTCACAGCAGGACGCTTTGGAAGAGAACTACAGTTGTATTGTTTATGGTTGAATTAGTAGGCTGCGCATTGTTGGCATGTGTATTGAGAAAATCCATAACGCTGGAGTACGACCTTTGCAGATGAAGGGCCTATTTATTTGATTCAGCGTAGAGACTCTCTAGAGAACTTCTCCTGAAGGCACCGGTCTCTAAGCGGGTGCTCAGATGACGAACAGAGCCAAACATCTTCAAAGCACTTGCACTGGCACTTCGATATACTGTCACGTAGTATTGACGGTGAACAAAGCAAAAGTGTGAATGGCGAAAATAGCGTATTAATAGGCAAACTTGTGCCCACAAACGCGTTACACTCAAAGCACAGCAATAGCCGCGAACACGGCTGGTGGTCGTCGAAATCTGATCAGCGGGTCAAGCACGTCGGTCAAGTACGTCAAGCACATCAGTCATCGAAGGTTGCAGAGTAATCGGTGGTGCCCGCGTATATTCCAGAAAGTTGTGCACGATTCCCATCGCGCATACATTAAATCACACAACACAATGTTCGATGACAAGAGACAGCGTATAGAAGCATCGATAACTTTCGAGAAATTTCCAATAAATGCAGGCGTGTCCTGCGCTGTGCGATAACATTTCTTAGGCATGAAGCGTGGTCACCCGATAAACAAGGACGCGTGTCAATGCTATGGCCTAATAGTCTAAGCGTGTGCGTAGGATACTTTTGAACAGATTCATGAGGCACTTCTTAGTTTTAGAATAACCATTGTTCTTACGCATACGTTCATATTATAATCTAAGTAGGGAACTAGTATGATCCCTAACTACTATTGTTCCGTGTTCGCATGTGGGTGCTGCCCGCGCAGCTCAGTGTGAGAGTCCGGGACCAGTCCCCTATTTCTCAAGCAAAGGACGTAGGAGCTTTTAAGAATACTTAGCCTAAATCCATTCTCTGTCGCCAACTTTGATACTTCTTGGGGAGCCAAGCTGAACCTGTCACACGCAGACAGCCAGATTGCAAGTCTTGAATCCTGTCTGCACAGCGTCAACACAGCTTGAACAGAACTCACTTTCTGTAATGAATGACTGTAGAGAATGGACTTTTACTATAGAAAGAGTAAAACTAGCACTGTGCCCTGTGGTACTCCATTTTCTTGGATATAAGGTCTGGATAGACATTACGAACTCTTAAATGCAGGATATGCTGCGATAAATACATTTCTTATATATTTAGAATGTGACTGCTAACACCCACTTCTGAGAGATAGTGCGAAATTCGAAAATGCCAAGTAGTGTCGCATGCCTTCTCCATATCCAGGAACATGGAGGAAAAATACTCTTCGTGAATAGAAGTGTCACAAACGTGTGCCTCTATTTTGATGATCGAATTTATAGCGTCCCAATCTTAAACAACATTATTATGCGTCTAGATATTTTTTGTGTTAACGACGCGTAGTAGCTGGTAATTGATAATCTTTTCATAAGGCTTACAAATCAGCTTGTTAGTACTATAGGCCAGTAACTTCCCACGAAGAGTGTACCTTTACCTGTTTCAAAAGAGGGACAATAATAGCGTAATTTTATGCCGATGGAATGTATCTTGTTGCCCAGATTGCATTGAAAAGAGACAGCAATATTATCTAAGCCTGAGGGTGAAGTTGATTTAGCATCATATCCAGGTGGAGATGTCTCAGAAGTATTAAAGGACGCTCCGAACTCGGCTATGCGCTGCAGCGACAGGTAGCGGACTGGTGACGACGAACGGGACGGTCGTCAAGGGCTCCATTGAATGGCGGCGAAGTAGTCGGCGATATCGCGAGGTCGTTCGCCAATCCGTGGTCGCGGCGCATTAACGGCGAAACCTCGCAGTCCCATCTCCAGGTATGGGCATCGGCGGTAGACGTGACCTGCTTCTCTGCAGTGGTAACTGAGCGGGCGGTAGTGAAGGGCGCGCCAGACGTCTGTCTTCCTTGGGTAGCTTCTCTGGACGACGGTTGCGCGAGCTGGCGGCGGCAGCGGACTGCGGAACTCCGTCGTTACAGCGTTCTGACGCGGGTGTGGAGTGTTACTTTGACGGCGGGCGACGGTGGCGTAGGTCATCACTTCATGCTGGGCCTGTGGAGATTTCGGCTCTGCTTCAGGAAGTTGCAGTGACCGCTGGATTTCTTCTCTAATGACATCCGCGATCTATGCAACCTGAGGCTGTAATCTTGTGAACACTCTCTGAAGTTCCTTTCCCACGACCGCTCTAATAGTCTCGCGTAGGTCGTCGGTGGCCAATGATTGAACTTCCACGTAGTGTGCTGGGCTTGCGCGGCGGTTGAATTGCTGGTTCCGCATTTCCAAAGTTTTCTCGATGCTCGTCGCCTCGTGAAGGAACTTTTCGACGGTTTTAAGTGGATTTCGTATCATTCCGGCGAAAAGTTCTCGCTTGACGTCACGGATAAGTAGGCGAAGCTCTGTCTCCTCGTACATTTCGGAGTCAGCGTGGCGGAAAAGGCGCGTCACCTTGGTAAAGATCGCTATGTTTTCGTTGGGTAGTTGTACTCGGGCTTCTAGCATGGCGTCGGCCCTTTTCTTACGCACGACGCTCGTAAAGGCCCCGAGGAAGGCGCTACAGAACAGGTCCGATGTTTTCACGGTCGACTCTCGGTTCTCAAACCATGTTCTGGCGGCTTCCTGTACGGCGAAGTATACATGCCGCAGCTTGTCGTCAGGATCCCAGTTGTTGAAAGTCGCGATTCTTTCATGTCTCGAGCCAGGTTTCTGGATCTTCAGACGATGGTCCATGAGAGGTAGGGGGGTCCCTAGGTTGTTGCTGCAGAATGGGGCACGCAGGGCCAGCCATTGTAGTTTCTGACTTGGGTTTGATCCCTCTGGTCTTCTCGGGAAGAGGTCCGTATTCCGGTCGCAATCCTTGCTGCCTACGGCTTGCTCGCTGATCCTTGGCGACGTTGATGTTGTCTTCGGGTTTCGCAGTTGGATGGCGGCTTTGCGAGGGCGTTTGGTACATGAACGCACTAGCACCTACACCAGATGTCACTAGTAGTGAGTGTGAAGAAGGCAGCAAAACTGTGATTAGCGAAACTAGCGTTTTATTGGGCAAACTTGTGCCCTGAAAAGCAGGCTAAACTGAAAGAGCAACAATAGCGGCGAACACACTTGTCGATCGTCGAAAATCTGATCAGCCGGTAAAGCGCATCTGCTTTCACGCATCAGTCATCGAATGCTCCGGAGTAATCGCTGGGACCCGCGTGTCTTCCACGAAGTTCTACACTATTCGCGTCGCACATATATGCAATCAGGTTACACAAAGTTCAGTGACAGACAGCGAATGGAACCATCGATAGCACTGCAGAAACTTCCGATACATGCAGGCGCATCCTGCGTTGTGCGATAACGTTTGTTAGGCGGTGACAAGCGGCCACCCGGAAAAGAAAAACAAGTACACGTGTCAATATCACCTGTAAGAAGGCCCTTCAAAGAATTGTAGGCTCAACTTGAAATGAGCTAGCTCAAGACAAGTGTAATTAGACGTCGACTTCGACGTGCGGTGGACATAAACATTGGGTCATGATAATGATCACTCTACTCGCTGAATAACTTGAATGGAGCATCCCTAATACCATAAATACTGGTTAAAATATTGACACGTACATTCTCACGTAATGAATCGGGCTTTTGTTGCTTGACTACTCATGCGATGTGCAACTAGGCTATTGCTTCTATTTTTCATGCAAAAGCGTCAACGCTTAAAGCAAAAAAAGTCAACGCCCAGCGTATATTTCAGCGAAACGGCAAATAAATTCACATTGGCTGTGACGCTACTACTGTGCCTTTGCGGAAATAAAATGAAATGAAATGCTGCACCACGACTGCACCACCACGAGGTTGCCGTTGACAGCGAATCAACGGCACGAGCGCGCCTCATCTGAGCAGAGCGGGAGATTGGGAACACCTGTTGCTGACGTAGCGGGTCAGGTGTTAGAGGAGGAGAGAGCGAATCGCCGCGACGTCAAGTCACCTTCGCACTTGTTCTCGTAAGCCTGAGTTATTCGCGTGCTACTGTTCCCGAGCTTTAGCCCCGAGTTTTAACTGCGCCTTTGTAAGGCCAAATGAAAAGGCGCCAAGCCTCTCAATGTGCTCACTTGCCCGAAAACTCCATTGAAACGCGCTCAGTTAACCGAAAACTCACTGGCAACGCGCTCACTTGCATTTCATAAAAATCTAATGTAGCGCCATTCTTTGAACATGCCTGCGTCCTCCTTGCCTGCCCTTTCTATCGTTGCTCGGCACTCTCATTAGACGAACCCCGTCGCGTGCTTTTTATCTTGCTTATTTTTTGCATCCGCTGCCATTGCGTTGCAAAACATATCGAGCGACGTACCCAGGCTCCAGGTTTCGCACCTCCTTTGTGCTTTTCTAGCGTAGTGCCTTGTTCGCGTTGCCACGTCAGTGTGCTTTCTGGTGCAGCACAAGTAAAAGGGACGGCAAGCGGACAATCCGTATTCCATCTGCCAAGTGAGACGCAGCGCAGTCTAAGGTTGGGTGGGGCATCAATGCTTCCGCGTTCACAACTCAAAAGAAGTGTGAAGGTTTTCTCAGAATTTTTGACGTTTTCTGAATCGACAGTATTCTGCAAGTCATCAACGCCAAAGCTAGAATAAAATCATTCGCATTATTCACGGAAATCGCAAAGCTTATTAGGTATTTTTTAAAAGGACATGTGCAGTCGTTGAACGGGCAACGTCAACATCCAGTATGCGTGATAGGAATTACGACGACCAAGTTGCCATCTAAATATTTCGCGTGACGTTCTTGTGACGCACGCGTCTGAGCCAAATAAAGGACAAGAATATTCAGTCGAGGCACATTTCAATAGCAATTTGCTAATGGGGGAGTGATGACTAAGTATTGTATTCGGATAATTGCCCTCGCGCTTGTCAATGCGCTAGCTTTTGCGTTTCTCTATGTGTGCGGAAACGAAGTGAGTCCGGAAACAAATCTTCTGCCATTAATCGAAAGGTTACTTGCATCATACTTTGCGTCTTCGTTCTAACGAAACTAAATTCTAACTTCTAAAACCCTCATTCGCCCTATCTGCAAATATGGCTACGTCGTACGGAATCCATACAGAGACTGTGACGTCAAAATAATAAAAAGAAACAATCAAACTAGAATCAGTGCAAGAAAAGGCAGTGCCTTTTGTTCTTAGGATACATGACAAGGACATTTCGCGGGTTAGCCCTCTTCCCCTACATGGTCTCACTTCTGTTGCAGAGCATCGCAATGTAGAATGCCTGAAATTCCGTCCCATACTAATCAGTTCTCCTAGTCTCTGATCTCTAGATAACTACTTGACTTTTTACAACCTCTCATGTAGGAGGAGTCAATACGCTTTAAATATCAAAACCTTTTTTGCCCGCACTGACTCCTTTATATGCAACTTTTTTTCATGAACAATTGAAGTCTGGAATCCATTACTGGGCAACATCTGTTAACTACCACAAAAATATTTCACTCAAACTTGTTTATAAATGTTTGTATGTCTGTTCATCCCACAGCTGCAATAGCCTCACCGAGGCTGCACTATAAGTAAATAAATAAATAAATAAATAAATAAATAAATAAATAAATAAATAAATATTGCAATACCGTACCGATCAGTGGTGGAGGCGAAGCAGGCGTTAAGCACTCCCCATACGTGCGCCGATACCAAATATAGTGCAATCTGGGGCCGATTCGCGGCGGAGGTGCCGGTCGCCATTAAAGGGGCCCGCATACACAGTTTCGCTGGTCATCTTTCACAGAGTGGAATGGCACCAACTTTTTTTGCGATTGTGTTAATTTGCACTTTGTTTCTTTGTTGTTGTTTTTTGCTTTTCATTATTAAGTGTCATTTTGTTTGTCGCTCTCATGTTTACGCGCCGTGGTTGCTAAGTGGCTGTGGTGTACCGCGGCTTAGCACGAGGTCGCATGTTCAAATCCCGGCTACGGCGGAAACAATTTGACGGAAGCACAATGCAAAACCACCATTGTACACAGATTTAGCTGCACGTTAAATTAATCCAGATGGCCCAAATTTCAGGATTCCCCGCACTACAGCGTGCCTCATAATCAGATCGTGGTTTTGGCACATGAAACCCCATCATTTAATTTTGGGTGTCCTGTTTGTAGCATTGCGACGATTCTTATTTAAAGGGCGACATTGATACTTGTACTAAGGTGACCACCTTTCACCGTCTTACAGATGTGACAGCTCAGCACGGGACGAGCCCGCATGTTTCGGAAGTTTCTCGAATGTTATCGATTGTTCTATCTTCGTTCTGGTATTACTGATGCTTCTCTTATCTTATAGCATGTGCGATGCGAGTTGTGCAGGACTTTCTGGAAGATACGCAGGCACCAACGAGAACTCTGAAGCCTTCAATGACTTTATGGGAAAATCAAGTCTGCTTGATCAGCAGATGAGATTCTCCACGATCGCCGACTGTGTTCGCCCTGTCGCTATTCTTTGAGTGTAACCTGTTTTTCTGGCACAAGCCTGGCCAATAAAAATGCTAGTTTCGTCATTCGCAATTTTTTTGCGCTCTTCACCGTCACTACTACGTGACCGTATGAGCGTGAGTAAATACGAAGACTGGAAGAAGAAAGTCAGTGCCGATGAGGGGAGATGGCTAGGAACGGGAGTGCTGCACGCTTGTTGGAGATCAAAGACTCATTCCTTGCAAGAACCTAGAGTGAGGTTGTGCAGTTATTTAGAATGAATGGTGACAAGGGCGTTTCAACCTGTTCTTTTCACGTGAAGGAGTTATGTTACTCCATGCCCCAAAGTCCCCTGGTGAATTGTGTTGAAGAGTGCATTGATCGCTTTGGAGTATTCGAGTTTTAGACCCACGTAGCCATTTCACTGTGTGGGTGCTTAGAATTCTTACGTTTTATTTTAATTCAACCTACGTGGAATGCGCTGGACAAGTCTATATTCAATAGAGAGGTTTACATTGGGGCGTGTCTGGCTTCCATACACAGTGATCGTTCATTGGCCTATTAAGACAAAGTCACAGATTTTATGTCTGAGATGAGGATCGCCAAAATGCTTAGATATTCAGATGCTTATCTAGTCATCTTTAAATCCACACAGTCTGGAAACAATATATTTAACATTTCTTCTCGATGTCCTGACAGTGTGGTGACAACATACGAACTACAGGTCAAGAATTCTAAGCAGTTTTCAAGAAGTTTCTTGTCCAAAAATCACATTTGATGGAAATAGCTTCGTGACAATAGGACATTGCTTCAGCACAATTAATTTCTTTCTATGGTAGTGAAAAGAGCAGTCGCTAACATGCGTCTCGACAGTGCACTCCGGAAATTATGCCCGCATATAATGTCTAGAAGCATTGACGTATAAAAAGACCTTTTGGACGCAGGTTATCTTTATGATGTACTTGTTTCAGTAGCAGAGAGTGCGACAGAATTAAAAGAAACAGAATGGCAAGCACATGCGCAGTTTTTACAATATGCAAGAGGTCGTTAGGCCGAATTTGCACGACGTATCACTCGCACTAAAGAAACTTGAACTAAAGGTTAAATTATATGCAGTACATTACGGTCCGCAGAAGTTACTTAGCTCATGCATTACCAAATTTCCCTTTGCAAAAAAACGCGTAGGTTCTAAAAAGAAGCATCGTCCCCCTCTTTTGTCATACGTGAAGAATTTTGTGTATGGCCTTCTGTTCTTGTGCGAGAAGGCGTATTTGGGAAGCAGGGAAGGTTCCTGTACGACAAGTTAAAAGAACATATCCAAGAACTGAACCGTTGCCGTGATTGATGGTCATGTGTCTTTGCAATGCGGTGACTGCGGGTGTAGAAAGAGAAAGAGCTAAAGGGAGGAAAGGCCTGGTGGTTAATGAGATCCATGTCTGGTTTGCTAATTTGCACTGAGAGAAAAGGTATATGTACGAAAAGAGGGTCTCTGGCTGCAAATTCTTGTGGAAGAAGTGCTCTGTTATGTATAGAAATGAAGAAAACGTTACCCGAGAAGGTGTTAAAATGCTTTGATTGCCAGTGCAGCTGATAACTGCATTAGTTCCCGTTGAGTTGCCCTGACTACAAATGAATTTGCGTTCCTGCAAGCGGCTGGTTTTCATGTGCGAGCTGATTGGGCCTATTCAGTGTGAGGGCTAACAAATACAGTGGTTTTCTAAAAATAAACACTTTGTCGAACGTTCGCGCTCGCACTGTTGTCTGGCTCCTGCCCGTGTCTACCAGCGTTATGACCTCCGTTGCTGCGAGTATGTAGGCGAGCGAATAGGAAGACTGAAAGCAGTAAGTGAGTGCCGATGAGCGGACGCAGGAAAGACTGCGAGTGAAAGCCGGAGTGTTTGATCGGACGTTTATATGAACTTGAGTGAATACGATGACTGAGAGAAATAACGTTCACTGACTATGAGTGTTCGCTCATACAGGTAACGTATTGCAAAGTATATGCACACGAGTCACATTTTGTTTGAGATTATGAAATAATGAACTGTACTTTATCGACATCGCTTTTAAAAAAAGACAGGCCTGATTTCTTCATACCTAGTGTCAAAGTCCGGATTATGTCAGCCCGCGCCCATAATTAGTATCATCCTTGTTCATGTTGTTGTGGTTGTTTTTTTGTTCTTTGACTTCGCGCGACTTGATTATGTACAAAGCATCATGTGCGTTTAAATAAACCTCTGTGTTGTGAGTCCAATGCATGTCGCCTTGTTTCTTCCGTTTTTCTAAGTGTAAACGTTGGAATGCGTTGCCTAAGATGAAGTTGAGTATTGACTTTTACAGCTTTGTCATATATGTTCGCATTCCTTCTGCCGGTTGGATGCCCCCTACAGCGGCCATCATCTTTCGTGCGAATGGCGAAGTCTTTACGAATACATTTTATAGAAAAATCAAGATGTAAAACAATATATGCACAGCCAAGGCTATCCTCAACCAAATATCATTTGCAGAGTATCTTGCTGATTGATTCGAGTTCAATTAGCTCAAACTAATCAAATGTAACTGTCAGACACGGATCATCGTTCTGGTGAGTACTGTGCGACTCTGACAGCTAGCCTGCGACAGCCTTATTTCGCCGTCAGAGCAGCTTATTACAACAAATCAAGGGCTTATACTAATAAACATTCAAGTGCGAAGGAACCAGAACAAGCGTACTTTTCTTACGCATATATCACTTTCTCGCGCCGTTTCTGTTTATCACTACATCCGATGGAGGTTGCGTGGCTGTTCTGCATACCATATAGGTGAGATAGCGTTCTCCTCGCGGATTTTACATATTGTGATGGCAAAAGAAAAGGGAAAATGCATTTGGGTAATATATACAGAGAGAAGCCGAGATGGCGAAAGAACAACCAAACGAATGCATCTTCGATCCTCGCGTTCGTCGCCTTGCTTGAGCTTTCTCCAATGTTGGGTAATGGCTTGCAACATACGACACACGGTCGTGCCAGTGCTGTCTCAGCGCTAAGGGAAGGGTTGTTATCGGAGAAGTAGCGCTTCAAACAGGCGACGTGCATGATATCACTCGGTGGTACGTGCAATGACGAGCTAATATCGGTAGCTCATTGTTGAGGGTCGTCACAGTATTCCGACTGTTTTTCTCGTTCGATACTCTCATTGGTGCAGCAGATATATAACAATTATCTTTAAAAAACCTCTCCCAACTGACGCCTTTCTTGCTTCATGGAACGTTGCTTCAAATTTAACATTTAACTGTCATATAAATATAAGCCAATGTGCTTAAACATATTACGGATTTGTTTAAAACTGACGAAATTGTACTTACGTTCCAGCATGCTTTTATACGTGGCCTCAGCGCTGTCACGCAACTGACAGAGTTAGTTCACAATACCGACAGCTTTTTAAACATAGGTGACCCGATTGGTGCTCTATTTATAGACTTTGCAAATGCCATCGACGCTGTCTTACACCATAAAACTATGCACAAGCTGTTCGCTATATTAAACAATGCATCCCTGGTTGGCTGGATATTGGACTTTATTTCCCAGTGCTCTAAATATGTACGTTTCAACTATACTAACTCAACCTTGATGCCTTTCTCATCAGGCGTTCCCCAAGTCCCCGCACTTGTTCCTCGTTTATTCCTGCTTGATAATAATTATCTCCTCTAGACACATCCGGTAAAAGATGCATTTTTCAGACGATTGTGCTTTATATCATACAAACAAATCTCCAACTGATCATAGTGTCCTGAACAATTATTTCCCTCGCTTCTGTAACTAGTCCAGAGCGTGGCAAATGAGCATTAACTTTTCCAAAACTGTCTTCATGTCTTTTACACGACGCTGATGCCCAACCTATTTTTGCCTATGCCCTAATAATATTACCTTAAATAGAGTGTTCGAATTCAAATATTTAGGTCTCCCACTAAAATACGGTTTTGTCATGGTCGAAACTCATTGATGTCTCCTGTAATAAGGCCCTTAAAGGACTAAGATTCTTTCATCGTATGTTGCAGCTTGCTTCTCAAGGAACTAAATTTTTCACTTAAAACCTTAATCTCCCCGTCCTCCCATATGACTGTGTTTTATGGAATATATACAAACCATGTAATGTAAAAAAAAAAAAAACTGGAATCAGTGCAAAGAGAGACAGCGCGTTTCGTTTGTAGGAGATATGACAAGGACATTTCGTCGTTTAACTTTCGTCCCATACATGGTCTCAATCCTATAGCATAGTCTCCCAGAATGGATAAAATTTCGTCACATGTTAACCGGTTCTCCTCGATTCTGTAGAAAACTAGTTCCCTTTTACAAAACCCTCATCTACGCGGAGTCACCACGCTCTAAATATCTTTTCTTCCTTTGCCCGAACTGATTCCTTTAAATGCAGCTTTTTTGCATAAACGATTCAAGTCTGGGTTTCATTACTGGATGACATCCGTTCACTACCACTAAAATAATTCACGCAAGCTTGTTTATAAGTGTTTTATGTCTGTTTTTCATCCACTCCTGCATAGCCTCACTAAGGCTGCAATATAAATAAATAAATAAATAAATAAATAAATAAATTGCTGCGATACCGAACCGACCCGCGGTGAAGGTGAAGCAGGCGTTAAGCACTCCCCATACGTGCGCATATACCAGAGATAATGCAATGTCGGGCCCACCCGCGGCGGAGGAGCACGTCGCCATTAAGCGGACCAGACACACAGTTTCGCCAGTCATCCTTCACAGATTCGAAAGGCTGCCAAGGACTGTACAAAATTAAAAGGGTTGATGAAATTAGGAAAATTGTAGGCTCAACTTGAAATGAGCTAGCTCAAGACAAGTGTAATTAGACGTCGACTTCGACGTGCGGTGGACATAAACATTGGGTCATGATAATGATCACTCTACTCGATTAATAACTTGAATGGAGCATCCCTAATACCATAAATACTGGTTAAAATATTGACACGTACATTCTCACGTAATGACTCGGGCTTTTGTTGCTTCACTACTCATGCGATGTGCAACTAGGCTATTGCTTCTATTTTTCATGGGAAAGCGTCAACGCTTAAATGCAAGAAAAGTCAACGCCCAGCGCCTAGCGTATCGCGTGCTCTCGCGTGCTCTCGCATCCACTCGCGTGCTTTTTATCTTGCGTATCTTTTGCATCCGCTGCCATTGCGTTGCAAAACATATCGAGCGGCGTACCCAGGCTCCAGGTTTCGCACCTCCTTTGTGCTTTTCTAGCGTAGTGCCTTGTTCGCGATGCAGCGTCACTGTGCTTTCAGCTGCAGCACAAGTAAAAGGGACGGCAAACAGACAATCCGTATTCCATCTGCCAAGTGAGACGCAGCACAGTCTAAGGTTGGGTTGGGCATCAATGCTTCCGCGTTCTCAACTCAAAAGAAGTGTGAAGGTTTTCTCAGGATTTTCGACGTTTTCTGAATCGACAGTATTCTGCAAGTCATCAACGCCAAACCTACAATAAAATCGATCGCATTATTCTTGGAAATCGCAAGGCTTATTAGGTCTTTTTAAAAGGACATGTGCAGTCGTTGAACGGGCAACGTCAACATCCAGTATGCGTGAGAGTAATTACGACGACCAAGTTGCCATCTGCATATTTCGCGGGACGTGCTTGTGACGCACGCGACTGAGCCAAATAAAGGTCAAGAATATTCAGTCGAGGCACATTTCAATAGCAATTTGCTAATGGTGGAGTGATGAATAAGTATTGTATTCAGATAATTGCCCTCGCATTTGTCAAAGCGCTAGCTTTTGCGTTTCTCTATGTGTGCGGAAACGAAGTGAGTCCGAAAACATATCTTCTGCCATTAACCGAAAGGTCAACGCTGCCTCATGGGACAGATCCCCGAGAGTGATCATTTATCGAGTTTTTTTATGGCTCGTGATGTTCAGTACTGAAGTGCCAATAACAGCATCGGTCAGTGGCCAAGTGTCGTGAAGTATGTTCCAGAGAAATAGCACGCAATAATTTGCCTAATGTACATTTTTTTCTAGATCTTTCATCTTGTACGTGGTATGAGCACATCATCATCATCAGCCTAGTTACGCCCACTGCAGGGCAAAGGCCTCTCCCATACTTCTCCAACTACCCCGGTCATGTACTAATTGTGGCCATGTTGTCCCTGCAAGCGTCTTAATGTCATCTGCCCACCTAACTCTCTGCCGCCCCCTGCTACGCTTCCCTTCTCTTGGAATCCAGTCCGTAGCTCTTAGTGACCATCGGTTATCTTCCCTCCTCATTACATGTCCGGCCCATGCCCATTTCTTTTTCTTGATTTCAACTAAGATGTCGTTTACCCGCGTTTGTTGCCTCACCCAATCTGCTCTTTTCTTATCCCTTAACGTTACACCCATCATTCTTCTTTCCATAGCTCGTTGCGTCGTTCTCAATTTCAGCAGAACCCTTTTCGTAAGCCTCCAGGTTTCTGCCCCATATGTGAGTACTGGTAACACACAGCTGTTGTACACTTTCCTTTTGAGGGATAGTGGCAACCTACTGTTCATGATTTGAGAATGCCTGCCAAACGCACCCCAACCCATTCTTATTCTTCTGGTTATTTCAGTCTCATGATCCGGATCCGTGGTCACTACCTGCCCTAAGTAGATGTATTCCCTTACCACTTCCAGTGTTTCGCTACCTATCGTAAACTGCTGTTCTCTTCCGAGACTGTTAAACAGTACTTTAGTTTTCTGCAGATTAATTTTCAGACCCACCCTTCTGCTTTGCCTCTCCAGGTCAGTGAGCATGCATTGCAATTGGTCTCCTGAGTTACTAAGCAAGGCAATATCATCAGCGAATCGCAAGTTGCTAAGGTATTCTCCATCGACTTTTATCCCCAATTCTTCCCACTCCAGGCCTCTGAATACCTCCTGTAAACATGCTGTGAATAGCATTGGAGATATCGTATCTCCCTGTCTGACGCCTTTCTTTATAGGGATTTTGTTGCTTTCTTTGTGGAGGACTACGGTGGCTGTGGAGCCGCTATAGATATCTTCCAGTATTTTTACATATGGCTCATCTACACCCTGATTCCGTAATGCCTCCATGACTGCTGAGGTTTCGACTGAATCAAACGCTTTCTCGTAATCAATGAAAGCTATATATAAGGGTTGGTTATATTCTGCACATTTCTCTATCACTTGATTGATAGTGTGAATATGGTCTATTGTTGAGTAGCCTTTACGGAATCCTGCCTGGTCCTTTGGCTGACAGAAGTCTAAGGTGTTCCTGATTCTATTTGCGATTACCTTAGTAAATACTTTGTAGGCAACGGACAGTAAGCTGATCGGTCTATAATTTTTCAAGTCTTTGGCGTCCCCTTTCTTATGGATTAGGATTATGTTAGCGTTCTTCCAAGATTCCGGTACGCTCGAGGTTATGAGGCATTGCGTATACAGGGTGGCCAGTTTCTCTAGAACAATCTGACCACCATCCTTCAACAAATCTGCTGTTACCTGATCCTCCCCAGCTGCCTTCCCCTTTTGCATAGCTCCTAAGGCTTTCTTTACTTCTTCTGGCGTTACCTGTGGGATTTCGAATTCCTCTAGGCTATTCTCTCTTCCACTATCGTCGTGGGTGCCACTGGTACTGTATAAATCTCTATAGAACTCCTCAGCCACTTGAACTATCTCGTCCATATTAGTAACGATATTGCCGGCTTTGTCTCTTAACGCACACATCTGATTCTTGCCTATTCCTAGTTTCTTCTTCACTGTTTTTAGGCTTCCTCCGTTCCTGAGAGCCTGTTCAATTCTATCCATATTATAGTTCCTGATGTCCGCTGTCTTACGCTTGTTGATTAACTTAGAAAGTTCTGCCAGTTCTATTCTAGCTGTAGGATTAGAGGCTTTCATACATTGGCGTTTCTTGATCAGATCTTTCGTCTCCTGCGATAGCTTACTGGTTTCCTGTCTAACGGCGTTACCACCGACTTCTATTGCGCACTCCTTAATGATGCCCATGAGATTGTCGTTCATTGCTTCAACACTAAGGTCCTCTTCCTGAGTTAAAGCCGAATACCTGTTCTGTAGTTTGATCCGGAATTCCTCTAGTTTCCCTCTTACCGCTAACTCATTGATTGGCTTCTTGTGTACCAGTTTCTTTCGTTCCCTCCTCAAGTCTAGGCTAATTCGAGTTCTTACCATCCTGTGGTCACTGCAGCGTACCTTGCCGAGCACATCTACATCTTGAATGATGCCAGAGTTCGCGCAGAGTATGAAGTCGATTTCATTTCTAGTCTCACCATTCGGGCTCCTCCACGTCCACTTTCGGCTAACCCGCTTGCGGAAAAAGGTATTCATTATACGCATATTATTCTGTTCTGCAAACTCTACTAATAATTCTCCTCTGCTATTCCTAGAGCCTATGCCATATTCCCCCACTGACTTGTCTCCAGCCTGCTTCTTGCCTACCCTGGCATTGAAGTCGCCCATCAGTATAGTGTATTTTGTTTTGACTTTACCCATCGCCGATTCTACGTCTTCATAAAAGCTTTCGACTTCCTGGTCATCATGACTAGATGTAGGAGCGTAGACCTGAACAACCTTCGTTTTGTACCTCTTATTAAGTTTCACAACAAGACATGCCACCCTCTCGTTAATGCTATAGAATTCCTGTATGTTACCAGCTATTTCCTTATTAATCAGGAATCCGACTCCTAGTTCTCGTCTCTCCGCTAAGCCCCGGTAGCACAGTACATGCCCGCTTTTTAGCATTGTATATGCTTCTTTTGTCCTCCTAACCTCACTGAGCCCTATTATATCCCATTTACTACCCTCTAATTCCTCCAATAACACTGCTAGACTCGCCTCACTAGATAGCGTTCTAACGTTAAACGTTGCCAGGTTCAGATTCCAATGGCGGCCTGTCCGGAGCCAGGTATTCTTAGCACCCTCTGCAGCGTCACAGATCTGACCGCCGCCGTGGTCAGTTGCTTCGCGGCTGCTGGGGACTGAGGGCCGGGGTTTGATTGTTGTATTCATATAGGAGGCTGTGGCCAAGCACTGCACCAGGGTGGCCAATCCTGCTCTGGTGAGAGAGTGCGTTACCGGTTCTGGTCACCGGGATCAGGCCGCACTCCAGGCCTGTTTGTGCAATTTTCTCAACACACGTTTTTTTTTTTTTTGTATTTTCCGGTGGAGAATAGCGCGGCACCGGGATTTGAATCACGGTCCTCTTGCACTGGAGACGGATACTCTACCGTCCCCGTAGGAGTTAAATTAAAAATTAATTTATGGGGTTTTACGTGACAAAACCACTTTCTGATTATGCACGCCGTAGTGGAGGACTCCGAAAATTTCGACCACCTGGGGTTCTTTAACGTGCACCTAATTCTAAGTACACGGGTGTTTTCGCATTTCGCCCCCATCGCAATGCGGCCGCCGTGGTCGGGGTCCGATCCCGCGACCTCGTGCTCAGCAGTCTAACACCATAACCACTGAGCAACCACGGCGGGTCCCGCAGGAGTTGTACGCCTCATTTAACCTACAGTGGTGCCCTACTTGGTCAGTCAAGGTGGACCAATCTGAGCTCGGTTATACCGCATGGATGGCACTAGGCTAGAGAACCTGGTATTTATGACCTGCACATGTGAGTGTGAGGCCATAAATATTTGAAGATCTATATAAATATATATATATTTTTTTTAGGAGGGTTCCCGTACAGTGATAAAATAAAGAAAAAGACATTAAAAGAAAGAAAAAAAAGAAAAAAAAAAAGAAGAAAAAAGGGGCAGAAAAAAAAAAAAAAAGGAACATAACAGGTGATTTGAACTCGTGACCCTTCGATGTTGCCCACAAAGATAGCTCAGTCGGTTGGTTCGTCAGGTCCCAGGCTACTTTCAAGCGCCACAGCTCCTGCTCCGAGCCTCACACTTACGTGGAAAGAAACTCATGTTGTCCGCGATAGTCGGTTTAGTCCGAGTAGTTGGAAGGCATACTTTCTAGGAAAAATGGCCGCTCAAGGAGAAGAGCCAACTCGAGCGGCTTTAGAGGCTAGGAAAACTGCCTTAAAATATTTAGACTTGAGGGAAAGCTTCGTTAACAAACTATAACACGGCAATCAGCACTCGAATACGACGAGAGAAATTACTGAGACGTGGAAAATTCCCTTGAAAAAAAAAAAAATCTGGTTTGCTAGGCAAATGCTTGTATGTATTGAACCTCTTAAAAGATGAGGGGTGAAATATGCGCTCACCGAGAGGGCATCTTCGGCACGAGACATCCCCAAGGCACCTTACAGAGATGTGGAGAGCTTCGCGGCCGGAACGAAGCTTCCCTTCTCCGCCGGCCAAGAGGGGGAAACGCGCTTTCCGATCGCTCAAGGTTGCGCGGACAAAGCCTAACTCTAGCGTCTAGGAAAAGCTTAACCAGGTGCGATGGCGGCACGCATAGCGTGGGAAGCTAGCCGCCAGAATAACTATACCAAGGACTGCTGCTGATGAGGGCGAAATACCTTCGTGTAATTATAATAACCCTAATAGGACAACTTTCGAAAAAAAAGGAAACGGCCCAGAGGGCTATACTACGAGAGCTATGACTGATAGTTTTCTCTCTCTCTCTATATATATATATATATATATTCATCTCATCTATGGGATCGCATGCGCGCGCTGTTTCTTTGTCTCTGCGTGTAGTACAGTGAAGAGAGCCAGTTTAAGGGCGGAGAAGAAGAAAGAAGAGAAAAGCAAAAACTGCAGCGCCGTGGTTTTAAAGCGCACCCGTGGTAGAGAAACGGAATGCGATATAAGCGTGCGTAGCCATGATACGCACACGACAAACTGCCTTAATATATTTAGACTTGAGGGAAAGCTTCGTTAGCAAACGATAGCACGGCAATCAGCACTAGAATATAATTATAACCCTAATACTAATTGTAAATATTCATCTCATCTATGGGATCTAATGCGCGCGCTGTTGCTTTGTCTCTGCGTGTAGTAGTTGAGAGAGCCAGTTTAAGGGCGGAGAAGAAGAAAGAAGAGAAAAGCAAAAACTGCAGCGCCGTGGTTTTAAAGCGCACCCGTGGTAGAGAAACGGAATGCGATATAAGCGTGCGTAGCCATGATACGCACACGACAAACTGCCTTAATATATTTAGACTTGAGGGAAAGCTTCGTTAGCAAACGATAGCACGGCAATCAGCACTCGAATATAATTATAACCCTATTACTAATTGTAAATATTTATCTCATCTATGGGATCTAATGCGCGCGCTGTTGCTTTGTCTCTGCGTGTAGTAGTTGAGAGAGCCAGTTTAAGGGCCGAGTAGTTGGAAGGCATACTTTCTAGGAAAAATGGCCGCTCAAGGAGAAGAGCCAACTCGAGCGGCTTTAGAGGCTAGGAAAACTGCCTTAAAATATTTAGACTTGAGGGAAAGCTTCGTTAACAAACTATAACACGGCAATCAGCACTCGAATACGACGAGAGAAATTACTGAGACGTGGAAAATTCCCTTGAAAAAAAAAAAAATCTGGTTTGCTAGGCAAATGCTTGTATGTATTGAACCTCTTAAAAGATGAGGGGTGAAATATGCGCTCACCGAGAGGGCATCTTCGGCACGAGACATCCCCAAGGCACCTTACAGAGATGTGGAGAGCTTCGCGGCCGGAACGAAGCTTCCCTTCTCCGCCGGCCAAGAGGGGGAAACGCGCTTTCCGATCGCTCAAGGTTGCGCGGACAAAGCCTAACTCTAGCGTCTAGGAAAAGCTTAACCAGGTGCGATGGCGGCACGCATAGCGTGGGAAGCTAGCCGCCAGAATAACTATACCAAGGACTGCTGCTGATGAGGGCGAAATACCTTCGTGTAATTATAATAACCCTAATAGGACAACTTTCGAAAAAAAAGGAAACGGCCCAGAGGGCTATACTACGAGAGCTATGACTGATAGTTTTCTCTCTCTCTATATATATATATATATATATATTCATCTCATCTATGGGATCGCATGCGCGCGCTGTTTCTTTGTCTCTGCGTGTAGTACAGTGAAGAGAGCCAGTTTAAGGGCGGAGAAGAAGAAAGAGAAAAGCAAAAACTGCAGCGCCGTGGTTTTAAAGCGCACCCGTGGTAGAGAAACGGAATGCGATATAAGCGTGCGTAGCCATGATACGCACACGACAAACTGCCTTAATATATTTAGACTTGAGGGAAAGCTTCGTTAGCAAACGATAGCACGGCAATCAGCACTAGATTATAATTATAACCCTAATACTAATTGTAAATATTCATCTCATCTATGGGATCTAATGCGCGCGCTGTTGCTTTGTCTCTGCGTGTAGTAGTTGAGAGAGCCAGTTTAAGGGCGGAGAAGAAGAAAGAAGAGAAAAGCAAAAACTGCAGCGCCGTGGTTTTAAAGCGCACCCGTGGTAGAGAAAC
Source organism: Dermacentor andersoni (assembly GCF_023375885.2). Classification (NCBI taxonomy): domain Eukaryota; kingdom Metazoa; phylum Arthropoda; class Arachnida; order Ixodida; family Ixodidae; genus Dermacentor; species Dermacentor andersoni. The sequence goes on from NC_092823.1 coordinate 57,916,138, forward strand.
GGAATGCGATATAAGCGTGCGTAGCCATGATACGCACACGACAAACTGCCTTAATATATTTAGACTTGAGGGAAAGCTTCGTTAGCAAACGATAGCACGGCAATCAGCACTCGAATATAATTATAACCCTAATACTAATTGTAAATATTTATCTCATCTATGGGATCTAATGCGCGCGCTGTTGCTTTGTCTCTGCGTGTAGTAGTTGAGAGAGCCAGTTTAAGGGCCGAGTAGTTGGAAGGCATACTTTCTAGGAAAAATGGCCGCTCAAGGAGAAGAGCCAACTCGAGCGGCTTTAGAGGCTAGGAAAACTGCCTTAAAATATTTAGACTTGAGGGAAAGCTTCGTTAACAAACTATAACACGGCAATCAGCACTCGAATACGACGAGAGAAATTACTGAGACGTGGAAAATTCCCTTGAAAAAAAAAAAATCTGGTTTGCTAGGCAAATGCTTGTATGTATTGAACCTCTTAAAAGATGAGGGGTGAAATATGCGCTCACCGAGAGGGCATCTTCGGCACGAGACATCCCCAAGGCACCTTACAGAGATGTGGAGAGCTTCGCGGCCGGAACGAAGCTTCCCTTCTCCGCCGGCCAAGAGGGGGAAACGCGCTTTCCGATCGCTCAAGGTTGCGCGGACAAAGCCTAACTCTAGCGTCTAGGAAAAGCTTAACCAGGTGCGATGGCGGCACGCATAGCGTGGGAAGCTAGCCGCCAGAATAACTATACCAAGGACTGCTGCTGATGAGGGCGAAATACCTTCGTGTAATTATAATAACCCTAATAGGACAACTTTCGAAAAAAAAGGAAACGGCCCAGAGGGCTATACTACGAGAGCTATGACTGATAGTTTTCTCTCTCTATATATATATATATATATATATATTCATCTCATCTATGGGATCGCATGCGCGCGCTGTTTCTTTGTCTCTGCGTGTAGTACAGTGAAGAGAGCCAGTTTAAGGGCGGAGAAGAAGAAAGAAGAGAAAAGCAAAAACTGCAGCGCCGTGGTTTTAAAGCGCACCCGTGGTAGAGAAACGGAATGCGATATAAGCGTGCGTAGCCATGATACGCACACGACAAACTGCCTTAATATATTTAGACTTGAGGGAAAGCTTCGTTAGCAAACGATAGCACGGCAATCAGCACTAGAATATAATTATAACCCTAATACTAATTGTAAATATTCATCTCATCTATGGGATCTAATGCGCGCGCTGTTGCTTTGTCTCTGCGTGTAGTAGTTGAGAGAGCCAGTTTAAGGGCGGAGAAGAAGAAAGAAGAGAAAAGCAAAAACTGCAGCGCCGTGGTTTTAAAGCGCACCCGTGGTAGAGAAACGGAATGCGATATAAGCGTGCGTAGCCATGATACGCACACGACAAACTGCCTTAATATATTTAGACTTGAGGGAAAGCTTCGTTAGCAAACGATAGCACGGCAATCAGCACTCGAATATAATTATAACCCTAATACTAATTGTAAATATTTATCTCATCTATGGGATCTAATGCGCGCGCTGTTGCTTTGTCTCTGCGTGTAGTAGTTGAGAGAGCCAGTTTAAGGGCCGAGTAGTTGGAAGGCATACTTTCTAGGAAAAATGGCCGCTCAAGGAGAAGAGCCAACTCGAGCGGCTTTAGAGGCTAGGAAAACTGCCTTAAAATATTTAGACTTGAGGGAAAGCTTCGTTAACAAACTATAACACGGCAATCAGCACTCGAATACGACGAGAGAAATTACTGAGACGTGGAAAATTCCCTTGAAAAAAAAAAAATCTGGTTTGCTAGGCAAATGCTTGTATGTATTGAACCTCTTAAAAGATGAGGGGTGAAATATGCGCTCACCGAGAGGGCATCTTCGGCACGAGACATCCCCAAGGCACCTTACAGAGATGTGGAGAGCTTCGCGGCCGGAACGAAGCTTCCCTTCTCCGCCGGCCAAGAGGGGGAAACGCGCTTTCCGATCGCTCAAGGTTGCGCGGACAAAGCCTAACTCTAGCGTCTAGGAAAAGCTTAACCAGGTGCGATGGCGGCACGCATAGCGTGGGAAGCTAGCCGCCAGAATAACTATACCAAGGACTGCTGCTGATGAGGGCGAAATACCTTCGTGTAATTATAATAACCCTAATAGGACAACTTTCGAAAAAAAAGGAAACGGCCCAGAGGGCTATACTACGAGAGCTATGACTGATAGTTTTCTCTCTCTCTATATATATATATATATATATATATTCATCTCATCTATGGGATCGCATGCGCGCGCTGTTTCTTTGTCTCTGCGTGTAGTACAGTGAAGAGAGCCAGTTTAAGGGCGGAGAAGAAGAAAGAAGAGAAAAGCAAAAACTGCAGCGCCGTGGTTTTAAAGCGCACCCGTGGTAGAGAAACGGAATGCGATATAAGCGTGCGTAGCCATGATACGCACACGACAAACTGCCTTAATATATTTAGACTTGAGGGAAAGCTTCGTTAGCAAACGATAGCACGGCAATCAGCACTAGAATATAATTATAACCCTAATACTAATTGTAAATATTCATCTCATCTATGGGATCTAATGCGCGCGCTGTTGCTTTGTCTCTGCGTGTAGTAGTTGAGAGAGCCAGTTTAAGGGCGGAGAAGAAGAAAGAAGAGAAAAGCAAAAACTGCAGCGCCGTGGTTTTAAAGCGCACCCGTGGTAGAGAAACGGAATGCGATATAAGCGTGCGTAGCCATGATACGCACACGACAAACTGCCTTAATATATTTAGACTTGAGGGAAAGCTTCGTTAGCAAACGATAGCACGGCAATCAGCACTCGAATATAATTATAACCCTAATACTAATTGTAAATATTTATCTCATCTATGGGATCTAATGCGCGCGCTGTTGCTTTGTCTCTGCGTGTAGTAGTTGAGAGAGCCAGTTTAAGGGCCGAGTAGTTGGAAGGCATACTTTCTAGGAAAAATGGCCGCTCAAGGAGAAGAGCCAACTCGAGCGGCTTTAGAGGCTAGGAAAACTGCCTTAAAATATTTAGACTTGAGGGAAAGCTTCGTTAACAAACTATAACACGGCAATCAGCACTCGAATACGACGAGAGAAATTACTGAGACGTGGAAAATTCCCTTGAAAAAAAAAAAATCTGGTTTGCTAGGCAAATGCTTGTATGTATTGAACCTCTTAAAAGATGAGGGGTGAAATATGCGCTCACCGAGAGGGCATCTTCGGCACGAGACATCCCCAAGGCACCTTACAGAGATGTGGAGAGCTTCGCGGCCGGAACGAAGCTTCCCTTCTCCGCCGGCCAAGAGGGGGAAACGCGCTTTCCGATCGCTCAAGGTTGCGCGGACAAAGCCTAACTCTAGCGTCTAGGAGAAGCTTAACCAGGTGCGATGGCGGCACGCATAGCGTGGGAAGCTAGCCGCCAGAATAACTATACCAAGGACTGCTGCTGATGAGGGCGAAATACCTTCGTGTAATTATAATAACCCTAATAGGACAACTTTCGAAAAAAAAGGAAACGGCCCAGAGGGCTATACTACGAGAGCTATGACTGATAGTTTTCTCTCTCTCTATATATATATATATATATATATTCATCTCATCTATGGGATCGCATGCGCGCGCTGTTTCTTTGTCTCTGCGTGTAGTACAGTGAAGAGAGCCAGTTTAAGGGCGGAGAAGAAGAAAGAAGAGAAAAGCAAAAACTGCAGCGCCGTGGTTTTAAAGCGCACCCGTGGTAGAGAAACGGAATGCGATATAAGCGTGCGTAGCCATGATACGCACACGACAAACTGCCTTAATATATTTAGACTTGAGGGAAAGCTTCGTTAGCAAACGATAGCACGGCAATCAGCACTAGAATATAATTATAACCCTAATACTAATTGTAAATATTCATCTCATCTATGGGATCTAATGCGCGCGCTGTTGCTTTGTCTCTGCGTGTAGTAGTTGAGAGAGCCAGTTTAAGGGCGGAGAAGAAGAAAGAAGAGAAAAGCAAAAACTGCAGCGCCGTGGTTTTAAAGCGCACCCGTGGTAGAGAAACGGAATGCGATATAAGCGTGCGTAGCCATGATACGCACACGACAAACTGCCTTAATATATTTAGACTTGAGGGAAAGCTTCGTTAGCAAACGATAGCACGGCAATCAGCACTCGAATATAATTATAACCCTAATACTAATTGTAAATATTTATCTCATCTATGGGATCTAATGCGCGCGCTGTTGCTTTGTCTCTGCGTGTAGTAGTTGAGAGAGCCAGTTTAAGGGCCGAGTAGTTGGAAGGCATACTTTCTAGGAAAAATGGCCGCTCAAGGAGAAGAGCCAACTCGAGCGGCTTTAGAGGCTAGGAAAACTGCCTTAAAATATTTAGACTTGAGGGAAAGCTTCGTTAACAAACTATAACACGGCAATCAGCACTCGAATACGACGAGAGAAATTACTGAGACGTGGAAAATTCCCTTGAAAAAAAAAAAAATCTGGTTTGCTAGGCAAATGCTTGTATGTATTGAACCTCTTAAAAGATGAGGGGTGAAATATGCGCTCACCGAGAGGGCATCTTCGGCACGAGACATCCCCAAGGCACCTTACAGAGATGTGGAGAGCTTCGCGGCCGGAACGAAGCTTCCCTTCTCCGCCGGCCAAGAGGGGGAAACGCGCTTTCCGATCTCTCAAGGTTGCGCGGACAAAGCCTAACTCTAGCGTCTAGGAAAAGCTTAACCAGGTGCGATGGCGGCACGCATAGCGTGGGAAGCTAGCCGCCAGAATAACTATACCAAGGACTGCTGCTGATGAGGGCGAAATACCTTCGTGTAATTATAATAACCCTAATAGGACTACTTTCGAAAAAAAAGGAAACGGCCCAGAGGGCTATACTACGAGAGCTATGACTGATAGTTTTCTCTCTCTCTATATATATATATATATATATATTCATCTCATCTATGGGATCGCATGCGCGCGCTGTTTCTTTGTCTCTGCGTGTAGTACAGTGAAGAGAGCCAGTTTAAGGGCGGAGAAGAAGAAAGAAGAGAAAAGCAAAAACTGCAGCGCCGTGGTTTTAAAGCGCACCCGTGGTAGAGAAACGGAATGCGATATAAGCGTGCGTAGCCATGATACGCACACGACAAACTGCCTTAATATATTTAGACTTGAGGGAAAGCTTCGTTAGCAAACGATAGCACGGCAATCAGCACTAGAATATAATTATAACCCTAATACTAATTGTAAATATTCATCTCATCTATGGGATCTAATGCGCGCGCTGTTGCTTTGTCTCTGCGTGTAGTAGTTGAGAGAGCCAGTTTAAGGGCGGAGAAGAAGAAAGAAGAGAAAAGCAAAAACTGCAGCGCCGTGGTTTTAAAGCGCACCCGTGGTAGAGAAACGGAATGCGATATAAGCGTGCGTAGCCATGATACGCACACGACAAACTGCCTTAATATATTTAGACTTGAGGGAAAGCTTCGTTAGCAAACGATAGCACGGCAATCAGCACTCGAATATAATTATAACCCTAATACTAATTGTAAATATTCATCTCATCTATGGGATCTAATGCGCGCGCTGTTGCTTTGTCTCTGCGTGTAGTAGTTGAGAGAGCCAGTTTAAGGGCGGAGAAGAAGAAAGAAGAGAAAAGCAAAAACTGCAGCGCCGTGGTTTTAAAGCGCACCCGTGGTAGAGAAACGGAATGCGATATAAGCGTGCGTAGCCATGATACGCACACGACAAACTGCCTTAATATATTTAGACTTGAGGGAAAGCTTCGTTAGCAAACGATAGCACGGCAATCAGCACTCGAATATAATTATAACCCTAATACTAATTGTAAATATTTATCTCATCTATGGGATCTAATGCGCGCGCTGTTGCTTTGTCTCTGCGTGTAGTAGTTGAGAGAGCCAGTTTAAGGGCCGAGTAGTTGGAAGGCATACTTTCTAGGAAAAATGGCCGCTCAAGGAGAAGAGCCAACTCGAGCGGCTTTAGAGGCTAGGAAAACTGCCTTAAAATATTTAGACTTGAGGGAAAGCTTCGTTAACAAACTATAACACGGCAATCAGCACTCGAATACGACGAGAGAAATTACTGAGACGTGGAAAATTCCCTTGAAAAAAAAAAAAATCTGGTTTGCTAGGCAAATGCTTGTATGTATTGAACCTCTTAAAAGATGAGGGGTGAAATATGCGCTCACCGAGAGGGCATCTTCGGCACGAGACATCCCCAAGGCACCTTACATTTTATCTTAAATAAATGCCAGTGGCAATCGCTGCGATAACATTTAGAGGAAGGGCGCGGGTATGAAGGAGCACCGATTTTGGAGGCACAAATCAGAACAATCACCAGACTGGGGATAAGAAGAGAAGCTTTAGGAAGCGCGGAGAATATTTCTTCAGAAAAAGAAAGCTTCGAGAACGTTCTTTAGAACTTGGTGCCTTTAAATTAAGGCGACATCGTTTACGTGCCAGTGGCAAACAACTTAAACCTTTGTCGCACAGATCGTTCGCATTCTTTATTACTTAATCTTGCTTCCTGCTTTGCGCGCATGCCATTTTGCTTCAACATTTGAAGTACTGCTGGAAAGTATTCCGCACAAAATTTAATAGCTTGGTACGCTGCAAATTTCTTTAAAGTTTGGTGAGCCACTGATTACATTGACATCCTTCTTCGCTCAAAGTAGATTTGAGTTTAACACTATCATCATCTATGCATTATTGTTAAGTGCGGTCGAAGGCTAGATTATGTTTATGAGGGCTATTGTGTTATAAATACTGCAATTATTTGTAGGCAATGCGACGTTAACGTGTTTCCTTTTAGAAATATGTATTGTATAGCCTTTACAAAAAGGACTGCAGCCAAATTTATTTCCTACGCACATCGCCTACCGATTTTGCATTCTTGGACAACTGACCATGAGTGTTGATGAACATGAAATGATATTTAAAGTAATAAGGCATTTAAATGAATATAGCTCAATTACCTAGCGCATAGTCAGGTTTCCATATCATTTATCTCGTGGTACTCAATCTAGGGCTTTTAAGTATCTGGTGTTATTACGCCGATTTGATTTTTAATGTCGATGCGAAAGGACAGGTTTAGATAAAGTAATAAATCTTCGTGTCATTGTTCAAATCTCAGCGGGAAGTCTTGATGGATAAACCGTTAGGATCGATGATCGTCAAGCTAAGATAGTTTATGCTTGAGAATAATGCACTCCAGAAACTTGGAAATTTTCCATGCTCGTAAAACAGGCCACAACCTAGTTACGTCATCCTTTCTACCAACTTGTGCATAGGAGAGATACCGCTGTCTCATTATTGTTAGTTTTACATGGCTGCCGTAACCATGAGAGGCGATGGCTAGTATTTCCCAGGATCCATGTTGCACCTAAAGATAGGTACCCAAGAATGCCGATGAAGGACAAGACACTACCAGAATTCGAAGTTAAAAGGGTGTGTAATAAACTGCAGTAGGTTCACATTGTCACGTAGTTGTGACGTTAAAGGAAGCAGCAAAACTGGGAATGACGGAACTAGCATTTTAATGGGCGAACTTCTGCCCTCAACAAAAGGCTACACTATAAGAACAGCGATAGCGGCGAACACAATCGGCGATCGTCGAACATCTGATCCGTGGGTCAAGCGTGTCAGCTTTTCTATATGAGCCACGGAACGTTCCAGAGAAATCCCTAGTGCCCCCGTCGCGTCATGCTAGTGCTAGGCGCGTCATGCACTGAGCGATAACATTTGTTAAACCATGAAACGCGCTCCCCTGAAAAAGATATTTCCCGGGTTCACATCATCCCATGAAATCATATCATATCATCACATCATATCACATCAGTGGCAGATAATTTTCTTGTCCACTTTAGCTTTTAATTTCTGCGCTTCACATTAACGTAGCAAAAATTATCGCATGCTTTTCATTTGTCCAATATACGTTGGGTACATATGGTGATACACAAGCATCACTCTGACAAATACCGGTGCAAGGTAGCCTGTGACCACGGAGTAGCACTCTCCTCGCATACCCAACTAATATCTTCGCGACAAAACACACCTGATGCCCCCCCCCCCCCGAAACAGAAGTGCTAATGAGATCGCCCAGGCGCCTGTGCGTGCCTTATCCGCCGGCAAAAGAGGGCATGCGAAGGGAGTTTCCCCTCCGCTCCTCCTCCATGAACGCCCAATCTAGAAATTATGCATATCGAGTGAGCCTGGCTTCCATGCCGGAAGGAAACGCCTCGTGACAAAATGTGAACTGAAAGTTGAATGATGGCTCGTTAGTCCAAAAAGTCATAGGGCACATCGGAGCAGATGTTTTCTTGGCAAAAGGAGCTGGATCAGTACCCGCGTGACAGGCTAATATGGTCAGTCATGTTCAATTTCAATCTTCATCGTCTTTATGTCACGTGGCGCTTCCATCTGATTTTATAGAGGGTCGGCCTTTTCTGCCCTCCCCGCATGCCCGATTTCAGTAATGCAAGATTAAGCAGTGAATTTTACAGCGAAGCTGTTTATACAAACCCTCAGGCGCTGGTCCGTGCGTTTACCCGTCGCATCGACACAAACATTCGTCTCCAGTTTCTTTCGAATGATCCGCAACTCTCCATCCAAAGTAGGTGTAATGAGGAAAAATATCCAATGTTGGCCGATAAAATGGGGCAAGCATAACGTCGACTTACGCTTACTTGTCAATGTTAGTTTATAGTGAAGTCGTAAACGTTGCTGAGTTCCCGTCTGCTATCCATACATAGCCGTCTAGGGAGGCAGTATGGTTACCGAATACAGCTGTAACTTGTTTTATCGAAACTATCCTGAAACAACATACATTACAATAAGCCGCCAGGATGACTAACATTATGCCGAGGTTTATTTACTTTTTGCTAAATCGGTAGTTCACATTAAAGTTGTAACTGTTGTAGAATATCCGTCTGCCATGCGACGCGGTATTTGCACACGTCACTACTGCATAACAGATTAAAAATAAATCATGCCACAGTCAGATGATGTATTTGTTGTCTTCGTCTTTCAACATGTATATATATATATATATATATATATATATATATATATATATATATATATGTATATATATATATATATATATATATATATATATATATATATATATATATATATATATATATATATATATATATATATATGTGTGTGTACATGTATGCATCGACCGATGTCAAACACACCGTAGCTTCGCCGCTCGTCTTTATTCACAGAGGGGAAAGGCAGATGAATTTTTATGAACATTTTGAACTAAATGCTGGTTCCATCATTAAGAAATATCGGTTACAGTAAAACATGACTGCCTTCACATTCGCCCTTTATAATCGCTTCATACTTCACATAAAAATTTACATATCAAAATGTTTTCAATATTCGCCCGAAACTACCGTTATCAGAAGCAAAGTATGTCTGCCTAGCCTGCGAACACCAAGCATTGCACTCTGAAAATGTTTAAAAAAATATTGTGTGGCCTAAAAACACCTTTGCATTGAAATAAATCTCTTCCAATAGTGGCTTTATTGCGGGCTGCTCAGTATATCCTTAGATAGTAGTTTCACGAGTAAGCTTATTCAGACATTCATTTAAAATGCGTATTATTTACCTTACAGACAAAAACAATTTCCAAAGTTGAATTTCATGTAGCTGAAAAGGTTTGCTTTATGGTTAGTTCATGTTTCACGCACTTTATTAACGCTGTTCCCAATGTTATACAAAGCCGCTTCGAGCTAAATGCTCGTCGAGAATAAACATTAGGAGAAAGAATCGCGCTCTTAGGTGTGCGGCTGTAATTCTACGCCAAGACTCAATATGACTGAGTTGGCATTTTGCAGTAAACAGAATTAAAATTTTGATTCTTAATCTTATTAGTGAAAGTAGCCAGCATTTATCAAACTGTACAAATGCCACAAACGCAGGCTGCGCATACTTTTTGGCTCTACAGCTATATTTGAAATTACAAGAAATGTGAGGATAACCCACACTGAATTCTATATTTTGAGTGTAAGATATGTTAGTAATATTGTTGACGTGTCTTATGTCGTGAAGTTAAAAAGTTCACTGCTGAACGAATTTTGGCCGAATAATTATTTTTATGGATTGGCTGGTAATCGGTCTAGAAATTGTAGGCGCTCTATTTAATTCCCCAAGCCGCATTCACTGAACTAGACATGTCTGGTAATGAAACGTCTAAAAAAATTTTTGTTTAATCATGGTGCTTTACGTGCCAAAACCACGATCTCATTATGATGTCCACCGCAGTGGGAACCCCGGAAATTTGGGCCACCACCTAAGGTTTCTTAAGGTGCACCAAACTCCAAATACATAGGTGTTTTCGCATTTCGCCCCCATCGAAATGCTGCCACCGTGGCCGGGATGCCATCCCGCGACCTCATGCTTAGCCGCTCAACACCATAGCCACTAAGCAACCACGCTGGTCGTTTTCAAACGTGTCATGATTGGAATAAATGCTAATGCAACAAAAACAGTGTAGCTGCTTAGTGCTGCATATATGGCTGTTTGAAAATCTTGGTGAACCTAGCACCTGTACTAGTGTCACCGCCTAGTACGAAGACGGGAAAGCCGGTGTAAAGGACGTACAAAAGCACTTTATCATAGCAAACTTCCTTGCCTTTCACTCATTTTCATCTCTCTCGCTCTCTCTCTCTCTCTTGGTGGAACAGGTGTTTTCAACTGCGTAGTTGTAGTCCGTTCGAAAATTCTTTTCTCATTATAGTCACGCCAAGAACAATATGAGAACGTTAACCTTCAAGGCACCTTGAAGATTAATTAATAGTTCGTGCTATAGAATTCGAGACGAGTGTTTTAAAATATGCATAGTCTACATGAGTGGTACAGTCAAACGGGGAGGTGGAAATGCTGCATTATATTCAGACGGCGAGTATAAGAGAGTGAGGCGAAGAAAGCCATCCCAGTTTTTTTCGGAATGCCGAGGGAATTTATTCATTTGCTTTGAATAAACGCATTTTCTTCGCTTCTACTGTTTTAGAAACGAATCATATCTTCTACAAAGGTCAGAAAGCTGCGACATCAGGAGAAAGGTAGGTTGCTTTGCTTGCACCATCTCAGAGCAAATAGCAGTTACACGGTTGTAAAGACATTTGGACTACGTTTTATGAAAACCGAATCCGCGTAAGGTCAGGAATTCCGCGTAAGGAATTCCGCGTAAGGTCAGGGGGCATATTTATGCCCCACCTCTACCCCGCAGCATGGACCCCGAGTTCCATCAGGGCCGTCGGCAGGCCTGTAGTGAAGCCATTTGGCGACGCTACGGCTCGCAAGATGCAGTGGTCTACACAAACGCAGCCAGACAAACTCGCGGCGACCTCATGACCGCGGTGGTGGCGGATCACAACGGAGGATTGATAGAACACACAAAAATCACGGCTGGCCAAGTGGTGGAAGCGGAGGAAACTGCGATTGCCATGGCCATGCATGCGGAAGCGAATACCGTCATCAGCGACAGCAAGCAGGCCATCGGCAATTTCGTCCGTGGTAGAATTTCCAAACAGGCGTACCATGTCCTCACACGACGCCCCCTAAGCGGCTTGAAAACCCTCGTGTGGACCCCCGCTCATGCGGCTGTGCCCGGCAACAAGTCGGTTCACAGTTTGGCTCGAGATCTCGCGCGCCGAGCCTCGTCCGCGGATGCGGACGGCGTGAATGAGGAGGAGAGACACGAGGAACCCTGCGAGACTTATTATGAAATAGCCCATCGGTATCGCTTGAGGCGCCGCGCGCTCCCACCACCGGCCAAGCAACTCGACAAAACGCAAGCGGTCGCGTTTCGGCGACTTCAGGCAAACACACCCCACACCCACACCCAAAATACGTTACCAAAATCACAGGGGGCAAGGAAAGCGACAAATGTCGGCTCTGTTCAGAAGGAGGAACACTCGCGCACATAATGTGGGAATGCACTTCGCTCCCGTTCTCTCATCCCACCGTCAGCAGCGAGACTGACTGGACAGCCTGGCTCAGTTCCGGGGACGTCGACCGACAACTTGAACTGGTGGACTGGGCGGAAGAGGCCAAGCAGGCCCAGGGCCTTACTTGAGCCCAAATGCTAAGCCACGTCCCTCTTTACCCTTCCCCCTTTCAATAAAGTTTATCACCACCACCACCACCACCGAGAGTGAACGTTTATCGAGTTCTTATGGCTCGTGATGTTCAGTGCTCAAGTGCCAATAACAACAGCAGTCAACGATCAAGTGTGTCGTGAAGTATGTTCCAGAGAAATTGCAGACAAGATTTTACCTAATGCGCATTTTTTTACTAGACATTTGTTGTACCTTGGATGAGCACATTTTCTCCTAACCTAATACCAGTGTCAATCGCTACGATAAGATTTAGGGCAAAGGGGCTGGTATGAAGGAGCATCAATATTGGGGGGACAAATTAGAAAAAGGGCCACGCAGCAGACGCACATGACAGGGGATAGGAAGTGGCGATTTAGGAAGCGCAGAAATTATTTCTGAAGAAAAAAAGCTTCGAGAACGTTCTTTACAAATTGACGCCTTTATATGAAAGTAACATCCTTTACGGGCACGCCGTGAACACCTTAAAGCATTATCGCACAGATCGCTCGTGTTCTTTACTACTTAATCTTGCTTCCTGCCTTGCGCGCAGGATATATTGCTTCAACATTTGAAGTACTACAGGAAAGTATTCCGCATAGAATTGAATAGCTAATACGCTGCAAATTTCCTTAAATTTTGTTGCGTCACTGATTAGCTTGACGTCCTTCTTCACTGAAGATAGATTTGAGCTTAACACTGGCACCATATTTCCAGTATTTGTAAAGTGCACTCGAAGGCTAGGTTATTTTTATGGGCGCTATTGCGTTTTAAATGTGCGATTATTCGTAGGCAATGTAATGCTTACGTATATAATTGTAGAAATATTATTATATAGCCTTTAAAAAGAGGGAAACTGCCAAATTTCATTTCTGAGCACATCGCGTACCGCTTCTGCATTCTTGGAGAACTGACCGTGAGTTTTAATGAACACAAAATGACATTTAAAGTAATCAGGAATGCAAATAAATATAGCTCAATTACGTAGCGCATACTCAGGCTTCCATATAATTTACCTCGTGATACTCAGTCGAGGGTTTTTAAAATCTGGTGTTATTACGCCCATCTGATTTCTAATGTCGATGCCAAAGTACAGGTCGTATATACAGTTTTAAAGCTTTTTGTCACTGTTTAAATCTCAGGGGGAAGTCAAGGTGGATAAAGCGTTAGAATCGATGATTTTCAAGGTAAGATATCTTATGCTTGAGAATGATACAGTCCAGAAACATGGAAATTGCGAATGCTGGTGAAAGAGGGCGCAAATTAGTTACGTCTTCCTTTCTTCCAACTTGTGCATGGGAGAGATTGTGGCTGTTTTTCATTATTTATTGCTTTCGCGTCGCCGTTATAAGCATAAGTGGCGCTGGCTAGCACTTCCCGGGTTCCGTCTTGCAATTAAATATAAGTACCAAAGAATGCCGACGGGGGACAAGCCGCAAGCGTAGCACAATTCGAACAGGGCGTGTAATAAACAGGCAACGGGGCCTATTGCCACGTAGTAGGGACGGTGAAGAAACCAGCAAAACTAGAAACGACGCCTCCGTTATTTTATTGGGCGAACTTGTGTCCTCAGAAACAGGCTACACTCAATGGACCGCGATAGCGGCGAAAGCAGTCGGCGATCGTCGAAAATCTGATCAGCGGTTCAAGTGCGTCAGCTTTTAAAGATGAGCCATCGAACGTTCTCAAGAAATCGCAGGTGCCCACGTGTCTTCCAAAAAGTTCTAGACCATTCACGTCGCGCATACACGCAATCAGATCGCACAAGGTTCGGCTACAACAGACAGCGGTTAGAACCATCGATTGCATTCCAGAAACTTCCGATACGTGCAGGCGCGTCCTGTACTCAAAAATATCATTTGTTAGACGGTGAGAAGCGCTTACCCGAAAACATAAACCAGACCACGTGTCAAAATTACACCAGAGGCCGGTTATTTGCTTGTCCATTTTAATTTCCCTTTAGCTTATGATTTCGGCGTTTTAGATTAAAGTATCAAAAATTATCGTATGCTTTCCGTTTGTCCAACATCTGTTAAGGAGATATGGTGATACACAAGCACCAATTTAGTACATAACATTGCAAGGTAGACTGTGACCACGGAGTGACACTCCTCTCGTGCGCAACTAATGTCTCAGCGACAGAAGACAAATAATGCCCCCCCCCCCTCATAAATGTAAATGAGATCGCCCCGACGACGGCGCATGCCTTATCTGCCAGCACATCAGCGCATGCGCTGGCCGTTTCCCCTCCGCTCCTCCTCAACTTTTAGCGTCATACTTCCACTGCTGCCTTACACTGAACTTTCCCCTCCTCCATTATTTCTTGAGTAGAGCCGTGCGGGCCCTTGTCAATATGGCAAATCTGCAAGCCGCCACATTTTGGTTCAACCACAATTTTTTATTCTTGAAAATCGCACATAATTTCAAACGCCGTTAATCGAATTTGTCCAATCTAGAAATTATGGATATCGATCGAGCACTCCTGGCTTCTACGTCGGAAGGAAACGCCTCGTTACAAAATGTGCATTGACATTTGAAAAGTCCAAACAGTCACAAGGCACATCGGAGCATATGTTTGCTCGGCGAAACATGCCAGATCAGTAGCTGCGTGACAGCCTGGTACGTTGAATCATGTTCAATTTCGAACTTCGTCGTCTTTTTTACACGTGGCTTTGCCATCTGATTTTACAGCGAGGCGGCCTTTTCTCCGCTCCCGGCTTGCCCGAGTTCAATATTCCGAGACGAAGCATTGAATTTTACAGCGAAGCTGTGTATAGCTACTGGCGCTGGTAGATGTCCGTGCATTGACGCGTCGCGTCGACACAAACATTCGTCTCCAGTTAAACGCAAACACTCCGTAGCTCTCAATCTAATGTAGGTATCATGAAAAAAAAAACATTAGGAAATTGGTCGCTAAAACGGCACTACCATAACGTTGACTTTCACTTTCTTGTCGCTGTTAGCTCAGAGTGACGTTCTAAACGTTACAAAATTCCCATCTGCTCTCAATACATGGCCGTCTAGGGAGGCAATATGGTTACAGCAAACAGCTTTAACTTGTTTTTCGAAACTATCCAGAAACAAATTGTTAGAATAAGCCGCCAAGATGACTCTAACGTTATGCCGAAGTATAGTTATTTTTGATAATTCGGTAGTTCATAGTAAAATTGTAACTATTGAAGAATTTCCATCCGCCATGTGGCGAGGTACTTGCACACGTCACTACTCAATAAAAGAATAAAAATAAATCACTCCGCACTCTGAAGATGTATTTGGTGGCATTGTCTTTCGATAGTAATAATAATAATAATAATAATAATAACAATAATAATAATAATAATAATAATAATAATAATAATAATAATAATAATAATAATAATAATAATACATAGATGCGTTGATTGATGCCAAACACACCATATCTTCACCACTGCTCCTTCTTCCCAGAGGGAAAAGGTTGATGAATTTTTTATGAATATTTTGAATGAAATTCTATTCCCAAATTTAAGAAAAATGGGGTACAATAAAACATGACTGCCTCCAAATGTGCCATATAATTTCCATCATACCTCTAAAAAAAGGTACTCATCAAAACTTTCTTACCATTCCCCGGAAACTACCGTTATCAGCATTAAAATTAACCAGTGAACATCTTGTAAAAAGAACAAACACGCCACACTGAAAATGTTTTAAAAAACATTGTATGGCCTAAAAGCACTTTTGCATTGAAATAAATCGCATCCCACAGTGGCCTAACTGCGAGCTGCTCAGAATATCCTTAGATCGTAGTTTCACGGGCCAGTATATTTAGGCATTCATTTGATATGTGTATTATGTACCTTAAGGGCCAAATCAATTTGCAAGGTTGCATTTGATGTAGCTGAAGAAGTGCGCTTTATGGCTACTTTATGTTCCAGAGATTTTAATAACGCAGTTGCCATTGTTTTAACACGCCGATTTGAGCTAAATTCTGATGGAAGACGAACATATATATATATAATGAATCGCGCTCTGGGGTATGCGGCTGTTATACTTCGTCAAGACTCAATACAATTGTTTTTTTTTTCATTTTGCAGAAAACACAATACACGTTTTGATATTAAAACTTATCAGTAAAGCTACGTAGCATATATCAAACTGAAAAAAATGCCGCAAGCACAGGTTACATATACCTTTTGGCTCTACCACCTGGATAATATATAAGAAAAAAATGTGACAAGAATCCGCGTACAATTCTAAATTTCGAGTGCCAAGTAGGTTAGTAAAATCATTGATGTATGTGATGGCGTGATTCTAAAAGGTTGCCTGCTGAACGTAGTTTGACACAAGAATCATTTTAGGGGTTCGCGGGTGATCGGTCTAGAAAGTGTAGGCTCTCTATTAGGTCCCAAAACCGCGTTCACTGAATTAGACCTGTCTAGTACTGAAACATTTAAAACAATTTTATCAAATAATTCTGCTTTATGTGCCCAAACTAAGATCTGATTATGATGTTCACTGCAGTGAGAACTCGAAAAATTTGGGCCTCCACCCGAGGTTTTTAACGTTCACCTAAATCTAAGTATATGGGTGTTTTCGCATTCCTCCACCATCGAAATGCGGCCGCCGTCGCCGAGATTCGATCCCGCGACCTCGTGCTTAGCCGCCGAACACCATAGCCACTAAGAAACCGTGGCAGTTCGTTTTGAAATGTTTTACGATTGCAATAAATGCTAATGCAGCAGCGACAGCGTACATGCTTATTGCTTCATATATGGCAGTTTGAAAATCTTCGGGAAACAGGTGTTTGTCCACTGTGCACTTGGCTTCAGTTCAAAAATCATTTTCTCGTGAACGTCACCACAAAAATAATAGGAGAACCTTAACCTTCAAGCGCAGCTTGAAGTTTAATGACTACTCCATGCTGTAATATTCAGGAAGTGTGTTTTCAATTGGCGTAGTTTATATGGGGGGTTCAGCCAATCGGGGACGAGGAGAAGCTGGCTTATTTTCAGGACGCCCGTATATACGTGTGCGCCAAAGAAAGCTTTCGCAGTTTTTTTCGTACTTCCGAGGGATTTCATTAATTTGCTTTGAGTAAAATCATATTGTTCGCTTCTACTGCTTTAGAGACGAATCACATCGTCTACCAAAGTCGGGAAGTTGCGACATCGGAAAAAAAAGGTAAGTTGCTTTGCTGCCACCAACCAGAGAGAAATATTCAGTTGAACGGTTGTATAGACATTTGGACTAAGCTCTATGAAAACTGAATAAGAATCAATATTTCTGCCAAGTTTAATAGCGGAAAAAGTTGCAACTTGAGTTCATCTTGAGTTCTTCATTGAGTTCTCGAGTTCTTCATTCTTCATCATGATGTAGTGATCACGAAAGTCTGCAAAGGAAATTGTGTGACAAATGTGCTAGAAATCGCCAGGATATTGAAATTATCGAACTTATAATTATTCCATATTCTGCTTATGAACGCATTGAGAAAATGACAAAGCGTCCTGTAGATTGAAGCGTACACAAACAGGACGTTTTTAGAGACCCAGAGCTCAGCGCCAGTTTGTTGCACATCAAGATCACAACTACCTATTATTGCTGTCCTTATTAGGGCACAATCCCTATATGTACCATCGTTCATTCGAGATTAAGTCCTCGAGGGGAAACGCAGCGGCGACACCAATGGTACAAGCACTATCACAATCATCATCAATGGCAAATACACCGGTAAGCGTAAATCACCCGATTCTTCGCCAATCATCCATAGTGGGTATGAGTTACTCTTGAAGGCAAGCGAGCAAGCCAGACGCGTGATAGCGATGGTTAATAAATGGAATTAAGAATGATGATAAAGTGGATTAAGTGGATGACTCCGGCGAGTTAAATAAAATAGGATTAGAAGATGAGTAAGCGAATTAAGTAGAAGACACCATCCCATACCCCTGTAGCGCCCTGAGGCATTTACCCTCGCATTTAAAAAAATGCAGAAGACAGCGCATTAGCCGGGATGGCTAAGGGAAGTAGACTAAGCGAATTCAGGTGATGTGTGAATCATATGTCCGGCTTTGTTGCATCGGCTGTTAGGCTTTGGCCTTCAAGTCGTCTTAGGGGTACCATAAGAGAGCCTGTGAAATTTTTTCGACTATTGAGGCGTCGAGTTGGCGCAGACGGCTTATGATTCTCGCGGCCCACATCTAGCGACATGTTATGAAAGAAAGAAAGTAGCCTTTCGGCCGGGAAAGGACCGCTCCCTATTACCGCACTTGAAGTGACCGTTGACTGCTTCTGAGGTTAGCGCTTCTATTGATCATTATTTGATTATCGCAACGACCAGCATTTGCTCGAGACAGAAGGTGATGCTGCGTTATCAACAAAAACATGCCTCTTTTTGAAACAGAAGGAACCTCGACAAGTGCGGTTACGCGTTTCAAGAGTTTATTCGATTCTCCAGAATTAGGTTTTTTTGTGCGTCCTAGATCGAACGGTGCAGCCATTTGTTCTTTTCTGCGGTTATCGAATGTTCTCGGTGGTACATTGCGGGTATACCAATGTAATTACTTTGCATCCGTTTTTATTATATTGTCAAACTTTTTAATGCTCTTTAATAGTGCATTACTCAAGAAGTTCCCATTACATATAATTACTAGCGCATGAAACCTTCACACTTAACTGGAAACGCTATCGAGCTTACACTGTTTTTAATGGTGGATGTGTAATTGGTCCTGATAATTGTTCTATGGTATCATGATCGTTCCTCATTCATTTCGGCGCTAAAGCTTTTCTCAACCACATCTGCTCTCAGCGAGCAGCCTCCGCCTCATAGCTGTGACTTTTGCGTTTCTCGAACTCCTCAACAGCGTGTAGCTTTTTCGGGTAATGATGCATTCCTCAGACTTCATCAAACAATAACAAAAAGAAGACACAGAAAATTGGCAAAGGTGTCATACGGCATTTAGTATCAAAGGATATTCAAGAGTATTTGTGGCTCTAGTTTGGGGGAACATGTGTTGCACCAGTAAGCGCCTATGTATAAATGTAAAATTTAAATTATTTATTATGCTTTAAGTGCCAAAACCACGACCTGAACATGAGGTACGCCGTAGTGGGGAACACCGGGAATTCGGATCGAGTGGGGTTCTTTAACGTGTACATAAATCTATGTACACGGGCGTTTTCGTATTTTGCCCCCATCCAAATGGGGCCACCATGGCCGGAACTCGAAGTCGCGACCTCGTGCTTAGCAGCCCATGTATTTTGGTAAATAATCACTGTCGCAACGTCGTACATAATTGTTAGTTAACACATTCAACAATAATACAGTTCATTTAAATTTCGCATTAGGCGTTGACAATCCCAGCCAAATAGACTACAATAGTAGTGACTGAGCAGTTAAATAGGCAAAAACTACTAAGAAACTGTTTTTTTTACTAGTGACGAAAACAGCTATTAGTTTTACCAGCCTTTACTAGTTTTACTTGTACAGAATTATCATTAAGCCAGTAAAATGCATACTAAAATCCTAAAGGAACACATTTACTTAATATGGTTACGGACAGATAAAAGAAGATATAGGAAGAAGAATATCGCGAGACGCTGGCTACTGCGTGTTCTCGCTAGTCCGCTTCTTAACCCCATTGACTCTACTTGTATATACATCGTAAATTCGTAAATACAGTCTGTCAATACTCCCAACATCCCCGTAACGTGTTGATGCGAGGTGTGGGGTACCACGGCTGGAAACGGAGCTCCACAGTGGACGTCACATCACCGTCCTCACCATGAAGGTGATCACGCGGGATCGAAATCGTTGCTGCCTCCAATGTCACCATCACCAGCTACGTCGCTGTCCTTTTCGGTTGTGCTTGTGCAACCCAAGGATCCCGGAACTTCCTGCGGGACTGATGGTATCGACGTTGAAGAGTGGGTGGCTATTTACGAACGCGTGAGTGGAATCAACAGATGGGACCCCAAGCTTATGCTAGCTAACCTGTTGTTCTACCTAACAGGCACGGCAAAGGCGTGGTACGATAAGCCATGAAGAGTAGCTGACCAGCTGGGACAAATGCAAAAAGAAGTTAACAGAGTTGTTTGGGAAACCAGTGTGCTGTTAAATTGCCGCAAAGCAGGAACTGTCCTCTCGTGCCCAATCCCCCTCGGTCTCCTATGTTTCGTACATCCAGGAAGTGCTGGGGCTTTGACGCAAAGCCGATCACGACATGACAGAAGCTGAGAAGGTAGGCATGTGCTCAAGGGAATTGCTCACGAAGCCTTGAATCTGCTCATGTGCAATAAATACTCTGCAGTTTATGCTATAATCAAAGATTGCCACCAATTTGAACAGGCCAAGAGCCGACGCGTCCTGCAACCACTTGCCAGACTTCTCAATAATGCCGCAACGTCGATGTGTGAAGATAGCCCACACAACAGCATGCGTCGCCATCAGATGACGTGGTGCGGATCGTTCGACGTGAACTGGACGCGATGACGCCCGCAGCTTTCTGTTCGCGAATCCATGATGCTATCCCTTTTTCAGTGCCCCTCGTACAAGCCATCGTTCGCCAGGAACTTGAAAATATTGACCTACATTCTGTCTGTGCTTTCACCAACCCCAGAGCCAACGAACGCTCTTGTACTATTTTCGCTCCACCCCGACGCTTCTCTCCGCCTTATCGCAACCCGACTGAGTGGAGAACCCCGGATGACCCTCCAATATGTTTCATCTGTTGACGCATTGGTCATGTCGCCCGGTACTGTCGCAAATCGTGGCCCTCAGCACCTCGCACGCCATCCAATCTGAGCCGTTTTCATGGAAATACGCGCATTGTTTCTCCCAGCGCCGAGTCTAACAGCGCTGACAACTCTGCCGGGAACACGTGGTACAGTCGTTCACCATCGCCGCGCGGGCAACAGTCTCGTTCACTGCGAACGTGTCGCCCACCTCCCCGATCACCGCAGCCACGTCGACTTTCGTCCCCTGTGGCTTTTGGCCACACCCTTTCGGAAAACTTAGCACCCTCAGAGGTGGTGCTGCATTGCCTACTACTGCAGCAAATCCTCTGTCTTTGCCTACAAGGAGAAGCGTAATTGACGTTAAACTAGACGGCGTAGCTCTCCAAACACTCGTCGACACTGAAACCCACGTGTCTGTAATGAGTGCTAGCCTACGTACCTGCCATGGTTGCTCAGTGGCTATGGTGTTGGGCTGCTGAGCACGATGTCGCGGGATCAAATCCCGGCCACGGCGGCCGAACTTCGATGGGGGCGAAATGCGAAAACACCCGTGTGCTTAGATTTAGGTGCACGTTAAAGAACCCCAGGTCGTCGAAATTTCCGGAGTCCTCAACTACGGCGTGCCTCATAATCAGAAAGTGGTTTTGGCACGTAAAACCCCATAATTTTTTAAGCCTACGTAGGCGCTGAAAGGCGGTCCTCACCCCACCAGCTGCCCGAGTGCTTCGTGTGGCCGACGGCGGTGTGCTGGTTGTTCTTGGAATGTGTATTGCGCGGTTTAGTATAGCCAGCCGCCCTACTGCTGTTCTCTTTACTGTGGGCTACAACTGCCTTCACGACGTTATGCTTGGATGGGACTTTTTATCCCATCATTCCCCTCTCACGGACTGCGCAACTGGCCTTCTTCAGTTAGAACTGCCTCATGTCGCCGACGCTACGAGCACGTCTGTCACTTGAGGCCGTCACTTACGTCGCCGTGACCGCACAGCCACGGATTCCTGACGGTGAATATGTCATTCGCCCCATCATCAACGTGCTTTTGAACAGAAACGTTGCTCTTCCGCATACGCTGGTGAGGATTACTACTAACGGCGTCGTTCTTCCTCTTCTGAATTTCAGCATGTGCCCTCAAGTACTTCCAACAGGCATGTTCTTGACCAGCGTGTCTAATACTTCCTATTTTGACATTGAACGCTGAGAGTGGTTTCTCAGCGCCAATTGCAGCTCACAGCTTTGGTTCCTTAACGGATGACTTCACGAAGATGATTGCATCTGACGTCCCATCTGCAAAGGCCGCGGACATACGTCTCCTCCTCGAATCATACCGTGACATCTTGGATTTCGGCGACAGGCCTTTACGACAAACATATGTTGTTCACCACCGTATAAACTCTAGACATGAATCCTATCCGTCGGCGCCCCTAGCGTGTATCGCACGCCGAACGTAGAGTTCTCGAATCAGAAGTGGACAAAATACTCAGCAAAGGGGTCATCGAACCATCAGCCTGCCCTTGAGCTTCATCTGTCGTCCTTGTAAAAAAAAATGATGGTACCTGGTGTTTTTGCGTCGATTATCGCCATTTAAACAAGATCCCCGAAAAGACGTCTACCCCCTACCACGCATCGGTGACGCTTTGGACTGCTTGCACGGAGCTAAATACTTCTCGACCATTGATCTTCAGTCCGGCTGCTGGCAGTTATCAGTTGAAGAAAAAGACCATGAGAAGACTGCGTTCATCTCATCTGATGGTTTATATCAGTTCAAAGTCATGCCCTTTGGTCCATGCAATGGTCGTGCGACATCACAACATATGACGGACTCTCTTCTGCGAGGATACAATTGGACCGCCTGTCTTTGTTATCTTGACGACGTTATTGTTTTTTCTCTCAAGTTCAGCAGCCAGCTTCCCCGACTCGGTGCAATTCTTGCGGTCATCCGAAAAGCCGGCCTCCAACTGAACTCCACGAAATGCCAATTCGGGTTACGTTAGATCACCGTGTTGGGACATCTCGTTGACGCATCCTGTGTACAACCTGGTACGGAAAAAGCTCGCGCCGTTCGCAGTTTCCCTGTGCCACGTTCTGCTTCTGACGTGCGCTGCTTCGTCGGCCTATGTTCTTACTTTCGCCGTTTTGTCAAAAACTTCGCCGTTGCACGGCCTTTCACAGGTCTTCTTAAGAAGAACACGCCGTTCTCATGGGGCCCTGAGCAAGCTCACGCTTTCGCCGCTCTCATCGGGTTTCTGACCACCCCTCCCACGCTTGCCTACTTTGACCCATTTGCACCGACTGACACAAGCGGCCACGGTATCGGCGCTGTTCTCAAAATTTAAGTTTTATGAGTGTATGCCCTATCCATACCATGGCGTGCCCAGCTCAAGTTTTAAATGCGACGCTTTTTGTCTCATTGGAGCCACAGTCAGAGCAAGATCACGCACAAGGAAGCATCAATTTTTTTCTGCGAGGAATGTGGGGTGACTTCGCATATAATCTAGCTAGAAAACGCGCCGCAAATAGTGCGGGCAAACACCGCATAGAGTACAAATTAGGGTGGCCTGATTGGCGCATATCGGACATAGTAGTAACAAACGCTAATATGGCCACGATGTTATGACGGTGAGCAACCACAGCAGAACAACGCAAGCGTCAAAACTGTTTATTCGAGGAACAAGTGTCCCGCAAATCAAGTAGCGCTTACCACAATGATATCGGTTATTACACTTGTCGATCTGGATTTCTGATCCGCAGGAGAGACGTTTCAGCTATTTATATGTGACTTTTTGAACCTTCGAGTGTAATCGCTATTGCTCGAGTAAATTCTAGAATGTCCGAAGTTGTTATCTTCTCGCACGCAATCTGACTTGACAAAGATAGGCCTTAACGTGAAGAAGAGGTAGAATCAACAATAACAATTGAGAAACTTGCGACAATAGTAGGGCGTTCTGTGCTAGGCGACAACGTAGAACAGCTGTTATACGGTGAATGACACCCGCCGTGTTTGCTCAATGGCTGTGGTGTTGAGCTGCTGAGTACGAGGTCACGGGATCGAACCCCGGCCACGGCGACCGCATTTTGGTGGGGGCGAAATGCGAAAGTACCCGTGTACTTATATTTAGGTGCACGTTAAAGAACTCCAGGTGGCCTAAATTTCCGGCGTCCTCCACGAAGGCGTGCCTCATAATCAGAAAGTGGTTTTGGCGCGCAAAACCCCATAATTAAAAAAAGGACCGTGAATGACGGCCACCATGAATGGTAAAAAGTACGCATGGCAATATAGTGTGAATTAGGGGTCCCCTTGACAGAAGGTGATACTGGTGAGCGCAGACGTGAGCCCCAACAGTAGCATACCGCCGTTGTCACCCTGTCATCTTTATTCCATCGGGGTGATTTTATTGCTTTCTATGCATCGTAATCATTCTTTGTTTATATCATCGGCATCTCTCGTCATTTTTTACCTGCTGCTGTCACTTCCTTCTCATATTGTCGTCATCATGCCGTTTTCTAGCATTCGTCATCATACCGTTGTCATTGTTGTGTCGTCGTCATGCAATTGTCCACATCGTGTCGTCGTCGCAGTCACCGTCATGCCGTTCTGGTTGTCTCATCGTCGTCAATTTTTCGCAGCAATTACACTGTTCTTAACCCATTGTCGTCATGCCTTTCTCATTATGGCGACGTCGACTTTCGTTATTGATTTACCCGTCATGCCATTGTCGATGCGGCGTCGTCCTCGCGTGCTTTTATAGCATGAGCTGTCATAGGCGCATTCTGATACCCGTTTCGTTTGGCGATGGCGTCCGGTGTCCATAGCAGCTATCGCCTGGAATGAGAAAAAAAATCACCTCCCATTCCAGTCCGTTAATACGGTCGAACCGCGAAGATTTGTTAGCTACACCGAGTGTTACATCATTCAAGTCAAACTTCCAAAGAACTGTATATTGTACTTGATGTGTATCACCGCTCTTTCCCAACACTTTCGCTTTTGCGTGCTTCATATGGTGAGCACGCGTTAGGAGTGCTTTTTTATTTCTGCGTAAGCTTTCTTACATCACGTTTCTCTGGCGCGTAGCTGGTGGTCGGACCTGCGATGACGAGCCCGTTCACGAGCCAACTTTCCCTAACGGGCGCCGTAGGCATCTTCTTCCTCGGGAGTATGCAATACTCGCGGTCTTCCTATAGTTCTATCTGGGATGGAATGTGCGGAACGTCTAATGCAAAACACTGTATATTGGGCGCATGGCTCACACTGTAGATGCGAAGACTGCAACAGTTTTGAGGATTGCTTCGATTGGTTTGACGATTGACGTGAGAACGACGTCGCTTTATGTTACGTGGTGGTTTGAGCTGGATATGGAGGTCTTGAGTAAGTTAAGCATCATGGAGATGTATCAATATTGATGTAATGAAAAACATGTACGACATACGTGGATAATTTAAGCAGGCTAGGTGATTGCTTTTACCATCCCGTTTGGAAGGGAATGCCGCAATATCATCAACATCCTTATTAGGATCCGATCGTGCCATTTGACCAGCTATGCGACAGGCGCGCCGAGTGGCGTCGGTACGCACAAACTTTGCATTGTAGTTCTGTTATATTCCACCAGGTGTCCTGCCATGCAGCATTTGCATATAGCAGTCAAATGCTGAATGTAGCGAGACCTGGTTAGCTTAAGCAGGATAGGTGGCTATTTCTTACCAGCGCGTTTTGAAGGGGGTGCCAATAAACACTCATTTGCGTCGTAGTCAACAGCAATGTACCATGCCACAGGTCAAGGGATGTGACATGTACAATTTGTAGTTATGATAAACTTGCCAAGGTTGAAGACTTGGTGTGTTAGTATAGCTCTGTGGTATAGCACTCCATGGTGTGTGTTTGTCTTCAAAGTGTCCTGCAATCTAACCTCCCGTAGTTAGGATACATGTGTTTACTCTTCCCTATACGTTATGGCGCCTCCTCGCACGCTACGTACAGCTGCTGAAGAAGAGAATCGTAGAGCTATGTTCGAGACTGCAACCGGGCAACATCAGCCTCAGCAGACCGCGGCAGATCACCGCCTGCTTCACCTCTGGGAGGCCCAGCACAGCATTGTCCGCCGGTGGCGCTGGCAAAAACACAATCGGAAATTCAAAATTCGCATCGCCGAGCTCACCCAATAAGCGCCATAATACGCGGCCTAACTCGCCTACTCTAACTTGGTGGACCGATGTAACACGGCTGGGCGACAAATGTCCAGGCGGAGTACGTGGCGCCTCTTCCCCACCCAAACTCGAGCAGAAACAGAAAACAAGTCCAACGAGCGATTCACAGCTTCGATGGAGGCCCTTCAAAATTGTCATGCAAACTCCGAGATCAGTACCCCTGTACTCAGCAGGACCTCCGAGGGCCCGCGGACTCGTATGCTGGTTCCGAGAACGCGGGGATGGGCCAACCATTCCATCTACACGACCTGAATGCAAGCCTAGCAAAAATGAAGCGAGGAAAGGCACCGAGACGTGATAAAATCCCAGTGAAATTGCTTGCCAACCTTCCGGACTCTGGCTACTCCACACTCCTGGCTTACATCAACTCCATTTGGATCGGGGAAACACCCCTCCCAATTGATTGGAAGAGTGCTCTGGTCTTCATTCCCAAAGCTTGTAAAGCCATAAACAAAGACAACCCCCACCCCGTCTCTCTTACTACTTGTGTGGGAAAATTAATGGTGAGGATAGTGTGCGACAGGCTGTCTGAGCTCCTGGAGAACAAAAATGTTTTCGCAGTCACCGTGTTCGGGTTCCACCCACACCGGTCCGGACACGATGTCTTGCTCCAACTTGACCGAGAAATTCTCGACCTGATTGAATATCCCCTCAATGGCAAAGTATTACTCGCTTTGGATTTCAAGGGGACCTTCGACAACGTGACCCACGAAATTATTCTAACACCTCTTTCCCAAACGAATTGTAGCCAAAACACATTTAACCACATAAGGCAATTTCTCACTGACAATTATACATTCGCATTCGGGACAGTGAACACGGCCCATAGCAATTAGGCTATGAGACTACTGTTGCATGTTGGCTCTGGAAGAACATACCGTTGTGGTTCATCACTCGCCATGCAGAACTAGAAGGAGCACTATACGAAGTGCAATTGGACAATAATACTTTCCAAATGATAACTAATAAGAAGTGCTTAGGTACCCTCGAATTTTTCAGGCTGAAATTGCAATCTTATCGGTCAGTTACACTGCAACTAATTTGTTTTACTATCTATATCCAGGATTCCTAGATTTGAATCAGAAATGCATAATATAAAAAATCAGGCATGCCCGCGCCATCAAAACTGTACAGAGGTCTTAGACAATCGAAAACAAAATTGAGTTTGCGACAACCTAAAGAAAACTGAGATAACGACGACATCGGCTATGACAAAGCAGGAAAGCTAAGGCGTTGGCAATACCAAGTGGGGATCACCTTCTAGTGTAAAATGTCTATTTCGTTGTATAGGTAAAGGGGGGAGGGGTAGCTTGTGTTTTCGAGCCACCGCATAGTCGGAACCGGTGGTTTGGCGCAAACACAAAAAAGAATTCGTAGTACGATCACACAGATCATGCCATCAGAGCAGGGTACGTCGCTTGCTGCGTCTCCTAGTGATGTCCCTCCAAGTTGTGTGCTTTCAACTTCTACTACTTCGCTGAATAATAATAGCCGATCGCACAAAAAATGAGAGCGTTTTCAGCGTCAAACGGTTATAATAAGCAGCATTGGAACGAAGATAGGTACTGTTACATATATAAAAACGAGATGCTAGTGGCAAGAGCTAACCATCGCACTTCTTGCGTATGCACTTGAAATCGTGTCAGTGTAACTAGGAAATATCCTTTAATTGTATTTCGGGCCTGTGCCTAAGTCAGAATATTCGAAGACGCCTAACAACACCAAATTTCGTATGTTAAGAAAAACTCCCATCAAATGATGATATGACCTTAGTCTTACTGAAGCCCATCTCTTTTTCCATCAGTAATTACTAAAAACGAGATGCCCACTACGACAAAACTGGTTGCATGTCTCATCATTTCTGTCCTGTTTGCAATGAGGTAAGTAAATTCTCCGTGCATCCTGCGTTTCTTTTCCAAGCGTGCATGTGCCATGGCCAGCATTGTTTCATAGCGTGTAACTGTATTAATCGTCCCCCAAGCGTCACGTTTAGAAAAATGACATAGCGTTCCCCTCCCGGAATACCTGCGTGCACCTGATGTTCGTCGTGTTTAAGTAACCCACAACTAATGGCGCGGGATTGCTCCCTTCGGTCGGAGTGTTGTCGTTGCTCAAGGATTGCCTGGGCTCGCGTGGCTTTTACGGCCCTTTCAAAGGCGAGTTCTCGCTGCCGCTCGTCAAGGAGAACGCGGGGCTGTCCCAACCGTTTTTCGAAACTAAATTGAAAAGAAACGAAGCCGGAGCAGCGCGCGCGAAACGTTTTTGTGCCCTTTTCCTCACCGGCGGAAGCGAAACGTCTCGGATAAGTTGCGGGAGAGGTGTGAGCGCGCGCCTATGCAGCTGGAATCCTTGCTAATCACTCACGCTCCAGCGCCGGCACAACTGTCAACTCCTGAAACCGCCCTTCCCGTAGCTGCTCTGCTCTCGGGGCAACTGGGTTATTGCGTGACCAGACCGCAAGTGAAACTCAAGAGTCAATACTAGTTTTACTAGAAAAATAGAGGCTCTGGTTAGCACCAAGGCTCTATTTACTGCAACCGAGTTATCTCAGACAGCCGTATAGTAACGTGCTGTTGTGCTTATGTCGCATATGGATAAGTTTCATTCAAGATGGATTGCAAAAAATTCTGTCAAAACCCCCCTTAGGACGAATTTCCGTGTTAGTGTGATTAGCGTTGATGCAATGTAGCGTCACGCCGTAATGCCTTCGTCAAAACTCGTATGCAGCCGGCTCCCCTCTCGTGCTTCCTACTGCACCAACTGCAACACCATTAGGACAACGCGTGGGGGGGGGGGATTAAGTTCCGACGAGCATCAAAGAAGTTCACAGGATCATTTTTGATATTGTAGAGGGACAGATACGCAGGGGCACATACATAGTTGCCCCATTTGGTATCAGAGAGGTTCATTTAGAAAAAGCAATGACCGAGTAGCACATAGCCAGTAGACGAAGTCGGCGTCAAATATTGCTATCGAAGGGCGGAAGATACCAAGTGCGACATACCCAGTGCTACATGCCCACTGACCCATGTCGGGGTAAAAGAGGTTTGTTGACGAGCGGCACGTAAGTACAGTGCCACATGCTGGGTGCCCCAGGAATGTCCGGGGCTTAGTTTCAATAATGTGGCCTCAACCTGGGAACCTGACGGGCTTCCAATTCGACCACGGACTACCCATGACCCAGGTTCGTAGAAAAACAGACGCATAGACAGATCCAGAGTCAGCTCCCGAAAAGTTCATGAAGTATCCAAAGGATGGTAATGTTATTAGTAGTGCATTTTCATGTTATTAGCTTTCTTCGGGCACTTCGCGTGCTTTTACGGGACTTAAGGGAAGTCGACATAGGCCTCGCCTGAATATTTGGAGCCGAATGTTGAATATGTTGAATACTTACACGATGCCGCAACCACTGGATATCTCGGAGTGTCCCGTAAATACTCCTTGAGCGTTCTGTATGTCGGTATGTTGCTGCTTTTGAGTCCTGCAAGCTCCGCAAGTGCCCGTCCTTGTTTCCCGCCAGTCCACTTCAGCCTATCGAGATCTCAACTGTCCCGTTCTACCCCGACGGTGCGGATCTGGTCGGACAATTCCCGACTTCTTTTGCGGGGAACAAATGCATCGACGTGGCCACCACGCGGTGTGCCATCACACCAGCACAGCCGATAAGCTATGCGGCTCACGTCGCGGACCTTCCGCTTCACGATGTCATTATCCACCACGGCGTGGCACGACAGCTACTGACCAATCACGGTCGTTCACTTCTTTTGTAAGTCATTCACAACATCCTTCGATCGCGCACCATACGTCGCAAGGTGACCACTGCCTGGCATCCACAAACAAATGGACTTACTGAATCGCACGCTGGCCACGATGTCCTCTATGTACGCTTCAGAAGATTATTGTGACTGGGACAGGACTGCCTTTGTGACATTCGCGTACAACTCGTCACACAAGGACAGCGCCGCTTTTCTGCTGTCTACCTCTTGTTTGGGCGCCACCCAATGCTGCCCTTTGAGACTCTCCAGTTAGCAGATATCTACGTTCCTACAGAGTACTTCTGCGATACTGCTCCTCGGAATCCAACAGCTCGCAAGACTGCGCGGGATCACCTGTCTGCGTCGCAGATATACCAAAGGGCCCGGTATCGCGGCCACGAGAAACCCATTCACTTCTCTCCAGGCTCGTTCGTCCTTCTTTGGACGATGTCCCACCCCATGGGCCTGTCTTCGAAGCTTGTCTCGCTACTCTAGCCCTTATACGGTTCTCTGCAAGCTCAGTGAAGTCACATACCAGATGGCCTCGGTGGATGGTAGCTCGTCATCATCCGTACCACCTACTGATATTGCGCACATCGCCCTTTGAAGCTTCATTTCTCCGACAACAGCCTTTCTCTTGCCTAAGCGCGGAGACGGCACTCCCACCTGCGGGTGTTCTATGAGAGACGCCATTTTCTTACATTGCAGAAAGTGCAAGCGAAGGGAAGAAGATGAGGATCGAAGAAGCGCTCGTGACGTTGTTGTTCCGCCATCTCAGCTTCTCTCTGTTAATATTACCAAAATACATTTTCTCTTTTGCTTTGCCCAGTCTGATCTCCGTCACAATATTAAGAGAAGATTCCTCCAAACGATTTCGTATGCCGTAAGCGAGAAGAATATATCATAGGAATGTATCATGCGATATAATTGGCTCGATTAGGTTGATGCATATTCTTGTTCACTGTAAAAAGCAACCGTCATTTTGACGGCCATCTTTTTATCTATTTTGACGAGCCGTCGTTGTCAAACGCGAAAGACGGCGACTTCTCCGTGAACGAGCGAGCGAGGAGAAAGAGACGGAGAGCGCAACACAAAACGAGAAACTCTATTGGCTGGCGCGTAGGGGACGTCATCTGTGACGTCGTTCCACGTGCGCTTCGGGCCCCCGCGGCTGCTTCAAGGAAGGAGTCCTCCTCGTCCGGTTGTTGCCTGCGCAGGGGAAGCTGGTTCCGTCCCCTCGTTTTTCTTTGTGCGCGCTGCTACTGCCTGGGCGTGCGGTCGGCTTTTTTCGCCATTTTTGCCTTTTTGTGTGTGGAGCGTTGGAAGGCCGCGAAGACGCAGTCAAGGAACGTGTGGGCATCGAGCTGCAGCCGAAAATCAACTGCAGCGTGTTAAGGTAAGTGTAGTGTGTTCTGCTTATATGCTTCTTCGTCTGTTTACATGCTTCGTTCGTGCAGCACGTGTTCTGTGAGGCACATAGCTCACGAGAAGCACGCTAGTTCTCAAGCGTAATGTACTACACGCTCCGACGGCCGTGGGCCCGAGACTGCCGTTTAGAGACGTGCTTCTGCGTAAAGCGGAAAAGCGGAAACCACACAACAGCGATCTTTCGCGCGTGAATCGCGGCCTCATGGTTCAGCCACGTGCAGCGATTTTCAGGGGCTGCCTGCACCCACGTGTAAAAAAAAAAAAAAAAAAAAAAAAAACACTCTTCATGTGAGGGACACTGAAGCGTACGAAGAGAATTGGCGCACGTTAATTGAAGAGAGTAGAAGAAAGTCGTTTTTAGTGCCCCTATCATGCAGGCACATATATCCCGATCGAGTCTGACTTTCGATCACTGCTACGCGGGCCAAGGATCTAAAACGAGTTGGTCGAGCTCTGGCGCGCTATGCGTCGCTGTTTAAATGCAGAACACCTGATGAATGTGCTTAATAGGCAGTAAAAGTAGTTGTAAATACCATTCTTTACATTTTCATTTGTTATTCAGGCTAAGACATGTGCTATGACTACCAGATTCGTAAAATTATGCGTCAATAAAACCAGACTACTTTTCGTGCACTGTTGTTTAGATCAGCCTTTTCTGCGTTATTTCTTACGCTCTTTATTTCTTTTCGTTTTTCTCTCCTCGCTTCCTGGCACACCGAGTTATGGGGAGCATACGTCGGTGTCCGGTGGCGATAGGACAGCTCGATCCTGTTGCGGACGTGGCGTACCCTCCCGACTGCCCCCTCACCATGGAGTTTTTGCAGAGGTAAATGAGTGAATGTGGATGATGCTTTTGATAAGTAATCGGAAACCGAGACAATAACGTGAGCAGTAGGCTTCTTTTTCCTGAGGAATGGCACTCGCCATCCTTAGCCAGTGCCTGCAAGTGACCAGTCCTGCCCTATTCCCCTGGAATTCAGATGTCACATACATTCCTCTCGTGCATTTCTTCCTTCACTGGCACGGCATCATGTTGTTTTGTGGCACAGCTGTATGGTGTTTCGCCCATCACGGCCGTCTTTAGAAAGTAGAATGGCAAGGTTATTGACATAGTGCTGCTTGCCAGTGGTACATGCTGACAAGCCTTGCACATTTGCTAGCTCTGGCAATGAGTCAGAGGGTTGCGAGGTGAAGGTTGAAGTTTTGATTTTAATTTGCACCCAGTTCTGGTATTCTAAGACTTGCAAAACTGCAGATTTGATCATTGTCGCATTTCTAATGCACCAGCTTGGCAGTTTACAATGCCTAAACTTGGTCACGTGTCCTGTGAGCGCATCTAGATAGCGCTTTTCAGTTTTATGCATAGTTTTGTTGGTTGGCTACCGCAAGAAAGGCGCAAGGACGAAGAACCATATAGGTCAGGTGCTACTGTCAATGATTGCTAAATGTAATGTGTGCAGTACTTTTATTGTTACCGACGTCGGGAAAAATGGGAGCGAGAGTGAAGTGAAAATGCAGTTCTTTTAAGTCACTCTGCTATGTATCGTGTCCATTGGCTAATGTCCTAGTGCAACATTACAGTGTGCCTGACAATGGGTTGCGTCCACACATGTGGCACTAAGTTGCCTAATGCCTGTCTGCACTTTTACAGACCTCAGGTTCCCTTGTTACCATTGATGCAGTGCTCTCTCTAGCCTGTGTACAATCAGCCCCAAGAAAATAGAGCTCACTACCTCAACTTCTGGGCGCTCAACAAACCTTTTGCAATGATGAATGTCAGTTTTTTTTCGTTTTGCATTGAAACTGGCGACATGACACATAGGCAGGACAGCTTCACAGGTACTGTCACAACCATTACATGGCACTTTCGCCTTTCACCTGGTGATCTTTTAGGGGCTGGCAGGGTGATTAGTGCCTTTAAAAAACATTATACTGTGGTCCCATATTTGCCCAGAACTGCTGAGTACTTGAAATGTACAGGTGAAAGAGCCATCATAAAGGTTGCTATGGCGGTACCTGAGAAGTTGGCCACCCTGTGTGTCAACAGTTGCAGTGTAAAAAAAAAAAATTAGACATTCATCATCGTGGCAGGTTTGTTGATTGCTCAGAAGATTTCAGTAAGAAATTCCGCTTATTTGCAGCCAAGGGCACAGAAACTAGAATGAGCATTCTCTTAATGGTAAGATGAAGCATGATACTGAGGTTCGTAAATCTACGCACGACTGCCACGTTGCAATTGCAGCCTATACCTGGACATCGGGGTGTTACATCAGTACTGACCTATGTATGCGGCTGACAGAAGAAACCCTGAAATGCAGCAAAATGCTCTTGTATAGTTACGGTTTCTAGAGTCTGTGCATGTTCCCTGTATATGATGAGCACCTATTGTTACTAGAAATCCTTTACGGGTATATGTGCAATTGTGGGTTGTTTTTACGAGTTATAATAATGGTTACATGTAGGTACATCATCCATCATTAGTGCATGTATATGTAGCTATTTAAGCGCACTATTAGTGTGCTCACATTTGCTGCTACATGATTTTAATTGTCTTTTCATTTCATAATACTGTGTGTTGCAGAAGGCAGTGCAGTTCGCACATTCATGGCATTTCACGTGTGTAGCCAGAGTATGTGATTGGCACAGTTTATGGAGCATGGATTTATTCTATCCTCATTTTGTTTCCAGGTACCTTGGGCAGATCAACCCAACGAAAGGGCGCGGCAAAGGCAGGGCCGGCGGAATCGCGCCAAGGTTACTCAGCCTGCTGAAAGCACTTTAATTTATGAATAAATGTGCAAGTAGAGATGTACGTTTTTGTCTTTTGTTGCATGTTTTATGAGGTACTGCCCACTGCAAGTGACTGTCAACTGGGTCGTAGTACGGTTTAATGCGAGAGACGTGAAGAAGTGCGTGGCCGCGAAGGCGAAGGTCCGTCTCTGGTGTGAGGGGCTCTACGATGTAATTGACGGCAGACGTTTCCTCCAGGACGCGGTAGGGTCCAAGGTATTTTGCGACAAATCTTGTGGAGAGGCCGGGTGCGGTAGTGGGTACCCGAAGCCATACGAGAGAGTCAGGAGAAAAAGTTGGTGCAGACCGGTCGGCAGGTTGACGGGATTGCTGTTGCCACTGGCCGTCGGTGGAAAAAGAGCGGGCAATCTGGCGGCAATCCTCGGCCTGTCGAGCCACTTCAGATAGCGGAGTACTCTAGGATGCATCAGGTGTATATGAAAGAATGGTATCGAACGTATTAGAAGGTTCTCGTCCGTATAGAAGAAAATAAGGGGAAAATCCAGTAGTTGCTTGGGCAGCAGTTTTGTGCGCATACGTCACGAAAGGGAGAACTTGGCCGCAGTTTGAATGATCAGAGGCGACGTACATCCAGAGCATATCGCCTAGAGTACGGTTGAAGCGCTCGGTCACGCCGTTAGTTTGCGGATGCCTTCAAAGCATCGAAAAGAAAGGCGTGGCCTCTACCATTCAGAAGTTCGCGAGGGGCACCGTAGCGAAGAACGAAATGCCGTAAGAGAAACGATGCAACGTCGCGGACGGTGGCAGTCGGCAGAGCGGCTGTTTCAGCATAGCGGGTCAAGTGATCCACTGCAACAAGTTTCCAGAGGTTGCCTGCTGGAGTGGAGGGCAGCAGTCCGTATATGTCAAAATCAACACGATCAAAGGGTCAACTAGGGCAGGGAAAGCGTTGTGACGGATAAACTAGTCCGGGATGTAATTTCGGCGTTGGCACTGAGCACACGAGCAAATGAATTTTCGGACGTAGTTATACATGCAGCGCTAATAAAATTGAATGCGTAGTTGAGCATAGGTCTTGAAGAGGCCGGCATGAGCGCACTGAGTGTCTGCGTGGAAAGCGTCACAGAGTAGGTCAGGGAAATGGCGGGGTATCACAAGAAGCCAATTGCGACAGTCATAAAGGAAGTTACGACGATAAAGAAGGCCATCGCGAATCCAGAAGATTTTCGAATGAAACGTTGGAAATAGGAGCATAAACCACGGAAACTTTGAAGCTATTTTAACTTGGTTGCTTGTGGAAAGTCGGTGACAGCGCGGAGCTTGGCTGGATCCGGAAGGATGCCGTCTCGCGATGCAACATGGCCAAGAAGAGTCAGCTTTCGGGCGCCGAAACGACATTTTTTTCAAAGTTGAGTTGGAGTCCCGAGTCAGAAGGCATTTTAGAACGTGCTTGAGACGGCTGAGATGCGTTCGGAAATCAGCGGGAAGGACAACTACGTCGTCCAGGTAGCATAGACATGTGTTCCATTTGAGGCCGCGTATTATATTATGCATCATTCTGTCAAAAGTGGCTGGAGCGTTACACAGGCCGAAAGCATTACGATGAACTTGTATAATTCGTCAGGTGTTACAAATGCTGTTTAGGTCAATCAGATGGTGCCAAATGGACTTGCCAGTATGCGGAACGTAAACCCAGCGAAGAAAAGCACTCCGCTACCTGCAAAAAGTAGAGAGCGTCTTCAATGCACGGTAACGGGTAAACCTCCTTGCGCGTTATCTTGTTCAGACGTCGGTAATCGACGCACAATCGAATAGAGCCATCCTTTTTTCTTAACGAAAGCAACCGGCAATGCCTACGGACTGTTTGAGGGCTGCACAACGCCACGCTTGAGCATGTCAGCAACCTGGTGGTCCATGACACGGCGCTCAGAGGCGGATACTCGGTAAAGGCGATGCCGTAGAGTTGCATGACTGCTGGTATCTATCTCGTGAAAAACGGTCGATGTGCGGCCCAAACCAGAAGCATGGCTGCCGAAAGAAGCGGGGAACTACTGCAGGAGAGCGATAAGCAAGCTTCATTCTGAAGATGACGTTTCATTGCCGATGGAGGGGTGGAAAGCGTCGAGCAGTTACTGATCAACGGCAGGGTCAGAAGTGCGCTAAGGTCCGAAGAAGTAGAAATGGCAGGAGCGTCAAAGCTGCAAAAGGTGTCGACCGGTTGAACGAGGCCCAGGCATTCACCATGAAATAAAGGTAATGGGCAGGCCGTGTGATTGTCGACGACTGTATATTAGAAATTGACGCAGGCGAATGGGTAGCAGTCACAAGCGTTCCACCAAGGAGAGCAACCACGAGCTCATACCGGTAGCGATGGTTCTGAGGTGCAGACTACTCTTCTTCGTTACAGTATATTCACACGAGGAACGCAGAAAGAAAACGCACACGTAAACAAAGAAAAAAAATTACGTATGCTCCTTATAATAAACGCAGTTTCCGTTACCTAGAACAAGACGTCGAGTAACAAAGTCAGATGGCCATTGTAGCCCAAATCCTATAGTGCTATTATGAGTATCCGGCTACATATGGAGAGTGAACGAGAGTGGGTGCGCGCGACCGACACTTCGGCTACATGGTCGCGGATGTGAAGAACGCTGAGAGGTCATCGACGGAAGGCACTGGTCGCTGCTTGAACGAACGCCAGGTTATGATGCGGTGGGACCTTGTACTGGCCGGGGTGGGTCGCTGTCAAGGTTTTCCGCGCGTTTTTGTCGCTAGTGTGGGCGTACCATAATGGTACGCCCACACTAGCGACAGAAACGCGCGCGACACGCCGCACGCGGCAAGCGCCCGCGTGGCAGACGCGTGCGGGCAAGTCCACAGTCGCGTTTTGCGGCACGCGGCAGCGGCCCGTGGAGTCCCGCGTTGTCTCGTTCCATTCGATACTTCTCGTGACAACGCGCTCTCCGTTCTGCCCATTTCGTCTTCCATCGGAAGTGTCTGTGTTTTTTTGCGCCACTGCCGGCCACGCTCAGGAAGTCGGATACGGACGAGGAGCTACTGGTGACTGTGAACGCTATAATACTTGTTTCTTCTTTACTTGTGTGACGCCGACGTGCCAGAAAGCGGACGAGAAAGTTTTGGGTGCGGTACAGGGACACTGAGGGCCAGGCGCACACTATGCTTCCCCGCCTTCACCAATTACTCACCTGTCATGCCAAACTGCTGTCCATCATGTGCCAGCGGTTGGCGTGCAGCTCGTTGTCCGACACTCGATTTATCATAGAGGCACGCATATCCGCGAACGGTTTCCAGAAACGCCTCCATTGCGAGGCGAATTCTTCGTCGACGCCTCAGTGGCGGTGTGGTAAGGCTTAACAAAAACAGCCCCCTTGACTGGAAATGGCCTCTGAGATTTTACGGCGCGCGTGTCACTGTTCAGTCTCAGAGCCCATAGATTATGATTCTTTGCTTGTGCGACAGGTGGCGCCACAAGAGCGCGGCTCGTAAAGCGGCTCGCTTCTCATTGGTGGTCGTTTTGCGTCTGCCGCGAAAAATGGGTCTCGCACCCATTCGCGCGTTTGCCGCGCGTTGCTGCCGCTTTTCGTGAACCTTGCCGCGCGCGACAGCACCGCTCGCCGCGCGCGGTGTGTCGCGCGCGTTTTTGTCGCTAGTGTGGACGTACCATAAGAGTCTGGAAATTTGGGTCCACGGCCCGATGGCTCATTTACACTCCCGCTGGACGTCGACTTCTCCGGCGCTCTCTTGCGTCCGAGATCCACCGCGACATTCGAGAGTATCTCTCACCTATTCTTCCTTCCCTTTTATTGCGAAAGCAATACTGCTCGCAATTTCGGCCCATTGGTGGTCGTGGCGCCTCCTTACACAGCTGCGCGTCACGTGACCGTGTGACGTCCCGCCAGACCGAGAGACGGGGACCCAGCTCGCGGCATCGATGGTGGAGGTGAAACCTTGCGCGCCGCTGCTGCGGCGCTATCGAGAGAGGGCGCTCGGTGGTGTGACGTCACGCTAGGATGATAAATGGGGCTACAGCTCGGCTCCTCGCAGTGGTCGGCGCGTTGCCTTGCGCTATGTCGGATGATGTATAGCCATAAGTTTAACAAAGGGCAACCATGTCCACACCATCAGCCGAACCAAAGCGCAGCCAAGGGTATTGCTTTCGCACTCTTCAAGGCTTAACGAAGCTAAGCCTTCAGCCAATATTTTCCTGCGTCAACGATCGCGTGCGGTCTTTATTGCTCGTTTCCTTCTTTGCATTTCTTCCTTAGGGCGCGTGACAATGCGCGCTGGTGGCTTTTTCGTCGTCGTCTTCTTGGGCTCGGCCATCCGTTCGGGATTTCAGGTTGCCTTCTCCGCAACGCTCATTTTATGCACACCACTGGCTTCGCGCACTGTCACTGCCCGAGCGATTAACCCACAACTACCCCAAGCTTTAGCGCGCTAGGACACGACTTCGCACGAGCAGCAAGGGAAGAGTTGTCTGTGTCACGCTTCTCGATCTCCTCACGCGGTCTTTCCAGGGAAAATGACACACCGTGTCAAGAAAGAACCAAGAAGTCGGAGCCCCGGCTACTGCATACGCTTCCTAGATGACGCATTTTGGGGGTGGCTATACGTTGTGTCACTGCATTGCTTCTATGTTAATCGCAATGACATTGATATTAGTAGTGCCATGGGTCATGCCGAACTATATTTTGTGCTAGTTTTTTTTTGCTTATCTTAAAGGACGTGGTAATGTGAGGGCCCTTGCCGAAGTTTGGTAATTTTCGTCCAAGGTCAGTGAAAGAAGAGAATCAGTTCGAAGGACAATGAGTTCGTCATCAATTTTCAGTATTGTTAATATACAGGGTGTCCTCATAACTTCACCCAAGAATATGAAAAGGAAAGACACGTCGGAAGCAAATTTGACAGAACACATACTATTCACAACAATCTATAGTAACTAAGACAATTTTTAGTTTCCCCATAACTCAATAAATTAAGCATAATTACCCAACCTTTTAAATTATTGGTTTAGGACCCCAAGTATGATACACGGATTTGTAGCGCTCCTACACAAACCACCGATCGAGTTGTTTCCTTTACGATTTGTCTGATGCCGCACATTTTTTACGGGCTCCAAAGAAAGGCAGCGAAATATGAAAAACGTCACATGACGGAGTGTTTCCACAGTGGTATTGTGCTGCTCTCAAGCGCGCGTTCGGTGAACAAGGTCGGTTGCATCTTGACTGGCGACGAGGATACAGCAAGATTTCTTAAGCTCATCGGCAGCGCTCGGCCAGCAGTATGCATTGGCGCCGTCATTCGACGGGAGCCTATTTGTTCACCGACCGCACCCTTAAGAGGAAGCTTTAGCTCGGGCCCAACTCCGACGCGGCCTATTCAAATACATGTAATAACGCAAAAACGTTTTTCTGAGATAACCCCTGGACCAATTTTAATGAAATTTGTTGCTTTTGAGAGAGCAAGTTAAATTCTAGTGACTATTGGGAGGGGAATTTTGATTTAGGGCTTGAATTTTCTTAAAGAGATTTACAAAAATTCAGAAGTTGGAAAAACATAGAAGCACTAAGTTTACAAACTAATAGCTCTGCATCAAGAGCAGATATCGCGGTTCTGTAAACGGCATCCATTAGATCATTCAAAGCGCACAAATTTTATGTCATCTTACATCTTACGTGAGTTTGTTACGTTGTTTACGAGGGTTCTGCAAAAGTTGTAATTACATATTAATAAATTTTTTGAGATTCATGTATAAAATGTCAAATTTGTCCGCTTTAGATGTGCTATTAGGTACAATTCACAGAATTGCGATATCACCTATTCTTGCTGAGTTCCAGAGTTTTAAACGTGATAGTCTCGTTTTCTGAAAATTTGCAATTTTTGCCAATTTTTAATAAAAAATTGACGACCTAAATCGAAAATTTGAAACCAACAGTCACTAGATTTTAAGTTTTTCTTTTAAATGCAACAAACCCCGTCAGATTTGGTGCTGTGGTTGCCAAGAAAAACGAATTCTCCTTTTACATGTATTTAGATAGGAGCACCCGAGCAGCACGATATCACTGCGCAAGCGCTCCGTCACGTGGCTTCTATCATATTTCGCGGGCTTTATTTGCAACCCAGAAAAATGGACTACGTGAGGCGTATCGCAAAGGGAAACATCTACAACCTTGGTTTCTGAAAGCGCTGAACAAATCTGCCTATCATACTTGGGGTCCTCAGTCAATACCTTAAAAGTTGGGTAATTAACCTAATTATTTAGTGAGTTATAGGGAAAACAAAACATTGTGTGAGTTAGTATAGGCTATTGCAAATAGTATGCGTTCGGTTCAATTCGCTTGCGACGCGCCTTTTATTTTTAAATTCTTGGCACAAGTTATGTGATACACCTTGAATATGAGCAA
Organism: Dermacentor andersoni; assembly: GCF_023375885.2. NCBI lineage: Eukaryota > Metazoa > Arthropoda > Arachnida > Ixodida > Ixodidae > Dermacentor > Dermacentor andersoni. The sequence continues at coordinate 57,956,496 of NC_092823.1, forward strand.
AAGCCGTTGAGGCACATTAGGAAATGAACTCAATATATGCAGATTACGTAACTGACATCCGCCATGGTAGGTTAACAGGCTACTGTGTTTTGCTGCTGATATCAAGCTCGCGTGTTCAATGCCGGCCATTGCCGACACATTCGGATAGGAGTGGAAGGGAAAAACGCTCGTGTGCCCTGCATTGGGCCCACAATAAAGAAGCGTGGCTGGTCAAAATTATTCAGCACCCGACATATACAGAAGTGCGTTAAATGTGAAGGAAGTATAAAAGGAAAATTTGGGTTGCTTGTGAAAAATTATTTTTCACACGAGAACAGTTAGCCCACAATGCATCTGAGCAGAGCAGGTGTTACGTATAGATGAACGGTTAGTCCAATCGGGAAAGGCACGTCTTTGGTTGGATTGTGCTGAGGCATTATTAGCCGGAGACGAGTACAACGATAATTATCAGCAGATCGCAATGTGCCTCGAGGAGCCAGCTGCGCAGCTATATATATATATATATATATATATATATATATATATATATCTGTGTGTGTGTGTGTGTGTGTGCGTGTGTGTGCGTGCGTGCGTGAGCATGCGTGCTTGTGCGTGTGTGCAAAAAACTACATAGCCTAGAAATAGGCAAAAAAGAAATGTGCACATTATCAACTTTTATCTATAGACAATCTATAAACCCGGAGTAGCCAAAATTATCCCCTTTTCGACTCTCGTCCATAGACAGCCTATGCATGAAGAATAAATAAGGATAAATGGAGGCTGTATCGAATTTTGTCTACCGGTCATCTATAAGTCAGAAGCAGACAAATATAAACATTATCATATCGACTTTATTTTATTTAACCGACTATAGAATGGGAGTGGAAAATAAGAAATAGAAACCTTATCAACGTTTCTCTACAGAATCAGAATCAGAATTTATTATTAGAAGTTGAGTCACATGACAAGTATTTAGTATACAGAAGGAGGTCCGATAGTCAAAGACTGTATCGGGACCTCCTGTACAAAAACAGTTATTATAGTTAGCATCTCAAAGAAATAGTAGCGTTTAATAAGGAAATATACAAGCAACAAGAAAAGAACGATTACAGGACAAAATACAGAATCAATTACTAATAATAACATGGTTTAGCAAAACTCATGGTAGCAGAAAAAATTGTGCGGGAAGAAAATATCTACAGTATATTTACAACAAAATAAGAAAAAGCGAACAAGGACCGACTGCAGTAATCCTTGTCGTTAATCTAGCAATAAAAATACATCTGTAGTTCTCTTTTAAATTGTGATAAAGATCTTGCGTTTTTCATTGTGAGAGGAAAATGTTTCATATTGATGTGGAAGTGAATTCTACAGTCTGTTTACCATAGTTAGTGTGGATTATTGGTAGAAGAAAATTATTCAAAGCAAATCTGGTGGTGCTATGAATCATAAGGTTAGATGGTGAAAATGAAATCGGCGGTAGCTCATTATTTACAAATCTGTAGAAAAAATACCCAGGTTGTATTTAGTGAGTCCAGAAATGGTGAGAATGTTATTCTCGTGTAGTAGCGAAGTGGCATTAGAAAAGTGTGGACTGTAAGTAATTATTCTTATGGCTGGGTTCTGAACTGTCTGGAGAGACGCAATGTGTTTCCCCAATATATCATGCCATACGTAATGTGAGATTGGACGATGGATTGGTAAAGTGAGAGTAACGTGATACGTGTGAAGTAAAGGCGTGTTTTAATTGATGCGTATACCATAAGCTATTTCCTTTTTATGTGACCAATATGTTTGTGATATTTCAAATTACAATCAAGTAGAATACGAAGGAAAGATGAACTTGGAGGAAGGCGGTGAGGACCAAAATTGATAGGTGGAATAGATAGTATGATTCGCTGATGTGAAGAGAATACAACAAGTTTGCTCTTAGTTGCATTAATAGATAACATGCCAACATTACACCACCTTAGAATATTTTCTAACACATCATTTAAATTATTAACGACAGATCAGATATCTTTATGAACGTGAATATAGTGGCGACATCAGCGTACAGAATGCATTTTGTGGAAGACATACAGTTAGCTAAATCATTATTACAAAACAAAAACATAAGCGGCCCCAGGATAGATCCCTGGAACACCAATGCTAGTAATTCGGTGCCGAGAATAAGCATTGTTAATAGAAACAACTTGAACTCCGTTTCTATAAGTAGCTGTTTAGTAGTGAGAGAGCAGGCCCACAAATGCTTATTGCTTCGAGCTTAGAGAAAAGGATATTATAATTTATCCTCTCAGATGTGTATGTTAAATCGATAAAAACTGAGGCCGCAAGCAATACTTCGTCGATTAATGTTTTTAGTTGGTCAGTAAGAATAATGAGTGCCAGCTCAGTGCAATATCCATGGCGAAAACCAAACTGGAATGAAGAGAGGATATTAAATTTAGAAAGGTAATTCGTTAGCCGTATTTTAATTAGTTTCTCAATAACTTTCCCAAAGAATGGTAGAATGAAAATAGGTCTGTAGTTATTTAATAATGCGCTATCGCCTTTCTTAAAAACTGGGATGAGTTTGACCCGCTTAGGTTCAGAAGGAAATAAACCAGTCTTGAACGATAAATTTAAAATAAATGAGAGTTTATCTGAAATTAAGTGCACAATTAATTTAATGTTAGCAAGGTGGACCTCGTCAATTCTAGCGCTTGTCTTTTTTAGATTGCTTATAACAGCAGTTATTTCTTCTGGTGTTGTAGGAAATAAAAAGAATGAATGAGGTAGACGGTTCATGTTGATGATCTGTGGAGGAGTAGGTTGATTGCTAGGAGAGAAAGAAACTACTAAAAGCCTCAGCTATTTCAGCAGGGGAATCGAGCTCTAATCCATTCTTTAAAATTATGGATACCTGGTTTATTCGTGCGTGTATATTTAAAAAGGAGTTAACAATCTCCATTTCTTTCTAGTGTTATTAGTCGCCTGTAAAATCCCTTGTTCGAAATACAATTGTTTAGCTGATTTCATTTTACAGTTAAGAGGGACAGAAGCTCTTATATCGGGCACGTAGGTTCATGTCAAACGGTCGCCTTTAAGTTTTCCTATATAAATTAGCCCGTTTGCTCATTTCTGCTAATAACTGCTGTGAGAGCCATGGATTGTGACAAAATGACACATTTTTCTGCCATTTCTCTTTGGAGGTGAACTTTCGGAAGTATGGTGTAATTAGTGAAAAAAAATTTGAAAAAATATTTCTGTGGGTCGTTTAGTGATTTAGTTTCAGACCAATTTGTATTAGCAATAGCAGTTCTGAAGCTGACTTTGTCCAGAACACCTTTAGTATGTGAAGGTGGGCAAGGTCGTACGTTGGAATTAAAGCGTAAGAGTAGGGGATGATGATCAGTGATGTCGATGTGCAAAACTTTTGCCTCTAGTGAATAAAGCAGGTTAGAAAGAACATGATGAATAAGTGTGCCTGTGCCGTCAGAAAGTTTGTGCGTGGGGATGTTAATTAAACAATCATATCCGTAGCTATGGAACAAACTAGCAATATGAGTATATATGAGTGATGTTCCATGGAGTAAATTATTATTTATGTCACCTATTATAACACCTTTGTTTTCTAGGGATATAGTGTGTAAGATATGGTCATCTTGCACACTTCAATCTATAAACCGGGAGCACACAAAATGAAATAAAAACTTTATAGACTCCCGTCTATAGACAATCTACAGACAAATAATGAACAACAGTAAATGGAGACTCCACTGACTTTCGTTTATAGACTGTATATAGAGGGGACACAAACATATAGGAACAAACATCTGATCGACTTGTTTCGATAGACCGTCTATAGAATGTGAGTAGACAGAAAGAAATTAAAACCTCATGGACTTTCGTCTATTGACAGTCTATGGACAAATAATGGATAAAAGTAAGTAGACACTGTACTGACTTTCGTCTATTGACAGTCTATAGAGGGGACATAGAGAAAAAGAAACAAACAACCTATCGACTTTTTTCTATAGACCGTCTTTTGAATGTTAGTAGACAAAAAGAAATAAAAACTTTATGGAATCTGTGTTTACACTATCCATACTGTATTAACAAAATACCAAATCTATAGAAAGACAATGTCGTCTATAAATAGTCTATAGATTTTCTATAGACAGTCTAAACTCATTTTTGTAAGGCAAGGCACCCTTTCTTTACGTTTCCAAGCCAGCGTCGAGGTTCAGTCATTATTTATACAATCTGTTCATATGATTCTTCATATATGTCATATGTCATATGTCATATGACTCTTCCCTGTCAAATATCGTGTCTCGCTAGCAAAAAAAAAGGAAACCCTTAAAACGATGTTTCTGATGTTTATCGTTCCATTCATCTTATTACGGGGTCATCACCGTGTCGTTTTTTCGTAAGCATTCTTTGAAATATTTCCCAGAATGATCGCTGTTTTACAATAATCCTTTCAAATAAAAAAAATATCACAGCAGCTGTGATATATTTTATACCTTATTAATTTTTGGCAGCCCTATATGAATTGATGCAAAAGTAAAAGCCCCAATGCTCTTTCACTCCGTGAAAAAGGATGACCAGCGAAGCTGCATATAGAGGCCCCTTAATGGTAAACTGCACCTCTGTCGCGTGTCGGCCGGCTAATTCACTATCTTCAGGATTGGCCCCCGCATGAGGAGTGATTAACGCCTGCATCACCTCCGCCGCGAGTCCGCCCGGTGTTAACCTATATTTCCGGTCGGCTCACGTATGGGGAGTGTTTAACGCATGCGTCACCTCCGCCCCGGTTCGGCCCACGCAGACACGATATTGGGGAAAGTAGCCCTTAACAGAATTGCTGTAAACATATATCAGCAAGTTTTCGCTAATTCGGCTGTAGAATCAGCATGCCGGTGGATCTCTTTGTTAGTGTCATATTTCTTTGCGCGCACTACCTTTGTCTCTGCGTTTTAGTTTTTGCGCTAGTTCAATAGGCTGTACAGGAAGTATACGTGAGTGCAAGAATAGTCAGCAAATTACCTGTCACTGCCAGATACACATCTCCGTGTATCTGTGTCTTCAGTGGATATTGGCATACTGTTTCGATGCGTTTTATACCCCTTTTAGCTGATATTAAAACAAATTATGCTATCGGTGCCCTGCCGGCTTTACTGTCACTTTTCAGGGAACTAGTTTAACACAGCTGTTCTGTCAAATTTTGTTCGGCCCATGAATCGGCGCGGAAGTGCAGTTAGTCAGGCGCTTTTTGACTGCCCGTAAAAAAAAACGACTAAATTTGAGTTCTAGTTCAGCACTTTGATCGCATTAAAAGAGAGTCATCACTTCGAATAAAACATACCGACTCAGTAGCAACATGGTAGATGACGGCGGGGCTTCACTGTAACGTATCCTTTGACATAACCAAGAAACCCATACATAATATGCGAAGCATTTTGCAAGTAGATGGCTATCTGTATATATTAGCGCTAGGATTTGGGCAAAGTGGGATGAACTGGCGCTTGATATCTGGTAATGCGGACAAGCGTGCCTGTAATGCAATTGTGAGTGCAATGATAACAACGATAGCTTTACAAATACAAAAATAGTATGACGACCACGACAATGTGTAACGTATCGCGGCGCAGTTGGTATACGCTTGCTCCAGCACAGAAACGCCACAGCCAGTCTTGCAGCGACTTGCGTCAAGCCCCGAAGGCAGCGTAATGTCGTGCACCGTGTGAATGCATTATCTACAACAGAGGAAGCACAGAACGCGCTGACACTTTCCCTTTCATAACCAAACAGTTCATAATCAACCGCTGCCTACCGTGAGGGAAGGTGAGTGGTGATTTTCCTTATCTTTTGTCGTGAATGTGCTGCCGCCTTTCGTTCATCTCTCGCTTACATTGTTTTGTAGACTGCAGAAGGTAGCTTTCTTATATATATACTCCACCTCCACAGAGGAAAAGGAAAAAAAAATATTTCACCACAATGAAATACGGCATTTACTATTTCAAAGCCGTAGTAGCTCTCCATATGATATATTCGTCTTCATGGGACTAAAGCTTTTTGGGAAATTCCGATTTCCTACTGTGATAGGGAAGGTAGAAAGACAACTAACTAATTTAAGATTGAAACTTTATGCTATATGTGTAGTGTGTAAAAGGCGCAAGATAGTCAACTTGTGTGGAGTTCAATATTGAAACATGTTTTTCTCAATACATATGATGTGCTTCTTCGCATAGTGCTTTACTTTTCTTTCCGTCTCCTTCCCATATGTTTAAGAAACAACTGCGTCTGAAAACTGGTGAGCAGAGCGTTGCGCTACTACTCTAAGAGACCTGAACTGCCATCCAGTCAACGCAATTGGAAGTATTTTAAAGAGTCACAGCTTGTGTGACTCTTTTCCTGTACAACCCTCTGCAAAAGAGAAAAAGAATAAATGAGAGGTGGAGATCCAGAATACTAAAACAAATCTTAGTTTTAAAATGCTTGCGCAACATTTTTCAACTTTTTATTTATGAAGTGTATGAGGAGATAAATATCAACTGATCCTGAAGACATAAAAGTTGAAAATAACTCTACTGTCCGTATCAAAAGTTTTAAGGCGGACTTGTTTGGATATGTCATATTGTAAGTCTGAGCTTCATGCTTTTTTTGATAGGGAGCACATATCTGCAATCGCAAAATTGAAAACTGTTTTTGGTTAAGTGCTTTTCGTTGCGTTTCGCTTTTTTAATGATTGTATTGAAGCCAAATGCGTGTACCTTCGCTTGTGTTTATGTACGCAGAATATGTATACCGCCACTACATGCAGGCTGGGAAGCTTAGTCAAGCTCACTAGAGCTTTCTTTCCCATGCCCTCCGCACTCTGAAGTGGTAAATGAAATATTGATTGTTCGATCACTTGATTGATTGATTGTTCGATCAATTGATTGATTGATTGATTGATTGCTTGATTGATTGATTGATTGATTGATTGATTGATTGATTGATTGAATGATTGATTGATTGATTGATTGATTGATTGATTACTTGATTGATTGATTGATTGATTGATTGATTGATTGATTGATTGATTGATTGATTGATTGATTGATTGATTGATTGATTGATTGATTGATTGACCAGCTGCAACAATTTGTTATCTGCCTACAGGACTGCAAGGGACAAAAATGCCCGTCACCTTGCCGGTGCCCTGGAGTCTTTCAACGCCTGTTTGGAAAATACACTTGTTATTGACGGTGAAGTAAACTGTAAATTTTAAGCAGTCAAAATAAACGTTCTTGTAAAAATGGTCGCTGTGTTGTACTTGCTGATAGCCTGAGGAAAATGAGTTAACGAACCAAATTTGCCACAGAAAACGTTCAAGAGGTCAGCTGTACCCGGTGGTTGAGGACGATAAAGTTAACGATTGATGACACGATGGAACGAAAGCTGACCGCTGAATCTATTCTATCTGCAACTCTCACATTTTCTTCAAATTATCCTATATTTCTTCTTTTCGATCCTTTTTTGAACTGCCTGGTTCTTGGTGAACCTGCCAAAGGGTATGTGCCACTGACGCCTAGAATATCTATACATGTACAACTCTGAAAGAAGCGCCGCCTCAACATTCCAGCAAGAAAGTCCTTCCTTCATGAAAAATAAATGGTTGAGAAGTGCAGATATTCCTTGGCCTGGTGCTCAGCTACCTATGGCGCCTCTCAATACAATGCCATATTATAAATATTTCGAAATCTGTGGCCGCCCTTTGCCCATCTAGAGAATAGTTCATGGAGCAGCGGTGGATGGCTTACTCTCTGCCTATGGACGTCAGACTCTGGAGTTTTGCAAGACACGTAGCGCCACCTGCCGTTGCGAAGAGGCAGTAATTGAGTAGTGCGAAGCCCGACTCCCTTGCTAAGTTGCCTATGCAGATAGCAACTGCGAAACAACGATGTAACTAGATTTTGGTCCACATTGCGAGTGTTTTGCGCATTTAACACCCAGACAGAGAGCTATGAATTTCTACGCTAGTCGGACGCGCCGCCGAAGTGCCATACAGCGCTTGCTGGCTCACTCTTCAGACTGATGGCGGAAGCGACGGCAACCACGATAGCTCCGCGCGCTACGAAGAAACGCCGCAATCGACGCTACTGTTGTGTTGTAAATCGCCATGAACGTGAAGGGCAGGATAACAACGTTCAGTTTTACCGATTTCCATTGCGATCGTATGAAGGGGAAAGGCGAGAGCGCTGGATACGGGCCGTTCAACCTGTTGGTTAATCGGATTACTTGCATTCCCCACAACACAGCGGCTCGCATGAGAAAGTGCGACAGTTTTGTTATTCTGTAATTGTGTTGCGTGGCCCTGACGGAGGACCGTGGTAACCATGCTAAATCTCGAGCATCTGCAGCCGCCACTTCGTTAGTAACAGAAAAAACAACGTTGCGAACCATCCTGCTTATGTACCATCGATATCTCCACCTTTTAACAGACGTCTGCGTCCGCTTGACTCAACAAGTGGAACGGGGAGATTTGGCAGGTCAGCTTAACCAAACATTTTGGTTCGTTTATGAATTCAAAATCCTGTTCTAGAGCATCGTCGTATCGCGAGCACATTTCTACTTTCGGTATTTTGCATGTCCTGCGCCGATACAACAAGCACGCTTCGCAATGTACTGAGCCTGCTCGACTGCGTTTTTCAAATGTGAGCAATAAAGTTGCTGTATAGGAGCACTGGATGAGTAATTGCGAGGTAACGCATGTGTGTAAAGAAAAAAAATGTCGCGTTTATTTACATTTATTTGTGCGCGCTTGTTGCTCGAAGCGTCTGCGAAAAGTTCAAATTAAGGTACTGAGCGATGCTGTAGCTCCTGCGAGAAAGAAAGATGCAGCGCGTAGGCACTGTAGGAAGCTTACTTTCGTTATGATAGCTGTTTGCTGCCTTGGAAACCGTTTTCTGTCTGCTGCCCGGGAAAAGGCTTATAAAGGATTTGCTCTCTGTAAATAATTGCGAGACAAAACATTACGATAAAATACATAAAAATATAGGAGATACTTAAGTCTGGTGTTCAGGACATATTCAATATGAACCAATTTGAAATGCTTAGATTTTTATGCTGATATGGCTATAGACAAACCTGATGCTCTCCGTATTTGCGAGTTGCAGCACGCCGAAATGACACTTGAGACTTTATTTTATATTGTACACGTACTTCGCCCTGCTGAGCTTCCTTTCCGAAGCGTGGATAGGCGGAAGAAGTTTTCCAGGTCCTTGATTTTTAGGAAACCGTGCCTCAACACAAACGAAAGAGAAGGGTCCATTGTGGTCTATGCACCTTCGCTTGCGGACAGCTCTTCTTGCACTACCCAGTTAGCGCCAAGGCTGCGATGGGGGCGCTGGTGACGGGTTTTTCCGCAGCGCCGCCTGGGCAGAGTCTGAGGTCTATTACCCGTTGTGGGACGCGTCTTCTGGGTACAATAGTCACAAAACAGGGGTAAGCGCGCTCCCTTACCCAGTCGAAACGACACCTAAACGCCTGAAAAATGTTCCTATCACATGGCTTTTTCCGAACAGCTCCCTGAACTCCATGCTGCCTTTCTTTCGTATGGGAAGATTTTGTTAGAATGATCCCTCCAGCATTTTTTGCATGACATTCCCCTTGCGACGATTTCCTGAAAGAGTTGAAAATATTGCGCAGAACAGCTCGTGTCCTTCTTTTAAACAAGCAAAGTCAAGCAGTGTGGACCAAAACACTCATCGCAAAGCGAAATCTATGGGTAAAAGCATACCCATCAGATTAGATAAGCAGGGGCTCTATTCACAAAAACACATGAACAACTATTTTAGGGTAATCTTATAATTCGCCCGCTACATTCCGTAATAATAAGTCTCGAGATTCGCTTGCCTGATATTGACTATTAAAAGCTTGAAGGATTTCTGGAAATATAGTCCCAAGGGCAGAATTCAGAAAGCCAACTAAGAAACAAATTTTAGAGCTATAAAATCTTGCGAAACAGCCGCATTCACCGAATGGTAAAACACCCCGTAACAGGAAATTTATGGTCCACATTCACGTTATTTGTGTAGAGATAGGCTTGAAACGGCAGCAGAGATCCTGGTGATGATGATGATGATGTACAGTGTTTAGTGGCGCAAGGGCTAAGTATGGCCAAAGAGTGCGAAGATGCGGTATGGAGTGATCGATGGATGAATAGCCTTAAGTAAATATATTGCGATAGTATAGAGATCTAAAACTGACCACTGTATAAGTTCTCAAACATATACTTACAATAAAGTTATGAGAATGACTATAGGGACGTGTGCTACGTGTATAGTTGACATATAAACATAAACATTCGAATAATAATATTCTTAAGCAGCCTCAGAAAGAGCTTTGAATGAGAGGGCCTGGAGGCGTCTGCTATGATACAACTGTCACAGCATAGGCCTCCAATGAGACACCGCGCAAGGGATCCCAGGGTGTATAACATTTAGCATACGAACATCATATAAAATATCTTACACTGATTTTATGTCGAAGAGCGGCTATTTTCCCTGAAACAGTGCGGGATGTAATTGTATACGTTCACTGTATGATATAGGAAACTGTTGTTTATATTTTTTGCTCGCCTACTTCGCGACATTCATGCAAGAGTGGAGCCCAGTTAGCGTCTCGCCACACCACACTGAAGGATCAATGTATAATAAGAGACAAGAAAGCTACCTCTGGTTCTCGGGTTTTGGTTGTTAGTTGCCAACTTTGTAAATGAGGCTTGATGAAATGAAGCTTGTTTCGGTGTTACGTGTCCAACAAGCATTGCCAATAGCAGCTCACTTTTCTTGGGAATGCTTTCAGATATATAGCTGGGACAGCGTTGGAGAAGTTTTTACGTTTCATTGTACAGATGACGTCAGTTTTTCGGGAAGCTTCTTTTTTTCAATGCCTGTGGGCTCCGGAAGCCAGCATAGTATAGGTTGAAAATCGTGAGGTCAATAATTAAAGGATTATTTTTTTGCAGCAACGGTGAGGTTTAAGGGCGCTTAAAAAGTCAGTGCAATAAATTTCTTTTTAAATCTGGATATGGGAGATGCACCTGGCAGCCCAAAGTCGTACATAGGCCTCAGAAAAGCAAATATTTCTTCTGAGGTGCAGAGCAGCGGCTTGCACAAACGATGGGCAATCTGGGCACAAGCATTTTGTCAGAAGTTCTAGGAAGTGTATAGCGGTTGGTGTGTTCGGGGCATGTTTTCCAACTTCTACAAAAGATATGTCCCAATATATTACCTGCCATAGCGAAGTCGGCAATGGCTTCGCTAGAGCCAGTAGGAGATTTTACACGAGTGGGACGCTCATTTTGTCACAAAGGTTTGTACCCCTCAGAGTTTAGGGGCGCCTCACTGTTGGACGTTTTGGAAAAAAATGGCACTAGCAGTATAGTTTGTGATTGAATAAGCGGTATGAGCTTTGTTGGCATGTATATTGAGAGATATCGCAAAACCAGAGTACAACCCTTGAAGATGAACGAAGTATTGATTTCATTTAACGTAGAGACTCTCTAGAGCCCTTATCCTGAAGGCACCGGTCGCTAAGCGGATGCATAGACAATGAACAGCGCCAAACATCTTCAAAGCAGTTGGATGGACGGATTGAAATACTATGGTCCCACAGTCTAAGCGTGTGCGTGTGGGACTTTTGCATAGATTCATGAGGCACTTGTTATCGCGACCCCAGACTGTATGCCACATAGTGTTTAGAACATTCGCTGTTCTTACGCATTTGTCCTAGAAGTATTTTAAGTGGCGAACAATTGTTAGTTTGGAATCAAGCATGGTGCCTAAATACTAATTCTACTACTGTTCCGTGTTCACGTGAAGTTGATGTCTGTGCAGCACAATATTAGGACCTAGGAGCAGTCCTATATTTCTCAAGAACAGAACGTATGAGCGTTTAAATGTATTTAGCCCAAATCTATTCTCTGACACCAACTTTGATACTTTTTTGAGGCATAGTTGAAGCTGTCGTGCGCCGACAACTAGATTGCAAGATTTGAAGCCAATCTGCACGTCGTCAGCCTAGGTTGAATAGAACACACTCTGTGGAAGGAATGTCTATTGATAATTCACTGTTACAATAAAAAGAGCGCAACCAGCACTACACCCTGCGGTACTCCAGTTTCTTCGATAAATGGCCTGCATAGAGATTACCAATTGAACACGGAACGTACGGTGCAATAAGTACCTTTATTTTACCTTGAGATTGTTGCTGCGGATACGCACTTCTGAGAGGTAGCTGAAAATTAGAAAATGCCAGGTAGTGCAATAGACCTTCTTCATATCAAGGAACAGGGTGAAGGAAGACTGCGAATGAAAGCGTCAACATGTGTGCCTATATTTTGTCTAGATGATCGATACTACAACGCCCCTCTCTAATTCCTCATTATTATGGGTCCACCATTTTTTTTTGTCGTGAGGACAGGTAGTACCTGGCGATAGATCATCTTTTCATATAGCTTACAAATCAGCTTGTTATTACTATAGGCACGTAACTTCCCAAGAAGAATGTATATTTCCCCTGTTTTAAAACAGCGTCAACAATAGCCTAATTCCATGCCGATGAGATGTACCTTGTTGCCCAAATTGCGTTGAAAAGAGATAACAGTACTGAGTCTTTGCGAGAGTAAAGATGGTTTAGCATGTCGTAGATATTTATATCAGAACCCGGTGCAGATGTCTCAGAGGTATTCAAGGACACTGTGAACTCGACTATGCCAAAGGGAGTCTTGCACAATTCATTGAGACTACACCTACAGTTAAGTACCTTACATCCCAAAATGTTGTTAAGCTTCGGGAAAGCTGATGAACCTTGTATTGAAAAATATATATATGCTCATAATATTGTGAAATAGCGTCAGCCTGTTTTTCATCGCTATAATTACCTTGATCGTCCAAAAATGCCGGTCACCTTGCCGGTGCCCTGGAGTCTTTCAACGCCTGTTTGGAAAATACACTTGTTATTGACGGTGAAGTAAACTGTAAATTTTAAGCAGTCAAAATAAACGTTGTTGTGAAAATGGTTGCTGTGTTGTACTTGCTGATAGCCTGAGGAAAATGAGTTAACGAACCAAATTTTCCACAGAAAACGTTCAAGAGGTCAGTAGTACCCGTTGGTTGAGGATGATAAAGTTAACGATTGATGACACGAAGGAAGGAAAGCTGACTGCTGATTCTATTCTATCTACAACTCTCACATTTTCTTCAAATTATCCTATATTTCTTCTTTTCGATCCTTTTTTGAACTGCCTGGTCCTTGGTGAACCAGCCAAAGGGTATGTGCCACTGACGCCTAGACTATCTATACATGTACAACTCTGAAAGAAGCGCCGCCTCAACATTCCAGGAAGAAAGCCCTTCATTCATGAAAAATAAATGGTTGAGAAGTGCAGATATTCCTTGGCCTGGTGCTCAGCTACCTATGGCGCCTCTCAATTCAATGCCATATTATAAATATTTCGAAATCTGTGGCCGCCCTTTGTCCATCTAGAGAATAGCTCATGGAGCAGCGGTGGATGGCTTACTCTCTGCCTATTACCCGTTGTGGGACGCGTCTCCTGGGTACAATATTCGCAAAACAGGGGTAAGCGCGCTCCCTTACCCGGTCGAAACGACACCTAAGCGCCTGAACAATGTTCCTATCACATGGCTTTTTGCGAACAGCTCCCTGAACTCCATGCTGCCTTTCTTTCGTATGGGAAGGTTTTGTTAGAATGATCCCTTGAGCACTTTTTGCATGACATTTCCCTTGCGACGATTTCCTGAAAGAGCTGAAAATGTTGCGCAGAACAGCACGTGTCCTTCTTTTAAACAAGTAAAGTCAAGCAGTGTGGACCAAAACACTCATCGCAAAGCGAACTCTATGGGTAAAATCATACCCATCAGATTAGATGAGCAGGGGCGCTATTCACAAAAACACATGAACAATTATTTTAGGGTAATCTTATAATTCGCCCGCTACATTCCGTAATAATAAGTCTCGAGATTCGCTTGACTGATATTGACTATTAAAAGCTTGAAGGATTTCTGGAAATATAGTCCCAAGGGCAGAATTCAGAAAGCCAACTAAGAAACAAATTTTAGAGCTATAGAATCTTGCGAAACAGCCGCATTCACCGAATGGTAAAACCGCCCGTAACAGGAAATTTATGGTCCACATTCACGTTATTTGTGTAGAGATAGGCTTGAAACGGCAGCAGAGATCCTGGTGATGATGATGATGATGTACAGTGTTTAGTGGCGCAAGGGCTAAGTATGGCCAAAGAGTGCGAAGATGCGGTATGGAGTGATCGATGGATGAATAGCCTTAAGTAAATATATTGCGATAGTATAGAGATCTAAAACTGACCACTGTATAAGTTCTCAAACATATACTTACAATAAAGTTATGAGAATGACTATAGTGACGTGTGCTACGTGTATAGTTGACATATAAACATAAACATTCGAATAATAATATTCTTAAGCAGCCTCAGAAAGAGCTTTGAATGAGAGGGCCTGGAGGCGTCTGCTATGATACAACTGTCACAGCATAGGCCTCCAATGAGACACCGCGCAAGGGATCCCAGGGTGTATAACATTTAGCATACGAACATCATATAAAATATCTTACACTGATTTTATGTCGAAGAGCGGCTATTTTCCCTGATACAGTGCGGGATGTAATTGTATACGTTCTGTGTATGATATAGGAAACTGTTGTTTTTTTTTCTCGCCTACTTCGCGACATTCATGAAAGAGTGGTGCCCAGTTAGCGTCTCGCCACACCACACTGGAGAATCAATGTATAATAAGGGACAAGAAAGCTACCTCTGGTTCTCGTGTTTTGGTTGTTATTTGCCAACTTTGTAAATGAGGCTTGATGAAATGCAGCTTGTTTCGGTGTTACGTGTCCAACAAGCATTGCCAATAGCAGCTCACTTTTCTTGGGAATGCTTCCAGATATATAGCTGTGAGCGCGTTGGACAAGTTTTTACGTTTCATTGTACAGATGACGTCAGTTTTTCGGGAAGCTTCTTTTTTTCAATGCCTGTGTGCTCCGGAAGCCAGCATAGTATAGGTTGAAAATCGTGAGGTCAATAATTAAAGGATTATTTTTTTGCAGCAACGGTGAGGTTTAACGGCGCTTAAAAAGTCAGTGCAATAAATTTCTTTTTAAATCTGGATATGGCAGATGCACCTGGCAGCCCAAAGTCGTACATAGGCCTCAGCAAAGCAAATATTTCTTCTGAGGTGCAGAGCAGTGGCTTGCAAAAACGATGAGCAATCGGGGCACAAGCATTTTGTCAGAAGTTCTAGGAAGTGTATAGCGGTTGGTGTGTTCGGGGCATGTTTTCTAACTTCTACAAAAGATATGTCCCAATATATTACCTGCCATGGCGAAGTCGGCGATGGCTTCGCTAGAGCCAGTAGGAGATG